>NC_138308.1:53839790-55118540 GCF_965601325.2 Salmo salar
TCTCTCTCTGGCCCTCTGTCTGGCTCTCTGGCTCTCGCTGTCTGGGTCTCTCTCTCTCGCTGTCTGGCTCTCTCTCTCTCGCTGTCTGGCTCTCTCTCTCTCGCTGTCTGGCTCTCTCTCTCGCTGTCTGGCCTCTCTCTCTCTCTCTCTCTCGCTGTCTGGCTCTCTCTCTCTCTCTCTCTCGCTGTCTGGCTCTCTCTCTCTCTCTCGCTGTCTGGCTCTCTCTCTCTCTCTCTCTCGCTGTCTGGCTCTCTCTCTCTCTCTCTCTCGCTGTCTGGCTCTCTCTCTCTCTCTCTCTCTCTCTCGCTGTCTGGCTCTCTCTCTCTCTCTCTCTCGCTGTCTGGCTCTCTCTCTCTCTCTCTCTCTCGCTGTCTGGCTCTCTCTCTCTCTCTCTCTCGCTGTCTGGCTCTCTCTCTCTCTCTCTCTCGCTGTCTGGCTCTCTCTCTCTCTCGCTGGTTCTCTCGCTGTCTGGTTCTCTCGCTGTCTGGCTCTCTCGCTGGTTCTCTCGCTGGTTCTCTCGCTGGTTCTCTCGCTGGTTCTCTCGCTGGTTCTCTCGCTGGCTCTGTCTCGCTGGTTCTCTCTCTGGCTCTCTCTGTCTGTCTCTCTCTGCCTGTCTCTCTCTGCCTGTCTCTCTCTCTCTCTCTGGTTGTGTCTGTGTGAGTTTCTATATTTATCTGCCCTAGGACAGTCAGATGGAGCTCCTGCCTGCAGTGCAGTTGCACCACAGGGTTGTTTGGACAGCAGCTGGAGCCTCGTTTCAACTCCTCCGATTAGGGACTGTTGACACACAACACTGGCTGTCTACCAAATGGCACCCTATTCCCTATGTAGTGCACTACCTGGCACCCTATTCCCTATGTAGTGCACTACCTGGCACCCTATTCCCTATGTAGTTCACTACCTGGCACCCTATTCACTATGTAGTGCACTACCTGGCACCCTATTCCCTATGTAGTGCACTACCTCACACCCTATTCCCTATGTAGTGCACTACCTGGCACCCTATTCACTATGTAGTGCACTACCTGGCAGCCTATTCCCTATGTAGTGCACTACATGGCATGGTTGGGTTGTGGTTGGGTTGTGGTTACGGAAGTGCTGTTCCTGTGTTATTCTCTCTGGACAGTACGTTACTGAACTCTGTTCCTGTGTTATTCTCTCTGGACAGTACGGTACTGAACTCTGTTCCTGTGTTGTTCTCTCTGGACAGTACGGTACTGAATTCTGTTCCTGTGTTATTCTCTCTGGACAGTACGGTACTGAACTCTGTTCCTGTGTTCTCTCTGGACAGTACGGTACTGAATTCTGTTCCTGTGTTGTTCTCTCTGGACAGTACGGTACTGAACTCTGTTCCTGTGTTGTTCTCTCTGGACAGTACGGTACTGAACTCTGTTCCTGTGTTGTTCTCTCTGGACAGTACGGTACTGAACTCTGTTCCTGTGTTGTTCTCTCTGGACAGTACGGTACTGAACTCTGTTCCTGTGTTGTTCTCTCTGGACAGTACGGTACTGAACTCTGTTCCTGTGTTGTTCTCTCTGGACAGTACGGTACTGAACTCTGTTCCTGTGTTGTTCTCTCTGGACAGTACGGTACTGAACTCTGTTCCTGTGTTGTTCTCTCTGGACAGTACGGTACTGAATTCTGTTCCTGTGTTATTCTCTCTGGACAGTACGGTAATGAACTCTGTTCCTGTGTTGTTCTCTCTGGACAGTACGGTACTATTTAATCACTTAGTGATGGTCCCCTACCAGACGGTGTTTAATCACTTAGTGATGTCCCCCCCGCGGGCCGTGAGGCCCCCAGACGGTGTTTAATCACTTAGTGATGGTCCCCTACCAGACGGTGTTTAATCACTTAGTGATGGTCCCCTACCAGACGGTGTTTAATCACTTAGTGATGGTCCCCTACCGACGGGCACGGGCCCTCCGCGGCGTTTAATCACTTAGTGAGGCCCCTCCCGGCGTCCGGGGCCCTACCAGACGGTGATTAATCACTTAGTGATGGTCCCCTACCAGACGGTGTTTAGTGATGGTCCCCTACCAGACGGTGTTTAATCACTTAGTGATGGTCCCCTACCAGACGGTGTTTAGTGATGGTCCCCTACCAGACGGTGTTTAATCACTTAGTGATGGTCCCCTACCAGACGGTGTTTAGTGATGGTCCCCTACCAGACGGTGTTTAATCACTTAGTGATGGTCCCTTACCAGACCGTGTTTAATCACTTAGTGATGGTCCCCTACCAGACGGCGTTTAATCACTTAGTGATGGTCACGGCGGTTGTCCTTAACTTCTCAGAGCAGACCACGGTGATGTAACCATCAACCAGCACTGAAACAGACACACATGGAACATTCTAGACTTGTAATATATACAGAGATCTGTATTGACAGAACCAGATAGCATGGGACACCACTATACTGACAGAACCAGATAGCATGGGACACCACTATACTGACAGAACCAGATAGCATGGGACACCACTATACTGACAGAACCAGATAGCACGGACACCACTATACTGACAGAACCAGATAGCATGGGACACCACTATACTGTACTGACAGAACCAGATAGCATCTGTACCCTGCTCTGTACCCTGCTCTGTACCCTGCTCTGTTCCCTGATGGGATTTGAAAGGGAGTCTCTGTCTGATCCAGAATCCTCCCTACTCAGACACACACCCAGGCCATGTGATGGTGTGTTCCTGTACTGTAGCAGTTGGAATGCATCTGAGTGGCTGTGTGACTGTGTGTTGTTGCTGCAGCAGTGAGATAGATGGAGGGAAGATGAGAGCGTTGAGCCCTGCAGGCAGGCTGATACAGTGACATCAGAGATGGGTGATCAGCGGGGGAGGAAGAGAGGGAGAAAAGAGGAGGAAGAGGAACATCAAAGAGCGACAGGCTGCCTTTGAACTGTCTGATAGCAGCAGCTCTCTGGCGCAGTGTTCCTCTCTGTAGTTTTCTGTCTGTCTATAATGACTTCCATTATTATCATTATTATCTGTTATTATTCCTCCCTGCAAACAGTTGTGTTAATTCTGCAGACGTTTTCCCCCTGACTAAATGTTTCAGACGTTCATTGCTGGTGAGATTCTGCCTGTATTCCCTCCACCTTCTAGGGAAGAAGTGTGAATTATTTGTACAGATGATAGTTTGAAAAGAAAAGACATCGAAGGCTCTAACGGTTAGTGTTTTTCTTGTTTCAGATGTTCAGACCTCTGGTGGGGAAGGCTACTCTGGGTTCCATCACGGCTGTGGAGTTCTTCTCTGACAGACAACTGGACTTCCTGTCTGACCACGGAGCATACCAGCCCTACCAGGTCAGTGGACACACACCCGTACACACATGATTACATAGCTGTGGTCACTGGCTCGTCTGTGACACGGTCAAATGAAGGTTCTGGTGGTCCTTATTCCGTTATGGTGTCATTTCCTGCTCCGCTAATCTGATATTATGGAGGAATTCCCCTGGGCGTCTCTGGAGAAAGACCTGGTCGTTTAGTTGGAGGAATTCCCCTAGGCATCTCTGGAGAAAGACCTGGTCGTTTAGTTGGAGGAATCCCCCTAGGCGTCTCTGGAGAAAGACCTGGTCGTTTAGTTGGAGGAATTCCCCTAGGCGTCTCTGGAGAAAGACCTGGTCGTTTAGTTGGAGGAATTCCCCTAGGCGTCTCTGGAGAAAGACCTGGTCGTTTAGTTGGAGGAATTCCCCTAGGCGTCTCTGGAGAAAGACCTGGTCGTTTTAGTTGCTCTTCTTTGACAGTGAAGATTAACAGTTAGGTACCAAGCTAAAGCTAGCTAGCTTCCCCAGAAGTTGCGGTCGAACAAATAATGCTTTATTACCAACGAGGTATTGTAAACACATCATTCGTGGCCTGTGTTTACATTTTTGTACGTCTTTGACAGTGCTACTGATAATAGTGGTGGCGCTTGGCTTGCGCCGGCAAATTCAGAACACACAACATTCTATAATAGAACTGTGTTACTTGACCCGTCAAATTAAAAGCTTATTTAACACGTCAAATAGTGTTATTGTCAAATAGTGGGTATTTGCCGTATCTTTCTTGACACATACAGACCCCAACGGCGTTCCATAGTATGTGGTGAAGCTAGTAGCAGAGACTCTATTACTGTGTAACTCTGGTAGGGTACCATTTGATCTATAGAGCAGCTGGTAGTGTGTACTGGTGCTCCACCAATCACAAGCCAACATCACCCACCACACAGTTCATTGTCAAGGGCAATGAATTCCATTATCTTTCAGTTGTCTCGCTGAAATGTTCTTACTATTTCAAATGACTGCTGGACTTGTTGACTGCTCCATCCACACAGCAGACATTGTGGGCTAGGTTAGGAATTATGTGTAGCATGGCGTCATTATGTCGTGTATCTATGTTATAGAGGTACGCACGTCAGCTATGTCATCAGTTTTGCACATCAGCGTTAAACTAGACATCAGGCCGATTCCGATACGTTCACCGATATATCGTGGATCCCTAATTATTACTCAGTGACCTAATAAACTGGCTACATTAATAATCATTGTTACTCAGTGACCTAATAAACTGGACACATTAATAATCATTGTTACTCAGTGACCTAATAAACTGGACACATTAATAATCATTGTTACTCAGTGACCTAATAAACTGGCCACATTAATAAGCATTGTTACTCAGTGACCTAATAAACTGACCACATTAATAATCATTGTTACTCAGTGACCTAATAAACTGGCTACTGAGCGTATATAGGCTGGAGAGTGTAGGAAGGTCTGTGTGTAAGAACTGTGCCGCTAACAGACAGAACAGACGGAAGCTCATACCTCTAAATGAAAGGATGTGACAGTTTCCTGCCTCCTGTAGAATAATGACGTAATTCGCGTCCTGCTGTGATTGTTGTGAGGAGATGAGGGGCTGGGGGTTGTTGTGAGGGGCTAGGGGTTGTGGTGAGGGGCTAGGGGTTGTGGTGAGGGGCTGGGGGTTGTTGATGGTGAGGGGCTGGGGGTTGTTGATGGTGAGGGGCTGGGGGCTGGGGGTTGTTGATGGTGAGGGGCTGGGGGTTGTTGATGGTGAGGGGTTGTTGATGGTGAGGGGCTGGGGGTTGTTGATGGTGAGGGGCTGGGGGTTGTTGTGAGGGGTTGTTGATGGTGAGGGGCTGGGGGTTGTTGTGAGGGGCTGGGGGTTGTTGTGAGGGGCTGGGGGTTGTTGTGAGGGGCTGGGGGTTGTTGTGAGGGGCTGAGGGGCTGTGCTGCTGTGTGAGTAATTTCATAGATGAGAACACATTATAGTGACTCGTATATCCTGAATGCAGAGCAGAGAACAGTTGGCTGCTTCCTTCCTTTTGTGTGGTGTTGATGCTGAGCCTCTTCAGTGGGTAGATGGATACTACGGTCAAACAGCTCCTGTCCACTGCAGGGTCATGTCAGATATGTCTCTCAGAGGACTTGGTCCGTGTCTCTCGGAGGACTTGGTCCGTGTCTCTCGGAGGACTTGGTCCGTGTCTCTCGGAGGACTTGGTCCGTGTCTCTCGGAGGACTTGGTCCGTGTCTCTCGGAGGACTTGGTCCGTGTCTCTCGGAAGACTTGGTCCGTGTCTCTCGGAGGACTTGGTCCGTGTCTCTCGGAGGACTTGGTCCGTGTCTCTCGGAGGACTTGGTCCGTGTCTCTCGGAGGACTTGGTCCGTGTCTCTCGGAGGACTTGGTCCGTGTCTCTCGGAGGACTTGGTCCGTGTCTCTCGGAGGACTCGGTCCGTGTCTCTTGGAATATGTGATGCCACAGTAGAATCACTCACGGTGACAGAGCAGTGACTAGTGAGGAACTCATTGCCTCTGATCAGTCACGTAAGTCACCACAGTCTCACTAACATCCTGCTCTGAATGGTTGCTAGTGAAAGTCAGTCTGGTAGAGATTCCATTGTTTTTACAGGAGGATATGTGGAGGTCTGTAGGGCGGGCTGGAGGAGAACAGGAGGAAGGGGGGAGCAGCAATCTGTTTGGTATAAAGGACACAATGAAGTCACTGTTTGTAGGGCCAGCCAGCCAGGCAGGCAGCCAGCCAGCAAGCTGAGGATTGTGGTGTAGTGTGCTGTAGAGAGAAGAACTGACAGGAGGAATAGGAGAAGGACAAGGTGAAAGAAGAGAAGAAGAGGCAGGACTGTGACCAGCAGCAGTAAGTCAGAGCTTTACACTACTAGAGAGAAAGCAAGACGAGATACTACAGCCTGCTACTCGTCTGACAGTGGACTGTGACCAGCAGCAGTAAGTCAGATCTTTACACTACTAGAGAGAAAGCAAGATGAGATACTACAGCCTGCTACTTGTCTGACAGTGGACTGTGACCAGCAGCAGTAAGACAGATCTTTACACTACTAGAGAGAAAGCAAGACGAGATACTACAGCCTGCTACTCGTCTGACAGTGGACTGTGACCAGCAGCAGTAAGACAGATCTTTACACTACTAGAGAGAAAGCAAGACGAAATACTACAGCCTGCTACTCGTCTGACAGTGGACTGTGACCAGCAGCAGTAAGTCAGATCTTTACACTGCTAGGCGAGGTGACTGTAGCAGGGTGACTGTAGCAGGGTAGCAGGGTGACTGTAGCAGGGTGACTGTAGCAGGGTAGCGATGTGACTGTAGCAGGGTAGCAGGGTGACTGTAGCAGGGTAGCGAGGTGTCTGTAGCAGGGTGACTGCAGCAGGGTAGCAGGGTGACTGTAGCAGGGTGACTGTAGCAGGGTGACTGTAGCAGGGTGACTAGGAGGGTGGGGGTAGGACCTGCAGCTGTGGGCTCTGCTACACAACAGTCTCCCTCAGTGATCCACACAGAACTGCCAGCGTTACTCTGTTCTGTAGCACCAACACAGCTTGGTCTTTCCCCTGAAGGAAGGCAGGGCTGCACAGACACAGCCCCCTATGTCTCACACGCTAGTGTTCAGATGGGTCTCCTTCGCTCTGGGTAGGATCATGTTACTGTAGCAACACACACACTCACCATGGCCATTCAACATTACATATAGCCAGGAACATAGGATCATGCTTTAGTCATGCAGAGCACAGAACATCACAGGAACAACCAGCAGCCTTGTATCATATTACCGTAGCAACGCCGCCACACTGTAGCCTTCTACCATATTACCGTAGCAACGCCACCACACTGTAGCCTTGTATCATATTACCGTAGCAACACCACCACACTGTAGCCTTCTACCATATTACCACCACACTGTAGCCTTCTACCATATTACCGTAGCAACGCCACCACACTGTAGCCTTGTATCATATTACCGTAGCAACGCCACCACACTGTAGCCTTGTATCATATTACCGTAGCAACACCACCCCCCACCCCTATTTCAGCCATATTTATTACATCGCCCCGGCAACAAGACATTTTCACACGCCACTCATACAGGGTTGCCATAGTAACGAACCCTGTTGCTAAACTGGGAGTATAAAGTCTGTGAAGCACCTAGACACCTCCTCCTAACCACCTCCTCCTAACCACCTCCTCCTCTAACCACCACCTCCTCCTAACCACCACCACCTCCTAACCACCACCACCACCACCTCCTCCTCCTCCCAGACACCTCCTCCTCCCAGACACCTCCTCCTCCTAACCACCTCCTCCTCCTAACCACCACCACCTCCTAACCACCTCATCCTCCTCCTAGACACCACCTCCTCCTCCTAGACACCACCTCCTCCTCCTAGACACCACCTCCTCCTCCTAGACACCACCTCCTCCTCCTAGACACCACCTCCTCCTCCTAGACACCACCTCCTCCTCCTAGACACCTCCTCCTCCTAGACACCTCCTCCTCCTAGACACCTCCTCCTCCTAGACACCTCCTCCTAACCACCACCACCTCCTAAACACCACCTCCTCCTCCTCCTAGACACCACCTCCTCCTCCTCCTAGACACCACCTCATCTCATTACGTCTCTTATCCTACCTCATTTGCACATGCTGTTTATAGATTTTTCTACTGTATTATTGACTGTACGCTTGTTTATTCCATGTGTAACTCTGTGTTGTTGTTTGTGTCGAACTGCTTTGCTTTATCTTGGCCAGGTCGCAGTTGCAAATGAGAACTTGTTCTCTACTAGCCTACCTGGTTAAATAAAGGTGAAATAAATAAAATAAATAAATAAAAATAAATAAATAAATAAAAGTAGGTTTTGGTGGACAGAAGGTACACAACAGTAGGCATCTGTAGACAGAAGGTACTAATGTACTTAACAGTAGGTTTTGGTGGACAGAAGGTGCTCTTTGGTAAAAGGGGTAAATTGGTCATCAAAAGGAAAGAAGGACCAAGGCATCTTCATATAATTATACCAGGAGACCAAGGCATCTTCATATAATTATACCAGGAGTGCCTTGGTCCTCCTTTGTTTTAATCAGTTACTTGGCGAGGTGATATATTTAATATCGTTTTGTGTAAAAAGGATCACTTTTGTTTTATGTTTATGAAATTCACTGAGTAGGATGGTCCTCCCCTTCCTCCTCTGAGGAGCCTCCACTGATGAACATCGAGTCCTTCTTATCCAGCGAGACACCATGCTGCTCTTATCCAGCGAGACACCATGCTGATCTTATCCAGCGAGACACCATGCTGATCTTATCCAGCGAGACACCATGCTGCTCTTATCCAGCGAGACACCATGCTGCTCTTATCCAGCGAGACACCATGCTGCTCTTATCCAGCGAGACACCATGCTGCTCTTATCCAGCGAGACACCATGCTGCTCTTATCCAGCGAGACACCATGCTGCTCTTATCCAGCGAGACACCATGCTGCTCTTATCCAGCGAGACACCATGCTGCTCTTATCCAGCGAGACACCATGCTGCTCTTATCCAGCGAGACACCATGCTGCTCTTACCCAGCGAGACACCATGCTGCTCTTATCCAGCGAGACACCATGCTGCTCTTATCCAGCGAGACACCATGCTGCTCTTATCCAGCGAGACACCATGCTGCTCTTATCCAGCGAGACACCATGCTGCTCTTATCCAGCGAGACACCATGCTGCTCTTATCCAGCGAGACACCATGTTTCTCAGGTCTCTGGTAATGGGACAGGTTGTACTGGGGGAGCTCTGGTAATGGGACAGGTCTCTGGTAATGGGACAGGTTATACTGGGGAGCTCTGGTAAAGGGACAGGTAACACTGGGGGAGCTATGGGACAGGTCTCTGGTAATGGGACAGGTTACACTGGGGGAGCTCTGGTAATGGGACAGGTTACACTGGGGGAGCTCCGGTAATGGGACAGGTTACACTGGGGGAGCTCCGGTAATGGGACAGGTTACACTGGGGGAGCTCAGGTAATGGGACAGGTTGTACTGGGGGAGCTCTGGTAATGGGACAGGTTCAATTGGGGGAGCTCTGGTAATGGGACAGGTTAACTGGGGGAGCTCTGGTAATGGGACAGGTTGTACCGGGGGTGCTCCGGTAATGGGACAGGTTACACTGGGGGAGCTCCAGTAATGGGACAGGTTACACTGGGGGAGCTCTGGTAATGGGACAGGTTGTACAGGGGGAGCTCTGGTAATGGGACAGGTCTCTGGTAATGGGACAGGTTACACTGGGGGTGCTCTGGTAATGGGACAGGTTACACTGGGGGAGCTCTGGTAATGGGACAGGTTACACTGGGGGAGCTCTGGTAAATTTATGAGCACAATGAATATTGTGATAATATTTAAGGTAATAAGGCTGGAATCATACTGGTGCTCCTAAATACAAAGTCCAGGTTTCACATCAAAATATTTAGGTGCAATGCACTGGTAATGTGGGAGTAATGTAGATGCATATGCACTGGTAATGTAGAGGCCTGGTCCCGGTCCCGCTGTAGAGGCCTGGTCCCGCTGTAGAGGCCTGGTCCCGGTCCCGCTGTAGAGGCCTGGTCCCGCTGTAGAGGCCTGGTCCTGGTCCCGCTGTAGAGGCCTGGTCCCGGTCCCGCTGTAGAGGCCTGGTCCCGGTCCCGCTGTAGAGGCCTGGTCCCGGTCCCGCTGTAGAGGCCTGGTCCCGGTCCCGCTGTAGAGTCCTGGTCCCGGTCCCGCTGTAGAGGCCCGGTCCCGCTGTAGAGGCCCGGTCCCGCTGTCGAGGCCCGGTCATGGTCACAGTTTTAAGATGTTGAAATGCCTCTGAATATATAGCACTGCAGCAACATCAATCAGACAGAAGACGGAGGAAGGGGAGGCTGGAGGTGAAATAAAAGGCATCGCCTCACTTCCTCTCCTCGCCTGGTCGGTGATGAAGTCTCCTCCCTCACCTTGACTCGTGCAGCCAGAGAGGGTGGGGGCCCTGCTCCTCATTGCCCTCTACAAGGCAGACTGGAGAGTGGTTCAGGAGACCTCACAACAGCTATGTGTGAGATCAGGGGGCGCTGCTGTGGAATACTAATAACAGGACTCAGTCATGTGGAACCTCTCAGTAATGGGACTGGGCCGTCACAGACACACACCAGTGAGCAGCCCATTCATTGTTAATGAACACAGTTAATATATCTGGTGTTAGTCTGTCTGAGCTGCTGTCCCACTGAGTCCTGCTAGTGTTCTGTCTGAGCTGCTGTCCCACTGAGTCCTGCTAGTGTTCTGTCTGAGCTGCTGTCCCACTGAGTCCTGCTAGTGTTCTGTCTGAGCTGCTGTCCCACTGAGTCCTGCTAGTGTTCTGTCTGAGCTGCTGTCCCACTGAGTCCTGCTAGTGTGCTGTCTGAGCTGCTATCCCTAGGGCCCTGTTCCCTATATAGAGCACTAAATTTGACTAGGGCCTATAGGGAATGGGGTGCCATTTGGGACTCTCTGTTACACCACTCCTCTCCGAGTCACACTGGATCTACCTGGTTTTAGTCACACTGGAACTGCCTGGTTTTAGTCACACTGGGTCTGCCTGGTTTTAGTCACACTGGGTCTGCCTGGTTTTAGTCACACTGGGTCTGTCTGGTTTTAGTCACACTGTGTCTGCCTGGTTTTAGTCACACTGGGTCTGCCTGGTTTTAGTCACACTGGGTCTGCCTGGTTTTAGTCACACTGGGTCTGCCTGGTTTTAGTCACACTGGGTCTGCCTGGTTTTAGTCACACTGGGTCTGCCTGGTTTTAGTTTTAGTCACACTGGATCTACCTGGTTTTAGTTTTAGTCACACTGGGTCTGCCTGGTTTTATTATGTAAATAGAGAGATGGAGAGAGAGATGCCAGCGCCATGCGTTTCTTTATACTTGTCAGATAGGCTACTGCGTCTGCTATACAGATATAAACGTACAGAAGGAGGCTCTTTTTTGCAGCAATTACCAAAGGCTAGTGCCTACCGTACCCAAGGAATGACAGCAATAGCCTGTTATTTTTACAAGTCTTACTTATAACCCATCTGAAACTAAATAAAGATCACACGATTAAAAAGACAGAACAAATGGAATTTAGCCAATGAAAATGTTTCGACAGAATTCAACATAACAACGTTCTGCAAAACAAGCCCTCCGTTTAATCATTCACCAGTATCCTACTCTCCTCACCAGTATCCTGGTCTCCTCCTTCTCTCCTCACCAGTATCCTAGTCTCCTCTGTCTCTCCTCACCAGTATCCTAGTCTCCTCCGTCTCTCCTCACCAGTATCCTAGTCTCCTCCCTCTCTCCTCACCAGTATCCTAGTCTCCTCCCTCTCTCCTCACCAGTATCCTAGTCTCCTCCCTCTCTCCTCACCAGTATCCTAGTCTCCTCCCTCTCTCCTCACTGGTATCCTAGTCTCCTCCCTCTCTCCTCACTGGTATCCTAGTCTCCTCCCTCTCTCCTCACCAGTATCCTATTCTCCTCCCTCTCTCCTCACCAGTATCCTAGTCTCCTCCCTCTCTCCTCACCGGTATCCTAGTCTCCTCTCTTTCTCCTCACCAGTATCCTATTCTCCTCCCTCTCTCCTCACCAGTATCCTATTCTCCTCCCTCTCTCCTCACCGGTATCCTAGTCTCCTCCCTCTCTCCTCACCGGTATCCTAGTCTCCTCCCTCTCTCCTCACCAGTATCCTAGTCTCCTCACCAGTATCCTAGTCTCCTCCGTCTCTCCTCACCAGTATCCTAGTCTCCTCCCTCTCTCCTCACCAGTATCCTAGTCTCCTCTCTCTCTCCTCACCAGTATCCTAGTCTCCTCCCTCTCTCCTCACCAGTATCCTAGTCTCCTCCCTCTCTCCTCACCAGTATCCTAGTCTCCTCCCTCTCTCCTCACCAGTATCCTAGTCTCCTCCCTCTCTCCTCACCCGTATCCTAGTCTCCTCACCAGTATCCTAGTCTCCTCCGTCTCTCCTCACTAGTATCCTAGTCTCCTCCCTCTCTCCTCACCAGTATCCTAGTCTCCTCCCTCTCCTCCCTCTCTCCTCACCGGTATCCTAGTCTCCTCACCAGTATCCTAGTCTCCTCCGTCTCTCCTCACCAGTATCCTAGTCTCCTCCGTCTCTCCTCACAGTATCCTAGTCTCCTCCCTCTCTCCTCACCAGTATCCTAGTCTCCTCCCTCTCTCCTCACCAGTCTCCTCCCTCTCTCCTCACCAGTCTCCTCCCTCTCTCCTCACCGGTATCCTAGTCTCCTCCCTCTCTCCTCACCGGTATCCTAGTCTCCTAGTCTCTTCCCTCTCTCCTCCTGTTGACTGTCTGATGGATGTATAGGCCTACCAACCATACTGTTGACTGTCTGATGGATGTATAGGCCTACCAACCATACTGTTGACTGTGATGGATGTATAGGCCTACCAACCATACTGTTGACTGTCTGATGGATGTATAGGCCTACCAACCATACTGTTGACTGTCTGATGGATGGATCTATAGGTCTACCAACCATACTGTTGACTGTATTATGGGTGTATAGGTCAGGTATAGGCTGGTAAACTGTCTGTCTATTGGATGGGTGTATAGGTCATGTATAGGCTGGTAGACTGTCTAATGGATGGGTGTATAGGTTAGGTATAGGCTGGTAGACTGTAATGGATGGGTGTATAGGTCAGGTATAGGCTGGTAGACTGTCTGTCTAATGGATGGGTGTATAGGTCAGGTATAGGCTGGTAGACTGTCTAATGGATGGATGTGAATGAAGGATGGGACGTCATATGAAAGGACTGTACTTTAAATCCACACTGTTGTCCACAAACACACGCCCCCACACGCCACACACACGCCACACACACGCCACACACCACACACACAGCACTTCAGCTACCTGATATGTGGATGCTCTCCTCAGCTGATTAGAGCCTGGAGCACTGTCTGTTAGTCCTGTCTGTTAGGATGGGGGCTTCCAAGAGTGTCTGAGCTGCCTCTCACACTCACACACACCCTCACTCTCTCACACTCACACACACCCTCACTCTCTCTCACACGCACACACCCTCTCTCTCTCACACTCTCACACACTCTCTCACACTCACACACTCTCTCACACTCACACACACCCTCACTCTCTCACACTCACACACACCCTCACTCTCTCACACACACCCTCACTCTCTCACACACCCTCACTCTCTCACACTCGCACACACCCTCTCTCTCTCACACTCGCACACACCCTCTCTCTCTCACACTCGCACACACCCTCACTCTCTCACACTCGCACACACCCTCACTCTCTCACACTCACACACACCCTCACTCTCTCACACTCACACACACCCTCACTCTCTCACACTCACACACACCCTCGCTCTCTCACACTCACACACACTCACTCTCTCACACTCACACACACTCACTCTCTCACACTCTCACACACCCTCACTCTCTCTCACACTCTCTCTCACACACACACTCTCTCACACTCACACACACTCACTCTCTCACACTCACACACTCACTCTCTCACACTCACACACACCCTCTCTCACACTCACACACACCCTCACTCTCTCACACACACCCTCACTCTCTCACACACTCACACACACCCTCACTCTCTCACACTCACACACACACACCCTCACTCTCTCACACTCACACTCACACACCCTCACTCACTCACGCTCTCACACCCTCACTCTCTCACACTCACGCTCACTCACTCTCTCTCACTCACACACACCCTCTCTCCCCCCTGCCTTCCTGTCTCAGTAGTAGAACGGGATTGGAAGAGGAAGCCTTGTTTTTCTGGGTCAGAGTTGTATCTGGAAGTATTTTAAATTCCATAATGCAGCAACACCCATATGTACGTGTTTTCCACTGGAGCAACTAGAAGATCCTCCAACACACTGCTGTTACAGCCCAGCACAGAGAGAGAAGGGGAGGAGGGCCAGAGAGAAAGATGAAGGGAGGAGGGCCAGAGAGAAAAACACAAAGGGGGAGAGAGAGAGACACGGGGAGGGGAGGCGGGCCAGAGAGGAAGACGAGGAGAGGAAGGGAGGAGGGCCAGAGAGGAAAAACACAGAGGCAGAGAGAGAGAGACACGGGGAGGGGAGGAGGGCCAGAGAGAAAAACACAGAGGGGGAGAGAGAGAGAAGGGGAGGGGAGGAGGGCCAGAGAGAAACACAGAGGGAGAGAGAGAGAGTTAGACATAGCAGGCATTCGTATTTTAGAGCATGGGTGGAGTAGACATTAATGCTGGAAAACCTTGGTAGAGCATGGGTGGAGTTGACATTGGTGCTGTTAACCTCTTACATCTACACGTTCCGCTAGCGGAACACCACTCCAATATCCAATGATAAGGCGTGGCGCGAAATACAAACTCCTCGAAAATCCGAAAACGTCCGTTTTTCAAACATATGACTATTTTACACCATTTTAAAGACAAGACTCTCCTTTATCTAACCACACTGTCTGATTTCAAAAAGGCTTTACAACGGCTTTATGTCAGCAGAGTACCCAGCCAGAAATAATCAGCCATTTTTCAAGCTAGCATATGTCACAAAAACCAAAACCACAGCTAAATGCAGCACTAACCTTTGATGATCTTCATCAGATGACACTCCTAGGACATTGTTATACAATACATGCATGTTTTGTTCAATCAAGTACATATTTATATCAAAAACCAGCTTTTTACATTAGCATGTGACTCTTCACGTGCACGCGCGCACCCGTCTCATTGTTCTCAGATCGACTACTTAACAAATGCGCTACTGTTTTTCAGCCATGGACAGCAGAGTCATCATTCAACGTTCTGGTGCCTTCTGAGAGCCTATGGGAGCCTTAGAAATTGTCACGTTACAGCAGAGATCCTTTGTTTTGGATAGAGATGACAAAGAAGGCCAACAAATGGTCAGACAGGGTACTTCCTGTACAGAATCTTCTCAGGTTTTGGCCTGCCATTTGAGTTCTGTTATACTCACAGACACCATTCAAACAGTTTTAGAAACTTTGGAGTGTTTTCTATCCAAAGCTACTAATTATATGCATATTCTAGTTTCTGGGCAGGAGTAATAACCAGATTAAATCGGGTACGTTTTTTATCCGGCCGTGAAAATACTGCCCCCTATCCATAACAAGTTAAGCCTTGGTAGAGCATGGGTGGTGTAGACATTGGTGCTGTTAAGCCTTGGTAGAGCATGGGTGGAGTAGACATTGGTGCTGGAATACCTTGGTAGAGCATGGGTGGAGTAGACATTGGTGCTGGAAAACCTTGGTAGAGCATGGGTGGAGTAGACATTGGTGCTGGCAAACCTTGGTAGAGCATGGGTGGAGTAGACATTGGTGCTGGAAAACCTTGGTAGAGCATGGGTGGAGTAGACATTGGTGCTGGATAACCTTGGTAGAGCATGGGTGGAGTAGACATTGGTGCTGGAAAACCTTGGTAGAGCATGGGTGGAGTAGACATTGGTGCTGGAAAACCTTGGTAGAGCGTGGGTGAAGGGAAAGTAGACATTGGTGCTGTAAAACCTTGGTAGAGCATGGGTGGAGTGGACATTGGTGCTGTTAAGCCTTGGTAGAGCATGGGTGGAGTAGACATTGGTGCTGGAATACCTTGGTAGAGCATGGGTGGAGTAGACATTGGTGCTGGAAAACCTTGGTAGAGCATGGGTGGAGTAGACATTGGTGCTGGCAAACCTTGGTAGAGCATGGGTGGAGTAGACATTGGTGCTGGAAAACCTTGGTAGAGCATGGGTGGAGTAGACATTGGTGCTGGAAAACCTTGGTAGAGCATGGGTGGAGTAGACATTGGTGCTGGAAAACCTTGGTAGAGCGTGGGTGAAAGGAAAGTAGACATTTGTGCTGGAAAACCTTGGTAGAGCATGGGTGGAGTAGACATTGGTGCTGTAAAACCTTGGTAGAGCATGGGTGGAGTGGACATTGGTGCTGTAAAACCTTGGTAGAGCATGGGTGGAGTGGACATTGGTGCTGGAAAGCCTTGGTAGAGCATGGGTGGAGTGGACATTGGTGCTGGAAAGCCTTGGTAGAGCATGGGTGGAGTAGACATTGTGGTGCTGGAATACCTTGGTAGAGCATGGGTGGAGTGGACATTGGTGCTGGAAAGCCTTGGTAGAGCATGGGTGGAGTAGACATTGTGGTGCTGGAATACCTTGGTAGGGCATGGGTGAAAGGAAAGTAGACATTGTGGTGCTTATGAATTTCCTTTCATTTTCTGCTTCAGACCAGTCCCTACTTCTCACTTCAAAAATGGTTTCTTGTTTTTAATTGTAGTAAATATGGTTGTAATGTATCTTCTGGTATAATAAACAGCTTCAATTTCCATTTGCAATGTACTGAAAGGTCTTCAGTATGTATATAATATGATTGTAACGTGTCCCCTTTCTGTGTCTGCAGGATGAAGTGGACAGTCTGAGTCCTGTTCTCTGGGACAACCCTGAGCTGCATGAAGAGGTCAGGTTCTGGCTCAAAGATCAAAAGGTTCAGGAAATATTTTTGCAAGGTAAGAAACACTGAATGATGTATTTAATATTTAACAAACCCAACCAGCTAGTCGGTTCACTGTGCGTAGTCCTTCGAACCCTATTCCCTATATAGAGCACTACTGTTGACCAGAGCCCTATTCCCTATATAGAACACTACTGTTGACCAGAGCCCTATTCCCTATATAGAACACTACTGTTGACCAGGGCCCTATATAGAGCACTACTGTTGACCAGAGCCCTATTCCCTATATAGTACACTACTGTTGACCAGAGTCCTATTCCCTATATAGAGCACTACTGTTGACCAGAGCCCTATTCCCTATATGGAGCACTACTGTTGACCAGAGCCCTATTCCCTATATGGAGCACTACTGTTGACCAGAGCCCTATTCCCTATATGGAGCACTACTGTTGACCAGAGCCCTATTCCCTATATGGAACACTACTGTTGACCAGAGCCCTATTCCCTATATGGAACACTACTGTTGACCAGAGCCCTATTCCCTATATAGAACACTACTGTTGACCAGAGCCCTATTCCCTATATAGAGCACTACTGTTGACCAGAGCCCTATTCCCTATATAGAGCACTACTGTTGACCAGAGCCCTATTCCCTATATAGAGCACTACTGTTGACCAGAGCCCTATTCCCTATATAGAACACTACTGTTGACCAGAGCCCTATTCCCTATATAGAGCACTACTGTTGACCAGAGCCCTATTCCCTATATAGAGCACTACTGTTGACCAGAGCCCTATTCCCTATATAGAACACTACTGTTGACCAGAGCCCTATTCCCTATATAGAGCACTACTGTTGACCATGGACCTCTCTGTTACATTTACATTACATTTAAGTCATTTAGCAGATGCTCTTATCCAGAGCGACTTACAAATTGGTGCATTCACCTTATGATATCCAGTGGAACAACCACTTAAAAATAGTGCATCTAAATCTTTTAAGGGGGGGGGGGGTTAGAAAGATTACTTTATCCTATCCTAGGTATTCCTTAAAGAGGTGGGGTTTCAGGTGTCTCCGGAAGGTGGTGATTGACTCCGCTGTCCTGGCGTCGTGAGGGAGCTTGTTCCACCATTGGGGTGCCAGAGCAGCGAACAGTTTTGACTGTTCTGTTTTGACTGTTGTGGTAATGGACTCCCTAGTCTAGCAACCAGATGAGGTGATCGGTCTTGTCTGTAGACTCTGGCCAAGGTGCATGGACCTCATGGACCTCTCTGTTGTGGTAATGGACTCCCTAGTCTAGCAACCAGATGAGGTGATCGGTCTTGTCTGTAGACTCTGGCCAAGGTGCATGGACCTCTCTGTGGTGGTAATGAACAGAGAGTCAGTTGAAGCATTTAAGACCGGTCTCTGATTTTGATTGTGTATTGCGGGTTTGGAAAAATATCTAGCCTAGCTACAGATGTCTGAATTGGTATCTGAAGCGGACTAAGTGAATAATTTCAGTCCGTATTTAAGCCCCACTGTGCTGTGTGTGAACATGGTGCTCCTGTCCTCTCTCCTCCAGGTCCGTATTCATTAAATGGTTACAGAGTTCGTGTTTACAGACAAGACTCAGCTACTCAGTGGTTCACAGGGATCATCACATATCATGATCTGTTCAGCCGTAATATGGTTGTGATGAATGACCAGGTAAATACTCTGCTGTCTCCATATTAAATACTCCTCTATACTCTCTCTTCATATTAAATACTCCTCTATACTCCTCTATACTCCTCTCTTCATATTAAATACACCTCTATACTCTCTCTTCATATTAAATACTCCTCTATACTCATTTCTTCATATTAAATACTCCTCTATACTCCTGTCTTTATATTAAATACTCCTCTATACCCCTGTCTCCATATTAAATACTCCTCTATACTCCTGTCTCCATATTAAATACTCCTCTATACTCCTGTCTTCATATTAAATACTCCTCTATACTCCTCTATACTCCTGTCTTCATATTAAATACTCCTCTATATTCCTCTATACTCCTCTATACTCCTGTCTCCATATTAAATACTCCTCTATACTCCTGTCTCCATATTAAATACACCTCTATACTCCTCTATACTCCTCTCTTCATTTTAAATACTCCTCTATACTCATTTATTCATATTAAATACTCCTCTATACTCCTCTCTTCATATTAAATACTCATCTATACTCCTGTCTTCATATTAAATACTCCTCTATACTCCTGTCTTCATATTAAAGACTACTCTATACTCCTGTCTTCATATTAAAGACTCCTCTATACTCCTCTATACTCCTGTCTTCATATTAAATACTCGTCTATACTCCTGTCTTCATATGAAATACTCCTCTATACTCTATACTCCTGTCTTCATATTAAAGACTCCTCTATACTCCTCTATACTCCTGTCTTCATATTAAATACTCCTCTATACTCCTCTCTTCATATTAAATACTCCTCTATACTCCTATATTCATATTAAATACACCTCTATACTCCTCTATACTCCTCTCTTCATATTAAATACTCCTCTATACTCCTCTATACTCCTGTCTTCATATTTAATACTCCTCTATACTCCTCTATACTCCTCTCTTCATGTTAAATACTCCTCTCTTCATATTAAATACACCTCTCTTCATATTAAATTCACCTCTATACTCCCTTCTCCATATTAAATACTCCTCTATACTCCTCTATACTCCTCTCTTCATATTAAATACTCCTCTATACTCCTCTCTTCATATTAAATACACCTCTATACTCCCTTCTCCATATTAAATACTCCTCTATACTCCTCTATACTCCCCTCTTCATAATAAATACACATCTATACTCCTCTATACTCCTGTCTCCATATTAAATACTCCTCTATACTCCTCCATATTAAATACACCTCTATACTCCTCTATACTCCTCTCTTCATATTAAATACTCCTCTATACTCCTGTCTTCATATTAAATACACCTCTATACTCCTCTCTTCATATTAAATACTCCTCTATACTCCTGTCTTCATATTAAATACACCTCTATACTCCTCTATACTCCTCTCTTCATATTAAATACTCATTTATACTCCTCTATACTCCTGTCTTCATATTAAATACACCTCTTTACTCCTCTATACTTCTCTCTTCATATTAAATACACCTCTATACTCCTGTCTTCATATTAAATACACCTCTATACTCCTCTCTTCATATTAAATACTCATTTATACTCCTCTATACTCCTGTCTTCATATTAAATACACCTCTTTACTCCTCTATACTTCTCTCTTCATATTAAATACACCTCTATTCTCCTGTCTTCATATTAAATACACCTCTATACTCCGCTGTACTCCTGTCTCCATATTAAATACTCCTCTATACTCCCCTCTTCATATTAAATACTCCTCTATACTCCCCTCTTCATAATAAATACACATCTATACTCCTCTATACTCCTGTCTCCATATTAAATACTCCTCTATACTCCTCCATATTAAATACACCTCTATACTCCTCTATACTCCTCTCTTCATATTAAATACTCCTCTATACTCCTGTCTTCATATTAAATACACCTCTATACTCCTCTCTTCATATTAAATACTCCTCTATACTCCTGTCTTCATATTAAATACACCTCTATACTCCGCTGTACTCCTGTCTCCATATTAAATACTCCTCTATACTCCCCTCTTCATATTAAATACTCCTCTATACTCCCCTCTTCATAATAAATACACATCTATACTCCTCTATACTCCTGTCTCCATATTAAATACTCCTCTATACTCCTCCATATTAAATACACCTCTATACTCCTCTATACTCCTCTCTTCATATTAAATACTCCTCTATACTCCTGTCTTCATATTAAATACACCTCTATACTCCTCTCTTCATATTAAATACACCTCTATACTCCTCTCTTCATATTAAATACTCCTCTATACTCCTCTATACTCCTGTCTTCATATTAAATACACCTCTTTACTCCTCTATACTTCTCTCTTCATATTAAATACACCTCTATACTCCTGTCTTCATATTAAATACACCTCTATACTCCTCTCTTCATATTAAATACTCCTCTATACTCCTGTCTTCATATTAAATACACCTCTATACTCCTCTGTACTCCTGTCTCCATATTAAATACACCTCTAAACTCTCTCTTCATATTAAATACTCCTCTATACTCCCCTCTTCATATTAAATACACCTCTATACTCCTCTATACTCCTGTCTTCATATTAAATACACCTCTATACTCCTCTATACTCCTGTCTTCATATTAAATACTCCTCTATACTCCTGTCTTCATATTAAATACACCTCTATACTCCTCTATACTCCTGTCTTCATATTAAATACTCCTCTACTCCTGTCTTCATATTAAATACTCCTCTGTACTTCTCTATACTCTTCATATGAAATACTCCTCTATACTCCTGTCTTCATATTAAATACTCCTCTATACTCCCCTCTTCATATTAAATGCACCTCTATACTCCTCTATACTCCTGTCTCCATATTAAATACACCTCTATACTCCTGTCTCCATATTAAATAAACCTCTATACTCCTCTATACTCCTGTCTTCATATTAAATACACCTCTATACTCCTCTCTTCATATTAAATACTCCTCTATACTCCTGTCTTCATATTAAATACACCTCTATACTCCTCTCTTCATATTAAATACTCATCTATACTCCTCTATACTCCTCTCTTCATATTAAATACTCCTCTATACTCCTGTCTTCATATTAAATACACCTCTATACTCCTGTCTTCATATTAAATACACCTCTATACTCCTCTATACTCCTGTCTTCATATTAAATACTCCTCTATACTCCTGTCTTCATATTAAATACACCTCTATACTCCTCTATACTCCTGTCTTCATATTAAATACTCCTCTATACTCCTGTCTTCATATTAAATACTCCTCTGTACTCCTCTATACTCTTCATATTAAATACTCCTCTATACTCCTGTCTTCATATTAAATACTCCTCTATACTCCCCTCTTCATATTAAATGCACCTCTATACTCCTCTATACTCCTGTCTCCATATTAAATAAACCTCTATACTCCTCTATATTCCTGTCTTCATATTAAATACTCCTCTATACTCCTCTCTTCATATTAAAGACTACTCTATACTCCTGTCTTCATATTAAAGACTCCTCTATACTCCTGTCTTCATATTAAATACTCGTCTATACTCCTGTCTTCATATGAAATACTCCTCTATACTCCTCTATACTCCTGTCTTCATATTAAAGACTCCTCTATACTCCTCTATACTCCTGTCTTCATATTAAATACTCCTCTATACTCCTCTCTTCATATTAAATACTCCTCTATACTCCTGTCTTCATATTTAATACTCCTCTATACTCCTCTATACTCCTCTCTTCATGTTAAATACTCCTCTTCATATTAAATACACCTCTCTTCATATTAAATTCACCTCTATACTCCCTTCTCCATATTAAATACTCCTCTATACTCCCTTCTCCATATTAAATACTCCTCTATACTCCTCTATACTCCTCTCTTCATATTAAATACTCCTCTATACTCCTCTCTTCATATTAAATACACCTCTATACTCCCTTCTCCATATTAAATACTCCTCTATACTCCTCTATACTCCCCTCTTCATAATAAATACACATCTATACTCCTCTATACTCCTGTCTCCATATTAAATACTCCTCTATACTCCTCCATATTAAATACACCTCTATACTCCTCTATACTCCTCTCTTCATATTAAATACTCATTTATACTCCTCTATACTCCTGTCTTCATATTAAATACACCTCTTTACTCCTCTATACTTCTCTCTTCATATTAAATACACCTCTATTCTCCTGTCTTCATATTAAATACACCTCTATACTCCGCTGTACTCCTGTCTCCATATTAAATACTCCTCTATACTCCCCTCTTCATATTAAATACTCCTCTATACTCCCCTCTTCATATTAAATACTCCTCTATACTCCCCTCTTCATAATAAATACACATCTATACTCCTCTATACTCCTGTCTCCATATTAAATACTCCTCTATACTCCTCCATATTAAATACACCTCTATACTCCTCTATACTCCTCTCTTCATATTAAATACTCCTCTATACTCCTGTCTTCATATTAAATACACCTCTATACTCCTCTCTTCATATTAAATACTCCTCTATACTCCTGTCTTCATATTAAATACACCTCTATACTCCTCTCTTCATATTAAATACTCATCTATACTCCTCTATACTCCTGTCTTCATATTAAATACACCTCTTTACTCCTCTATACTTCTCTCTTCATATTAAATACACCTCTATACTCCTGTCTTCATATTAAATACACCTCTATACTCCTCTCTTCATATTAAATACTCCTCTATACTCCTGTCTTCATATTAAATACACCTCTATACTCCTCTGTACTCCTGTCTCCATATTAAATACACCTCTAAACTCTCTCTTCATATTAAATACTCCTCTATACTCCCCTCTTCATATTAAATACACCTCTATACTCCTCTATACTCCTGTCTTCATATTAAATACACCTCTATACTCCTCTATACTCCTGTCTTCATATTAAATACTCCTCTATACTCCTGTCTTCATATTAAATACACCTCTATACTCCTCTATACTCCTGTCTTCATATTAAATACTCCTCTACTCCTGTCTTCATATTAAATACTCCTCTGTACTTCTCTATACTCTTCATATGAAATACTCCTCTATACTCCTGTCTTCATATTAAATACTCCTCTATACTCCCCTCTTCATATTAAATGCACCTCTATACTCCTCTATACTCCTGTCTCCATATTAAATACACCTCTATACTCCTGTCTCCATATTAAATAAACCTCTATACTCCTCTATACTCCTGTCTTCATATTAAATACACCTCTATACTCCTCTCTTCATATTAAATACTCCTCTATACTCCTGTCTTCATATTAAATACACCTCTATACTCCTCTCTTCATATTAAATACTCATCTATACTCCTCTATACTCCTCTCTTCATATTAAATACTCCTCTATACTCCTGTCTTCATATTAAATACACCTCTATACTCCTCTATACTTCTCTCTTCATATTAAATACACCTCTATAATCCTCTATACTCTCTCTTCATGTTAAATACACATCTATAATCCTCTTTACCCTCTCTTCATATTAAATACACCTCTATACTCCTCTATACTCCTGTCTCCATATTAAATACACCTCAACTCTCTTCATATTAAATACTCCTCTATACTCCCCTCTTCATATTAAATACACCTCTATACTCCTCTATACTCCTGTCTTCATATTAAATACTCCTCTATACTCCTGTCTTCATATTAAATACTCCTCTGTACTCCTCTATACTCTTCATATTAAATACTCCTCTATACTCCTGTCTTCATATTAAATACTCCTCTATACTCCCCTCTTCATATTAAATGCACCTCTATACTCCTCTATACTCCTGTCTCCATATTAAATAAACCTCTATACTCCTCTATATTCCTGTCTTCATATTAAATACTCCTCTATACTCCTCTCTTCATATTAAAGACTACTCTATACTCCTGTCTTCATATTAAAGACTCCTCTATACTCCTGTCTTCATATTAAATACTCGTCTATACTCCTGTCTTCATATGAAATACTCCTCTATACTCCTCTATACTCCTGTCTTCATATTAAAGACTCCTCTATACTCCTCTATACTCCTGTCTTCATATTAAATACTCCTCTATACTCCTCTCTTCATATTAAATACTCCTCTATACTCCTATATTCATATTAAATACACCTCTATACTCCTCTATACTCCTCTCTTCATATTAAATACTCCTCTATACTCCTCTATACTCCTGTCTTCATATTTAATACTCCTCTATACTCCTCTATACTCCTCTCTTCATGTTAAATACTCCTCTCTTCATATTAAATACACCTCTCTTCATATTAAATTCACCTCTATACTCCCTTCTCCATATTAAATACTCCTCTATACTCCCTTCTCCATATTAAATACTCCTCTATACTCATCTATACTCCTCTCTTCATATTAAATACTCCTCTATACTCCTCTCTTCATATTAAATACACCTCTATACTCCCTTCTCCATATTAAATACTCCTCTATACTCCTCTATACTCCCCTCTTCATAATAAATACACATCTATACTCCTCTATAGTCCTGTCTCCATATTAAATACTCCTCTATACTCCTCCATATTAAATACACCTCTATACTCCTCTATACTCCTCTCTTCATATTAAATACTCCTCTATACTCCTGTCTTCATATTAAATACACCTCTATACTCCTCTCTTCATATTAAATACTCCTCTATACTCCTGTCTTCATATTAAATACACCTCTATACTCCTCTATACTCCTCTCTTCATATTAAATACTCATTTATACTCCTCTATACTCCTGTCTTCATATTAAATACACCTCTTTACTCGTCTATACTTCTCTCTTCATATTAAATACACCTCTATACTCCTGTCTTCATATTAAATACACCTCTATACTCCTCTCTTCATATTAAATACTCATTTATACTCCTCTATACTCCTGTCTTCATATTAAATACACCTCTTTACTCCTCTATACTTCTCTCTTCATATTAAATACACCTCTATTCTCCTGTCTTCATATTAAATACACCTCTATACTCCGCTGTACTCCTGTCTCCATATTAAATACTCCTCTATACTCCCCTCTTCATATTAAATACTCCTCTATACTCCCCTCTTCATATTAAATACTCCTCTATACTCCCCTCTTCATAATAAATACACATCTATACTCCTCTATACTCCTGTCTCCATATTAAATACTCCTCTATACTCCTCCATATTAAATACACCTCTATACTCCTCTATACTCCTCTCTTCATATTAAATACTCCTCTATACTCCTGTCTTCATATTAAATACACCTCTATACTCCTCTCTTCATATTAAATACTCCTCTATACTCCTGTCTTCATATTAAATACACCTCTATACTCCTCTCTTCATATTAAATACTCATCTATACTCCTCTATACTCCTGTCTTCATATTAAATACACCTCTTTACTCCTCTATACTTCTCTCTTCATATTAAATACACCTCTATACTCCTGTCTTCATATTAAATACACCTCTATACTCCTCTCTTCATATTAAATACTCCTCTATACTCCTGTCTTCATATTAAATACACCTCTATACTCCTCTGTACTCCTGTCTCCATATTAAATACACCTCTAAACTCTCTCTTCATATTAAATACTCCTCTATACTCCCCTCTTCATATTAAATACACCTCTATACTCCTCTATACTCCTGTCTTCATATTAAATACTCCTCTATACTCCTGTCTTCATATTAAATACACCTCTATACTCCTCTATACTCCTGTCTTCATATTAAATACTCCTCTGTACTTCTCTATACTCTTCATATGAAATACTCCTCTATACTCCTGTCTTCATATTAAATACTCCTCTATACTCCCCTCTTCATATTAAATGCACCTCTATACTCCTCTATACTCCTGTCTCCATATTAAATACACCTCTATACTCCTGTCTCCATATTAAATAAACCTCTATACTCCTCTATACTCCTGTCTTCATATTAAATACACCTCTATACTCCTCTCTTCATATTAAATACTCCTCTATACTCCTGTCTTCATATTAAATACACCTCTATACTCCTCTCTTCATATTAAATACTCATCTATACTCCTCTATACTCCTCTCTTCATATTAAATACTCCTCTATACTCCTGTCTTCATATTAAATACACCTCTATACTCCTCTATACTTCTCTCTTCATATTACATACACCTCTATAATCCTCTATACTCTCTCTTCATGTTAAATACACATCTATAATCCTCTTTACCCTCTCTTCATATTAAATACACCTCTATACTCCTCTATACTCCTGTCTCCATATTAAATACACCTCAACTCTCTTCATATTAAATACTCCTCTATACTCCCCTCTTCATATTAAATACACCTCTATACTGCTCTATACTCCTGTCTTCATATTAAATACTCTTCTATACTCCTGTCTTCATATTAAATACACCTCTATACTCCTCTATACTCCTGTCTTCATATTAAATACTCCTCTATACTCCTGTCTTCATATTAAATACTCCTCTGTACTCCTCTATACTCTTCATATTAAATACTCCTCTATACTCCTGTCTTCATATTAAATACTCCTCTATACTCCCCTCTTCATATTAAATGCACCTCTATACTCCTCTATACTCCTGTCTCCATATTAAATAAACCTCTATACTCCTGTCTTCATATTAAATACTCCTCTATACTCCTCTCTTGATATTAAATACACCTCTATACTCCTGTCTTCATATTAAATACACCTCTATACTCCTCTATACTCCGGTCTCCATATTAAATACACCTCTATACTCCTCTATACTCCTGTCTTCATATTAAATACTCCTCTATACTCCTCTCTTCATATTAAATACTCCTCTATACTCCTATATTCATATTAAATACACCTCTATACTCCTCTATACTCCTCTCTTCATATTAAATACTCCTCTATACTCCTCTATACTCCTGTCTTCATATTTAATACTCCTCTATACTCCTCTATACTCCTCTCTTCATGTTAAATACTCCTCTCTTCATATTAAATACACCTCTCTTCATATTAAATTCACCTCTATACTCCCTTCTCCATATTAAATACTCCTCTATACTCCTCTATACTCCTCTCTTCATATTAAATACTCCTCTATACTCCTCTCTTCATATTAAATACACCTCTATACTCCCTTCTCCATATTAAATACTCCTCTATACTCCTCTATACTCCCCTCTTCATAATAAATACACATCTATACTCCTCTATACTCCTGTCTCCATATTAAATACTCCTCTATACTCCTCCATATTAAATACACCTCTATACTCCTCTATACTCCTCTCTTCATATTAAATACTCCTCTATACTCCTGTCTTCATATTAAATACACCTCTATACTCCTCTCTTCATATTAAATACTCCTCTATACTCCTGTCTTCATATTAAATACACCTCTATACTCCTCTATACTCCTCTCTTCATATTAAATACTCATTTATACTCCTCTATACTCCTGTCTTCATATTAAATACACCTCTTTACTCCTCTATACTTCTCTCTTCATATTAAATACACCTCTATTCTCCTGTCTTCATATTAAATACACCTCTATACTCCGCTGTACTCCTGTCTCCATATTAAATACTCCTCTATACTCCCCTCTTCATATTAAATACTCCTCTATACTCCCCTCTTCATATTAAATACTCCTCTATACTCCCCTCTTCATAATAAATACACATCTATACTCCTCTATACTCCTGTCTCCATATTAAATACTCCTCTATACTCCTCCATATTAAATACACCTCTATACTCCTCTATACTCCTCTCTTCATATTAAATACTCCTCTATACTCCTGTCTTCATATTAAATACACCTCTATACTCCTCTCTTCATATTAAATACTCCTCTATACTCCTGTCTTCATATTAAATACACCTCTATACTCCTCTCTTCATATTAAATACTCCTCTATACTCCTCTATACTCCTGTCTTCATATTAAATACACCTCTTTACTCCTCTATACTTCTCTCTTCATATTAAATACACCTCTATACTCCTGTCTTCATATTAAATACACCTCTATACTCCTCTCTTCATATTAAATACTCCTCTATACTCCTGTCTTAATATTAAATACACCTCTATACTCCTCTGTACTCCTGTCTCCATATTAAATACACCTCTAAACTCTCTCTTCATATTAAATACTCCTCTATACTCCCCTCTTCATATTAAATACACCTCTATACTCCTCTATACTCCTGTCTTCATATTAAATACACCTCTATACTCCTCTATACTCCTGTCTTCATATTAAATACTCCTCTATACTCCTGTCTTCATATTAAATACACCTCTATACTCCTCTATACTCCTGTCTTCATATTAAATACTCCTCTACTCCTGTCTTCATATTAAATACTCCTCTGTACTTCTCTATACTCTTCATATGAAATACTCCTCTATACTCCTGTCTTCATATTAAATACTCCTCTATACTCCCCTCTTCATATTAAATGCACCTCTATACTCCTCTATACTCCTGTCTCCATATTAAATACACCTCTATACTCCTGTCTCCATATTAAATAAACCTCTATACTCCTCTATACTCCTGTCTTCATATTAAATACACCTCTATACTCCTCTCTTCATATTAAATACTCCTCTATACTCCTGTCTTCATATTAAATACACCTCTATACTCCTCTCTTCATATTAAATACTCATCTATACTCCTCTATACTCCTCTCTTCATATTAAATACTCCTCTATACTCCTGTCTTCATATTAAATACACCTCTATACTCCTCTATACTTCTCTCTTCATATTAAATACACCTCTATAATCCTCTATACTCTCTCTTCATGTTAAATACACATCTATAATCCTCTTTACCCTCTCTTCATATTAAATACACCTCTATACTCCTCTATACTCCTGTCTCCATATTAAATACACCTCAACTCTCTTCATATTAAATACTCCTCTATACTCCCCTCTTCATATTAAATACACCTCTATACTGCTCTATACTCCTGTCTTCATATTAAATACACCTCTATACTCCTCTATACTCCTGTCTTCATATTAAATACTCCTCTATACTCCTGTCTTCATATTAAATACACCTCTATACTCCTCTATACTCCTGTCTTCATATTAAATACTCCTCTATACTCCTGTCTTCATATTAAATACTCCTCTGTACTCCTCTATACTCTTCATATTAAATACTCCTCTATACTCCTGTCTTCATATTAAATACTCCTCTATACTCCCCTCTTCATATTAAATGCACCTCTATACTCCTCTATACTCCTGTCTCCATATTAAATAAACCTCTATACTCCTCTATATTCCTGTCTTCATATTAAATACTCCTCTATACTCCTCTCTTCATATTAAAGACTACTCTATACTCCTGTCTTCATATTAAAGACTCCTCTATACTCCTGTCTTCATATTAAATACTCGTCTATACTCCTGTCTTCATATGAAATACTCCTCTATACTCCTCTATACTCCTGTCTTCATATTAAAGACTCCTCTATACTCCTCTATACTCCTGTCTTCATATTAAATACTCCTCTATACTCCTCTCTTCATATTAAATACTCCTCTATACTCCTGTCTTCATATTTAATACTCCTCTATACTCCTCTATACTCCTCTCTTCATGTTAAATACTCCTCTTCATATTAAATACACCTCTCTTCATATTAAATTCACCTCTATACTCCCTTCTCCATATTAAATACTCCTCTATACTCCCTTCTCCATATTAAATACTCCTCTATACTCCTCTATACTCCTCTCTTCATATTAAATACTCCTCTATACTCCTCTCTTCATATTAAATACACCTCTATACTCCCTTCTCCATATTAAATACTCCTCTATACTCCTCTATACTCCCCTCTTCATAATAAATACACATCTATACTCCTCTATACTCCTGTCTCCATATTAAATACTCCTCTATACTCCTCCATATTAAATACACCTCTATACTCCTCTATACTCCTCTCTTCATATTAAATACTCCTCTATACTCCTGTCTTCATATTAAATACACCTCTATACTCCTCTCTTCATATTAAATACTCCTCTATACTCCTGTCTTCATATTAAATACACCTCTATACTCCTCTCTTCATATTAAATACTCCTCTATACTCCTGTCTTCATATTAAATACACCTCTATACTCCTCTCTTCATATTAAATACTCATCTATACTCCTCTATACTCCTGTCTTCATATTAAATACACCTCTTTACTCCTCTATACTTCTCTCTTCATATTAAATACACCTCTATACTCCTGTCTTCATATTAAATACACCTCTATACTCCTCTCTTCATATTAAATACTCCTCTATACTCCTGTCTTCATATTAAATACACCTCTATACTCCTCTGTACTCCTGTCTCCATATTAAATACACCTCTAAACTCTCTCTTCATATTAAATACTCCTCTATACTCCCCTCTTCATATTAAATACACCTCTATACTCCTCTATACTCCTGTCTTCATATTAAATACACCTCTATACTCCTCTATACTCCTGTCTTCATATTAAATACTCCTCTATACTCCTGTCTTCATATTAAATACACCTCTATACTCCTCTATACTCCTGTCTTCATATTAAATACTCCTCTACTCCTGTCTTCATATTAAATACTCCTCTGTACTTCTCTATACTCTTCATATGAAATACTCCTCTATACTCCTGTCTTCATATTAAATACTCCTCTATACTCCCCTCTTCATATTAAATGCACCTCTATACTCCTCTATACTCCTGTCTCCATATTAAATACACCTCTATACTCCTGTCTCCATATTAAATAAACCTCTATACTCCTCTATACTCCTGTCTTCATATTAAATACACCTCTATACTCCTCTCTTCATATTAAATACTCCTCTATACTCCTGTCTTCATATTAAATACACCTCTATACTCCTCTCTTCATATTAAATACTCATCTATACTCCTCTATACTCCTCTCTTCATATTAAATACTCCTCTATACTCCTGTCTTCATATTAAATACACCTCTATACTCCTCTATACTTCTCTCTTCATATTAAATACACCTCTATAATCCTCTATACTCTCTCTTCATGTTAAATACACATCTATAATCCTCTTTACCCTCTCTTCATATTAAATACACCTCTATACTCCTCTATACTCCTGTCTCCATATTAAATACACCTCAACTCTCTTCATATTAAATACTCCTCTATACTCCCCTCTTCATATTAAATACACCTCTATACTGCTCTATACTCCTGTCTTCATATTAAATACACCTCTATACTCCTCTATACTCCTGTCTTCATATTAAATACTCCTCTATACTCCTGTCTTCATATTAAATACACCTCTATACTCCTCTATACTCCTGTCTTCATATTAAATACTCCTCTATACTCCTGTCTTCATATTAAATACTCCTCTGTACTCCTCTATACTCTTCATATTAAATACTCCTCTATACTCCTGTCTTCATATTAAATACTCCTCTATACTCCCCTCTTCATATTAAATGCACCTCTATACTCCTCTATACTCCTGTCTCCATATTAAATAAACCTCTATACTCCTCTATATTCCTGTCTTCATATTAAATACTCCTCTATACTCTTCTCTTCATATTAAAGACTACTCTATACTCCTGTCTTCATATTAAAGACTCCTCTATACTCCTGTCTTCATATTAAATACTCGTCTATACTCCTGTCTTCATATGAAATACTCCTCTATACTCCTCTATACTCCTGTCTTCATATTAAAGACTCCTCTATACTCCTCTATACTCCTGTCTTCATATTAAATACTCCTCTATACTCCTCTCTTCATATTAAATACTCCTCTATACTCCTATATTCATATTAAATACACCTCTATACTCCTCTATACTCCTCTCTTCATATTAAATACTCCTCTATACTCCTCTATACTCCTGTCTTCATATTTAATACTCCTCTATACTCCTCTATACTCCTCTCTTCATGTTAAATACTCCTCTCTTCATATTAAATACACCTCTCTTCATATTAAATTCACCTCTATACTCCCTTCTCCATATTAAATACTCCTCTATACTCCCTTCTCCATATTAAATACTCCTCTATACTCCTCTATACTCCTCTCTTCATATTAAATACTCCTCTATACTCCTCTCTTCATATTAAATACACCTCTATACTCCCTTCTCCATATTAAATACTCCTCTATACTCCTCTATACTCCCCTCTTCATAATAAATACACATCTATACTCCTCTATAGTCCTGTCTCCATATTAAATACTCCTCTATACTCCTCCATATTAAATACACCTCTATACTCCTCTATACTCCTCTCTTCATATTAAATACTCCTCTATACTCCTGTCTTCATATTAAATACACCTCTATACTCCTCTCTTCATATTAAATACTCCTCTATACTCCTGTCTTCATATTAAATACACCTCTATACTCCTCTATACTCCTCTCTTCATATTAAATACTCATTTATACTCCTCTATACTCCTGTCTTCATATTAAATACACCTCTTTACTCGTCTATACTTCTCTCTTCATATTAAATACACCTCTATACTCCTGTCTTCATATTAAATACACCTCTATACTCCTCTCTTCATATTAAATACTCATTTATACTCCTCTATACTCCTGTCTTCATATTAAATACACCTCTTTACTCCTCTATACTTCTCTCTTCATATTAAATACACCTCTATTCTCCTGTCTTCATATTAAATACACCTCTATACTCCGCTGTACTCCTGTCTCCATATTAAATACTCCTCTATACTCCCCTCTTCATATTAAATACTCCTCTATACTCCCCTCTTCATATTAAATACTCCTCTATACTCCCCTCTTCATAATAAATACACATCTATACTCCTCTATACTCCTGTCTCCATATTAAATACTCCTCTATACTCCTCCATATTAAATACACCTCTATACTCCTCTATACTCCTCTCTTCATATTAAATACTCCTCTATACTCCTGTCTTCATATTAAATACACCTCTATACTCCTCTCTTCATATTAAATACTCCTCTATACTCCTGTCTTCATATTAAATACACCTCTATACTCCTCTCTTCATATTAAATACTCATCTATACTCCTCTATACTCCTGTCTTCATATTAAATACACCTCTTTACTCCTCTATACTTCTCTCTTCATATTAAATACACCTCTATACTCCTGTCTTCATATTAAATACACCTCTATACTCCTCTCTTCATATTAAATACTCCTCTATACTCCTGTCTTCATATTAAATACACCTCTATACTCCTCTGTACTCCTGTCTCCATATTAAATACACCTCTAAACTCTCTCTTCATATTAAATACTCCTCTATACTCCCCTCTTCATATTAAATACACCTCTATACTCCTCTATACTCCTGTCTTCATATTAAATACTCCTCTATACTCCTGTCTTCATATTAAATACACCTCTATACTCCTCTATACTCCTGTCTTCATATTAAATACTCCTCTGTACTTCTCTATACTCTTCATATGAAATACTCCTCTATACTCCTGTCTTCATATTAAATACTCCTCTATACTCCCCTCTTCATATTAAATGCACCTCTATACTCCTCTATACTCCTGTCTCCATATTAAATACACCTCTATACTCCTGTCTCCATATTAAATAAACCTCTATACTCCTCTATACTCCTGTCTTCATATTAAATACACCTCTATACTCCTCTCTTCATATTAAATACTCCTCTATACTCCTGTCTTCATATTAAATACACCTCTATACTCCTCTCTTCATATTAAATACTCCTCTATACTCCTCTATACTCCTCTCTTCATATTAAATACTCCTCTATACTCCTGTCTTCATATTAAATACACCTCTATACTCCTCTATACTTCTCTCTTCATATTACATACACCTCTATAATCCTCTATACTCTCTCTTCATGTTAAATACACATCTATAATCCTCTTTACCCTCTCTTCATATTAAATACACCTCTATACTCCTCTATACTCCTGTCTCCATATTAAATACACCTCAACTCTCTTCATATTAAATACTCCTCTATACTCCCCTCTTCATATTAAATACACCTCTATACTGCTCTATACTCCTGTCTTCATATTAAATACTCTTCTATACTCCTGTCTTCATATTAAATACACCTCTATACTCCTCTATACTCCTGTCTTCATATTAAATACTCCTCTATACTCCTGTCTTCATATTAAATACTCCTCTGTACTCCTCTATACTCTTCATATTAAATACTCCTCTATACTCCTGTCTTCATATTAAATACTCCTCTATACTCCCCTCTTCATATTAAATGCACCTCTATACTCCTCTATACTCCTGTCTCCATATTAAATAAACCTCTATACTCCTGTCTTCATATTAAATACTCCTCTATACTCCTCTCTTGATATTAAATACACCTCTATACTCCTGTCTTCATATTAAATACACCTCTATACTCCTCTATACTCCTGTCTTCATATTAAATACTCCTCTATACTCCTCTCTTCATATTAAATACTCCTCTATACTCCTATATTCATATTAAATACACCTCTATACTCCTCTATACTCCTCTCTTCATATTAAATACTCCTCTATACTCCTCTATACTCCTGTCTTCATATTTAATACTCCTCTATACTCCTCTATACTCCTCTCTTCATGTTAAATACTCCTCTCTTCATATTAAATACACCTCTCTTCATATTAAATTCACCTCTATACTCCCTTCTCCATATTAAATACTCCTCTATACTCCTCTATACTCCTCTCTTCATATTAAATACTCCTCTATACTCCTCTCTTCATATTAAATACACCTCTATACTCCCTTCTCCATATTAAATACTCCTCTATACTCCTCTATACTCCCCTCTTCATAATAAATACACATCTATACTCCTCTATACTCCTGTCTCCATATTAAATACTCCTCTATACTCCTCCATATTAAATACACCTCTATACTCCTCTATACTCCTCTCTTCATATTAAATACTCCTCTATACTCCTGTCTTCATATTAAATACACCTCTATACTCCTCTCTTCATATTAAATACTCCTCTATACTCCTGTCTTCATATTAAATACACCTCTATACTCCTCTATACTCCTCTCTTCATATTAAATACTCATTTATACTCCTCTATACTCCTGTCTTCATATTAAATACACCTCTTTACTCCTCTATACTTCTCTCTTCATATTAAATACACCTCTATTCTCCTGTCTTCATATTAAATACACCTCTATACTCCGCTGTACTCCTGTCTCCATATTAAATACTCCTCTATACTCCCCTCTTCATATTAAATACTCCTCTATACTCCCCTCTTCATATTAAATACTCCTCTATACTCCCCTCTTCATAATAAATACACATCTATACTCCTCTATACTCCTGTCTCCATATTAAATACTCCTCTATACTCCTCCATATTAAATACACCTCTATACTCCTCTATACTCCTCTCTTCATATTAAATACTCCTCTATACTCCTGTCTTCATATTAAATACACCTCTATACTCCTCTCTTCATATTAAATACTCCTCTATACTCCTGTCTTCATATTAAATACACCTCTATACTCCTCTCTTCATATTAAATACTCCTCTATACTCCTCTATACTCCTGTCTTCATATTAAATACACCTCTTTACTCCTCTATACTTCTCTCTTCATATTAAATACACCTCTATACTCCTGTCTTCATATTAAATACACCTCTATACTCCTCTCTTCATATTAAATACTCCTCTATACTCCTGTCTTAATATTAAATACACCTCTATACTCCTCTGTACTCCTGTCTCCATATTAAATACACCTCTAAACTCTCTCTTCATATTAAATACTCCTCTATACTCCCCTCTTCATATTAAATACACCTCTATACTCCTCTATACTCCTGTCTTCATATTAAATACACCTCTATACTCCTCTATACTCCTGTCTTCATATTAAATACTCCTCTATACTCCTGTCTTCATATTAAATACACCTCTATACTCCTCTATACTCCTGTCTTCATATTAAATACTCCTCTACTCCTGTCTTCATATTAAATACTCCTCTGTACTTCTCTATACTCTTCATATGAAATACTCCTCTATACTCCTGTCTTCATATTAAATACTCCTCTATACTCCCCTCTTCATATTAAATGCACCTCTATACTCCTCTATACTCCTGTCTCCATATTAAATACACCTCTATACTCCTGTCTCCATATTAAATAAACCTCTATACTCCTCTATACTCCTGTCTTCATATTAAATACACCTCTATACTCCTCTCTTCATATTAAATACTCCTCTATACTCCTGTCTTCATATTAAATACACCTCTATACTCCTCTCTTCATATTAAATACTCATCTATACTCCTCTATACTCCTCTCTTCATATTAAATACTCCTCTATACTCCTGTCTTCATATTAAATACACCTCTATACTCCTCTATACTTCTCTCTTCATATTAAATACACCTCTATAATCCTCTATACTCTCTCTTCATGTTAAATACACATCTATAATCCTCTTTACCCTCTCTTCATATTAAATACACCTCTATACTCCTCTATACTCCTGTCTCCATATTAAATACACCTCAACTCTCTTCATATTAAATACTCCTCTATACTCCCCTCTTCATATTAAATACACCTCTATACTGCTCTATACTCCTGTCTTCATATTAAATACACCTCTATACTCCTCTATACTCCTGTCTTCATATTAAATACTCCTCTATACTCCTGTCTTCATATTAAATACACCTCTATACTCCTCTATACTCCTGTCTTCATATTAAATACTCCTCTATACTCCTGTCTTCATATTAAATACTCCTCTGTACTCCTCTATACTCTTCATATTAAATACTCCTCTATACTCCTGTCTTCATATTAAATACTCCTCTATACTCCCCTCTTCATATTAAATGCACCTCTATACTCCTCTATACTCCTGTCTCCATATTAAATAAACCTCTATACTCCTCTATATTCCTGTCTTCATATTAAATACTCCTCTATACTCCTCTCTTCATATTAAAGACTACTCTATACTCCTGTCTTCATATTAAAGACTCCTCTATACTCCTGTCTTCATATTAAATACTCGTCTATACTCCTGTCTTCATATGAAATACTCCTCTATACTCCTCTATACTCCTGTCTTCATATTAAAGACTCCTCTATACTCCTCTATACTCCTGTCTTCATATTAAATACTCCTCTATACTCCTCTCTTCATATTAAATACTCCTCTATACTCCTGTCTTCATATTTAATACTCCTCTATACTCCTCTATACTCCTCTCTTCATGTTAAATACTCCTCTTCATATTAAATACACCTCTCTTCATATTAAATTCACCTCTATACTCCCTTCTCCATATTAAATACTCCTCTATACTCCCTTCTCCATATTAAATACTCCTCTATACTCCTCTATACTCCTCTCTTCATATTAAATACTCCTCTATACTCCTCTCTTCATATTAAATACACCTCTATACTCCCTTCTCCATATTAAATACTCCTCTATACTCCTCTATACTCCCCTCTTCATAATAAATACACATCTATACTCCTCTATACTCCTGTCTCCATATTAAATACTCCTCTATACTCCTCCATATTAAATACACCTCTATACTCCTCTATACTCCTCTCTTCATATTAAATACTCCTCTATACTCCTGTCTTCATATTAAATACACCTCTATACTCCTCTCTTCATATTAAATACTCCTCTATACTCCTGTCTTCATATTAAATACACCTCTATACTCCTCTCTTCATATTAAATACTCCTCTATACTCCTGTCTTCATATTAAATACACCTCTATACTCCTCTCTTCATATTAAATACTCATCTATACTCCTCTATACTCCTGTCTTCATATTAAATACACCTCTTTACTCCTCTATACTTCTCTCTTCATATTAAATACACCTCTATACTCCTGTCTTCATATTAAATACACCTCTATACTCCTCTCTTCATATTAAATACTCCTCTATACTCCTGTCTTCATATTAAATACACCTCTATACTCCTCTGTACTCCTGTCTCCATATTAAATACACCTCTAAACTCTCTCTTCATATTAAATACTCCTCTATACTCCCCTCTTCATATTAAATACACCTCTATACTCCTCTATACTCCTGTCTTCATATTAAATACACCTCTATACTCCTCTATACTCCTGTCTTCATATTAAATACTCCTCTATACTCCTGTCTTCATATTAAATACACCTCTATACTCCTCTATACTCCTGTCTTCATATTAAATACTCCTCTACTCCTGTCTTCATATTAAATACTCCTCTGTACTTCTCTATACTCTTCATATGAAATACTCCTCTATACTCCTGTCTTCATATTAAATACTCCTCTATACTCCCCTCTTCATATTAAATGCACCTCTATACTCCTCTATACTCCTGTCTCCATATTAAATACACCTCTATACTCCTGTCTCCATATTAAATAAACCTCTATACTCCTCTATACTCCTGTCTTCATATTAAATACACCTCTATACTCCTCTCTTCATATTAAATACTCCTCTATACTCCTGTCTTCATATTAAATACACCTCTATACTCCTCTCTTCATATTAAATACTCATCTATACTCCTCTATACTCCTCTCTTCATATTAAATACTCCTCTATACTCCTGTCTTCATATTAAATACACCTCTATACTCCTCTATACTTCTCTCTTCATATTAAATACACCTCTATAATCCTCTATACTCTCTCTTCATGTTAAATACACATCTATAATCCTCTTTACCCTCTCTTCATATTAAATACACCTCTATACTCCTCTATACTCCTGTCTCCATATTAAATACACCTCAACTCTCTTCATATTAAATACTCCTCTATACTCCCCTCTTCATATTAAATACACCTCTATACTGCTCTATACTCCTGTCTTCATATTAAATACACCTCTATACTCCTCTATACTCCTGTCTTCATATTAAATACTCCTCTATACTCCTGTCTTCATATTAAATACACCTCTATACTCCTCTATACTCCTGTCTTCATATTAAATACTCCTCTATACTCCTGTCTTCATATTAAATACTCCTCTGTACTCCTCTATACTCTTCATATTAAATACTCCTCTATACTCCTGTCTTCATATTAAATACTCCTCTATACTCCCCTCTTCATATTAAATGCACCTCTATACTCCTCTATACTCCTGTCTCCATATTAAATAAACCTCTATACTCCTCTATATTCCTGTCTTCATATTAAATACTCCTCTATACTCTTCTCTTCATATTAAAGACTACTCTATACTCCTGTCTTCATATTAAAGACTCCTCTATACTCCTGTCTTCATATTAAATACTCGTCTATACTCCTGTCTTCATATGAAATACTCCTCTATACTCCTCTATACTCCTGTCTTCATATTAAAGACTCCTCTATACTCCTCTATACTCCTGTCTTCATATTAAATACTCCTCTATACTCCTCTCTTCATATTAAATACTCCTCTATACTCCTATATTCATATTAAATACACCTCTATACTCCTCTATACTCCTCTCTTCATATTAAATACTCCTCTATACTCCTCTATACTCCTGTCTTCATATTTAATACTCCTCTATACTCCTCTATACTCCTCTCTTCATGTTAAATACTCCTCTCTTCATATTAAATACACCTCTCTTCATATTAAATTCACCTCTATACTCCCTTCTCCATATTAAATACTCCTCTATACTCCCTTCTCCATATTAAATACTCCTCTATACTCCTCTATACTCCTCTCTTCATATTAAATACTCCTCTATACTCCTCTCTTCATATTAAATACACCTCTATACTCCCTTCTCCATATTAAATACTCCTCTATACTCCTCTATACTCCCCTCTTCATAATAAATACACATCTATACTCCTCTATAGTCCTGTCTCCATATTAAATACTCCTCTATACTCCTCCATATTAAATACACCTCTATACTCCTCTATACTCCTCTCTTCATATTAAATACTCCTCTATACTCCTGTCTTCATATTAAATACACCTCTATACTCCTCTCTTCATATTAAATACTCCTCTATACTCCTGTCTTCATATTAAATACACCTCTATACTCCTCTATACTCCTCTCTTCATATTAAATACTCATTTATACTCCTCTATACTCCTGTCTTCATATTAAATACACCTCTTTACTCTTCTATACTTCTCTCTTCATATTAAATACACCTCTATACTCCTGTCTTCATATTAAATACACCTCTATACTCCTCTCTTCATATTAAATACTCATTTATACTCCTCTATACTCCTGTCTTCATATTAAATACACCTCTTTACTCCTCTATACTTCTCTCTTCATATTAAATACACCTCTATTCTCCTGTCTTCATATTAAATACACCTCTATACTCCGCTGTACTCCTGTCTCCATATTAAATACTCCTCTATACTCCCCTCTTCATATTAAATACTCCTCTATACTCCCCTCTTCATATTAAATACTCCTCTATACTCCCCTCTTCATAATAAATACACATCTATACTCCTCTATACTCCTGTCTCCATATTAAATACTCCTCTATACTCCTCCATATTAAATACACCTCTATACTCCTCTATACTCCTCTCTTCATATTAAATACTCCTCTATACTCCTGTCTTCATATTAAATACACCTCTATACTCCTCTCTTCATATTAAATACTCCTCTATACTCCTGTCTTCATATTAAATACACCTCTATACTCCTCTCTTCATATTAAATACTCATCTATACTCCTCTATACTCCTGTCTTCATATTAAATACACCTCTTTACTCCTCTATACTTCTCTCTTCATATTAAATACACCTCTATACTCCTGTCTTCATATTAAATACACCTCTATACTCCTCTCTTCATATTAAATACTCCTCTATACTCCTGTCTTCATATTAAATACACCTCTATACTCCTCTGTACTCCTGTCTCCATATTAAATACACCTCTAAACTCTCTCTTCATATTAAATACTCCTCTATACTCCCCTCTTCATATTAAATACACCTCTATACTCCTCTATACTCCTGTCTTCATATTAAATACTCCTCTATACTCCTGTCTTCATATTAAATACACCTCTATACTCCTCTATACTCCTGTCTTCATATTAAATACTCCTCTGTACTTCTCTATACTCTTCATATGAAATACTCCTCTATACTCCTGTCTTCATATTAAATACTCCTCTATACTCCCCTCTTCATATTAAATGCACCTCTATACTCCTCTATACTCCTGTCTCCATATTAAATACACCTCTATACTCCTGTCTCCATATTAAATAAACCTCTATACTCCTCTATACTCCTGTCTTCATATTAAATACACCTCTATACTCCTCTCTTCATATTAAATACTCCTCTATACTCCTGTCTTCATATTAAATACACCTCTATACTCCTCTCTTCATATTAAATACTCCTCTATACTCCTCTATACTCCTCTCTTCATATTAAATACTCCTCTATACTCCTGTCTTCATATTAAATACACCTCTATACTCCTCTATACTTCTCTCTTCATATTACATACACCTCTATAATCCTCTATACTCTCTCTTCATGTTAAATACACATCTATAATCCTCTTTACCCTCTCTTCATATTAAATACACCTCTATACTCCTCTATACTCCTGTCTCCATATTAAATACACCTCAACTCTCTTCATATTAAATACTCCTCTATACTCCCCTCTTCATATTAAATACACCTCTATACTGCTCTATACTCCTGTCTTCATATTAAATACTCTTCTATACTCCTGTCTTCATATTAAATACACCTCTATACTCCTCTATACTCCTGTCTTCATATTAAATACTCCTCTATACTCCTGTCTTCATATTAAATACTCCTCTGTACTCCTCTATACTCTTCATATTAAATACTCCTCTATACTCCTGTCTTCATATTAAATACTCCTCTATACTCCCCTCTTCATATTAAATGCACCTCTATACTCCTCTATACTCCTGTCTCCATATTAAATAAACCTCTATACTCCTGTCTTCATATTAAATACTCCTCTATACTCCTCTCTTGATATTAAATACACCTCTATACTCCTGTCTTCATATTAAATACACCTCTATACTCCTCTATACTCCGGTCTCCATATTAAATACACCTCTATACTCCTCTATACTCCTGTCTTCATATTAAATACTCCTCTATACTCCTCTCTTCATATTAAATACTCCTCTATACTCCTATATTCATATTAAATACACCTCTATACTCCTCTATACTCCTCTCTTCATATTAAATACTCCTCTATACTCCTCTATACTCCTGTCTTCATATTTAATACTCCTCTATACTCCTCTATACTCCTCTCTTCATGTTAAATACTCCTCTCTTCATATTAAATACACCTCTCTTCATATTAAATTCACCTCTATACTCCCTTCTCCATATTAAATACTCCTCTATACTCCTCTATACTCCTCTCTTCATATTAAATACTCCTCTATACTCCTCTCTTCATATTAAATACACCTCTATACTCCCTTCTCCATATTAAATACTCCTCTATACTCCTCTATACTCCCCTCTTCATAATAAATACACATCTATACTCCTCTATACTCCTGTCTCCATATTAAATACTCCTCTATACTCCTCCATATTAAATACACCTCTATACTCCTCTATACTCCTCTCTTCATATTAAATACTCCTCTATACTCCTGTCTTCATATTAAATACACCTCTATACTCCTCTCTTCATATTAAATACTCCTCTATACTCCTGTCTTCATATTAAATACACCTCTATACTCCTCTATACTCCTCTCTTCATATTAAATACTCATTTATACTCCTCTATACTCCTGTCTTCATATTAAATACACCTCTTTACTCCTCTATACTTCTCTCTTCATATTAAATACACCTCTATACTCCTGTCTTCATATTAAATACACCTCTATACTCCTCTCTTCATATTAAATACTCATTTATACTCCTCTATACTCCTGTCTTCATATTAAATACACCTCTTTACTCCTCTATACTTCTCTCTTCATATTAAATACACCTCTATTCTCCTGTCTTCATATTAAATACACCTCTATACTCCGCTGTACTCCTGTCTCCATATTAAATACTCCTCTATACTCCCCTCTTCATATTAAATACTCCTCTATACTCCCCTCTTCATATTAAATACTCCTCTATACTCCCCTCTTCATAATAAATACACATCTATACTCCTCTATACTCCTGTCTCCATATTAAATACTCCTCTATACTCCTCCATATTAAATACACCTCTATACTCCTCTATACTCCTCTCTTCATATTAAATACTCCTCTATACTCCTGTCTTCATATTAAATACACCTCTATACTCCTCTCTTCATATTAAATACTCCTCTATACTCCTGTCTTCATATTAAATACACCTCTATACTCCTCTCTTCATATTAAATACTCATCTATACTCCTCTATACTCCTGTCTTCATATTAAATACACCTCTTTACTCCTCTATACTTCTCTCTTCATATTAAATACACCTCTATACTCCTGTCTTCATATTAAATACACCTCTATACTCCTCTCTTCATATTAAATACTCCTCTATACTCCTGTCTTCATATTAAATACACCTCTATACTCCTCTGTACTCCTGTCTCCATATTAAATACACCTCTAAACTCTCTCTTCATATTAAATACTCCTCTATACTCCCCTCTTCATATTAAATACACCTCTATACTCCTCTATACTCCTGTCTTCATATTAAATACACCTCTATACTCCTCTATACTCCTGTCTTCATATTAAATACTCCTCTATACTCCTGTCTTCATATTAAATACACCTCTATACTCCTCTATACTCCTGTCTTCATATTAAATACTCCTCTACTCCTGTCTTCATATTAAATACTCCTCTGTACTTCTCTATACTCTTCATATGAAATACTCCTCTATACTCCTGTCTTCATATTAAATACTCCTCTATACTCCCCTCTTCATATTAAATGCACCTCTATACTCCTCTATACTCCTGTCTCCATATTAAATACACCTCTATACTCCTGTCTCCATATTAAATAAACCTCTATACTCCTCTATACTCCTGTCTTCATATTAAATACACCTCTATACTCCTCTCTTCATATTAAATACTCCTCTATACTCCTGTCTTCATATTAAATACACCTCTATACTCCTCTCTTCATATTAAATACTCATCTATACTCCTCTATACTCCTCTCTTCATATTAAATACTCCTCTATACTCCTGTCTTCATATTAAATACACCTCTATACTCCTGTCTTCATATTAAATACACCTCTATACTCCTCTATACTCCTGTCTTCATATTAAATACTCCTCTATACTCCTGTCTTCATATTAAATACACCTCTATACTCCTCTATACTCCTGTCTTCATATTAAATACTCCTCTATACTCCTGTCTTCATATTAAATACTCCTCTGTACTCCTCTATACTCTTCATATTAAATACTCCTCTATACTCCTGTCTTCATATTAAATACTCCTCTATACTCCCCTCTTCATATTAAATGCACCTCTATACTCCTCTATACTCCTGTCTCCATATTAAATAAACCTCTATACTCCTCTATATTCCTGTCTTCATATTAAATACTCCTCTATACTCCTCTCTTCATATTAAAGACTACTCTATACTCCTGTCTTCATATTAAAGACTCCTCTATACTCCTGTCTTCATATTAAATACTCGTCTATACTCCTGTCTTCATATGAAATACTCCTCTATACTCCTCTATACTCCTGTCTTCATATTAAAGACTCCTCTATACTCCTCTATACTCCTGTCTTCATATTAAATACTCCTCTATACTCCTCTCTTCATATTAAATACTCCTCTATACTCCTGTCTTCATATTTAATACTCCTCTATACTCCTCTATACTCCTCTCTTCATGTTAAATACTCCTCTTCATATTAAATACACCTCTCTTCATATTAAATTCACCTCTATACTCCCTTCTCCATATTAAATACTCCTCTATACTCCCTTCTCCATATTAAATACTCCTCTATACTCCTCTATACTCCTCTCTTCATATTAAATACTCCTCTATACTCCTCTCTTCATATTAAATACACCTCTATACTCCCTTCTCCATATTAAATACTCCTCTATACTCCTCTATACTCCCCTCTTCATAATAAATACACATCTATACTCCTCTATACTCCTGTCTCCATATTAAATACTCCTCTATACTCCTCCATATTAAATACACCTCTATACTCCTCTATACTCCTCTCTTCATATTAAATACTCATTTATACTCCTCTATACTCCTGTCTTCATATTAAATACACCTCTTTACTCCTCTATACTTCTCTCTTCATATTAAATACACCTCTATTCTCCTGTCTTCATATTAAATACACCTCTATACTCCGCTGTACTCCTGTCTCCATATTAAATACTCCTCTATACTCCCCTCTTCATATTAAATACTCCTCTATACTCCCCTCTTCATATTAAATACTCCTCTATACTCCCCTCTTCATAATAAATACACATCTATACTCCTCTATACTCCTGTCTCCATATTAAATACTCCTCTATACTCCTCCATATTAAATACACCTCTATACTCCTCTATACTCCTCTCTTCATATTAAATACTCCTCTATACTCCTGTCTTCATATTAAATACACCTCTATACTCCTCTCTTCATATTAAATACTCCTCTATACTCCTGTCTTCATATTAAATACACCTCTATACTCCTCTCTTCATATTAAATACTCATCTATACTCCTCTATACTCCTGTCTTCATATTAAATACACCTCTTTACTCCTCTATACTTCTCTCTTCATATTAAATACACCTCTATACTCCTGTCTTCATATTAAATACACCTCTATACTCCTCTCTTCATATTAAATACTCCTCTATACTCCTGTCTTCATATTAAATACACCTCTATACTCCTCTGTACTCCTGTCTCCATATTAAATACACCTCTAAACTCTCTCTTCATATTAAATACTCCTCTATACTCCCCTCTTCATATTAAATACACCTCTATACTCCTCTATACTCCTGTCTTCATATTAAATACACCTCTATACTCCTCTATACTCCTGTCTTCATATTAAATACTCCTCTATACTCCTGTCTTCATATTAAATACACCTCTATACTCCTCTATACTCCTGTCTTCATATTAAATACTCCTCTACTCCTGTCTTCATATTAAATACTCCTCTGTACTTCTCTATACTCTTCATATGAAATACTCCTCTATACTCCTGTCTTCATATTAAATACTCCTCTATACTCCCCTCTTCATATTAAATGCACCTCTATACTCCTCTATACTCCTGTCTCCATATTAAATACACCTCTATACTCCTGTCTCCATATTAAATAAACCTCTATACTCCTCTATACTCCTGTCTTCATATTAAATACACCTCTATACTCCTCTCTTCATATTAAATACTCCTCTATACTCCTGTCTTCATATTAAATACACCTCTATACTCCTCTCTTCATATTAAATACTCATCTATACTCCTCTATACTCCTCTCTTCATATTAAATACTCCTCTATACTCCTGTCTTCATATTAAATACACCTCTATACTCCTCTATACTTCTCTCTTCATATTAAATACACCTCTATAATCCTCTATACTCTCTCTTCATGTTAAATACACATCTATAATCCTCTTTACCCTCTCTTCATATTAAATACACCTCTATACTCCTCTATACTCCTGTCTCCATATTAAATACACCTCAACTCTCTTCATATTAAATACTCCTCTATACTCCCCTCTTCATATTAAATACACCTCTATACTGCTCTATACTCCTGTCTTCATATTAAATACACCTCTATACTCCTCTATACTCCTGTCTTCATATTAAATACTCCTCTATACTCCTGTCTTCATATTAAATACACCTCTATACTCCTCTATACTCCTGTCTTCATATTAAATACTCCTCTATACTCCTGTCTTCATATTAAATACTCCTCTGTACTCCTCTATACTCTTCATATTAAATACTCCTCTATACTCCTGTCTTCATATTAAATACTCCTCTATACTCCCCTCTTCATATTAAATGCACCTCTATACTCCTCTATACTCCTGTCTCCATATTAAATAAACCTCTATACTCCTCTATATTCCTGTCTTCATATTAAATACTCCTCTATACTCCTCTCTTCATATTAAAGACTACTCTATACTCCTGTCTTCATATTAAAGACTCCTCTATACTCCTGTCTTCATATTAAATACTCGTCTATACTCCTGTCTTCATATGAAATACTCCTCTATACTCCTCTATACTCCTGTCTTCATATTAAAGACTCCTCTATACTCCTCTATACTCCTGTCTTCATATTAAATACTCCTCTATACTCCTCTCTTCATATTAAATACTCCTCTATACTCCTATATTCATATTAAATACACCTCTATACTCCTCTATACTCCTCTCTTCATATTAAATACTCCTCTATACTCCTCTATACTCCTGTCTTCATATTTAATACTCCTCTATACTCCTCTATACTCCTCTCTTCATGTTAAATACTCCTCTCTTCATATTAAATACACCTCTCTTCATATTAAATTCACCTCTATACTCCCTTCTCCATATTAAATACTCCTCTATACTCCCTTCTCCATATTAAATACTCCTCTATACTCATCTATACTCCTCTCTTCATATTAAATACTCCTCTATACTCCTCTCTTCATATTAAATACACCTCTATACTCCCTTCTCCATATTAAATACTCCTCTATACTCCTCTATACTCCCCTCTTCATAATAAATACACATCTATACTCCTCTATAGTCCTGTCTCCATATTAAATACTCCTCTATACTCCTCCATATTAAATACACCTCTATACTCCTCTATACTCCTCTCTTCATATTAAATACTCCTCTATACTCCTGTCTTCATATTAAATACACCTCTATACTCCTCTCTTCATATTAAATACTCCTCTATACTCCTGTCTTCATATTAAATACACCTCTATACTCCTCTATACTCCTCTCTTCATATTAAATACTCATTTATACTCCTCTATACTCCTGTCTTCATATTAAATACACCTCTTTACTCGTCTATACTTCTCTCTTCATATTAAATACACCTCTATACTCCTGTCTTCATATTAAATACACCTCTATACTCCTCTCTTCATATTAAATACTCATTTATACTCCTCTATACTCCTGTCTTCATATTAAATACACCTCTTTACTCCTCTATACTTCTCTCTTCATATTAAATACACCTCTATTCTCCTGTCTTCATATTAAATACACCTCTATACTCCGCTGTACTCCTGTCTCCATATTAAATACTCCTCTATACTCCCCTCTTCATATTAAATACTCCTCTATACTCCCCTCTTCATATTAAATACTCCTCTATACTCCCCTCTTCATAATAAATACACATCTATACTCCTCTATACTCCTGTCTCCATATTAAATACTCCTCTATACTCCTCCATATTAAATACACCTCTATACTCCTCTATACTCCTCTCTTCATATTAAATACTCCTCTATACTCCTGTCTTCATATTAAATACACCTCTATACTCCTCTCTTCATATTAAATACTCCTCTATACTCCTGTCTTCATATTAAATACACCTCTATACTCCTCTCTTCATATTAAATACTCATCTATACTCCTCTATACTCCTGTCTTCATATTAAATACACCTCTTTACTCCTCTATACTTCTCTCTTCATATTAAATACACCTCTATACTCCTGTCTTCATATTAAATACACCTCTATACTCCTCTCTTCATATTAAATACTCCTCTATACTCCTGTCTTCATATTAAATACACCTCTATACTCCTCTGTACTCCTGTCTCCATATTAAATACACCTCTAAACTCTCTCTTCATATTAAATACTCCTCTATACTCCCCTCTTCATATTAAATACACCTCTATACTCCTCTATACTCCTGTCTTCATATTAAATACTCCTCTATACTCCTGTCTTCATATTAAATACACCTCTATACTCCTCTATACTCCTGTCTTCATATTAAATACTCCTCTGTACTTCTCTATACTCTTCATATGAAATACTCCTCTATACTCCTGTCTTCATATTAAATACTCCTCTATACTCCCCTCTTCATATTAAATGCACCTCTATACTCCTCTATACTCCTGTCTCCATATTAAATACACCTCTATACTCCTGTCTCCATATTAAATAAACCTCTATACTCCTCTATACTCCTGTCTTCATATTAAATACACCTCTATACTCCTCTCTTCATATTAAATACTCCTCTATACTCCTGTCTTCATATTAAATACACCTCTATACTCCTCTCTTCATATTAAATACTCATCTATACTCCTCTATACTCCTCTCTTCATATTAAATACTCCTCTATACTCCTGTCTTCATATTAAATCACTCACTCCTCTCATATTAAATACACCTCTATACTCCTCTATACTCCTGTCTCCATATTTAATACTCCTCTATACTCCTCTATACCCTCTCTTCATTAAACTCCTCTCTTCATATAAATACACCTCTCTTCATATTAAATTCACCTCTATACTCCTTCTCCATATTAAATACTCCTCTATACTCCTCTATACTCCTCTCTTCATATTAAATACTCCTCTATACTCCTCTCTTCATATTAAATACACCTCTATACTCCCTTCTCCATATTAAATACTCCTCTATACTCCTCTATACTCCCCTCTTCATAATAAATACACATCTATACTCCTCTATACTCCTGTCTCCATATTAAATACTCCTCTATACTCCTCCATATTAAATACACCTCTATACTCCTCTATACTCCTCTCTTCATATTAAATACTCCTCTATACTCCTGTCTTCATATTAAATACACCTCTATACTCCTCTCTTCATATTAAATACTCCTCTATACTCCTGTCTTCATATTAAATACACCTCTATACTCCTCTATACTCCTCTCTTCATATTAAATACTCATTTATACTCCTCTATACTCCTGTCTTCATATTAAATACACCTCTTTACTCCTCTATACTTCTCTCTTCATATTAAATACACCTCTATTCTCCTGTCTTCATATTAAATACACCTCTATACTCCGCTGTACTCCTGTCTCCATATTAAATACTCCTCTATACTCCCCTCTTCATATTAAATACTCCTCTATACTCCCCTCTTCATATTAAATACTCCTCTATACTCCCCTCTTCATAATAAATACACATCTATACTCCTCTATACTCCTGTCTCCATATTAAATACACCTCAACTCTCTTCATATTAAATACTCCTCTATACTCCCCTCTTCATATTAAATACACCTCTATACTGCTCTATACTCCTGTCTTCATATTAAATACACCTCTATACTCCTCTATACTCCTGTCTTCATATTAAATACTCCTCTATACTCCTGTCTTCATATTAAATACACCTCTATACTCCTCTATACTCCTGTCTTCATATTAAATACTCCTCTATACTCCTGTCTTCATATTAAATACTCCTCTGTACTCCTCTATACTCTTCATATTAAATACTCCTCTATACTCCTGTCTTCATATTAAATACTCCTCTATACTCCCCTCTTCATATTAAATGCACCTCTATACTCCTCTATACTCCTGTCTCCATATTAAATAAACCTCTATACTCCTCTATATTCCTGTCTTCATATTAAATACTCCTCTATACTCTTCTCTTCATATTAAAGACTACTCTATACTCCTGTCTTCATATTAAAGACTCCTCTATACTCCTGTCTTCATATTAAATACTCGTCTATACTCCTGTCTTCATATGAAATACTCCTCTATACTCCTCTATACTCCTGTCTTCATATTAAAGACTCCTCTATACTCCTCTATACTCCTGTCTTCATATTAAATACTCCTCTATACTCCTCTCTTCATATTAAATACTCCTCTATACTCCTATATTCATATTAAATACACCTCTATACTCCTCTATACTCCTCTCTTCATATTAAATACTCCTCTATACTCCTCTATACTCCTGTCTTCATATTTAATACTCCTCTATACTCCTCTATACTCCTCTCTTCATGTTAAATACTCCTCTCTTCATATTAAATACACCTCTCTTCATATTAAATTCACCTCTATACTCCCTTCTCCATATTAAATACTCCTCTATACTCCCTTCTCCATATTAAATACTCCTCTATACTCCTCTATACTCCTCTCTTCATATTAAATACTCCTCTATACTCCTCTCTTCATATTAAATACACCTCTATACTCCCTTCTCCATATTAAATACTCCTCTATACTCCTCTATACTCCCCTCTTCATAATAAATACACATCTATACTCCTCTATAGTCCTGTCTCCATATTAAATACTCCTCTATACTCCTCCATATTAAATACACCTCTATACTCCTCTATACTCCTCTCTTCATATTAAATACTCCTCTATACTCCTGTCTTCATATTAAATACACCTCTATACTCCTCTCTTCATATTAAATACTCCTCTATACTCCTGTCTTCATATTAAATACACCTCTATACTCCTCTATACTCCTCTCTTCATATTAAATACTCATTTATACTCCTCTATACTCCTGTCTTCATATTAAATACACCTCTTTACTCCTCTATACTTCTCTCTTCATATTAAATACACCTCTATACTCCTGTCTTCATATTAAATACACCTCTATACTCCTCTCTTCATATTAAATACTCATTTATACTCCTCTATACTCCTGTCTTCATATTAAATACACCTCTTTACTCCTCTATACTTCTCTCTTCATATTAAATACACCTCTATTCTCCTGTCTTCATATTAAATACACCTCTATACTCCGCTGTACTCCTGTCTCCATATTAAATACTCCTCTATACTCCCCTCTTCATATTAAATACTCCTCTATACTCCCCTCTTCATATTAAATACTCCTCTATACTCCCCTCTTCATAATAAATACACATCTATACTCCTCTATACTCCTGTCTCCATATTAAATACTCCTCTATACTCCTCCATATTAAATACACCTCTATACTCCTCTATACTCCTCTCTTCATATTAAATACTCCTCTATACTCCTGTCTTCATATTAAATACACCTCTATACTCCTCTCTTCATATTAAATACTCCTCTATACTCCTGTCTTCATATTAAATACACCTCTATACTCCTCTCTTCATATTAAATACTCATCTATACTCCTCTATACTCCTGTCTTCATATTAAATACACCTCTTTACTCCTCTATACTTCTCTCTTCATATTAAATACACCTCTATACTCCTGTCTTCATATTAAATACACCTCTATACTCCTCTCTTCATATTAAATACTCCTCTATACTCCTGTCTTCATATTAAATACACCTCTATACTCCTCTGTACTCCTGTCTCCATATTAAATACACCTCTAAACTCTCTCTTCATATTAAATACTCCTCTATACTCCCCTCTTCATATTAAATACACCTCTATACTCCTCTATACTCCTGTCTTCATATTAAATACTCCTCTATACTCCTGTCTTCATATTAAATACACCTCTATACTCCTCTATACTCCTGTCTTCATATTAAATACTCCTCTGTACTTCTCTATACTCTTCATATGAAATACTCCTCTATACTCCTGTCTTCATATTAAATACTCCTCTATACTCCCCTCTTCATATTAAATGCACCTCTATACTCCTCTATACTCCTGTCTCCATATTAAATACACCTCTATACTCCTGTCTCCATATTAAATAAACCTCTATACTCCTCTATACTCCTGTCTTCATATTAAATACACCTCTATACTCCTCTCTTCATATTAAATACTCCTCTATACTCCTGTCTTCATATTAAATACACCTCTATACTCCTCTCTTCATATTAAATACTCCTCTATACTCCTCTATACTCCTCTCTTCATATTAAATACTCCTCTATACTCCTGTCTTCATATTAAATACACCTCTATACTCCTCTATACTTCTCTCTTCATATTACATACACCTCTATAATCCTCTATACTCTCTCTTCATGTTAAATACACATCTATAATCCTCTTTACCCTCTCTTCATATTAAATACACCTCTATACTCCTCTATACTCCTGTCTCCATATTAAATACACCTCAACTCTCTTCATATTAAATACTCCTCTATACTCCCCTCTTCATATTAAATACACCTCTATACTGCTCTATACTCCTGTCTTCATATTAAATACTCTTCTATACTCCTGTCTTCATATTAAATACACCTCTATACTCCTCTATACTCCTGTCTTCATATTAAATACTCCTCTATACTCCTGTCTTCATATTAAATACTCCTCTGTACTCCTCTATACTCTTCATATTAAATACTCCTCTATACTCCTGTCTTCATATTAAATACTCCTCTATACTCCCCTCTTCATATTAAATGCACCTCTATACTCCTCTATACTCCTGTCTCCATATTAAATAAACCTCTATACTCCTGTCTTCATATTAAATACTCCTCTATACTCCTCTCTTGATATTAAATACACCTCTATACTCCTGTCTTCATATTAAATACACCTCTATACTCCTCTATACTCCGGTCTCCATATTAAATACACCTCTATACTCCTCTATACTCCTGTCTTCATATTAAATACTCCTCTATACTCCTCTCTTCATATTAAATACTCCTCTATACTCCTATATTCATATTAAATACACCTCTATACTCCTCTATACTCCTCTCTTCATATTAAATACTCCTCTATACTCCTCTATACTCCTGTCTTCATATTTAATACTCCTCTATACTCCTCTATACTCCTCTCTTCATGTTAAATACTCCTCTCTTCATATTAAATACACCTCTCTTCATATTAAATTCACCTCTATACTCCCTTCTCCATATTAAATACTCCTCTATACTCCTCTATACTCCTCTCTTCATATTAAATACTCCTCTATACTCCTCTCTTCATATTAAATACACCTCTATACTCCCTTCTCCATATTAAATACTCCTCTATACTCCTCTATACTCCCCTCTTCATAATAAATACACATCTATACTCCTCTATACTCCTGTCTCCATATTAAATACTCCTCTATACTCCTCCATATTAAATACACCTCTATACTCCTCTATACTCCTCTCTTCATATTAAATACTCCTCTATACTCCTGTCTTCATATTAAATACACCTCTATACTCCTCTCTTCATATTAAATACTCCTCTATACTCCTGTCTTCATATTAAATACACCTCTATACTCCTCTATACTCCTCTCTTCATATTAAATACTCATTTATACTCCTCTATACTCCTGTCTTCATATTAAATACACCTCTTTACTCCTCTATACTTCTCTCTTCATATTAAATACACCTCTATACTCCTGTCTTCATATTAAATACACCTCTATACTCCTCTCTTCATATTAAATACTCATTTATACTCCTCTATACTCCTGTCTTCATATTAAATACACCTCTTTACTCCTCTATACTTCTCTCTTCATATTAAATACACCTCTATTCTCCTGTCTTCATATTAAATACACCTCTATACTCCGCTGTACTCCTGTCTCCATATTAAATACTCCTCTATACTCCCCTCTTCATATTAAATACTCCTCTATACTCCCCTCTTCATATTAAATACTCCTCTATACTCCCCTCTTCATAATAAATACACATCTATACTCCTCTATACTCCTGTCTCCATATTAAATACTCCTCTATACTCCTCCATATTAAATACACCTCTATACTCCTCTATACTCCTCTCTTCATATTAAATACTCCTCTATACTCCTGTCTTCATATTAAATACACCTCTATACTCCTCTCTTCATATTAAATACTCCTCTATACTCCTGTCTTCATATTAAATACACCTCTATACTCCTCTCTTCATATTAAATACTCATCTATACTCCTCTATACTCCTGTCTTCATATTAAATACACCTCTTTACTCCTCTATACTTCTCTCTTCATATTAAATACACCTCTATACTCCTGTCTTCATATTAAATACACCTCTATACTCCTCTCTTCATATTAAATACTCCTCTATACTCCTGTCTTCATATTAAATACACCTCTATACTCCTCTGTACTCCTGTCTCCATATTAAATACACCTCTAAACTCTCTCTTCATATTAAATACTCCTCTATACTCCCCTCTTCATATTAAATACACCTCTATACTCCTCTATACTCCTGTCTTCATATTAAATACACCTCTATACTCCTCTATACTCCTGTCTTCATATTAAATACTCCTCTATACTCCTGTCTTCATATTAAATACACCTCTATACTCCTCTATACTCCTGTCTTCATATTAAATACTCCTCTACTCCTGTCTTCATATTAAATACTCCTCTGTACTTCTCTATACTCTTCATATGAAATACTCCTCTATACTCCTGTCTTCATATTAAATACTCCTCTATACTCCCCTCTTCATATTAAATGCACCTCTATACTCCTCTATACTCCTGTCTCCATATTAAATACACCTCTATACTCCTGTCTCCATATTAAATAAACCTCTATACTCCTCTATACTCCTGTCTTCATATTAAATACACCTCTATACTCCTCTCTTCATATTAAATACTCCTCTATACTCCTGTCTTCATATTAAATACACCTCTATACTCCTCTCTTCATATTAAATACTCATCTATACTCCTCTATACTCCTCTCTTCATATTAAATACTCCTCTATACTCCTGTCTTCATATTAAATACACCTCTATACTCCTGTCTTCATATTAAATACACCTCTATACTCCTCTATACTCCTGTCTTCATATTAAATACTCCTCTATACTCCTGTCTTCATATTAAATACACCTCTATACTCCTCTATACTCCTGTCTTCATATTAAATACTCCTCTATACTCCTGTCTTCATATTAAATACTCCTCTGTACTCCTCTATACTCTTCATATTAAATACTCCTCTATACTCCTGTCTTCATATTAAATACTCCTCTATACTCCCCTCTTCATATTAAATGCACCTCTATACTCCTCTATACTCCTGTCTCCATATTAAATAAACCTCTATACTCCTCTATATTCCTGTCTTCATATTAAATACTCCTCTATACTCCTCTCTTCATATTAAAGACTACTCTATACTCCTGTCTTCATATTAAAGACTCCTCTATACTCCTGTCTTCATATTAAATACTCGTCTATACTCCTGTCTTCATATGAAATACTCCTCTATACTCCTCTATACTCCTGTCTTCATATTAAAGACTCCTCTATACTCCTCTATACTCCTGTCTTCATATTAAATACTCCTCTATACTCCTCTCTTCATATTAAATACTCCTCTATACTCCTGTCTTCATATTTAATACTCCTCTATACTCCTCTATACTCCTCTCTTCATGTTAAATACTCCTCTTCATATTAAATACACCTCTCTTCATATTAAATTCACCTCTATACTCCCTTCTCCATATTAAATACTCCTCTATACTCCCTTCTCCATATTAAATACTCCTCTATACTCCTCTATACTCCTCTCTTCATATTAAATACTCCTCTATACTCCTCTCTTCATATTAAATACACCTCTATACTCCCTTCTCCATATTAAATACTCCTCTATACTCCTCTATACTCCCCTCTTCATAATAAATACACATCTATACTCCTCTATACTCCTGTCTCCATATTAAATACTCCTCTATACTCCTCCATATTAAATACACCTCTATACTCCTCTATACTCCTCTCTTCATATTAAATACTCATTTATACTCCTCTATACTCCTGTCTTCATATTAAATACACCTCTTTACTCCTCTATACTTCTCTCTTCATATTAAATACACCTCTATTCTCCTGTCTTCATATTAAATACACCTCTATACTCCGCTGTACTCCTGTCTCCATATTAAATACTCCTCTATACTCCCCTCTTCATATTAAATACTCCTCTATACTCCCCTCTTCATATTAAATACTCCTCTATACTCCCCTCTTCATAATAAATACACATCTATACTCCTCTATACTCCTGTCTCCATATTAAATACTCCTCTATACTCCTCCATATTAAATACACCTCTATACTCCTCTATACTCCTCTCTTCATATTAAATACTCCTCTATACTCCTGTCTTCATATTAAATACACCTCTATACTCCTCTCTTCATATTAAATACTCCTCTATACTCCTGTCTTCATATTAAATACACCTCTATACTCCTCTCTTCATATTAAATACTCATCTATACTCCTCTATACTCCTGTCTTCATATTAAATACACCTCTTTACTCCTCTATACTTCTCTCTTCATATTAAATACACCTCTATACTCCTGTCTTCATATTAAATACACCTCTATACTCCTCTCTTCATATTAAATACTCCTCTATACTCCTGTCTTCATATTAAATACACCTCTATACTCCTCTGTACTCCTGTCTCCATATTAAATACACCTCTAAACTCTCTCTTCATATTAAATACTCCTCTATACTCCCCTCTTCATATTAAATACACCTCTATACTCCTCTATACTCCTGTCTTCATATTAAATACACCTCTATACTCCTCTATACTCCTGTCTTCATATTAAATACTCCTCTATACTCCTGTCTTCATATTAAATACACCTCTATACTCCTCTATACTCCTGTCTTCATATTAAATACTCCTCTACTCCTGTCTTCATATTAAATACTCCTCTGTACTTCTCTATACTCTTCATATGAAATACTCCTCTATACTCCTGTCTTCATATTAAATACTCCTCTATACTCCCCTCTTCATATTAAATGCACCTCTATACTCCTCTATACTCCTGTCTCCATATTAAATACACCTCTATACTCCTGTCTCCATATTAAATAAACCTCTATACTCCTCTATACTCCTGTCTTCATATTAAATACACCTCTATACTCCTCTCTTCATATTAAATACTCCTCTATACTCCTGTCTTCATATTAAATACACCTCTATACTCCTCTCTTCATATTAAATACTCATCTATACTCCTCTATACTCCTCTCTTCATATTAAATACTCCTCTATACTCCTGTCTTCATATTAAATACACCTCTATACTCCTCTATACTTCTCTCTTCATATTAAATACACCTCTATAATCCTCTATACTCTCTCTTCATGTTAAATACACATCTATAATCCTCTTTACCCTCTCTTCATATTAAATACACCTCTATACTCCTCTATACTCCTGTCTCCATATTAAATACACCTCAACTCTCTTCATATTAAATACTCCTCTATACTCCCCTCTTCATATTAAATACACCTCTATACTGCTCTATACTCCTGTCTTCATATTAAATACACCTCTATACTCCTCTATACTCCTGTCTTCATATTAAATACTCCTCTATACTCCTGTCTTCATATTAAATACACCTCTATACTCCTCTATACTCCTGTCTTCATATTAAATACTCCTCTATACTCCTGTCTTCATATTAAATACTCCTCTGTACTCCTCTATACTCTTCATATTAAATACTCCTCTATACTCCTGTCTTCATATTAAATACTCCTCTATACTCCCCTCTTCATATTAAATGCACCTCTATACTCCTCTATACTCCTGTCTCCATATTAAATAAACCTCTATACTCCTCTATATTCCTGTCTTCATATTAAATACTCCTCTATACTCCTCTCTTCATATTAAAGACTACTCTATACTCCTGTCTTCATATTAAAGACTCCTCTATACTCCTGTCTTCATATTAAATACTCGTCTATACTCCTGTCTTCATATGAAATACTCCTCTATACTCCTCTATACTCCTGTCTTCATATTAAAGACTCCTCTATACTCCTCTATACTCCTGTCTTCATATTAAATACTCCTCTATACTCCTCTCTTCATATTAAATACTCCTCTATACTCCTATATTCATATTAAATACACCTCTATACTCCTCTATACTCCTCTCTTCATATTAAATACTCCTCTATACTCCTCTATACTCCTGTCTTCATATTTAATACTCCTCTATACTCCTCTATACTCCTCTCTTCATGTTAAATACTCCTCTCTTCATATTAAATACACCTCTCTTCATATTAAATTCACCTCTATACTCCCTTCTCCATATTAAATACTCCTCTATACTCCCTTCTCCATATTAAATACTCCTCTATACTCATCTATACTCCTCTCTTCATATTAAATACTCCTCTATACTCCTCTCTTCATATTAAATACACCTCTATACTCCCTTCTCCATATTAAATACTCCTCTATACTCCTCTATACTCCCCTCTTCATAATAAATACACATCTATACTCCTCTATAGTCCTGTCTCCATATTAAATACTCCTCTATACTCCTCCATATTAAATACACCTCTATACTCCTCTATACTCCTCTCTTCATATTAAATACTCCTCTATACTCCTGTCTTCATATTAAATACACCTCTATACTCCTCTCTTCATATTAAATACTCCTCTATACTCCTGTCTTCATATTAAATACACCTCTATACTCCTCTATACTCCTCTCTTCATATTAAATACTCATTTATACTCCTCTATACTCCTGTCTTCATATTAAATACACCTCTTTACTCGTCTATACTTCTCTCTTCATATTAAATACACCTCTATACTCCTGTCTTCATATTAAATACACCTCTATACTCCTCTCTTCATATTAAATACTCATTTATACTCCTCTATACTCCTGTCTTCATATTAAATACACCTCTTTACTCCTCTATACTTCTCTCTTCATATTAAATACACCTCTATTCTCCTGTCTTCATATTAAATACACCTCTATACTCCGCTGTACTCCTGTCTCCATATTAAATACTCCTCTATACTCCCCTCTTCATATTAAATACTCCTCTATACTCCCCTCTTCATATTAAATACTCCTCTATACTCCCCTCTTCATAATAAATACACATCTATACTCCTCTATACTCCTGTCTCCATATTAAATACTCCTCTATACTCCTCCATATTAAATACACCTCTATACTCCTCTATACTCCTCTCTTCATATTAAATACTCCTCTATACTCCTGTCTTCATATTAAATACACCTCTATACTCCTCTCTTCATATTAAATACTCCTCTATACTCCTGTCTTCATATTAAATACACCTCTATACTCCTCTCTTCATATTAAATACTCATCTATACTCCTCTATACTCCTGTCTTCATATTAAATACACCTCTTTACTCCTCTATACTTCTCTCTTCATATTAAATACACCTCTATACTCCTGTCTTCATATTAAATACACCTCTATACTCCTCTCTTCATATTAAATACTCCTCTATACTCCTGTCTTCATATTAAATACACCTCTATACTCCTCTGTACTCCTGTCTCCATATTAAATACACCTCTAAACTCTCTCTTCATATTAAATACTCCTCTATACTCCCCTCTTCATATTAAATACACCTCTATACTCCTCTATACTCCTGTCTTCATATTAAATACTCCTCTATACTCCTGTCTTCATATTAAATACACCTCTATACTCCTCTATACTCCTGTCTTCATATTAAATACTCCTCTGTACTTCTCTATACTCTTCATATGAAATACTCCTCTATACTCCTGTCTTCATATTAAATACTCCTCTATACTCCCCTCTTCATATTAAATGCACCTCTATACTCCTCTATACTCCTGTCTCCATATTAAATACACCTCTATACTCCTGTCTCCATATTAAATAAACCTCTATACTCCTCTATACTCCTGTCTTCATATTAAATACACCTCTATACTCCTCTCTTCATATTAAATACTCCTCTATACTCCTGTCTTCATATTAAATACACCTCTATACTCCTCTCTTCATATTAAATACTCATCTATACTCCTCTATACTCCTCTCTTCATATTAAATACTCCTCTATACTCCTGTCTTCATATTAAATACACCTCTATACTCCTCTATACTTCTCTCTTCATATTACATACACCTCTATAATCCTCTATACTCTCTCTTCATGTTAAATACACATCTATAATCCTCTTTACCCTCTCTTCATATTAAATACACCTCTATACTCCTCTATACTCCTGTCTCCATATTAAATACACCTCAACTCTCTTCATATTAAATACTCCTCTATACTCCCCTCTTCATATTAAATACACCTCTATACTGCTCTATACTCCTGTCTTCATATTAAATACTCTTCTATACTCCTGTCTTCATATTAAATACACCTCTATACTCCTCTATACTCCTGTCTTCATATTAAATACTCCTCTATACTCCTGTCTTCATATTAAATACTCCTCTGTACTCCTCTATACTCTTCATATTAAATACTCCTCTATACTCCTGTCTTCATATTAAATACTCCTCTATACTCCCCTCTTCATATTAAATGCACCTCTATACTCCTCTATACTCCTGTCTCCATATTAAATAAACCTCTATACTCCTGTCTTCATATTAAATACTCCTCTATACTCCTCTCTTGATATTAAATACACCTCTATACTCCTGTCTTCATATTAAATACACCTCTATACTCCTCTATACTCCGGTCTCCATATTAAATACACCTCTATACTCCTCTATACTCCTGTCTTCATATTAAATACTCCTCTATACTCCTCTCTTCATATTAAATACTCCTCTATACTCCTATATTCATATTAAATACACCTCTATACTCCTCTATACTCCTCTCTTCATATTAAATACTCCTCTATACTCCTCTATACTCCTGTCTTCATATTTAATACTCCTCTATACTCCTCTATACTCCTCTCTTCATGTTAAATACTCCTCTCTTCATATTAAATACACCTCTCTTCATATTAAATTCACCTCTATACTCCCTTCTCCATATTAAATACTCCTCTATACTCCTCTATACTCCTCTCTTCATATTAAATACTCCTCTATACTCCTCTCTTCATATTAAATACACCTCTATACTCCCTTCTCCATATTAAATACTCCTCTATACTCCTCTATACTCCCCTCTTCATAATAAATACACATCTATACTCCTCTATACTCCTGTCTCCATATTAAATACTCCTCTATACTCCTCCATATTAAATACACCTCTATACTCCTCTATACTCCTCTCTTCATATTAAATACTCCTCTATACTCCTGTCTTCATATTAAATACACCTCTATACTCCTCTCTTCATATTAAATACTCCTCTATACTCCTGTCTTCATATTAAATACACCTCTATACTCCTCTATACTCCTCTCTTCATATTAAATACTCATTTATACTCCTCTATACTCCTGTCTTCATATTAAATACACCTCTTTACTCCTCTATACTTCTCTCTTCATATTAAATACACCTCTATTCTCCTGTCTTCATATTAAATACACCTCTATACTCCGCTGTACTCCTGTCTCCATATTAAATACTCCTCTATACTCCCCTCTTCATATTAAATACTCCTCTATACTCCCCTCTTCATATTAAATACTCCTCTATACTCCCCTCTTCATAATAAATACACATCTATACTCCTCTATACTCCTGTCTCCATATTAAATACTCCTCTATACTCCTCCATATTAAATACACCTCTATACTCCTCTATACTCCTCTCTTCATATTAAATACTCCTCTATACTCCTGTCTTCATATTAAATACACCTCTATACTCCTCTCTTCATATTAAATACTCCTCTATACTCCTGTCTTCATATTAAATACACCTCTATACTCCTCTCTTCATATTAAATACTCCTCTATACTCCTCTATACTCCTGTCTTCATATTAAATACACCTCTTTACTCCTCTATACTTCTCTCTTCATATTAAATACACCTCTATACTCCTGTCTTCATATTAAATACACCTCTATACTCCTCTCTTCATATTAAATACTCCTCTATACTCCTGTCTTCATATTAAATACACCTCTATACTCCTCTGTACTCCTGTCTCCATATTAAATACACCTCTAAACTCTCTCTTCATATTAAATACTCCTCTATACTCCCCTCTTCATATTAAATACACCTCTATACTCCTCTATACTCCTGTCTTCATATTAAATACACCTCTATACTCCTCTATACTCCTGTCTTCATATTAAATACACCTCTATACTCCTCTATACTCCTGTCTTCATATTAAATACTCCTCTACTCCTGTCTTCATATTAAATACTCCTCTGTACTTCTCTATACTCTTCATATGAAATACTCCTCTATACTCCTGTCTTCATATTAAATACTCCTCTATACTCCCCTCTTCATATTAAATGCACCTCTATACTCCTCTATACTCCTGTCTCCATATTAAATACACCTCTATACTCCTGTCTCCATATTAAATAAACCTCTATACTCCTCTATACTCCTGTCTTCATATTAAATACACCTCTATACTCCTCTCTTCATATTAAATACTCCTCTATACTCCTGTCTTCATATTAAATACACCTCTATACTCCTCTCTTCATATTAAATACTCATCTATACTCCTCTATACTCCTCTCTTCATATTAAATACTCCTCTATACTCCTGTCTTCATATTAAATACACCTCTATACTCCTCTATACTTCTCTCTTCATATTAAATACACCTCTATAATCCTCTATACTCTCTCTTCATGTTAAATACACATCTATAATCCTCTTTACCCTCTCTTCATATTAAATACACCTCTATACTCCTCTATACTCCTGTCTCCATATTAAATACACCTCAACTCTCTTCATATTAAATACTCCTCTATACTCCCCTCTTCATATTAAATACACCTCTATACTGCTCTATACTCCTGTCTTCATATTAAATACACCTCTATACTCCTCTATACTCCTGTCTTCATATTAAATACTCCTCTATACTCCTGTCTTCATATTAAATACACCTCTATACTCCTCTATACTCCTGTCTTCATATTAAATACTCCTCTATACTCCTGTCTTCATATTAAATACTCCTCTGTACTCCTCTATACTCTTCATATTAAATACTCCTCTATACTCCTGTCTTCATATTAAATACTCCTCTATACTCCCCTCTTCATATTAAATGCACCTCTATACTCCTCTATACTCCTGTCTCCATATTAAATAAACCTCTATACTCCTCTATATTCCTGTCTTCATATTAAATACTCCTCTATACTCCTCTCTTCATATTAAAGACTACTCTATACTCCTGTCTTCATATTAAAGACTCCTCTATACTCCTGTCTTCATATTAAATACTCGTCTATACTCCTGTCTTCATATGAAATACTCCTCTATACTCCTCTATACTCCTGTCTTCATATTAAAGACTCCTCTATACTCCTCTATACTCCTGTCTTCATATTAAATACTCCTCTATACTCCTCTCTTCATATTAAATACTCCTCTATACTCCTGTCTTCATATTTAATACTCCTCTATACTCCTCTATACTCCTCTCTTCATGTTAAATACTCCTCTTCATATTAAATACACCTCTCTTCATATTAAATTCACCTCTATACTCCCTTCTCCATATTAAATACTCCTCTATACTCCCTTCTCCATATTAAATACTCCTCTATACTCCTCTATACTCCTCTCTTCATATTAAATACTCCTCTATACTCCTCTCTTCATATTAAATACACCTCTATACTCCCTTCTCCATATTAAATACTCCTCTATACTCCTCTATACTCCCCTCTTCATAATAAATACACATCTATACTCCTCTATACTCCTGTCTCCATATTAAATACTCCTCTATACTCCTCCATATTAAATACACCTCTATACTCCTCTATACTCCTCTCTTCATATTAAATACTCCTCTATACTCCTGTCTTCATATTAAATACACCTCTATACTCCTCTCTTCATATTAAATACTCCTCTATACTCCTGTCTTCATATTAAATACACCTCTATACTCCTCTCTTCATATTAAATACTCATCTATACTCCTCTATACTCCTGTCTTCATATTAAATACACCTCTTTACTCCTCTATACTTCTCTCTTCATATTAAATACACCTCTATACTCCTGTCTTCATATTAAATACACCTCTATACTCCTCTCTTCATATTAAATACTCCTCTATACTCCTGTCTTCATATTAAATACACCTCTATACTCCTCTGTACTCCTGTCTCCATATTAAATACACCTCTAAACTCTCTCTTCATATTAAATACTCCTCTATACTCCCCTCTTCATATTAAATACACCTCTATACTCCTCTATACTCCTGTCTTCATATTAAATACACCTCTATACTCCTCTATACTCCTGTCTTCATATTAAATACTCCTCTATACTCCTGTCTTCATATTAACTACACCTCTATACTCCTCTATACTCCTGTCTTCATATTAAATACTCCTCTACTCCTGTCTTCATATTAAATACTCCTCTGTACTTCTCTATACTCTTCATATGAAATACTCCTCTATACTCCTGTCTTCATATTAAATACTCCTCTATACTCCCCTCTTCATATTAAATGCACCTCTATACTCCTCTATACTCCTGTCTCCATATTAAATACACCTCTATACTCCTGTCTCCATATTAAATAAACCTCTATACTCCTCTATACTCCTGTCTTCATATTAAATACACCTCTATACTCCTCTCTTCATATTAAATACTCCTCTATACTCCTGTCTTCATATTAAATACACCTCTATACTCCTCTCTTCATATTAAATACTCATCTATACTCCTCTATACTCCTCTCTTCATATTAAATACTCCTCTATACTCCTGTCTTCATATTAAATACACCTCTATACTCCTCTATACTTCTCTCTTCATATTAAATACACCTCTATAATCCTCTATACTCTCTCTTCATGTTAAATACACATCTATAATCCTCTTTACCCTCTCTTCATATTAAATACACCTCTATACTCCTCTATACTCCTGTCTCCATATTAAATACACCTCAACTCTCTTCATATTAAATACTCCTCTATACTCCCCTCTTCATATTAAATACACCTCTATACTGCTCTATACTCCTGTCTTCATATTAAATACACCTCTATACTCCTCTATACTCCTGTCTTCATATTAAATACTCCTCTATACTCCTGTCTTCATATTAAATACACCTCTATACTCCTCTATACTCCTGTCTTCATATTAAATACTCCTCTATACTCCTGTCTTCATATTAAATACTCCTCTGTACTCCTCTATACTCTTCATATTAAATACTCCTCTATACTCCTGTCTTCATATTAAATACTCCTCTATACTCCCCTCTTCATATTAAATGCACCTCTATACTCCTCTATACTCCTGTCTCCATATTAAATAAACCTCTATACTCCTCTATATTCCTGTCTTCATATTAAATACTCCTCTATACTCTTCTCTTCATATTAAAGACTACTCTATACTCCTGTCTTCATATTAAAGACTCCTCTATACTCCTGTCTTCATATTAAATACTCGTCTATACTCCTGTCTTCATATGAAATACTCCTCTATACTCCTCTATACTCCTGTCTTCATATTAAAGACTCCTCTATACTCCTCTATACTCCTGTCTTCATATTAAATACTCCTCTATACTCCTCTCTTCATATTAAATACTCCTCTATACTCCTATATTCATATTAAATACACCTCTATACTCCTCTATACTCCTCTCTTCATATTAAATACTCCTCTATACTCCTCTATACTCCTGTCTTCATATTTAATACTCCTCTATACTCCTCTATACTCCTCTCTTCATGTTAAATACTCCTCTCTTCATATTAAATACACCTCTCTTCATATTAAATTCACCTCTATACTCCCTTCTCCATATTAAATACTCCTCTATACTCCCTTCTCCATATTAAATACTCCTCTATACTCCTCTATACTCCTCTCTTCATATTAAATACTCCTCTATACTCCTCTCTTCATATTAAATACACCTCTATACTCCCTTCTCCATATTAAATACTCCTCTATACTCCTCTATACTCCCCTCTTCATAATAAATACACATCTATACTCCTCTATAGTCCTGTCTCCATATTAAATACTCCTCTATACTCCTCCATATTAAATACACCTCTATACTCCTCTATACTCCTCTCTTCATATTAAATACTCCTCTATACTCCTGTCTTCATATTAAATACACCTCTATACTCCTCTCTTCATATTAAATACTCCTCTATACTCCTGTCTTCATATTAAATACACCTCTATACTCCTCTATACTCCTCTCTTCATATTAAATACTCATTTATACTCCTCTATACTCCTGTCTTCATATTAAATACACCTCTTTACTCGTCTATACTTCTCTCTTCATATTAAATACACCTCTATACTCCTGTCTTCATATTAAATACACCTCTATACTCCTCTCTTCATATTAAATACTCATTTATACTCCTCTATACTCCTGTCTTCATATTAAATACACCTCTTTACTCCTCTATACTTCTCTCTTCATATTAAATACACCTCTATTCTCCTGTCTTCATATTAAATACACCTCTATACTCCGCTGTACTCCTGTCTCCATATTAAATACTCCTCTATACTCCCCTCTTCATATTAAATACTCCTCTATACTCCCCTCTTCATATTAAATACTCCTCTATACTCCCCTCTTCATAATAAATACACATCTATACTCCTCTATACTCCTGTCTCCATATTAAATACTCCTCTATACTCCTCCATATTAAATACACCTCTATACTCCTCTATACTCCTCTCTTCATATTAAATACTCCTCTATACTCCTGTCTTCATATTAAATACACCTCTATACTCCTCTCTTCATATTAAATACTCCTCTATACTCCTGTCTTCATATTAAATACACCTCTATACTCCTCTCTTCATATTAAATACTCATCTATACTCCTCTATACTCCTGTCTTCATATTAAATACACCTCTTTACTCCTCTATACTTCTCTCTTCATATTAAATACACCTCTATACTCCTGTCTTCATATTAAATACACCTCTATACTCCTCTCTTCATATTAAATACTCCTCTATACTCCTGTCTTCATATTAAATACACCTCTATACTCCTCTGTACTCCTGTCTCCATATTAAATACACCTCTAAACTCTCTCTTCATATTAAATACTCCTCTATACTCCCCTCTTCATATTAAATACACCTCTATACTCCTCTATACTCCTGTCTTCATATTAAATACTCCTCTATACTCCTGTCTTCATATTAAATACACCTCTATACTCCTCTATACTCCTGTCTTCATATTAAATACTCCTCTGTACTTCTCTATACTCTTCATATGAAATACTCCTCTATACTCCTGTCTTCATATTAAATACTCCTCTATACTCCCCTCTTCATATTAAATGCACCTCTATACTCCTCTATACTCCTGTCTCCATATTAAATACACCTCTATACTCCTGTCTCCATATTAAATAAACCTCTATACTCCTCTATACTCCTGTCTTCATATTAAATACACCTCTATACTCCTCTCTTCATATTAAATACTCCTCTATACTCCTGTCTTCATATTAAATACACCTCTATACTCCTCTCTTCATATTAAATACTCCTCTATACTCCTCTATACTCCTCTCTTCATATTAAATACTCCTCTATACTCCTGTCTTCATATTAAATACACCTCTATACTCCTCTATACTTCTCTCTTCATATTACATACACCTCTATAATCCTCTATACTCTCTCTTCATGTTAAATACACATCTATAATCCTCTTTACCCTCTCTTCATATTAAATACACCTCTATACTCCTCTATACTCCTGTCTCCATATTAAATACACCTCAACTCTCTTCATATTAAATACTCCTCTATACTCCCCTCTTCATATTAAATACACCTCTATACTGCTCTATACTCCTGTCTTCATATTAAATACTCTTCTATACTCCTGTCTTCATATTAAATACACCTCTATACTCCTCTATACTCCTGTCTTCATATTAAATACACCTCTATACTCCTGTCTTCATATTAAATACTCCTCTGTACTCCTCTATACTCTTCATATTAAATACTCCTCTATACTCCTGTCTTCATATTAAATACTCCTCTATACTCCCCTCTTCATATTAAATGCACCTCTATACTCCTCTATACTCCTGTCTCCATATTAAATAAACCTCTATACTCCTGTCTTCATATTAAATACTCCTCTATACTCCTCTCTTGATATTAAATACACCTCTATACTCCTGTCTTCATATTAAATACACCTCTATACTCCTCTATACTCCGGTCTCCATATTAAATACACCTCTATACTCCTCTATACTCCTGTCTTCATATTAAATACTCCTCTATACTCCTCTCTTCATATTAAATACTCCTCTATACTCCTATATTCATATTAAATACACCTCTATACTCCTCTATACTCCTCTCTTCATATTAAATACTCCTCTATACTCCTCTATACTCCTGTCTTCATATTTAATACTCCTCTATACTCCTCTATACTCCTCTCTTCATGTTAAATACTCCTCTCTTCATATTAAATACACCTCTCTTCATATTAAATTCACCTCTATACTCCCTTCTCCATATTAAATACTCCTCTATACTCCTCTATACTCCTCTCTTCATATTAAATACTCCTCTATACTCCTCTCTTCATATTAAATACACCTCTATACTCCCTTCTCCATATTAAATACTCCTCTATACTCCTCTATACTCCCCTCTTCATAATAAATACACATCTATACTCCTCTATACTCCTGTCTCCATATTAAATACTCCTCTATACTCCTCCATATTAAATACACCTCTATACTCCTCTATACTCCTCTCTTCATATTAAATACTCCTCTATACTCCTGTCTTCATATTAAATACACCTCTATACTCCTCTCTTCATATTAAATACTCCTCTATACTCCTGTCTTCATATTAAATACACCTCTATACTCCTCTATACTCCTCTCTTCATATTAAATACTCATTTATACTCCTCTATACTCCTGTCTTCATATTAAATACACCTCTTTACTCCTCTATACTTCTCTCTTCATATTAAATACACCTCTATACTCCTGTCTTCATATTAAATACACCTCTATACTCCTCTCTTCATATTAAATACTCATTTATACTCCTCTATACTCCTGTCTTCATATTAAATACACCTCTTTACTCCTCTATACTTCTCTCTTCATATTAAATACACCTCTATTCTCCTGTCTTCATATTAAATACACCTCTATACTCCGCTGTACTCCTGTCTCCATATTAAATACTCCTCTATACTCCCCTCTTCATATTAAATACTCCTCTATACTCCCCTCTTCATATTAAATACTCCTCTATACTCCCCTCTTCATAATAAATACACATCTATACTCCTCTATACTCCTGTCTCCATATTAAATACTCCTCTATACTCCTCCATATTAAATACACCTCTATACTCCTCTATACTCCTCTCTTCATATTAAATACTCCTCTATACTCCTGTCTTCATATTAAATACACCTCTATACTCCTCTCTTCATATTAAATACTCCTCTATACTCCTGTCTTCATATTAAATACACCTCTATACTCCTCTCTTCATATTAAATACTCATCTATACTCCTCTATACTCCTGTCTTCATATTAAATACACCTCTTTACTCCTCTATACTTCTCTCTTCATATTAAATACACCTCTATACTCCTGTCTTCATATTAAATACACCTCTATACTCCTCTCTTCATATTAAATACTCCTCTATACTCCTGTCTTCATATTAAATACACCTCTATACTCCTCTGTACTCCTGTCTCCATATTAAATACACCTCTAAACTCTCTCTTCATATTAAATACTCCTCTATACTCCCCTCTTCATATTAAATACACCTCTATACTCCTCCATACTCCTGTCTTCATATTAAATACACCTCTATACTCCTCTATACTCCTGTCTTCATATTAAATACTCCTCTATACTCCTGTCTTCATATTAAATACACCTCTATACTCCTCTATACTCCTGTCTTCATATTAAATACTCCTCTGTACTTCTCTATACTCTTCATATGAAATACTCCTCTATACTCCTGTCTTCATATTAAATACTCCTCTATACTCCCCTCTTCATATTAAATGCACCTCTATACTCCTCTATACTCCTGTCTCCATATTAAATACACCTCTATACTCCTGTCTCCATATTAAATAAACCTCTATACTCCTCTATACTCCTGTCTTCATATTAAATACACCTCTATACTCCTCTCTTCATATTAAATACTCCTCTATACTCCTGTCTTCATATTAAATACACCTCTATACTCCTCTCTTCATATTAAATACTCATCTATACTCCTCTATACTCCTCTCTTCATATTAAATACTCCTCTATACTCCTGTCTTCATATTAAATACACCTCTATACTCCTCTATACTTCTCTCTTCATATTAAATACACCTCTATAATCCTCTATACTCTCTCTTCATGTTAAATACACATCTATAATCCTCTTTACCCTCTCTTCATATTAAATACACCTCTATACTCCTCTATACTCCTGTCTCCATATTAAATACACCTCAACTCTCTTCATATTAAATACTCCTCTATACTCCCCTCTTCATATTAAATACACCTCTATACTGCTCTATACTCCTGTCTTCATATTAAATACACCTCTATACTCCTCTATACTCCTGTCTTCATATTAAATACTCCTCTATACTCCTGTCTTCATATTAAATACACCTCTATACTCCTCTATACTCCTGTCTTCATATTAAATACTCCTCTATACTCCTGTCTTCATATTAAATACTCCTCTGTACTCCTCTATACTCTTCATATTAAATACTCCTCTATACTCCTGTCTTCATATTAAATACTCCTCTATACTCCCCTCTTCATATTAAATGCACCTCTATACTCCTCTATACTCCTGTCTCCATATTAAATAAACCTCTATACTCCTCTATATTCCTGTCTTCATATTAAATACTCCTCTATACTCCTCTCTTCATATTAAAGACTACTCTATACTCCTGTCTTCATATTAAAGACTCCTCTATACTCCTGTCTTCATATTAAATACTCGTCTATACTCCTGTCTTCATATGAAATACTCCTCTATACTCCTCTATACTCCTGTCTTCATATTAAAGACTCCTCTATACTCCTCTATACTCCTGTCTTCATATTAAATACTCCTCTATACTCCTCTCTTCATATTAAATACTCCTCTATACTCCTATATTCATATTAAATACACCTCTATACTCCTCTATACTCCTCTCTTCATATTAAATACTCCTCTATACTCCTCTATACTCCTGTCTTCATATTTAATACTCCTCTATACTCCTCTATACTCCTCTCTTCATGTTAAATACTCCTCTTCATATTAAATACACCTCTCTTCATATTAAATTCACCTCTATACTCCCTTCTCCATATTAAATACTCCTCTATACTCCTCTATACTCCCCTCTTCATAATAAATACACATCTATACTCCTCTATACTCCTGTCTCCATATTAAATACTCCTCTATACTCCTCCATATTAAATACACCTCTATACTCCTCTATACTCCTCTCTTCATATTAAATACTCCTCTATACTCCTGTCTTCATATTAAATACACCTCTATACTCCTCTCTTCATATTAAATACTCCTCTATACTCCTGTCTTCATATTAAATACACCTCTATACTCCTCTATACTCCTCTCTTCATATTAAATACTCATTTATACTCCTCTATACTCCTGTCTTCATATTAAATACACCTCTTTACTCGTCTATACTTCTCTCTTCATATTAAATACACCTCTATACTCCTGTCTTCATATTAAATACACCTCTATACTCCTCTCTTCATATTAAATACTCATTTATACTCCTCTATACTCCTGTCTTCATATTAAATACACCTCTTTACTCCTCTATACTTCTCTCTTCATATTAAATACACCTCTATTCTCCTGTCTTCATATTAAATACACCTCTATACTCCGCTGTACTCCTGTCTCCATATTAAATACTCCTCTATACTCCCCTCTTCATATTAAATACTCCTCTATACTCCTGTCTCCATATTAAATACTCCTCTATACTCCTCCATATTAAATACACCTCTATACTCCTCTATACTCCTCTCTTCATATTAAATACTCCTCTATACTCCTGTCTTCATATTAAATACACCTCTATACTCCTCTATACTCCTGTCTTCATATTAAATACTCCTCTGTACTTCTCTATACTCTTCATATGAAATACTCCTCTATACTCCTGTCTTCATATTAAATACTCCTCTATACTCCCCTCTTCATATTAAATGCACCTCTATACTCCTCTATACTCCTGTCTCCATATTAAATACACCTCTATACTCCTGTCTCCATATTAAATAAACCTCTATACTCCTCTATACTCCTGTCTTCATATTAAATACACCTCTATACTCCTCTCTTCATATTAAATACTCCTCTATACTCCTGTCTTCATATTAAATACACCTCTATACTCCTCTCTTCATATTAAATACTCATCTATACTCCTCTATACTCCTCTCTTCATATTAAATACTCCTCTATACTCCTGTCTTCATATTAAATACACCTCTATACTCCTCTATACTTCTCTCTTCATATTACATACACCTCTATAATCCTCTATACTCTCTCTTCATGTTAAATACACATCTATAATCCTCTTTACCCTCTCTTCATATTAAATACACCTCTATACTCCTCTATACTCCTGTCTCCATATTAAATACACCTCAACTCTCTTCATATTAAATACTCCTCTATACTCCCCTCTTCATATTAAATACACCTCTATACTGCTCTATACTCCTGTCTTCATATTAAATACTCTTCTATACTCCTGTCTTCATATTAAATACACCTCTATACTCCTCTATACTCCTGTCTTCATATTAAATACTCCTCTATACTCCTGTCTTCATATTAAATACTCCTCTGTACTCCTCTATACTCTTCATATTAAATACTCCTCTATACTCCTGTCTTCATATTAAATACTCCTCTATACTCCCCTCTTCATATTAAATGCACCTCTATACTCCTCTATACTCCTGTCTCCATATTAAATAAACCTCTATACTCCTGTCTTCATATTAAATACTCCTCTATACTCCTCTCTTGATATTAAATACACCTCTATACTCCTGTCTTCATATTAAATACACCTCTATACTCCTCTATACTCCGGTCTCCATATTAAATACACCTCTATACTCCTCTATACTCCTGTCTTCATATTAAATACTCCTCTATACTCCTCTCTTCATATTAAATACTCCTCTATACTCCTATATTCATATTAAATACACCTCTATACTCCTCTATACTCCTCTCTTCATATTAAATACTCCTCTATACTCCTCTATACTCCTGTCTTCATATTTAATACTCCTCTATACTCCTCTATACTCCTCTCTTCATGTTAAATACTCCTCTCTTCATATTAAATACACCTCTCTTCATATTAAATTCACCTCTATACTCCCTTCTCCATATTAAATACTCCTCTATACTCCTCTATACTCCTCTCTTCATATTAAATACTCCTCTATACTCCTCTCTTCATATTAAATACACCTCTATACTCCCTTCTCCATATTAAATACTCCTCTATACTCCTCTATACTCCCCTCTTCATAATAAATACACATCTATACTCCTCTATACTCCTGTCTCCATATTAAATACTCCTCTATACTCCTCCATATTAAATACACCTCTATACTCCTCTATACTCCTCTCTTCATATTAAATACTCCTCTATACTCCTGTCTTCATATTAAATACACCTCTATACTCCTCTCTTCATATTAAATACTCCTCTATACTCCTGTCTTCATATTAAATACACCTCTATACTCCTCTATACTCCTCTCTTCATATTAAATACTCATTTATACTCCTCTATACTCCTGTCTTCATATTAAATACACCTCTTTACTCCTCTATACTTCTCTCTTCATATTAAATACACCTCTATACTCCTGTCTTCATATTAAATACACCTCTATACTCCTCTCTTCATATTAAATACTCATTTATACTCCTCTATACTCCTGTCTTCATATTAAATACACCTCTTTACTCCTCTATACTTCTCTCTTCATATTAAATACACCTCTATTCTCCTGTCTTCATATTAAATACACCTCTATACTCCGCTGTACTCCTGTCTCCATATTAAATACTCCTCTATACTCCCCTCTTCATATTAAATACTCCTCTATACTCCCCTCTTCATATTAAATACTCCTCTATACTCCCCTCTTCATAATAAATACACATCTATACTCCTCTATACTCCTGTCTCCATATTAAATACTCCTCTATACTCCTCCATATTAAATACACCTCTATACTCCTCTATACTCCTCTCTTCATATTAAATACTCCTCTATACTCCTGTCTTCATATTAAATACACCTCTATACTCCTCTCTTCATATTAAATACTCCTCTATACTCCTGTCTTCATATTAAATACACCTCTATACTCCTCTCTTCATATTAAATACTCCTCTATACTCCTCTATACTCCTGTCTTCATATTAAATACACCTCTTTACTCCTCTATACTTCTCTCTTCATATTAAATACACCTCTATACTCCTGTCTTCATATTAAATACACCTCTATACTCCTCTCTTCATATTAAATACTCCTCTATACTCCTGTCTTCATATTAAATACACCTCTATACTCCTCTGTACTCCTGTCTCCATATTAAATACACCTCTAAACTCTCTCTTCATATTAAATACTCCTCTATACTCCCCTCTTCATATTAAATACACCTCTATACTCCTCTATACTCCTGTCTTCATATTAAATACACCTCTATACTCCTCTATACTCCTGTCTTCATATTAAATACTCCTCTATACTCCTGTCTTCATATTAAATACACCTCTATACTCCTCTATACTCCTGTCTTCATATTAAATACTCCTCTACTCCTGTCTTCATATTAAATACTCCTCTGTACTTCTCTATACTCTTCATATGAAATACTCCTCTATACTCCTGTCTTCATATTAAATACTCCTCTATACTCCCCTCTTCATATTAAATGCACCTCTATACTCCTCTATACTCCTGTCTCCATATTAAATACACCTCTATACTCCTGTCTCCATATTAAATAAACCTCTATACTCCTCTATACTCCTGTCTTCATATTAAATACACCTCTATACTCCTCTCTTCATATTAAATACTCCTCTATACTCCTGTCTTCATATTAAATACACCTCTATACTCCTCTCTTCATATTAAATACTCATCTATACTCCTCTATACTCCTCTCTTCATATTAAATACTCCTCTATACTCCTGTCTTCATATTAAATACACCTCTATACTCCTCTATACTTCTCTCTTCATATTAAATACACCTCTATAATCCTCTATACTCTCTCTTCATGTTAAATACACATCTATAATCCTCTTTACCCTCTCTTCATATTAAATACACCTCTATACTCCTCTATACTCCTGTCTCCATATTAAATACACCTCAACTCTCTTCATATTAAATACTCCTCTATACTCCCCTCTTCATATTAAATACACCTCTATACTGCTCTATACTCCTGTCTTCATATTAAATACACCTCTATACTCCTCTATACTCCTGTCTTCATATTAAATACTCCTCTATACTCCTGTCTTCATATTAAATACACCTCTATACTCCTCTATACTCCTGTCTTCATATTAAATACTCCTCTATACTCCTGTCTTCATATTAAATACTCCTCTGTACTCCTCTATACTCTTCATATTAAATACTCCTCTATACTCCTGTCTTCATATTAAATACTCCTCTATACTCCCCTCTTCATATTAAATGCACCTCTATACTCCTCTATACTCCTGTCTCCATATTAAATAAACCTCTATACTCCTCTATATTCCTGTCTTCATATTAAATACTCCTCTATACTCCTCTCTTCATATTAAAGACTACTCTATACTCCTGTCTTCATATTAAAGACTCCTCTATACTCCTGTCTTCATATTAAATACTCGTCTATACTCCTGTCTTCATATGAAATACTCCTCTATACTCCTCTATACTCCTGTCTTCATATTAAAGACTCCTCTATACTCCTCTATACTCCTGTCTTCATATTAAATACTCCTCTATACTCCTCTCTTCATATTAAATACTCCTCTATACTCCTGTCTTCATATTTAATACTCCTCTATACTCCTCTATACTCCTCTCTTCATGTTAAATACTCCTCTTCATATTAAATACACCTCTATACTCCCTTCTCCATATTAAATACTCCTCTATACTCCCTTCTCCATATTAAATACTCCTCTATACTCCTCTATACTCCTCTCTTCATATTAAATACTCCTCTATACTCCTCTATACTCCCTTCTCCATATTAAATACTCCTCTATACTCCTCTATACTCCCCTCTTCATAATAAATACACATCTATACTCCTCTATACTCCTGTCTCCATATTAAATACTCCTCTATACTCCTCCATATTAAATACACCTCTATACTCCTCTATACTCCTCTCTTCATATTAAATACTCCTCTATACTCCTGTCTTCATATTAAATACACCTCTATACTCCTCTCTTCATATTAAATACTCCTCTATACTCCTGTCTTCATATTAAATACACCTCTATACTCCTCTCTTCATATTAAATACTCATCTATACTCCTCTATACTCCTGTCTTCATATTAAATACACCTCTTTACTCCTCTATACTTCTCTCTTCATATTAAATACACCTCTATACTCCTGTCTTCATATTAAATACACCTCTATACTCCTCTCTTCATATTAAATACTCCTCTATACTCCTGTCTTCATATTAAATACACCTCTATACTCCTCTGTACTCCTGTCTCCATATTAAATACACCTCTAAACTCTCTCTTCATATTAAATACTCCTCTATACTCCCCTCTTCATATTAAATACACCTCTATACTCCTCTATACTCCTGTCTTCATATTAAATACACCTCTATACTCCTCTATACTCCTGTCTTCATATTAAATACTCCTCTATACTCCTGTCTTCATATTAAATACACCTCTATACTCCTCTATACTCCTGTCTTCATATTAAATACTCCTCTACTCCTGTCTTCATATTAAATACTCCTCTGTACTTCTCTATACTCTTCATATGAAATACTCCTCTATACTCCTGTCTTCATATTAAATACTCCTCTATACTCCCCTCTTCATATTAAATGCACCTCTATACTCCTCTATACTCCTGTCTCCATATTAAATACACCTCTATACTCCTGTCTCCATATTAAATAAACCTCTATACTCCTCTATACTCCTGTCTTCATATTAAATACACCTCTATACTCCTCTCTTCATATTAAATACTCCTCTATACTCCTGTCTTCATATTAAATACACCTCTATACTCCTCTCTTCATATTAAATACTCATCTATACTCCTCTATACTCCTCTCTTCATATTAAATACTCCTCTATACTCCTGTCTTCATATTAAATACACCTCTATACTCCTCTATACTTCTCTCTTCATATTAAATACACCTCTATAATCCTCTATACTCTCTCTTCATGTTAAATACACATCTATAATCCTCTTTACCCTCTCTTCATATTAAATACACCTCTATACTCCTCTATACTCCTGTCTCCATATTAAATACACCTCAACTCTCTTCATATTAAATACTCCTCTATACTCCCCTCTTCATATTAAATACACCTCTATACTGCTCTATACTCCTGTCTTCATATTAAATACACCTCTATACTCCTCTATACTCCTGTCTTCATATTAAATACTCCTCTATACTCCTGTCTTCATATTAAATACACCTCTATACTCCTCTATACTCCTGTCTTCATATTAAATACTCCTCTATACTCCTGTCTTCATATTAAATACTCCTCTGTACTCCTCTATACTCTTCATATTAAATACTCCTCTATACTCCTGTCTTCATATTAAATACTCCTCTATACTCCCCTCTTCATATTAAATGCACCTCTATACTCCTCTATACTCCTGTCTCCATATTAAATAAACCTCTATACTCCTCTATATTCCTGTCTTCATATTAAATACTCCTCTATACTCTTCTCTTCATATTAAAGACTACTCTATACTCCTGTCTTCATATTAAAGACTCCTCTATACTCCTGTCTTCATATTAAATACTCGTCTATACTCCTGTCTTCATATGAAATACTCCTCTATACTCCTGTCTTCATATTAAAGACTCCTCTATACTCCTCTATACTCCTGTCTTCATATTAAATACTCCTCTATACTCCTCTCTTCATATTAAATACTCCTCTATACTCCTATATTCATATTAAATACACCTCTATACTCCTCTATACTCCTCTCTTCATATTAAATACTCCTCTATACTCCTCTATACTCCTCTATACTCCTCTCTTCATGTTAAATACTCCTCTCTTCATATTAAATACACCTCTCTTCATATTAAATTCACCTCTATACTCCCTTCTCCATATTAAATACTCCTCTATACTCCCTTCTCCATATTAAATACTCCTCTATACTCCTCTATACTCCTCTCTTCATATTAAATACTCCTCTATACTCCTCTCTTCATATTAAATACACCTCTATACTCCCTTCTCCATATTAAATACTCCTCTATACTCCTCTATACTCCCCTCTTCATAATAAATACACATCTATACTCCTCTATAGTCCTGTCTCCATATTAAATACTCCTCTATACTCCTCCATATTAAATACACCTCTATACTCCTCTATACTCCTCTCTTCATATTAAATACTCCTCTATACTCCTGTCTTCATATTAAATACACCTCTATACTCCTCTCTTCATATTAAATACTCCTCTATACTCCTGTCTTCATATTAAATACACCTCTATACTCCTCTATACTCCTCTCTTCATATTAAATACTCATTTATACTCCTCTATACTCCTGTCTTCATATTAAATACACCTCTTTACTCGTCTATACTTCTCTCTTCATATTAAATACACCTCTATACTCCTGTCTTCATATTAAATACACCTCTATACTCCTCTCTTCATATTAAATACTCATTTATACTCCTCTATACTCCTGTCTTCATATTAAATACACCTCTTTACTCCTCTATACTTCTCTCTTCATATTAAATACACCTCTATTCTCCTGTCTTCATATTAAATACACCTCTATACTCCGCTGTACTCCTGTCTCCATATTAAATACTCCTCTATACTCCCCTCTTCATATTAAATACTCCTCTATACTCCCCTCTTCATATTAAATACTCCTCTATACTCCCCTCTTCATAATAAATACACATCTATACTCCTCTATACTCCTGTCTCCATATTAAATACTCCTCTATACTCCTCCATATTAAATACACCTCTATACTCCTCTATACTCCTCTCTTCATATTAAATACTCCTCTATACTCCTGTCTTCATATTAAATACACCTCTATACTCCTCTCTTCATATTAAATACTCCTCTATACTCCTGTCTTCATATTAAATACACCTCTATACTCCTCTCTTCATATTAAATACTCATCTATACTCCTCTATACTCCTGTCTTCATATTAAATACACCTCTTTACTCCTCTATACTTCTCTCTTCATATTAAATACACCTCTATACTCCTGTCTTCATATTAAATACACCTCTATACTCCTCTCTTCATATTAAATACTCCTCTATACTCCTGTCTTCATATTAAATACACCTCTATACTCCTCTGTACTCCTGTCTCCATATTAAATACACCTCTAAACTCTCTCTTCATATTAAATACTCCTCTATACTCCCCTCTTCATATTAAATACACCTCTATACTCCTCTATACTCCTGTCTTCATATTAAATACTCCTCTATACTCCTGTCTTCATATTAAATACACCTCTATACTCCTCTATACTCCTGTCTTCATATTAAATACTCCTCTGTACTTCTCTATACTCTTCATATGAAATACTCCTCTATACTCCTGTCTTCATATTAAATACTCCTCTATACTCCCCTCTTCATATTAAATGCACCTCTATACTCCTCTATACTCCTGTCTCCATATTAAATACACCTCTATACTCCTGTCTCCATATTAAATAAACCTCTATACTCCTCTATACTCCTGTCTTCATATTAAATACACCTCTATACTCCTCTCTTCATATTAAATACTCCTCTATACTCCTGTCTTCATATTAAATACACCTCTATACTCCTCTCTTCATATTAAATACTCCTCTATACTCCTCTATACTCCTCTCTTCATATTAAATACTCCTCTATACTCCTGTCTTCATATTAAATACACCTCTATACTCCTCTATACTTCTCTCTTCATATTACATACACCTCTATAATCCTCTATACTCTCTCTTCATGTTAAATACACATCTATAATCCTCTTTACCCTCTCTTCATATTAAATACACCTCTATACTCCTCTATACTCCTGTCTCCATATTAAATACACCTCAACTCTCTTCATATTAAATACTCCTCTATACTCCCCTCTTCATATTAAATACACCTCTATACTGCTCTATACTCCTGTCTTCATATTAAATACTCTTCTATACTCCTGTCTTCATATTAAATACACCTCTATACTCCTCTATACTCCTGTCTTCATATTAAATACTCCTCTATACTCCTGTCTTCATATTAAATACTCCTCTGTACTCCTCTATACTCTTCATATTAAATACTCCTCTATACTCCTGTCTTCATATTAAATACTCCTCTATACTCCCCTCTTCATATTAAATGCACCTCTATACTCCTCTATACTCCTGTCTCCATATTAAATAAACCTCTATACTCCTGTCTTCATATTAAATACTCCTCTATACTCCTCTCTTGATATTAAATACACCTCTATACTCCTGTCTTCATATTAAATACACCTCTATACTCCTCTATACTCCGGTCTCCATATTAAATACACCTCTATACTCCTCTATACTCCTGTCTTCATATTAAATACTCCTCTATACTCCTCTCTTCATATTAAATACTCCTCTATACTCCTATATTCATATTAAATACACCTCTATACTCCTCTATACTCCTCTCTTCATATTAAATACTCCTCTATACTCCTCTATACTCCTGTCTTCATATTTAATACTCCTCTATACTCCTCTATACTCCTCTCTTCATGTTAAATACTCCTCTCTTCATATTAAATACACCTCTCTTCATATTAAATTCACCTCTATACTCCCTTCTCCATATTAAATACTCCTCTATACTCCTCTATACTCCTCTCTTCATATTAAATACTCCTCTATACTCCTCTCTTCATATTAAATACACCTCTATACTCCCTTCTCCATATTAAATACTCCTCTATACTCCTCTATACTCCTCTCTTCATATTAAATACTCCTCTATACTCCTGTCTTCATATTAAATACACCTCTATACTCCTCTCTTCATATTAAATACTCCTCTATACTCCTGTCTTCATATTAAATACACCTCTATACTCCTCTGTACTCCTGTCTCCATATTAAATACACCTCTAAACTCTCTCTTCATATTAAATACTCCTCTATACTCCCCTCTTCATATTAAATACACCTCTATACTCCTCCATACTCCTGTCTTCATATTAAATACACCTCTATACTCCTCTATACTCCTGTCTTCATATTAAATACTCCTCTATACTCCTGTCTTCATATTAAATACACCTCTATACTCCTCTATACTCCTGTCTTCATATTAAATACTCCTCTGTACTTCTCTATACTCTTCATATGAAATACTCCTCTATACTCCTGTCTTCATATTAAATACTCCTCTATACTCCCCTCTTCATATTAAATGCACCTCTATACTCCTCTATACTCCTGTCTCCATATTAAATACACCTCTATACTCCTGTCTCCATATTAAATAAACCTCTATACTCCTCTATACTCCTGTCTTCATATTAAATACACCTCTATACTCCTCTCTTCATATTAAATACTCCTCTATACTCCTGTCTTCATATTAAATACACCTCTATACTCCTCTCTTCATATTAAATACTCATCTATACTCCTCTATACTCCTCTCTTCATATTAAATACTCCTCTATACTCCTGTCTTCATATTAAATACACCTCTATACTCCTCTATACTTCTCTCTTCATATTAAATACACCTCTATAATCCTCTATACTCTCTCTTCATGTTAAATACACATCTATAATCCTCTTTACCCTCTCTTCATATTAAATACACCTCTATACTCCTCTATACTCCTGTCTCCATATTAAATACACCTCAACTCTCTTCATATTAAATACTCCTCTATACTCCCCTCTTCATATTAAATACACCTCTATACTGCTCTATACTCCTGTCTTCATATTAAATACACCTCTATACTCCTCTATACTCCTGTCTTCATATTAAATACTCCTCTATACTCCTGTCTTCATATTAAATACACCTCTATACTCCTCTATACTCCTGTCTTCATATTAAATACTCCTCTATACTCCTGTCTTCATATTAAATACTCCTCTGTACTCCTCTATACTCTTCATATTAAATACTCCTCTATACTCCTGTCTTCATATTAAATACTCCTCTATACTCCCCTCTTCATATTAAATGCACCTCTATACTCCTCTATACTCCTGTCTCCATATTAAATAAACCTCTATACTCCTCTATATTCCTGTCTTCATATTAAATACTCCTCTATACTCCTCTCTTCATATTAAAGACTACTCTATACTCCTGTCTTCATATTAAAGACTCCTCTATACTCCTGTCTTCATATTAAATACTCGTCTATACTCCTGTCTTCATATGAAATACTCCTCTATACTCCTCTATACTCCTGTCTTCATATTAAAGACTCCTCTATACTCCTCTATACTCCTGTCTTCATATTAAATACTCCTCTATACTCCTCTCTTCATATTAAATACTCCTCTATACTCCTATATTCATATTAAATACACCTCTATACTCCTCTATACTCCTCTCTTCATATTAAATACTCCTCTATACTCCTCTATACTCCTGTCTTCATATTTAATACTCCTCTATACTCCTCTATACTCCTCTCTTCATGTTAAATACTCCTCTTCATATTAAATACACCTCTCTTCATATTAAATTCACCTCTATACTCCCTTCTCCATATTAAATACTCCTCTATACTCCCTTCTCCATATTAAATACTCCTCTATACTCCTCTATACTCCTCTCTTCATATTAAATACTCCTCTATACTCCTCTCTTCATATTAAATACACCTCTATACTCCCTTCTCCATATTAAATACTCCTCTATACTCCTCTATACTCCCCTCTTCATAATAAATACACATCTATACTCCTCTATACTCCTGTCTCCATATTAAATACTCCTCTATACTCCTCCATATTAAATACACCTCTATACTCCTCTATACTCCTCTCTTCATATTAAATACTCCTCTATACTCCTGTCTTCATATTAAATACACCTCTATACTCCTCTCTTCATATTAAATACTCCTCTATACTCCTGTCTTCATATTAAATACACCTCTATACTCCTCTATACTCCTCTCTTCATATTAAATACTCATTTATACTCCTCTATACTCCTGTCTTCATATTAAATACACCTCTTTACTCGTCTATACTTCTCTCTTCATATTAAATACACCTCTATACTCCTGTCTTCATATTAAATACACCTCTATACTCCTCTCTTCATATTAAATACTCATTTATACTCCTCTATACTCCTGTCTTCATATTAAATACACCTCTTTACTCCTCTATACTTCTCTCTTCATATTAAATACACCTCTATTCTCCTGTCTTCATATTAAATACACCTCTATACTCCGCTGTACTCCTGTCTCCATATTAAATACTCCTCTATACTCCCCTCTTCATATTAAATACTCCTCTATACTCCTGTCTCCATATTAAATACTCCTCTATACTCCTCCATATTAAATACACCTCTATACTGCTCTATACTCCTCTCTTCATATTAAATACTCCTCTATACTCCTGTCTTCATATTAAATACACCTCTATACTCCTCTATACTCCTGTCTTCATATTAAATACTCCTCTGTACTTCTCTATACTCTTCATATGAAATACTCCTCTATACTCCTGTCTTCATATTAAATACTCCTCTATACTCCCCTCTTCATATTAAATGCACCTCTATACTCCTCTATACTCCTGTCTCCATATTAAATACACCTCTATACTCCTGTCTCCATATTAAATAAACCTCTATACTCCTCTATACTCCTGTCTTCATATTAAATACACCTCTATACTCCTCTCTTCATATTAAATACTCCTCTATACTCCTGTCTTCATATTAAATACACCTCTATACTCCTCTCTTCATATTAAATACTCATCTATACTCCTCTATACTCCTCTCTTCATATTAAATACTCCTCTATACTCCTGTCTTCATATTAAATACACCTCTATACTCCTCTATACTTCTCTCTTCATATTACATACACCTCTATAATCCTCTATACTCTCTCTTCATGTTAAATACACATCTATAATCCTCTTTACCCTCTCTTCATATTAAATACACCTCTATACTCCTCTATACTCCTGTCTCCATATTAAATACACCTCAACTCTCTTCATATTAAATACTCCTCTATACTCCCCTCTTCATATTAAATACACCTCTATACTGCTCTATACTCCTGTCTTCATATTAAATACTCTTCTATACTCCTGTCTTCATATTAAATACACCTCTATACTCCTCTATACTCCTGTCTTCATATTAAATACTCCTCTATACTCCTGTCTTCATATTAAATACTCCTCTGTACTCCTCTATACTCTTCATATTAAATACTCCTCTATACTCCTGTCTTCATATTAAATACTCCTCTATACTCCCCTCTTCATATTAAATGCACCTCTATACTCCTCTATACTCCTGTCTCCATATTAAATAAACCTCTATACTCCTGTCTTCATATTAAATACTCCTCTATACTCCTCTCTTGATATTAAATACACCTCTATACTCCTGTCTTCATATTAAATACACCTCTATACTCCTCTATACTCCGGTCTCCATATTAAATACACCTCTATACTCCTCTATACTCCTGTCTTCATATTAAATACTCCTCTATACTCCTCTCTTCATATTAAATACTCCTCTATACTCCTATATTCATATTAAATACACCTCTATACTCCTCTATACTCCTCTCTTCATATTAAATACTCCTCTATACTCCTCTATACTCCTGTCTTCATATTTAATACTCCTCTATACTCCTCTATACTCCTCTCTTCATGTTAAATACTCCTCTCTTCATATTAAATACACCTCTCTTCATATTAAATTCACCTCTATACTCCCTTCTCCATATTAAATACTCCTCTATACTCCTCTATACTCCTCTCTTCATATTAAATACTCCTCTATACTCCTCTCTTCATATTAAATACACCTCTATACTCCCTTCTCCATATTAAATACTCCTCTATACTCCTCTATACTCCCCTCTTCATAATAAATACACATCTATACTCCTCTATACTCCTGTCTCCATATTAAATACTCCTCTATACTCCTCCATATTAAATACACCTCTATACTCCTCTATACTCCTCTCTTCATATTAAATACTCCTCTATACTCCTGTCTTCATATTAAATACACCTCTATACTCCTCTCTTCATATTAAATACTCCTCTATACTCCTGTCTTCATATTAAATACACCTCTATACTCCTCTATACTCCTCTCTTCATATTAAATACTCATTTATACTCCTCTATACTCCTGTCTTCATATTAAATACACCTCTTTACTCCTCTATACTTCTCTCTTCATATTAAATACACCTCTATACTCCTGTCTTCATATTAAATACACCTCTATACTCCTCTCTTCATATTAAATACTCATTTATACTCCTCTATACTCCTGTCTTCATATTAAATACACCTCTTTACTCCTCTATACTTCTCTCTTCATATTAAATACACCTCTATTCTCCTGTCTTCATATTAAATACACCTCTATACTCCGCTGTACTCCTGTCTCCATATTAAATACTCCTCTATACTCCCCTCTTCATATTAAATACTCCTCTATACTCCCCTCTTCATATTAAATACTCCTCTATACTCCCCTCTTCATAATAAATACACATCTATACTCCTCTATACTCCTGTCTCCATATTAAATACTCCTCTATACTCCTCCATATTAAATACACCTCTATACTCCTCTATACTCCTCTCTTCATATTAAATACTCCTCTATACTCCTGTCTTCATATTAAATACACCTCTATACTCCTCTCTTCATATTAAATACTCCTCTATACTCCTGTCTTCATATTAAATACACCTCTATACTCCTCTCTTCATATTAAATACTCCTCTATACTCCTCTATACTCCTGTCTTCATATTAAATACACCTCTTTACTCCTCTATACTTCTCTCTTCATATTAAATACACCTCTATACTCCTGTCTTCATATTAAATACACCTCTATACTCCTCTCTTCATATTAAATACTCCTCTATACTCCTGTCTTCATATTAAATACACCTCTATACTCCTCTGTACTCCTGTCTCCATATTAAATACACCTCTAAACTCTCTCTTCATATTAAATACTCCTCTATACTCCCCTCTTCATATTAAATACACCTCTATACTCCTCCATACTCCTGTCTTCATATTAAATACACCTCTATACTCCTCTATACTCCTGTCTTCATATTAAATACTCCTCTATACTCCTGTCTTCATATTAAATACACCTCTATACTCCTCTATACTCCTGTCTTCATATTAAATACTCCTCTACTCCTGTCTTCATATTAAATACTCCTCTGTACTTCTCTATACTCTTCATATGAAATACTCCTCTATACTCCTGTCTTCATATTAAATACTCCTCTATACTCCCCTCTTCATATTAAATGCACCTCTATACTCCTCTATACTCCTGTCTCCATATTAAATACACCTCTATACTCCTGTCTCCATATTAAATAAACCTCTATACTCCTCTATACTCCTGTCTTCATATTAAATACACCTCTATACTCCTCTCTTCATATTAAATACTCCTCTATACTCCTGTCTTCATATTAAATACACCTCTATACTCCTCTCTTCATATTAAATACTCATCTATACTCCTCTATACTCCTCTCTTCATATTAAATACTCCTCTATACTCCTGTCTTCATATTAAATACACCTCTATACTCCTCTATACTTCTCTCTTCATATTAAATACACCTCTATAATCCTCTATACTCTCTCTTCATGTTAAATACACATCTATAATCCTCTTTACCCTCTCTTCATATTAAATACACCTCTATACTCCTCTATACTCCTGTCTCCATATTAAATACACCTCAACTCTCTTCATATTAAATACTCCTCTATACTCCCCTCTTCATATTAAATACACCTCTATACTGCTCTATACTCCTGTCTTCATATTAAATACACCTCTATACTCCTCTATACTCCTGTCTTCATATTAAATACTCCTCTATACTCCTGTCTTCATATTAAATACACCTCTATACTCCTCTATACTCCTGTCTTCATATTAAATACTCCTCTATACTCCTGTCTTCATATTAAATACTCCTCTGTACTCCTCTATACTCTTCATATTAAATACTCCTCTATACTCCTGTCTTCATATTAAATACTCCTCTATACTCCCCTCTTCATATTAAATGCACCTCTATACTCCTCTATACTCCTGTCTCCATATTAAATAAACCTCTATACTCCTCTATATTCCTGTCTTCATATTAAATACTCCTCTATACTCCTCTCTTCATATTAAAGACTACTCTATACTCCTGTCTTCATATTAAAGACTCCTCTATACTCCTGTCTTCATATTAAATACTCGTCTATACTCCTGTCTTCATATGAAATACTCCTCTATACTCCTCTATACTCCTGTCTTCATATTAAAGACTCCTCTATACTCCTCTATACTCCTGTCTTCATATTAAATACTCCTCTATACTCCTCTCTTCATATTAAATACTCCTCTATACTCCTATATTCATATTAAATACACCTCTATACTCCTCTATACTCCTCTCTTCATATTAAATACTCCTCTATACTCCTCTATACTCCTGTCTTCATATTTAATACTCCTCTATACTCCTCTATACTCCTCTCTTCATGTTAAATACTCCTCTCTTCATATTAAATACACCTCTCTTCATATTAAATTCACCTCTATACTCCCTTCTCCATATTAAATACTCCTCTATACTCCCTTCTCCATATTAAATACTCCTCTATACTCCTCTATACTCCTCTCTTCATATTAAATACTCCTCTATACTCCTCTCTTCATATTAAATACACCTCTATACTCCCTTCTCCATATTAAATACTCCTCTATACTCCTCTATACTCCCCTCTTCATAATAAATACACATCTATACTCCTCTATAGTCCTGTCTCCATATTAAATACTCCTCTATACTCCTCCATATTAAATACACCTCTATACTCCTCTATACTCCTCTCTTCATATTAAATACTCCTCTATACTCCTGTCTTCATATTAAATACACCTCTATACTCCTCTCTTCATATTAAATACTCCTCTATACTCCTGTCTTCATATTAAATACACCTCTATACTCCTCTATACTCCTCTCTTCATATTAAATACTCATTTATACTCCTCTATACTCCTGTCTTCATATTAAATACACCTCTTTACTCGTCTATACTTCTCTCTTCATATTAAATACACCTCTATACTCCTGTCTTCATATTAAATACACCTCTATACTCCTCTCTTCATATTAAATACTCATTTATACTCCTCTATACTCCTGTCTTCATATTAAATACACCTCTTTACTCCTCTATACTTCTCTCTTCATATTAAATACACCTCTATTCTCCTGTCTTCATATTAAATACACCTCTATACTCCGCTGTACTCCTGTCTCCATATTAAATACTCCTCTATACTCCCCTCTTCATATTAAATACTCCTCTATACTCCTGTCTCCATATTAAATACTCCTCTATACTCCTCCATATTAAATACACCTCTATACTCCTCTATACTCCTCTCTTCATATTAAATACTCCTCTATACTCCTGTCTTCATATTAAATACACCTCTATACTCCTCTATACTCCTGTCTTCATATTAAATACTCCTCTGTACTTCTCTATACTCTTCATATGAAATACTCCTCTATACTCCTGTCTTCATATTAAATACTCCTCTATACTCCCCTCTTCATATTAAATGCACCTCTATACTCCTCTATACTCCTGTCTCCATATTAAATACACCTCTATACTCCTGTCTCCATATTAAATAAACCTCTATACTCCTCTATACTCCTGTCTTCATATTAAATACACCTCTATACTCCTCTCTTCATATTAAATACTCCTCTATACTCCTGTCTTCATATTAAATACACCTCTATACTCCTCTCTTCATATTAAATACTCATCTATACTCCTCTATACTCCTCTCTTCATATTAAATACTCCTCTATACTCCTGTCTTCATATTAAATACACCTCTATACTCCTCTATACTTCTCTCTTCATATTACATACACCTCTATAATCCTCTATACTCTCTCTTCATGTTAAATACACATCTATAATCCTCTTTACCCTCTCTTCATATTAAATACACCTCTATACTCCTCTATACTCCTGTCTCCATATTAAATACACCTCAACTCTCTTCATATTAAATACTCCTCTATACTCCCCTCTTCATATTAAATACACCTCTATACTGCTCTATACTCCTGTCTTCATATTAAATACTCTTCTATACTCCTGTCTTCATATTAAATACACCTCTATACTCCTCTATACTCCTGTCTTCATATTAAATACTCCTCTATACTCCTGTCTTCATATTAAATACTCCTCTGTACTCCTCTATACTCTTCATATTAAATACTCCTCTATACTCCTGTCTTCATATTAAATACTCCTCTATACTCCCCTCTTCATATTCAATGCACCTCTATACTCCTCTATACTCCTGTCTCCATATTAAATAAACCTCTATACTCCTGTCTTCATATTAAATACTCCTCTATACTCCTCTCTTGATATTAAATACACCTCTATACTCCTGTCTTCATATTAAATACACCTCTATACTCCTCTATACTCCGGTCTCCATATTAAATACACCTCTATACTCCTCTATACTCCTGTCTTCATATTAAATACTCCTCTATACTCCTCTCTTCATATTAAATACTCCTCTATACTCCTATATTCATATTAAATACACCTCTATACTCCTCTATACTCCTCTCTTCATATTAAATACTCCTCTATACTCCTCTATACTCCTGTCTTCATATTTAATACTCCTCTATACTCCTCTATACTCCTCTCTTCATGTTAAATACTCCTCTCTTCATATTAAATACACCTCTCTTCATATTAAATTCACCTCTATACTCCCTTCTCCATATTAAATACTCCTCTATACTCCTCTATACTCCTCTCTTCATATTAAATACTCCTCTATACTCCTCTCTTCATATTAAATACACCTCTATACTCCCTTCTCCATATTAAATACTCCTCTATACTCCTCTATACTCCCCTCTTCATAATAAATACACATCTATACTCCTCTATACTCCTGTCTCCATATTAAATACTCCTCTATACTCCTCCATATTAAATACACCTCTATACTCCTCTATACTCCTCTCTTCATATTAAATACTCCTCTATACTCCTGTCTTCATATTAAATACACCTCTATACTCCTCTCTTCATATTAAATACTCCTCTATACTCCTGTCTTCATATTAAATACACCTCTATACTCCTCTATACTCCTCTCTTCATATTAAATACTCATTTATACTCCTCTATACTCCTGTCTTCATATTAAATACACCTCTTTACTCCTCTATACTTCTCTCTTCATATTAAATACACCTCTATACTCCTGTCTTCATATTAAATACACCTCTATACTCCTCTCTTCATATTAAATACTCATTTATACTCCTCTATACTCCTGTCTTCATATTAAATACACCTCTTTACTCCTCTATACTTCTCTCTTCATATTAAATACACCTCTATTCTCCTGTCTTCATATTAAATACACCTCTATACTCCGCTGTACTCCTGTCTCCATATTAAATACTCCTCTATACTCCCCTCTTCATATTAAATACTCCTCTATACTCCCCTCTTCATATTAAATACTCCTCTATACTCCCCTCTTCATAATAAATACACATCTATACTCCTCTATACTCCTGTCTCCATATTAAATACTCCTCTATACTCCTCCATATTAAATACACCTCTATACTCCTCTATACTCCTCTCTTCATATTAAATACTCCTCTATACTCCTGTCTTCATATTAAATACACCTCTATACTCCTCTCTTCATATTAAATACTCCTCTATACTCCTGTCTTCATATTAAATACACCTCTATACTCCTCTCTTCATATTAAATACTCATCTATACTCCTCTATACTCCTGTCTTCATATTAAATACACCTCTTTACTCCTCTATACTTCTCTCTTCATATTAAATACACCTCTATACTCCTGTCTTCATATTAAATACACCTCTATACTCCTCTCTTCATATTAAATACTCCTCTATACTCCTGTCTTCATATTAAATACACCTCTATACTCCTCTGTACTCCTGTCTCCATATTAAATACACCTCTAAACTCTCTCTTCATATTAAATACTCCTCTATACTCCCCTCTTCATATTAAATACACCTCTATACTCCTCCATACTCCTGTCTTCATATTAAATACACCTCTATACTCCTCTATACTCCTGTCTTCATATTAAATACTCCTCTATACTCCTGTCTTCATATTAAATACACCTCTATACTCCTCTATACTCCTGTCTTCATATTAAATACTCCTCTGTACTTCTCTATACTCTTCATATGAAATACTCCTCTATACTCCTGTCTTCATATTAAATACTCCTCTATACTCCCCTCTTCATATTAAATGCACCTCTATACTCCTCTATACTCCTGTCTCCATATTAAATACACCTCTATACTCCTGTCTCCATATTAAATAAACCTCTATACTCCTCTATACTCCTGTCTTCATATTAAATACACCTCTATACTCCTCTCTTCATATTAAATACTCCTCTATACTCCTGTCTTCATATTAAATACACCTCTATACTCCTCTCTTCATATTAAATACTCATCTATACTCCTCTATACTCCTCTCTTCATATTAAATACTCCTCTATACTCCTGTCTTCATATTAAATACACCTCTATACTCCTCTATACTTCTCTCTTCATATTAAATACACCTCTATAATCCTCTATACTCTCTCTTCATGTTAAATACACATCTATAATCCTCTTTACCCTCTCTTCATATTAAATACACCTCTATACTCCTCTATACTCCTGTCTCCATATTAAATACACCTCAACTCTCTTCATATTAAATACTCCTCTATACTCCCCTCTTCATATTAAATACACCTCTATACTGCTCTATACTCCTGTCTTCATATTAAATACACCTCTATACTCCTCTATACTCCTGTCTTCATATTAAATACTCCTCTATACTCCTGTCTTCATATTAAATACACCTCTATACTCCTCTATACTCCTGTCTTCATATTAAATACTCCTCTATACTCCTGTCTTCATATTAAATACTCCTCTGTACTCCTCTATACTCTTCATATTAAATACTCCTCTATACTCCTGTCTTCATATTAAATACTCCTCTATACTCCCCTCTTCATATTAAATGCACCTCTATACTCCTCTATACTCCTGTCTCCATATTAAATAAACCTCTATACTCCTCTATATTCCTGTCTTCATATTAAATACTCCTCTATACTCCTCTCTTCATATTAAAGACTACTCTATACTCCTGTCTTCATATTAAAGACTCCTCTATACTCCTGTCTTCATATTAAATACTCGTCTATACTCCTGTCTTCATATGAAATACTCCTCTATACTCCTCTATACTCCTGTCTTCATATTAAAGACTCCTCTATACTCCTCTATACTCCTGTCTTCATATTAAATACTCCTCTATACTCCTCTCTTCATATTAAATACTCCTCTATACTCCTATATTCATATTAAATACACCTCTATACTCCTCTATACTCCTCTCTTCATATTAAATACTCCTCTATACTCCTCTATACTCCTGTCTTCATATTTAATACTCCTCTATACTCCTCTATACTCCTCTCTTCATGTTAAATACTCCTCTTCATATTAAATACACCTCTCTTCATATTAAATTCACCTCTATACTCCCTTCTCCATATTAAATACTCCTCTATACTCCCTTCTCCATATTAAATACTCCTCTATACTCCTCTCTTCATATTAAATACACCTCTATACTCCCTTCTCCATATTAAATACTCCTCTATACTCCTCTATACTCCCCTCTTCATAATAAATACACATCTATACTCCTCTATACTCCTGTCTCCATATTAAATACTCCTCTATACTCCTCCATATTAAATACACCTCTATACTCCTCTATACTCCTCTCTTCATATTAAATACTCCTCTATACTCCTGTCTTCATATTAAATACACCTCTATACTCCTCTCTTCATATTAAATACTCCTCTATACTCCTGTCTTCATATTAAATACACCTCTATACTCCTCTATACTCCTCTCTTCATATTAAATACTCATTTATACTCCTCTATACTCCTGTCTTCATATTAAATACACCTCTTTACTCGTCTATACTTCTCTCTTCATATTAAATACACCTCTATACTCCTGTCTTCATATTAAATACACCTCTATACTCCTCTCTTCATATTAAATACTCATTTATACTCCTCTATACTCCTGTCTTCATATTAAATACACCTCTTTACTCCTCTATACTTCTCTCTTCATATTAAATACACCTCTATTCTCCTGTCTTCATATTAAATACACCTCTATACTCCGCTGTACTCCTGTCTCCATATTAAATACTCCTCTATACTCCCCTCTTCATATTAAATACTCCTCTATACTCCTGTCTCCATATTAAATACTCCTCTATACTCCTCCATATTAAATACACCTCTATACTCCTCTATACTCCTCTCTTCATATTAAATACTCCTCTATACTCCTGTCTTCATATTAAATACACCTCTATACTCCTCTATACTCCTGTCTTCATATTAAATACTCCTCTGTACTTCTCTATACTCTTCATATGAAATACTCCTCTATACTCCTGTCTTCATATTAAATACTCCTCTATACTCCCCTCTTCATATTAAATGCACCTCTATACTCCTCTATACTCCTGTCTCCATATTAAATACACCTCTATACTCCTGTCTCCATATTAAATAAACCTCTATACTCCTCTATACTCCTGTCTTCATATTAAATACACCTCTATACTCCTCTCTTCATATTAAATACTCCTCTATACTCCTGTCTTCATATTAAATACACCTCTATACTCCTCTCTTCATATTAAATACTCATCTATACTCCTCTATACTCCTCTCTTCATATTAAATACTCCTCTATACTCCTGTCTTCATATTAAATACACCTCTATACTCCTCTATACTTCTCTCTTCATATTACATACACCTCTATAATCCTCTATACTCTCTCTTCATGTTAAATACACATCTATAATCCTCTTTACCCTCTCTTCATATTAAATACACCTCTATACTCCTCTATACTCCTGTCTCCATATTAAATACACCTCAACTCTCTTCATATTAAATACTCCTCTATACTCCCCTCTTCATATTAAATACACCTCTATACTGCTCTATACTCCTGTCTTCATATTAAATACTCTTCTATACTCCTGTCTTCATATTAAATACACCTCTATACTCCTCTATACTCCTGTCTTCATATTAAATACTCCTCTATACTCCTGTCTTCATATTAAATACTCCTCTGTACTCCTCTATACTCTTCATATTAAATACTCCTCTATACTCCTGTCTTCATATTAAATACTCCTCTATACTCCCCTCTTCATATTAAATGCACCTCTATACTCCTCTATACTCCTGTCTCCATATTAAATAAACCTCTATACTCCTGTCTTCATATTAAATACTCCTCTATACTCCTCTCTTGATATTAAATACACCTCTATACTCCTGTCTTCATATTAAATACACCTCTATACTCCTCTATACTCCGGTCTCCATATTAAATACACCTCTATACTCCTCTATACTCCTGTCTTCATATTAAATACTCCTCTATACTCCTCTCTTCATATTAAATACTCCTCTATACTCCTATATTCATATTAAATACACCTCTATACTCCTCTATACTCCTCTCTTCATATTAAATACTCCTCTATACTCCTCTATACTCCTGTCTTCATATTTAATACTCCTCTATACTCCTCTATACTCCTCTCTTCATGTTAAATACTCCTCTCTTCATATTAAATACACCTCTCTTCATATTAAATTCACCTCTATACTCCCTTCTCCATATTAAATACTCCTCTATACTCCTCTATACTCCTCTCTTCATATTAAATACTCCTCTATACTCCTCTCTTCATATTAAATACACCTCTATACTCCCTTCTCCATATTAAATACTCCTCTATACTCCTCTATACTCCCCTCTTCATAATAAATACACATCTATACTCCTCTATACTCCTGTCTCCATATTAAATACTCCTCTATACTCCTCCATATTAAATACACCTCTATACTCCTCTATACTCCTCTCTTCATATTAAATACTCCTCTATACTCCTGTCTTCATATTAAATACACCTCTATACTCCTCTCTTCATATTAAATACTCCTCTATACTCCTGTCTTCATATTAAATACACCTCTATACTCCTCTATACTCCTCTCTTCATATTAAATACTCATTTATACTCCTCTATACTCCTGTCTTCATATTAAATACACCTCTTTACTCCTCTATACTTCTCTCTTCATATTAAATACACCTCTATACTCCTGTCTTCATATTAAATACACCTCTATACTCCTCTCTTCATATTAAATACTCATTTATACTCCTCTATACTCCTGTCTTCATATTAAATACACCTCTTTACTCCTCTATACTTCTCTCTTCATATTAAATACACCTCTATTCTCCTGTCTTCATATTAAATACACCTCTATACTCCGCTGTACTCCTGTCTCCATATTAAATACTCCTCTATACTCCCCTCTTCATATTAAATACTCCTCTATACTCCCCTCTTCATATTAAATACTCCTCTATACTCCCCTCTTCATAATAAATACACATCTATACTCCTCTATACTCCTGTCTCCATATTAAATACTCCTCTATACTCCTCCATATTAAATACACCTCTATACTCCTCTATACTCCTCTCTTCATATTAAATACTCCTCTATACTCCTGTCTTCATATTAAATACACCTCTATACTCCTCTCTTCATATTAAATACTCCTCTATACTCCTGTCTTCATATTAAATACACCTCTATACTCCTCTCTTCATATTAAATACTCCTCTATACTCCTCTATACTCCTGTCTTCATATTAAATACACCTCTTTACTCCTCTATACTTCTCTCTTCATATTAAATACACCTCTATACTCCTGTCTTCATATTAAATACACCTCTATACTCCTCTCTTCATATTAAATACTCCTCTATACTCCTGTCTTCATATTAAATACACCTCTATACTCCTCTGTACTCCTGTCTCCATATTAAATACACCTCTAAACTCTCTCTTCATATTAAATACTCCTCTATACTCCCCTCTTCATATTAAATACACCTCTATACTCCTCTATACTCCTGTCTTCATATTAAATACACCTCTATACTCCTCTATACTCCTGTCTTCATATTAAATACTCCTTTATACTCCTGTCTTCATATTAAATACACCTCTATACTCCTCTATACTCCTGTCTTCATATTAAATACTCCTCTACTCCTGTCTTCATATTAAATACTCCTCTGTACTTCTCTATACTCTTCATATGAAATACTCCTCTATACTCCTGTCTTCATATTAAATACTCCTCTATACTCCCCTCTTCATATTAAATGCACCTCTATACTCCTCTATACTCCTGTCTCCATATTAAATACACCTCTATACTCCTGTCTCCATATTAAATAAACCTCTATACTCCTCTATACTCCTGTCTTCATATTAAATACACCTCTATACTCCTCTCTTCATATTAAATACTCCTCTATACTCCTGTCTTCATATTAAATACACCTCTATACTCCTCTCTTCATATTAAATACTCATCTATACTCCTCTATACTCCTCTCTTCATATTAAATACTCCTCTATACTCCTGTCTTCATATTAAATACACCTCTATACTCCTCTATACTTCTCTCTTCATATTAAATACACCTCTATAATCCTCTATACTCTCTCTTCATGTTAAATACACATCTATAATCCTCTTTACCCTCTCTTCATATTAAATACACCTCTATACTCCTCTATACTCCTGTCTCCATATTAAATACACCTCAACTCTCTTCATATTAAATACTCCTCTATACTCCCCTCTTCATATTAAATACACCTCTATACTGCTCTATACTCCTGTCTTCATATTAAATACACCTCTATACTCCTCTATACTCCTGTCTTCATATTAAATACTCCTCTATACTCCTGTCTTCATATTAAATACACCTCTATACTCCTCTATACTCCTGTCTTCATATTAAATACTCCTCTATACTCCTGTCTTCATATTAAATACTCCTCTGTACTCCTCTATACTCTTCATATTAAATACTCCTCTATACTCCTGTCTTCATATTAAATACTCCTCTATACTCCCCTCTTCATATTAAATGCACCTCTATACTCCTCTATACTCCTGTCTCCATATTAAATAAACCTCTATACTCCTCTATATTCCTGTCTTCATATTAAATACTCCTCTATACTCCTCTCTTCATATTAAAGACTACTCTATACTCCTGTCTTCATATTAAAGACTCCTCTATACTCCTGTCTTCATATTAAATACTCGTCTATACTCCTGTCTTCATATGAAATACTCCTCTATACTCCTCTATACTCCTGTCTTCATATTAAAGACTCCTCTATACTCCTCTATACTCCTGTCTTCATATTAAATACTCCTCTATACTCCTCTCTTCATATTAAATACTCCTCTATACTCCTATATTCATATTAAATACACCTCTATACTCCTCTATACTCCTCTCTTCATATTAAATACTCCTCTATACTCCTCTATACTCCTGTCTTCATATTTAATACTCCTCTATACTCCTCTATACTCCTCTCTTCATGTTAAATACTCCTCTTCATATTAAATACACCTCTCTTCATATTAAATTCACCTTTATACTCCCTTCTCCATATTAAATACTCCTCTATACTCCCTTCTCCATATTAAATACTCCTCTATACTCCTCTATACTCCTCTCTTCATATTAAATACTCCTCTATACTCCTCTCTTCATATTAAATACACCTCTATACTCCCTTCTCCATATTAAATACTCCTCTATACTCCTCTATACTCCCCTCTTCATAATAAATACACATCTATACTCCTCTATACTCCTGTCTCCATATTAAATACTCCTCTATACTCCTCCATATTAAATACACCTCTATACTCCTCTATACTCCTCTCTTCATATTAAATACTCATTTATACTCCTCTATACTCCTGTCTTCATATTAAATACACCTCTTTACTCCTCTATACTTCTCTCTTCATATTAAATACACCTCTATTCTCCTGTCTTCATATTAAATACACCTCTATACTCCGCTGTACTCCTGTCTCCATATTAAATACTCCTCTATACTCCCCTCTTCATATTAAATACTCCTCTATACTCCCCTCTTCATATTAAATACTCCTCTATACTCCCCTCTTCATAATAAATACACATCTATACTCCTCTATACTCCTGTCTCCATATTAAATACTCCTCTATACTCCTCCATATTAAATACACCTCTATACTCCTCTATACTCCTCTCTTCATATTAAATACTCCTCTATACTCCTGTCTTCATATTAAATACACCTCTATACTCCTCTCTTCATATTAAATACTCCTCTATACTCCTGTCTTCATATTAAATACACCTCTATACTCCTCTCTTCATATTAAATACTCATCTATACTCCTCTATACTCCTGTCTTCATATTAAATACACCTCTTTACTCCTCTATACTTCTCTCTTCATATTAAATACACCTCTATACTCCTGTCTTCATATTAAATACACCTCTATACTCCTCTCTTCATATTAAATACTCCTCTATACTCCTGTCTTCATATTAAATACACCTCTATACTCCTCTGTACTCCTGTCTCCATATTAAATACACCTCTAAACTCTCTCTTCATATTAAATACTCCTCTATACTCCCCTCTTCATATTAAATACACCTCTATACTCCTCTATACTCCTGTCTTCATATTAAATACACCTCTATACTCCTCTATACTCCTGTCTTCATATTAAATACTCCTCTATACTCCTGTCTTCATATTAAATACACCTCTATACTCCTCTATACTCCTGTCTTCATATTAAATACTCCTCTACTCCTGTCTTCATATTAAATACTCCTCTGTACTTCTCTATACTCTTCATATGAAATACTCCTCTATACTCCTGTCTTCATATTAAATACTCCTCTATACTCCCCTCTTCATATTAAATGCACCTCTATACTCCTCTATACTCCTGTCTCCATATTAAATACACCTCTATACTCCTGTCTCCATATTAAATAAACCTCTATACTCCTCTATACTCCTGTCTTCATATTAAATACACCTCTATACTCCTCTCTTCATATTAAATACTCCTCTATACTCCTGTCTTCATATTAAATACACCTCTATACTCCTCTCTTCATATTAAATACTCATCTATACTCCTCTATACTCCTCTCTTCATATTAAATACTCCTCTATACTCCTGTCTTCATATTAAATACACCTCTATACTCCTCTATACTTCTCTCTTCATATTAAATACACCTCTATAATCCTCTATACTCTCTCTTCATGTTAAATACACATCTATAATCCTCTTTACCCTCTCTTCATATTAAATACTCCTCTATACTCCTCTCTTCATATTAAATACTCCTCTATACTCCTCTATACTCCTGTCTTCATATTTAATACTCCTCTATACTCCTCTATACTCCTCTCTTCATGTTAAATACTCCTCTTCATATTAAATACACCTCTCTTCATATTAAATTCACCTCTATACTCCCTTCTCCATATTAAATACTCCTCTATACTCCCTTCTCCATATTAAATACTCCTCTATACTCCTCTATACTCCTCTCTTCATATTAAATACTCCTCTATACTCCTCTCTTCATATTAAATACACCTCTATACTCCCTTCTCCATATTAAATACTCCTCTATACTCCTCTATACTCCCCTCTTCATAATAAATACACATCTATACTCCTCTATACTCCTGTCTCCATATTAAATACTCCTCTATACTCCTCCATATTAAATACACCTCTATACTCCTCTATACTCCTCTCTTCATATTAAATACTCATTTATACTCCTCTATACTCCTGTCTTCATATTAAATACACCTCTTTACTCCTCTATACTTCTCTCTTCATATTAAATACACCTCTATTCTCCTGTCTTCATATTAAATACACCTCTATACTCCGCTGTACTCCTGTCTCCATATTAAATACTCCTCTATACTCCCCTCTTCATATTAAATACTCCTCTATACTCCCCTCTTCATATTAAATACTCCTCTATACTCCCCTCTTCATAATAAATACACATCTATACTCCTCTATACTCCTGTCTCCATATTAAATACTCCTCTATACTCCTCCATATTAAATACACCTCTATACTCCTCTATACTCCTCTCTTCATATTAAATACTCCTCTATACTCCTGTCTTCATATTAAATACACCTCTATACTCCTCTCTTCATATTAAATACTCCTCTATACTCCTGTCTTCATATTAAATACACCTCTATACTCCTCTCTTCATATTAAATACTCATCTATACTCCTCTATACTCCTGTCTTCATATTAAATACACCTCTTTACTCCTCTATACTTCTCTCTTCATATTAAATACACCTCTATACTCCTGTCTTCATATTAAATACACCTCTATACTCCTCTCTTCATATTAAATACTCCTCTATACTCCTGTCTTCATATTAAATACACCTCTATACTCCTCTGTACTCCTGTCTCCATATTAAATACACCTCTAAACTCTCTCTTCATATTAAATACTCCTCTATACTCCCCTCTTCATATTAAATACACCTCTATACTCCTCTATACTCCTGTCTTCATATTAAATACACCTCTATACTCCTCTATACTCCTGTCTTCATATTAAATACTCCTCTATACTCCTGTCTTCATATTAAATACACCTCTATACTCCTCTATACTCCTGTCTTCATATTAAATACTCCTCTACTCCTGTCTTCATATTAAATACTCCTCTGTACTTCTCTATACTCTTCATATGAAATACTCCTCTATACTCCTGTCTTCATATTAAATACTCCTCTATACTCCCCTCTTCATATTAAATGCACCTCTATACTCCTCTATACTCCTGTCTCCATATTAAATACACCTCTATACTCCTGTCTCCATATTAAATAAACCTCTATACTCCTCTATACTCCTGTCTTCATATTAAATACACCTCTATACTCCTCTCTTCATATTAAATACTCCTCTATACTCCTGTCTTCATATTAAATACACCTCTATACTCCTCTCTTCATATTAAATACTCATCTATACTCCTCTATACGCCTCTCTTCATATTAAATACTCCTCTATACTCCTGTCTTCATATTAAATACACCTCTATACTCCTCTATACTTCTCTCTTCATATTAAATACACCTCTATAATCCTCTATACTCTCTCTTCATGTTAAATACACATCTATAATCCTCTTTACCCTCTCTTCATATTAAATACACCTCTATACTCCTCTATACTCCTGTCTCCATATTAAATACACCTCAACTCTCTTCATATTAAATACTCCTCTATACTCCCCTCTTCATATTAAATACACCTCTATACTGCTCTATACTCCTGTCTTCATATTAAATACACCTCTATACTCCTCTATACTCCTGTCTTCATATTAAATACTCCTCTATACTCCTGTCTTCATATTAAATACACCTCTATACTCCTCTATACTCCTGTCTTCATATTAAATACTCCTCTATACTCCTGTCTTCATATTAAATACTCCTCTGTACTCCTCTATACTCTTCATATTAAATACTCCTCTATACTCCTGTCTTCATATTAAATACTCCTCTGTACTCCTCTATACTCTTCATATTAAATACTCCTCTATACTCCTGTCTTCATATTAAATACACCTCTATACTCCTCTCTTCATATTAAATACTCATCTATACTCCTCTATACTCCTGTCTTCATATTAAATACACCTCTTTACTCCTCTATACTTCTCTCTTCATATTAAATACACCTCTATACTCCTGTCTTCATATTAAATACACCTCTATACTCCTCTCTTCATATTAAATACTCCTCTATACTCCTGTCTTCATATTAAATACACCTCTATACTCCTCTGTACTCCTGTCTCCATATTAAATACACCTCTAAACTCTCTCTTCATATTAAATACTCCTCTATACTCCCCTCTTCATATTAAATACACCTCTATACTCCTCTATACTCCTGTCTTCATATTAAATACTCCTCTATACTCCTGTCTTCATATTAAATACACCTCTATACTCCTCTATACTCCTGTCTTCATATTAAATACTCCTCTGTACTTCTCTATACTCTTCATATGAAATACTCCTCTATACTCCTGTCTTCATATTAAATACTCCTCTATACTCCCCTCTTCATATTAAATGCACCTCTATACTCCTCTATACTCCTGTCTCCATATTAAATACACCTCTATACTCCTGTCTCCATATTAAATAAACCTCTATACTCCTCTATACTCCTGTCTTCATATTAAATACACCTCTATACTCCTCTCTTCATATTAAATACTCCTCTATACTCCTGTCTTCATATTAAATACACCTCTATACTCCTCTCTTCATATTAAATACTCCTCTATACTCCTCTATACTCCTCTCTTCATATTAAATACTCCTCTATACTCCTGTCTTCATATTAAATACACCTCTATACTCCTCTATACTTCTCTCTTCATATTACATACACCTCTATAATCCTCTATACTCTCTCTTCATGTTAAATACACATCTATAATCCTCTTTACCCTCTCTTCATATTAAATACACCTCTATACTCCTCTATACTCCTGTCTCCATATTAAATACACCTCAACTCTCTTCATATTAAATACTCCTCTATACTCCCCTCTTCATATTAAATACACCTCTATACTGCTCTATACTCCTGTCTTCATATTAAATACTCTTCTATACTCCTGTCTTCATATTAAATACACCTCTATACTCCTCTATACTCCTGTCTTCATATTAAATACTCCTCTATACTCCTGTCTTCATATTAAATACTCCTCTGTACTCCTCTATACTCTTCATATTAAATACTCCTCTATACTCCTGTCTTCATATTAAATACTCCTCTATACTCCCCTCTTCATATTAAATGCACCTCTATACTCCTCTATACTCCTGTCTCCATATTAAATAAACCTCTATACTCCTGTCTTCATATTAAATACTCCTCTATACTCCTCTCTTGATATTAAATACACCTCTATACTCCTGTCTTCATATTAAATACACCTCTATACTCCTCTATACTCCGGTCTCCATATTAAATACACCTCTATACTCCTCTATACTCCTGTCTTCATATTAAATACTCCTCTATACTCCTCTCTTCATATTAAATACTCCTCTATACTCCTATATTCATATTAAATACACCTCTATACTCCTCTATACTCCTCTCTTCATATTAAATACTCCTCTATACTCCTCTATACTCCTGTCTTCATATTTAATACTCCTCTATACTCCTCTATACTCCTCTCTTCATGTTAAATACTCCTCTCTTCATATTAAATACACCTCTCTTCATATTAAATTCACCTCTATACTCCCTTCTCCATATTAAATACTCCTCTATACTCCTCTATACTCCTCTCTTCATATTAAATACTCCTCTATACTCCTCTCTTCATATTAAATACACCTCTATACTCCCTTCTCCATATTAAATACTCCTCTATACTCCTCTATACTCCCCTCTTCATAATAAATACACATCTATACTCCTCTATACTCCTGTCTCCATATTAAATACTCCTCTATACTCCTCCATATTAAATACACCTCTATACTCCTCTATACTCCTCTCTTCATATTAAATACTCCTCTATACTCCTGTCTTCATATTAAATACACCTCTATACTCCTCTCTTCATATTAAATACTCCTCTATACTCCTGTCTTCATATTAAATACACCTCTATACTCCTCTATACTCCTCTCTTCATATTAAATACTCATTTATACTCCTCTATACTCCTGTCTTCATATTAAATACACCTCTTTACTCCTCTATACTTCTCTCTTCATATTAAATACACCTCTATACTCCTGTCTTCATATTAAATACACCTCTATACTCCTCTCTTCATATTAAATACTCATTTATACTCCTCTATACTCCTGTCTTCATATTAAATACACCTCTTTACTCCTCTATACTTCTCTCTTCATATTAAATACACCTCTATTCTCCTGTCTTCATATTAAATACACCTCTATACTCCGCTGTACTCCTGTCTCCATATTAAATACTCCTCTATACTCCCCTCTTCATATTAAATACTCCTCTATACTCCCCTCTTCATATTAAATACTCCTCTATACTCCCCTCTTCATAATAAATACACATCTATACTCCTCTATACTCCTGTCTCCATATTAAATACTCCTCTATACTCCTCCATATTAAATACACCTCTATACTCCTCTATACTCCTCTCTTCATATTAAATACTCCTCTATACTCCTGTCTTCATATTAAATACACCTCTATACTCCTCTCTTCATATTAAATACTCCTCTATACTCCTGTCTTCATATTAAATACACCTCTATACTCCTCTCTTCATATTAAATACTCATCTATACTCCTCTATACTCCTGTCTTCATATTAAATACACCTCTTTACTCCTCTATACTTCTCTCTTCATATTAAATACACCTCTATACTCCTGTCTTCATATTAAATACACCTCTATACTCCTCTCTTCATATTAAATACTCCTCTATACTCCTGTCTTCATATTAAATACACCTCTATACTCCTCTGTACTCCTGTCTCCATATTAAATACACCTCTAAACTCTCTCTTCATATTAAATACTCCTCTATACTCCCCTCTTCATATTAAATACACCTCTATACTCCTCCATACTCCTGTCTTCATATTAAATACACCTCTATACTCCTCTATACTCCTGTCTTCATATTAAATACTCCTCTATACTCCTGTCTTCATATTAAATACACCTCTATACTCCTCTATACTCCTGTCTTCATATTAAATACTCCTCTGTACTTCTCTATACTCTTCATATGAAATACTCCTCTATACTCCTGTCTTCATATTAAATACTCCTCTATACTCCCCTCTTCATATTAAATGCACCTCTATACTCCTCTATACTCCTGTCTCCATATTAAATACACCTCTATACTCCTGTCTCCATATTAAATAAACCTCTATACTCCTCTATACTCCTGTCTTCATATTAAATACACCTCTATACTCCTCTCTTCATATTAAATACTCCTCTATACTCCTGTCTTCATATTAAATACACCTCTATACTCCTCTCTTCATATTAAATACTCATCTATACTCCTCTATACTCCTCTCTTCATATTAAATACTCCTCTATACTCCTGTCTTCATATTAAATACACCTCTATACTCCTCTATACTTCTCTCTTCATATTAAATACACCTCTATAATCCTCTATACTCTCTCTTCATGTTAAATACACATCTATAATCCTCTTTACCCTCTCTTCATATTAAATACACCTCTATACTCCTCTATACTCCTGTCTCCATATTAAATACACCTCAACTCTCTTCATATTAAATACTCCTCTATACTCCCCTCTTCATATTAAATACACCTCTATACTGCTCTATACTCCTGTCTTCATATTAAATACACCTCTATACTCCTCTATACTCCTGTCTTCATATTAAATACTCCTCTATACTCCTGTCTTCATATTAAATACACCTCTATACTCCTCTATACTCCTGTCTTCATATTAAATACTCCTCTATACTCCTGTCTTCATATTAAATACTCCTCTGTACTCCTCTATACTCTTCATATTAAAGACTACTCTATACTCCTGTCTTCATATTAAAGACTCCTCTATACTCCTGTCTTCATATTAAATACTCGTCTATACTCCTGTCTTCATATGAAATACTCCTCTATACTCCTCTATACTCCTGTCTTCATATTAAAGACTCCTCTATACTCCTCTATACTCCTGTCTTCATATTAAATACTCCTCTATACTCCTCTCTTCATATTAAATACTCCTCTATACTCCTATATTCATATTAAATACACCTCTATACTCCTCTATACTCCTCTCTTCATATTAAATACTCCTCTATACTCCTCTATACTCCTGTCTTCATATTTAATACTCCTCTATACTCCTCTATACTCCTCTCTTCATGTTAAATACTCCTCTTCATATTAAATACACCTCTCTTCATATTAAATTCACCTCTATACTCCCTTCTCCATATTAAATACTCCTCTATACTCCCTTCTCCATATTAAATACTCCTCTATACTCCTCTATACTCCTCTCTTCATATTAAATACTCCTCTATACTCCTCTCTTCATATTAAATACACCTCTATACTCCCTTCTCCATATTAAATACTCCTCTATACTCCTCTATACTCCCCTCTTCATAATAAATACACATCTATACTCCTCTATACTCCTGTCTCCATATTAAATACTCCTCTATACTCCTCCATATTAAATACACCTCTATACTCCTCTATACTCCTCTCTTCATATTAAATACTCCTCTATACTCCTGTCTTCATATTAAATACACCTCTATACTCCTCTCTTCATATTAAATACTCCTCTATACTCCTGTCTTCATATTAAATACACCTCTATACTCCTCTATACTCCTCTCTTCATATTAAATACTCATTTATACTCCTCTTTACCCTCTCTTCATATTAAATACACCTCTATACTCCTCTATACTCCTGTCTCCATATTAAATACACCTCAACTCTCTTCATATTAAATACTCCTCTATACTCCCCTCTTCATATTAAATACACCTCTATACTGCTCTATACTCCTGTCTTCATATTAAATACACCTCTATACTCCTCTATACTCCTGTCTTCATATTAAATACTCCTCTATACTCCTGTCTTCATATTAAATACACCTCTATACTCCTCTATACTCCTGTCTTCATATTAAATACTCCTCTATACTCCTGTCTTCATATTAAATACTCCTCTGTACTCCTCTATACTCTTCATATTAAATACTCCTCTATACTCCTGTCTTCATATTAAATACTCCTCTATACTCCCCTCTTCATATTAAATGCACCTCTATACTCCTCTATACTCCTGTCTCCATATTAAATAAACCTCTATACTCCTCTATATTCCTGTCTTCATATTAAATACTCCTCTATACTCCTCTCTTCATATTAAAGACTACTCTATACTCCTGTCTTCATATTAAAGACTCCTCTATACTCCTGTCTTCATATTAAATACTCGTCTATACTCCTGTCTTCATATGAAATACTCCTCTATACTCCTCTATACTCCTGTCTTCATATTAAAGACTCCTCTATACTCCTCTATACTCCTGTCTTCATATTAAATACTCCTCTATACTCCTCTCTTCATATTAAATACTCCTCTATACTCCTATATTCATATTAAATACACCTCTATACTCCTCTATACTCCTCTCTTCATATTAAATACTCCTCTATACTCCTCTATACTCCTGTCTTCATATTTAATACTCCTCTATACTCCTCTATACTCCTCTCTTCATGTTAAATACTCCTCTTCATATTAAATACACCTCTCTTCATATTAAATTCACCTCTATACTCCCTTCTCCATATTAAATACTCCTCTATACTCCCTTCTCCATATTAAATACTCCTCTATACTCCTCTATACTCCTCTCTTCATATTAAATACTCCTCTATACTCCTCTCTTCATATTAAATACACCTCTATACTCCCTTCTCCATATTAAATACTCCTCTATACTCCTCTATACTCCCCTCTTCATAATAAATACACATCTATACTCCTCTATACTCCTGTCTCCATATTAAATACTCCTCTATACTCCTCCATATTAAATACACCTCTATACTCCTCTATACTCCTCTCTTCATATTAAATACTCCTCTATACTCCTGTCTTCATATTAAATACACCTCTATACTCCTCTCTTCATATTAAATACTCCTCTATACTCCTGTCTTCATATTAAATACACCTCTATACTCCTCTATACTCCTCTCTTCATATTAAATACTCATTTATACTCCTCTATACTCCTGTCTTCATATTAAATACACCTCTTTACTCGTCTATACTTCTCTCTTCATATTAAATACACCTCTATACTCCTGTCTTCATATTAAATACACCTCTATACTCCTCTCTTCATATTAAATACTCATTTATACTCCTCTATACTCCTGTCTTCATATTAAATACACCTCTTTACTCCTCTATACTTCTCTCTTCATATTAAATACACCTCTATTCTCCTGTCTTCATATTAAATACACCTCTATACTCCGCTGTACTCCTGTCTCCATATTAAATACTCCTCTATACTCCCCTCTTCATATTAAATACTCCTCTATACTCCTGTCTCCATATTAAATACTCCTCTATACTCCTCCATATTAAATACACCTCTATACTGCTCTATACTCCTCTCTTCATATTAAATACTCCTCTATACTCCTGTCTTCATATTAAATACACCTCTATACTCCTCTATACTCCTGTCTTCATATTAAATACTCCTCTGTACTTCTCTATACTCTTCATATGAAATACTCCTCTATACTCCTGTCTTCATATTAAATACTCCTCTATACTCCCCTCTTCATATTAAATGCACCTCTATACTCCTCTATACTCCTGTCTCCATATTAAATACACCTCTATACTCCTGTCTCCATATTAAATAAACCTCTATACTCCTCTATACTCCTGTCTTCATATTAAATACACCTCTATACTCCTCTCTTCATATTAAATACTCCTCTATACTCCTGTCTTCATATTAAATACACCTCTATACTCCTCTCTTCATATTAAATACTCATCTATACTCCTCTATACTCCTCTCTTCATATTAAATACTCCTCTATACTCCTGTCTTCATATTAAATACACCTCTATACTCCTCTATACTTCTCTCTTCATATTACATACACCTCTATAATCCTCTATACTCTCTCTTCATGTTAAATACACATCTATAATCCTCTTTACCCTCTCTTCATATTAAATACACCTCTATACTCCTCTATACTCCTGTCTCCATATTAAATACACCTCAACTCTCTTCATATTAAATACTCCTCTATACTCCCCTCTTCATATTAAATACACCTCTATACTGCTCTATACTCCTGTCTTCATATTAAATACTCTTCTATACTCCTGTCTTCATATTAAATACACCTCTATACTCCTCTATACTCCTGTCTTCATATTAAATACTCCTCTATACTCCTGTCTTCATATTAAATACTCCTCTGTACTCCTCTATACTCTTCATATTAAATACTCCTCTATACTCCTGTCTTCATATTAAATACTCCTCTATACTCCCCTCTTCATATTAAATGCACCTCTATACTCCTCTATACTCCTGTCTCCATATTAAATAAACCTCTATACTCCTGTCTTCATATTAAATACTCCTCTATACTCCTCTCTTGATATTAAATACACCTCTATACTCCTGTCTTCATATTAAATACACCTCTATACTCCTCTATACTCCGGTCTCCATATTAAATACACCTCTATACTCCTCTATACTCCTGTCTTCATATTAAATACTCCTCTATACTCCTCTCTTCATATTAAATACTCCTCTATACTCCTATATTCATATTAAATACACCTCTATACTCCTCTATACTCCTCTCTTCATATTAAATACTCCTCTATACTCCTCTATACTCCTGTCTTCATATTTAATACTCCTCTATACTCCTCTATACTCCTCTCTTCATGTTAAATACTCCTCTCTTCATATTAAATACACCTCTCTTCATATTAAATTCACCTCTATACTCCCTTCTCCATATTAAATACTCCTCTATACTCCTCTATACTCCTCTCTTCATATTAAATACTCCTCTATACTCCTCTCTTCATATTAAATACACCTCTATACTCCCTTCTCCATATTAAATACTCCTCTATACTCCTCTATACTCCCCTCTTCATAATAAATACACATCTATACTCCTCTATACTCCTGTCTCCATATTAAATACTCCTCTATACTCCTCCATATTAAATACACCTCTATACTCCTCTATACTCCTCTCTTCATATTAAATACTCCTCTATACTCCTGTCTTCATATTAAATACACCTCTATACTCCTCTCTTCATATTAAATACTCCTCTATACTCCTGTCTTCATATTAAATACACCTCTATACTCCTCTATACTCCTCTCTTCATATTAAATACTCATTTATACTCCTCTATACTCCTGTCTTCATATTAAATACACCTCTTTACTCCTCTATACTTCTCTCTTCATATTAAATACACCTCTATACTCCTGTCTTCATATTAAATACACCTCTATACTCCTCTCTTCATATTAAATACTCATTTATACTCCTCTATACTCCTGTCTTCATATTAAATACACCTCTTTACTCCTCTATACTTCTCTCTTCATATTAAATACACCTCTATTCTCCTGTCTTCATATTAAATACACCTCTATACTCCGCTGTACTCCTGTCTCCATATTAAATACTCCTCTATACTCCCCTCTTCATATTAAATACTCCTCTATACTCCCCTCTTCATATTAAATACTCCTCTATACTCCCCTCTTCATAATAAATACACATCTATACTCCTCTATACTCCTGTCTCCATATTAAATACTCCTCTATACTCCTCCATATTAAATACACCTCTATACTCCTCTCTTCATATTAAATACTCCTCTATACTCCTGTCTTCATATTAAATACACCTCTATACTCCTCTCTTCATATTAAATACTCCTCTATACTCCTGTCTTCATATTAAATACACCTCTATACTCCTCTCTTCATATTAAATACTCCTCTATACTCCTCTATACTCCTGTCTTCATATTAAATACACCTCTTTACTCCTCTATACTTCTCTCTTCATATTAAATACACCTCTATACTCCTGTCTTCATATTAAATACACCTCTATACTCCTCTCTTCATATTAAATACTCCTCTATACTCCTGTCTTCATATTAAATACACCTCTATACTCCTCTGTACTCCTGTCTCCATATTAAATACACCTCTAAACTCTCTCTTCATATTAAATACTCCTCTATACTCCCCTCTTCATATTAAATACACCTCTATACTCCTCTATACTCCTGTCTTCATATTAAATACACCTCTATACTCCTCTATACTCCTGTCTTCATATTAAATACTCCTTTATACTCCTGTCTTCATATTAAATACACCTCTATACTCCTCTATACTCCTGTCTTCATATTAAATACTCCTCTACTCCTGTCTTCATATTAAATACTCCTCTGTACTTCTCTATACTCTTCATATGAAATACTCCTCTATACTCCTGTCTTCATATTAAATACTCCTCTATACTCCCCTCTTCATATTAAATGCACCTCTATACTCCTCTATACTCCTGTCTCCATATTAAATACACCTCTATACTCCTGTCTCCATATTAAATAAACCTCTATACTCCTCTATACTCCTGTCTTCATATTAAATACACCTCTATACTCCTCTCTTCATATTAAATACTCCTCTATACTCCTGTCTTCATATTAAATACACCTCTATACTCCTCTCTTCATATTAAATACTCATCTATACTCCTCTATACTCCTCTCTTCATATTAAATACTCCTCTATACTCCTGTCTTCATATTAAATACACCTCTATACTCCTCTATACTTCTCTCTTCATATTAAATACACCTCTATAATCCTCTATACTCTCTCTTCATGTTAAATACACATCTATAATCCTCTTTACCCTCTCTTCATATTAAATACACCTCTATACTCCTCTATACTCCTGTCTCCATATTAAATACACCTCAACTCTCTTCATATTAAATACTCCTCTATACTCCCCTCTTCATATTAAATACACCTCTATACTGCTCTATACTCCTGTCTTCATATTAAATACACCTCTATACTCCTCTATACTCCTGTCTTCATATTAAATACTCCTCTATACTCCTGTCTTCATATTAAATACACCTCTATACTCCTCTATACTCCTGTCTTCATATTAAATACTCCTCTATACTCCTGTCTTCATATTAAATACTCCTCTGTACTCCTCTATACTCTTCATATTAAATACTCCTCTATACTCCTGTCTTCATATTAAATACTCCTCTATACTCCCCTCTTCATATTAAATGCACCTCTATACTCCTCTATACTCCTGTCTCCATATTAAATAAACCTCTATACTCCTCTATATTCCTGTCTTCATATTAAATACTCCTCTATACTCCTCTCTTCATATTAAAGACTACTCTATACTCCTGTCTTCATATTAAAGACTCCTCTATACTCCTGTCTTCATATTAAATACTCGTCTATACTCCTGTCTTCATATGAAATACTCCTCTATACTCCTCTATACTCCTGTCTTCATATTAAAGACTCCTCTATACTCCTCTATACTCCTGTCTTCATATTAAATACTCCTCTATACTCCTCTCTTCATATTAAATACTCCTCTATACTCCTATATTCATATTAAATACACCTCTATACTCCTCTATACTCCTCTCTTCATATTAAATACTCCTCTATACTCCTCTATACTCCTGTCTTCATATTTAATACTCCTCTATACTCCTCTATACTCCTCTCTTCATGTTAAATACTCCTCTCTTCATATTAAATACACCTCTCTTCATATTAAATTCACCTCTATACTCCCTTCTCCATATTAAATACTCCTCTATACTCCCTTCTCCATATTAAATACTCCTCTATACTCCTCTATACTCCTCTCTTCATATTAAATACTCCTCTATACTCCTCTCTTCATATTAAATACACCTCTATACTCCCTTCTCCATATTAAATACTCCTCTATACTCCTCTATACTCCCCTCTTCATAATAAATACACATCTATACTCCTCTATAGTCCTGTCTCCATATTAAATACTCCTCTATACTCCTCCATATTAAATACACCTCTATACTCCTCTATACTCCTCTCTTCATATTAAATACTCCTCTATACTCCTGTCTTCATATTAAATACACCTCTATACTCCTCTCTTCATATTAAATACTCCTCTATACTCCTGTCTTCATATTAAATACACCTCTATACTCCTCTATACTCCTCTCTTCATATTAAATACTCATTTATACTCCTCTATACTCCTGTCTTCATATTAAATACACCTCTTTACTCGTCTATACTTCTCTCTTCATATTAAATACACCTCTATACTCCTGTCTTCATATTAAATACACCTCTATACTCCTCTCTTCATATTAAATACTCATTTATACTCCTCTATACTCCTGTCTTCATATTAAATACACCTCTTTACTCCTCTATACTTCTCTCTTCATATTAAATACACCTCTATTCTCCTGTCTTCATATTAAATACACCTCTATACTCCGCTGTACTCCTGTCTCCATATTAAATACTCCTCTATACTCCCCTCTTCATATTAAATACTCCTCTATACTCCCCTCTTCATATTAAATACTCCTCTATACTCCCCTCTTCATAATAAATACACATCTATACTCCTCTATACTCCTGTCTCCATATTAAATACTCCTCTATACTCCTCCATATTAAATACACCTCTATACTCCTCTATACTCCTCTCTTCATATTAAATACTCCTCTATACTCCTGTCTTCATATTAAATACACCTCTATACTCCTCTCTTCATATTAAATACTCCTCTATACTCCTGTCTTCATATTAAATACACCTCTATACTCCTCTCTTCATATTAAATACTCATCTATACTCCTCTATACTCCTGTCTTCATATTAAATACACCTCTTTACTCCTCTATACTTCTCTCTTCATATTAAATACACCTCTATACTCCTGTCTTCATATTAAATACACCTCTATACTCCTCTCTTCATATTAAATACTCCTCTATACTCCTGTCTTCATATTAAATACACCTCTATACTCCTCTGTACTCCTGTCTCCATATTAAATACACCTCTAAACTCTCTCTTCATATTAAATACTCCTCTATACTCCCCTCTTCATATTAAATACACCTCTATACTCCTCTATACTCCTGTCTTCATATTAAATACTCCTCTATACTCCTGTCTTCATATTAAATACACCTCTATACTCCTCTATACTCCTGTCTTCATATTAAATACTCCTCTGTACTTCTCTATACTCTTCATATGAAATACTCCTCTATACTCCTGTCTTCATATTAAATACTCCTCTATACTCCCCTCTTCATATTAAATGCACCTCTATACTCCTCTATACTCCTGTCTCCATATTAAATACACCTCTATACTCCTGTCTCCATATTAAATAAACCTCTATACTCCTCTATACTCCTGTCTTCATATTAAATACACCTCTATACTCCTCTCTTCATATTAAATACTCCTCTATACTCCTGTCTTCATATTAAATACACCTCTATACTCCTCTCTTCATATTAAATACTCCTCTATACTCCTCTATACTCCTCTCTTCATATTAAATACTCCTCTATACTCCTGTCTTCATATTAAATACACCTCTATACTCCTCTATACTTCTCTCTTCATATTACATACACCTCTATAATCCTCTATACTCTCTCTTCATGTTAAATACACATCTATAATCCTCTTTACCCTCTCTTCATATTAAATACACCTCTATACTCCTCTATACTCCTGTCTCCATATTAAATACACCTCAACTCTCTTCATATTAAATACTCCTCTATACTCCCCTCTTCATATTAAATACACCTCTATACTGCTCTATACTCCTGTCTTCATATTAAATACTCTTCTATACTCCTGTCTTCATATTAAATACACCTCTATACTCCTCTATACTCCTGTCTTCATATTAAATACTCCTCTATACTCCTGTCTTCATATTAAATACTCCTCTGTACTCCTCTATACTCTTCATATTAAATACTCCTCTATACTCCTGTCTTCATATTAAATACTCCTCTATACTCCCCTCTTCATATTCAATGCACCTCTATACTCCTCTATACTCCTGTCTCCATATTAAATAAACCTCTATACTCCTGTCTTCATATTAAATACTCCTCTATACTCCTCTCTTGATATTAAATACACCTCTATACTCCTGTCTTCATATTAAATACACCTCTATACTCCTCTATACTCCGGTCTCCATATTAAATACACCTCTATACTCCTCTATACTCCTGTCTTCATATTAAATACTCCTCTATACTCCTCTCTTCATATTAAATACTCCTCTATACTCCTATATTCATATTAAATACACCTCTATACTCCTCTATACTCCTCTCTTCATATTAAATACTCCTCTATACTCCTCTATACTCCTGTCTTCATATTTAATACTCCTCTATACTCCTCTATACTCCTCTCTTCATGTTAAATACTCCTCTCTTCATATTAAATACACCTCTCTTCATATTAAATTCACCTCTATACTCCCTTCTCCATATTAAATACTCCTCTATACTCCTCTATACTCCTCTCTTCATATTAAATACTCCTCTATACTCCTCTCTTCATATTAAATACACCTCTATACTCCCTTCTCCATATTAAATACTCCTCTATACTCCTCTATACTCCCCTCTTCATAATAAATACACATCTATACTCCTCTATACTCCTGTCTCCATATTAAATACTCCTCTATACTCCTCCATATTAAATACACCTCTATACTCCTCTATACTCCTCTCTTCATATTAAATACTCCTCTATACTCCTGTCTTCATATTAAATACACCTCTATACTCCTCTCTTCATATTAAATACTCCTCTATACTCCTGTCTTCATATTAAATACACCTCTATACTCCTCTATACTCCTCTCTTCATATTAAATACTCATTTATACTCCTCTATACTCCTGTCTTCATATTAAATACACCTCTTTACTCCTCTATACTTCTCTCTTCATATTAAATACACCTCTATACTCCTGTCTTCATATTAAATACACCTCTATACTCCTCTCTTCATATTAAATACTCATTTATACTCCTCTATACTCCTGTCTTCATATTAAATACACCTCTTTACTCCTCTATACTTCTCTCTTCATATTAAATACACCTCTATTCTCCTGTCTTCATATTAAATACACCTCTATACTCCGCTGTACTCCTGTCTCCATATTAAATACTCCTCTATACTCCCCTCTTCATATTAAATACTCCTCTATACTCCCCTCTTCATATTAAATACTCCTCTATACTCCCCTCTTCATAATAAATACACATCTATACTCCTCTATACTCCTGTCTCCATATTAAATACTCCTCTATACTCCTCCATATTAAATACACCTCTATACTCCTCTATACTCCTCTCTTCATATTAAATACTCCTCTATACTCCTGTCTTCATATTAAATACACCTCTATACTCCTCTCTTCATATTAAATACTCCTCTATACTCCTGTCTTCATATTAAATACACCTCTATACTCCTCTCTTCATATTAAATACTCATCTATACTCCTCTATACTCCTGTCTTCATATTAAATACACCTCTTTACTCCTCTATACTTCTCTCTTCATATTAAATACACCTCTATACTCCTGTCTTCATATTAAATACACCTCTATACTCCTCTCTTCATATTAAATACTCCTCTATACTCCTGTCTTCATATTAAATACACCTCTATACTCCTCTGTACTCCTGTCTCCATATTAAATACACCTCTAAACTCTCTCTTCATATTAAATACTCCTCTATACTCCCCTCTTCATATTAAATACACCTCTATACTCCTCCATACTCCTGTCTTCATATTAAATACACCTCTATACTCCTCTATACTCCTGTCTTCATATTAAATACTCCTCTATACTCCTGTCTTCATATTAAATACACCTCTATACTCCTCTATACTCCTGTCTTCATATTAAATACTCCTCTGTACTTCTCTATACTCTTCATATGAAATACTCCTCTATACTCCTGTCTTCATATTAAATACTCCTCTATACTCCCCTCTTCATATTAAATGCACCTCTATACTCCTCTATACTCCTGTCTCCATATTAAATACACCTCTATACTCCTGTCTCCATATTAAATAAACCTCTATACTCCTCTATACTCCTGTCTTCATATTAAATACACCTCTATACTCCTCTCTTCATATTAAATACTCCTCTATACTCCTGTCTTCATATTAAATACACCTCTATACTCCTCTCTTCATATTAAATACTCATCTATACTCCTCTATACTCCTCTCTTCATATTAAATACTCCTCTATACTCCTGTCTTCATATTAAATACACCTCTATACTCCTCTATACTTCTCTCTTCATATTAAATACACCTCTATAATCCTCTATACTCTCTCTTCATGTTAAATACACATCTATAATCCTCTTTACCCTCTCTTCATATTAAATACACCTCTATACTCCTCTATACTCCTGTCTCCATATTAAATACACCTCAACTCTCTTCATATTAAATACTCCTCTATACTCCCCTCTTCATATTAAATACACCTCTATACTGCTCTATACTCCTGTCTTCATATTAAATACACCTCTATACTCCTCTATACTCCTGTCTTCATATTAAATACTCCTCTATACTCCTGTCTTCATATTAAATACACCTCTATACTCCTCTATACTCCTGTCTTCATATTAAATACTCCTCTATACTCCTGTCTTCATATTAAATACTCCTCTGTACTCCTCTATACTCTTCATATTAAATACTCCTCTATACTCCTGTCTTCATATTAAATACTCCTCTATACTCCCCTCTTCATATTAAATGCACCTCTATACTCCTCTATACTCCTGTCTCCATATTAAATAAACCTCTATACTCCTCTATATTCCTGTCTTCATATTAAATACTCCTCTATACTCCTCTCTTCATATTAAAGACTACTCTATACTCCTGTCTTCATATTAAAGACTCCTCTATACTCCTGTCTTCATATTAAATACTCGTCTATACTCCTGTCTTCATATGAAATACTCCTCTATACTCCTCTATACTCCTGTCTTCATATTAAAGACTCCTCTATACTCCTCTATACTCCTGTCTTCATATTAAATACTCCTCTATACTCCTCTCTTCATATTAAATACTCCTCTATACTCCTATATTCATATTAAATACACCTCTATACTCCTCTATACTCCTCTCTTCATATTAAATACTCCTCTATACTCCTCTATACTCCTGTCTTCATATTTAATACTCCTCTATACTCCTCTATACTCCTCTCTTCATGTTAAATACTCCTCTTCATATTAAATACACCTCTCTTCATATTAAATTCACCTCTATACTCCCTTCTCCATATTAAATACTCCTCTATACTCCCTTCTCCATATTAAATACTCCTCTATACTCCTCTATACTCCTCTCTTCATATTAAATACTCCTCTATACTCCTCTCTTCATATTAAATACACCTCTATACTCCCTTCTCCATATTAAATACTCCTCTATACTCCTCTATACTCCCCTCTTCATAATAAATACACATCTATACTCCTCTATACTCCTGTCTCCATATTAAATACTCCTCTATACTCCTCCATATTAAATACACCTCTATACTCCTCTATACTCCTCTCTTCATATTAAATACTCCTCTATACTCCTGTCTTCATATTAAATACACCTCTATACTCCTCTCTTCATATTAAATACTCCTCTATACTCCTGTCTTCATATTAAATACACCTCTATACTCCTCTATACTCCTCTCTTCATATTAAATACTCATTTATACTCCTCTATACTCCTGTCTTCATATTAAATACACCTCTTTACTCGTCTATACTTCTCTCTTCATATTAAATACACCTCTATACTCCTGTCTTCATATTAAATACACCTCTATACTCCTCTCTTCATATTAAATACTCATTTATACTCCTCTATACTCCTGTCTTCATATTAAATACACCTCTTTACTCCTCTATACTTCTCTCTTCATATTAAATACACCTCTATTCTCCTGTCTTCATATTAAATACACCTCTATACTCCGCTGTACTCCTGTCTCCATATTAAATACTCCTCTATACTCCCCTCTTCATATTAAATACTCCTCTATACTCCTGTCTCCATATTAAATACTCCTCTATACTCCTCCATATTAAATACACCTCTATACTCCTCTATACTCCTCTCTTCATATTAAATACTCCTCTATACTCCTGTCTTCATATTAAATACACCTCTATACTCCTCTATACTCCTGTCTTCATATTAAATACTCCTCTGTACTTCTCTATACTCTTCATATGAAATACTCCTCTATACTCCTGTCTTCATATTAAATACTCCTCTATACTCCCCTCTTCATATTAAATGCACCTCTATACTCCTCTATACTCCTGTCTCCATATTAAATACACCTCTATACTCCTGTCTCCATATTAAATAAACCTCTATACTCCTCTATACTCCTGTCTTCATATTAAATACACCTCTATACTCCTCTCTTCATATTAAATACTCCTCTATACTCCTGTCTTCATATTAAATACACCTCTATACTCCTCTCTTCATATTAAATACTCATCTATACTCCTCTATACTCCTCTCTTCATATTAAATACTCCTCTATACTCCTGTCTTCATATTAAATACACCTCTATACTCCTCTATACTTCTCTCTTCATATTACATACACCTCTATAATCCTCTATACTCTCTCTTCATGTTAAATACACATCTATAATCCTCTTTACCCTCTCTTCATATTAAATACACCTCTATACTCCTCTATACTCCTGTCTCCATATTAAATACACCTCAACTCTCTTCATATTAAATACTCCTCTATACTCCCCTCTTCATATTAAATACACCTCTATACTGCTCTATACTCCTGTCTTCATATTAAATACTCTTCTATACTCCTGTCTTCATATTAAATACACCTCTATACTCCTCTATACTCCTGTCTTCATATTAAATACTCCTCTATACTCCTGTCTTCATATTAAATACTCCTCTGTACTCCTCTATACTCTTCATATTAAATACTCCTCTATACTCCTGTCTTCATATTAAATACTCCTCTATACTCCCCTCTTCATATTAAATGCACCTCTATACTCCTCTATACTCCTGTCTCCATATTAAATAAACCTCTATACTCCTGTCTTCATATTAAATACTCCTCTATACTCCTCTCTTGATATTAAATACACCTCTATACTCCTGTCTTCATATTAAATACACCTCTATACTCCTCTATACTCCGGTCTCCATATTAAATACACCTCTATACTCCTCTATACTCCTGTCTTCATATTAAATACTCCTCTATACTCCTCTCTTCATATTAAATACTCCTCTATACTCCTATATTCATATTAAATACACCTCTATACTCCTCTATACTCCTCTCTTCATATTAAATACTCCTCTATACTCCTCTATACTCCTGTCTTCATATTTAATACTCCTCTATACTCCTCTATACTCCTCTCTTCATGTTAAATACTCCTCTCTTCATATTAAATACACCTCTCTTCATATTAAATTCACCTCTATACTCCCTTCTCCATATTAAATACTCCTCTATACTCCTCTATACTCCTCTCTTCATATTAAATACTCCTCTATACTCCTCTCTTCATATTAAATACACCTCTATACTCCCTTCTCCATATTAAATACTCCTCTATACTCCTCTATACTCCCCTCTTCATAATAAATACACATCTATACTCCTCTATACTCCTGTCTCCATATTAAATACTCCTCTATACTCCTCCATATTAAATACACCTCTATACTCCTCTATACTCCTCTCTTCATATTAAATACTCCTCTATACTCCTGTCTTCATATTAAATACACCTCTATACTCCTCTCTTCATATTAAATACTCCTCTATACTCCTGTCTTCATATTAAATACACCTCTATACTCCTCTATACTCCTCTCTTCATATTAAATACTCATTTATACTCCTCTATACTCCTGTCTTCATATTAAATACACCTCTTTACTCCTCTATACTTCTCTCTTCATATTAAATACACCTCTATACTCCTGTCTTCATATTAAATACACCTCTATACTCCTCTCTTCATATTAAATACTCATTTATACTCCTCTATACTCCTGTCTTCATATTAAATACACCTCTTTACTCCTCTATACTTCTCTCTTCATATTAAATACACCTCTATTCTCCTGTCTTCATATTAAATACACCTCTATACTCCGCTGTACTCCTGTCTCCATATTAAATACTCCTCTATACTCCCCTCTTCATATTAAATACTCCTCTATACTCCCCTCTTCATATTAAATACTCCTCTATACTCCCCTCTTCATAATAAATACACATCTATACTCCTCTATACTCCTGTCTCCATATTAAATACTCCTCTATACTCCTCCATATTAAATACACCTCTATACTCCTCTATACTCCTCTCTTCATATTAAATACTCCTCTATACTCCTGTCTTCATATTAAATACACCTCTATACTCCTCTCTTCATATTAAATACTCCTCTATACTCCTGTCTTCATATTAAATACACCTCTATACTCCTCTCTTCATATTAAATACTCCTCTATACTCCTCTATACTCCTGTCTTCATATTAAATACACCTCTTTACTCCTCTATACTTCTCTCTTCATATTAAATACACCTCTATACTCCTGTCTTCATATTAAATACACCTCTATACTCCTCTCTTCATATTAAATACTCCTCTATACTCCTGTCTTCATATTAAATACACCTCTATACTCCTCTGTACTCCTGTCTCCATATTAAATACACCTCTAAACTCTCTCTTCATATTAAATACTCCTCTATACTCCCCTCTTCATATTAAATACACCTCTATACTCCTCTATACTCCTGTCTTCATATTAAATACACCTCTATACTCCTCTATACTCCTGTCTTCATATTAAATACTCCTTTATACTCCTGTCTTCATATTAAATACACCTCTATACTCCTCTATACTCCTGTCTTCATATTAAATACTCCTCTACTCCTGTCTTCATATTAAATACTCCTCTGTACTTCTCTATACTCTTCATATGAAATACTCCTCTATACTCCTGTCTTCATATTAAATACTCCTCTATACTCCCCTCTTCATATTAAATGCACCTCTATACTCCTCTATACTCCTGTCTCCATATTAAATACACCTCTATACTCCTGTCTCCATATTAAATAAACCTCTATACTCCTCTATACTCCTGTCTTCATATTAAATACACCTCTATACTCCTCTCTTCATATTAAATACTCCTCTATACTCCTGTCTTCATATTAAATACACCTCTATACTCCTCTCTTCATATTAAATACTCATCTATACTCCTCTATACTCCTCTCTTCATATTAAATACTCCTCTATACTCCTGTCTTCATATTAAATACACCTCTATACTCCTCTATACTTCTCTCTTCATATTAAATACACCTCTATAATCCTCTATACTCTCTCTTCATGTTAAATACACATCTATAATCCTCTTTACCCTCTCTTCATATTAAATACACCTCTATACTCCTCTATACTCCTGTCTCCATATTAAATACACCTCAACTCTCTTCATATTAAATACTCCTCTATACTCCCCTCTTCATATTAAATACACCTCTATACTGCTCTATACTCCTGTCTTCATATTAAATACACCTCTATACTCCTCTATACTCCTGTCTTCATATTAAATACTCCTCTATACTCCTGTCTTCATATTAAATACACCTCTATACTCCTCTATACTCCTGTCTTCATATTAAATACTCCTCTATACTCCTGTCTTCATATTAAATACTCCTCTGTACTCCTCTATACTCTTCATATTAAATACTCCTCTATACTCCTGTCTTCATATTAAATACTCCTCTATACTCCCCTCTTCATATTAAATGCACCTCTATACTCCTCTATACTCCTGTCTCCATATTAAATAAACCTCTATACTCCTCTATATTCCTGTCTTCATATTAAATACTCCTCTATACTCCTCTCTTCATATTAAAGACTACTCTATACTCCTGTCTTCATATTAAAGACTCCTCTATACTCCTGTCTTCATATTAAATACTCGTCTATACTCCTGTCTTCATATGAAATACTCCTCTATACTCCTCTATACTCCTGTCTTCATATTAAAGACTCCTCTATACTCCTCTATACTCCTGTCTTCATATTAAATACTCCTCTATACTCCTCTCTTCATATTAAATACTCCTCTATACTCCTATATTCATATTAAATACACCTCTATACTCCTCTATACTCCTCTCTTCATATTAAATACTCCTCTATACTCCTCTATACTCCTGTCTTCATATTTAATACTCCTCTATACTCCTCTATACTCCTCTCTTCATGTTAAATACTCCTCTTCATATTAAATACACCTCTCTTCATATTAAATTCACCTTTATACTCCCTTCTCCATATTAAATACTCCTCTATACTCCCTTCTCCATATTAAATACTCCTCTATACTCCTCTATACTCCTCTCTTCATATTAAATACTCCTCTATACTCCTCTCTTCATATTAAATACACCTCTATACTCCCTTCTCCATATTAAATACTCCTCTATACTCCTCTATACTCCCCTCTTCATAATAAATACACATCTATACTCCTCTATACTCCTGTCTCCATATTAAATACTCCTCTATACTCCTCCATATTAAATACACCTCTATACTCCTCTATACTCCTCTCTTCATATTAAATACTCATTTATACTCCTCTATACTCCTGTCTTCATATTAAATACACCTCTTTACTCCTCTATACTTCTCTCTTCATATTAAATACACCTCTATTCTCCTGTCTTCATATTAAATACACCTCTATACTCCGCTGTACTCCTGTCTCCATATTAAATACTCCTCTATACTCCCCTCTTCATATTAAATACTCCTCTATACTCCCCTCTTCATATTAAATACTCCTCTATACTCCCCTCTTCATAATAAATACACATCTATACTCCTCTATACTCCTGTCTCCATATTAAATACTCCTCTATACTCCTCCATATTAAATACACCTCTATACTCCTCTATACTCCTCTCTTCATATTAAATACTCCTCTATACTCCTGTCTTCATATTAAATACACCTCTATACTCCTCTCTTCATATTAAATACTCCTCTATACTCCTGTCTTCATATTAAATACACCTCTATACTCCTCTCTTCATATTAAATACTCATCTATACTCCTCTATACTCCTGTCTTCATATTAAATACACCTCTTTACTCCTCTATACTTCTCTCTTCATATTAAATACACCTCTATACTCCTGTCTTCATATTAAATACACCTCTATACTCCTCTCTTCATATTAAATACTCCTCTATACTCCTGTCTTCATATTAAATACACCTCTATACTCCTCTGTACTCCTGTCTCCATATTAAATACACCTCTAAACTCTCTCTTCATATTAAATACTCCTCTATACTCCCCTCTTCATATTAAATACACCTCTATACTCCTCTATACTCCTGTCTTCATATTAAATACACCTCTATACTCCTCTATACTCCTGTCTTCATATTAAATACTCCTCTATACTCCTGTCTTCATATTAAATACACCTCTATACTCCTCTATACTCCTGTCTTCATATTAAATACTCCTCTACTCCTGTCTTCATATTAAATACTCCTCTGTACTTCTCTATACTCTTCATATGAAATACTCCTCTATACTCCTGTCTTCATATTAAATACTCCTCTATACTCCCCTCTTCATATTAAATGCACCTCTATACTCCTCTATACTCCTGTCTCCATATTAAATACACCTCTATACTCCTGTCTCCATATTAAATAAACCTCTATACTCCTCTATACTCCTGTCTTCATATTAAATACACCTCTATACTCCTCTCTTCATATTAAATACTCCTCTATACTCCTGTCTTCATATTAAATACACCTCTATACTCCTCTCTTCATATTAAATACTCATCTATACTCCTCTATACTCCTCTCTTCATATTAAATACTCCTCTATACTCCTGTCTTCATATTAAATACACCTCTATACTCCTCTATACTTCTCTCTTCATATTAAATACACCTCTATAATCCTCTATACTCTCTCTTCATGTTAAATACACATCTATAATCCTCTTTACCCTCTCTTCATATTAAATACTCCTCTATACTCCTCTCTTCATATTAAATACTCCTCTATACTCCTCTATACTCCTGTCTTCATATTTAATACTCCTCTATACTCCTCTATACTCCTCTCTTCATGTTAAATACTCCTCTTCATATTAAATACACCTCTCTTCATATTAAATTCACCTCTATACTCCCTTCTCCATATTAAATACTCCTCTATACTCCCTTCTCCATATTAAATACTCCTCTATACTCCTCTATACTCCTCTCTTCATATTAAATACTCCTCTATACTCCTCTCTTCATATTAAATACACCTCTATACTCCCTTCTCCATATTAAATACTCCTCTATACTCCTCTATACTCCTGTCTCCATATTAAATACTCCTCTATACTCCTCCATATTAAATACACCTCTATACTCCTCTATACTCCTCTCTTCATATTAAATACTCATTTATACTCCTCTATACTCCTGTCTTCATATTAAATACACCTCTTTACTCCTCTATACTTCTCTCTTCATATTAAATACACCTCTATTCTCCTGTCTTCATATTAAATACACCTCTATACTCCGCTGTACTCCTGTCTCCATATTAAATACTCCTCTATACTCCCCTCTTCATATTAAATACTCCTCTATACTCCCCTCTTCATATTAAATACTCCTCTATACTCCCCTCTTCATAATAAATACACATCTATACTCCTCTATACTCCTGTCTCCATATTAAATACTCCTCTATACTCCTCCATATTAAATACACCTCTATACTCCTCTATACTCCTCTCTTCATATTAAATACTCCTCTATACTCCTGTCTTCATATTAAATACACCTCTATACTCCTCTCTTCATATTAAATACTCCTCTATACTCCTGTCTTCATATTAAATACACCTCTATACTCCTCTCTTCATATTAAATACTCATCTATACTCCTCTATACTCCTGTCTTCATATTAAATACACCTCTTTACTCCTCTATACTTCTCTCTTCATATTAAATACACCTCTATACTCCTGTCTTCATATTAAATACACCTCTATACTCCTCTCTTCATATTAAATACTCCTCTATACTCCTGTCTTCATATTAAATACACCTCTATACTCCTCTGTACTCCTGTCTCCATATTAAATACACCTCTAAACTCTCTCTTCATATTAAATACTCCTCTATACTCCCCTCTTCATATTAAATACACCTCTATACTCCTCTATACTCCTGTCTTCATATTAAATACACCTCTATACTCCTCTATACTCCTGTCTTCATATTAAATACTCCTCTATACTCCTGTCTTCATATTAAATACACCTCTATACTCCTCTATACTCCTGTCTTCATATTAAATACTCCTCTACTCCTGTCTTCATATTAAATACTCCTCTGTACTTCTCTATACTCTTCATATGAAATACTCCTCTATACTCCTGTCTTCATATTAAATACTCCTCTATACTCCCCTCTTCATATTAAATGCACCTCTATACTCCTCTATACTCCTGTCTCCATATTAAATACACCTCTATACTCCTGTCTCCATATTAAATAAACCTCTATACTCCTCTATACTCCTGTCTTCATATTAAATACACCTCTATACTCCTCTCTTCATATTAAATACTCCTCTATACTCCTGTCTTCATATTAAATACACCTCTATACTCCTCTCTTCATATTAAATACTCATCTATACTCCTCTATACGCCTCTCTTCATATTAAATACTCCTCTATACTCCTGTCTTCATATTAAATACACCTCTATACTCCTCTATACTTCTCTCTTCATATTAAATACACCTCTATAATCCTCTATACTCTCTCTTCATGTTAAATACACATCTATAATCCTCTTTACCCTCTCTTCATATTAAATACACCTCTATACTCCTCTATACTCCTGTCTCCATATTAAATACACCTCAACTCTCTTCATATTAAATACTCCTCTATACTCCCCTCTTCATATTAAATACACCTCTATACTGCTCTATACTCCTGTCTTCATATTAAATACACCTCTATACTCCTCTATACTCCTGTCTTCATATTAAATACTCCTCTATACTCCTGTCTTCATATTAAATACACCTCTATACTCCTCTATACTCCTGTCTTCATATTAAATACTCCTCTATACTCCTGTCTTCATATTAAATACTCCTCTGTACTCCTCTATACTCTTCATATTAAATACTCCTCTATACTCCTGTCTTCATATTAAATACTCCTCTGTACTCCTCTATACTCTTCATATTAAATACTCCTCTATACTCCTGTCTTCATATTAAATACACCTCTATACTCCTCTCTTCATATTAAATACTCATCTATACTCCTCTATACTCCTGTCTTCATATTAAATACACCTCTTTACTCCTCTATACTTCTCTCTTCATATTAAATACACCTCTATACTCCTGTCTTCATATTAAATACACCTCTATACTCCTCTCTTCATATTAAATACTCCTCTATACTCCTGTCTTCATATTAAATACACCTCTATACTCCTCTGTACTCCTGTCTCCATATTAAATACACCTCTAAACTCTCTCTTCATATTAAATACTCCTCTATACTCCCCTCTTCATATTAAATACACCTCTATACTCCTCTATACTCCTGTCTTCATATTAAATACTCCTCTATACTCCTGTCTTCATATTAAATACACCTCTATACTCCTCTATACTCCTGTCTTCATATTAAATACTCCTCTGTACTTCTCTATACTCTTCATATGAAATACTCCTCTATACTCCTGTCTTCATATTAAATACTCCTCTATACTCCCCTCTTCATATTAAATGCACCTCTATACTCCTCTATACTCCTGTCTCCATATTAAATACACCTCTATACTCCTGTCTCCATATTAAATAAACCTCTATACTCCTCTATACTCCTGTCTTCATATTAAATACACCTCTATACTCCTCTCTTCATATTAAATACTCCTCTATACTCCTGTCTTCATATTAAATACACCTCTATACTCCTCTCTTCATATTAAATACTCCTCTATACTCCTCTATACTCCTCTCTTCATATTAAATACTCCTCTATACTCCTGTCTTCATATTAAATACACCTCTATACTCCTCTATACTTCTCTCTTCATATTACATACACCTCTATAATCCTCTATACTCTCTCTTCATGTTAAATACACATCTATAATCCTCTTTACCCTCTCTTCATATTAAATACACCTCTATACTCCTCTATACTCCTGTCTCCATATTAAATACACCTCAACTCTCTTCATATTAAATACTCCTCTATACTCCCCTCTTCATATTAAATACACCTCTATACTGCTCTATACTCCTGTCTTCATATTAAATACTCTTCTATACTCCTGTCTTCATATTAAATACACCTCTATACTCCTCTATACTCCTGTCTTCATATTAAATACTCCTCTATACTCCTGTCTTCATATTAAATACTCCTCTGTACTCCTCTATACTCTTCATATTAAATACTCCTCTATACTCCTGTCTTCATATTAAATACTCCTCTATACTCCCCTCTTCATATTAAATGCACCTCTATACTCCTCTATACTCCTGTCTCCATATTAAATAAACCTCTATACTCCTGTCTTCATATTAAATACTCCTCTATACTCCTCTCTTGATATTAAATACACCTCTATACTCCTGTCTTCATATTAAATACACCTCTATACTCCTCTATACTCCGGTCTCCATATTAAATACACCTCTATACTCCTCTATACTCCTGTCTTCATATTAAATACTCCTCTATACTCCTCTCTTCATATTAAATACTCCTCTATACTCCTATATTCATATTAAATACACCTCTATACTCCTCTATACTCCTCTCTTCATATTAAATACTCCTCTATACTCCTCTATACTCCTGTCTTCATATTTAATACTCCTCTATACTCCTCTATACTCCTCTCTTCATGTTAAATACTCCTCTCTTCATATTAAATACACCTCTCTTCATATTAAATTCACCTCTATACTCCCTTCTCCATATTAAATACTCCTCTATACTCCTCTATACTCCTCTCTTCATATTAAATACTCCTCTATACTCCTCTCTTCATATTAAATACACCTCTATACTCCCTTCTCCATATTAAATACTCCTCTATACTCCTCTATACTCCCCTCTTCATAATAAATACACATCTATACTCCTCTATACTCCTGTCTCCATATTAAATACTCCTCTATACTCCTCCATATTAAATACACCTCTATACTCCTCTATACTCCTCTCTTCATATTAAATACTCCTCTATACTCCTGTCTTCATATTAAATACACCTCTATACTCCTCTCTTCATATTAAATACTCCTCTATACTCCTGTCTTCATATTAAATACACCTCTATACTCCTCTATACTCCTCTCTTCATATTAAATACTCATTTATACTCCTCTATACTCCTGTCTTCATATTAAATACACCTCTTTACTCCTCTATACTTCTCTCTTCATATTAAATACACCTCTATACTCCTGTCTTCATATTAAATACACCTCTATACTCCTCTCTTCATATTAAATACTCATTTATACTCCTCTATACTCCTGTCTTCATATTAAATACACCTCTTTACTCCTCTATACTTCTCTCTTCATATTAAATACACCTCTATTCTCCTGTCTTCATATTAAATACACCTCTATACTCCGCTGTACTCCTGTCTCCATATTAAATACTCCTCTATACTCCCCTCTTCATATTAAATACTCCTCTATACTCCCCTCTTCATATTAAATACTCCTCTATACTCCCCTCTTCATAATAAATACACATCTATACTCCTCTATACTCCTGTCTCCATATTAAATACTCCTCTATACTCCTCCATATTAAATACACCTCTATACTCCTCTATACTCCTCTCTTCATATTAAATACTCCTCTATACTCCTGTCTTCATATTAAATACACCTCTATACTCCTCTCTTCATATTAAATACTCCTCTATACTCCTGTCTTCATATTAAATACACCTCTATACTCCTCTCTTCATATTAAATACTCATCTATACTCCTCTATACTCCTGTCTTCATATTAAATACACCTCTTTACTCCTCTATACTTCTCTCTTCATATTAAATACACCTCTATACTCCTGTCTTCATATTAAATACACCTCTATACTCCTCTCTTCATATTAAATACTCCTCTATACTCCTGTCTTCATATTAAATACACCTCTATACTCCTCTGTACTCCTGTCTCCATATTAAATACACCTCTAAACTCTCTCTTCATATTAAATACTCCTCTATACTCCCCTCTTCATATTAAATACACCTCTATACTCCTCCATACTCCTGTCTTCATATTAAATACACCTCTATACTCCTCTATACTCCTGTCTTCATATTAAATACTCCTCTATACTCCTGTCTTCATATTAAATACACCTCTATACTCCTCTATACTCCTGTCTTCATATTAAATACTCCTCTGTACTTCTCTATACTCTTCATATGAAATACTCCTCTATACTCCTGTCTTCATATTAAATACTCCTCTATACTCCCCTCTTCATATTAAATGCACCTCTATACTCCTCTATACTCCTGTCTCCATATTAAATACACCTCTATACTCCTGTCTCCATATTAAATAAACCTCTATACTCCTCTATACTCCTGTCTTCATATTAAATACACCTCTATACTCCTCTCTTCATATTAAATACTCCTCTATACTCCTGTCTTCATATTAAATACACCTCTATACTCCTCTCTTCATATTAAATACTCATCTATACTCCTCTATACTCCTCTCTTCATATTAAATACTCCTCTATACTCCTGTCTTCATATTAAATACACCTCTATACTCCTCTATACTTCTCTCTTCATATTAAATACACCTCTATAATCCTCTATACTCTCTCTTCATGTTAAATACACATCTATAATCCTCTTTACCCTCTCTTCATATTAAATACACCTCTATACTCCTCTATACTCCTGTCTCCATATTAAATACACCTCAACTCTCTTCATATTAAATACTCCTCTATACTCCCCTCTTCATATTAAATACACCTCTATACTGCTCTATACTCCTGTCTTCATATTAAATACACCTCTATACTCCTCTATACTCCTGTCTTCATATTAAATACTCCTCTATACTCCTGTCTTCATATTAAATACACCTCTATACTCCTCTATACTCCTGTCTTCATATTAAATACTCCTCTATACTCCTGTCTTCATATTAAATACTCCTCTGTACTCCTCTATACTCTTCATATTAAAGACTACTCTATACTCCTGTCTTCATATTAAAGACTCCTCTATACTCCTGTCTTCATATTAAATACTCGTCTATACTCCTGTCTTCATATGAAATACTCCTCTATACTCCTCTATACTCCTGTCTTCATATTAAAGACTCCTCTATACTCCTCTATACTCCTGTCTTCATATTAAATACTCCTCTATACTCCTCTCTTCATATTAAATACTCCTCTATACTCCTATATTCATATTAAATACACCTCTATACTCCTCTATACTCCTCTCTTCATATTAAATACTCCTCTATACTCCTCTATACTCCTGTCTTCATATTTAATACTCCTCTATACTCCTCTATACTCCTCTCTTCATGTTAAATACTCCTCTTCATATTAAATACACCTCTCTTCATATTAAATTCACCTCTATACTCCCTTCTCCATATTAAATACTCCTCTATACTCCCTTCTCCATATTAAATACTCCTCTATACTCCTCTATACTCCTCTCTTCATATTAAATACTCCTCTATACTCCTCTCTTCATATTAAATACACCTCTATACTCCCTTCTCCATATTAAATACTCCTCTATACTCCTCTATACTCCCCTCTTCATAATAAATACACATCTATACTCCTCTATACTCCTGTCTCCATATTAAATACTCCTCTATACTCCTCCATATTAAATACACCTCTATACTCCTCTATACTCCTCTCTTCATATTAAATACTCCTCTATACTCCTGTCTTCATATTAAATACACCTCTATACTCCTCTCTTCATATTAAATACTCCTCTATACTCCTGTCTTCATATTAAATACACCTCTATACTCCTCTATACTCCTCTCTTCATATTAAATACTCATTTATACTCCTCTATACTCCTGTCTTCATATTAAATACACCTCTTTACTCGTCTATACTTCTCTCTTCATATTAAATACACCTCTATACTCCTGTCTTCATATTAAATACACCTCTATACTCCTCTCTTCATATTAAATACTCATTTATACTCCTCTATACTCCTGTCTTCATATTAAATACACCTCTTTACTCCTCTATACTTCTCTCTTCATATTAAATACACCTCTATTCTCCTGTCTTCATATTAAATACACCTCTATACTCCGCTGTACTCCTGTCTCCATATTAAATACTCCTCTATACTCCCCTCTTCATATTAAATACTCCTCTATACTCCTGTCTCCATATTAAATACTCCTCTATACTCCTCCATATTAAATACACCTCTATACTCCTCTATACTCCTCTCTTCATATTAAATACTCCTCTATACTCCTGTCTTCATATTAAATACACCTCTATACTCCTCTATACTCCTGTCTTCATATTAAATACTCCTCTGTACTTCTCTATACTCTTCATATGAAATACTCCTCTATACTCCTGTCTTCATATTAAATACTCCTCTATACTCCCCTCTTCATATTAAATGCACCTCTATACTCCTCTATACTCCTGTCTCCATATTAAATACACCTCTATACTCCTGTCTCCATATTAAATAAACCTCTATACTCCTCTATACTCCTGTCTTCATATTAAATACACCTCTATACTCCTCTCTTCATATTAAATACTCCTCTATACTCCTGTCTTCATATTAAATACACCTCTATACTCCTCTCTTCATATTAAATACTCCTCTATACTCCTCTATACTCCTCTCTTCATATTAAATACTCCTCTATACTCCTGTCTTCATATTAAATACACCTCTATACTCCTCTATACTTCTCTCTTCATATTACATACACCTCTATAATCCTCTATACTCTCTCTTCATGTTAAATACACATCTATAATCCTCTTTACCCTCTCTTCATATTAAATACACCTCTATACTCCTCTATACTCCTGTCTCCATATTAAATACACCTCAACTCTCTTCATATTAAATACTCCTCTATACTCCCCTCTTCATATTAAATACACCTCTATACTGCTCTATACTCCTGTCTTCATATTAAATACTCTTCTATACTCCTGTCTTCATATTAAATACACCTCTATACTCCTCTATACTCCTGTCTTCATATTAAATACTCCTCTATACTCCTGTCTTCATATTAAATACTCCTCTGTACTCCTCTATACTCTTCATATTAAATACTCCTCTATACTCCTGTCTTCATATTAAATACTCCTCTATACTCCCCTCTTCATATTAAATGCACCTCTATACTCCTCTATACTCCTGTCTCCATATTAAATAAACCTCTATACTCCTGTCTTCATATTAAATACTCCTCTATACTCCTCTCTTGATATTAAATACACCTCTATACTCCTGTCTTCATATTAAATACACCTCTATACTCCTCTATACTCCGGTCTCCATATTAAATACACCTCTATACTCCTCTATACTCCTGTCTTCATATTAAATACTCCTCTATACTCCTCTCTTCATATTAAATACTCCTCTATACTCCTATATTCATATTAAATACACCTCTATACTCCTCTATACTCCTCTCTTCATATTAAATACTCCTCTATACTCCTCTATACTCCTGTCTTCATATTTAATACTCCTCTATACTCCTCTATACTCCTCTCTTCATGTTAAATACTCCTCTCTTCATATTAAATACACCTCTCTTCATATTAAATTCACCTCTATACTCCCTTCTCCATATTAAATACTCCTCTATACTCCTCTATACTCCTCTCTTCATATTAAATACTCCTCTATACTCCTCTCTTCATATTAAATACACCTCTATACTCCCTTCTCCATATTAAATACTCCTCTATACTCCTCTATACTCCCCTCTTCATAATAAATACACATCTATACTCCTCTATACTCCTGTCTCCATATTAAATACTCCTCTATACTCCTCCATATTAAATACACCTCTATACTCCTCTATACTCCTCTCTTCATATTAAATACTCCTCTATACTCCTGTCTTCATATTAAATACACCTCTATACTCCTCTCTTCATATTAAATACTCCTCTATACTCCTGTCTTCATATTAAATACACCTCTATACTCCTCTATACTCCTCTCTTCATATTAAATACTCATTTATACTCCTCTATACTCCTGTCTTCATATTAAATACACCTCTTTACTCCTCTATACTTCTCTCTTCATATTAAATACACCTCTATACTCCTGTCTTCATATTAAATACACCTCTATACTCCTCTCTTCATATTAAATACTCATTTATACTCCTCTATACTCCTGTCTTCATATTAAATACACCTCTTTACTCCTCTATACTTCTCTCTTCATATTAAATACACCTCTATTCTCCTGTCTTCATATTAAATACACCTCTATACTCCGCTGTACTCCTGTCTCCATATTAAATACTCCTCTATACTCCCCTCTTCATATTAAATACTCCTCTATACTCCCCTCTTCATATTAAATACTCCTCTATACTCCCCTCTTCATAATAAATACACATCTATACTCCTCTATACTCCTGTCTCCATATTAAATACTCCTCTATACTCCTCCATATTAAATACACCTCTATACTCCTCTATACTCCTCTCTTCATATTAAATACTCCTCTATACTCCTGTCTTCATATTAAATACACCTCTATACTCCTCTCTTCATATTAAATACTCCTCTATACTCCTGTCTTCATATTAAATACACCTCTATACTCCTCTCTTCATATTAAATACTCATCTATACTCCTCTATACTCCTGTCTTCATATTAAATACACCTCTTTACTCCTCTATACTTCTCTCTTCATATTAAATACACCTCTATACTCCTGTCTTCATATTAAATACACCTCTATACTCCTCTCTTCATATTAAATACTCCTCTATACTCCTGTCTTCATATTAAATACACCTCTATACTCCTCTGTACTCCTGTCTCCATATTAAATACACCTCTAAACTCTCTCTTCATATTAAATACTCCTCTATACTCCCCTCTTCATATTAAATACACCTCTATACTCCTCCATACTCCTGTCTTCATATTAAATACACCTCTATACTCCTCTATACTCCTGTCTTCATATTAAATACTCCTCTATACTCCTGTCTTCATATTAAATACACCTCTATACTCCTCTATACTCCTGTCTTCATATTAAATACTCCTCTGTACTTCTCTATACTCTTCATATGAAATACTCCTCTATACTCCTGTCTTCATATTAAATACTCCTCTATACTCCCCTCTTCATATTAAATGCACCTCTATACTCCTCTATACTCCTGTCTCCATATTAAATACACCTCTATACTCCTGTCTCCATATTAAATAAACCTCTATACTCCTCTATACTCCTGTCTTCATATTAAATACACCTCTATACTCCTCTCTTCATATTAAATACTCCTCTATACTCCTGTCTTCATATTAAATACACCTCTATACTCCTCTCTTCATATTAAATACTCATCTATACTCCTCTATACTCCTCTCTTCATATTAAATACTCCTCTATACTCCTGTCTTCATATTAAATACACCTCTATACTCCTCTATACTTCTCTCTTCATATTAAATACACCTCTATAATCCTCTATACTCTCTCTTCATGTTAAATACACATCTATAATCCTCTTTACCCTCTCTTCATATTAAATACACCTCTATACTCCTCTATACTCCTGTCTCCATATTAAATACACCTCAACTCTCTTCATATTAAATACTCCTCTATACTCCCCTCTTCATATTAAATACACCTCTATACTGCTCTATACTCCTGTCTTCATATTAAATACACCTCTATACTCCTCTATACTCCTGTCTTCATATTAAATACTCCTCTATACTCCTGTCTTCATATTAAATACACCTCTATACTCCTCTATACTCCTGTCTTCATATTAAATACTCCTCTATACTCCTGTCTTCATATTAAATACTCCTCTATACTCCTCTCTTCATATTAAATACTCCTCTATACTCCTCTATACTCCTGTCTTCATATTTAATACTCCTCTATACTCCTCTATACTCCTCTCTTCATGTTAAATACTCCTCTTCATATTAAATACACCTCTCTTCATATTAAATTCACCTCTATACTCCCTTCTCCATATTAAATACTCCTCTATACTCCCTTCTCCATATTAAATACTCCTCTATACTCCTCTATACTCCTCTCTTCATATTAAATACTCCTCTATACTCCTCTCTTCATATTAAATACACCTCTATACTCCCTTCTCCATATTAAATACTCCTCTATACTCCTCTATACTCCCCTCTTCATAATAAATACACATCTATACTCCTCTATACTCCTGTCTCCATATTAAATACTCCTCTATACTCCTCCATATTAAATACACCTCTATACTCCTCTATACTCCTCTCTTCATATTAAATACTCCTCTATACTCCTGTCTTCATATTAAATACACCTCTATACTCCTCTCTTCATATTAAATACTCCTCTATACTCCTGTCTTCATATTAAATACACCTCTATACTCCTCTATACTCCTCTCTTCATATTAAATACTCATTTATACTCCTCTATACTCCTGTCTTCATATTAAATACACCTCTTTACTCGTCTATACTTCTCTCTTCATATTAAATACACCTCTATACTCCTGTCTTCATATTAAATACACCTCTATACTCCTCTCTTCATATTAAATACTCATTTATACTCCTCTATACTCCTGTCTTCATATTAAATACACCTCTTTACTCCTCTATACTTCTCTCTTCATATTAAATACACCTCTATTCTCCTGTCTTCATATTAAATACACCTCTATACTCCGCTGTACTCCTGTCTCCATATTAAATACTCCTCTATACTCCCCTCTTCATATTAAATACTCCTCTATACTCCTGTCTCCATATTAAATACTCCTCTATACTCCTCCATATTAAATACACCTCTATACTCCTCTATACTCCTCTCTTCATATTAAATACTCCTCTATACTCCTGTCTTCATATTAAATACACCTCTATACTCCTCTATACTCCTGTCTTCATATTAAATACTCCTCTGTACTTCTCTATACTCTTCATATGAAATACTCCTCTATACTCCTGTCTTCATATTAAATACTCCTCTATACTCCCCTCTTCATATTAAATGCACCTCTATACTCCTCTATACTCCTGTCTCCATATTAAATACACCTCTATACTCCTGTCTCCATATTAAATAAACCTCTATACTCCTCTATACTCCTGTCTTCATATTAAATACACCTCTATACTCCTCTCTTCATATTAAATACTCCTCTATACTCCTGTCTTCATATTAAATACACCTCTATACTCCTCTCTTCATATTAAATACTCATCTATACTCCTCTATACTCCTCTCTTCATATTAAATACTCCTCTATACTCCTGTCTTCATATTAAATACACCTCTATACTCCTCTATACTTCTCTCTTCATATTACATACACCTCTATAATCCTCTATACTCTCTCTTCATGTTAAATACACATCTATAATCCTCTTTACCCTCTCTTCATATTAAATACACCTCTATACTCCTCTATACTCCTGTCTCCATATTAAATACACCTCAACTCTCTTCATATTAAATACTCCTCTATACTCCCCTCTTCATATTAAATACACCTCTATACTGCTCTATACTCCTGTCTTCATATTAAATACTCTTCTATACTCCTGTCTTCATATTAAATACACCTCTATACTCCTCTATACTCCTGTCTTCATATTAAATACTCCTCTATACTCCTGTCTTCATATTAAATACTCCTCTGTACTCCTCTATACTCTTCATATTAAATACTCCTCTATACTCCTGTCTTCATATTAAATACTCCTCTATACTCCCCTCTTCATATTAAATGCACCTCTATACTCCTCTATACTCCTGTCTCCATATTAAATAAACCTCTATACTCCTGTCTTCATATTAAATACTCCTCTATACTCCTCTCTTGATATTAAATACACCTCTATACTCCTGTCTTCATATTAAATACACCTCTATACTCCTCTATACTCCGGTCTCCATATTAAATACACCTCTATACTCCTCTATACTCCTGTCTTCATATTAAATACTCCTCTATACTCCTCTCTTCATATTAAATACTCCTCTATACTCCTATATTCATATTAAATACACCTCTATACTCCTCTATACTCCTCTCTTCATATTAAATACTCCTCTATACTCCTCTATACTCCTGTCTTCATATTTAATACTCCTCTATACTCCTCTATACTCCTCTCTTCATGTTAAATACTCCTCTCTTCATATTAAATACACCTCTCTTCATATTAAATTCACCTCTATACTCCCTTCTCCATATTAAATACTCCTCTATACTCCTCTATACTCCTCTCTTCATATTAAATACTCCTCTATACTCCTCTCTTCATATTAAATACACCTCTATACTCCCTTCTCCATATTAAATACTCCTCTATACTCCTCTATACTCCCCTCTTCATAATAAATACACATCTATACTCCTCTATACTCCTGTCTCCATATTAAATACTCCTCTATACTCCTCCATATTAAATACACCTCTATACTCCTCTATACTCCTCTCTTCATATTAAATACTCCTCTATACTCCTGTCTTCATATTAAATACACCTCTATACTCCTCTCTTCATATTAAATACTCCTCTATACTCCTGTCTTCATATTAAATACACCTCTATACTCCTCTCTTCATATTAAATACTCCTCTATACTCCTCTATACTCCTGTCTTCATATTAAATACACCTCTTTACTCCTCTATACTTCTCTCTTCATATTAAATACACCTCTATACTCCTGTCTTCATATTAAATACACCTCTATACTCCTCTCTTCATATTAAATACTCCTCTATACTCCTGTCTTCATATTAAATACACCTCTATACTCCTCTGTACTCCTGTCTCCATATTAAATACACCTCTAAACTCTCTCTTCATATTAAATACTCCTCTATACTCCCCTCTTCATATTAAATACACCTCTATACTCCTCTATACTCCTGTCTTCATATTAAATACACCTCTATACTCCTCTATACTCCTGTCTTCATATTAAATACTCCTTTATACTCCTGTCTTCATATTAAATACACCTCTATACTCCTCTATACTCCTGTCTTCATATTAAATACTCCTCTACTCCTGTCTTCATATTAAATACTCCTCTGTACTTCTCTATACTCTTCATATGAAATACTCCTCTATACTCCTGTCTTCATATTAAATACTCCTCTATACTCCCCTCTTCATATTAAATGCACCTCTATACTCCTCTATACTCCTGTCTCCATATTAAATACACCTCTATACTCCTGTCTCCATATTAAATAAACCTCTATACTCCTCTATACTCCTGTCTTCATATTAAATACACCTCTATACTCCTCTCTTCATATTAAATACTCCTCTATACTCCTGTCTTCATATTAAATACACCTCTATACTCCTCTCTTCATATTAAATACTCATCTATACTCCTCTATACTCCTCTCTTCATATTAAATACTCCTCTATACTCCTGTCTTCATATTAAATACACCTCTATACTCCTCTATACTTCTCTCTTCATATTAAATACACCTCTATAATCCTCTATACTCTCTCTTCATGTTAAATACACATCTATAATCCTCTTTACCCTCTCTTCATATTAAATACACCTCTATACTCCTCTATACTCCTGTCTCCATATTAAATACACCTCAACTCTCTTCATATTAAATACTCCTCTATACTCCCCTCTTCATATTAAATACACCTCTATACTGCTCTATACTCCTGTCTTCATATTAAATACACCTCTATACTCCTCTATACTCCTGTCTTCATATTAAATACTCCTCTATACTCCTGTCTTCATATTAAATACACCTCTATACTCCTCTATACTCCTGTCTTCATATTAAATACTCCTCTATACTCCTGTCTTCATATTAAATACTCCTCTGTACTCCTCTATACTCTTCATATTAAATACTCCTCTATACTCCTGTCTTCATATTAAATACTCCTCTATACTCCCCTCTTCATATTAAATGCACCTCTATACTCCTCTATACTCCTGTCTCCATATTAAATAAACCTCTATACTCCTCTATATTCCTGTCTTCATATTAAATACTCCTCTATACTCCTCTCTTCATATTAAAGACTACTCTATACTCCTGTCTTCATATTAAAGACTCCTCTATACTCCTGTCTTCATATTAAATACTCGTCTATACTCCTGTCTTCATATGAAATACTCCTCTATACTCCTCTATACTCCTGTCTTCATATTAAAGACTCCTCTATACTCCTCTATACTCCTGTCTTCATATTAAATACTCCTCTATACTCCTCTCTTCATATTAAATACTCCTCTATACTCCTATATTCATATTAAATACACCTCTATACTCCTCTATACTCCTCTCTTCATATTAAATACTCCTCTATACTCCTCTATACTCCTGTCTTCATATTTAATACTCCTCTATACTCCTCTATACTCCTCTCTTCATGTTAAATACTCCTCTTCATATTAAATACACCTCTCTTCATATTAAATTCACCTTTATACTCCCTTCTCCATATTAAATACTCCTCTATACTCCCTTCTCCATATTAAATACTCCTCTATACTCCTCTATACTCCTCTCTTCATATTAAATACTCCTCTATACTCCTCTCTTCATATTAAATACACCTCTATACTCCCTTCTCCATATTAAATACTCCTCTATACTCCTCTATACTCCCCTCTTCATAATAAATACACATCTATACTCCTCTATACTCCTGTCTCCATATTAAATACTCCTCTATACTCCTCCATATTAAATACACCTCTATACTCCTCTATACTCCTCTCTTCATATTAAATACTCATTTATACTCCTCTATACTCCTGTCTTCATATTAAATACACCTCTTTACTCCTCTATACTTCTCTCTTCATATTAAATACACCTCTATTCTCCTGTCTTCATATTAAATACACCTCTATACTCCGCTGTACTCCTGTCTCCATATTAAATACTCCTCTATACTCCCCTCTTCATATTAAATACTCCTCTATACTCCCCTCTTCATATTAAATACTCCTCTATACTCCCCTCTTCATAATAAATACACATCTATACTCCTCTATACTCCTGTCTCCATATTAAATACTCCTCTATACTCCTCCATATTAAATACACCTCTATACTCCTCTATACTCCTCTCTTCATATTAAATACTCCTCTATACTCCTGTCTTCATATTAAATACACCTCTATACTCCTCTCTTCATATTAAATACTCCTCTATACTCCTGTCTTCATATTAAATACACCTCTATACTCCTCTCTTCATATTAAATACTCATCTATACTCCTCTATACTCCTGTCTTCATATTAAATACACCTCTTTACTCCTCTATACTTCTCTCTTCATATTAAATACACCTCTATACTCCTGTCTTCATATTAAATACACCTCTATACTCCTCTCTTCATATTAAATACTCCTCTATACTCCTGTCTTCATATTAAATACACCTCTATACTCCTCTGTACTCCTGTCTCCATATTAAATACACCTCTAAACTCTCTCTTCATATTAAATACTCCTCTATACTCCCCTCTTCATATTAAATACACCTCTATACTCCTCTATACTCCTGTCTTCATATTAAATACACCTCTATACTCCTCTATACTCCTGTCTTCATATTAAATACTCCTCTATACTCCTGTCTTCATATTAAATACACCTCTATACTCCTCTATACTCCTGTCTTCATATTAAATACTCCTCTACTCCTGTCTTCATATTAAATACTCCTCTGTACTTCTCTATACTCTTCATATGAAATACTCCTCTATACTCCTGTCTTCATATTAAATACTCCTCTATACTCCCCTCTTCATATTAAATGCACCTCTATACTCCTCTATACTCCTGTCTCCATATTAAATACACCTCTATACTCCTGTCTCCATATTAAATAAACCTCTATACTCCTCTATACTCCTGTCTTCATATTAAATACACCTCTATACTCCTCTCTTCATATTAAATACTCCTCTATACTCCTGTCTTCATATTAAATACACCTCTATACTCCTCTCTTCATATTAAATACTCATCTATACTCCTCTATACTCCTCTCTTCATATTAAATACTCCTCTATACTCCTGTCTTCATATTAAATACACCTCTATACTCCTCTATACTTCTCTCTTCATATTAAATACACCTCTATAATCCTCTATACTCTCTCTTCATGTTAAATACACATCTATAATCCTCTTTACCCTCTCTTCATATTAAATACTCCTCTATACTCCTCTCTTCATATTAAATACTCCTCTATACTCCTCTATACTCCTGTCTTCATATTTAATACTCCTCTATACTCCTCTATACTCCTCTCTTCATGTTAAATACTCCTCTTCATATTAAATACACCTCTCTTCATATTAAATTCACCTCTATACTCCCTTCTCCATATTAAATACTCCTCTATACTCCCTTCTCCATATTAAATACTCCTCTATACTCCTCTATACTCCTCTCTTCATATTAAATACTCCTCTATACTCCTCTCTTCATATTAAATACACCTCTATACTCCCTTCTCCATATTAAATACTCCTCTATACTCCTCTATACTCCCCTCTTCATAATAAATACACATCTATACTCCTCTATACTCCTGTCTCCATATTAAATACTCCTCTATACTCCTCCATATTAAATACACCTCTATACTCCTCTATACTCCTCTCTTCATATTAAATACTCATTTATACTCCTCTATACTCCTGTCTTCATATTAAATACACCTCTTTACTCCTCTATACTTCTCTCTTCATATTAAATACACCTCTATTCTCCTGTCTTCATATTAAATACACCTCTATACTCCGCTGTACTCCTGTCTCCATATTAAATACTCCTCTATACTCCCCTCTTCATATTAAATACTCCTCTATACTCCCCTCTTCATATTAAATACTCCTCTATACTCCCCTCTTCATAATAAATACACATCTATACTCCTCTATACTCCTGTCTCCATATTAAATACTCCTCTATACTCCTCCATATTAAATACACCTCTATACTCCTCTATACTCCTCTCTTCATATTAAATACTCCTCTATACTCCTGTCTTCATATTAAATACACCTCTATACTCCTCTCTTCATATTAAATACTCCTCTATACTCCTGTCTTCATATTAAATACACCTCTATACTCCTCTCTTCATATTAAATACTCATCTATACTCCTCTATACTCCTGTCTTCATATTAAATACACCTCTTTACTCCTCTATACTTCTCTCTTCATATTAAATACACCTCTATACTCCTGTCTTCATATTAAATACACCTCTATACTCCTCTCTTCATATTAAATACTCCTCTATACTCCTGTCTTCATATTAAATACACCTCTATACTCCTCTGTACTCCTGTCTCCATATTAAATACACCTCTATACTCCTCTATACTCCTGTCTTCATATTAAATACACCTCTATACTCCTCTATACTCCTGTCTTCATATTAAATACTCCTCTATACTCCTGTCTTCATATTAAATACACCTCTATACTCCTCTATACTCCTGTCTTCATATTAAATACTCCTCTACTCCTGTCTTCATATTAAATACTCCTCTGTACTTCTCTATACTCTTCATATGAAATACTCCTCTATACTCCTGTCTTCATATTAAATACTCCTCTATACTCCCCTCTTCATATTAAATGCACCTCTATACTCCTCTATACTCCTGTCTCCATATTAAATACACCTCTATACTCCTGTCTCCATATTAAATAAACCTCTATACTCCTCTATACTCCTGTCTTCATATTAAATACACCTCTATACTCCTCTCTTCATATTAAATACTCCTCTATACTCCTGTCTTCATATTAAATACACCTCTATACTCCTCTCTTCATATTAAATACTCATCTATACTCCTCTATACTCCTCTCTTCATATTAAATACTCCTCTATACTCCTGTCTTCATATTAAATACACCTCTATACTCCTCTATACTTCTCTCTTCATATTAAATACACCTCTATAATCCTCTATACTCTCTCTTCATGTTAAATACACATCTATAATCCTCTTTACCCTCTCTTCATATTAAATACACCTCTATACTCCTCTATACTCCTGTCTCCATATTAAATACACCTCAACTCTCTTCATATTAAATACTCCTCTATACTCCCCTCTTCATATTAAATACACCTCTATACTGCTCTATACTCCTGTCTTCATATTAAATACACCTCTATACTCCTCTATACTCCTGTCTTCATATTAAATACTCCTCTATACTCCTGTCTTCATATTAAATACACCTCTATACTCCTCTATACTCCTGTCTTCATATTAAATACTCCTCTATACTCCTGTCTTCATATTAAATACTCCTCTGTACTCCTCTATACTCTTCATATTAAATACTCCTCTATACTCCTGTCTTCATATTAAATACTCCTCTATACTCCCCTCTTCATATTAAATGCACCTCTATACTCCTCTATACTCCTGTCTCCATATTAAATAAACCTCTATACTCCTCTATATTCCTGTCTTCATATTAAATACTCCTCTATACTCCTCTCTTCATATTAAAGACTACTCTATACTCCTGTCTTCATATTAAAGACTCCTCTATACTCCTGTCTTCATATTAAATACTCGTCTATACTCCTGTCTTCATATGAAATACTCCTCTATACTCCTCTATACTCCTGTCTTCATATTAAAGACTCCTCTATACTCCTCTATACTCCTGTCTTCATATTAAATACTCCTCTATACTCCTCTCTTCATATTAAATACTCCTCTATACTCCTATATTCATATTAAATACACCTCTATACTCCTCTATACTCCTCTCTTCATATTAAATACTCCTCTATACTCCTCTATACTCCTGTCTTCATATTTAATACTCCTCTATACTCCTCTATACTCCTCTCTTCATGTTAAATACTCCTCTTCATATTAAATACACCTCTCTTCATATTAAATTCACCTCTATACTCCCTTCTCCATATTAAATACTCCTCTATACTCCCTTCTCCATATTAAATACTCCTCTATACTCCTCTATACTCCTCTCTTCATATTAAATACTCCTCTATACTCCTCTCTTCATATTAAATACACCTCTATACTCCCTTCTCCATATTAAATACTCCTCTATACTCCTCTATACTCCCCTCTTCATAATAAATACACATCTATACTCCTCTATACTCCTGTCTCCATATTAAATACTCCTCTATACTCCTCCATATTAAATACACCTCTATACTCCTCTATACTCCTCTCTTCATATTAAATACTCCTCTATACTCCTGTCTTCATATTAAATACACCTCTATACTCCTCTCTTCATATTAAATACTCCTCTATACTCCTGTCTTCATATTAAATACACCTCTATACTCCTCTATACTCCTCTCTTCATATTAAATACTCATTTATACTCCTCTATACTCCTGTCTTCATATTAAATACACCTCTTTACTCGTCTATACTTCTCTCTTCATATTAAATACACCTCTATACTCCTGTCTTCATATTAAATACACCTCTATACTCCTCTCTTCATATTAAATACTCATTTATACTCCTCTATACTCCTGTCTTCATATTAAATACACCTCTTTACTCCTCTATACTTCTCTCTTCATATTAAATACACCTCTATTCTCCTGTCTTCATATTAAATACACCTCTATACTCCGCTGTACTCCTGTCTCCATATTAAATACTCCTCTATACTCCCCTCTTCATATTAAATACTCCTCTATACTCCTGTCTCCATATTAAATACTCCTCTATACTCCTCCATATTAAATACACCTCTATACTCCTCTATACTCCTCTCTTCATATTAAATACTCCTCTATACTCCTGTCTTCATATTAAATACACCTCTATACTCCTCTCTTCATATTAAATACTCCTCTATACTCCTGTCTTCATATTAAATACACCTCTATACTCCTCTCTTCATATTAAATACTCATCTATACTCCTCTATACTCCTGTCTTCATATTAAATACACCTCTTTACTCCTCTATACTTCTCTCTTCATATTAAATACACCTCTATACTCCTGTCTTCATATTAAATACACCTCTATACTCCTCTCTTCATATTAAATACTCCTCTATACTCCTGTCTTCATATTAAATACACCTCTATACTCCTCTGTACTCCTGTCTCCATATTAAATACACCTCTAAACTCTCTCTTCATATTAAATACTCCTCTATACTCCCCTCTTCATATTAAATACACCTCTATACTCCTCCATACTCCTGTCTTCATATTAAATACACCTCTATACTCCTCTATACTCCTGTCTTCATATTAAATACTCCTCTATACTCCTGTCTTCATATTAAATACACCTCTATACTCCTCTATACTCCTGTCTTCATATTAAATACTCCTCTGTACTTCTCTATACTCTTCATATGAAATACTCCTCTATACTCCTGTCTTCATATTAAATACTCCTCTATACTCCCCTCTTCATATTAAATGCACCTCTATACTCCTCTATACTCCTGTCTCCATATTAAATACACCTCTATACTCCTGTCTCCATATTAAATAAACCTCTATACTCCTCTATACTCCTGTCTTCATATTAAATACACCTCTATACTCCTCTCTTCATATTAAATACTCCTCTATACTCCTGTCTTCATATTAAATACACCTCTATACTCCTCTCTTCATATTAAATACTCATCTATACTCCTCTATACTCCTCTCTTCATATTAAATACTCCTCTATACTCCTGTCTTCATATTAAATACACCTCTATACTCCTCTATACTTCTCTCTTCATATTAAATACACCTCTATAATCCTCTATACTCTCTCTTCATGTTAAATACACATCTATAATCCTCTTTACCCTCTCTTCATATTAAATACACCTCTATACTCCTCTATACTCCTGTCTCCATATTAAATACACCTCAACTCTCTTCATATTAAATACTCCTCTATACTCCCCTCTTCATATTAAATACACCTCTATACTGCTCTATACTCCTGTCTTCATATTAAATACTCCTCTATACTCCTGTCTTCATATTAAATACACCTCTATACTCCTCTATACTCCTGTCTTCATATTAAATACTCCTCTATACTCCTGTCTTCATATTAAATACTCCTCTGTACTCCTCTATACTCTTCATATTAAATACTCCTCTATACTCCTGTCTTCATATTAAATACTCCTCTATACTCCCCTCTTCATATTAAATGCACCTCTATACTCCTCTATACTCCTGTCTCCATATTAAATAAACCTCTATACTCCTGTCTTCATATTAAATACTCCTCTATACTCCTCTCTTGATATTAAATACACCTCTATACTCCTGTCTTCATATTAAATACACCTCTATACTCCTCTATACTCCGGTCTCCATATTAAATACACCTCTATACTCCTCTATACTCCTGTCTCCATATTAAATACTCCTCTATACTCCTCTATACTCCTGTCTCCATATTAAATACTCCTCTATACTCCTCTATACTCCTGTCTTCATATTAAATACTCCTCTATACTCCTCTGTACTCCTCTATACTCCTGTCTTCATATTAAATAATCCTCTATACTCCTGTCTTCATATTAAATACTCCTCTATACTCCTGTCTTCATATTAAATACACCTCTATACTCCTCTATACTCCTCTCTTCATATTAAATACTCATTTATACTCCTCTATACTCCTGTCTTCATATTAAATACACCTCTTTACTCGTCTATACTTCTCTCTTCATATTAAATACACCTCTATACTCCTGTCTTCATATTAAATACACCTCTATACTCCTCTCTTCATATTAAATACTCATTTATACTCCTCTATACTCCTGTCTTCATATTAAATACACCTCTTTACTCCTCTATACTTCTCTTCATATTAAATACACCTCTATTCTCCTGTCTTCATATTAAATACACCTCTATACTCCGCTGTACTCCTGTCTCCATATTAAATACTCCTCTATACTCCCCTCTTCATATTAAATACTCCTCTATACTCCCCTCTTCATATTAAATACTCCTCTATACTCCCCTCTTCATAATAAATACACATCTATACTCCTCTATACTCCTGTCTCCATATTAAATACTCCTCTATACTCCTCCATATTAAATACACCTCTATACTCCTCTATACTCCTCTCTTCATATTAAATACTCCTCTATACTCCTGTCTTCATATTAAATACACCTCTATACTCCTCTCTTCATATTAAATACTCCTCTATACTCCTGTCTTCATATTAAATACACCTCTATACTCCTCTCTTCATATTAAATACTCATCTATACTCCTCTATACTCCTGTCTTCATATTAAATACACCTCTTTACTCCTCTATACTTCTCTCTTCATATTAAATACACCTCTATACTCCTGTCTTCATATTAAATACACCTCTATACTCCTCTCTTCATATTAAATACTCCTCTATACTCCTGTCTTCATATTAAATACACCTCTATACTCCTCTGTACTCCTGTCTCCATATTAAATACACCTCTAAACTCTCTCTTCATATTAAATACTCCTCTATACTCCCCTCTTCATATTAAATACACCTCTATACTCCTCCATACTCCTGTCTTCATATTAAATACACCTCTATACTCCTCTATACTCCTGTCTTCATATTAAATACTCCTCTATACTCCTGTCTTCATATTAAATACACCTCTATACTCCTCTATACTCCTGTCTTCATATTAAATACTCCTCTATACTCCTGTCTTCATATTAAATACTCCTCTGTACTCCTCTATACTCTTCATATTAAATACTCCTCTATACTCCTGTCTTCATATTAAATACTCCTCTATACTCCCCTCTTCATATTAAATGCACCTCTATACTCCTCTATACTCCTGTCTCCATATTAAATAAACCTCTATACTCCTCTATATTCCTGTCTTCATATTAAATACTCCTCTATACTCCTCTCTTCATATTAAAGACTACTCTATACTCCTGTCTTCATATTAAAGACTCCTCTATACTCCTGTCTTCATATTAAATACTCGTCTATACTCCTGTCTTCATATGAAATACTCCTCTATACTCCTCTATACTCCTGTCTTCATATTAAAGACTCCTCTATACTCCTCTATACTCCTGTCTTCATATTAAATACTCCTCTATACTCCTCTCTTCATATTAAATACTCCTCTATACTCCTATATTCATATTAAATACACCTCTATACTCCTCTATACTCCTCTCTTCATATTAAATACTCCTCTATACTCCTCTATACTCCTGTCTTCATATTTAATACTCCTCTATACTCCTCTATACTCCTCTCTTCATGTTAAATACTCCTCTTCATATTAAATACACCTCTCTTCATATTAAATTCACCTCTATACTCCCTTCTCCATATTAAATACTCCTCTATACTCCCTTCTCCATATTAAATACTCCTCTATACTCCTCTATACTCCTCTCTTCATATTAAATACTCCTCTATACTCCTCTCTTCATATTAAATACACCTCTATACTCCCTTCTCCATATTAAATACTCCTCTATACTCCTCTATACTCCCCTCTTCATAATAAATACACATCTATACTCCTCTATACTCCTGTCTCCATATTAAATACTCCTCTATACTCCTCCATATTAAATACACCTCTATACTCCTCTATACTCCTCTCTTCATATTAAATACTCCTCTATACTCCTGTCTTCATATTAAATACACCTCTATACTCCTCTCTTCATATTAAATACTCCTCTATACTCCTGTCTTCATATTAAATACACCTCTATACTCCTCTATACTCCTCTCTTCATATTAAATACTCATTTATACTCCTCTATACTCCTGTCTTCATATTAAATACACCTCTTTACTCGTCTATACTTCTCTCTTCATATTAAATACACCTCTATACTCCTGTCTTCATATTAAATACACCTCTATACTCCTCTCTTCATATTAAATACTCATTTATACTCCTCTATACTCCTGTCTTCATATTAAATACACCTCTTTACTCCTCTATACTTCTCTCTTCATATTAAATACACCTCTATTCTCCTGTCTTCATATTAAATACACCTCTATACTCCGCTGTACTCCTGTCTCCATATTAAATACTCCTCTATACTCCCCTCTTCATATTAAATACTCCTCTATACTCCTGTCTCCATATTAAATACTCCTCTATACTCCTCCATATTAAATACACCTCTATACTCCTCTATACTCCTCTCTTCATATTAAATACTCCTCTATACTCCTGTCTTCATATTAAATACACCTCTATACTCCTCTCTTCATATTAAATACTCCTCTATACTCCTGTCTTCATATTAAATACACCTCTATACTCCTCTCTTCATATTAAATACTCATCTATACTCCTCTATACTCCTGTCTTCATATTAAATACACCTCTTTACTCCTCTATACTTCTCTCTTCATATTAAATACACCTCTATACTCCTGTCTTCATATTAAATACACCTCTATACTCCTCTCTTCATATTAAATACTCCTCTATACTCCTGTCTTCATATTAAATACACCTCTATACTCCTCTGTACTCCTGTCTCCATATTAAATACACCTCTAAACTCTCTCTTCATATTAAATACTCCTCTATACTCCCCTCTTCATATTAAATACACCTCTATACTCCTCCATACTCCTGTCTTCATATTAAATACACCTCTATACTCCTCTATACTCCTGTCTTCATATTAAATACTCCTCTATACTCCTGTCTTCATATTAAATACACCTCTATACTCCTCTATACTCCTGTCTTCATATTAAATACTCCTCTGTACTTCTCTATACTCTTCATATGAAATACTCCTCTATACTCCTGTCTTCATATTAAATACTCCTCTATACTCCCCTCTTCATATTAAATGCACCTCTATACTCCTCTATACTCCTGTCTCCATATTAAATACACCTCTATACTCCTGTCTCCATATTAAATAAACCTCTATACTCCTCTATACTCCTGTCTTCATATTAAATACACCTCTATACTCCTCTCTTCATATTAAATACTCCTCTATACTCCTGTCTTCATATTAAATACACCTCTATACTCCTCTCTTCATATTAAATACTCATCTATACTCCTCTATACTCCTCTCTTCATATTAAATACTCCTCTATACTCCTGTCTTCATATTAAATACACCTCTATACTCCTCTATACTTCTCTCTTCATATTAAATACACCTCTATAATCCTCTATACTCTCTCTTCATGTTAAATACACATCTATAATCCTCTTTACCCTCTCTTCATATTAAATACACCTCTATACTCCTCTATACTCCTGTCTCCATATTAAATACACCTCAACTCTCTTCATATTAAATACTCCTCTATACTCCCCTCTTCATATTAAATACACCTCTATACTGCTCTATACTCCTGTCTTCATATTAAATACTCCTCTATACTCCTGTCTTCATATTAAATACACCTCTATACTCCTCTATACTCCTGTCTTCATATTAAATACTCCTCTATACTCCTGTCTTCATATTAAATACTCCTCTGTACTCCTCTATACTCTTCATATTAAATACTCCTCTATACTCCTGTCTTCATATTAAATACTCCTCTATACTCCCCTCTTCATATTAAATGCACCTCTATACTCCTCTATACTCCTGTCTCCATATTAAATAAACCTCTATACTCCTGTCTTCATATTAAATACTCCTCTATACTCCTCTCTTGATATTAAATACACCTCTATACTCCTGTCTTCATATTAAATACACCTCTATACTCCTCTATACTCCGGTCTCCATATTAAATACACCTCTATACTCCTCTATACTCCTGTCTCCATATTAAATACTCCTCTATACTCCTCTATACTCCTGTCTCCATATTAAATACTCCTCTATACTCCTCTATACTCCTGTCTTCATATTAAATACTCCTCTATACTCCTCTGTACTCCTCTATACTCCTGTCTTCATATTAAATAATCCTCTATACTCCTGTCTTCATATTAAATACTCCTCTATACTCCTGTCTTCATATTAAATACACCTCTATACTCCTCTATACTCCTCTCTTCATATTAAATACTCATTTATACTCCTCTATACTCCTGTCTTCATATTAAATACACCTCTTTACTCGTCTATACTTCTCTCTTCATATTAAATACACCTCTATACTCCTGTCTTCATATTAAATACACCTCTATACTCCTCTCTTCATATTAAATACTCATTTATACTCCTCTATACTCCTGTCTTCATATTAAATACACCTCTTTACTCCTCTATACTTCTCTTCATATTAAATACACCTCTATTCTCCTGTCTTCATATTAAATACACCTCTATACTCCGCTGTACTCCTGTCTCCATATTAAATACTCCTCTATACTCCCCTCTTCATATTAAATACTCCTCTATACTCCCCTCTTCATATTAAATACTCCTCTATACTCCCCTCTTCATAATAAATACACATCTATACTCCTCTATACTCCTGTCTCCATATTAAATACTCCTCTATACTCCTCCATATTAAATACACCTCTATACTCCTCTATACTCCTCTCTTCATATTAAATACTCCTCTATACTCCTGTCTTCATATTAAATACACCTCTATACTCCTCTCTTCATATTAAATACTCCTCTATACTCCTGTCTTCATATTAAATACACCTCTATACTCCTCTCTTCATATTAAATACTCATCTATACTCCTCTATACTCCTGTCTTCATATTAAATACACCTCTTTACTCCTCTATACTTCTCTCTTCATATTAAATACACCTCTATACTCCTGTCTTCATATTAAATACACCTCTATACTCCTCTCTTCATATTAAATACTCCTCTATACTCCTGTCTTCATATTAAATACACCTCTATACTCCTCTGTACTCCTGTCTCCATATTAAATACACCTCTAAACTCTCTCTTCATATTAAATACTCCTCTATACTCCCCTCTTCATATTAAATACACCTCTATACTCCTCCATACTCCTGTCTTCATATTAAATACACCTCTATACTCCTCTATACTCCTGTCTTCATATTAAATACTCCTCTATACTCCTGTCTTCATATTAAATACACCTCTATACTCCTCTATACTCCTGTCTTCATATTAAATACTCCTCTGTACTTCTCTATACTCTTCATATGAAATACTCCTCTATACTCCTGTCTTCATATTAAATACTCCTCTATACTCCCCTCTTCATATTAAATGCACCTCTATACTCCTCTATACTCCTGTCTCCATATTAAATACACCTCTATACTCCTGTCTCCATATTAAATAAACCTCTATACTCCTGTCTTCATATTAAATACACCTCTATACTCCTCTCTTCATATTAAATACTCCTCTATACTCCTGTCTTCATATTAAATACACCTCTATACTCCTCTCTTCATATTAAATACTCATCTATACTCCTCTATACTCCTCTCTTCATATTAAATACTCCTCTATACTCCTGTCTTCATATTAAATACACCTCTATACTCCTCTATACTTCTCTCTTCATATTACATACACCTCTATAATCCTCTATACTCTCTCTTCATGTTAAATACACATCTATAATCCTCTTTACCCTCTCTTCATATTAAATACACCTCTATACTCCTCTATACTCCTGTCTCCATATTAAATACACCTCAACTCTCTTCATATTAAATACTCCTCTATACTCCCCTCTTCATATTAAATACACCTCTATACTGCTCTATACTCCTGTCTTCATATTAAATACTCTTCTATACTCCTGTCTTCATATTAAATACACCTCTATACTCCTCTATACTCCTGTCTTCATATTAAATACTCCTCTATACTCCTGTCTTCATATTAAATACTCCTCTGTACTCCTCTATACTCTTCATATTAAATACTCCTCTATACTCCTGTCTTCATATTAAATACTCCTCTATACTCCCCTCTTCATATTAAATGCACCTCTATACTCCTCTATACTCCTGTCTCCATATTAAATAAACCTCTATACTCCTGTCTTCATATTAAATACTCCTCTATACTCCTCTCTTGATATTAAATACACCTCTATACTCCTGTCTTCATATTAAATACACCTCTATACTCCTCTATACTCCGGTCTCCATATTAAATACACCTCTATACTCCTCTATACTCCTGTCTCCATATTAAATACTCCTCTATACTCCTCTATACTCCTGTCTCCATATTAAATACTCCTCTATACTCCTCTATACTCCTGTCTTCATATTAAATACTCCTCTATACTCCTCTGTACTCCTCTATACTCCTGACTTCATATTAAATAATCCTCTATACTCCTGTCTTCATATTAAATACTCCTATATACTCCTCTATACTCCTGTCTTCATATTAAATACTCCTCTATTCTCCTCTATACTCCTGTCTTCATATTAAATACTCCTCTGTACTCCTCTATACTCCTGTCTTCATATTAAATACTCCTCTATACTCCTCTATACTCCTGTCTTCATATTAAATACTCCTCTCTTCCTCTACTAGGTTCTAGAGCCCCAGAACGTTGACCCCTCTATGATCCAGATGACCTTTCTGGATGATGTTGTCCACTCTCTGCTGAAAGGAGAGAACATCGGCATCCAGTCCCGACGCAGGTCCCGCTCCAGTAACAACCAGAACAACTCTGCCCACGTGAGTACACGTACACACACACACACACTCTCCACCACACACACACACACACACACACACACACACACACACGTTAACCCAGCTGTGCTGATAGGTCTACCAATGCTGTTTGTTACTGTCACATGACTTGTTATTCCATCGATGCTGATTTCCTATTTGTCTTTACATGTTGTTGTTGTCAGTTTGGCTTTATCCTTTCCACCAGCTGTCTGTCAGTGTGTACAGCTTTAAAGTAACCTTCCCATGTCAGTGGTATGCAACAAAACAAAATACCATTTAGCTTTTCAATGGCTGGTCCCTTTATCATGAACCAGATCTCTCTGTGCCACCATGTTGTTGGGTTGTTATCTAACTGGGGGGTACGTCAACAGACAGCAGGAGGGGGACCCACCGGCACCACAGGAAGAGAGCAGGTACCACCGTCCAGAGGCCTCCTCTCTTCCTCTGTAGTACCCTAGTAGTGGTAGTAGTCCAGAGGTCTCCTCTCTTCCTCTGTAGTACCCTAGTAGTGTTAGTAGTCCAGAGGTCTCCTCTCTTCCTCTGTAGTACCCTAGTAGTTGTAGTAGTCCAGAGGTCTCCTCTCTTCCTCTGTAGTACCCTAGTAGTGGTAGTAGTCCAGAGGTCTCCTCTCTTCCTCTGTAGTACCCTAGTAGTGGTAGTAGTCCAGAGGCCTCCTCTCGTCCTCTGTAGTACCCTAGTAGTGGTAGTAGTCCAGAGGCCTCCTCTCTTCCTCTGTAGTACCCTAGTAATGGTGGTAGTCCAGAGGTCTCCTCTCTTCCTCTGTAGTACCCTAGTAGTAGTAGTAGTCCAGAGGCCTCTTCTCTTCCTCTAGTGGTAGTGGTGGTGGTAGTATTGGTAGTAGTGGTGGTGGTAGAATTGGTAGTAGTGGTGGTAGTATTGGTAGTAGTGGTGGTAGTATTGGTAGTAGTGGTAGTGGTGGTGGTAGTATTAGTAGTGGTGGTGGTGGTGGTAGTAGTCCAGAGGTCTCCTCTCTTCCTCTGTAGTACCCTAGTTGTAGTAGTAGTAGTAGTCCAGAGGTCTCCTCTCTTCCTCTAGTGGTAGTGGTGGTGGTAGTAGTGGTGGTAGTAGTAGTAGTGGTGGTAGTAGTCCAGAGGTCTCCTCTCTTCCTCTGTAGTACCCTTGTAGTGGTAGTAGTAGCGGTGGTAGTAGTAGTAGTGGTGGTGGTAGCAGTCCAGAGGTCTCCTCTCTTCCTCTAGTAGTAGTGGTGGTGGTGGTGGTGGTAGCGGTGGTGGTAGTGGTGGTAGTGGTGGTAGTAGTGGTGGTGGTAGTAGTCCAGAGGTCTCCTCTCTTCCTCTCTAGTACCCTTGTAGTGGTAGTAGTAGCGGTGGTAGTAGTAGTGGTAGCAGTCCAGAGGTCTCCTCTCTTCCTCTAGTAGTAGTGGTAATAGTGGTAGTGGTGGTGGTAGTAGTGGTGGTAGCGGTGGTGGTAGTGGTGGTAGTGGTGGCGGTGGTGGTAGTAGTAGTGGTGGTGGTGGTAGTAGGGGTTTGGAGTTGGTGGCGGTAGTAGTGGTAGTGGTGTTGGTGGTGGTGGTAGTAGCGGTGGTGGTAGTGGTAGTAGCGGTGGTGGTAGTAGCGGTTTGGTAGTAGCGGTGGTGGTAGTGGTGGTGGTAGCGGTGGTGGTGGTAGTAGTAGTAATTGTAGTAGTGGTGGTGGTGGTAGCGGTGGTGGTAGTGGTGGTGGCGGTAGTGGTGGTGGCGGCGGCGGCGGTGGTAGTAGTGGTGGTGGTGGTGGTGGTGGTGGTGGTGGTAGTAGTGATGGTGGTGGTAGTAGCGGTGGTAGTGGTGGTGGTGGTGGCAATAGTAGTTGTGGTGGTAGTAGTAGTAGTGGTGGTGGTAGTAGTTGTGGTAGTAGTAGTGGTGGTAGTAGTCCAGAGGTCTCCTCTCTTCCTCTAGTAGTGGTAGTGGTAGTAGTAGTTGTGGTGGTGGTGGTAGTAGTAGTTGTAGTGGTGGTGGTGGTAGTAGTCCAGAGGTCTCCTCTCTTCCTCTAGTAGTGGTAGTAGTAGTAGTAGTTGTGGTAGTAGTGTTGGTGGTGGTGGTAGTAGTAGTAGTTGTGGTGGTGGTGGTAGTAGTAGTGGTAGTAGTGGTGGTAGTAGTGGCAGTGGTGGTAGTGGTAGTCGTCCAGAGGTCTCCTCTCTTCCTCTAGTAGTGTTAGTAGTAGTGGTAGTAGTAGTAGTAGTGGTAGTGGTAGTGGTGGTAGTAGTAGTGGTAGTAGTAGTAGTGGTAGTGGTAGTAGTCCAGAGGTCTCCTCTCTTCCTCTAGTAGTGGTGGTGGTGGTGGTAGTAGTGGTGGTAGTGGTGGTGGTAGTAGTGGTGGTGGTGGTGGTGGTGGTGGTGGTGGTAGTAGTGATGGTGGTGGTAGTAGCGGTGGTAGTGGTGGTGGTGGTGGCAATAGTAGTTGTGGTGGTAGTAGTAGTAGTGGTGGTGGTAGTAGTTGTGGTAGTAGTAGTGGTGGTAGTAGTCCAGAGGTCTCCTCTCTTCCTCTAGTAGTGGTAGTGGTAGTAGTAGTTGTGGTGGTGGTGGTAGTAGTAGTTGTAGTGGTGGTGGTGGTAGTAGTCCAGAGGTCTCCTCTCTTCCTCTAGTAGTGGTAGTAGTAGTAGTAGTTGTGGTAGTAGTGTTGGTGGTGGTGGTAGTAGTAGTAGTTGTGGTGGTGGTGGTAGTAGTAGTGGTAGTAGTGGTGGTAGTAGTGGCAGTGGTGGTAGTGGTAGTCGTCCAGAGGTCTCCTCTCTTCCTCTAGTAGTGTTAGTAGTAGTGGTAGTAGTAGTAGTAGTGGTAGTGGTAGTGGTGGTAGTAGTAGTGGTAGTAGTAGTAGTGGTAGTGGTAGTAGTCCAGAGGTCTCCTCTCTTCCTCTAGTAGTGGTGGTGGTGGTGGTAGTAGTGGTGGTAGTGGTGGTAGTAGTAGTGGTGGTGGTAGTGGTGGTGGTGGTAGTGGTGGTACCGTAGCACTAAGTCAGGCAGCAGGGTAATGGTATCGTAGCACTAAGTCAGACAGCAGGGTAATGGTACCGTAGCACTAAGTCAGGCAGCAGGGTAATGGTACCGTAGCACTAAGTCAGGCAGCAGGGTAATGGTACCGTAGCACTAAGTCAGGCAGCAGGGTCTCTGTCCTCCTGTCACTAACCAACACCATCCTTGGTGTCTGTTATCTCTCTCTGTCCTCTACAGGGTCACTACACCCGCGCCCAAGCCAACAGCCCCAGACCAGTCATGAACTCCTCTGGCGGGGCGGTGAAGCAGGGGTCAGGGGTCACCACCACCCAGCAGCAGCAGGGTCAAGGTCAGAGCCAGCAGGCCCCAGCGCAGCACTCCCCTTGCCAGGAACAGATGCAGCAGCATCGCGGCCCTCGCGTCTCCAGGAGGAAGGGATCTGACAGCAGTGTCCCTGACGATGACGTGAAGGGAGACCACGTGGACTGTAACGAGAGAGCAGGGAGAGGAGGTGAGGATGATGAGGAGTATTATCATGGTGAAGATACAACAAGAGGTGAGGATATCGTGGACGCTAGAGGAATTTCACCTGTTTTCTTCATGTACTGTGTGGTCAAGCTGTTCCATTGAGCTGAGATGAGTAGAGCTCTGAAAGCTTTAGCAGGACACTGCCTTGGGAAAGCTTTGGCAGGACACTGCCTTGGGAAAGCTTTGGCAGGACACTGCCTTGGGGAAAGTTTAGCAGGACACTGCCTTGGGAAAAGTTTAGCAGGACACTGCCTTGGGAGAAGTTTAGCAGGACACTGCCTTGGGAAAGCTTTAGGAGGACACTGCCTTGGGAAAGCTTTAGGAGGACACTGCCTTGGGAAAGCTTTGGCAGGACACTGCCTTGGGAAAGCTTTGGCAGGACACTGCCTTGGGAAAGCTTTGGCAGGACACTGCCTCGGGAAAGCTTTGGCAGGACACTGCCTCGGGAAAGCTTTGGCAGGACACTGCCTCGGGAAAGCTTTGGCAGGACACTGCCTCGGGAAAGCTTTGGCAGGACACTGCCTTGGGAAAGTATTCAGACCCCATGACCTTTTAACATGTTGATACGTTGCAGCCTTATTCAAAACAGGTTTTTAGAAATGTTTTCACATTTACATAAGTATTCAGACCCTTTACTCAGTGCTTTGTTGAAGCACCCTTGGCAGTGATTACAGCATCAAGTCTTCTTGGGTATGACGCTACAAGCCTGGCAGTGATTACAGCCTGGAGTCTTCTTGGGTATGATGCTACAAGCTTGGTACACCTGTATTTGGGGAGTTTCTCCCATTCTTCTGCAGATCCTCTCAAGCTCTGTCGGGTTGAATGGGGAGCGTCTCTGCACAGCTATTTTCAGGTCTCTCCAGAGATGTTCAATCAAGTTCAAATCCGGGCTCTGGCTGGGCCACTCGAGGACATTCAGAGACTTGTCTGGAAGCCACTCCTGCGTTGTCCTGTTGAAAGGTGAACCTTCGCCCAGTCTGAGGTCCTGAGTATTCTGGAACTGGTTTTCATTAAGGATCTCTCTGTACTTGGCTCCATTCATCTTTCCCTCAATCCTGACTAGTCTCCCAGTCTCTGCTGCTGAAAAATATTCCCGCAGCATGATGCTGCCACCATGCTTCATCGTAGGGATGGTGCCAGGTTACCTCCAGACGTGAGGCTTGGAATTCAGGCCAAAGAGTTCAATCTTGGTTTCATCAGACCAGAGAACCTTGTTTCTCATGGTCTGAGTCCTTTAGGTGCTTTTCGGCAAATTCCAAGCGGGCTGTCATGTGCCTTTTACTGAGGAGTGGCTTCCGTCTGCCCACTCTACCATAAAGACTTGATTGGTGGAGTGCTGCAGAGATGGTTGTCCTTCTGGAAGGTTCTCCCATCTCCACAGAGGAACTCTGGAGCTCTGTCAGAGTGACCATCGGGTTCTTGGTCACCTCCCTGACCAAGGCCCTTCCCCCCGATTGCTCAGTTTGGCCGGGCGGCCAGCTCTAGGAAGAGTCTTGGTGGTTCCAAACTTCTTCCATTTAAGAATGATAGAGGCAACTGTGTTCTTAGGGACCTTCAATGCTGCAGAAATGTTGTGGTACCCTTCCCCAGATCTGTGCCTCGACACAATCCTGTCTCAGAGCTCTACGGACAATTCCTTCGACCTCATGGCTTGGTTTTTGCTCTGACATGCACTGTCAACTGTGGGACCTTATTTCGACAGGTGAGCCTTTCCAAATCATGTCCAATCAATTTAATTTACCACGTGGACTGTGGTAAAAACATCAAGGATGATCAATGGAAACAGGATGCACCTGAGCTCAACTTCAGGTCACATAGCAAAGTGTCTGAATACTTATTATGTAAATAAGGTATTTCTATTTTTAATTTTTAATACATTTGCAAAAATGACAAACTTGTCATTATGGGGTATTGTGTGTCGATTGATGAGGTAGAACATGTATTTAATCCATTTTTGAATGTTGTAAAGTAACAATGTGGAAAAAGTCAAGGGGTCTGAATACTTTCTGAAGGCACTGTACATACTACGTTACCCACCGGTCCTGACTCAGTGTACACGGGGTCCCGGTCCTGAGTCGGTGTACACGGGGTCCCGGTCCTGAGTCGGGGTCCCGGTACCGAGTCGGTGTACGCGGGGTCCCGGTACCGAGTCGGTGTACGCGGGGTCCCGGTACCGAGTCGGCGTACGCGGGGTCCCGGTACCGAGTCGGTGGCAGATAATGAACAGTAGTAGCAGCGTATGTGATGAGTCAATGCAGAGCGTTACTCGCTGCTCTAGGAGCGGAGCATTTCTCCCTGCTCTGGGAGCGTTTCTCCCTGCTCTGGGAGCATTTCTCCCTGCTCTGTGAGCGTTAAAAGGCATGTGGGAGACGCCCCAAACATATGGAAGAAGGTGCTTTTTGGCCATCAAGGAAAACGCTATGTCTGGCGCAAACCTCTCATCACCCCGAGAACACCATCCCACAGTGAAGTGTGGTTGTGGCAGCATCTTGCTGTGGGGATGTTTTTCATTGGCAGGGACTGGGAAACTGGTCAGAATTTAAGGAATGATGGATGGCGCTAAATACAGGGAAATTATTGAGGGGAAACCGGTTTCAGTCTTCCAGAGATTTGAGACTGGGACGGAGGTTCACCTTCCAGCAGGACAATGACCCTAAGCATAGTGCTAAAGTAACACTCGAGTGGTTTATGGGGAAACATTTAAATGTCTTGGAATGGCCTAGTCAAAGGCCAGACCTCAATCCAATTGAGAATCTGTGGTATGACTTAAAGAGTCCTGTACGCCAGCGAACCTATCCAACTTGAAGGAGCTGGAGCAGTTTAACTTGAAGAATGGCCAAAAATCCCAGTGGCTAGATGTGCCAAGCTTATAGAGACATACCCCAAGAGACTTGCAGCTGTAATTGCTGCAAAAGTATTGACTTTGGGGGGTGAATGGTTATGCACACTCAATTTTTAATTTTTTTTGTCTTCTTGTTTGTTTCACAATTAAATCTATTTCGCATCTTCAAAGTGGTAGGCATGTTGTGTAAATCAAAGGATACAAATCCCCCCCAAATATTTTTTAATTCCAGGTTGTAAGTCAACAAAATAGGAAAAATGCCAAGGTGGGTGAATACTTTCACAAGCCACTGTATAGTGCACTACTTCAGACCAGGGCTCATAGTGCACTATGTAAGGAATAGGGTTCCATTTGGGACGCGGTCTAGGACTGATGCTGTGTACTGTACATTCTGCTGCTTGTCATTTAGACTTCTAATATATTCTCCTCTGATTGATCTCTCCAGACTTCTCTAATATATTCTCCTCCTTTGATTCATCTCTCCAGACTTCTTTAAAAGTACGAGCAGCAAGCAGGTGGCTGTGAACAAGCGGAGGAAAGCGGAGGAGGAAGAGGAGAAGAAATCAGGTTTGAAAAGACTGAGAAGCGAGACTACAGTGAGGTCTGACTTCTCTGAGAGCAGTGACTCTGAGATGTCTACCAAGAGAACCAGGACGGCAGACTCCTCCTCTTCCTCAGAGCAGAACTCAGAGGAGGAGCTAAAAGGGAAGACCGGCCAGGAGGGACACAAGACCCAGGGTTCTAAGACTGGGAAGGAGTCTGCTCTGACAGGCAGTCTCTCCCCCTGGGGTGAGGAGCTTCAGAAGACGATGTTTCAGCAGTCGTCAGCCGACAGGGAGCCGAGGTCATCCCTGCGACAGCAGCAGGCCCCTCACCTGTCCTCCTCCCAGGGCTCTGCCCCCTCTGAGGGCCAAGGGGAGGGCATCATGGAGAACAACAGCACTATGAAAGACCCCTCCCAGACCCATCTCCAGTCCAAGGACAAGTACACCAGCGCTGGGGTGGTCGCCAGGACCCAGACTCCCTCTCAGTATATAATCCACATCACAGCAGAGGACGCTAACGCACACATGGCCTCCCGGGAGAACTCTGAGGCCGTCTCAGCCCTGCTGGCCTCCCAGAATCCATCTGAGCCCTCCTACCTCTCTGAGCCCAGCAAACATTTGGTGCTAAACCCCTCTGTGGCCCCTCCCTCTCCCCTTCGTAAGAGCCCCTCGGAGTGTGACCTTAGGAACCAGACTCCCTCAGTGTCAGAGTGTGACCTTAGGAACCAGACTCCCTCAGTGTCAGAGTGTGACCTTAGGAACCAGACTCCCTCAGTGACGGAGTGTGACCTTAGGAACCAGACTCCCTCAGTGACAGAGTGTAACCTTAGGAACCAGACTCCCTCAGTGACAGAGTGTAACCTTAGGAACCAGACTCCCTCAGTGTCAGAGTGTAACCTTAGGAACCAGACTCCCTCAGTGTCAGAGTGTAACCTTAGGAAGCCAGAGGCAAAGCAGCATGTAGCTGGCAGCCTGGGCAGTAAGATGGAGTTAGTCCATTCAGTGGTGATCAGACCTGTAGCATCAGTCAGTGAGTCTGCTGCTGTAGTAGAGAGAGAGAAGCAGCTATATTCCTCCATGTTGCCCTGCATTAAGAACGCCTCATTGGCCGACGAGGCCAGGAAGTCGTACAAGCTAAGCCCCTCCCCTGATGTCCCCAAGCCCCTCCCCTCCCCAGAGGCCCTGAAGCATAAGCCCCTCTGCTCCCCTGACATAGTCAAGTCTAAAACACAGAGTGTTCTGGAGACTGGGTCTAAACCCAAACCCCTCACCTCCCCAGAGGTGTCCAAGCATAAAGTCCGTTATCCGGACAACCCCCCTCGCTCCAGCTTTAAGCCCGTCCTGGCCCGAGGGACTGAGTCGCCAGGGTCTTGCACTAAGAGCCCGCTAATCATAGATAAGAACGAGCATTTCACCGTGTACCGGGACCCTGCGCTTGTCCGTCCCAACCAGGAGTCCAATCACGTGTCCTATCTGCACCCCCAGCTCCACCCCCTCCACGCCTCCTCCCACCACCACACCTCCCACCTCCTGCCCTCCTCCCACCACCACCTCCTCTCTGGGGTGCTCTCTGGCCTGCCTCCAGGCCCCCTGCTGGGGGGTCATCCCCGACTAGACTCCTCAGGGCTGGGGCACCTGGGACTAGCCCATCACCACCCTGTCTCTCAGCCCCAGACACACAGCCACACCTCAGCCTCATACAACCAGCTGGGGCTGTATCCAATCATCTGGCAGTACCCCAATGGGACCCGCTCCTATCCCCCAGGACTCAACCTGCCCGGGTCGAAGTGGGTGCACCCCGAAAACACTGTCAACTCTGAGAGCAACACGAGGGTGAGTACCAAACACCCAGGTTCTATTCTTCTACAACTCTTTATCCTGTTCTACTACTTCTATCTATTAGGACTTACCTAGCAACTGTAGCATAGCAACTGTGATCATGTTGCCAGTTTAAACAGCTAGCTGCTGTATCATAGCAACTGTGATCGTGTTGCCAGTTTAAACAGCTAGCTGCTGTATCATTGCAACTGTGATCGTGTTGCTAGTTTAAACAGCTAGCTGCTGTATCATAGCAACCGTAGCATAGCAACTGTGATCATGTTGCCAGTTTAAACAGCTAGCTGCTGTATCATAGCAACTGTGATCATGTTGCCAGTTTAAACAGATAGCTGCTGTATCATAGCAACTGTGATCGTGTTGCCAGTTTAAACAGGGTCTGACCCTGTGTCTCTCTGGGTCTGACCCTGTCTGTCTCTCTGGGTCTGACCCTGTCTGTCTCTCTGGGTCTGACCCTGTCTGTCTCTCTGGGTCTGACCCTGTCTGTCTCTCTGGGTCTGACCCTGTCTGTCTCTCTGGGTGTTGTTTTACTGACCCTGTCTGTCTCTCTGGGTGTTGTTGGTCTGACCCTGTCTGTCTCTCTGGATGTTGTGGTACCAGAACACGGCCAGCCCTTGGATACACCACCAGGTCCCTGTCTCCTCCTCTGACAGCCTGGACCTACTGAGCCACGTCCCGATCCCCGTCCGACCAGCCAGCGCCGACCCTCACCGGTCCGACCCCCATCCCCACCGCTCGGACCCCCATCCCCACCGCTCCGACCCTCACCGGCTCATCAAGATCAACCCTCACGCCAGCCCTCCTCTGCCCCTGGCCAAGACCACTGGGGATCTTCACAAGGAGTGAGTCTCAGTGTTCAATTCAGCCGCTACACACACACACACACACACACACACACACACACACACACACACACACACACACACACACACACACACACACAGTAGACATACACACTCACATACAGGGAATAGGGTGCCATTTCTGTTCTGTCTGCTGTTATACACCATGTCCTAGTTATTCCTACTGAGGTCTGTTCTGCTGTTATACACCATGTCCTAGTTATTCCTACTGAGGGCTGTTCTGCTGTTATACACCATGTCCTAGTTATTCCTACTGAGGGCTGTTCTGCTGTTATACACCATGTCCTAGTTATTCCTACTGAGGGATGTTCTGCTGTTATACACCATGTCCTAGTTATTCCTACTGAGGGCTGTTCTGTCTGCTCTTATACACCACGTCCTAGTTATTCCTACTGAGGGCTGTTCTGTCTGCTGTTATACACCATGTCCTAGTTATTCCTACTGAGGGCTGTTCTGTCTGCTGTTATACACCATGTCCTAGTTATTCCTACTGAGGGCTGTTCTGCTGTTATACACCATGTCCTAGTTATTCCTACTGAGGGCTGTTCTGCTGTTATACACCATGTCCTAGTTATTCCTACTGAGGGATGTTCTGCTGTTATACACCATGTCCTAGTTATTCCTACTGAGGGCTGTTATACACCATGTCCTAGTTATTCCTACTGAGGGCTGTTCTGCTGTTATACACCACGTCCTAGTTATTCCTACTGAGGGCTGTTCTGCTGTTATACACCACGTCCTAGTTATTCCTAATGAGGGCTGTTCTGCTGTTATACACCATGTCCTAGTTATTCCTATTGAGGGCTGTTCTGCTGTTATACACCACGTCCTAGTTATTCCTACTGAAGGCTGTTCTGCTGTTATACACCACGTCCTAGTTATTCCTAATGAGGGCTGTTCTGCTGTTATACACCACGTCCTAGTTATTCCTACTGAGGGTTGTTCTGCTGTTATACACCACATCCTTGTTATTCCTACTGAGGGCTGTTCTGTCTGCTATTATACACCATGTCCTAGTTATTCCTACTGAGGGCTGTTCTGCTGTTATACACCATGTCCTAGTTATTCCTACTGAGGGCTGTTCTGCTGTTATACACCACGTCCTAGTTATTCCTACTGAGGGCTGTTCTGCCTGCTGTTATACACCACGTCCTAGTTATTCCTACTGAGGGATGTTCTGTCTGCTGTTATACACCATGTCCTAGTTATTCCTACTGAAGGATGTTCTGTTTGCTGGTATTATATGTCCCTGAACAACAGGGGGGGTCAAAATAAAAAGTAACAATATCTGGTGTGGCCACCAGCTGCATTAGGTACTGCAGTGCATCTCCACATGGACTGCACCAAATTTGCCAGTTCTTGCTTTGAAATGTTACCCCACTCTTCCACCAAGGCACTTGTAAGTTCCCGGACATTTCTGGGGGGAATGGCCCTAGCCCTCACCCTCCGATCCAACAGGTCCCAGACGTGCTCAATGGGATTGAGATCCAGGCTCTTCGCTGGCCATGGCAGAACACTGACATTCCTGTCTTGCTGGAAATCATGCACAGAACGAGCAGTATGGCTGGTGACATTGTCATGCCGCAGGGTGATGTCAGGATGAGCCTACAGGAAGGGTACCGCATGATGGAGGAGGATGTCTTCCCTGTAACGCACAGCGTTGAGATTGCCTGCAATGACAACAAGCTCAGTCCGATGATGCTGTGACACACCGCTCCAGACCATGACGGACCCTCCTCCTTGAAATCGATCCCGCTCCAGAGTACAGGCCTCTGTGTAACGCGAATCCGAACATCACCCCTGGTGAGACAAAACCGCGACTCGTCAATGAAGAGCACTTTTTGCCAGTCCTGTCTGGTCAAGCAACTTTGTTGCCGGTGATACCTCAGTCCAGCCTCTCTTAGCTTATTGCGGACAGTCTGAGCACTGACGGAGGGGTTGTGCGTTGCTGGTGTAACTAGGGCAGTTGTTGTTGCCATCCTGTACCTGTCCCACAGTTGTGATGTTCGTATGTACCGATCCTGTGCAGGTGTTTGTTTTACGTGGTTTGCCACTGCAATGACGATCAGATGTCCGTCCTGTCTCCCTGTAGCGCTGTCTTAGGCGTCTCACAGTACGGACATTGCAATTTATTGCCCTGGCCACATCTGCAGTCCTCATGCCTCCTTGCAGCATGGCTAAGGCACGTTCACATGTTCATGCAGATGAGCAGGGATACTGGGCATCTTTCTTTTGGTGTTTTTCCAGAGTCAGTAGAAAGGCCTCTTTAGTGTCCTACGTTTTCATAACTGTGACCTTAATTGCCTACAGTTTTTGTAAGCTGTTAGTGTCTTAACTACCGTTCCACAGGTGCATGTTCATTAATTCATTGTTTATGGTTCATTGAACAAGCATGGGAAACAGGGTCTTGAAAAAGGGACGTTTTTTTGTTGTTGCTGAGTTTATGACCTAGGAATAAGTATTTGACCCCTCTGCAAAACATGACTTAGTACTTGGTGGCAAAACCCTTGTTGGCAATCACAGAGGTCAGACGTTTCTTGTAGTTGGCCACCAGGTTTGCACACATCTCAGGAGGGATTTTGTCCCACTCCTCTTTGCAGATCTTCTCCAAGTCATTAAGGCTTCGAGGCTGACGTTTGGCAACTCGAACCTTCAGCTCCCTCCACAGATTTTCTATGGGATTAAGGTCTGGAGACTGGCTAGGCCACTCCAGGACCTCTTGAGCCACTCCTTTGTTGCCTTGGCCGTGTGTTTTGGGTCATTGTCATGCTGGAATACCCATCCACGACCCATTTTCAATGCCCTGGCTGAGGGAAGGAGGTTCTCACCCAAGATTTGACGGTACATGGCCCCATCCATCGTCCCTTTGATGCGGTGAAGTTGTCCTGTCCCCTTAGTAGAAAAACACCCCCAAAGCATAATGTTTCCACCTCCATGTTTGACGGTGGGGATGGTGTTCTTGGGGTCATAGGCAGCATTCCTCATCCTCCAAACACCGCGAGTTGAGTTGATGCCAAAGAGATCCATTTTGGTCTCATCTGACCACAACACTTTCACCCAGTTGTCCTCTGAATCATTCAGATGTTCATTGACAAATTCAGACGGGCATGTATATGTGCTTTCTTGAGCAAGGGGACCTTGCGGGCGCTGCAGGTTTTCAGTCCTTCACGGCGTAGTGTGTTACCAATTGTTTTCTTGGTGACTATGGTCCCAGCTGCCTTGAGATCATTGACAAGATCCTCCCGTGTAGTTCTGGGCTGATTCCTCACCGTTCTCATGATCATTGCAACTCCACGAGGTGAGATCTTGCATGGAGCCCCAGGCCGAGGGAGATTGACAGTTCTTTTGTTTCTTCCATTTGCGAATAATCGCACCAGCTGTCACCTTCTCACCAAGCTGCTTGGCAATGGTCTTGTATCCCATTCCAGCCTTGTGTAGGTCTACAGTCTTGTCCCTGACATCCTTGGAGAGCTCTTTGGTCTTGGCCATGGTGGAGAGTTTGGAATTTGATTGATTGATTGCTTCTGTGGACAGGTGTCTTTTATACAGGTAACAAGCTGAGATTAGGAGCACTCCCTTTAAGAGTGTGCTCCTAATCTCAGCTCGTTACCTGTATAAAAGACACCTGGGAGCCAGAAATCTTTTTGATTGAGAGGGGGTCAAATACTTATTTCCCTCATTAAAATGCAAATAATTGTATTACATTTTTGACATGCGTTTTTCTGGATTCTTTTGTTGTTATTCTGTCTCTCACTGTTCAAATAAACCTACCATTAAAATTATAGACTGATCATTTCTTTGTCAGTGGGCAAACATACAAAATCAGCAGGGGATCAAATACTTTTTCCCCCCTCACTGTAGTGCACTACTTTAGACCAGAGCTCTGTCTGGGAATAGTGCGCCATTTGAGACGAGGCCTGTGACTTCCTGTCTGGTCTGTAGTTGAATGTTATTTCTTTCTTTCCTCAGGGATTTGAAGGGTTTTGTGGACCCCATCAGAACCATCACTCTGGCCCATCTGAAGCAGGAGCAGGACCGTAGCAGAACCCCGCCCGGGAAGGACAGTCACCTGCACCACCTTTACCTTGAGGCCCATAATAAACAACAGCAACAGAGGATGGTCCAGCAGCAGCAGGAAGCAGGGCAGACGGACCGGGCCAGTAAGTATAAAGAGGAGAACAGACGGATCCTCCAGGAGAGCATTGAGGTGGCCCCCTTCACCGCTAAGATCTGCTTCAGTGAGACCGACAGGGAGCCTAATCCCTACCCCCGGATCCCCTCCCTGCCCCACCCCTACCCCCGGATCCCCTCGCTCCCCTCCCTCCCCCACCGCCTCCATCAGGAGAAGGAAACGGAGCGCCCTGCAGTAGACCTGTATCAGTTCAAACAGCAGGCCGCGTCCCAGCACAGTCTCCCCCCAAGTAACTACTTCACTACCCTGTCCAACAGTGTGGTCAACGAACCGCCGCGTCTCTACCCCTCTAAAGAGCTCAACTCATACTTTGAGAAGGTGAGCACGGCGCAGGACTCGGCAGCAGCCTCTAGTCTCTCTCTGGGAGGAGCGGCAGCGTTCAGCTCCAAGTCCCTGTCCAAACCCCCTCCTCTCATCAAACACCAGGTTGATGGGGAGGGTCTGCTAGGGAAGAAGATATCAGAGCAACTGAACCAGCAGGTAAGCCTATCCAACATGCAGAGGTATCGTCTCAGTACCATAGTCAGCCCTGTTAGTCCAGACCTCTCCCCTTCCTCCAGTCAGACCCAGAGCCTCTGTCAGACCCAGAGCCAGACCCAGACCCAGAGCCTCTGTCAGACCCAGAGTCGGATCCAGAGCCTCTGTCAGACCCAGACCCAGAGCCCCTGTCGGACCCAGACCCTAGCCCAGCTAAGGTCTATGCCAGCACTGCACCGCGCCCCCGTGTTCCACCCTCCTATCCAGCAGACACTGGACAGGAAGGAGGCAGGCTACGGTCGTTTGTCTCCACCCACCCTGACCCCCATCCAGCCAGTCAGCTCGGCCGGTAAAGTGTCTGAGCGGCAGAAACCGCCCACCCTTCTGCCCGAGCTACGGGAGGTCAGTGCCGTGTGTAAAGGCGGGGCAGCGATGACCTCATCCGAGGTGTGGCGAGCCGGCGACTCTCAGAGCCACGACAAGCTAGGATGGCATTCTGAAAGGAGCCCCGGCAGGAAGCCTGGGGCCACAACGGCGTCTGTTATCGTCCGTCCCTCTACGTGTATAAAGTACGACGGCTCGCCAGGCGCCAAGACCTCTTCCTCGGCCAAGGACTCTCTGACGGGGAGGATGTTCCCAGGCAGCAGGCCTCAGACAGTCTGTCTGAAACTGGCCTATGAGAGAGACAGGGAGTCTGGAGGGAAAGTAATCCTGCCAAACACTAACTTGGAGGAGGCTGTTTGCGTGCAGCAGTACAATAACAATTTTATGAGAGTGTCCCAGTCTCAGGGAACCTTTCCAGTCTCTGTCTCGGCTGCTGCCAACTCTGTGTGCAATAGGACTAGTGATTTGACTAGGGCAGTCTCCAACATGGCACCCTATGGTGTGCTGAGTGGAAGACAAGAGAGAACCTACTGTGGGCCCAACACCTTCAGTGCTAGCAGGACAGAGAGCTGTGGCCCTCGGGGCAGGGCCCTCCACTCAGGGCCTGGGTTAGGGCCAAGGGCCGAGCTCCAGCAACAGGAGGGGGGCTCCTCCAGGACCTCATCCCCCAACCTGCACCCCGGGTCCAGCCCCAGCCTGGCCAGCAGCACCCAGGCCTCTCCCAAGCCCGAGTCCAGCCTGGCCAGCAGCACCCAGGCCTCTCCCAACCCCAGCCAGTCCTACTATGGAAGCTTTATCCATCTGAAGAAGCACAAGGCAGCGTTGGCAGCAGCCCAGCAGTCCAGAGGTCCTAGCAGCAGCTCCAGAAGTCCAGAGGCCCTAGCAGCAGCAGCCCAGCAGTCCAGAGGTCCTAGCAACAGCTCCAGTGGTAGTGGTCTTGCGAGCTTGATTGAGCCATCTAACAGTAAAGCTCTTCACATCTCCCCTCCACCTCTCCTTGCCTCGGCCTCAGCCCAGGACCACAGAACCACAGCAAGCCCAGGACCACATCAAGCAGGAGCTAGCCCCAGCCCTGGCCCCCTCCCCAATGGCCAGCCAGCCCAGATGAACCAGAGCCAATCTCAACCCAACTGCCACAAGCTGAAGAAGGCCTGGCTCACCAGACACTCAGAGGAGGACAGGAACATAAACACTATGATTAAAACAGAGGAGGCTGATAAGTCTGTTACCACCTCTGTGAGCCCCACTGTGTCGAAGGCTGTTACCACCACTGTGAGCCCCTCTGTGTCGAAGGCTGTTACCACCACTGTGAGCCCCTCTGTGTCGAAGGCTGTTACCACCTCTGTGAGCCCCTCTGTGTCGAAGGCTGTTACCACCTCTGTGAGCCCCTCTGTGTCGAAGGCTGTTACCACCTCTGTGAGCCCCTCTGTGTCAAAGGCTGTTACCACCGCTGTGAGCCCCTCTGTGTCGAAGGCTGTTACCACCGCTGTGAGCCCCTCTGTGTCAAAGGCTGTTACCACCTCTGTGAGCCCCTCTGTGTCTGAGATGGAAATGATCAAGCCTTGCACCGTCACTCTGATTGCTTCTACCTCCAGTGATGTGGAGATGAAGATAGAGGAGGTCAAAGGTCAGGAGGACAAGATGGCCGCCGAGGACAGGAATACGTGGCGTGGGAGCAAGAGGGTGTACGACCACGACTCGGCCTCAGAGAGCGGAGAGGACTCTGACGCCAGCGAGAGCAGCAAGCAGGAGCAGAGGGCTAAGAGGCAGCCCAAACCCACCTACAAGAAGAAACAGAACGACATGCAGAGGAGGAAAGGAGAGGGAGAGAGAGACGAGGAGGAGCTGAAACCCAACGGGATCTTTAGGAGCGCCAGGGAGAAGACCAAGCTGAAACAGTCCAGCAACAGTAAGTCAAGCATTCAAGGGACATTTCAAAATGTTTCAACTTCATAATCATCCACTCCAGCACCACGCCAACATTACCATATCAGTACCAGCACCACCCCAACATTACCATATCTACTCCAGCACCACCCCAACATTACCGTATCAGCTCCAGCACCACCCCAACACATTAACGTATCAGCTCCAGCACCAACCCAACATTACCATACCCCCCTCCAGCAGCACCCCAACATTACCATATCAGCTCCAGCACCACCCCAACATTACCATATCAGCACCAACCCAACATTACCATATCCTCTCCAGCACCACACCGACATTACCATATCTACTCCAGCACCACCCCAACATTACCATGTGAAAATGGTGCGTTTCTGTTTTGTAGTAAGAAGATAGAGGAAGATAAGTGTTTTCAGAGAATGCCTCCTCACAATTGGTCAAATTACATGATGCACACCGACCATGTCATTGGGAACACTTCCTCTGTTTTACTGCAAAACATAGAAACGCACCATTTTCACACGTGTTGACGTTGGGATGGTGTTGGAGCTGATGAATGTAAAGTTGGTGTGTTTCTATGTAAATGTATGTAAAGTTTCCCTTTAATAACGCACGCATGCAGACACACAGACACACGTACCTCTCAAATAAATATGATTTCAATTTCTAATAACATTCTAACAAGGTCAACTCAGTCTCTCAGCTCATCATAGGTTAGCTGGCCTTATTATAAATGCCATGTTATTATGATGAGTGTTTCTGTTTCTTACACAGCGTGAATATGAGCTGGCTGATGTTGTTATTGGTTCCTAAAGGGGAGAGGTATATACTCTGTTTGGAACATGAGATTATCTGACATTGCGCCGACTAAACTGTCCATCTGGACGTTATTTGTTGAAGTTTGTTCGTTTTCCTATTTTCCCGAATCACAAACCAATTAGTTATTCTTAAATTTGCTTGAGCAATGTTCTCTTGACAATCGTGTAGCGTTCTTAAGGAAGCTTGGTGTTTCCAATAGTGACTTCCTCTCCCCGATGACCGTACCTCGACTGAGTCCTAGATGCAGGACGCGGGGATTGTTTGGGACTTTGGTCAGAGCAAATGTCTTGTCTGCCTGGCCGTGGTGCATGCGGTAGCTGCCCACGCACAACCCAACTCCTCTGTCGCCGGTTGCGACAGGGTACTCGAAGGGAGAGGTTCGATGGGTACTCCCGGCCGCCTGAGCGTGCCTCACTCAGGCACCGCTTGCCTCTCTTTCCAGACTCTGTCGATGAAGGGTCCGGTCCCACCTCAGTGATCTGGTCGTATGGACTTTCGAGACCAGGCTAGCTAAACAGGCTCTGCACAGCGTGCTAGCCAGGTTGGCTAACTCGCCCCACGTTGGAGTTGATGCGGTAGCTCTCTAGTTTAGTACACGTAGCGTTAAGGCTCTTGGTTATTAGTAAAGGACCGTGCTACGGTCTAAGAGGCTAGCTAACCTAGCTTACACTAAAAAGCTTCCAGCTATAGAAACTTTTCAGGATCTGGGGACCCATGCCAAATCTTTTCAGTCTCCTGAGGGGGAATAGACTTTGTCGTGCCCTCTTCACGACTGTCTTGGTGTGTTTGGAACATGATAGTTTGTTGGTGATGTGGACACCAAGGAACTTCAAGCTCTCAACCTGTTCCACTACAGCCCAGTTGATGAGAATGGGGGCGTCCTTTTCCTGTAGTCCACAGTCATCTCTTTTGTCTTGATCACGTTGAGGGAGAGGTTGTTGTCCTGGCACCACACTGCCAGGTCTCTGACCTCCTCCCTATAGGCTGTCTCATCGTTGTCGGTGATCAGGCCTACAACTGTTGTGTCATCAGCAAACTTAATGATGGTGTTGGAGTCGTGCCTGGCCATGCAGTCATGGTTGAACAGGGAGTACAGGAGGGGACTGAGCACGCACCCCTGAGGGGCCCCCGTGTTGAGGATCAGCTTGGCGGATGTGTTGTTACCTACCCTTACAACCTGGGGGCGAACCGTCAGGATGTCCAGGATCCACATACTTTTGTGAGGTTGTATCGCTTGGATGTCACTGCTCCCAGTCTAGTGCACAGTGTGTTTACAGCTGGGACAGGACAGGGTTGTTAGGCAGAGCTCAGTCTGGGTGGTCAGCCATGGCCCGTTTCCTTAAGTATCCGCTTGGTCCGGCTTGGGGCGGGATTCTTGTTCCCCTTAGTCCCCATAGTGTTGTACTGACTGAAAGGGAACAGAACGTTATGACTTACTACTGTTCCCTGAAGGAGGGAAACCGGGTACAACACCTGCGTCGCCTGGTTCTGGGCTCGGTGAAGAGCGGTACTGAATTGAAGGAATGAATCCAAGCCGCAAGATTCTCCCCTGTGGAAGGTGGGGCTTTCAGAGAGGTGCGGATTTCATTGGCCTTCTCAGGCGTGATTTTAGTTCTTCGTTCAAAGTGGCGAGAGTGTGACTCCCCATAGTTGTACCATGTGTCCCTCCTTCAGGGAACAGTAGTTCTAGTCACAACGTTATGTTTTTCTGATCGTCTTTATATCCATAATGAGTTGTAAATTGAATTGACCTCAACTCTGGTGTAGAGAAATACATAAGACCTCTAGCTACAGTACATAGGGCTGCTTACATCCTGTTCACCTTATTTATGTCCCCATCCGGTACCAGATGGTATCCCCCGCTCTGTGCTGAAGGACTGATCATGTCTCTGTATTAGATATCATAGTAACCGTCTCTGTCCCCATCCGGTACCAGATGGTATCCCCCGCTCTGTGCTGAAGGACTGGAGGAAGGTGAAGAAGCTGAAGCAGACGGGGGAGTCGTTCCTGCAGGACGACTCGTGCTCCGAGATTGGACCCAACCTGCAGAAGTGTCGGGAGTGTCGTGTTGTCCGCAGCAAGAAGGGGGAGCAGCCTGCTCATTCCCCTGTTTTCTGCCGTTTCTACAACTTCCGCCGGTGAGTCTGATTGGCTGATTCAGTCTTGTTTTGTCTGGTGTCCGATTAGCTGCTCCGCTGGTATTTGATTGGCTGCTCTGTCTCCCGGCTAGTGTCTGATTGGCTGCTTTGCTCGGCTGGTCCACTTTGCCGCCACATGGTTGCCAGAGATTATTTAGGTCATTGTATACGTTCTCCAACAATTTATCTGTTAATGTCTCTGTCAGTGAACACTGCCTCAGTCAGTCAGTCCATCTGTTATTGTCTGTCAGTGTTGGTTCTAGGGTTAGTGTTGGTTCTAGGGTTAGTGTTGGTTCTAGGGTTAGTGTTGGTTCTGGGGTTGGTGTTGGTTCTGGGGTTGGTGTTGGTTCTGGGGTTGGTGTTGGTTCTGGGGTTGGTGTTGGTTCCGGGGTTGGTTCCGGTTCCGGGGTTGGTTCCGGTTCCGGGGTTGGTTCCGGTTCCGGGGTTGGTTCCGGTTCCGGGGTTGGTGTTGGTTCCTTTGATGGTTCCGGGGTTGGTGTTGGTTCCGGTGATGGTTCTGGGGTTGGTGTTGGTTCTGGGGTTGGTGTTGGTTCCGGGGTTGGTGTTGGTTCCGGGGTTGGTGTTGGTGTTGGTTCCAGTGTTGGTGATGGTTCCGGGACTGGTGTTGGTGATGGTTCCGGGGCTGGTGTTGGTGATGGTTCCGGGGCTGGTGTTGGTGTTGGTTCCGGGGCTGGTGTTGGTGTTGGTTCCGGGGCTGGTGTTGGTGTTGGTTCCGGGGCTGGTGTTGGTGTTGGTTCCGGGGCTGGTGTTGGTGTTGGTTCCGGGGCTGGTGTTGGTGTTGGTTCCGGGGCTGGTGTTGGTGTTGGTTCCGGGGCTGGTGTTGGTGTTGGTTCCGGGGCTGGTGTTGGTGTTGGTTCCGGGGCTGGTGTTGGTGTTGGTTCCGGGGCTGGTGTTGGTGATGGTTCCGGGGTTGGTGTTGGTTCCGGAGTTGGTTTTGGTTCCCGGGGTTGGTGTTGGTACCGGGGTTGGTGTTGGTACCGAGGTTGGTGATGGTACCGGGGTTGGTGTTGATGGTTCTGGGGTTGGTGATGGTTCTGGGGTTGGTGTTGATGGTTCCGGGGTTGGTGTTGGTTCCGGGGTTGGTGTTGGTTACGGGGTTGTTGTTGGTTCCGGGGTTGGTGTTGGTTCCGGGGTTGGTGTTGGTTACGGGGTTGGTTCCGGGGTTGGTGTTGGTTCCGGGGTTGGTGTTGGTTCCGGGGTTGGTGATGGTTCCGGGGTTGGTGTTGGTTCCGGGGTTGGTGTTGGTTCCGGGGTTGGTGTTGGTTCCGGGGTTGGTGTTGGTTCCGGGGTTGGTGTTGATGGTTCCGGGGTTGTTGTTGGTTCCGGGGTTGGTGTTGGTTCCGGGGTTGGTGTTGGTTACGGGGTTGGTGATGGTTCCGGGGTTGGTGTTGGTTCCGGGGTTGGTGTTGGTTCCGGGGTTGTTGTTGGTTCCGGGGTTGGTGTTGGTTCCGGGGTTGGTGTTGATGGTTCCGGGGTTGGTGTTGATGGTTCCGGGGTTGTTGTTGGTTCCGGGGTTGGTGTTGGTTCTGGGGTTGTTGTTGGTTCCGGGGTTGGTGTTGGTTCCGGGGTTGGTGTTGGTTCCGGGGTTGGTGTTGATGGTTCTGGGGTTGGTGTTGGTTCTGGGGTTGGTGTTGGTTCCGGGGTTGGTGTTGGTTCCGGGGTAGTTTTGGTTCCGGGGTTGGTGTTGGTGTTTGGTTCCGGGGTTGGTGTTGGTTCCGGGGTTGGTGTTGGTTCCGGGGTTGGTGTTGGTTCCGGGGTTGGTGTTGGTACCGGGGTTGGTGTTGGTACTGGGGTTGGTGATGGTTCCGGGGTTGGTGTTGGTTCCGGAGTTGGTTTTGGTTCCCGGGGTTGGTGTTGGTACCGGGGTTGGTGTTGGTACCGAGGTTGGTGATGGTACCGGGGTTGGTGTTGATGGTTCTGGGGTTGGTGATGGTTCTGGGGTTGGTGTTGATGGTTCCGGGGTTGGTGTTGGTTCCGGGGTTGGTGTTGGTTACGGGGTTGTTGTTGGTTCCGGGGTTGGTGTTGGTTCCGGGGTTGGTGTTGGTTACGGGGTTGGTTCCGGGGTTGGTGTTGGTTCCGGGGTTGGTGTTGGTTCCGGGGTTGGTGATGGTTCCGGGGTTGGTGTTGGTTCCGGGGTTGGTGTTGGTTCCGGGGTTGGTGTTGGTTCCGGGGTTGGTGTTGGTTCCGGGGTTGGTGTTGGTTCCGGGGTTGGTGTTGATGGTTCCGGGGTTGTTGTTGGTTCCGGGGTTGGTGTTGGTTCCGGGGTTGGTGTTGGTTCCAGGGTTGTTGTTGGTTCCGGGGTTGGTGTTGGTTCCGGGGTTGGTGTTGATGGTTCCGGGGTTGTTGTTGGTTCCGGGGTTGGTGTTGATGGTTCCGGGGTTGTTGTTGGTTCTGGGGTTGTTGTTGGTTCCGGGGTTGGTGTTGGTTCCGGGGTTGGTGTTGGTTCCGGGGTTGGTGTTGGTTCCGGGGTTGGTGTTGATGGTTCTGGGGTTGGTGTTGGTTCTGGGGTTGGTGTTGGTTCCGGGGTTGGTGTTGATGGTTCTGGGGTTGGTGTTGGTTCCGGGGTTGGTGTTGGTTCCGGGGTAGTTTTGGTTCCGGGGTTGGTGTTGGTGTTTGGTTCCGGGGTTGGTGTTGGTTCCGGGGTTGGTGTTGGTTCCGGGGTTGGTGTTGGTTCCGGGGTTGGTGTTGGTGATGGTTCCGGGGTTGGTGTTGGTGATGGTTCCGGGGTTGGTGTTGGTTCCGGGGTTGGTGTTGGTGATGGTTCTAGGGTTGGTGATGGTTCTAGGGTTGGTGTTGGTTCTAGGGAGGCTGTGGTAGTGTATTCTGTCATTATGGTGTTGCCTTCTGACAGGGAGGAGCAACAGTCTATCTAGTTTGTGTCTGCGCCTCTCATTAACATGTTGTCTCTCCCTTTTCTCTCCAGCCTGTCCTACAGTAAGAATGGAGTGATCCGTGTGGACGGCTTCTCCACTCCAGATCAGTTTGATGAGGAGGATCTGTCCCTCTGGGCTCCTGATGTATACGAGGAGAATGAGTTGGACCCAGACTCCTCCAAGTACATCCTCTCATATATAGGAGACCAGTTCTGTCAGATGGTCACCACTGAGAACACTGCTGCTTCATGGATCAAAAAAGATGGTATGCAGAGGAGCACGGAGAAGTGTTGTTGTTGTTAGTCTGAAAGGCAGAGGAGCACGGAGAAGTGTTGTTGTTAGTCTGAAATGCAGAGGAGCACAGAGAAGTGTTGTTGTTAGTCTGAAAGGCAGAGGAGAACAGAGAAGTGTTGTTGTTGTTAGTCTGAAAGGCAGAGGAGCACAGAGAAGTGTTGTTAGTCTGAAAGGCAGAGGAGCACAGAGAAGTGTTGTTAGTCTGAAAGGCAGAGGAGGACAGAGAAGTGTTGTTGTTAGTCTCAAAGGCAGAGGAGCACAAATAAGTGTTGTTAGTCTGAAAGGCAGAGGAGCACGGAGAAGTGTTGTTGTTGTTAGTCTGAAAGGCAGAGGAGCACAGAGAAGTGTTGTTAGTCTGAAAGGCAGAGGAGCACAGAGAAGTGTTGTTAGTCTGAAAGGCAGAGGAGCACAGAGAAGTGTTGTTGGTCTGAAAGGCAGAGGAGCACAGAGAAGTGTTGTTGTTAGTCTGAAAGGCTAACAGTGTTACTGTAGAAAGCCAGGGTCAAACCTCAAGCTATTATCTGTGTGTTTAACAGGTCATACCATCCTGAACTGAAGGTTTTATTGTAACAACGTTTACAGCCCTCTGAGGCCAGACTAGTTTATAAAGTCTTCTGGATGAAGGAATCATTCTGTCCTATTGAGTCTGTTCTGTTGTCTTCATCCTCCCTGTTTGTGTGCTTTGCCCTGCAGCCAAGATGGCCTGGAAGAGGGCTGTGAGAGGGGTCCGGGAGATGTGTGACGCGTGCGAAGCCACCTTGTTTAACATTCACTGGGTCTGCCACAAGTGTGGCTTTGTGGTTTGTCTGGACTGTTACAAGGCGAAGGAGAGGAAGAGCTCCAAAGGTCAGTCAACATTTAGGATTTTAACATTTAAAAACCTCTTCCTTTCCACCATAGACAAGTAGAGGATACAGGTTTTTCTCCCCCTCTCCCTCTCTCTCCCTCCCTCTCCCTCTCTCCCTCTCCCTCTCCCTCTCTCTCTCTCCCTCTCCCTCTCCCTCTCCATCTCTCTCTCCCTCCCTCTCCCTCTCCATCTCTCTCTCCTTCTCTCATCTCTCTCTCCATCTCTCTCTCCCTCTCTCCATCTCTCTCTCCTTCTCTCCATCTCTCTCTCCATCTCTCTCTCCCTCGCCCTCTCTCCATCTCTCTCTCCATCTCCCTCTCCCTCTCTCCATCTCTCTCTCCCTCTCCCTCTCCCTCTCTCCATCTCTCTCTCCCCCTCCCTCTCCCTCTCTCCCTCTCCATCTCTCCCCCTCCCTTTCTCCCCCTCCCTCCCTCCCTCCCTCCCTCTCTCTCCTCTCTCTCCAAGGTGGGGGTCTGGTTGAGACAGACATTGTGTTGTTCTGATGGTTGGTTGGTCACAGGGCCCTGGGCAGGTGTAAATCACCATGACGACAGACAGAGGGCATATCTGCTGTCCCCAGCCTGCCCCCTACTGCCTGCTATAGTAGTGGTAGGGGACTGTCTGTGTGCTTCTCTCTGTCTCTGTCTGTCTGGCTCTGGCTCCAACTCAAAGGGCTTTATTGGCATGGGAAACACATGTTTATTACCTAAACAAGTGAAATAAACATTACTCTGTCTGCCTGTCTGGACGGCAACCCTCCAGCTCCTACAGAGCGTGGAACCCCCATCCATCACAGCTCCTACAGAGCGTGGAACCCCCATCCATCACAGCTCCTACAGAGTGTGGAACCCCCATCCGTCACAGCTCCTACAGAGTGTGGAACCCCCATCCGTCACGGCTCCTACAGAGTGTGGAACCCCATCCGTCACGGCTCCTACAGAGTGTGGAACCCCATCCGTCACGGCTCCTACAGTGTGTGGAACCCCATCCGTCACGGCTCCTACAGAGTGTGGAACCCCCATCCGTCACGGCTCCTACAGAGTGTGGAACCCCCATCCGTCACGGCTCCTACAGAGTGTGGAACCCCCATCCGTCACGGCTCCTACAGAGCGTGGAAACCCCATCCGTCACGGCTCCTACAGAGCGTGGAAACCCCATCCGTCACGGCTCCTACAGAGCGTGGAAACCCCATCCGTCACGGCTCCTACAGAGCGTGGAAACCCCATCCGTCACGGCTCCTACAGAGCGTGGAAACCCCATCCGTCACGGCTCCTACAGAGCGTGGAAACCCCATCCGTCACGGCTCCTACAGAGCGTGGAAACCCCATCCGTCACGGCTCCTACAGAGCGTGGAAACCCCATCCGTCACGGCTCCTACAGAGCGTGGAAACCCCATCCGTCACGGCTCCTACAGAGCGTGGAAACCCCATCCGTCACGGCTCCTACAGAGCGTGGAAACCCCATCCGTCACGGCTCCTACAGAGCGTGGAACCCCCATCCGTCACGGCTCCTACAGAGCGTGGAACCCCCATCCGTCACGGCTCCTACAGAGCGTGGAAACCCCATCTGTCACGGTGTGTTATTAGCAATAACCGTAGTATAGTTGATATGATTCCCCATGTTGATAAACAGCAGCAGAGGATTCATCCTAATTCTCCAGTTCAACCTGTAAACCTCCTGAGAGTCTGGGTGGAACATCAACACGGTCTGTTCTCATGTAGTGGCTGAGGCCCAAATGGGACCCAATTCCCTTTATAGTGGAACACTCCAACACCCGCAGAGCCCTGGTTAAAGTAGTGCGCTATAAAAGGGAATAGAGTAGCGTTTGAGAAGCAGCCAGACGTGGTTTCCATTGAGATCTGACAGGGTTTGTGTGGCTCAGTTGGTAGAGCATGGTGTTTGCAACGCCAGGGTTGTGGGTTCGATTCCCACGGGGGACCAGTACGAAAAAAAATGTATGAAATGTATGCATTCACTACTGTAAGTCGCTCTGGATAAGAGCGTCTGCTAAATGACTAAAATGTAAATGTAAAAATGTTTGTGACTGTTGGTTTGAGGGTAGTAATGTGTGTTTCGTTGTTCCTCCAGATAAAGAGCTGTATGCCTGGCTGAAGTGTGTCAAGGGACAGCAGCATGGTCACAAGTACTTGATGCCAACACAGATTATCCCAGGAACTGGTAGGAACCAATGATTTATGTTCCTCTCTCTCTGTCTGGACCTCAGCCAGGGCTGGAATAGCTTTCATTATTCAGGAAACTACAACACAAGACAGGACTCCATTACAACACAAGACAGGACTCCATTATAACACAAGACAGGACTCCATTATAACGCAAGACAGGACTCCATTATAACGCAAGACAGGACTCCATTACAACGCAAGACAGGACTCCATTACAACGCAAGACAGGACTCCATTACAACGCAAGACAGGACTCCATTACAACGCAAGACAGGACTCCATTACAACGCAAGACAGGACTCCATTACAACGCAAGACAGGACTCCATTACAACGCAAGACAGGACTCCATTACAACGCAAGACAGGACTCCATTACAACGCAAGACAGGACTCCATTACAACGCAAGACAGGACTCCATTACAACGCAAGACAGGACTCCATTACAACGCAAGACAGGACTCCATTACAACGCAAGACAGGACTCCATTACAACGCAAGACAGGACAGGACTTCAAAGTATATGATAAACCCTGAAAAAGCCCTGCTGGGTTTCACTGGTTCTACTGTGTCAGTGTGAGGTTTGCTGGAGGAACAGCCCAGTCTTTGGCCTGGTTTAGGATACTCTTCATATGTCAACTGGAAACAGAGAAGCAGACTTTAATTCACCTGGTTTCACTGTTTTTTTTTCTTCTTTTCCTAGCTAGTTTTCCATTGTTCTCCTCTGACAATAACACAGTGTAACTGTAGCATGCTGACAGACGTGTGTAGTAATGAAGAGTGGGTCTGGTTTGCAGTTCTAGCAGAGGTGGTGAACGCCATGCATCTGTTCAGGGAGAAGGACAGCGTCAGGGCACCATGTGTCTGTACTGGGAAACACACCAGTCTACTCAACAAGCTGCCAGTTACCAACGGAGTCTCTCAGGTATGGAGATACGCTGCTGTTACTGCTCTGTTACTTCTGCGTCCCCAAGTAGCACCCTATTCACTATATAGTGCACTACTTTAGACCAGAGCCCTATGGCACCCTATTCCCTATATAGTGCACTACTTTAGACCAGGGCCCTATGGAACCGTATTCACTACATGGGAATAAGGTGGTATTTGGGACACACATTCTGGTTTCCAGTACTGCCGAACCCAGTGATTCAGCCTCTGTCCTGCTCTGGAATGTAGAGCTCTGTCTGTTAGCTCAGTAATGTAGACTAGTTAGAGCTCTGTCTGTTAGCTCAGTAATATAGACTAGTTAGAGCTCTGTCTGTTAGCTCAGTAATATAGACTAGTTAGAGCTCTGTCTGTTAGCTCAGTAATATAGACTAGTTAGAGCTCTGTCTGTTAGCTCAGTAATGTAGACTAGTTAGAGCTCTGTCTGTTAGCTCAGTAATGTAGACTAGTTAGAGCCCTGTCTGTTAGTTCTGGAATGTAGACTAGTTAGAGCTCTGTCTGTTAGCTCAGTAATGTAGACTAGTTAGAGCTCTGTCTGTTAGCTCAGTAATGTAGACTAGTTAGACATCTGTCTGTTAGCTCAGTAATGTAGACTAGTTAGAGCTCTGTCTGTTACCTCAGTAATGTAGACTAGTTAGAGCTCTGTCTGTCAGCTCAGTCATGTAGACTAGTTAGAGCTCTGTTAGCTCAGTAATATAGACTAGTTAGAGCTCTGTCTGTTAGCTCAGTAATGTAGACTAGTTACAGCTCTGTTAGCTCAGTAATGTAGACTAGTTAGAGCTCTGTCTGTTAGCTCAGTAATGTAGACTAGTTAGAGCTCTGTCTGTTAGCTCAGTAATGTAGACTAGTTAGAGCTCTGTCTGTCAGCTCAGTAATGTAGACTAGTTAGAGCTCTGTTAGTTCTGGAATGTAGACTAGTTAGAGCTCTGTCTGTTAGCTCAGTAATGTAGACTAGTTAGAGCTCTGTCTGTTAGCTCAGTAATGTAGACTAGTTAGACATCTGTCTGTTAGCTCAGTAATGTAGACTAGTTAGAGCTCTGTCTGTTACCTCAGTAATGTAGACTAGTTAGAGCTCTGTCTGTCAGCTCAGTAATGTAGACTAGTTAGAGCTCTGTTAGCTCAGTAATATAGACTAGTTAGAGCTCTGTCTGTTAGCTCAGTAATGTAGACTAGTTACAGCTCTGTTAGCTCAGTAATGTAGACTAGTTAGAGCTCTGTCTGTTAGCTCAGTAATGTAGACTAGTTAGAGCTCTGTCTGTTAGCTCAGTAATGTAGACTAGTTAGAGCTCTGTCTGTCAGCTCAGTAATGTAGACTAGTTAGAGCTCTGTTAGCTCAGTAATATAGACTAGTTAGAGCTCTGTCTGTTACTAGTTAGAGCTCTGTCTGTTAGCTCAGTAATGTAGACTAGTTAGAGCTCTGTCTGTTAGCTCAGTAATGTAGACTAGTTAGAGCTCTGTCTGTTAGCTCAGTAATGTAGACTAGTTAGAGCTCTGTCTGTTAGCTCAGTAATGTAGACTAGTTAGAGCTCTGTCTGTTAGCTCTGTAATGTAGACTAGTTTAGAGCTCTCCCTTTCCTTCCAGACTTGATTTTGAAATGTGTGTTGTTGACCTGCGTCTCCACCTGTCTCTCCTGGTCAGGTTCTCCAGAACGTGTTGTTGTTGACATGTTGTTGTTGACCTGCGTCTCCACCTGTCTCTCCTGGTCAGGTTCTCCAGAACGTGTTAAACCACAGCAACAAGGTCTCTCTATGTAACGTGAAGACAGAGCCTGGACAGCTGAACCCCATTCAGGGTAAAGCTGAGAGGAACGGAGGCTCCAGCCCTGCCTCAGACATCTCCTCTGACTCCAAACGGACTCCCCCGGAGTCCCAGAGTCCTCTTCACTTCCTGGCTGACCTGGCTGAGCAAAAGTCACGAGAAGAAAAGAAAGGTACATCACGCTAGCCAACACACACCGCACCCTGTCTGCTGGTCCGTCTGACTGTTAGCCCGGACCGCTGACAACGTTCCTCTAAGTGTGTGTCTAGTTTGTGTACTTGTTAGGCTGCCAGCAGAATTCTAACCCTCCTGTTTAGGGCTCAGTATGACTGTAGTTATACAGCAGTATTCCAACCCTCCTGTTTAGGGCTCAGTATGACTGTAGTTATACAGCAGCGTTCCAACCCTCCTGTTTAGGGCGCAGTATTCCAACCCTCCTGTTTTGGGCTCAGTATGACTGTAGTTATACAGTCATGGCCAAAATATAGAGAATGACACAAATATTAATTTCCACAAAGTTTGCTGCTTCAGTGTCTTTAGATATTTTTGTCAGATGTTACTATGGAATACTGAAGTATAATTACAAGCATTTCATAAGTGTCAAAGGCTTTTATTGACAATTACATGAAGTTGATGCAAAGAGTCAATATTTGCAGTGTTGACCCTTCTTTTTCAAGACCTCTGCAATCCGCCCTGGCATGCTGTCAATTAACTTCTGGGCCACATCCTGACTGATGGCCGCACATTCTTGCATAATCAATGCTTGGAGTTTGTCAGAATTTGTGGGGTTTTGTTTGTCAACCCGCCTCTTGAGGATTGACCACAAGTTCTCAATGGGATTAAGGTCTGGGAAGTTTCCTGGCCATGGACCCAAAATATCGATGTTTTGTTCCCCGAGCCACTTAGTTATCACTTTTGCCTTATGGCAAGGTGCTCCATCATGTTGGAAAGGGCATTGTTCGTCACCAAACTGTTCCTGGATGGTTGGGAGAAGTTGCTCTCGGGGGATGTGTTGGTACCATTCTTTATTCATGGCTGTGTTCTTAGGCAAAATTGTGAGTGAGCCCACTCCCTTGGCTGAGAAGCAACCCCACACATGAATGGTCTCAGGATGCTTTACTGTTGGCATGACACAGGACTGATGGTAGCGCTCACCTTGCCTTCTCCGGACAAGCTTTTTTCCGGATGCCCCAAACAATTGGAAATGGGATTCATCAGAGAAAATGACTTTACCCCAGTCCTCAGCAGTCCAATCCCTGTACCTTTTGCAGAATATCAGTCTGTCCCTGATGTTTTTCCTGGAGAGAGGTGGCTTCTTTGCTGCCCTTCTTGACACCAGGCCATCCTCCAAATGTCTTTGCCTCACTGTGCGTGCAGATGCACTCACACCTGCCTGCTGCCATTCCTGAGCAAGCTCTGAACTGGTGGTGCCCCGATCCCGCAGCTGAATCAACTTTAAGAGACGTCCAGGCGCTTGCTGGACTTTCTTGGGCGCCCTGAAGCCTTCTTCACAACAATTGAACCGCTCTCCTTGAAGTTGTTGATGATCCGATAAATGGCTGATTTAGGTGCACTCTTACTGGCAGCAATATCCTTGCCTGTGAAGCCCTTTTTGTGCAAAGCAATGATGACGGCACGTGTTTCCTTGCAGGTAACCATGGTTGACAGAGGAAGAACAATAATTCCAAGCACCACCCTCCTTTTGAAGCTTCCAGTCTGTTATTCGAACTCAATCAGCATGACAGTGATCTCCAGCCTTGTCCTCGTCAACACTCACACCTGTGTTAACGAGAGAATCACTGACATAATGTCAGCTGGTCCTTTTGTGGCAGGGCTGAAATGCAGTGGAAATGTTTTTGGGGGATTCAGTTCATTTGCATGGCAAAGAGGGACTTTGCAATTAATTTCAATTCATCTGATCACTCTTCATAACATTCTGGAGTATATGCAAATTGTCATCATGCAAACTGAGGCAGCAGACTTTGTGAAAATGTATATTTGTGTCATTCTCAAAACTTTTGGCCACGACTGTACAGCACTATTCCAACCCTCCTGTTTAGGGCTCAGTATGACTGCAGCCACATGTTAATCCATCCCATTCGCTCAACCCAACCTGCCTAGAAACTGTCATGTTTAACATCTTGTCATTGTCAGAGATGATATGTATATGGTGGATAATTTGTTTTGTATCATTTTATATCCTGTTTGGACAGCGGTCTTTGGTAGTTGAGGTGTGTTGTAACTGGTGTGTCGCTGTGTTGTGGATTCATACATATTTCTGTCATTATTGTGATAATGTGATGATGGATAATGTATTATCTTGTAACGGGTAAAGTGTGTAACATGTTGATGATATCTCCAGAGAGGTTAGTTGTTACTGCTGTGTGATGATGATGATTTATAACTGATGGATCTTGTCTCTGGTGTAGAAAACAAGGAGTCTCCTCTGGGTAAGGTGGGCAAGGAGGACAAGGTCAGTAGCATGGAGTCTCTCCACTGTAAAGCGTCTAGCCTGGAGTCTCTCCACTGTAAAGCGTCTAGCCTGGTATCTAACATCACAGAACAGGGCTCGACTCTGAGAGACCTCCTAACTACCACCGCTGGTAAACTCCGTCTGGGCTCTACTGATGCTGGCATCGCCTTCGCTCCTGTATACTCCACCGCAGCACAGGTACGTGGCTGGGACAGAGAGACACACACACCCAGGAATAACGCTGTATTATTTCTCCAGACTGATTTGTGTGTTCTAATGCAGTATATGTCCTCTCTCCAGATGGGGAAGAGTGGCCGTAGCATGCCCAACATCCTTGATGACATCATAGCGTCCGTGGTCGAGAACAAAATCCCTGCCAGCCGAGGAGCCAAGCTGAGTCTGAAGCTGGAGGCCACCACCACCACCACTACAGAGGACAGGGAGGTGAAGACAGAGAGGATTGAGAGGAAGAAGCAGCCTGGGACAGGTCCAAACCCTGGGACTGGGACAGGTCCAAACCCTGGGACTGGGACAGGGCCAAACCCTGGGACTGGGACAGGGCCAAACCCTGGGGCTGGGACAGGTCCAAACCCTGGGGCTGGGACAGGTCCCAACCCTGGGGCTGGGACAGGTCCCAACCCTGGGGCTGGGACAGGTCCCAACCCTGGGGCCAAGCCTCAGCTAGAGAAGACCCTGCTGCTCCATGCTGACATCCCCCACTGCTGGTTGTACGAACGCAGACTGCTCTGGCTGAAAGACCATCGCCACCCTGGCAACTGGAAGCTGTTCAGAGAGTGTTGGAGACAGGGACAGGTCAGTCAGTCTCTGCTTCCTCCCTTCAGATGTTTCCCCACTCACTAGCTTAATCTCCAGTGCTTTTAGTTGGTGGATAAGTGGAGATGCAGTGCATGGTGAACATGTGGGTCCTACTGTGTGCAATATTCACTGTTGCTTTGCCTCTGACCGGGTTGTATGGAGTAGAGGTCGGCCGATTATGATTTTTTTTCCAACGCCGATACTGATTATTGTAGGGCCAAAAGGGCCGATACCGATTAATCGGACGATTTGTTTTGATTATTTTTTTTACATTTATTTATTTGTAATAATGACAATTACAACAATATGAATGAACACTTATTTTAACTTAATATAATACATCAATAAAATCAATTTAGCCTCAAATAAATAATGAAACATGTTCAATTTGGTTTAAATAATGCAAAAACAAAGTGTTGGAGAAGAAAGTAAAAGTGTGTGCCATGTAAAAAAAAGCTAACGTTTAAGTTCCTTGCTCAGAACATGAGAACATATGAAAGCTGGTGGTTCCTTTTAACATGAGTCTTCAATATTCCCAGTTAAGATGTTTTAGGTTGTAGTTATTATAGGAATTATAGGACTATTTCTCTCTATCATATTTGTATTTCATATACCTTTGACTATTGGATGTTCTTATAGTGTAACAGTATAGCTTCCGTCCCTCTCCTCGCTCCTACCTGGGCTCGAACCAGGTACACATCGACAATAGCCACCCTCGAAGCAGCGTTACCCATGCAGAGGAAGGGGAACAACTACTCCAAGTCTCAGAGCGAGTGACGTTTGAAACGCTATTAGCGCGCACCCGCTAACTAGCTAGCCATTTCACATCGGTTACACCAGCCTAATCTCGGGAGTTGACAGGCTTGAAGTCATAAACAGAGCAATGCATTGCGAAGGGCTGCTGGCAAACGCACAAAAGTGCTGTTTGAATGAACGCTTACGAGCCTACTGCTGCCTACCATCGCCCAGTCAGACTGCTCTATCAAATCATAGACTTAATTATAACATAATAACACACAGAAACACAAGCCTTAGGTCATTAATATGGTCGAATCCAGAAACTATCATCTCGAAAACAAAACGTTATTCCTGTTACATTGCACAACCTTCAGTGTAATGTCATAATTACGTAAAATTCTGGCAAATTAGTTCGCAATGAGCCAGGCGGCCAAAACTGTTGCATATACCCTGACTGCGTGCAATGAACGCAAAATGACACAATTTCCCTAGTTTAATATTGCCTTCTAACCTGGATTTCTTTTAGCTAAATATGCAGGTTTAAAAATATATACTTCTGTGTATTGATTTTAAGAAAGGCATTGATGTTTATGGATGGTATCACTGCTCTGGATAGTATCACTGCTCTGGATAGCATCACTACTCTGGATGGCATCACTACTCTGGATGGCATCACTACTCTGGATGGCATCACTACTCTGGATGGCATCACTGCTCTGGATGGTATCTCTGCTCTGGATGGTATCTCTGCTCTGGATGGTATCTCTGCTCTGGATGGTATCTCTGCTCTGGATAGTATCACTGCTCTGGATAGTATCACTGCTCTGGATGGTATCACTGCTCTGGATGGTATCACTGCTCTGGATAGTACCACTGCTCTGGATAGTACCACTGCTCTGGATGGTACCACTGCTCTGGATGGTACCACTGCTCTGGATGGTACCACTGCTCTGGATGGTATCACTGCTCTGGATAGTATCACTGCTCTGGATAGTATCACTGCTCTGGATAGTACCACTGCTCTGGATAGTACCGCTGCTCTGGATGGTACCGCTGCTCTGGATAGTACCGCTGCTCTTGAGAGTACCGCTGCTCTGGATAGTATCGCTGCTCTGGATAGTATCGCTGCTCTGGATAGTATCGCTGCTCTGGATAGTATCGCTGCTCTGGATGGTATCGCTGCTCTGGATAGTACCGCTGCTCTGGATAGTACCGCTGCTCTGGATGGTACCGCTGCTCTGGATGGTACCACTGCTCTGGATGGTACCACTGCTCTGGATGGTATCACTGCTCTGGATGGTATCACTGTTAGTATCACTACTCTGGATAGTACCACTGCTCTGGATAGTACCACTGCTCTGGAGGCTGACACGTAAAGCTCTGACGAAGGCTGTGAGGCCGACACGTAAAGCTCTGACGAAGGCTGTGAGGCCGACACGTAAAGCTCTGACGAAGGCTGTGAGGCCCAACACGTAAAGCTCTGACGAAGGCTGTGAGGCCGACACGTAAAGCTTATTAAAGAGCTGTGACACTAGCAAGAGCGGTCTGCGGGTTTCTTCTTTTTCTAATTTTGTAAAAAATGTAATCCTGATGTCGTTATAATGTTGAAATCTTCACACAACTAATGTAATGTCTTGTCTTCTCCAGCCTGTCCTGGTGACGGGGCTCCATAAGCCTCTGAATGCAGCTCTGTGGAAGGCCGACAGCTTCAACCAGGAGTTTGCTGACCATCAGGGAGACCTGCTGAACTGTAAAGATGGACTTGTCTCTAACGCTGGAATCAACGAGTTCTGGGACGGCTTCGAGGACCTCACCAGTGAGTAGTCTTCATCCTTTATTCTGGTTATTGATCCTCACCAGTGAGTAGTCTTCATCCTTTATTCTGGTTATTGATCCTCACCAGTGAGTAGTCTTCATCATTTATCTGGTTAATGATCCTCACCAGTGAGTAGTCTTAGTGTATACCCTGAGTATACCAGACACTAAGTGTGTACCCTGAGTATACCAGACACTAAGTGTATACCCCGAGTATACCAGACACTAAGTGTGTACCCCGAGTATACCAGACACTAAGTGGATACCCCGAGTATACCAGACATTAGGAACCCCTTTTTTACCCTCAGAACAGCCTCAATACATTGGGACATGGACTCCACAAGGTGTCGAAAGCGTTCCACAGGGATGCTGGCCCATGTTGACTCCAATGCTTCCCGCTGTTGTCAAGTTGGCCTGATGTCCTCTGGGTAGTGGACCATTCTGGATACACAGTGCATTTACACATTTTGTTACAAACTTTTTCTAAACTTGATTTAAAAAAATCCTCATCAATCTATACACAATACCCCATAATGACAAAGTGATAACAGGTTTTTAGAAAATTTTGCTAATTTATAAAAAAAAAAAAAGTAACTTATTTACATAAGTATTCAGACCCTTTACTCTGTGACTCGAAGTTGAGCTCAGGTGCATCCTGTTTCCAGTGATCATCCTTGATGTTTTTACCACAGTCCACATGTGGTAAATTCAATTAATTGGACATGATTTGGAAAGGCACACACCTGTCTATATAAGGTCCCACAATTGACAGTGCATGTCAGAGCAAAAACCAAGCCACTAGGTCGAAGGAATTGTCTGTAGCGCTCAGAGACAGGATTGTGTCGTGGCACAGATCTGGGGAAGGGTACCAAAAAAATTATGCAGCATTGAAGGTCCCCAAGAACACAGTGGCCTCCATCATTCTTAAATAGAAGAAGTTTGGAACCACCAAGACTCTTCCTAGAGCTGGCCGCTCAGCCAAACGGAGCAATCGGGGGAGAAAGGCCTTGGTCAGGGAGGTGACCAAGAACCTGATGGTCACTCTGACAGAGCTCCAGAGTTCCTCTGTAGAGATGGGAGAACATTCCAGAAGGACAACCATCTCTGCAGCACTTCACCAAACAGGCCTTTATGGTAGAGTGGCCAGACGGAAGCCACTCCTCAGTAAAAGGCACATGACAGCACGCTTGGAGTTTGCCAAAAGGCACCTCAAGGACTCTCAGACCAGGAGAAACAAGATACTCTGGTCTGATGGAACCAAGATTGAAATCCTTGGCCTGAATGCCAAGGGTCACGTCTGGAGAAAGCATAGCACCATCCCTATGGTGAAGCATGGTGGTGGCAGCATCATGCTGTGGGGATGACGCCCACATCATAGTTGAGTGGGTGACAGCTCATTGCTCACTCTGACACACTGAGTTCTGCCTTCAAGGTATGATTTCATCCATCTCAAGGCATCGGGGGTGGGGGGGGGAAGTTGAACTTGGACAATTTTGTGATGAGAACCTAATGGTTAACAGTATCAAAAGCCTTCCTTAGGTCCAGAAAACACAGCCCCAACAACACCCCCTTTGTCCATCTTGGACTTGACATTTTCCTGAAGAAAGCAGTGTATGTTCATGTAGTGTATATTATGATGTATATATAATATACAATATTTGTAATAATACCAAAGTATTGATTACCGTAATTTCCGGACTATAAGCCGCAACTTTTTTCCCACGCTTTGAACCTCGCTGCTGAAACAAGGCTAATATATAGATTTTTCCAGCTTTCAATTTTTTTTTGAAAGGAGATGACTTCAGTGGTTTCAGTGCACAGGAGGAGGAAGATTTTGACCAATGACTTTCTTGGTAGGCTACTGTTTACTGCAAATGTTTTATTTTTGTTACAAGCCGTGTTTCGTTAAAGCCCATTTATTTTTGTTACAAGCCGTGTTTCGTTAAAGCTATTTATTTTTGTTACAAGCCGTGTTTCGTTAAAGCCTATTTATTTTTGTTACAAGCCGTGTTTCGTTAAAGCCTGTGTAAAGTTCATTTGTTTCTATGTACCGGTAGGCACCTGCGGCTTATAGACATGTGCGGCTTATTTATGTTCAAAATAATATATATTTTTTTAATTCAGTGGGTGCGTCTTATATTCAGGTGCGCTCAATAGTCCGGAAATTACGGTATGTCAATGTTTTACAGGAAAGCATCTTTCCCTATCTATACTCTTACTAAAGTCTCCTGTGTTGTCACCTGTGTTCCCTCCCCCACTCTCAGAGCGACCCAAGTCTAAAGACGGAGACACTGTGGTGTACAGGCTGAAGGACTGGCCATCAGGAGAGGAGTTCATGGCCCTCATGCCTTCCAGGTAGGTCAAGGCTAACTCATCATAGCCAAGGATGCAGTCATAGTCATGGGGATTCTCCACAGTCTACCGGTTTGTCTGGGCAGTAGGTCCAGCTATATAACACTATCTAGTAGATCCAGCTATATAACACTGTCCAGTAGATCCAGCTATATAACACTGTCTGGTAGATCCAGTAGATCCAGCTTTATAACACTGTCTGGTAGATCCAGTAGATCCAGCTTTATAACACTGTCTAGTAGATCCAGCTATATAACACTGTCTAGTAGATCCAGCTATATAACACTGTCTAGTAGGTCCAGCTATATAACACTGTCTAGTAGATCCAGCTATATAACACTGTCCAGTAGATCCAGTAGATCCAGCTATGTAACACTGTCCAGTAGGTCCAGTAGATCCAGCTATATAACACTGTCCAGTAGGTCCAGCTATATAACATTTCCAGTAGATCTAGTAGATCCAGCTATATAACACTGTCTAGTAGATCCAGCTATATAACACTGTCTAGTAGATCCAGCTATAAAACACTGTCCAGTAGATCCAGCTATATAACACTGTCTAGTAGGTCCAGTAGATACAGCTATATAACACTGTCTAGTAGGTCCAGCTATATAACACTGTCTAGTACATCCAGCTATATAACACTGCCCAGTAGATCCAGCTATATAACACTGTCCAGTAGATCCAGCTATATAACACTATCTAGTAGGCCCAGTAGATCCAGTTATATAACACTGTCCAGTAGATCCAGCTATATAACACTGTCCAGTAGATCCAGCTATATAACACTGTTTAGTAGATCTAGTAGATCCAGCTATATAACACTGTCTAGTAGATCCAGCTATATAACACTGTCTAGTAGATCCAGCTATATAACACTGTCTAGTAGATCCAGCTATATAACACTGTCTAGTAGATCCAGCTATATAACACTGTCCAGTAGATCCAGTAGATCCAGCTATATAACACTGTCCAGTAGGTCCAGTAGATCCAGCTATATAACACTGTCCAGTAGATCCAGCTATATAACACTGTCCAGTAGGTCCAGCTATATAACACTGTCTAGTAGATCCAGCTATATAACACTGTCTTGTAGATCCAGCTATATAACACTGTCTAGTAGATCCAGCTATATAACACTGTCTAGTAGATCCAGCTATATAACACTGTCTAGTAGATCCAGCTATATAACACTGTCTAGTAGGTCCAGCTATATAACACTGTCTAGTAGGTCCAGCTATATAACACTGTCTAGTAGGTCTAGCTATATAACACTGTCTAGTAGGTCTAGCTATATAACACTGTCTAGTAGGTCTAGCTATATAACACTGTCTAGTAGGTCCAGCTATATAACACTGTCTAGTAGGTCCAGCTATATAACACTGTCTAGTAGGTCCAGCTATATAACACTGTCTAGTAGGTTCAGCTATATAACACTGTCTAGTAGGTTCAGCTATATAACACTGTCTAGTAGGTCCAGCTATATAACACTGTCTAGTAGGTCCAGCTATATAACACTGTCTAGTAGGTCCAGCTATATAACACTGTCTAGTAGGTCCAGCTATATAACACTGTCTATTAGATCCAGCTATATAACACTGTCTAGGAGATCCAGCTATATAACACTGTCTAGTAGATCCAGCTATATAACACTGTCTAGTAGATCCAGCTATATAACACTGTCTAGTAGATCCAGCTATATAACACTGTCTAGTAGATCCAGCAATATAACACTGTCTAGTAGATCCAGCTATATAACACTGTCCAGTAGATCCAGTAGATCCAGCTATATAACACTGTCTAGTAGGTCCAGTAGATCCAGCTATATAACACTGTCCAGTAGATACAGCTATATAACACTGTCCAGTAGATCCAGCTATATAACACTGTTTAGTAGATCTAGTAGATCCAGCTATATAACACTGTCTAGTAGATCCAGCTATATAACACTGTCTAGTAGATCCAGCTATATAACACTGTCTAGTAGATCCAGCTATATAACACTGTCCAGTAGATCCAGTAGATCCAGCTATATAACACTGTCCAGTAGGTCCAGTAGATCCAGCTATATAACACTGTCCAGTAGATCCAGCTATATAACACTGTCCAGTAGGTCCAGCTATATAACACTGTCTAGTAGATCCAGCTATATAACACTGTCTAGTAGATCCAGCTATATAACACTGTCTAGTAGATCCAGCTATATAACACTGTCTAGTAGATCCAGCTATATAACACTGTCTAGTAGATCCAGCTATATAACACTGTCTAGTAGGTCCAGCTATATAACACTGTCTAGTAGGTCCAGCTATATAACACTGTCTAGTAGGTCTAGCTATATAACACTGTCTAGTAGGTCTAGCTATATAACACTGTCTAGTAGGTCTAGCTATATAACACTGTCTAGTAGGTCCAGCTATATAACACTGTCTAGTAGGTCCAGCTATATAACACTGTCTAGTAGGTCCAGCTATATAACACTGTCCAGTAGATCCAGTAGATCCAGCTATATAACACTGTCTAGTAGGTCTAGCTATATAACACTGTCTAGTAGGTCTAGCTATATAACACTGTCCAGTAGATCCAGCTATATAACACTGTCCAGTAGGTCCAGCTATATAACACTGTCTAGTAGATCCAGCTATATAACACTGTCTAGTAGATCCAGCTATATAACACTGTCTAGTAGATCCAGCTATATAACACTGTCTAGTAGATCCAGCTATATAACACTGTCTAGTAGATCCAGCTATATAACACTGTCCAGTAGGTCCAGCTATATAACACTGTCTAGTAGATCCAGCTATATAACACTGTCTAGTAGATCCAGCTATATAACACTGTCTAGTAGATCCAGCTATATAACACTGTCTAGTAGATCCAGCTATATAACACTGTCTAGTAGATCCAGCTATATAACACTGTCTAGTAGGTCCAGTAGATACATCTATATGACACTGTCTAGTAGGTCCAGCTATATAACACTGTCTAGTAGATCCAGCTATATAACACTGCCCAGTAGATCCAGCTATATAACACTGTTTAGTAGATCTAGTACATCCAGCTATATAACACTGCCCAGTCGATCCAGCTATATAACACTGTCCAGTTGGTCCCGTAGATCCAGTTATATAACACTGTCCAGTAGATCCAGCTATATAACACTGTCTAGTAGATCAAGCTATATAACACTGTCTAGTAGATCCAGCTATATAACACAGTCCAGTAGATCCAGCTATATAACACTGTTTAGTAGATCCAGCTATATAACACTGTCTAGTAAATCCAGTAGGTCCAGCTATATAACACTGTCTAGTAGATCCAGCTATATAACACTGTCTGGTAGGTCCAGCTATATAACACTGTCTAGTAGGTCCAGCTATATAACACTGTCTAGTAGGTCCAGCTATATAACACTGTCTAGTAGATCCAGCTATATAACACTGTCTAGTAGATCCAGCTATATAACACTGTCTAGTAGATCCAGCTATATAACACTGTCTAGTAGATCCAGCTATATAACACTGTCTAGGAGGTCCAGCTATATAACACTGTCTAGGAGATCCAGCTATACAACACTGTCTAGGAGATCCAGCTATATAACACTGTCTATTAGATCCAACTATATAACACTGTCCAGTATATCCAGCTATATAACACTGTCTAGTAGGTCCAGCTATATAACACTGTCTAGTACATCCAGCTATATAACACTGTCTAGTAGATCCAGCTATATAACACTTTTTAGTAGATCTAGTAGATCCAGCTATATAACACTGTCTAGTAGGTCCAGTAGATACAGCTATATAACACTGTCTAGTAGGTCCAGCTATATAACACTGTCTAGTACATCCAGCTATATAACACCGCCCAGTAGATCCAGCTATATAACACTGTCCAGTTGGTCCAGTAGATCCAGCTATATAACACTATCTAGTAGGCCCAGTAGATCCAGTTATATAACACTGTCCAGTAGATCCAGCTATATAACACTGTCTAGTAGATCCAGCTATATAACACAGTCCAGTAGATCCAGCTATATAACACTGTCTAGTAGGTCTAGCTATATAACACTGTCTAGTAGGTCCAGCTATATAACACTGTCTAGTAGGTCCAGCTATATAACACTGTCTAGTAGATCCAGCTATATAACACTGTCCAGTAGATCCAGTAGATCCAGCTATATAACACTGTCCAGTAGGTCCAGTAGATCCAGCTATATAACACTGTCCAGTAGATCCAGCTATATAACACTGTCCAGTAGATCCAGCTATATAACACTGTCCAGTAGATCTAGTAGATCCAGCTATATAACACTGTCTAGTAGATCCAGCTATATAACACTGTCTAGTAGATCCAGCTATATAACACTGTCCAGTAGGTCCAGTAGATCCAGCTATATAACACTGTCCAGTAGATCCAGCTATATAACACTGTCCAGTAGATCCAGCTATATAACACTGTCCAGTAGATCCAGCTATATAACACTGCCCAGTCGATCCAGCTATATAACACTGTCCAGTTGGTCCCGTAGATCCAGTTATATAACACTGTCCTGTAGATCCAGCTATATAACACTGTCTAGTAGATCCAGCTATATAACACAGTCCAGTAGATCCAGCTATATAACACTGTTTAGTAGATCCAGCTATATAACACTGTCTAGTAAATCCAGTAGGTCCAGCTATATAACACTGTCTAGTAGATCCAGCTATATAACACTGTCTGGTAGGTCCAGCTATATAACACTGTCTAGTAGGTCCAGCTATATAACACTGTCTAGTAGGTCCAGCTATATAACACTGTCTAGTAGATCCAGCTATATAACACTGTCTAGTAGATCCAGCTATATAACACTGTCTAGTAGGTTCAGCTATATAACACTGTCTAGTAGGTCCAGCTATATAACACTGTCTAGTAGATCCAGCTATATAACACTGTCCAGTAGATCCAGCTATATAACACTGTCTAGTAGATCCAGCTATATAACACTGTCTAGTAGATCTAGCTATATAACACTGTCTCGTAGGTCCAGCTATATAACACTGTCTAGTAGGTCCAGCTATATAACACTGTCTAGTAAGTCCAGCTATATAACACTGTCTAGTAGGTCCAGCTATATAACACTTTCCAGTAGATCCAGCTATATAACACTGTCTAGTAGATCCAGCTATATAACACTGTCCAGCAGATCCAGCTATATAACACTGTTTAGTAGATCTAGTACATCCAGCTATATAACACTGCCCAGTCGATCCAGCTATATAACACTGTCCAGTTGGTCCAGTAGATCCAGTTATATAACACTGTCCAGTAGATCCAGCTATATAACACTGTCCAGTAGATCCAGCTATATAACACTGTCTAGTAGATCCAGCTATATAACACTGTCTAGTAGATCCAGCTATATAACACAGTCCAGTAGATCCAGCTATATAACACTGTTTAGTAGATCCAGCTATATAACACTGTCTAGTAGATCCAGCTATATAACACTGTCTAGTAGATCCAGCTATATAACACTGTCTAGTAGGTCCAGCTATATAACACTGTCTAGTAGATCCAGCTATATAACACTGTCTAGTAGATCCAGCTATATAACACTGTCTACTAGATCCAGCTATATAACACTGTCTAGTAGATCCAGCTATATAACACTGTCTAGTAGATCCAGCTATATAACACTGTCTAGTAGATCCAGCTATATAACACTGTCTAGGAGGTCCAGCTATATAACACTGTCTAGGAGGTCCAGCTAAATAACACTGTCTAGGAGGTCCAGCTCTATAACACTGTCTAGGAGATCCAGCTATATAACACTGTCTAGGAGATCCAGCTATATAACACTGTCTAGTAGATCCTGCTATATAACACTGTCTAGTAGATCCAGCTATATAACACTGACTAGTAGGTCTAGCTATATAACACCTTCTAGTAGGTCTAGCTATATAACACTGTCTAGTAGGTCCAGCTATATAACACTGTCTAGTAGATCCAGCTATATAACACTGTCCAGTAGGTCCAGTAGATCCAGCTATATAACACTGTCCAGTAGGTCCAGTAGATCCAGCTATATAACACTGTCCAGTAGATCCAGCTATATAACACTGTCCAGTAGATACAGCTATATAACACTGTCCAGTAGGTCCAGCTATATAACATATCTAGTAGATCCAGCTATATAACACTGTCTAGTAGATCCAGCTATATAACACTGTCTAGTAGATCCAGCTATATAACACTGTCTAGTAGATCCAGCTATATATCACTGTCTAGTAGATCCAGCTATATAACACTGTCTAGTAGATCCAGCTATATAACACTGTCTAGTAGATCCAGCTATATAACACTGTCTAGTAGATCCAGCTATATAACACTGTCTAGTAGGTCCAGCTATATAACACTGTCTAGTAGGTCCAGCTATATAACACTGTCTAGGAGGTCCAGCTATATAACACTGTCTAGGAGGTCCAGCTATATAACACTGTCTAGGAGGTCCAGCTATATAACACTGTCTAGGAGGTCCAGCTATATAACACTGTCTAGGAGGTCCAGCTATATAACACTGTCTAGGAGGTCCAGCTATATAACACTGTCTAGGAGGTCCAGCTATATAACACTGTCTAGGAGATCCAGCTATATAACACTGTCTAGGAGATCCAGCTATATAACACTGTCTAGGAGATCCAGCTATATAACACTGTCTATTAGATCCAACTATATAACACTGTCCAGTAGATCCAGCTATATAACACTGTCTAGTAGGTCCAGTAGATACAGCTATATAACACTGTCTAGTAGGTCCAGCTATATAACACTGTCTAGTACATCCAGCTATATAACACTGTTTAGTAGATCTAGTAGATCCGGCTATATAACACTGTCTAGTAGGTCCAGCTATATAACACTGTCTAGTACATCCAGCTATATAACACTGCCCGGTAGATCCAGCTATATAACACTGTCCAGTTGGTCCAGTAGATCCAGCTATATAACACTATCTAGTAGGCCCAGTAGATCCATTTATATAACACTGTCCAGTAGATCCAGCTATATAACACTGTCCAGTAGATCCAGCTATATAACACTGTCTAGTAGGTCTAGCTATATAACACTGTCTAGTAGGTCCAGCTATATAACACTGTCTAGTAGGTCCAGCTATATAACACTGTCTAGTAGATCCAGCTATATAACACTGTCCAGTAGATCCAGTAGATCCAGCTATATAACACTGTCCAGTAGATCAAGCTATATAACACTGTTTAGTAGATCTAGTAGATCCAGCTATATAACACTGTCTAGTAGATCCAGCTATATAACACTGTCTAGTAGATCCAGCTATATAACACTGTCTAGTAGATCCAGCTATATAACACTGTCTAGTAGATCCAGCTATATAACACTGACTAGTAGGTCTAGCTATATAACACTGTCTAGTAGGTCTAGCTATATAACACTGTCTAGTAGGTCCAGCTATATAACACTGTCTAGTAGGTCCAGCTATATAACACTGTCTAGTAGATCCAGCTATATAACACTGTCCAGTAGATCCAGTAGATCCAGCTATATAACACTGTCCTGTAGGTCCAGTAGATCCAGCTATATAACACTGTCCAGTAGATCCAGCTATATAACACTGTCCAGTAGATCCAGCTATATAACACTGTCCAGTAGGTCCAACTATATAACATTTCCAGTAGATCTAGTAGATCCAGTTATATAACACTGTCTAGTAGATCCAGTTATATAACACTGTCTAGTAGATCCAGCTATATAACACTGTCTAGTAGATCCAGCTATATAACACTGTCTAGTAGATCCAGCTATATATCACTGTCTAGTAGATCCAGCTATATAACACTGTCTAGTAGATCCAGCTATATAACACTGTCTAGTAGATCCAGCTATATAACACTGTCTAGTAGGTCTAGCTATATAACACTGTCTAGTAGGTCTAGCTATATAACACTGTCTAGTAGGTCCAGCTATATAACACTGTCTAGTAGGTCCAGCTATATAACACTGTCTAGTAGGTCCAGCTATATAACACTGTCTATTAGATCCAGCTATATAACACTGTCTAGTAGATCCAGCTATATAACACTGTCCAGTAGATCCAGTAGATCCAGCTATATAACACTGTCTAGTAGATCCAGCTATATAACACTGTCTAGTAGATCCAGCTATATAACACTGTCTAGTAGATCCAGCTATATAACACTGTCTAGTAGGTCCAGCTATATAACACTGTCTAGTAGGTCCAGCTATATAACACTGTCTAGTAAGTCCAGCTATATAACACTGTCTAGTAGGTCCAGCTATATAACACTTTCCAGTAGATCCAGCTATATAACACTGTCTAGTAGATCCAGCTATATAACACTGTCCAGTAGATCCAGCTATATAACACTGTCTAGTAGGTCCAGTAGATACAGCTATATGACACTGTCTAGTAGGTCCAGCTATATAACACTGTCTAGTAGATCCAGCTATATAACACTGCCCAGTAGATCCAGCTATATAACACTGTTTAGTAGATCTAGTACAACCAGCTATATAACACTGCCCAGTCGATCCAGCTATATAACACTGTCCAGTTGGTCCCGTAGATCCAGTTATATAACACTGTCCAGTAGATCCAGCTATATAACACTGTCTAGTAGATCCAGCTATATAACACTGTCTAGTAGATCCAGCTATATAACACAGTACAGTAGATCCAGCTATATAACACTGTTTAGTAGATCCAGCTATATAACACTGTCTAGTAAATCCAGTAGGTCCAGCTATATAACACTGTCTAGTAGATCCAGCTATATAACACTGTCTGGTAGGTCCAGCTATATAACACTGTCTAGTAGGTCCAGCTATATAACACTGTCTAGTAGGTCTAGCTATATAACACTGTCTAGTAGGTCTAGCTATATAACACTGTCTAGTAGGTCCAGCTATATAACACTGTCTAGTAGGTCCAGCTATATAACACTGTCTAGTAGGTCCAGCTATATAACACTGTCTAGTAGGTCCAGCTATATAACACTGTCTAGTAGGTTCAGCTATATAACACTGTCTAGTAGGTCCAGCTATATAACACTGTCTAGTAGATCCAGCTATATAACACTGTCCAGTAGATCCAGTAGATCCAGCTATATAACACTGTCTAGTAGATCCAGCTATATAACACTGTCTAGTAGATCTAGCTATATAACACTGTCTCGTAGGTCCAGCTATATAACACTGTCTAGTAGGTCCAGCTATATAACACTGTCTAGTAAGTCCAGCTATATAACACTGTCTAGTAGGTCCAGCTATATAACACTTTCCAGTAGATCCAGCTATATAACACTGTCTAGTAGATCCAGCTATATAACACTGTCCAGCAGATCCAGCTATATAACACTGTTTAGTAGATCTAGTACATCCAGCTATATAACACTGCCCAGTCGATCCAGCTATATAACACTGTCCAGTTGGTCCAGTAGATCCAGTTATATAACACTGTCCAGTAGATCCAGCTATATAACACTGTCCAGTAGATCCAGCTATATAACACTGTCTAGTAGATCCAGCTATATAACACTGTCTAGTAGATCCAGCTATATAACACAGTCCAGTAGATCCAGCTATATAACACTGTTTAGTAGATCCAGCTATATAACACTGTCTAGTAGATCCAGCTATATAACACTGTCTAGTAGATCCAGCTATATAACACTGTCTAGTAGGTCCAGCTATATAACACTGTCTAGTAGATCCAGCTATATAACACTGTCTAGTAGATCCAGCTATATAACACTGTCTAGTAGATCCAGCTATATAACACTGTCTAGTAGATCCAGCTATATAACACTGTCTAGTAGATCCAGCTATATAACACTGTCTAGTAGATCCAGCTATATAACACTGTCTAGTAGATCCAACTATATAACACTGTCTAGTAGATCCAGCTATATAACACTGTCTAGGAGGTCCAGCTATATAACACTGTCTAGGAGGTCCAGCTATATAACACTGTCTAGGAGGTCCAGCTCTATAACACTGTCTAGGAGATCCAGCTATATAACACTGTCTAGGAGATCCAGCTATATAACACTGTCTAGTAGATCCTGCTATATAACACTGTCTAGTAGATCCAGCTATATAACACTGACTAGTAGGTCTAGCTATATAACACCTTCTAGTAGGTCTAGCTATATAACACTGTCTAGTAGGTCCAGCTATATAACACTGTCTAGTAGGTCCAGCTATATAACACTGTCTAGTAGATCCAGCTATATAACACTGTCCAGTAGGTCCAGTAGATCCAGCTATATAACACTGTCCAGTAGGTCCAGTAGATCCAGCTATATAACACTGTCCAGTAGATCCAGCTATATAACACTGTCCAGTAGATACAGCTATACAACACTGTCCAGTAGGTCCAGCTATATAACATATCTAGTAGATCCAGCTATATAACACTGTCTAGTAGATCCAGCTATATAACACTGTCTAGTAGATCCAGCTATATATCACTGTCTAGTAGATCCAGCTATATAACACTGTCTAGTAGATCCAGCTATATAACACTGTCTAGTAGATCCAGCTATATAACACTGTCTAGTAGATCCAGCTATATAACACTGTCTAGTAGATCCAGCTATATAACACTGTCTAGTAGGTCCAGCTATATAACACTGTCTAGTAGGTCCAGCTATATAACACTGTCTAGGAGGTCCAGCTATATAACACTGTCTAGGAGGTCCAGCTATATAACACTGTCTAGGAGGTCCAGCTATATAACACTGTCTAGGAGGTCCAGCTATATAACACTGTCTAGGAGGTCCAGCTATATAACACTGTCTAGGAGGTCCAGCTATATAACACTGTCTAGGAGATCCAGCTATATAACACTGTCTAGGAGATCCAGCTATATAACACTGTCTATTAGATCCAACTATATAACACTGTCCAGTAGATCCAGCTATATAACACTGTCTAGTAGGTCCAGTAGATACAGCTATATAACACTGTCTAGTAGGTCCAGCTATATAACACTGTCTAGTACATCCAGCTATATAACACTGTTTAGTAGATCTAGTAGATCCGGCTATATAACACTGTCTAGTAGGTCCAGCTATATAACACTGTCTAGTACATCCAGCTATATAACACTGCCCGGTAGATCCAGCTATATAACACTGTCCAGTTGGTCCAGTAGATCCAGCTATATAACACTATCTAGTAGGCCCAGTAGATCCATTTATATAACACTGTCCAGTAGATCCAGCTATATAACACTGTCCAGTAGATCCAGCTATATAACACTGTCTAGTAGGTCTAGCTATATAACACTGTCTAGTAGGTCCAGCTATATAACACTGTCTAGTAGGTCCAGCTATATAACACTGTCTAGTAGGTCCAGCTATATAACACTGTCTAGTAGGTCCAGCTATATAACACTGTCTAGTAGATCCAGCTATATAACACTGTCCAGTAGATCCAGTAGATCCAGCTATATAACACTGTCCAGTAGATCTAGTAGATCCAGCTATATAACACTGTCTAGTAGATCCAGCTATATAACACTGTCTAGTAGATCCAGCTATATAACACTGTCTAGTAGATCCAGCTATATAACACTGTCTAGTAGATCCAGCTATATAACACTGACTAGTAGGTCTAGCTATATAACACTGTCTAGTAGGTCTAGCTATATAACACTGTCTAGTAGGTCCAGCTATATAACACTGTCTAGTAGGTCCAGCTATATAACACTGTCTAGTAGATCCAGCTATATAACACTGTCCAGTAGATCCAGTAGATCCAGCTATATAACACTGTCCTGTAGGTCCAGTAGATCCAGCTATATAACACTGTCCAGTAGATCCAGCTATATAACACTGTCCAGTAGATCCAGCTATATAACACTGTCCAGTAGGTCCAACTATATAACATTTCCAGTAGATCTAGTAGATCCAGTTATATAACACTGTCTAGTAGATCCAGTTATATAACACTGTCTAGTAGATCCAGCTATATAACACTGTCTAGTAGATCCAGCTATATAACACTGTCTAGTAGATCCAGCTATATAACACTGTCTAGTAGATCCAGCTATATAACACTGTCTAGTAGATCCAGCTATATAACACTGTCTAGTAGATCCAGCAATATAACACTGTCTAGTAAATCCAGTAGGTCCAGCTATATAACACTGTCTAGTAGATCCAGCTATATAACACTGTCTGGTAGGTCCAGCTATATAACACTGTCTAGTAGGTCCAGCTATATAACACTGTCTAGTAGGTCTAGCTATATAACACTGTCTAGTAGGTCTAGCTATATAACACTGTCTAGTAGGTCCAGCTATATAACACTGTCTAGTAGGTCCAGCTATATAACACTGTCTAGTAGGTCCAGCTATATAACACTGTCTAGTAGGTCCAGCTATATAACACTGTCTAGTAGGTCCAGCTATATAACACTGTCTAGTAGGTCCAGCTATATAACACTGTCTAGTAGATCCAGCTATATAACACTGTCCAGTAGATCCAGTAGATCCAGCTATATAACACTGTCTAGTAGATCCAGCTATATAACACTGTCTAGTAGATCTAGCTATATAACACTGTCTCGTAGGTCCAGCTATATAACACTGTCTAGTAGGTCCAGCTATATAACACTGTCTAGTAAGTCCAGCTATATAACACTGTCTAGTAGGTCCAGCTATATAACACTTTCCAGTAGATCCAGCTATATAACACTGTCTAGTAGATCCAGCTATATAACACTGTCCAGCAGATCCAGCTATATAACACTGTTTAGTAGATCTAGTACATCCAGCTATATAACACTGCCCAGTCGATCCAGCTATATAACACTGTCCAGTTGGTCCAGTAGATCCAGTTATATAACACTGTCCAGTAGATCCAGCTATATAACACTGTCCAGTAGATCCAGCTATATAACACTGTCTAGTAGATCCAGCTATATAACACTGTCTAGTAGATCCAGCTATATAACACAGTCCAGTAGATCCAGCTATATAACACTGTTTAGTAGATCCAGCTATATAACACTGTCTAGTAGATCCAGCTATATAACACTGTCTAGTAGATCCAGCTATATAACACTGTCTAGTAGGTCCAGCTATATAACACTGTCTAGTAGATCCAGCTATATAACACTGTCTAGTAGATCCAGCTATATAACACTGTCTAGTAGATCCAGCTATATAACACTGTCTAGTAGATCCAGCTATATAACACTGTCTAGTAGATCCAGCTATATAACACTGTCTAGTAGATCCAACTATATAACACTGTCTAGTAGATCCAGCTATATAACACTGTCTAGGAGGTCCAGCTATATAACACTGTCTAGGAGGTCCAGCTATATAACACTGTCTAGGAGGTCCAGCTCTATAACACTGTCTAGGAGATCCAGCTATATAACACTGTCTAGGAGATCCAGCTATATAACACTGTCTAGTAGATCCTGCTATATAACACTGTCTAGTAGATCCAGCTATATAACACTGACTAGTAGGTCTAGCTATATAACACCTTCTAGTAGGTCTAGCTATATAACACTGTCTAGTAGGTCCAGCTATATAACACTGTCTAGTAGGTCCAGCTATATAACACTGTCTAGTAGATCCAGCTATATAACACTGTCCAGTAGGTCCAGTAGATCCAGCTATATAACACTGTCCAGTAGGTCCAGTAGATCCAGCTATATAACACTGTCCAGTAGATCCAGCTATATAACACTGTCCAGTAGATACAGCTATACAACACTGTCCAGTAGGTCCAGCTATATAACATATCTAGTAGATCCAGCTATATAACACTGTCTAGTAGATCCAGCTATATAACACTGTCTAGTAGATCCAGCTATATATCACTGTCTAGTAGATCCAGCTATATAACACTGTCTAGTAGATCCAGCTATATAACACTGTCTAGTAGATCCAGCTATATAACACTGTCTAGTAGATCCAGCTATATAACACTGTCTAGTAGATCCAGCTATATAACACTGTCTAGTAGGTCCTGCTATATAACACTGTCTAGTAGGTCCAGCTATATAACACTGTCTAGGAGGTCCAGCTATATAACACTGTCTAGGAGGTCCAGCTATATAACACTGTCTAGGAGGTCCAGCTATATAACACTGTCTAGGAGGTCCAGCTATATAACACTGTCTAGGAGGTCCAGCTATATAACACTGTCTAGGAGGTCCAGCTATATAACACTGTCTAGGAGATCCAGCTATATAACACTGTCTAGGAGATCCAGCTATATAACACTGTCTATTAGATCCAACTATATAACACTGTCCAGTAGATCCAGCTATATAACACTGTCTAGTAGGTCCAGTAGATACAGCTATATAACACTGTCTAGTAGGTCCAGCTATATAACACTGTCTAGTACATCCAGCTATATAACACTGTTTAGTAGATCTAGTAGATCCGGCTATATAACACTGTCTAGTAGGTCCAGCTATATAACACTGTCTAGTACATCCAGCTATATAACACTGCCCGGTAGATCCAGCTATATAACACTGTCCAGTTGGTCCAGTAGATCCAGCTATATAACACTATCTAGTAGGCCCAGTAGATCCATTTATATAACACTGTCCAGTAGATCCAGCTATATAACACTGTCCAGTAGATCCAGCTATATAACACTGTCTAGTAGGTCTAGCTATATAACACTGTCTAGTAGGTCCAGCTATATAACACTGTCTAGTAGGTCCAGCTATATAACACTGTCTAGTAGGTCCAGCTATATAACACTGTCTAGTAGGTCCAGCTATATAACACTGTCTAGTAGATCCAGCTATATAACACTGTCCAGTAGATCCAGTAGATCCAGCTATATAACACTGTCCAGTAGATCTAGTAGATCCAGCTATATAACACTGTCTAGTAGATCCAGCTATATAACACTGTCTAGTAGATCCAGCTATATAACACTGTCTAGTAGATCCAGCTATATAACACTGTCTAGTAGATCCAGCTATATAACACTGACTAGTAGGTCTAGCTATATAACACTGTCTAGTAGGTCTAGCTATATAACACTGTCTAGTAGGTCCAGCTATATAACACTGTCTAGTAGGTCCAGCTATATAACACTGTCTAGTAGATCCAGCTATATAACACTGTCCAGTAGATCCAGTAGATCCAGCTATATAACACTGTCCTGTAGGTCCAGTAGATCCAGCTATATAACACTGTCCAGTAGATCCAGCTATATAACACTGTCCAGTAGATCCAGCTATATAACACTGTCCAGTAGGTCCAACTATATAACATTTCCAGTAGATCTAGTAGATCCAGTTATATAACACTGTCTAGTAGATCCAGTTATATAACACTGTCTAGTAGATCCAGCTATATAACACTGTCTAGTAGATCCAGCTATATAACACTGTCTAGTAGATCCAGCTATATAACACTGTCCAGTAGATCCAGCTATATAACACTGTCTAGTAGATCCAGCTATATAACACTGTCTAGTAGGTTCAGCTATATAACACTGTCTAGTAGGTCCAGCTATATAACACTGTCTAGTAGGTCCAGCTATATAACACTGTCTAGTAGGTCCAGCTATATAACACTGTCTAGTAGGTCCAGCTATATAACACTGTCTATTAGATCCAGCTATATAACACTGTCTAGGAGATCCAGCTATATAACACTGTCTAGTAGATCCAGCTATATAACACTGTCTAGTAGATCCAGCTATATAACACTGTCTAGTAGATCCAGCTATATAACACTGTCTAGTAGATCCAGCAATATAACACTGTCTAGTAGATCCAGCTATATAACACTGTCCAGTAGATCCAGTAGATCCAGCTATATAACACTGTCTAGTAGGTCCAGTAGATCCAGCTATATAACACTGTCCAGTAGATACAGCTATATAACACTGTCCAGTAGATCCAGCTATATAACACTGTTTAGTAGATCTAGTAGATCCAGCTATATAACACTGTCTAGTAGATCCAGCTATATAACACTGTCTAGTAGATCCAGCTATATAACACTGTCTAGTAGATCCAGCTATATAACACTGTCCAGTAGATCCAGTAGATCCAGCTATATAACACTGTCCAGTAGGTCCAGTAGATCCAGCTATATAACACTGTCCAGTAGATCCAGCTATATAACACTGTCCAGTAGGTCCAGCTATATAACACTGTCTAGTAGATCCAGCTATATAACACTGTCTAGTAGATCCAGCTATATAACACTGTCTAGTAGATCCAGCTATATAACACTGTCTAGTAGATCCAGCTATATAACACTGTCTAGTAGATCCAGCTATATAACACTGTCTAGTAGGTCCAGCTATATAACACTGTCTAGTAGGTCCAGCTATATAACACTGTCTAGTAGGTCTAGCTATATAACACTGTCTAGTAGGTCTAGCTATATAACACTGTCTAGTAGGTCTAGCTATATAACACTGTCTAGTAGGTCCAGCTATATAACACTGTCTAGTAGGTCCAGCTATATAACACTGTCTAGTAGGTCCAGCTATATAACACTGTCCAGTAGATCCAGTAGATCCAGCTATATAACACTGTCTAGTAGGTCCAGTAGATACAGCTATATAACACTGTCCAGTAGATCCAGCTATATAACACTGTTTAGTAGATCTAGTAGATCCAGCTATATAACACTGTCTAGTAGATCCAGCTATATAACACTGTCTAGTAGATCCAGCTATATAACACTGTCCAGTAGATCCAGTAGATCCAGCTATATAACACTGTCCAGTAGGTCCAGTAGATCCAGCTATATAACACTGTCTAGTAGATCCAGCTATATAACACTGTCTAGTAGATCCAGCTATATAACACTGTCCAGTAGATCCAGTAGATCCAGCTATATAACACTGTCCAGTAGGTCCAGTAGATCCAGCTATATAACACTGTCCAGTAGATCCAGCTATATAACACTGTCCAGTAGGTCCAGCTATATAACACTGTCCAGTAGGTCCAGCTATATAACACTGTCTAGTAGATCCAGCTATATAACACTGTCTAGTAGATCCAGCTATATAACACTGTCTAGTAGATCCAGCTATATAACACTGTCTAGTAGATCCAGCTATATAACACTGTCTAGTAGATCCAGCAATATAACACTGTCTAGTAGGTCCAGCTATATAACACTGTCTAGTAGGTCCAGCTATATAACACTGTCTAGTAGGTCTAGCTATATAACACTGTCTAGTAGGTCTAGCTATATAACACTGTCTAGTAGGTCTAGCTATATAACACTGTCTAGTAGGTCCAGCTATATAACACTGTCTAGTAGGTCCAGCTATATAACACTGTCTAGTAGGTCCAGCTATATAACACTGTCTAGTAGGTTCAGCTATATAACACTTTCTAGTAGGTTCAGCTATATAACACTGTCTAGTAGGTCCAGCTATATAACACTGTCTAGTAGGTCCAGCTATATAACACTGTCTAGTAGGTCCAGCTATATAACACTGTCTAGTAGGTCCAGCTATATAACACTGTCTATTAGATCCAGCTATATAACACTGTCTAGGAGATCCAGCTATATAACACTGTCTAGTAGATCCAGCTATATAACACTGTCTAGTAGATCCAGCTATATAACACTGTCTAGTAGATCCAGCTATATAACACTGTCTAGTAGATCCAGCTATATAACACTGCCCAGTAGATCCAGCTATATAACACTGTTTAGTAGATCTAGTACATCCAGCTATATAACACTGCCCAGTCGATCCAGCTATATAACACTGTCCAGTTGGTCCCGTAGATCCAGTTATATAACACTGTCCAGTAGATCCAGCTATATAACACTGTCTAGTAGATCCAGCTATATAACACTGACTAGTAGGTCTAGCTATATAACACTGTCTAGTAGGTCGAGCTATATAACACTGTCTAGTAGGTCCAGCTATATAATACTGTCTCGTAGGTCCAGCTATATAACACTGTCTAGTAGGTCCAGCTATATAACACTGTCTAGTAGATCCAGCTATATAACACTGTCCAGTAGATCCAGTAGATCCAGCTATATAACACTGTCTAGTAGATCCAGCTATATAACACTGTCTAGTAGATCCAGCTATATAACACTGTCTAGTAGATCCAGCTATATAACACTGTCTAGTAGATCCAGCTATATAACACTGTCTAGTAGGTCCAGCTATATAACACTGTCTAGTAGGTCCAGCTATATAACACTGTCTAGTAGGTCTAGCTATATAACACTGTCTAGTAGGTCTAGCTATATAACACTGTCCAGTAGATCCAGCTATATAACACTGTCCAGTAGGTCCAGCTATATAACACTGTCTAGTAGATCCAGCTATATAACACTGTCTAGTAGATCCAGCTATATAACACTGTCTAGTAGATCCAGCTATATAACACTGTCTAGTAGATCCAGCTATATAACACTGTCTAGTAGATCCAGCTATATAACACTGTCCAGTAGGTCCAGCTATATAACACTGTCTAGTAGATCCAGCTATATAACACTGTCTAGTAGATCCAGCTATATAACACTGTCTAGTAGATCCAGCTATATAACACTGTCTAGTAGATCCAGCTATATAACACTGTCTAGTAGGTCCAGTAGATACAGCTATATGACACTGTCTAGTAGGTCCAGCTATATAACACTGTCTAGTAGATCCAGCTATATAACACTGCCCAGTAGATCCAGCTATATAACACTGTTTAGTAGATCTAGTACATCCAGCTATATAACACTGCCCAGTCGATCCAGCTATATAACACTGTCCAGTTGGTCCCGTAGATCCAGTTATATAACACTGTCCAGTAGATCCAGCTATATAACACTGTCTAGTAGATCAAGCTATATAACACTGTCTAGTAGATCCAGCTATATAACACAGTCCAGTAGATCCAGCTATATAACACTGTTTAGTAGATCCAGCTATATAACACTGTCTAGTAAATCCAGTAGGTCCAGCTATATAACACTGTCTAGTAGATCCAGCTATATAACACTGTCTGGTAGGTCCAGCTATATAACACTGTCTAGTAGGTCCAGCTATATAACACTGTCTAGTAGGTCCAGCTATATAACACTGTCTAGTAGATCCAGCTATATAACACTGTCTAGTAGATCCAGCTATATAACACTGTCTAGTAGATCCAGCTATATAACACTGTCTAGTAGATCCAGCTATATAACACTGTCTAGGAGGTCCAGCTATATAACACTGTCTAGGAGATCCAGCTATACAACACTGTCTAGGAGATCCAGCTATATAACACTGTCTATTAGATCCAACTATATAACACTGTCCAGTATATCCAGCTATATAACACTGTCCAGTATATCCAGCTATATAACACTGTCTAGTAGGTCCAGCTATATAACACTGTCTAGTACATCCAGCTATATAACACTGTCTAGTAGATCCAGCTATATAACACTTTTTAGTAGATCTAGTAGATCCAGCTATATAACACTGTCTAGTAGGTCCAGTAGATACAGCTATATAACACTGTCTAGTAGGTCCAGCTATATAACACTGTCTAGTACATCCAGCTATATAACACCGCCCAGTAGATCCAGCTATATAACACTGTCCAGTTGGTCCAGTAGATCCAGCTATATAACACTATCTAGTAGGCCCAGTAGATCCAGTTATATAACACTGTCCAGTAGATCCAGCTATATAACACTGTCTAGTAGATCCAGCTATATAACACAGTCCAGTAGATCCAGCTATATAACACTGTCTAGTAGGTCTAGCTATATAACACTGTCTAGTAGGTCCAGCTATATAACACTGTCTAGTAGGTCCAGCTATATAACACTGTCTAGTAGATCCAGCTATATAACACTGTCCAGTAGATCCAGTAGATCCAGCTATATAACACTGTCCAGTAGGTCCAGTAGATCCAGCTATATAACACTGTCCAGTAGATCCAGCTATATAACACTGTCCAGTAGATCCAGCTATATAACACTGTCCAGTAGATCTAGTAGATCCAGCTATATAACACTGTCTAGTAGATCCAGCTATATAACACTGTCTAGTAGATCCAGCTATATAACACTGTCCAGTAGGTCCAGTAGATCCAGCTATATAACACTGTCCAGTAGATCCAGCTATATAACACTGTCCAGTAGATCCAGCTATATAACACTGTCCAGTAGATCCAGCTATATAACACTGCCCAGTCGATCCAGCTATATAACACTGTCCAGTTGGTCCCGTAGATCCAGTTATATAACACTGTCCTGTAGATCCAGCTATATAACACTGTCTAGTAGATCCAGCTATATAACACAGTCCAGTAGATCCAGCTATATAACACTGTTTAGTAGATCCAGCTATATAACACTGTCTAGTAAATCCAGTAGGTCCAGCTATATAACACTGTCTAGTAGATCCAGCTATATAACACTGTCTGGTAGGTCCAGCTATATAACACTGTCTAGTAGGTCCAGCTATATAACACTGTCTAGTAGGTCCAGCTATATAACACTGTCTAGTAGATCCAGCTATATAACACTGTCTAGTAGATCCAGCTATATAACACTGTCTAGTAGGTTCAGCTATATAACACTGTCTAGTAGGTCCAGCTATATAACACTGTCTAGTAGATCCAGCTATATAACACTGTCCAGTAGATCCAGCTATATAACACTGTCTAGTAGATCCAGCTATATAACACTGTCTAGTAGATCTAGCTATATAACACTGTCTCGTAGGTCCAGCTATATAACACTGTCTAGTAGGTCCAGCTATATAACACTGTCTAGTAAGTCCAGCTATATAACACTGTCTAGTAGGTCCAGCTATATAACACTTTCCAGTAGATCCAGCTATATAACACTGTCTAGTAGATCCAGCTATATAACACTGTCCAGCAGATCCAGCTATATAACACTGTTTAGTAGATCTAGTACATCCAGCTATATAACACTGCCCAGTCGATCCAGCTATATAACACTGTCCAGTTGGTCCAGTAGATCCAGTTATATAACACTGTCCAGTAGATCCAGCTATATAACACTGTCCAGTAGATCCAGCTATATAACACTGTCTAGTAGATCCAGCTATATAACACTGTCTAGTAGATCCAGCTATATAACACAGTCCAGTAGATCCAGCTATATAACACTGTTTAGTAGATCCAGCTATATAACACTGTCTAGTAGATCCAGCTATATAACACTGTCTAGTAGATCCAGCTATATAACACTGTCTAGTAGGTCCAGCTATATAACACTGTCTAGTAGATCCAGCTATATAACACTGTCTAGTAGATCCAGCTATATAACACTGTCTACTAGATCCAGCTATATAACACTGTCTAGTAGATCCAGCTATATAACACTGTCTAGTAGATCCAGCTATATAACACTGTCTAGTAGATCCAGCTATATAACACTGTCTAGGAGGTCCAGCTATATAACACTGTCTAGGAGGTCCAGCTATATAACACTGTCTAGGAGGTCCAGCTCTATAACACTGTCTAGGAGATCCAGCTATATAACACTGTCTAGGAGATCCAGCTATATAACACTGTCTAGTAGATCCTGCTATATAACACTGTCTAGTAGATCCAGCTATATAACACTGACTAGTAGGTCTAGCTATATAACACCTTCTAGTAGGTCTAGCTATATAACACTGTCTAGTAGGTCCAGCTATATAACACTGTCTAGTAGATCCAGCTATATAACACTGTCCAGTAGGTCCAGTAGATCCAGCTATATAACACTGTCCAGTAGGTCCAGTAGATCCAGCTATATAACACTGTCCAGTAGATCCAGCTATATAACACTGTCCAGTAGATACAGCTATATAACACTGTCCAGTAGGTCCAGCTATATAACATATCTAGTAGATCCAGCTATATAACACTGTCTAGTAGATCCAGCTATATAACACTGTCTAGTAGATCCAGCTATATATCACTGTCTAGTAGATCCAGCTATATAACACTGTCTAGTAGATCCAGCTATATAACACTGTCTAGTAGATCCAGCTATATAACACTGTCTAGTAGATCCAGCTATATAACACTGTCTAGTAGGTCCAGCTATATAACACTGTCTAGTAGGTCCAGCTATATAACACTGTCTAGGAGGTCCAGCTATATAACACTGTCTAGGAGGTCCAGCTATATAACACTGTCTAGGAGGTCCAGCTATATAACACTGTCTAGGAGGTCCAGCTATATAACACTGTCTAGGAGGTCCAGCTATATAACACTGTCTAGGAGGTCCAGCTATATAACACTGTCTAGGAGGTCCAGCTATATAACACTGTCTAGGAGATCCAGCTATATAACACTGTCTAGGAGATCCAGCTATATAACACTGTCTAGGAGATCCAGCTATATAACACTGTCTATTAGATCCAACTATATAACACTGTCCAGTAGATCCAGCTATATAACACTGTCTAGTAGGTCCAGTAGATACAGCTATATAACACTGTCTAGTAGGTCCAGCTATATAACACTGTCTAGTACATCCAGCTATATAACACTGTTTAGTAGATCTAGTAGATCCGGCTATATAACACTGTCTAGTAGGTCCAGCTATATAACACTGTCTAGTACATCCAGCTATATAACACTGCCCGGTAGATCCAGCTATATAACACTGTCCAGTTGGTCCAGTAGATCCAGCTATATAACACTATCTAGTAGGCCCAGTAGATCCATTTATATAACACTGTCCAGTAGATCCAGCTATATAACACTGTCCAGTAGATCCAGCTATATAACACTGTCTAGTAGGTCTAGCTATATAACACTGTCTAGTAGGTCCAGCTATATAACACTGTCTAGTAGGTCCAGCTATATAACACTGTCTAGTAGATCCAGCTATATAACACTGTCCAGTAGATCCAGTAGATCCAGCTATATAACACTGTCCAGTAGATCAAGCTATATAACACTGTTTAGTAGATCTAGTAGATCCAGCTATATAACACTGTCTAGTAGATCCAGCTATATAACACTGTCTAGTAGATCCAGCTATATAACACTGACTAGTAGGTCTAGCTATATAACACTGTCTAGTAGGTCTAGCTATATAACACTGTCTAGTAGGTCCAGCTATATAACACTGTCTAGTAGGTCCAGCTATATAACACTGTCTAGTAGATCCAGCTATATAACACTGTCCAGTAGATCCAGTAGATCCAGCTATATAACACTGTCCTGTAGGTCCAGTAGATCCAGCTATATAACACTGTCCAGTAGATCCAGCTATATAACACTGTCCAGTAGATCCAGCTATATAACACTGTCCAGTAGGTCCAACTATATAACATTTCCAGTAGATCTAGTAGATCCAGTTATATAACACTGTCTAGTAGATCCAGTTATATAACACTGTCTAGTAGATCCAGCTATATAACACTGTCTAGTAGATCCAGCTATATAACACTGTCTAGTAGATCCAGCTATATATCACTGTCTAGTAGATCCAGCTATATAACACTGTCTAGTAGATCCAGCTATATAACACTGTCTAGTAGATCCAGCTATATAACACTGTCTAGTAGGTCTAGCTATATAACACTGTCTAGTAGGTCTAGCTATATAACACTGTCTAGTAGGTCCAGCTATATAACACTGTCTAGTAGGTCCAGCTATATAACACTGTCTAGTAGGTCCAGCTATATAACACTGTCTATTAGATCCAGCTATATAACACTGTCTAGTAGATCCAGCTATATAACACTGTCCAGTAGATCCAGTAGATCCAGCTATATAACACTGTCTAGTAGATCCAGCTATATAACACTGTCTAGTAGATCCAGCTATATAACACTGTCTAGTAGATCCAGCTATATAACACTGTCTAGTAGGTCCAGCTATATAACACTGTCTAGTAGGTCCAGCTATATAACACTGTCCAGTAGATCCAGCTATATAACACTGTCCAGTAGGTCCAACTATATAACATTTCCAGTAGATCTAGTAGATCCAGTTATATAACACTGTCTAGTAGATCCAGTTATATAACACTGTCTAGTAGATCCAGCTATATAACACTGTCTAGTAGATCCAGCTATATAACACTGTCTAGTAGATCCAGCTATATATCACTGTCTAGTAGATCCAGCTATATAACACTGTCTAGTAGATCCAGCTATATAACACTGTCTAGTAGATCCAGCTATATAACACTGTCTAGTAGGTCTAGCTATATAACACTGTCTAGTAGGTCTAGCTATATAACACTGTCTAGTAGGTCCAGCTATATAACACTGTCTAGTAGGTCCAGCTATATAACACTGTCTAGTAGGTCCAGCTATATAACACTGTCTATTAGATCCAGCTATATAACACTGTCTAGTAGATCCAGCTATATAACACTGTCCAGTAGATCCAGTAGATCCAGCTATATAACACTGTCTAGTAGATCCAGCTATATAACACTGTCTAGTAGATCCAGCTATATAACACTGTCTAGTAGATCCAGCTATATAACACTGTCTAGTAGGTCCAGCTATATAACACTGTCTAGTAGGTCCAGCTATATAACACTGTCTAGTAAGTCCAGCTATATAACACTTTCCAGTAGATCCAGCTATATAACACTGTCTAGTAGATCCAGCTATATAACACTGTCCAGTAGATCCAGCTATATAACACTGTCTAGTAGGTCCAGTAGATACAGCTATATGACACTGTCTAGTAGGTCCAGCTATATAACACTGTCTAGTAGATCCAGCTATATAACACTGCCCAGTAGATCCAGCTATATAACACTGTTTAGTAGATCTAGTACAACCAGCTATATAACACTGCCCAGTCGATCCAGCTATATAACACTGTCCAGTTGGTCCCGTAGATCCAGTTATATAACACTGTCCAGTAGATCCAGCTATATAACACTGTCTAGTAGATCCAGCTATATAACACTGTCTAGTAGATCCAGCTATATAACACAGTACAGTAGATCCAGCTATATAACACTGTTTAGTAGATCCAGCTATATAACACTGTCTAGTAAATCCAGTAGGTCCAGCTATATAACACTGTCTAGTAGATCCAGCTATATAACACTGTCTGGTAGGTCCAGCTATATAACACTGTCTAGTAGGTCCAGCTATATAACACTGTCTAGTAGGTCTAGCTATATAACACTGTCTAGTAGGTCTAGCTATATAACACTGTCTAGTAGGTCCAGCTATATAACACTGTCTAGTAGGTCCAGCTATATAACACTGTCTAGTAGGTCCAGCTATATAACACTGTCTAGTAGGTCCAGCTATATAACACTGTCTAGTAGGTTCAGCTATATAACACTGTCTAGTAGGTCCAGCTATATAACACTGTCTAGTAGATCCAGCTATATAACACTGTCCAGTAGATCCAGTAGATCCAGCTATATAACACTGTCTAGTAGATCCAGCTATATAACACTGTCTAGTAGATCTAGCTATATAACACTGTCTCGTAGGTCCAGCTATATAACACTGTCTAGTAGGTCCAGCTATATAACACTGTCTAGTAAGTCCAGCTATATAACACTGTCTAGTAGGTCCAGCTATATAACACTTTCCAGTAGATCCAGCTATATAACACTGTCTAGTAGATCCAGCTATATAACACTGTCCAGCAGATCCAGCTATATAACACTGTTTAGTAGATCTAGTACATCCAGCTATATAACACTGCCCAGTCGATCCAGCTATATAACACTGTCCAGTTGGTCCAGTAGATCCAGTTATATAACACTGTCCAGTAGATCCAGCTATATAACACTGTCCAGTAGATCCAGCTATATAACACTGTCTAGTAGATCCAGCTATATAACACTGTCTAGTAGATCCAGCTATATAACACAGTCCAGTAGATCCAGCTATATAACACTGTTTAGTAGATCCAGCTATATAACACTGTCTAGTAGATCCAGCTATATAACACTGTCTAGTAGATCCAGCTATATAACACTGTCTAGTAGGTCCAGCTATATAACACTGTCTAGTAGATCCAGCTATATAACACTGTCTAGTAGATCCAGCTATATAACACTGTCTAGTAGATCCAGCTATATAACACTGTCTAGTAGATCCAGCTATATAACACTGTCTAGTAGATCCAGCTATATAACACTGTCTAGTAGATCCAACTATATAACACTGTCTAGTAGATCCAGCTATATAACACTGTCTAGGAGGTCCAGCTATATAACACTGTCTAGGAGGTCCAGCTATATAACACTGTCTAGGAGGTCCAGCTCTATAACACTGTCTAGGAGATCCAGCTATATAACACTGTCTAGGAGATCCAGCTATATAACACTGTCTAGTAGATCCTGCTATATAACACTGTCTAGTAGATCCAGCTATATAACACTGACTAGTAGGTCTAGCTATATAACACCTTCTAGTAGGTCTAGCTATATAACACTGTCTAGTAGGTCCAGCTATATAACACTGTCTAGTAGGTCCAGCTATATAACACTGTCTAGTAGATCCAGCTATATAACACTGTCCAGTAGGTCCAGTAGATCCAGCTATATAACACTGTCCAGTAGGTCCAGTAGATCCAGCTATATAACACTGTCCAGTAGATCCAGCTATATAACACTGTCCAGTAGATACAGCTATACAACACTGTCCAGTAGGTCCAGCTATATAACATATCTAGTAGATCCAGCTATATAACACTGTCTAGTAGATCCAGCTATATAACACTGTCTAGTAGATCCAGCTATATATCACTGTCTAGTAGATCCAGCTATATAACACTGTCTAGTAGATCCAGCTATATAACACTGTCTAGTAGATCCAGCTATATAACACTGTCTAGTAGATCCAGCTATATAACACTGTCTAGTAGATCCAGCTATATAACACTGTCTAGTAGGTCCAGCTATATAACACTGTCTAGTAGGTCCAGCTATATAACACTGTCTAGGAGGTCCAGCTATATAACACTGTCTAGGAGGTCCAGCTATATAACACTGTCTAGGAGGTCCAGCTATATAACACTGTCTAGGAGGTCCAGCTATATAACACTGTCTAGGAGGTCCAGCTATATAACACTGTCTAGGAGGTCCAGCTATATAACACTGTCTAGGAGATCCAGCTATATAACACTGTCTAGGAGATCCAGCTATATAACACTGTCTATTAGATCCAACTATATAACACTGTCCAGTAGATCCAGCTATATAACACTGTCTAGTAGGTCCAGTAGATACAGCTATATAACACTGTCTAGTAGGTCCAGCTATATAACACTGTCTAGTACATCCAGCTATATAACACTGTTTAGTAGATCTAGTAGATCCGGCTATATAACACTGTCTAGTAGGTCCAGCTATATAACACTGTCTAGTACATCCAGCTATATAACACTGCCCGGTAGATCCAGCTATATAACACTGTCCAGTTGGTCCAGTAGATCCAGCTATATAACACTATCTAGTAGGCCCAGTAGATCCATTTATATAACACTGTCCAGTAGATCCAGCTATATAACACTGTCCAGTAGATCCAGCTATATAACACTGTCTAGTAGGTCTAGCTATATAACACTGTCTAGTAGGTCCAGCTATATAACACTGTCTAGTAGGTCCAGCTATATAACACTGTCTAGTAGGTCCAGCTATATAACACTGTCTAGTAGGTCCAGCTATATAACACTGTCTAGTAGATCCAGCTATATAACACTGTCCAGTAGATCCAGTAGATCCAGCTATATAACACTGTCCAGTAGATCTAGTAGATCCAGCTATATAACACTGTCTAGTAGATCCAGCTATATAACACTGTCTAGTAGATCCAGCTATATAACACTGTCTAGTAGATCCAGCTATATAACACTGTCTAGTAGATCCAGCTATATAACACTGACTAGTAGGTCTAGCTATATAACACTGTCTAGTAGGTCTAGCTATATAACACTGTCTAGTAGGTCCAGCTATATAACACTGTCTAGTAGGTCCAGCTATATAACACTGTCTAGTAGATCCAGCTATATAACACTGTCCAGTAGATCCAGTAGATCCAGCTATATAACACTGTCCTGTAGGTCCAGTAGATCCAGCTATATAACACTGTCCAGTAGATCCAGCTATATAACACTGTCCAGTAGATCCAGCTATATAACACTGTCCAGTAGGTCCAACTATATAACATTTCCAGTAGATCTAGTAGATCCAGTTATATAACACTGTCTAGTAGATCCAGTTATATAACACTGTCTAGTAGATCCAGCTATATAACACTGTCTAGTAGATCCAGCTATATAACACTGTCTAGTAGATCCAGCTATATATCACTGTCTAGTAGATCCAGCTATATAACACTGTCTAGTAGATCCAGCTATATAACACTGTCTAGTAGATCCAGCTATATAACACTGTCTAGTAGATCCAGCTATATAACACTGTCTAGTAGATCCAGCTATATAACACTGTCTAGTAGATCCAGCTATATAACACTGTCCAGTAGGTCCAGCTATATAACACTGTCTAGTAGATCCAGCTATATAACACTGTCTAGTAGATCCAGCTATATAACACTGTCTAGTAGATCCAGCTATATAACACTGTCTAGTAGATCCAGCTATATATCACTGTCTAGTAGGTCCAGCTATATAACACTGTCTATTAGATCCAGCTATATAACACTGTCTAGTAGATCCAGCTATATAACACTGTCCAGTAGATCCAGCTATATAACACTGTCTAGTAGATCCAGCTATATAACACTGTCTAGTAGATCCAGCTATATAACACTGTCTAGTAGATCCAGCTATATAACACTGTCTAGTAGATCCAGCTATATAACACTGTCTAGTAGGTCCAGCTATATAACACTGTCTAGTAGGTCCAGCTATATAACACTGTCTAGTAAGTCCAGCTATATAACACTGTCTAGTAGGTCCAGCTATATAACACTTTCCAGTAGATCCAGCTATATAACACTGTCTAGTAGATCCAGCTATATAACACTGTCCAGTAGATCCAGCTATATAACACTGTCTAGTAGGTCCAGTAGATACAGCTATATGACACTGTCTAGTAGGTCCAGCTATATAACACTGTCTAGTAGATCCAGCTATATAACACTGCCCAGTAGATCCAGCTATATAACACTGTTTAGTAGATCTAGTACAACCAGCTATATAACACTGCCCAGTCGATCCAGCTATATAACACTGTCCAGTTGGTCCCGTAGATCCAGTTATATAACACTGTCCAGTAGATCCAGCTATATAACACTGCCCAGTAGATCCAGCTATATAACACTGTCTAGTAGATCCAGCTATATAACACTGTCTAGTAGATCCAGCTATATAACACAGTACAGTAGATCCAGCTATATAACACTGTTTAGTAGATCCAGCTATATAACACTGTCTAGTAAATCCAGTAGGTCCAGCTATATAACACTGTCTAGTAGATCCAGCTATATAACACTGTCTGGTAGGTCCAGCTATATAACACTGTCTAGTAGGTCCAGCTATATAACACTGTCTAGTAGGTCCAGCTATATAACACTGTCTAGTAGATCCAGCTATATAACACTGTCTAGTAGATCCAGCTATATAACACTGTCTAGTAGATCCAGCTATATAACACTGTCTAGTAGATCCAGCTATATAACACTGTCTAGGAGGTCCAGCTATATAACACTGTCTAGGATTTCCAGCTATATAACACTGTCTAGGAGATCCAGCTATATAACACTGTCTAGGAGATCCAGCTATATAACACTGTCTATTAGATCCAACTATATAACACTGTCCAGTAGATCCAGCTATATAACACTGTCTAGTAGGTCCAGTAGATACAGCTATATAACACTGTCTAGTAGGTCCAGCTATATAACACTGTCTAGTACGTCCAGCTATATAACACTGTCTAGTAGATCCAGCTATATAACACTGTTTAGTAGATCTAGTAGATCCAGCTATATAACACTGTCCAGTAGATCCAGTAGATCCAGCTATATAACACTGTCCAGTAGATCCAGCTATATAACACTGTCCAGTAGATCTAGTAGATCCAGCTATATAACACTGTCTAGTAGATCCAGCTATATAACACTGTCTAGTAGATCCAGCTATATAACACTGTCCAGTAGATCCAGCTATATAACACTGTCCAGTAGATCCAGCTATATAACACTGTCCAGTAGATCCAGCTATATAACACTGTCCAGTAGATCCAGCTATATAACACTGTCCAGTAGGTCCAGCTATATAACACTGTCCAGTAGGTCCAGCTATATAACATTTCCAGTAGATCTAGTAGATCCAGCTATATAACACTGTCTAGTAGATCCAGCTATATATCACTGTCTAGTAGATCCAGCTATATAACACTGTCTAGTAGATCCAGCTATATAACACTGTCTAGTAGATCCAGCTATATAACACTGTCTAGTAGATCCAGCTATATAACACTGTCTAGTAGGTCTAGCTATATAACACTGTCTAGTAGGTCTAGCTATATAACACTGTCTAGTATGTCCAGCTATATAACACTGTCTAGTAGGTCCAGCTATATAACACTGTCTAGTAGGTCCAGCTATATAACACTGTCTAGTAGGTTCAGCTATATAACACTGTCTAGTAGGTCCAGCTATATAACACTGTCTAGTAGGTCCAGCTATATAACACTGTCTAGTAGGTCCAGCTATATAACACTGTCTAGTAGATCCAGCTATATAACACTGTATAGTAGATCCAGCTATATAACACTGTCTAGTAGGTCCAGCTATATAACACTGTCTAGTAGATCCAGCTATATAACACTGTCCAGTAGATCCAGTAGATCCAGCTTTATAACACTGTCTGGTAGATCCAGTTTTATAACACTGTCTAGTAGATCCAGCTATATAACACTGTCTAGTAGATCCAGCTATATAACACTGTCTAGTAGATCCAGCTATATAACACTGTCTAGGAGGTCCAGCTATATAACACTGTCTAGGATTTCCAGCTATATAACACTGTCTAGGAGATCCAGCTATATAACACTGTCTAGGAGATCCAGCTATATAACACTGTCTATTAGATCCAGCTATATATCACTGTCTAGTAGATCCAGCTATATAACACTGTCTAGTAGATCCAGCTATATAACACTGTCTAGTAGGTCTAGCTATATAACACTGTCTAGTAGGTCTAGCTATATAACACTGTCTAGTAGGTCCAGCTATATAACACTGTCTAGTAGGTCCAGCTATATAACACTGTCTAGTAGGTCCAGCTATATAACACTGTCTATTAGATCCAGCTATATAACACTGTCTAGTAGATCCAGCTATATAACACTGTCCAGTAGATCCAGCTATATAACACTGTCTAGTAGATCCAGCTATATAACACTGTCTAGTAGATCCAGCTATATAACACTGTCTAGTAGATCCAGCTATATAACACTGTCTAGTAGATCCAGCTATATAACACTGTCTAGTAGGTCCAGCTATATAACACTGTCTAGTAGGTCCAGCTATATAACACTGTCTAGTAAGTCCAGCTATATAACACTGTCTAGTAGGTCCAGCTATATAACACTTTCCAGTAGATCCAGCTATATAACACTGTCTAGTAGATCCAGCTATATAACACTGTCCAGTAGATCCAGCTATATAACACTGTCTAGTAGGTCCAGTAGATACAGCTATATGACACTGTCTAGTAGGTCCAGCTATATAACACTGTCTAGTAGATCCAGCTATATAACACTGCCCAGTAGATCCAGCTATATAACACTGTTTAGTAGATCTAGTACAACCAGCTATATAACACTGCCCAGTCGATCCAGCTATATAACACTGTCCAGTTGGTCCCGTAGATCCAGTTATATAACACTGTCCAGTAGATCCAGCTATATAACACTGCCCAGTAGATCCAGCTATATAACACTGTCTAGTAGATCCAGCTATATAACACTGTCTAGTAGATCCAGCTATATAACACAGTACAGTAGATCCAGCTATATAACACTGTTTAGTAGATCCAGCTATATAACACTGTCTAGTAAATCCAGTAGGTCCAGCTATATAACACTGTCTAGTAGATCCAGCTATATAACACTGTCTGGTAGGTCCAGCTATATAACACTGTCTAGTAGGTCCAGCTATATAACACTGTCTAGTAGGTCCAGCTATATAACACTGTCTAGTAGATCCAGCTATATAACACTGTCTAGTAGATCCAGCTATATAACACTGTCTAGGAGGTCCAGCTATATAACACTGTCTAGGATTTCCAGCTATATAACACTGTCTAGGAGATCCAGCTATATAACACTGTCTAGGAGATCCAGCTATATAACACTGTCTATTAGATCCAACTATATAACACTGTCCAGTAGATCCAGCTATATAACACTGTCTAGTAGGTCCAGTAGATACAGCTATATAACACTGTCTAGTAGGTCCAGCTATATAACACTGTCTAGTACGTCCAGCTATATAACACTGTCTAGTAGATCCAGCTATATAACACTGTTTAGTAGATCTAGTAGATCCAGCTATATAACACTGTCCAGTAGATCCAGCTATATAACACTGTCTAGTAGGTCCAGTAGATACAGCTATATAACACTGTCTAGTAGGTACAGCTATATAACACTGTCTAGTACATCCAGCTATATAACACTGCCCAGTAGATCCAGCTATATAACACTGTCCAGTAGGTCCAGTAGATACAGCTATATAACACTGTCTAGTAGGTACAGCTATATAACACTGTCTAGTACATCCAGCTATATAACACTGCCCAGTAGATCCAGCTATATAACACTGTCCAGTAGATCCAGTAGATCCAGCTTTATAACACTGTCTGGTAGATCCAGTTTTATAACACTGTCTAGTAGATCCAGCTATATAACACTGTCTAGTAGATCCAGCTATATAACACTGTCTAGTAGATCCAGCTATATAACACTGTCTAGGAGGTCCAGTTATATAACACTGTCTAGGATTTCCAGCTATATAACACTGTCTAGGAGATCCAGCTATATAACACTGTCTAGGAGATCCAGCTATATAACACTGTCTATTAGATCCAGCTATATATCACTGTCTAGTAGATCCAGCTATATAACACTGTCTAGTAGATCCAGCTATATAACACTGTCTAGTAGATCCAGCTATATAACACTGTCTAGTAGGTCTAGCTATATAACACTGTCTAGTAGGTCTAGCTATATAACACTGTCTAGTAGGTCCAGCTATATAACACTGTCTAGTAGGTCCAGCTATATAACACTGTCTAGTAGGTCCAGCTATATAACACTGTCTATTAGATCCAGCTATATAACACTGTCTAGTAGATCCAGCTATATAACACTGTCCAGTAGATCCAGCTATATAACACTGTCTAGTAGATCCAGCTATATAACACTGTCTAGTAGATCCAGCTATATAACACTGTCTAGTAGATCCAGCTATATAACACTGTCTAGTAGATCCAGCTATATAACACTGTCTAGTAGATCCAGCTATATAACACTGTCTAGTAGATCCAGCTATATAACACTGTCTAGTAGATCCAGCTATATAACACTGTCTAGTAGGTCCAGCTATATAACACTGTCTAGTAGGTCCAGCTATATAACACTGTCTAGTAAGTCCAGCTATATAACACTGTCTAGTAGGTCCAGCTATATAACACTTTCCAGTAGATCCAGCTATATAACACTGTCTAGTAGATCCAGCTATATAACACTGTCCAGTAGATCCAGCTATATAACACTGTCTAGTAGGTCCAGTAGATACAGCTATATGACACTGTCTAGTAGGTCCAGCTATATAACACTGTCTAGTAGATCCAGCTATATAACACTGCCCAGTAGATCCAGCTATATAACACTGTTTAGTAGATCTAGTACAACCAGCTATATAACACTGCCCAGTCGATCCAGCTATATAACACTGTCCAGTTGGTCCCGTAGATCCAGTTATATAACACTGTCCAGTAGATCCAGCTATATAACACTGCCCAGTAGATCCAGCTATATAACACTGTCTAGTAGATCCAGCTATATAACACTGTCTAGTAGATCCAGCTATATAACACAGTACAGTAGATCCAGCTATATAACACTGTTTAGTAGATCCAGCTATATAACACTGTCTAGTAAATCCAGTAGGTCCAGCTATATAACACTGTCTAGTAGATCCAGCTATATAACACTGTCTGGTAGGTCCAGCTATATAACACTGTCTAGTAGGTCCAGCTATATAACACTGTCTAGTAGGTCCAGCTATATAACACTGTCTAGTAGATCCAGCTATATAACACTGTCTAGTAGATCCAGCTATATAACACTGTCTAGTAGATCCAGCTATATAACACTGTCTAGTAGATCCAGCTATATAACACTGTCTAGGAGGTCCAGCTATATAACACTGTCTAGGAGGTCCAGCTATATAACACTGTCTAGGATTTCCAGCTATATAACACTGTCTAGGAGATCCAGCTATATAACACTGTCTAGGAGATCCAGCTATATAACACTGTCTATTAGATCCAACTATATAACACTGTCCAGTAGATCCAGCTATATAACACTGTCTAGTAGGTCCAGTAGATACAGCTATATAACACTGTCTAGTAGGTCCAGCTATATAACACTGTCTAGTACGTCCAGCTATATAACACTGTCTAGTAGATCCAGCTATATAACACTGTTTAGTAGATCTAGTAGATCCAGCTATATAACACTGTCCAGTAGATCCAGCTATATAACACTGTCTAGTAGGTCCAGTAGATACAGCTATATAACACTGTCTAGTAGGTACAGCTATATAACACTGTCTAGTACATCCAGCTATATAACACTGCCCAGTAGATCCAGCTATATAACACTGTCCAGTTGGTCCAGTAGATCCAGCTATATAACACTATCTAGTAGGCCCAGTAGATCCAGTTATATAACACTGTCCAGTAGATCCAGCTATATAACACTGTCTAGTAGATCCAGCTATATAACACTGTCTAGTAGATCCAGCTATATAACACAGTCCAGTAGATCCAGCTATATAACACTGTCTAGTAGGTCTAGCTATATAACACTGTGTAGTAGGTCCAGCTATATAACACTGTCTAGTAGGTCCAGCTATATAACACTGTCTAGTAGGTCCAGCTATATAACACTGTCTAGTAGGTCCAGCTATATAACACTGTCTAGTAGGTCCAGCTATATAACACTGTCTAGTAGGTCCAGCTATATAACACTGTCTAGGAGATCCAGCTATATAACACTGTCCAGTAGATCCAGTAGATCCAGCTATATAACACTGTCCAGTAGATCCAGCTATATAACACTGTCCAGTAGATCTAGTAGATCCAGCTATATAACACTGTCTAGTAGATCCAGCTATATAACACTGTCTAGTAGATCCAGCTATATAACACTGTCCAGTAGATCCAGCTATATAACACTGTCCAGTAGATCCAGCTATATAACACTGTCCAGTAGATCCAGCTATATAACACTGTCCAGTAGGTCCAGCTATATAACACTGTCCAGTAGGTCCAGCTATATAACATTTCCAGTAGATCTAGTAGATCCAGCTATATAACACTGTCTAGTAGATCCAGCTATATAACACTGTCTAGTAGATCCAGCTATATAACACTGTCTAGTAGGTCCAGCTATATAACACTGTCTAGTAGGTCCAGCTATATAACACTGTCTAGTAGGTTCAGCTATATAACACTGTCTAGTAGGTCCAGCTATATAACACTGTCTAGTAGGTCCAGCTATATAACACTGTCTAGTAGGTCCAGCTATATAACACTGTCTAGTAGATCCAGCTATATAACACTGTCTAGTAGATCCAGCTATATAACACTGTATAGTAGATCCAGCTATATAACACTGTCTAGTAGGTCCAGCTATATAACACTGTCTAGTAGATCCAGCTATATAACACTGTCCAGTAGATCCAGTAGATCCAGCTTTATAACACTGTCTGGTAGATCCAGTTTTATAACACTGTCTAGTAGATCCAGCTATATAACACTCTCTAGTAGATCCAGCTATATAACACTGTCTAGTAGATCCAGCTATATAACACTGTCTAGGAGGTCCAGCTATATAACACTGTCTAGGATTTCCAGCTATATAACACTGTCTAGGAGATCCAGCTATATAACACTGTCTAGGAGATCCAGCTATATAACACTGTCTATTAGATCCAACTATATAACACTGTCCAGTAGATCCAGCTATATAACACTGTCTAGTAGGTCCAGTAGATACAGCTATATAACACTGTCTAGTAGCGTCCAGCTATATAACACTGTCTAGTAGATCCAGCTATATAACACTGTTTAGTAGATCTAGTAGATCCAGCTATATAACACTGTCCAGTAGATCCAGCTATATAACACTGTCTAGTAGGTCCAGTAGATACAGCTATATAACACTGTCTAGTAGGTACAGCTATATAACACTGTCTAGTACATCCAGCTATATAACACTGCCCAGTAGATCCAGCTATATAACACTGTCCAGTTGGTCCAGTAGATCCAGCTATATAACACTATCTAGTAGGCCCAGTAGATCCAGTTATATAACACTGTCCAGTAGATCCAGCTATATAACACTGTCTAGTAGATCCAGCTATATAACACTGTCTAGTAGATCCAGCTATATAACACAGTCCAGTAGATCCAGCTATATAACACTGTCTAGTAGGTCTAGCTATATAACACTGTGTAGTAGGTCCAGCTATATAACACTGTCTAGTAGGTCCAGCTATATAACACTGTCTAGTAGGTCCAGCTATATAACACTGTCTAGTAGGTCCAGCTATATAACACTGTCTAGTAGGTCCAGCTATATAACACTGTCTAGGAGATCCAGCTATATAACACTGTCCAGTAGATCCAGTAGATCCAGCTATATAACACTGTCCAGTAGATCCAGCTATATAACACTGTCCAGTAGATCCAGCTATATAACACTGTCCAGTAGATCCAGCTATATAACACTGTCCAGTAGATCCAGCTATATAACACTGTCCAGTAGATCCAGCTATATAACACTGTCCAGTAGATCCAGCTATATAACACTGTCCAGTAGGTCCAGCTATATAACACTGTCCAGTAGGTCCAGCTATATAACATTTCCAGTAGATCTAGTAGATCCAGCTATATAACACTGTCTAGTAGATCCAGCTATATAACACTGTCCAGTAGGTCCAGCTATATAACACTGTCCAGTAGGTCCAGCTATATAACATTTCCAGTAGATCTAGTAGATCCAGCTATATAACACTGTCTAGTAGATCCAGCTATATATCACTGTCTAGTAGATCCAGCTATATAACACTGTCTAGTAGATCCAGCTATATAACAATGTCTAGTAGATCAAGCTATATAACACTGTCTAGTAGATCCAGCTATATAACACTGTCTAGTAGGTCTAGCTATATAACACTGTCTAGTAGGTCTAGCTATATAACACTGTCTAGTATGTCCAGCTATATAACACTGTCTAGTAGGTCCAGCTATATAACACTGTCTAGTAGGTCCAGCTATATAACACTGTCTAGTAGGTTCAGCTATATAACACTGTCTAGTAGGTCCAGCTATATAACACTGTCTAGTAGGTCCAGCTATATAACACTGTCTAGTAGGTCCAGCTATATAACACTGTCTAGTAGATCCAGCTATATAACACTGTCTAGTAGATCCAGCTATATAACACTGTCTAGTAGATCCAGCTATATAACACTGTCTAGTAGGTCCAGCTATATAACACTGTCTAGTAGATCCAGCTATATAACACTGTCCAGTAGATCCAGTAGATCCAGCTTTATAACATGTCTGGTAGATCCAGTTTTATAACACTGTCTAGTAGATCCAGCTATATAACACTGTCTAGTAGATCCAGCTATATAACACTGTCTAGTAGGTCCAGCTATATAACACTGTCTAGTAGATCCAGCTATATAACACTGTCCAGTAGATCCAGCTATGTAACACTGTCCAGTAGGTCCAGTAGATCCAGCTATATAACACTGTCCAGTAGGTCCAGCTATATAACATTTCCAGTAGATCTAGTAGATCCAGCTATATAACACTGTCTAGTAGATCCAGCTATATAACACTGTCTAGTAGATCCAGCTATATATCACTGTCTAGTAGATCCAGCTATATAACACTGTCTAGTAGATCCAGCTATATAACACTGTCTAGTAGATCCAGCTATATAACACTGTCTAGTAGATCCAGCTATATAACACTGTCTAGTAGATCCAGCTATATAACACTGTCTAGGAGGTCCAGCTATATAACACTGTCTAGGAGGTCCAGCTATATAACACTGTCTAGGAGGTCCAGCTATATAACACTGTCTAGGAGATCCAGCTATATAACACTGTCTAGGAGGTCCAGCTATATAACACTGTCTAGGAGGTCCAGCTATATAACACTGTCTAGGAGATCCAGCTATATAACACTGTCTATTAGATCCAACTATATAACACTGTCCAGTAGATCCAGCTATATAACACTGTCTAGTAGGTCCAGTAGATACAGCTATATAACACTGTCTATTAGATCCAGCTATATAACACTGTCTAGTAGGTCCAGCTATATAACACTGTCTAGTAGGTCCAGCTATATAACACTGTCTAGTAGGTTCAGCTATATAACACTGTCTAGTAGGTCCAGCTATATAACACTGTCTAGTAGGTCCAGCTATATAACACTGTCTAGTAGGTCCAGCTATATAACACTGTCTAGTAGATCCAGCTATATAACACTGTCTAGTAGATCCAGCTATATAACACTGTCTAGTAGATCCAGCTATATAACACTGTCTAGTAGGTCCAGCTATATAACACTGTCTAGTAGATCCAGCTATATAACACTGTCCAGTAGATCCAGTAGATCCAGCTTTATAACACTGTCTGGTAGATCCAGTTTTATAACACTGTCTAGTAGATCCAGCTATATAACACTGTCTAGTAGATCCAGCTATATAACACTGTCTAGTAGGTCCAGCTATATAACACTGTCTAGTAGATCCAGCTATATAACACTGTCCAGTAGATCCAGCTATGTAACACTGTCCAGTAGGTCCAGTAGATCCAGCTATATAACACTGTCCAGTAGGTCCAGCTATATAACATTTCCAGTAGATCTAGTAGATCCAGCTATATAACACTGTCTAGTAGATCCAGCTATATAACACTGTCTAGTAGATCCAGCTATATATCACTGTCTAGTAGATCCAGCTATATAACACTGTCTAGTAGATCCAGCAATATAACACTGTCTAGTAGATCCAGCTATATAACACTGTCTAGTAGATCCAGCTATATAACACTGTCTAGTAGATCCAGCTATATAACACTGTCTAGGAGGTCCAGCTATATAACACTGTCTAGGAGGTCCAGCTATATAACACTGTCTAGGAGGTCCAGCTATATAACACTGTCTAGGAGATCCAGCTATATAACACTGTCTAGGAGGTCCAGCTATATAACACTGTCTAGGAGGTCCAGCTATATAACACTGTCTAGGAGATCCAGCTATATAACACTGTCTATTAGATCCAACTATATAACACTGTCCAGTAGATCCAGCTATATAACACTGTCTAGTAGGTCCAGTAGATACAGCTATATAACACTGTCTAGTAGGTCCAGCTATATAACACTGTCTAGTACATCCAGCTATATAACACTGTCTAGTAGATCCAGCTATATAACACTGTTTAGTAGATCTAGTAGATCCAGCTATATAACACTGTCCAGTAGATCCAGCTATATAACACTGTCTAGTAGGTCCAGTAGATACAGCTATATAACACTGTCTAGTAGGTCCAGCTATATAACACTGTCCAGTAGATCCAGCTATATAACACTGTTTAGTAGATCTAGTACATCCAGCTATATAACACTGCCCAGTAGATCCAGCTATATAACACTGTCCAGTTGGTCCAGTAGATCCAGCTATATAACACTATCTAGTAGGCCCAGTAGATCCAGTTATATAACACTGTCCATTAGATCCAGCTATATAACACTGTCCAGTAGATCCAGCTATATAACACTGTTTAGTAGATCTAGTAGATCCAGCTATATAACACTGTCTAGTAGATCCAGCTATATAACACTGTCTAGTAGATCCAGCTATATAACACTGTCTAGTAGATCCAGCAATATAACACAGTCCAGTAGATCCAGCTATATAACACTGTCTAGTAAGTCTAGCTATATAACACTGTCTAGTAGGTCCAGCTATATAACACTGTCTAGTAGGTCCAGCTATATAACACTGTCTAGTAGATCCAGCTATATAACACTGTCCAGTAGATCCAGCTATATAACACTGTCTAGTAGGTCCAGTAGATCCAGCTATATAACACTGTCCAGTAGATACAGCTATATAACACTGTCCAGTAGATCCAGCTAAATAACACTGTTTAGTAGATCTATTAGATCCAGCTATATAACACTGTCTAGTAGATCCAGCTATATAACACTGTCCAGTAGATCCAGCTATATAACACTGTCCAGTAGATCCAGCTATATAACACTGTCCAGTAGGTCCAGCTATATAACATTTCCAGTAGATCGAGTAGATCCAGCTATATAACACTGTCTAGTAGATCCAGCTATATAACACTGTCTAGTAGATCCAGCTATATAACACTGTCTAGTAGATCCAGCTATATATCACTGTCTAGTAGATCCAGCTATATAACACTGTCTAGTAGATCCAGCTATATAACACTGTCTAGTAGATCCAGCTATATAACACTGTCTAGTAGGTCCAGCTATATAACACTGTCTAGTAGGTCTAGCTATAATACACTGTCTAGTAGGTCTAGCTATATAACACTGTCTAGTAGGTCTAGCTATATAACACTGTCTAGTAGGTCCAGCTATATAACACTGTCTAGTAGGTCCAGCTATATAACACTGTATTGTAGGTTCAGCTATATAACACTGTCTAGTAGGTTCAGCTATATAACACTGTCTAGTAGGTCCAGCTATATAACACTGTCTAGTAGGTCCAGCTATATAACACTGTCTAGTAGGTCCAGCTATATAACACTGTCTAGTAGGTCCAGCTATATAACTCTGTCTAGTAGATCCAGCTATATAACACTGTCTAGGAGATCCAGCTATATAACACTGTCTAGGAGATCCAGCTATATAACACTGTCTAGGAGATCCAGCTATATAACACTGTCTAGGAGATCCAGCTATATAACACTGTCTAGTAGATCCAGCTATATAACACTGTCCAGCAGATCCAGCTATATAACACTGTTTAGTAGATCTAGTACATCCAGCTATATAACACTGCCCAGTCGATCCAGCTATATAACACTGTCCAGTTGGTCCAGTAGATCCAGTTATATAACACTGTCCAGTAGATTCAGCTATATAACACTGTCCAGTAGATCCAGCTATATAACACTGTCTAGTAGATCCAGCTATATAACACTGTCTAGTAGATCCAGCTATATAACACTGTCTAGTAGATCCAGCTATATAACACAGTCCAGTAGATCCAGCTATATAACACTGTTTAGTAGATCCAGCTATATAACACTGTCTAGTAAATCCAGTAGGTCCAGCTATATAACACTGTCTAGTAGATCCAGCTATATAACACTGTCTAGTAGATCCAGCTATATAACACTGTCTAGTAGATCCAGCTATATAACACTGTCTAGGAGGTCCAGCTATATAACACTGTCTAGGAGGTCCAGCTATATAACACTGTCTAGGAGATCCAGCTATATAACACTGTCTAGGAGATCCAGCTATATAACACTGTCTAGTAGATCCAGCTATATAACACTGTCTAGTAGATCCAGCTATATAACACTGTCTAGTAGGTCTAGCTATATAACACCTTCTAGTAGGTCTAGCTATATAACACTGTCTAGTAGGTCCAGCTATATAACACTGTCTAGTAGGTCCAGCTATATAACACTGTCTAGTAGATCCAGCTATATAACACTGTCCAGTAGGTCCAGTAGATCCAGCTATATAACACTGTCCAGTAGGTCCAGTAGATCCAGCTATATAACACTGTCCATTATATCCAGCTATATAACACTGTCTAGTAGGTCCAGCTATATAACACTGTCTAGGAGGTCCAGCTATATAACACTGTCTAGGAGGTCCAGCTATATAACACTGTCTAGGACGTCCAGCTATATAACACTGTCTAGGAGGTCCAGCTATATAACACTGTCTAGGAGGTCCAGCTATATAACACTGTCTAGGAGGTCCAGCTATATAACACTGTCTAGGAGATCCAGCTATATAACACTGTCTAGGAGATCCAGCTATATAACACTGTCCAGTAGATACAGCTATATAACACAGTCCAGTAGGTCCAGCTATATGACATTTCCAGTAGATCTAGTAGATCCAGCTATATAACACTGTCTAGTAGATCCAGCTATATAACACTGTCTAGTAGATCCAGCTATATATCACTGTCTAGTAGATCCAGCTATATAACACTGTCTAGTAGATCCAGCTATATAACACTGTCTAGTAGATCCAGCTATATAACACTGTCTAGTAGATCCAGCTATATAACACTGTCTAGTAGATCCAGCTATATAACACTGTCTAGTAGGTCCAGCTATATAACACTGTCTAGGAGGTCCAGCTATATAACACTGTCTAGGAGGTCCAGCTATATAACACTGTCTAGTACGTCCAGCTATATAACACTGTTTAGTAGATCTAGTAGATCCAGCTATATAACACTGTCTAGTAGGTCCAGCTATATAACACTGTCTAGTACATCCAGCTATATAACACTGCCCGGTAGATCCAGCTATATAACACTGTCCAGTTGGTCCAGTAGATCCAGCTATATAACACTATCTAGTAGGCCCAGTAGATCCATTTATATAACACTGTCCAGTAGATCCAGCTATATAACACTGTCCAGTAGATCCAGCTATATAACACTGTCTAGTAGGTCTAGCTATATAACACTGTCTAGGAGGTCCAGCTATATAACACTGTCTAGGAGGTCCAGCTATATAACACTGTCTAGGAGGTCCAGCTATATAACACTGTCTAGGAGATCCAGCTATATAACACTGTCTAGGAGATCCAGCTATATAACACTGTCTATTAGATCCAACTATATAACACTGTCCAGTAGATCCAGCTATATAACACTGTCTAGTAGGTCCAGTAGATACAGCTATATAACACTGTCTAGTAGGTCCAGCTATATAACACTGTCTAGTACATCCAGCTATATAACACTGTTTAGTAGATCTAGTAGATCCAGCTATATAACACTGTCTAGTAGGTCCAGCTATATAACACTGTCTAGTACATCCAGCTATATAACACTGCCCGGTAGATCCAGCTATATAACACTGTCCAGTTGGTCCAGTAGATCCAGCTATATAACACAGTCCAGTAGATCCAGTTATATAACACTGTCCAGTAGATCCAGCTATATAACACTGTCCAGTAGATCCAGCTATATAACACTGTCTAGTAGATCCAGCTATATAACACTGTCTAGTAGATCCAGCTATATAACACTGTCTAGTAGATCCAGCTATATAACACAGTCCAGTAGATCCAGCTATATAACACTGTTTAGTAGATCCAGCTATATAACACTGTCTAGTAAATCCAGTAGGTCCAGCTATATAACACTGTCTAGTAGATCCAGCTATATAACACTGTCTAGTAGATCCAGCTATATAACACTGTCTAGTAGATCCAGCTATATAACACTGTCTAGGAGGTCCAGCTATATAACACTGTCTAGTAGGTCTAGCTATATAACACCTTCTAGTAGGTCTAGCTATATAACACTGTCTAGTAGGTCCAGCTATATAACACTGTCTAGTAGGTCCAGCTATATAACACTGTCTAGTAGATCCAGCTATATAACACTGTCCAATAGGTCCAGTAGATCCAGCTATATAACACTGTCCAGTAGGTCCAGTAGATCCAGCTATATAACACTGTCCATTATATCCAGCTATATAACACTGTCTAGTAGGTCCAGCTATATAACACTGTCTAGGAGGTCCAGCTATATAACACTGTCTAGGAGGTCCAGCTATATAACACTGTCTAGGAGGTCCAGCTATATAACACTGTCTAGGAGGTCCAGCTATATAACACTGTCTAGGAGGTCCAGCTATATAACACTGTCTAGGAGGTCCAGCTATATAACACTGTCTAGGAGATCCAGCTATATAACACTGTCTAGGAGATCCAGCTATATAACACTGTCCAGTAGATACAGCTATATAACACAGTCCAGTAGGTCCAGCTATATAACATTTCCAGTAGATCTAGTAGATCCAGCTATATAACACTGTCTAGTAGATCCAGCTATATAACACTGTCTAGTAGATCCAGCTATATATCACTGTCTAGTAGATCCAGCTATATAACACTGTCTAGTAGATCCAGCTATATAACACTGTCTAGTAGATCCAGCTATATAACACTGTCTAGTAGATCCAGCTATATAACACTGTCTAGTAGATCCAGCTATATAACACTGTCTAGTAGGTCCAGCTATATAACACTGTCTAGGAGGTCCAGCTATATAACACTGTCTAGGAGGTCCAGCTATATAACACTGTTTAGTAGATCTAGTAGATCCAGCTATATAACACTGTCTAGTAGGTCCAGCTATATAACACTGTCTAGTACATCCAGCTATATAACACTGCCCGGTAGATCCAGCTATATAACACTGTCCAGTTGGTCCAGTAGATCCAGCTATATAACACTATCTAGTAGGCCCAGTAGATCCATTTATATAACACTGTCCAGTAGATCCAGCTATATAACACTGTCCAGTAGATCCAGCTATATAACACTGTCTAGTAGGTCTAGCTATATAACACTGTCTAGGAGGTCCAGCTATATAACACTGTCTAGGAGGTCCAGCTATATAACACTGTCTAGGAGGTCCAGCTATATAACACTGTCTAGGAGATCCAGCTATATAACACTGTCTAGGAGATCCAGCTATATAACACTGTCTAGTAGGTCCAGTAGATACAGCTATATAACACTGTCTAGTAGGTCCAGCTATATAACACTGTCTAGTACATCCAGCTATATAACACTGCCCAGTAGATCCAGCTATATAACACTGTCCAGTTGGTCCAGTAGATCCAGCTATATAACACTATCTAGTAGGCCCAGTAGATCCAGTTATATAACACTGTCCAGTAGATCCAGCTATATAACACTGTCTAGTAGATCCAGCTATATAACACTGTCTAGTAGATCCAGCTATATAACACAGTCCAGTAGATCCAGCTATATAACACTGTCTAGTAGGTCTAGCTATATAACACTGTCTAGTAGGTCCAGCTATATAACACTGTCCAGTAGATCCAGCTATATAACACTGTCCAGTAGATCCAGCTATATAACACTGTCCAGTAGATCTAGTAGATCCAGCTATATAACACTGTCTAGTAGATCCAGCTATATAACACTGTCTAGTAGATCCAGCTATATAACACTGTCCAGTAGATCCAGCTATATAACACTGTCCAGTAGGTCCAGTAGATCCAGCTATATAACACTGTCCAGTAGATCCAGCTATATAACACTGTCCAGTAGATCCAGCTATATAACACTGTCCAGTAGATCCAGCTATATAACACTGTCCAGTAGGTCCAGCTATATAACACTGTCCAGGAGGTCCAGCTATATAACACTGTCCAGTAGGTCCAGCTATATAACACTGTCCAGTAGGTCCAGTAGATCCAGCTATATAACACTGTCCAGTAGATCCAGCTATATAACACTGTCTAGTAGATCCAGCTATATAACACTGTCTAGTAGATCCAGCTATATAACACTGTCTAGTAGGTCTAGCTATATAACACTGTCTAGCAGGTCTAGCTATATAACACTGTCTAGTAGGTCCAGCTATATAACACTGTCTAGTAGGTCCAGCTATATAACACTGTCTAGTAGGTCCAGCTATATAACACTGTCTAGTAGGTTCAGCTATATAACACTGTCTAGTAGGTCCAGCTATATAACACTGTCTAGTAGGTCCAGCTATATAACACTGTCTAGTAGGTCCAGCTATATAACACTGTCTATTAGATCCAGCTATATAACACTGTCTAGTAGATCCAGCTATATAACACTGTCTAGTAGATCCAGCTATATAACACTGTCTAGTAGATCCAGCTATATAACACTGTCTCGTAGGTCCAGCTATATAACACTGTCTAGTAGGTCCAGCTATATAACACTGTCTAGTAGGTCCAGCTATATAACACTGTCTAGTAGATCCAGCTATATAACACTGTCCAGTAGATCCAGTAGATCCAGCTATATAACACTGTCTAGTAGGTCAAGCTATATAATACTGTCTCGTTGGTCCAGCTATATAACACTGTCTAGTAGGTCCAGCTATATAACACTGTCTAGTAAGTCCAGCTATATAACACTGTCTAGTAGGTCCAGCTATATAACACTTTCCAGTAGATCCAGCTATATAACACTGTCTAGTAGATCCAGCTTTATAACACTGTCCAGCAGATCCAGCTATATAACACTGTTTAGTAGATCTAGTACATCCAGCTATATAACACTGCCCAGTCGATCCAGCTATATAACACTGTCCAGTTGGTCCAGTAGATCCAGTTATATAACACTGTCCAGTAGATCCAGCTATATAACACTGTCCAGTAGATCCAGCTATATAACACTGTCTAGTAGATCCAGCTATATAACACTGTTTAGTAGATCCAGCTATATAACACTGTCTAGTAAATCCAGTAGGTCCAGCTATATAACACTGTCTAGTAGATCCAGCTATATAACACTGTCTAGTAGGTCCAGCTATATAACACTGTCTAGTAGGTCCAGCTATATAACACTGTCCAGTAGATCCAGCTATATAACACTGTCCAGTAGATCCAGCTATATAACACTGTCCAGTAGATCCAGCTATATAACACTGTCCAGTAGATCCAGCTATATAACACTGTCCAGTAGATCTAGTAGATCCAGCTATATAACACTGTCTAGTAGATCCAGCTATATAACACTGTCTAGTAGATCCAGCTATATAACACTGTCCAGTAGGTCCAGTAGATCCAGCTATATAACACTGTCCAGTAGATCCAGCTATATAACACTGTCCAGTAGATCCAGCTATATAACACTGTCTAGTAGATCCAGCTATATAACACTGTCCAGTAGGTCCAGCTATATAACACTGTCTAGTAGGTCCAGCTATATAACACTGTCTAGTAGATCCAGCTATATAACACTGTCCAGTAGATCCAGTAGATCCAGCTATATAACACTGTCTAGTAGGTCCAGCTATATAACACTGTCTCGTAGGTCCAGCTATATAACACTGTCTAGTAGGTCCAGCTATATAACACTGTCTAGTAAATCCAGTAGGTCCAGCTATATAACACTGTCTAGTAGATCCAGCTATATAACACTGTCTAGTAGATCCAGCTATATAACACTGTCTAGTAGATCCAGCTATATAACACTGTCTAGGAGGTCCAGCTATATAACACTGTCTAGTAGGTCTAGCTATATAACACCTTCTAGTAGGTCTAGCTATATAACACTGTCTAGTAGGTCCAGCTATATAACACTGTCTAGTAGGTCCAGCTATATAACACTGTCTAGTAGATCCAGCTATATAACACTGTCCAATAGGTCCAGTAGATCCAGCTATATAACACTGTCCAGTAGGTCCAGTAGATCCAGCTATATAACACTGTCCATTATATCCAGCTATATAACACTGTCTAGTAGGTCCAGCTATATAACACTGTCTAGGAGGTCCAGCTATATAACACTGTCTAGGAGGTCCAGCTATATAACACTGTCTAGGAGGTCCAGCTATATAACACTGTCTAGGAGGTCCAGCTATATAACACTGTCTAGGAGGTCCAGCTATATAACACTGTCTAGGAGGTCCAGCTATATAACACTGTCTAGGAGATCCAGCTATATAACACTGTCTAGGAGATCCAGCTATATAACACTGTCCAGTAGATACAGCTATATAACACAGTCCAGTAGGTCCAGCTATATAACATTTCCAGTAGATCTAGTAGATCCAGCTATATAACACTGTCTAGTAGATCCAGCTATATAACACTGTCTAGTAGATCCAGCTATATATCACTGTCTAGTAGATCCAGCTATATAACACTGTCTAGTAGATCCAGCTATATAACACTGTCTAGTAGATCCAGCTATATAACACTGTCTAGTAGATCCAGCTATATAACACTGTCTAGTAGATCCAGCTATATAACACTGTCTAGTAGGTCCAGCTATATAACACTGTCTAGGAGGTCCAGCTATATAACACTGTCTAGGAGGTCCAGCTATATAACACTGTTTAGTAGATCTAGTAGATCCAGCTATATAACACTGTCTAGTAGGTCCAGCTATATAACACTGTCTAGTACATCCAGCTATATAACACTGCCCGGTAGATCCAGCTATATAACACTGTCCAGTTGGTCCAGTAGATCCAGCTATATAACACTATCTAGTAGGCCCAGTAGATCCATTTATATAACACTGTCCAGTAGATCCAGCTATATAACACTGTCCAGTAGATCCAGCTATATAACACTGTCTAGTAGGTCTAGCTATATAACACTGTCTAGGAGGTCCAGCTATATAACACTGTCTAGGAGGTCCAGCTATATAACACTGTCTAGGAGGTCCAGCTATATAACACTGTCTAGGAGATCCAGCTATATAACACTGTCTAGGAGATCCAGCTATATAACACTGTCTAGTAGGTCCAGTAGATACAGCTATATAACACTGTCTAGTAGGTCCAGCTATATAACACTGTCTAGTACATCCAGCTATATAACACTGCCCAGTAGATCCAGCTATATAACACTGTCCAGTTGGTCCAGTAGATCCAGCTATATAACACTATCTAGTAGGCCCAGTAGATCCAGTTATATAACACTGTCCAGTAGATCCAGCTATATAACACTGTCTAGTAGATCCAGCTATATAACACTGTCTAGTAGATCCAGCTATATAACACAGTCCAGTAGATCCAGCTATATAACACTGTCTAGTAGGTCTAGCTATATAACACTGTCTAGTAGGTCCAGCTATATAACACTGTCCAGTAGATCCAGCTATATAACACTGTCCAGTAGATCCAGCTATATAACACTGTCCAGTAGATCTAGTAGATCCAGCTATATAACACTGTCTAGTAGATCCAGCTATATAACACTGTCTAGTAGATCCAGCTATATAACACTGTCCAGTAGATCCAGCTATATAACACTGTCCAGTAGGTCCAGTAGATCCAGCTATATAACACTGTCCAGTAGATCCAGCTATATAACACTGTCCAGTAGATCCAGCTATATAACACTGTCCAGTAGATCCAGCTATATAACACTGTCCAGTAGGTCCAGCTATATAACACTGTCCAGGAGGTCCAGCTATATAACACTGTCCAGTAGGTCCAGCTATATAACACTGTCCAGTAGGTCCAGTAGATCCAGCTATATAACACTGTCCAGTAGATCCAGCTATATAACACTGTCTAGTAGATCCAGCTATATAACACTGTCTAGTAGATCCAGCTATATAACACTGTCTAGTAGGTCTAGCTATATAACACTGTCTAGCAGGTCTAGCTATATAACACTGTCTAGTAGGTCCAGCTATATAACACTGTCTAGTAGGTCCAGCTATATAACACTGTCTAGTAGGTCCAGCTATATAACACTGTCTAGTAGGTTCAGCTATATAACACTGTCTAGTAGGTCCAGCTATATAACACTGTCTAGTAGGTCCAGCTATATAACACTGTCTAGTAGGTCCAGCTATATAACACTGTCTATTAGATCCAGCTATATAACACTGTCTAGTAGATCCAGCTATATAACACTGTCTAGTAGATCCAGCTATATAACACTGTCTAGTAGATCCAGCTATATAACACTGTCTCGTAGGTCCAGCTATATAACACTGTCTAGTAGGTCCAGCTATATAACACTGTCTAGTAGGTCCAGCTATATAACACTGTCTAGTAGATCCAGCTATATAACACTGTCCAGTAGATCCAGTAGATCCAGCTATATAACACTGTCTAGTAGGTCAAGCTATATAATACTGTCTCGTTGGTCCAGCTATATAACACTGTCTAGTAGGTCCAGCTATATAACACTGTCTAGTAAGTCCAGCTATATAACACTGTCTAGTAGGTCCAGCTATATAACACTTTCCAGTAGATCCAGCTATATAACACTGTCTAGTAGATCCAGCTTTATAACACTGTCCAGCAGATCCAGCTATATAACACTGTTTAGTAGATCTAGTACATCCAGCTATATAACACTGCCCAGTCGATCCAGCTATATAACACTGTCCAGTTGGTCCAGTAGATCCAGTTATATAACACTGTCCAGTAGATCCAGCTATATAACACTGTCCAGTAGATCCAGCTATATAACACTGTCTAGTAGATCCAGCTATATAACACTGTTTAGTAGATCCAGCTATATAACACTGTCTAGTAAATCCAGTAGGTCCAGCTATATAACACTGTCTAGTAGATCCAGCTATATAACACTGTCTAGTAGGTCCAGCTATATAACACTGTCTAGTAGGTCCAGCTATATAACACTGTCCAGTAGATCCAGCTATATAACACTGTCTAGGAGGTCCAGCTATATAACACTGTCTAGGAGGTCCAGCTATATAACACTGTCTAGGAGGTCCAGCTATATAACACTGTCTAGGAGGTCCAGCTATATAACACTGTCTAGGAGGTCCAGCTATATAACACTGTCTAGGAGGTCCAGCTATATAACACTGTCTAGGAGATCCAGCTATATAACACTGTCTAGGAGATCCAGCTATATAACACTGTCCAGTAGATACAGCTATATAACACAGTCCAGTAGGTCCAGCTATATAACATTTCCAGTAGATCTAGTAGATCCAGCTATATAACACTGTCTAGTAGATCCAGCTATATAACACTGTCTAGTAGATCCAGCTATATATCACTGTCTAGTAGATCCAGCTATATAACACTGTCTAGTAGATCCAGCTATATAACACTGTCTAGTAGATCCAGCTATATAACACTGTCTAGTAGATCCAGCTATATAACACTGTCTAGTAGATCCAGCTATATAACACTGTCTAGTAGGTCCAGCTATATAACACTGTCTAGGAGGTCCAGCTATATAACACTGTCTAGGAGGTCCAGCTATATAACACTGTTTAGTAGATCTAGTAGATCCAGCTATATAACACTGTCTAGTAGGTCCAGCTATATAACACTGTCTAGTACATCCAGCTATATAACACTGCCCGGTAGATCCAGCTATATAACACTGTCCAGTTGGTCCAGTAGATCCAGCTATATAACACTATCTAGTAGGCCCAGTAGATCCATTTATATAACACTGTCCAGTAGATCCAGCTATATAACACTGTCCAGTAGATCCAGCTATATAACACTGTCTAGTAGGTCTAGCTATATAACACTGTCTAGGAGGTCCAGCTATATAACACTGTCTAGGAGGTCCAGCTATATAACACTGTCTAGGAGGTCCAGCTATATAACACTGTCTAGGAGATCCAGCTATATAACACTGTCTAGGAGATCCAGCTATATAACACTGTCTAGTAGGTCCAGTAGATACAGCTATATAACACTGTCTAGTAGGTCCAGCTATATAACACTGTCTAGTACATCCAGCTATATAACACTGCCCAGTAGATCCAGCTATATAACACTGTCCAGTTGGTCCAGTAGATCCAGCTATATAACACTATCTAGTAGGCCCAGTAGATCCAGTTATATAACACTGTCCAGTAGATCCAGCTATATAACACTGTCTAGTAGATCCAGCTATATAACACTGTCTAGTAGATCCAGCTATATAACACAGTCCAGTAGATCCAGCTATATAACACTGTCTAGTAGGTCTAGCTATATAACACTGTCTAGTAGGTCCAGCTATATAACACTGTCCAGTAGATCCAGCTATATAACACTGTCCAGTAGATCCAGCTATATAACACTGTCCAGTAGATCTAGTAGATCCAGCTATATAACACTGTCTAGTAGATCCAGCTATATAACACTGTCTAGTAGATCCAGCTATATAACACTGTCCAGTAGATCCAGCTATATAACACTGTCCAGTAGGTCCAGTAGATCCAGCTATATAACACTGTCCAGTAGATCCAGCTATATAACACTGTCCAGTAGATCCAGCTATATAACACTGTCCAGTAGATCCAGCTATATAACACTGTCCAGTAGGTCCAGCTATATAACACTGTCCAGGAGGTCCAGCTATATAACACTGTCCAGTAGGTCCAGCTATATAACACTGTCCAGTAGGTCCAGTAGATCCAGCTATATAACACTGTCCAGTAGATCCAGCTATATAACACTGTCTAGTAGATCCAGCTATATAACACTGTCTAGTAGATCCAGCTATATAACACTGTCTAGTAGGTCTAGCTATATAACACTGTCTAGCAGGTCTAGCTATATAACACTGTCTAGTAGGTCCAGCTATATAACACTGTCTAGTAGGTCCAGCTATATAACACTGTCTAGTAGGTCCAGCTATATAACACTGTCTAGTAGGTTCAGCTATATAACACTGTCTAGTAGGTCCAGCTATATAACACTGTCTAGTAGGTCCAGCTATATAACACTGTCTAGTAGGTCCAGCTATATAACACTGTCTATTAGATCCAGCTATATAACACTGTCTAGTAGATCCAGCTATATAACACTGTCTAGTAGATCCAGCTATATAACACTGTCTAGTAGATCCAGCTATATAACACTGTCTCGTAGGTCCAGCTATATAACACTGTCTAGTAGGTCCAGCTATATAACACTGTCTAGTAGGTCCAGCTATATAACACTGTCTAGTAGATCCAGCTATATAACACTGTCCAGTAGATCCAGTAGATCCAGCTATATAACACTGTCTAGTAGGTCAAGCTATATAATACTGTCTCGTTGGTCCAGCTATATAACACTGTCTAGTAGGTCCAGCTATATAACACTGTCTAGTAAGTCCAGCTATATAACACTGTCTAGTAGGTCCAGCTATATAACACTTTCCAGTAGATCCAGCTATATAACACTGTCTAGTAGATCCAGCTTTATAACACTGTCCAGCAGATCCAGCTATATAACACTGTTTAGTAGATCTAGTACATCCAGCTATATAACACTGCCCAGTCGATCCAGCTATATAACACTGTCCAGTTGGTCCAGTAGATCCAGTTATATAACACTGTCCAGTAGATCCAGCTATATAACACTGTCCAGTAGATCCAGCTATATAACACTGTCTAGTAGATCCAGCTATATAACACTGTTTAGTAGATCCAGCTATATAACACTGTCTAGTAAATCCAGTAGGTCCAGCTATATAACACTGTCTAGTAGATCCAGCTATATAACACTGTCTAGTAGGTCCAGCTATATAACACTGTCTAGTAGGTCCAGCTATATAACACTGTCCAGTAGATCCAGCTATATAACACTGTCCAGTAGATCCAGCTATATAACACTGTCCAGTAGATCCAGCTATATAACACTGTCCAGTAGATCCAGCTATATAACACTGTCCAGTAGATCTAGTAGATCCAGCTATATAACACTGTCTAGTAGATCCAGCTATATAACACTGTCTAGTAGATCCAGCTATATAACACTGTCCAGTAGGTCCAGTAGATCCAGCTATATAACACTGTCCAGTAGATCCAGCTATATAACACTGTCCAGTAGATCCAGCTATATAACACTGTCTAGTAGATCCAGCTATATAACACTGTCCAGTAGGTCCAGCTATATAACACTGTCTAGTAGGTCCAGCTATATAACACTGTCTAGTAGATCCAGCTATATAACACTGTCCAGTAGATCCAGTAGATCCAGCTATATAACACTGTCTAGTAGGTCCAGCTATATAACACTGTCTCGTAGGTCCAGCTATATAACACTGTCTAGTAGGTCCAGCTATATAACACTGTCTAGTAAGTCCAGCTATATAACACTGTCTAGTAGGTCCAGCTATATAACACTTTCCAGTAGATCCAGCTATATAACACTGTCTAGTAGATCCAGCTTTATAACACTGTCCAGCAGATCCAGCTATATAACACTGTTTACTAGATCTAGTACATCCAGCTATATAACACTGCCCAGTCGATCCAGCTATATAACACTGTCCAGTTGGTCCAGTAGATCCAGTTATATAACACTGTCCAGTAGATCCAGCTATATAACACTGTCCAGTAGATCCAGCTATATAACACTGTCTAGTAGATCCAGCTATATAACACTGTTTAGTAGATCCAGCTATATAACACTGTCTAGTAAATCCAGTAGGTCCAGCTATATAACACTGTCTAGTAGATCCAGCTATATAACACTGTCTAGTAGGTCCAGCTATATAACACTGTCTAGTAGGTCCAGCTATATAACACTGTCCAGTAGATCCAGCTATATAACACTGTCCAGTAGATCCAGCTATATAACACTGTCCAGTAGATCCAGCTATATAACACTGTCCAGTAGATCCAGCTATATAACACTGTCCAGTAGATCTAGTAGATCCAGCTATATAACACTGTCTAGTAGATCCAGCTATATAACACTGTCCAGTAGGTCCAGTAGATCCAGCTATATAACACTGTCCAGTAGATCCAGCTATATAACACTGTCCAGTAGATCCAGCTATATAACACTGTCCAGTAGATCCAGCTATATAACACTGTCCAGTAGGTCCAGCTATATAACACTGTCCAGGAGGTCCAGCTATATAACACTGTCCAGTAGGTCCAGCTATATAACATTTCCAGTAGATCTAGTAGATCCAGCTATATAACACTGTCTAGTAGATCCAGCTATATAACACTGTCTAGTAGGTCTAGCTATATAACACTGTCTAGTAGGTCCAGCTATATAACACTGTCTAGTAGGTCCAGCTATATAACACTGTCTAGTAGGTCCAGCTATATAACACTGTCTAGTAGGTCCAGCTATATAACACTGTCTAGTAGGTCCAGCTATATAACACTGTCTAGTAGGTTCAGCTATATAACACTGTCTAGTAGGTCCAGCTATATAACACTGTCTAGTAGGTCCAGCTATATAACACTGTCTATTAGATCCAGCTATATAACACTGTCTAGTAGATCCAGCTATATAACACTGTCTAGTAGATCCAGCTATATAACACTGTCTCGTAGGTCCAGCTATATAACACTGTCTAGTAGGTCCAGCTATATAACACTGTCTAGTAGGTCCAGCTATATAACACTGTCTAGTAGATCCAGCTATATAACACTGTCCAGTAGATCCAGTAGATCCAGCTATATAACACTGTCTAGTAGGTCCAGCTATATAACACTGTCTCGTAGGTCCAGCTATATAACACTGTCTAGTAGGTCCAGCTATATAACACTGTCTAGTAAGTCCAGCTATATAACACTGTCTAGTAGGTCCAGCTATATAACACTTTCCAGTAGATCCAGCTATATAACACAGTCTAGTAGATCCAGCTATATAACACTGTCCAGCAGATCCAGCTATATAACACTGTTTAGTAGATCTAGTACATCCAGCTATATAACACTGCCCAGTCGATCCAGCTATATAACACTGTCCAGTTGGTCCAGTAGATCCAGTTATATAACACTGTCCAGTAGATCCAGCTATATAACACTGTCCAGTAGATCCAGCTATATAACACTGTCTAGTAGATCCAGCTATATAACACTGTCTAGTAGATCCAGCTATATAACACAGTCCAGTAGATCCAGCTATATAACACTGTTTAGTAGATCCAGCTATATAACACTGTCTAGTAAATCCAGTAGGTCCAGCTATATAACACTGTCTAGTAGATCCAGCTATATAACACTGTCTAGTAGGTCCAGCTATATAACACTGTCTAGTAGATCCAGCTATATAACACTGTCTAGTAGATCCAGCTATATAACACTGTCTAGTAGATCCAGCTATATAACACTGTCTAGTAGATCCAGCTATATAACACTGTCTAGTAGATCCAGCTATATAACACTGTCTAGTAGATCCAGCTATATAACACTGTCTCGTAGGTCCAGCTATATAACACTGTCTAGTAGGTCCAGCTATATAACACTGTCTAGTAGGTCCAGCTATATAACACTGTCTAGTAGATCCAGCTATATAACACTGTCCAGTAGATCCAGCTATATAACACTGTCTAGGAGGTCCAGCTATATAACACTGTCTAGGAGGTCCAGCTATATAACACTGTTTAGTAGATCTAGTAGATCCAGCTATATAACACTGTCTAGTAGGTCCAGCTATATAACACTGTCTAGTACATCCAGCTATATAACACTGCCCGGTAGATCCAGCTATATAACACTGTCCAGTTGGTCCAGTAGATCCAGCTATATAACACTATCTAGTAGGCCCAGTAGATCCATTTATATAACACTGTCCAGTAGATCCAGCTATATAACACTGTCCAGTAGATCCAGCTATATAACACTGTCTAGTAGGTCTAGCTATATAACACTGTCTAGGAGGTCCAGCTATATAACACTGTCTAGGAGGTCCAGCTATATAACACTGTCTAGGAGGTCCAGCTATATAACACTGTCTAGGAGATCCAGCTATATAACACTGTCTAGGAGATCCAGCTATATAACACTGTCTAGTAGGTCCAGTAGATACAGCTATATAACACTGTCTAGTAGGTCCAGCTATATAACACTGTCTAGTACATCCAGCTATATAACACTGCCCAGTAGATCCAGCTATATAACACTGTCCAGTTGGTCCAGTAGATCCAGCTATATAACACTATCTAGTAGGCCCAGTAGATCCAGTTATATAACACTGTCCAGTAGATCCAGCTATATAACACTGTCTAGTAGATCCAGCTATATAACACTGTCTAGTAGATCCAGCTATATAACACAGTCCAGTAGATCCAGCTATATAACACTGTCTAGTAGGTCTAGCTATATAACACTGTCTAGTAGGTCCAGCTATATAACACTGTCCAGTAGATCCAGCTATATAACACTGTCCAGTAGATCCAGCTATATAACACTGTCCAGTAGATCTAGTAGATCCAGCTATATAACACTGTCTAGTAGATCCAGCTATATAACACTGTCTAGTAGATCCAGCTATATAACACTGTCCAGTAGATCCAGCTATATAACACTGTCCAGTAGGTCCAGTAGATCCAGCTATATAACACTGTCCAGTAGATCCAGCTATATAACACTGTCCAGTAGATCCAGCTATATAACACTGTCCAGTAGATCCAGCTATATAACACTGTCCAGTAGGTCCAGCTATATAACACTGTCCAGGAGGTCCAGCTATATAACACTGTCCAGTAGGTCCAGCTATATAACACTGTCCAGTAGGTCCAGTAGATCCAGCTATATAACACTGTCCAGTAGATCCAGCTATATAACACTGTCTAGTAGATCCAGCTATATAACACTGTCTAGTAGATCCAGCTATATAACACTGTCTAGTAGGTCTAGCTATATAACACTGTCTAGCAGGTCTAGCTATATAACACTGTCTAGTAGGTCCAGCTATATAACACTGTCTAGTAGGTCCAGCTATATAACACTGTCTAGTAGGTCCAGCTATATAACACTGTCTAGTAGGTTCAGCTATATAACACTGTCTAGTAGGTCCAGCTATATAACACTGTCTAGTAGGTCCAGCTATATAACACTGTCTAGTAGGTCCAGCTATATAACACTGTCTATTAGATCCAGCTATATAACACTGTCTAGTAGATCCAGCTATATAACACTGTCTAGTAGATCCAGCTATATAACACTGTCTAGTAGATCCAGCTATATAACACTGTCTCGTAGGTCCAGCTATATAACACTGTCTAGTAGGTCCAGCTATATAACACTGTCTAGTAGGTCCAGCTATATAACACTGTCTAGTAGATCCAGCTATATAACACTGTCCAGTAGATCCAGTAGATCCAGCTATATAACACTGTCTAGTAGGTCAAGCTATATAATACTGTCTCGTTGGTCCAGCTATATAACACTGTCTAGTAGGTCCAGCTATATAACACTGTCTAGTAAGTCCAGCTATATAACACTGTCTAGTAGGTCCAGCTATATAACACTTTCCAGTAGATCCAGCTATATAACACTGTCTAGTAGATCCAGCTTTATAACACTGTCCAGCAGATCCAGCTATATAACACTGTTTAGTAGATCTAGTACATCCAGCTATATAACACTGCCCAGTCGATCCAGCTATATAACACTGTCCAGTTGGTCCAGTAGATCCAGTTATATAACACTGTCCAGTAGATCCAGCTATATAACACTGTCCAGTAGATCCAGCTATATAACACTGTCTAGTAGATCCAGCTATATAACACTGTTTAGTAGATCCAGCTATATAACACTGTCTAGTAAATCCAGTAGGTCCAGCTATATAACACTGTCTAGTAGATCCAGCTATATAACACTGTCTAGTAGGTCCAGCTATATAACACTGTCTAGTAGGTCCAGCTATATAACACTGTCCAGTAGATCCAGCTATATAACACTGTCCAGTAGATCCAGCTATATAACACTGTCCAGTAGATCCAGCTATATAACACTGTCCAGTAGATCCAGCTATATAACACTGTCCAGTAGATCTAGTAGATCCAGCTATATAACACTGTCTAGTAGATCCAGCTATATAACACTGTCTAGTAGATCCAGCTATATAACACTGTCCAGTAGGTCCAGTAGATCCAGCTATATAACACTGTCCAGTAGATCCAGCTATATAACACTGTCCAGTAGATCCAGCTATATAACACTGTCTAGTAGATCCAGCTATATAACACTGTCCAGTAGGTCCAGCTATATAACACTGTCTAGTAGGTCCAGCTATATAACACTGTCTAGTAGATCCAGCTATATAACACTGTCCAGTAGATCCAGTAGATCCAGCTATATAACACTGTCTAGTAGGTCCAGCTATATAACACTGTCTCGTAGGTCCAGCTATATAACACTGTCTAGTAGGTCCAGCTATATAACACTGTCTAGTAAATCCAGTAGGTCCAGCTATATAACACTGTCTAGTAGATCCAGCTATATAACACTGTCTAGTAGATCCAGCTATATAACACTGTCTAGTAGATCCAGCTATATAACACTGTCTAGGAGGTCCAGCTATATAACACTGTCTAGTAGGTCTAGCTATATAACACCTTCTAGTAGGTCTAGCTATATAACACTGTCTAGTAGGTCCAGCTATATAACACTGTCTAGTAGGTCCAGCTATATAACACTGTCTAGTAGATCCAGCTATATAACACTGTCCAATAGGTCCAGTAGATCCAGCTATATAACACTGTCCAGTAGGTCCAGTAGATCCAGCTATATAACACTGTCCATTATATCCAGCTATATAACACTGTCTAGTAGGTCCAGCTATATAACACTGTCTAGGAGGTCCAGCTATATAACACTGTCTAGGAGGTCCAGCTATATAACACTGTCTAGGAGGTCCAGCTATATAACACTGTCTAGGAGGTCCAGCTATATAACACTGTCTAGGAGGTCCAGCTATATAACACTGTCTAGGAGGTCCAGCTATATAACACTGTCTAGGAGATCCAGCTATATAACACTGTCTAGGAGATCCAGCTATATAACACTGTCCAGTAGATACAGCTATATAACACAGTCCAGTAGGTCCAGCTATATAACATTTCCAGTAGATCTAGTAGATCCAGCTATATAACACTGTCTAGTAGATCCAGCTATATAACACTGTCTAGTAGATCCAGCTATATATCACTGTCTAGTAGATCCAGCTATATAACACTGTCTAGTAGATCCAGCTATATAACACTGTCTAGTAGATCCAGCTATATAACACTGTCTAGTAGATCCAGCTATATAACACTGTCTAGTAGATCCAGCTATATAACACTGTCTAGTAGGTCCAGCTATATAACACTGTCTAGGAGGTCCAGCTATATAACACTGTCTAGGAGGTCCAGCTATATAACACTGTTTAGTAGATCTAGTAGATCCAGCTATATAACACTGTCTAGTAGGTCCAGCTATATAACACTGTCTAGTACATCCAGCTATATAACACTGCCCGGTAGATCCAGCTATATAACACTGTCCAGTTGGTCCAGTAGATCCAGCTATATAACACTATCTAGTAGGCCCAGTAGATCCATTTATATAACACTGTCCAGTAGATCCAGCTATATAACACTGTCCAGTAGATCCAGCTATATAACACTGTCTAGTAGGTCTAGCTATATAACACTGTCTAGGAGGTCCAGCTATATAACACTGTCTAGGAGGTCCAGCTATATAACACTGTCTAGGAGGTCCAGCTATATAACACTGTCTAGGAGATCCAGCTATATAACACTGTCTAGGAGATCCAGCTATATAACACTGTCTAGTAGGTCCAGTAGATACAGCTATATAACACTGTCTAGTAGGTCCAGCTATATAACACTGTCTAGTACATCCAGCTATATAACACTGCCCAGTAGATCCAGCTATATAACACTGTCCAGTTGGTCCAGTAGATCCAGCTATATAACACTATCTAGTAGGCCCAGTAGATCCAGTTATATAACACTGTCCAGTAGATCCAGCTATATAACACTGTCTAGTAGATCCAGCTATATAACACTGTCTAGTAGATCCAGCTATATAACACAGTCCAGTAGATCCAGCTATATAACACTGTCTAGTAGGTCTAGCTATATAACACTGTCTAGTAGGTCCAGCTATATAACACTGTCCAGTAGATCCAGCTATATAACACTGTCCAGTAGATCCAGCTATATAACACTGTCCAGTAGATCTAGTAGATCCAGCTATATAACACTGTCTAGTAGATCCAGCTATATAACACTGTCTAGTAGATCCAGCTATATAACACTGTCCAGTAGATCCAGCTATATAACACTGTCCAGTAGGTCCAGTAGATCCAGCTATATAACACTGTCCAGTAGATCCAGCTATATAACACTGTCCAGTAGATCCAGCTATATAACACTGTCCAGTAGATCCAGCTATATAACACTGTCCAGTAGGTCCAGCTATATAACACTGTCCAGGAGGTCCAGCTATATAACACTGTCCAGTAGGTCCAGCTATATAACACTGTCCAGTAGGTCCAGTAGATCCAGCTATATAACACTGTCCAGTAGATCCAGCTATATAACACTGTCTAGTAGATCCAGCTATATAACACTGTCTAGTAGATCCAGCTATATAACACTGTCTAGTAGGTCTAGCTATATAACACTGTCTAGCAGGTCTAGCTATATAACACTGTCTAGTAGGTCCAGCTATATAACACTGTCTAGTAGGTCCAGCTATATAACACTGTCTAGTAGGTCCAGCTATATAACACTGTCTAGTAGGTTCAGCTATATAACACTGTCTAGTAGGTCCAGCTATATAACACTGTCTAGTAGGTCCAGCTATATAACACTGTCTAGTAGGTCCAGCTATATAACACTGTCTATTAGATCCAGCTATATAACACTGTCTAGTAGATCCAGCTATATAACACTGTCTAGTAGATCCAGCTATATAACACTGTCTAGTAGATCCAGCTATATAACACTGTCTCGTAGGTCCAGCTATATAACACTGTCTAGTAGGTCCAGCTATATAACACTGTCTAGTAGGTCCAGCTATATAACACTGTCTAGTAGATCCAGCTATATAACACTGTCCAGTAGATCCAGTAGATCCAGCTATATAACACTGTCTAGTAGGTCAAGCTATATAATACTGTCTCGTTGGTCCAGCTATATAACACTGTCTAGTAGGTCCAGCTATATAACACTGTCTAGTAAGTCCAGCTATATAACACTGTCTAGTAGGTCCAGCTATATAACACTTTCCAGTAGATCCAGCTATATAACACTGTCTAGTAGATCCAGCTTTATAACACTGTCCAGCAGATCCAGCTATATAACACTGTTTAGTAGATCTAGTACATCCAGCTATATAACACTGCCCAGTCGATCCAGCTATATAACACTGTCCAGTTGGTCCAGTAGATCCAGTTATATAACACTGTCCAGTAGATCCAGCTATATAACACTGTCCAGTAGATCCAGCTATATAACACTGTCTAGTAGATCCAGCTATATAACACTGTTTAGTAGATCCAGCTATATAACACTGTCTAGTAAATCCAGTAGGTCCAGCTATATAACACTGTCTAGTAGATCCAGCTATATAACACTGTCTAGTAGGTCCAGCTATATAACACTGTCTAGTAGGTCCAGCTATATAACACTGTCCAGTAGATCCAGCTATATAACACTGTCTAGGAGGTCCAGCTATATAACACTGTCTAGGAGGTCCAGCTATATAACACTGTCTAGGAGGTCCAGCTATATAACACTGTCTAGGAGGTCCAGCTATATAACACTGTCTAGGAGGTCCAGCTATATAACACTGTCTAGGAGGTCCAGCTATATAACACTGTCTAGGAGATCCAGCTATATAACACTGTCTAGGAGATCCAGCTATATAACACTGTCCAGTAGATACAGCTATATAACACAGTCCAGTAGGTCCAGCTATATAACATTTCCAGTAGATCTAGTAGATCCAGCTATATAACACTGTCTAGTAGATCCAGCTATATAACACTGTCTAGTAGATCCAGCTATATATCACTGTCTAGTAGATCCAGCTATATAACACTGTCTAGTAGATCCAGCTATATAACACTGTCTAGTAGATCCAGCTATATAACACTGTCTAGTAGATCCAGCTATATAACACTGTCTAGTAGATCCAGCTATATAACACTGTCTAGTAGGTCCAGCTATATAACACTGTCTAGGAGGTCCAGCTATATAACACTGTCTAGGAGGTCCAGCTATATAACACTGTTTAGTAGATCTAGTAGATCCAGCTATATAACACTGTCTAGTAGGTCCAGCTATATAACACTGTCTAGTACATCCAGCTATATAACACTGCCCGGTAGATCCAGCTATATAACACTGTCCAGTTGGTCCAGTAGATCCAGCTATATAACACTATCTAGTAGGCCCAGTAGATCCATTTATATAACACTGTCCAGTAGATCCAGCTATATAACACTGTCCAGTAGATCCAGCTATATAACACTGTCTAGTAGGTCTAGCTATATAACACTGTCTAGGAGGTCCAGCTATATAACACTGTCTAGGAGGTCCAGCTATATAACACTGTCTAGGAGGTCCAGCTATATAACACTGTCTAGGAGATCCAGCTATATAACACTGTCTAGGAGATCCAGCTATATAACACTGTCTAGTAGGTCCAGTAGATACAGCTATATAACACTGTCTAGTAGGTCCAGCTATATAACACTGTCTAGTACATCCAGCTATATAACACTGCCCAGTAGATCCAGCTATATAACACTGTCCAGTTGGTCCAGTAGATCCAGCTATATAACACTATCTAGTAGGCCCAGTAGATCCAGTTATATAACACTGTCCAGTAGATCCAGCTATATAACACTGTCTAGTAGATCCAGCTATATAACACTGTCTAGTAGATCCAGCTATATAACACAGTCCAGTAGATCCAGCTATATAACACTGTCTAGTAGGTCTAGCTATATAACACTGTCTAGTAGGTCCAGCTATATAACACTGTCCAGTAGATCCAGCTATATAACACTGTCCAGTAGATCCAGCTATATAACACTGTCCAGTAGATCTAGTAGATCCAGCTATATAACACTGTCTAGTAGATCCAGCTATATAACACTGTCTAGTAGATCCAGCTATATAACACTGTCCAGTAGATCCAGCTATATAACACTGTCCAGTAGGTCCAGTAGATCCAGCTATATAACACTGTCCAGTAGATCCAGCTATATAACACTGTCCAGTAGATCCAGCTATATAACACTGTCCAGTAGATCCAGCTATATAACACTGTCCAGTAGGTCCAGCTATATAACACTGTCCAGGAGGTCCAGCTATATAACACTGTCCAGTAGGTCCAGCTATATAACACTGTCCAGTAGGTCCAGTAGATCCAGCTATATAACACTGTCCAGTAGATCCAGCTATATAACACTGTCTAGTAGATCCAGCTATATAACACTGTCTAGTAGATCCAGCTATATAACACTGTCTAGTAGGTCTAGCTATATAACACTGTCTAGCAGGTCTAGCTATATAACACTGTCTAGTAGGTCCAGCTATATAACACTGTCTAGTAGGTCCAGCTATATAACACTGTCTAGTAGGTCCAGCTATATAACACTGTCTAGTAGGTTCAGCTATATAACACTGTCTAGTAGGTCCAGCTATATAACACTGTCTAGTAGGTCCAGCTATATAACACTGTCTAGTAGGTCCAGCTATATAACACTGTCTATTAGATCCAGCTATATAACACTGTCTAGTAGATCCAGCTATATAACACTGTCTAGTAGATCCAGCTATATAACACTGTCTAGTAGATCCAGCTATATAACACTGTCTCGTAGGTCCAGCTATATAACACTGTCTAGTAGGTCCAGCTATATAACACTGTCTAGTAGGTCCAGCTATATAACACTGTCTAGTAGATCCAGCTATATAACACTGTCCAGTAGATCCAGTAGATCCAGCTATATAACACTGTCTAGTAGGTCAAGCTATATAATACTGTCTCGTTGGTCCAGCTATATAACACTGTCTAGTAGGTCCAGCTATATAACACTGTCTAGTAAGTCCAGCTATATAACACTGTCTAGTAGGTCCAGCTATATAACACTTTCCAGTAGATCCAGCTATATAACACTGTCTAGTAGATCCAGCTTTATAACACTGTCCAGCAGATCCAGCTATATAACACTGTTTAGTAGATCTAGTACATCCAGCTATATAACACTGCCCAGTCGATCCAGCTATATAACACTGTCCAGTTGGTCCAGTAGATCCAGTTATATAACACTGTCCAGTAGATCCAGCTATATAACACTGTCCAGTAGATCCAGCTATATAACACTGTCTAGTAGATCCAGCTATATAACACTGTTTAGTAGATCCAGCTATATAACACTGTCTAGTAAATCCAGTAGGTCCAGCTATATAACACTGTCTAGTAGATCCAGCTATATAACACTGTCTAGTAGGTCCAGCTATATAACACTGTCTAGTAGGTCCAGCTATATAACACTGTCCAGTAGATCCAGCTATATAACACTGTCCAGTAGATCCAGCTATATAACACTGTCCAGTAGATCCAGCTATATAACACTGTCCAGTAGATCCAGCTATATAACACTGTCCAGTAGATCTAGTAGATCCAGCTATATAACACTGTCTAGTAGATCCAGCTATATAACACTGTCTAGTAGATCCAGCTATATAACACTGTCCAGTAGGTCCAGTAGATCCAGCTATATAACACTGTCCAGTAGATCCAGCTATATAACACTGTCCAGTAGATCCAGCTATATAACACTGTCTAGTAGATCCAGCTATATAACACTGTCCAGTAGGTCCAGCTATATAACACTGTCTAGTAGGTCCAGCTATATAACACTGTCTAGTAGATCCAGCTATATAACACTGTCCAGTAGATCCAGTAGATCCAGCTATATAACACTGTCTAGTAGGTCCAGCTATATAACACTGTCTCGTAGGTCCAGCTATATAACACTGTCTAGTAGGTCCAGCTATATAACACTGTCTAGTAAGTCCAGCTATATAACACTGTCTAGTAGGTCCAGCTATATAACACTTTCCAGTAGATCCAGCTCTATAACACTGTCTAGTAGATCCAGCTTTATAACACTGTCCAGCAGATCCAGCTATATAACACTGTTTACTAGATCTAGTACATCCAGCTATATAACACTGCCCAGTCGATCCAGCTATATAACACTGTCCAGTTGGTCCAGTAGATCCAGTTATATAACACTGTCCAGTAGATCCAGCTATATAACACTGTCCAGTAGATCCAGCTATATAACACTGTCTAGTAGATCCAGCTATATAACACTGTTTAGTAGATCCAGCTATATAACACTGTCTAGTAAATCCAGTAGGTCCAGCTATATAACACTGTCTAGTAGATCCAGCTATATAACACTGTCTAGTAGGTCCAGCTATATAACACTGTCTAGTAGGTCCAGCTATATAACACTGTCCAGTAGATCCAGCTATATAACACTGTCCAGTAGATCCAGCTATATAACACTGTCCAGTAGATCCAGCTATATAACACTGTCCAGTAGATCCAGCTATATAACACTGTCCAGTAGATCTAGTAGATCCAGCTATATAACACTGTCTAGTAGATCCAGCTATATAACACTGTCCAGTAGGTCCAGTAGATCCAGCTATATAACACTGTCCAGTAGATCCAGCTATATAACACTGTCCAGTAGATCCAGCTATATAACACTGTCCAGTAGATCCAGCTATATAACACTGTCCAGTAGGTCCAGCTATATAACACTGTCCAGGAGGTCCAGCTATATAACACTGTCCAGTAGGTCCAGCTATATAACATTTCCAGTAGATCTAGTAGATCCAGCTATATAACACTGTCTAGTAGATCCAGCTATATAACACTGTCTAGTAGGTCTAGCTATATAACACTGTCTAGTAGGTCCAGCTATATAACACTGTCTAGTAGGTCCAGCTATATAACACTGTCTAGTAGGTCCAGCTATATAACACTGTCTAGTAGGTCCAGCTATATAACACTGTCTAGTAGGTCCAGCTATATAACACTGTCTAGTAGGTTCAGCTATATAACACTGTCTAGTAGGTCCAGCTATATAACACTGTCTAGTAGGTCCAGCTATATAACACTGTCTATTAGATCCAGCTATATAACACTGTCTAGTAGATCCAGCTATATAACACTGTCTAGTAGATCCAGCTATATAACACTGTCTCGTAGGTCCAGCTATATAACACTGTCTAGTAGGTCCAGCTATATAACACTGTCTAGTAGGTCCAGCTATATAACACTGTCTAGTAGATCCAGCTATATAACACTGTCCAGTAGATCCAGTAGATCCAGCTATATAACACTGTCTAGTAGGTCCAGCTATATAACACTGTCTCGTAGGTCCAGCTATATAACACTGTCTAGTAGGTCCAGCTATATAACACTGTCTAGTAAGTCCAGCTATATAACACTGTCTAGTAGGTCCAGCTATATAACACTTTCCAGTAGATCCAGCTATATAACACAGTCTAGTAGATCCAGCTATATAACACTGTCCAGCAGATCCAGCTATATAACACTGTTTAGTAGATCTAGTACATCCAGCTATATAACACTGCCCAGTCGATCCAGCTATATAACACTGTCCAGTTGGTCCAGTAGATCCAGTTATATAACACTGTCCAGTAGATCCAGCTATATAACACTGTCCAGTAGATCCAGCTATATAACACTGTCTAGTAGATCCAGCTATATAACACTGTCTAGTAGATCCAGCTATATAACACAGTCCAGTAGATCCAGCTATATAACACTGTTTAGTAGATCCAGCTATATAACACTGTCTAGTAAATCCAGTAGGTCCAGCTATATAACACTGTCTAGTAGATCCAGCTATATAACACTGTCTAGTAGGTCCAGCTATATAACACTGTCTAGTAGGTCCAGCTATATAACACTGTCTAGTAGATCCAGCTATATAACACTGTCTAGTAGATCCAGCTATATAACACTGTCTAGTAGATCCAGCTATATAACACTGTCTAGTAGATCCAGCTATATAACACTGTCTAGTAGATCCAGCTATATAACACTGTCTAGTAGATCCAGCTATATAACACTGTCTCGTAGGTCCAGCTATATAACACTGTCTAGTAGGTCCAGCTATATAACACTGTCTAGTAGGTCCAGCTATATAACACTGTCTAGTAGATCCAGCTATATAACACTGTCCAGTAGATCCAGCTATATAACACTGTCTAGTAGATCCAGCTATATAACACTGTCTAGTAGGTCCAGCTATATAACACTGTCTCGTAGGTCCAGCTATATAACACTGTCTAGTAGGTCCAGCTATATAACACTGTCTAGTAAGTCCAGCTATATAACACTGTCTAGTAGGTCCAGCTATATAACACTTTCCAGTAGATCCAGCTATATAACACTGTCTAGTAGATCCAGCTATATAACACTGTCCAGCAGATCCAGCTATATAACACTGTTTAGTAGATCTAGTACATCCAGCTATATAACACTGCCCAGTCGATCCAGCTATATAACACTGTCCAGTTGGTCCAGTAGATCCAGTTATATAACACTGTCCAGTAGATCCAGCTATATAACACTGTCCAGTAGATCCAGCTATATAACACTGTCTAGTAGATCCAGCTATATAACACTGTCTAGTAGATCCAGCTATATAACACAGTCCAGTAGATCCAGCTATATAACACTGTCCAGTAGATCCAGCTATATAACACTGTCCAGTAGGTCCAGTAGATCCAGCTATATAACACTGTCCAGTAGATCCAGCTATATAACACTGTCCAGTAGATCCAGCTATATAACACTGTCCAGTAGATCCAGCTATATAACACTGTCCAGTAGATCCAGCTATATAACACTGTCCAGTAGATCTAGTAGATCCAGCTATATAACACTGTCTAGTAGATCCATCTATATAACACTGTCTAGTAGATCCAGCTATATAACACTGTCCAGTAGATCCAGCTATATAACACTGTCCAGTAGATCCAGCTATATAACACTGTCCAGTAGATCCAGCTATATAACACTGTCCAGTAGGTCCAGCTATATAACACTGTCCAGGAGGTCCAGCTATATAACCCTGTCCAGTAGGTCCAGCTATATAACATTTCCAGTAGATCTAGTAGATCCAGCTATATAACACTGTCTAGTAGATCCAGCTATATAACACTGTCTAGTAGATCCAGCTATATAACACTGTCTAGTAGGTCTAGCTATATAACACTGTCTAGTAGGTCCAGCTATATAACACTGTCTAGTAGGTCCAGCTATATAACACTGTCTAGTAGGTCCAGCTATATAACACTGTCTAGTAGGTCCAGCTATATAACACTGTCTAGTAGGTCCAGCTATATAACACTGTCTAGTAGGTTCAGCTATATAACACTGTCTAGTAGGTCCAGCTATATAACACTGTCTAGTAGGTCCAGCTATATAACACTGTCTAGTAGGTCCAGCTATATAACACTGTCTATTAGATCCAGCTATATAACACTGTCTAGTAGATCCAGCTATATAACACTGTCTAGTAGATCCAGCTATATAACACTGTCTCGTAGGTCCAGCTATATAACACTGTCTAGTAGGTCCAGCTATATAACACTGTCTAGTAGGTCCAGCTATATAACACTGTCTAGTAGATCCAGCTATATAACACTGTCCAGTAGATCCAGTAGATCCAGCTATATAACACTGTCTAGTAGGTCCAGCTATATAACACTGTCTCGTAGGTCCAGCTATATAACACTGTCTAGTAGGTCCAGCTATATAACACTGTCTAGTAAGTCCAGCTATATAACACTGTCTAGTAGGTCCAGCTATATAACACTGTCCAGCAGATCCAGCTATATAACACTGTTTAGTAGATCTAGTACATCCAGCTATATAACACTGCCCAGTCGATCCAGCTATATAACACTGTCCAGTTGGTCCAGTAGATCCAGTTATATAACACTGTCCAGTAGATCCAGCTATATAACACTGTCCAGTAGATCCAGCTATATAACACTGTCTAGTAGATCCAGCTATATAACACTGTTTAGTAGATCCAGCTATATAACACTGTCTAGTAAATCCAGTAGGTCCAGCTATATAACACTGTCTAGTAGATCCAGCTATATAACACTGTCTAGTAGGTCCAGCTATATAACACTGTCTAGTAGGTCCAGCTATATAACACTGTCCAGTAGATCCAGCTATATAACACTGTCCAGTAGATCCAGCTATATAACACTGTCCAGTAGATCCAGCTATATAACACTGTCCAGTAGATCCAGCTATATAACACTGTCCAGTAGATCTAGTAGATCCAGCTATATAACACTGTCTAGTAGATCCAGCTATATAACACTGTCTAGTAGATCCAGCTATATAACACTGTCCAGTAGGTCCAGTAGATCCAGCTATATAACACTGTCCAGTAGATCCAGCTATATAACACTGTCCAGTAGATCCAGCTATATAACACTGTCCAGTAGATCCAGCTATATAACACTGTCCAGTAGGTCCAGCTATATAACACTGTCCAGGAGGTCCAGCTATATAACACTGTCCAGTAGGTCCAGCTATATAACATTTCCAGTAGATCTAGTAGATCCAGCTATATAACACTGTCTAGTAGATCCAGCTATATAACACTGTCTAGTAGGTCTAGCTATATAACACTGTCTAGTAGGTCCAGCTATATAACACTGTCTAGTAGGTCCAGCTATATAACACTGTCTAGTAGGTCCAGCTATATAACACTGTCTAGTAGGTCCAGCTATATAACACTGTCTAGTAGGTCCAGCTATATAACACTGTCTAGTAGGTTCAGCTATATAACACTGTCTAGTAGGTCCAGCTATATAACACTGTCTAGTAGGTCCAGCTATATAACACTGTCTATTAGATCCAGCTATATAACACTGTCTAGTAGATCCAGCTATATAACACTGTCTAGTAGATCCAGCTTTATAACACTGTCTCGTAGGTCCAGCTATATAACACTGTCTAGTAGGTCCAGCTATATAACACTGTCTAGTAGGTCCAGCTATATAACACTGTCTAGTAGATCCAGCTATATAACACTGTCCAGTAGATCCAGTAGATCCAGCTATATAACACTGTCTAGTAGGTCCAGCTATATAACACTGTCTCGTAGGTCCAGCTATATAACACTGTCTAGTAGGTCCAGCTATATAACACTGTCTAGTAAGTCCAGCTATATAACACTGTCTAGTAGGTCCAGCTATATAACACTTTCCAGTAGATCCAGCTATATAACACTGTCTAGTAGATCCAGCTATATAACACTGTCCAGCAGATCCAGCTATATAACACTGTTTAGTAGATCTAGTACATCCAGCTATATAACACTGCCCAGTCGATCCAGCTATATAACACTGTCCAGTTGGTCCAGTAGATCCAGTTATATAACACTGTCCAGTAGATCCAGCTATATAACACTGTCCAGTAGATCCAGCTATATAACACTGTCTAGTAGATCCAGCTATATAACACTGTCTAGTAGATCCAGCTATATAACACAGTCCAGTAGATCCAGCTATATAACACTGTTTAGTAGATCCAGCTATATAACACTGTCTAGTAAATCCAGTAGGTCCAGCTATATAACACTGTCTAGTAGATCCAGCTATATAACACTGTCTAGTAGGTCCAGCTATATAACACTGTCTAGTAGGTCCAGCTATATAACACTGTCTAGTAGATCCAGCTATATAACACTGTCTAGTAGATCCAGCTATATAACACTGTCTAGTAGATCCAGCTATATAACACTGTCTAGTAGATCCAGCTATATAACACTGTCTAGTAGATCCAGCTATATAACACTGTCTAGTAGATCCAGCTATATAACACTGTCTCGTAGGTCCAGCTATATAACACTGTCTAGTAGGTCCAGCTATATAACACTGTCTAGTAGGTCCAGCTATATAACACTGTCTAGTAGATCCAGCTATATAACACTGTCCAGTAGATCCAGTAGATCCAGCTATATAACACTGTCTAGTAGATCCAGCTATATAACACTGTCTAGTAGGTCCAGCTATATAACACTGTCTCGTAGGTCCAGCTATATAACACTGTCTAGTAGGTCCAGCTATATAACACTGTCTAGTAAGTCCAGCTATATAACACTGTCTAGTAGGTCCAGCTATATAACACTTTCCAGTAGATCCAGCTATATAACACTGTCTAGTAGATCCAGCTATATAACACTGTCCAGCAGATCCAGCTATATAACACTGTTTAGTAGATCTAGTACATCCAGCTATATAACACTGCCCAGTCGATCCAGCTATATAACACTGTCCAGTTGGTCCAGTAGATCCAGTTATATAACACTGTCCAGTAGATCCAGCTATATAACACTGTCCAGTAGATCCAGCTATATAACACTGTCTAGTAGATCCAGCTATATAACACTGTCTAGTAGATCCAGCTATATAACACAGTCCAGTAGATCCAGCTATATAACACTGTTTAGTAGATCCAGCTATATAACACTGTCTAGTAAATCCAGTAGGTCCAGCTATATAACACTGTCTAGTAGATCCAGCTATATAACACTGTCTAGTAGGTCCAGCTATATAACACTGTCTAGTAGATCCAGCTATATAACACTGTCTAGGAGGTCCAGCTATATAACACTGTCTAGGAGGTCCAGCTATATAACACTGTCTAGGAGGTCCAGCTATATAACACTGTCTAGGAGATCCAGCTATATAACACTGTCTAGGAGATCCAGCTATATAACACTGTCTAGTAGATCCAGCTATATAACACTGACTAGTAGGTCTAGCTATATAACACCTTCTAGTAGGTCTAGCTATATAACACTGTCTAGTAGGTCCAGCTATATAACACTGTCTAGTAGATCCATCTATATAACACTGTCTAGTAGATCCAGCTATATAACACTGTCCAGTAGGTCCAGTAGATCCAGCTATATAACACTGTCCAGTAGGTCCAGTAGATCCAGCTATATAACACTGTCCAGTAGATCCAGCTATATAACACTGTCCAGTAGATACAGCTATATAACACTGTCCAGTAGGTCCAGCTATATAACATTTCCAGTAGATCTAGTAGATCCAGCTATATAACACTGTCTAGTAGATCCAGCTATATAACACTGTCTAGTAGATCCAGCTATATAACACTGTCTAGTAAGTCCAGCTATATAACACTGTCTAGTAGGTCCAGCTATATAACACTTTCCAGTAGATCCAGCTATATAACACTGTCTAGTAGATCCAGCTTTATAACACTGTCCAGCAGATCCAGCTATATAACACTGTTTAGTAGATCTAGTACATCCAGCTATATAACACTGCCCAGTCGATCCAGCTATATAACACTGTCCAGTTGGTCCAGTAGATCCAGTTATATAACACTGTCCAGTAGATCCAGCTATATAACACTGTCCAGTAGATCCAGCTATATAACACTGTCTAGTAGATCCAGCTATATAACACTGTCTAGTAGATCCAGCTATATAACACAGTCCAGTAGATCCAGCTATATAACACTGTTTAGTAGATCCAGCTATATAACACTGTCTAGTAAATCCAGTAGGTCCAGCTATATAACACTGTCTAGTAGATCCAGCTATATAACACTGTCTAGTAGGTCCAGCTATATAACACTGTCTAGTAGGTCCAGCTATATAACACTGTCCAGTAGATCCAGCTATATAACACTGTCCAGTAGATCCAGCTATATAACACTGTCCAGTAGATCCAGCTATATAACACTGTCCAGTAGATCCAGCTATATAACACTGTCCAGTAGATCCAGCTATATAACACTGTCCAGTAGATCTAGTAGATCCAGCTATATAACACTGTCTAGTAGATCCAGCTATATAACACTGTCTAGTAGATCCAGCTATATAACACTGTCCAGTAGGTCCAGTAGATCCAGCTATATAACACTGTCCAGTAGATCCAGCTATATAACACTGTCCAGTAGATCCAGCTATATAACACTGTCCAGTAGGTCCAGCTATATAACACTGTCCAGGAGGTCCAGCTATATAACACTGTCCAGTAGGTCCAGCTATATAACATTTCCAGTAGATCTAGTAGATCCAGCTATATAACACTGTCCAGTAGATCCAGTAGATCCAGCTATATAACACTGTCTAGTAGGTCCAGCTATATAACACTGTCTCGTAGGTCCAGCTATATAACACTGTCTAGTAGGTCCAGCTATATAACACTGTCTAGTAAGTCCAGCTATATAACACTGTCTAGTAGGTCCAGCCATATAACACTTTCCAGTAGATCCAGCTATATAACACTGTCTAGTAGATCCAGCTATATAACACTGACTAGTAGGTCTAGCTATATAACACCTTCTAGTAGGTCTAGCTATATAACACTGTCTAGTAGATCCAGCTATATAACACTGTCTAGTAGATCCAGCTATATAACACTGACTAGTAGGTCTAGCTATATAACACCTTCTAGTAGGTCTAGCTATATAACACTGTCTAGTAGGTCCAGCTATATAACACTGTCTAGTAGATCCATCTATATAACACTGTCTAGTAGATCCAGCTATATAACACTGTCCAGTAGGTCCAGTAGATCCAGCTATATAACACTGTCCAGTAGGTCCAGTAGATCCAGCTATATAACACTGTCCAGTAGATCCAGCTATATAACACTGTCCAGTAGATACAGCTATATAACACTGTCCAGTAGGTCCAGCTATATAACATTTCCAGTAGATCTAGTAGATCCAGCTATATAACACTGTCTAGTAGATCCAGCTATATAACACTGTCTAGTAGATCCAGCTATATATCACTGTCTAGTAGATCCAGCTATATAACACTGTCTAGTAGATCCAGCTATATAACACTGTCTAGTAGATCCAGCTATATAACACTGTCTAGTAGATCCAGCTATATAACACTGTCTAGTAGATCCAGCTATATAACACTGTCTAGTAAGTCCAGCTATATAACACTGTCTAGTAGGTCCAGCTATATAACACTTTCCAGTAGGTCCAGCTATATAACATTTCCAGTAGATCTAGTAGATCCAGCTATATAACACTGTCCAGTAGATCCAGTAGATCCAGCTATATAACACTGTCTAGTAGGTCCAGCTATATAACACTGTCTCGTAGGTCCAGCTATATAACACTGTCTAGTAGGTCCAGCTATATAACACTGTCTAGTAAGTCCAGCTATATAACACTGTCTAGTAGGTCCAGCCATATAACACTTTCCAGTAGATCCAGCTATATAACACTGTCTAGTAGATCCAGCTATATAACACTGACTAGTAGGTCTAGCTATATAACACCTTCTAGTAGGTCTAGCTATATAACACTGTCTAGTAGATCCAGCTATATAACACTGTCTAGTAGATCCAGCTATATAACACTGACTAGTAGGTCTAGCTATATAACACCTTCTAGTAGGTCTAGCTATATAACACTGTCTAGTAGGTCCAGCTATATAACACTGTCTAGTAGATCCATCTATATAACACTGTCTAGTAGATCCAGCTATATAACACTGTCCAGTAGGTCCAGTAGATCCAGCTATATAACACTGTCCAGTAGGTCCAGTAGATCCAGCTATATAACACTGTCCAGTAGATCCAGCTATATAACACTGTCCAGTAGATACAGCTATATAACACTGTCCAGTAGGTCCAGCTATATAACATTTCCAGTAGATCTAGTAGATCCAGCTATATAACACTGTCTAGTAGATCCAGCTATATAACACTGTCTAGTAGATCCAGCTATATATCACTGTCTAGTAGATCCAGCTATATAACACTGTCTAGTAGATCCAGCTATATAACACTGTCTAGTAGATCCAGCTATATAACACTGTCTAGTAGATCCAGCTATATAACACTGTCTAGTAGATCCAGCTATATAACACTGTCTAGTAAGTCCAGCTATATAACACTGTCTAGTAGGTCCAGCTATATAACACTTTCCAGTAGATCCAGCTATATAACACTGTCTAGTAGATCCAGCTTTATAACACTGTCCAGCAGATCCAGCTATATAACACTGTTTAGTAGATCTAGTACATCCAGCTATATAACACTGCCCAGTCGATCCAGCTATATAACACTGTCCAGTTGGTCCAGTAGATCCAGTTATATAACACTGTCCAGTAGATCCAGCTATATAACACTGTCCAGTAGATCCAGCTATATAACACTGTCTAGTAGATCCAGCTATATAACACTGTCTAGTAGATCCAGCTATATAACACAGTCCAGTAGATCCAGCTATATAACACTGTTTAGTAGATCCAGCTATATAACACTGTCTAGTAAATCCAGTAGGTCCAGCTATATAACACTGTCTAGTAGATCCAGCTATATAACACTGTCTAGTAGGTCCAGCTATATAACACTGTCTAGTAGGTCCAGCTATATAACACTGTCCAGTAGATCCAGCTATATAACACTGTCCAGTAGATCCAGCTATATAACACTGTCCAGTAGATCCAGCTATATAACACTGTCCAGTAGATCCAGCTATATAACACTGTCCAGTAGATCCAGCTATATAACACTGTCCAGTAGATCTAGTAGATCCAGCTATATAACACTGTCTAGTAGATCCAGCTATATAACACTGTCTAGTAGATCCAGCTATACAACACTGTCCAGTAGGTCCAGTAGATCCAGCTATATAACACTGTCCAGTAGATCCAGCTATATAACACTGTCCAGTAGATCCAGCTATATAACACTGTCCAGTAGGTCCAGCTATATAACACTGTCCAGGAGGTCCAGCTATATAACACTGTCCAGTAGGTCCAGCTATATAACATTTCCAGTAGATCTAGTAGATCCAGCTATATAACACTGTCTAGTAGATCCAGCTATATAACACTGTCTAGTAGATCCAGCTATATAACACTGTCTAGTAGGTCTAGCTATATAACACTGTCTAGTAGGTCCAGCTATATAACACTGTCTAGTAGGTCCAGCTATATAACACTGTCTAGTAGGTCCAGCTATATAACACTGTCTAGTAGGTCCAGCTATATAACACTGTCTAGTAGGTCCAGCTATATAACACTGTCTAGTAGGTTCAGCTATATAACACTGTCTAGTAGGTCCAGCTATATAACACTGTCTAGTAGGTCCAGCTATATAACACTGTCTATTAGATCCAGCTATATAACACTGTCTAGTAGATCCAGCTATATAACACTGTCTAGTAGATCCAGCTATATAACACTGTCTCGTAGGTCCAGCTATATAACACTGTCTAGTAGGTCCAGCTATATAACACTGTGTAGTAGGTCCAGCTATATAACACTGTCTAGTAGATCCAGCTATATAACACTGTCCAGTAGATCCAGTAGATCCAGCTATATAACACTGTCTAGTAGGTCCAGCTATATAACACTGTCTCGTAGGTCCAGCTATATAACACTGTCTAGTAGGTCCAGCTATATAACACTGTCTAGTAAGTCCAGCTATATAACACTGTCTAGTAGGTCCAGCTATATAACACTTTCCAGTAGATCCAGCTATATAACACTGTCTAGTAGATCCAGCTATATAACACTGTCCAGCAGATCCAGCTATATAACACTGTTTAGTAGATCTAGTACATCCAGCTATATAACACTGCCCAGTCGATCCAGCTATATAACACTGTCCAGTTGGTCCAGTAGATCCAGTTATATAACACTGTCCAGTAGATCCAGCTATATAACACTGTCTAGTAGATCCAGCTATATAACACTGTCTAGTAGATCCAGCTATATAACACAGTCCAGTAGATCCAGCTATATAACACTGTTTAGTAGATCCAGCTATATAACACTGTCTAGTAAATCCAGTAGGTCCAGCTATATAACACTGTCTAGTAGATCCAGCTATATAACACTGTCTAGTAGGTCCAGCTATATAACACTGTCTAGTAGGTCCAGCTATATAACACTGTCTAGTAGATCCAGCTATATAACACTGTCTAGTAGATCCAGCTATATAACACTGTCTAGTAGATCCAGCTATATAACACAGTCCAGTAGATCCAGCTATATAACACTGTTTAGTAGATCCAGCTATATAACACTGTCTAGTAAATCCAGTAGGTCCAGCTATATAACACTGTCTAGTAGATCCAGCTATATAACACTGTCTAGTAGGTCCAGCTATATAACACTGTCTAGTAGGTCCAGCTATATAACACTGTCCAGTAGATCCAGCTATATAACACTGTCCAGTAGATCCAGCTATATAACACTGTCCAGTAGATCCAGCTATATAACACTGTCCAGTAGATCCAGCTATATAACACTGTCCAGTAGATCCAGCTATATAACACTGTCCAGTAGATCTAGTAGATCCAGCTATATAACACTGTCTAGTAGATCCAGCTATATAACACTGTCTAGTAGATCCAGCTATACAACACTGTCCAGTAGGTCCAGTAGATCCAGCTATATAACACTGTCCAGTAGATCCAGCTATATAACACTGTCCAGTAGATCCAGCTATATAACACTGTCCAGTAGGTCCAGCTATATAACACTGTCCAGGAGGTCCAGCTATATAACACTGTCCAGTAGGTCCAGCTATATAACATTTCCAGTAGATCTAGTAGATCCAGCTATATAACACTGTCTAGTAGATCCAGCTATATAACACTGTCTAGTAGATCCAGCTATATAACACTGTCTAGTAGGTCTAGCTATATAACACTGTCTAGTAGGTCCAGCTATATAACACTGTCTAGTAGGTCCAGCTATATAACACTGTCTAGTAGGTCCAGCTATATAACACTGTCTAGTAGGTCCAGCTATATAACACTGTCTAGTAGGTCCAGCTATATAACACTGTCTAGTAGGTTCAGCTATATAACACTGTCTAGTAGGTCCAGCTATATAACACTGTCTAGTAGGTCCAGCTATATAACACTGTCTATTAGATCCAGCTATATAACACTGTCTAGTAGATCCAGCTATATAACACTGTCTAGTAGATCCAGCTATATAACACTGTCTCGTAGGTCCAGCTATATAACACTGTCTAGTAGGTCCAGCTATATAACACTGTGTAGTAGGTCCAGCTATATAACACTGTCTAGTAGATCCAGCTATATAACACTGTCCAGTAGATCCAGTAGATCCAGCTATATAACACTGTCTAGTAGGTCCAGCTATATAACACTGTCTCGTAGGTCCAGCTATATAACACTGTCTAGTAGGTCCAGCTATATAACACTGTCTAGTAAGTCCAGCTATATAACACTGTCTAGTAGGTCCAGCTATATAACACTTTCCAGTAGATCCAGCTATATAACACTGTCTAGTAGATCCAGCTATATAACACTGTCCAGCAGATCCAGCTATATAACACTGTTTAGTAGATCTAGTACATCCAGCTATATAACACTGCCCAGTCGATCCAGCTATATAACACTGTCCAGTTGGTCCAGTAGATCCAGTTATATAACACTGTCCAGTAGATCCAGCTATATAACACTGTCTAGTAGATCCAGCTATATAACACTGTCTAGTAGATCCAGCTATATAACACAGTCCAGTAGATCCAGCTATATAACACTGTTTAGTAGATCCAGCTATATAACACTGTCTAGTAAATCCAGTAGGTCCAGCTATATAACACTGTCTAGTAGATCCAGCTATATAACACTGTCTAGTAGGTCCAGCTATATAACACTGTCTAGTAGGTCCAGCTATATAACACTGTCTAGTAGATCCAGCTATATAACACTGTCTAGTAGATCCAGCTATATAACACTGTCTAGTAGATCCAGCTATATAACACTGTCTAGTAGATCCAGCTATATAACACTGTCTAGTAGAACCAGCTATATAACACTGTCTCGTAGGTCCAGCTATATAACACTGTCTAGTAGGTCCAGCTATATAACACTGTCTAGTAGGTCCAGCTATATAACACTGTCTAGTAGGTCCAGCTATATAACACTGTCTAGTAGATCCAGCTATATAACACTGTCCAGTAGATCCAGTAGATCCAGCTATATAACACTGTCTAGTAGGTCCAGCTATATAACACTGTCTCGTAGGTCCAGCTATATAACACTGTCTAGTAGGTCCAGCTATATAACACTGTCTAGTAAGTCCAGCTATATAACACTGTCTAGTAGGTCCAGCTATATAACACTTTCCAGTAGATCCAGCTATATAACACTGTCTAGTAGATCCAGCTATATAACACTGTCCAGCAGATCCAGCTATATAACACTGTTTAGTAGATCTAGTACATCCAGCTATATAACACTGCCCAGTCGATCCAGCTATATAACACTGTCCAGTTGGTCCAGTAGATCCAGTTATATAACACTGTCCAGTAGATCCAGCTATATAACACTGTCCAGTAGATCCAGCTATATAACACTGTCTAGTAGATCCAGCTATATAACACTGTCTAGTAGATCCAGCTATATAACACAGTCCAGTAGATCCAGCTATATAACACTGTTTAGTAGATCCAGCTATATAACACTGTCTAGTAAATCCAGTAGGTCCAGCTATATAACACTGTCTAGTAGATCCAGCTATATAACACTGTCTAGTAGGTCCAGCTATATAACACTGTCTAGTAGATCCAGCTATATAACACTGTCTAGTAGATCCAGCTATATAACACTGTCTAGTAGATCCAGCTATATAACACTGTCTAGTAGATCCAGCTATATAACACTGTCTAGTAGATCCAGCTATATAACACTGTCTAGGAGGTCCAGCTATATAACACTGTCTAGGAGGTCCAGCTATATAACACTGTCTAGGAGGTCCAGCTATATAACACTGTCTAGGAGATCCAGCTATATAACACTGTCTAGGAGATCCAGCTATATAACACTGTCTAGTAGATCCAGCTATATAACACTGTCTAGTAGATCCAGCTATATAACACTGACTAGTAGGTCTAGCTATATAACACCTTCTAGTAGGTCTAGCTATATAACACTGTCTAGTAGGTCCAGCTATATAACACTGTCTAGTAGATCCAGCTATATAACACTGTCTAGTAGATCCAGCTATATAACACTGTCCAGTAGGTCCAGTAGATCCAGCTATATAACACTGTCCAGTAGGTCCAGTAGATCCAGCTATATAACACTGTCCAGTAGATCCAGCTATATAACACTGTCCAGTAGATACAGCTATATAACACTGTCCAGTAGGTCCAGCTATATAACATTTCCAGTAGATCTAGTAGATCCAGCTATATAACACTGTCTAGTAGATCCAGCTATATAACACTGTCTAGTAGATCCAGCTATATATCACTGTCTAGTAGATCCAGCTATATAACACTGTCTAGTAGATCCAGCTATATAACACTGTCTAGTAGATCCAGCTATATAACACTGTCTAGTAGATCCAGCTATATAACACTGTCTAGTAGATCCAGCTATATAACACTGTCTAGTAGATCCAGCTATATAACACTGTCTAGTAGGTCCAGCTATATAACATTGTCTAGGAGGTCCAGCTATATAACACTGTCTAGGAGGTCCAGCTATATAACACTGTCTAGGAGGTCCAGCTATATAACACTGTCTAGGAGGTCCAGCTATATAACACTGTCTAGGAGGTCCAGCTATATAACACTGTCTAGGAGGTCCAGCTATATAACACTGTCTAGGAGATCCAGCTATATAACACTGTCTAGGAGATCCAGCTATATAACACTGTCTAGGAGATCCAACTATATAACACTGTCCAGTAGATCCAGCTATATAACACTGTCTAGTAGGTCCAGTAGATACAGCTATATAACACTGTCTAGTAGGTCTAGCTATATAACACTGTCTAGTAGGTCCAGCTATATAACACTGTCTAGTATATCCAGCTATATAACACTGTCCAGTAGATCCAGCTATATAACACTGTCCAGTAGGTCCAGTAGATCCAGCTATATAACACTGTCCAGTAGATCAAGCTATATAACACTGTTTAGTAGATCTAGTAGATCCAGCTATATAACACTGTCTAGTAGATCCAGCTATATAACACTGTCTAGTAGATCCAGCTATATAACACTGTCTAGTAGATCCAGCTATATAACACTGTCTAGTAGGTCTAGCTATATAACACTGACTAGTAGGTCTAGCTATATAACACTGTCTAGTAGGTCCAGCTATATAACACTGTCTAGTAGGTCCAGCTTTATAACACTGTCTAGTAGGTCCAGCTATATAACACTGTCTAGTAGATCCAGCTATATAACACTGTCCAGTAGATCCAGCTATATAACACTGTCCAGTAGGTCCAGTAGATCCAGCTATATAGCACTGTCCAGTAGATCCAGCTATATAACACTGTCCAGTAGATCCAGCTATATAACACTGTCCAGTAGGTCCAACTATATAACATTTCCAGTAGATCTAGTAGATCCAGCTATATAACACTGTCTAGTAGATCCAGCTATATAACACTGTCTAGTAGATCCAGCTATATAACACTGTCTAGTAGATCCAGCTATATATCACTGTCTAGTAGATCCAGCTATATAACACTGTCTAGTAGATCCAGCTATATAACACTGTCTAGTAGATCCAGCTATATAACACTGTCTAGTAGGTCTAGCTATATAACACTGTCTAGTAGGTCTAGCTATATAACACTGTCTAGTAGGTCCAGCTATATAACACTGTCTAGTAGGTCCAGCTATATAACACTGTCTAGTAGGTCCAGCTATATAACACTGTCTAGTAGGTCCAGCTATATAACACTGTCTATTAGATCCAGCTATATAACACTGTCTAGTAGATCCAGCTATATAACACTGTCCAGTAGATCCAGTAGATCCAGCTATATAACACTGTCCAGTAGATCCAGCTATATAACACTGTCCAGTAGGTCCAGTAGATCCAGCTATATAACACTGTCCAGTAGATCCAGCTATATAACACTGTCCAGTAGATCCAACTATATAACATTTCCAGTAGATCTAGTAGATCCAGCTATATAACACTGTCTAGTAGATCCAGCTATATAACACTGTCTAGTAGATCCAGCTATATAACACTGTCTAGTAGATCCAGCTATATATCACTGTCTAGTAGATCCAGCTATATAACACTGTCTAGTAGATCCAGCTATATAACACTGTCTAGTAGATCCAGCTATATAACACTGTCTAGTAGGTCTAGCTATATAACACTGTCTAGTAGGTCTAGCTATATAACACTGTCTAGTAGGTCCAGCTATATAACACTGTCTAGTAGGTCCAACTATATAACACTGTCTAGGAGGTCCAGCTATATAACACTGTCTAGTAGGTCCAGCTATATAACACTGTCTATTAGATCCAGCTATATAACACTGTCTAGTAGATCCAGCTATATAACACTGTCCAGTAGATCCAGTAGATCCAGCTATATAACACTGTCTAGTAGATCCAGCTATATAACACTGTCTAGTAGATCCAGCTACATAACACTGTCTAGTAGATCCAGCTATATAACACTGTCTAGTAGATCCAGCTATATAACACTGACTAGTAGGTCTAGCTATATAACACCTTCTAGTAGGTCTAGCTATATAACACTGTCTAGTAGGTCCAGCTATATAACACTGTCTAGTAGATCCAGCTATATAACACTGTCTAGTAGATCCAGCTATATAACACTGTCCAGTAGGTCCAGTAGATCCAGCTATATAACACTGTCCAGTAGGTCCAGTAGATCCAGCTATATAACACTGTCCAGTAGATCCAGCTATATAACACTGTCCAGTAGATACAGCTATATAACACTGTCCAGTAGGTCCAGCTATATAACATTTCCAGTAGATCTAGTAGATCCAGCTATATAACACTGTCTAGTAGATCCAGCTATATAACACTGTCTAGTAGATCCAGCTATATATCACTGTCTAGTAGATCCAGCTATATAACACTGTCTAGTAGATCCAGCTATATAACACTGTCTAGTAGATCCAGCTATATAACACTGTCTAGTAGATCCAGCTATATAACACTGTCTAGTAGGTCCAGCTATATAACATTGTCTAGGAGGTCCAGCTATATAACACTGTCTAGGAGGTCCAGCTATATAACACTGTCTAGGAGGTCCAGCTATATAACACTGTCTAGGAGGTCCAGCTATATAACACTGTCTAGTAGATCCAGCTATATAACACTGTCCAGTAGATCCAGCTATATAACACTGTCCAGTAGGTCCAGTAGATCCAGCTATATAACACTGTCCAGTAGATCAAGCTATATAACACTGTTTAGTAGATCTAGTAGATCCAGCTATATAACACTGTCTAGTAGATCCAGCTATATAACACTGTCTAGTAGATCCAGCTATATAACACTGTCTAGTAGATCCAGCTATATAACACTGTCTAGTAGGTCTAGCTATATAACACTGACTAGTAGGTCTAGCTATATAACACTGTCTAGTAGGTCCAGTTATATAACACTGTCTAGTAGGTCCAGCTTTATAACACTGTCTAGTAGGTCCAGCTATATAACACTGTCTAGTAGATCCAGCTATATAACACTGTCCAGTAGATCCAGCTATATAACACTGTCCAGTAGATCCAGCTATATAACACTGTCCAGTAGGTCCAACTATATAACATTTCCAGTAGATCTAGTAGATCCAGCTATATAACACTGTCTAGTAGATCCAGCTATATAACACTGTCTAGTAGATCCAGCTATATAACACTGTCTAGTAGATCCAGCTATATATCACTGTCTAGTAGATCCAGCTATATAACACTGTCTAGTAGATCCAGCTATATAACACTGTCTAGTAGATCCAGCTATATAACACTGTCTAGTAGGTCTAGCTATATAACACTGTCTAGTAGGTCTAGCTATATAACACTGTCTAGTAGGTCCAGCTATATAACACTGTCTAGTAGGTCCAGCTATATAACACTGTCTAGTAGGTCCAGCTATATAACACTGTCTAGTAGGTCCAGCTATATAACACTGTCTATTAGATCCAGCTATATAACACTGTCTAGTAGATCCAGCTATATAACACTGTCCAGTAGATCCAGTAGATCCAGCTATATAACACTGTCCAGTAGATCCAGCTATATAACACTGTCCAGTAGGTCCAGTAGATCCAGCTATATAACACTGTCCAGTAGATCCAGCTATATAACACTGTCCAGTAGATCCAGCTATATAACACTGTCCAGTAGGTCCAACTATATAACATTTCCAGTAGATCTAGTAGATCCAGCTATATAACACTGTCTAGTAGATCCAGCTATATAACACTGTCTAGTAGATCCAGCTATATAACACTGTCTAGTAGATCCAGCTATATATCACTGTCTAGTAGATCCAGCTATATAACACTGTCTAGTAGATCCAGCTATATAACACTGTCTAGTAGATCCAGCTATATAACACTGTCTAGTAGGTCTAGCTATATAACACTGTCTAGTAGGTCTAGCTATATAACACTGTCTAGTAGGTCCAGCTATATAACACTGTCTAGTAGGTCCAGCTATATAACACTGTCTAGTAGGTCCAGCTATATAACACTGTCTAGTAGGTCCAGCTATATAACACTGTCTATTAGATCCAGCTATATAACACTGTCTAGTAGATCCAGCTATATAACACTGTCCAGTAGATCCAGCTATATAACACTGTCTAGTAGATCCAGCTATATAACACTGTCTAGTAGATCCAGCTACATAACACTGTCTAGTAGATCCAGCTATATAACACTGTCTAGTAGGTCCAGCTATATAACACTGTCTAGTAGGTCCAGCTATATAACACTGTCTAGTAGGTCCAGCTATATAACACTGTCTAGGAGGTCCAGCTATATAACACTGTCTAGGAGATCCAGCTATATAGCACTGTCTAGGAGATCCAGCTATATAACACTGTCTAGGAGATCCAACTATATAACACTGTCCAGTAGATCCAGCTATATAACACTGTCTAGTAGGTCCAGTAGATACAGCTATATAACACTGTCTAGTAGGTCTAGCTATATAACACTGTCCAGTAGGTCCAGCTATATAACATTTCCAGTAGATCTAGTAGATCCAGCTATATAACACTGTCTAGTAGATCCAGCTATATAACACTGTCTAGTAGATCCAGCTATATAACACTGTCCAGTAGGTCCAGTAGATCCAGCTATATAACACTGTCCAGTAGATCCAGCTATATAACACTGTCCAGTAGATCCAGCTATATAACACTGTCCAGTAGATCCAGCTATATAACACTGTCCAGTAGATCCAGCTATATAACACTGTCCAGTAGGTCCAGCTATATAACACTGTCCAGGAGGTCCAGCTATATAACACTGTCCAGTAGGTCCAGCTATATAACATTTCCAGTAGATCTAGTAGATCCAGCTATATAACACTGTCTAGTAGATCCAGCTATATAACACTGTCTAGTAGATCCAGCTATATAACACTGTCTAGTAGATCCAGCTATATAACACTGTCTAGTAGATCCAGCTATATAACACTGTCTAGTAGGTCCAGCTATATAAAACTGTCTAGTAGGTCCAGCTATATAACACTGTCTAGTAGGTTCAGCTATATAACACTGTCTAGTAGGTCCAGCTATATAACACTGTCTAGTAGGTCCAGCTATATAACACTGTCTAGTAGGTCCAGCTATATAACACTGTCTAGTAGATCCAGCTATATAACACTGTCTAGTAGATCCAGCTATATAACACTGTCCAGTAGATCCAGTAGATCCAGCTATATAACACTGTCTAGTAGATCCAGCTATATAACACTGTCTCGTAGGTCCAGCTATATAACACTGTCTAGTAGGTCCAGCTATATAACACTGTCTAGTAGGTCCAGCTATATAACACTGTCTAGTAGATCCAGCTATATAACACTGTCCAGTAGATCCAGCTATATAACACTGTCTAGTAGATCCAGCTATATAACACTGTCTAGTAGGTCCAGCTATATAACACTGTCTCGTAGGTCCAGCTATATAACACTGTCTAGTAGGTCCAGCTATATAACACTGTCTAGTAAGTCCAGCTATATAACACTGTCTAGTAGGTCCAGCTATATAACACTTTCCAGTAGATCCAGCTATATAACACTGTCTAGTAGATCCAGCTATATAACACTGTCTAGTAGATCCAGCTATATATCACTGTCTAGTAGATCCAGCTATATAACACTGTCTAGTAGATCCAGCTATATAACACTGTCTAGTAGATCCAGCTATATAACACTGTCTAGTAGATCCAGCTATATAACACTGTCTAGTAGATCCAGCTATATAACACTGTCTAGTAGATCCAGCTATATAACACTGTCTAGTAGGTCTAGCTATATAACACTGACTAGTAGGTCTAGCTATATAACACTGTCTAGTAGGTCCAGCTATATAACACTGTCTAGTAGGTCCAGCTTTATAACACTGTCTAGTAGGTCCAGCTATATAACACTGTCTAGTAGATCCAGCTATATAACACTGTCCAGTAGATCCAGCTATATAACACTGTCCAGTAGGTCCAGTAGATCCAGCTATATAGCACTGTCCAGTAGATCCAGCTATATAACACTGTCCAGTAGATCCAGCTATATAACACTGTCCAGTAGGTCCAACTATATAACATTTCCAGTAGATCTAGTAGATCCAGCTATATAACACTGTCTAGTAGATCCAGCTATATAACACTGTCTAGTAGATCCAGCTATATAACACTGTCTAGTAGATCCAGCTATATATCACTGTCTAGTAGATCCAGCTATATAACACTGTCTAGTAGATCCAGCTATATAACACTGTCTAGTAGATCCAGCTATATAACACTGTCTAGTAGGTCTAGCTATATAACACTGTCTAGTAGGTCTAGCTATATAACACTGTCTAGTAGGTCCAGCTATATAACACTGTCTAGTAGGTCCAGCTATATAACACTGTCTAGTAGGTCCAGCTATATAACACTGTCTAGTAGGTCCAGCTATATAACACTGTCTATTAGATCCAGCTATATAACACTGTCTAGTAGATCCAGCTATATAACACTGTCCAGTAGATCCAGTAGATCCAGCTATATAACACTGTCCAGTAGATCCAGCTATATAACACTGTCCAGTAGGTCCAGTAGATCCAGCTATATAACACTGTCCAGTAGATCCAGCTATATAACACTGTCCAGTAGATCCAACTATATAACATTTCCAGTAGATCTAGTAGATCCAGCTATATAACACTGTCTAGTAGATCCAGCTATATAACACTGTCTAGTAGATCCAGCTATATAACACTGTCTAGTAGATCCAGCTATATATCACTGTCTAGTAGATCCAGCTATATAACACTGTCTAGTAGATCCAGCTATATAACACTGTCTAGTAGATCCAGCTATATAACACTGTCTAGTAGGTCTAGCTATATAACACTGTCTAGTAGGTCTAGCTATATAACACTGTCTAGTAGGTCCAGCTATATAACACTGTCTAGTAGGTCCAACTATATAACACTGTCTAGGAGGTCCAGCTATATAACACTGTCTAGTAGGTCCAGCTATATAACACTGTCTATTAGATCCAGCTATATAACACTGTCTAGTAGATCCAGCTATATAACACTGTCCAGTAGATCCAGTAGATCCAGCTATATAACACTGTCTAGTAGATCCAGCTATATAACACTGTCTAGTAGATCCAGCTACATAACACTGTCTAGTAGATCCAGCTATATAACACTGTCTAGTAGATCCAGCTATATAACACTGACTAGTAGGTCTAGCTATATAACACCTTCTAGTAGGTCTAGCTATATAACACTGTCTAGTAGGTCCAGCTATATAACACTGTCTAGTAGATCCAGCTATATAACACTGTCTAGTAGATCCAGCTATATAACACTGTCCAGTAGGTCCAGTAGATCCAGCTATATAACACTGTCCAGTAGGTCCAGTAGATCCAGCTATATAACACTGTCCAGTAGATCCAGCTATATAACACTGTCCAGTAGATACAGCTATATAACACTGTCCAGTAGGTCCAGCTATATAACATTTCCAGTAGATCTAGTAGATCCAGCTATATAACACTGTCTAGTAGATCCAGCTATATAACACTGTCTAGTAGATCCAGCTATATATCACTGTCTAGTAGATCCAGCTATATAACACTGTCTAGTAGATCCAGCTATATAACACTGTCTAGTAGATCCAGCTATATAACACTGTCTAGTAGATCCAGCTATATAACACTGTCTAGTAGATCCAGCTATATAACACTGTCTAGTAGGTCCAGCTATATAACATTGTCTAGGAGGTCCAGCTATATAACACTGTCTAGGAGGTCCAGCTATATAACACTGTCTAGGAGGTCCAGCTATATAACACTGTCTAGGAGGTCCAGCTATATAACACTGTCTAGTAGATCCAGCTATATAACACTGTCCAGTAGATCCAGCTATATAACACTGTCCAGTAGGTCCAGTAGATCCAGCTATATAACACTGTCCAGTAGATCAAGCTATATAACACTGTTTAGTAGATCTAGTAGATCCAGCTATATAACACTGTCTAGTAGATCCAGCTATATAACACTGTCTAGTAGATCCAGCTATATAACACTGTCTAGTAGATCCAGCTATATAACACTGTCTAGTAGGTCTAGCTATATAACACTGACTAGTAGGTCTAGCTATATAACACTGTCTAGTAGGTCCAGTTATATAACACTGTCTAGTAGGTCCAGCTTTATAACACTGTCTAGTAGGTCCAGCTATATAACACTGTCTAGTAGATCCAGCTATATAACACTGTCCAGTAGATCCAGCTATATAACACTGTCCAGTAGATCCAGCTATATAACACTGTCCAGTAGGTCCAACTATATAACATTTCCAGTAGATCTAGTAGATCCAGCTATATAACACTGTCTAGTAGATCCAGCTATATAACACTGTCTAGTAGATCCAGCTATATAACACTGTCTAGTAGATCCAGCTATATATCACTGTCTAGTAGATCCAGCTATATAACACTGTCTAGTAGATCCAGCTATATAACACTGTCTAGTAGATCCAGCTATATAACACTGTCTAGTAGGTCTAGCTATATAACACTGTCTAGTAGGTCTAGCTATATAACACTGTCTAGTAGGTCCAGCTATATAACACTGTCTAGTAGGTCCAGCTATATAACACTGTCTAGTAGGTCCAGCTATATAACACTGTCTAGTAGGTCCAGCTATATAACACTGTCTATTAGATCCAGCTATATAACACTGTCTAGTAGATCCAGCTATATAACACTGTCCAGTAGATCCAGTAGATCCAGCTATATAACACTGTCCAGTAGATCCAGCTATATAACACTGTCCAGTAGGTCCAGTAGATCCAGCTATATAACACTGTCCAGTAGATCCAGCTATATAACACTGTCCAGTAGATCCAGCTATATAACACTGTCCAGTAGGTCCAACTATATAACATTTCCAGTAGATCTAGTAGATCCAGCTATATAACACTGTCTAGTAGATCCAGCTATATAACACTGTCTAGTAGATCCAGCTATATAACACTGTCTAGTAGATCCAGCTATATATCACTGTCTAGTAGATCCAGCTATATAACACTGTCTAGTAGATCCAGCTATATAACACTGTCTAGTAGATCCAGCTATATAACACTGTCTAGTAGGTCTAGCTATATAACACTGTCTAGTAGGTCTAGCTATATAACACTGTCTAGTAGGTCCAGCTATATAACACTGTCTAGTAGGTCCAGCTATATAACACTGTCTAGTAGGTCCAGCTATATAACACTGTCTAGTAGGTCCAGCTATATAACACTGTCTATTAGATCCAGCTATATAACACTGTCTAGTAGATCCAGCTATATAACACTGTCCAGTAGATCCAGCTATATAACACTGTCTAGTAGATCCAGCTATATAACACTGTCTAGTAGATCCAGCTACATAACACTGTCTAGTAGATCCAGCTATATAACACTGTCTAGTAGGTCCAGCTATATAACACTGTCTAGTAGGTCCAGCTATATAACACTGTCTAGTAGGTCCAGCTATATAACACTGTCTAGGAGGTCCAGCTATATAACACTGTCTAGGAGATCCAGCTATATAACACTGTCTAGGAGATCCAGCTATATAACACTGTCTAGGAGATCCAACTATATAACACTGTCCAGTAGATCCAGCTATATAACACTGTCTAGTAGGTCCAGTAGATACAGCTATATAACACTGTCTAGTAGGTCTAGCTATATAACACTGTCCAGTAGGTCCAGCTATATAACATTTCCAGTAGATCTAGTAGATCCAGCTATATAACACTGTCTAGTAGATCCAGCTATATAACACTGTCTAGTAGATCCAGCTATATAACACTGTCCAGTAGGTCCAGTAGATCCAGCTATATAACACTGTCCAGTAGATCCAGCTATATAACACTGTCCAGTAGATCCAGCTATATAACACTGTCCAGTAGATCCAGCTATATAACACTGTCCAGTAGATCCAGCTATATAACACTGTCCAGTAGGTCCAGCTATATAACACTGTCCAGGAGGTCCAGCTATATAACACTGTCCAGTAGGTCCAGCTATATAACATTTCCAGTAGATCTAGTAGATCCAGCTATATAACACTGTCTAGTAGATCCAGCTATATAACACTGTCTAGTAGATCCAGCTATATAACACTGTCTAGTAGATCCAGCTATATAACACTGTCTAGTAGATCCAGCTATATAACACTGTCTAGTAGGTCCAGCTATATAAAACTGTCTAGTAGGTCCAGCTATATAACACTGTCTAGTAGGTTCAGCTATATAACACTGTCTAGTAGGTCCAGCTATATAACACTGTCTAGTAGGTCCAGCTATATAACACTGTCTAGTAGGTCCAGCTATATAACACTGTCTAGTAGATCCAGCTATATAACACTGTCTAGTAGATCCAGCTATATAACACTGTCCAGTAGATCCAGTAGATCCAGCTATATAACACTGTCTAGTAGATCCAGCTATATAACACTGTCTCGTAGGTCCAGCTATATAACACTGTCTAGTAGGTCCAGCTATATAACACTGTCTAGTAGGTCCAGCTATATAACACTGTCTAGTAGATCCAGCTATATAACACTGTCCAGTAGATCCAGCTATATAACACTGTCTAGTAGATCCAGCTATATAACACTGTCTAGTAGGTCCAGCTATATAACACTGTCTCGTAGGTCCAGCTATATAACACTGTCTAGTAGGTCCAGCTATATAACACTGTCTAGTAAGTCCAGCTATATAACACTGTCTAGTAGGTCCAGCTATATAACACTTTCCAGTAGATCCAGCTATATAACACTGTCTAGTAGATCCAGCTATATAACACTGTCTAGTAGATCCAGCTATATATCACTGTCTAGTAGATCCAGCTATATAACACTGTCTAGTAGATCCAGCTATATAACACTGTCTAGTAGATCCAGCTATATAACACTGTCTAGTAGATCCAGCTATATAACACTGTCTAGTAGATCCAGCTATATAACACTGTCTAGTAGGTCCAGCTATTTAACACTGTCTAGGAGGTCCAGCTATATAACACTGTCTAGGAGGTCCAGCTATATAACACTGTCTAGGAGGTCCAGCTATATAACACTGTCTAGGAGGTCCAGCTATATAACACTGTCTAGGAGGTCCAGCTATATAACACTGTCTAGGAGGTCCAGCTATATAACACTGTCTAGGAGGTCCAGCTATATAACACTGTCTAGGAGATCCAGCTATATAACACTGTCTAGGAGATCCAACTATATAACACTGTCCAGTAGATCCAGCTATATAACACTGTCTAGTAGGTCCAGTAGATACAGCTATATAACACTGTCTAGTAGGTCTAGCTATATAACACTGTCTATTAGATCCAGCTATATAACACTGTCTAGTAGATCCAGCTATATAACACTGTCCAGTAGATCCAGTAGATCCAGCTATATAACACTGTCTAGTAGATCCAGCTATATAACACTGTCTAGTAGATCCAGCTACATAACACTGTCTAGTAGATCCAGCTATATAACACTGTCTAGTAGGTCCAGCTATATAACACTGTCTAGTAGGTCCAGCTATATAACACTGTCTAGTAGGTCCAGCTATATAACACTGTCTAGGAGGTCCAGCTATATAACACTGTCTAGGAGATCCAGCTATATAACACTGTCTAGGAGATCCAGCTATATAACACTGTCTAGGAGATCCAACTATATAACACTGTCCAGTAGATCCAGCTATATAACACTGTCTAGTAGGTCCAGTAGATACAGCTATATAACACTGTCTAGTAGGTCTAGCTATATAACACTGTCTAGTAGGTCCAGCTATATAACACTGTCCAGTAGGTCCAGCTATATAACATTTCCAGTAGATCTAGTAGATCCAGCTATATAACACTGTCTAGTAGATCCAGCTATATAACACTGTCTAGTAGATCCAGCTATATAACACTGTCCAGTAGGTCCAGTAGATCCAGCTATATAACACTGTCCAGTAGATCCAGCTATATAACACTGTCCAGTAGATCCAGCTATATAACACTGTCCAGTAGATCCAGCTATATAACACTGTCCAGTAGGTCCAGCTATATAACACTGTCCAGGAGGTCCAGCTATATAACACTGTCCAGTAGGTCCAGCTATATAACATTTCCAGTAGATCTAGTAGATCCAGCTATATAACACTGTCTAGTAGATCCAGCTATATAACACTGTCTAGTAGATCCAGCTATATAACACTGTCTAGTAGATCCAGCTATATAACACTGTCTAGTAGGTCCAGCTATATAACACTGTCTAGTAGGTCCAGCTATATAACACTGTCTAGTAGGTTCAGCTATATAACACTGTCTAGTAGGTCCAGCTATATAACACTGTCTAGTAGGTCCAGCTATATAACACTGTCTAGTAGGTCCAGCTATATAACACTGTCTAGTAGATCCAGCTATATAACACTGTCTAGTAGATCCAGCTATATAACACTGTCCAGTAGATCCAGTAGATCCAGCTATATAACACTGTCTAGTAGATCCAGCTATATAACACTGTCTAGTAGATCCAGCTATATAACACTGTCTCGTAGGTCCAGCTATATAACACTGTCTAGTAGGTCCAGCTATATAACACTGTCTAGTAGGTCCAGCTATATAACACTGTCTAGTAGATCCAGCTATATAACACTGTCCAGTAGATCCAGCTATATAACACTGTCTAGTAGATCCAGCTATATAACACTGTCTAGTAGGTCCAGCTATATAACACTGTCTAGTAAGTCCAGCTATATAACACTGTCTAGTAGGTCCAGCTATATAACACTGTCTAGGAGATCCAGCTATATAACACTGTCTAGGAGATCCAGCTATATAACACTGTCTAGGAGATCCAACTATATAACACTGTCCAGTAGATCCAGCTATATAACACTGTCTAGTAGGTCCAGTAGATACAGCTATATAACACTGTCTAGTAGGTCTAGCTATATAACACTGTCTAGTAGGTCCAGCTATATAACACTGTCCAGTAGGTCCAGCTATATAACATTTCCAGTAGATCTAGTAGATCCAGCTATATAACACTGTCTAGTAGATCCAGCTATATAACACTGTCTAGTAGATCCAGCTATATAACACTGTCCAGTAGGTCCAGTAGATCCAGCTATATAACACTGTCCAGTAGATCCAGCTATATAACACTGTCCAGTAGATCCAGCTATATAACACTGTCCAGTAGATCCAGCTATATAACACTGTCCAGTAGGTCCAGCTATATAACACTGTCCAGGAGGTCCAGCTATATAACACTGTCCAGTAGGTCCAGCTATATAACATTTCCAGTAGATCTAGTAGATCCAGCTATATAACACTGTCTAGTAGATCCAGCTATATAACACTGTCTAGTAGATCCAGCTATATAACACTGTCTAGTAGATCCAGCTATATAACACTGTCTAGTAGGTCCAGCTATATAACACTGTCTAGTAGGTCCAGCTATATAACACTGTCTAGTAGGTTCAGCTATATAACACTGTCTAGTAGGTCCAGCTATATAACACTGTCTAGTAGGTCCAGCTATATAACACTGTCTAGTAGGTCCAGCTATATAACACTGTCTAGTAGATCCAGCTATATAACACTGTCTAGTAGATCCAGCTATATAACACTGTCCAGTAGATCCAGTAGATCCAGCTATATAACACTGTCTAGTAGATCCAGCTATATAACACTGTCTAGTAGATCCAGCTATATAACACTGTCTCGTAGGTCCAGCTATATAACACTGTCTAGTAGGTCCAGCTATATAACACTGTCTAGTAGGTCCAGCTATATAACACTGTCTAGTAGGTCCAGCTATATAACACTGTCTAGTAAATCCAGCTATATAACACTGTCCAGTAGATCCAGCTATATAACACTGTCTAGTAGATCCAGCTATATAACACTGTCTAGTAGGTCCAGCTATATAACACTGTCTAGTAAGTCCAGCTATATAACACTGTCTAGTAGGTCCAGCTATATAACATTTTCCAGTAGATCCAGCTATATAACACTGTCTAGTAGATCCAGCATATAACACTGTCCAGCAGATCCAGCTATATAACACTGTTTAGTAGATCTAGTACATCCAGCTATATAACACTGCCCAGTCGATCCAGCTATATAACACTGTACAGTTGGTCCAGTAGATCCAGTTATATAACACTGTCCAGTAGATCCAGCTATATAACACTGTCCAGTAGATCCAGCTATATAACACTGTCTAGTAGGTCCAGCTATATAACACTGTCTATTAGATCCAGCTATATAACACTGTCTAGTAGATCCAGCTATATAACACTGTCTAGTAGATCCAGCTATATAACACTGTCTCGTAGGTCCAGCTATATAACACTGTCTAGTAGGTCCAGCTATATAACACTGTCTAGTAGGTCCAGCTATATAACACTGTCTAGTAGATCCAGCTATATAACACTGTCCAGTAGATCCAGCTATATAACACTGTCTAGTAGATCCAGCTATATAACACTGTCTAGTAGGTCCAGCTATATAACACTGTCTCGTAGGTCCAGCTATATAACACTGTCTAGTAGGTCCAGCTATATAACACTGTCTAGTAAGTCCAGCTATATAACACTGTCTAGTAGGTCCAGCTATATAACACTTTCCAGTAGATCCAGCTATATAACACTGTCTAGTAGATCCAGCTATATAACACTGTCTAGTAGATCCAGCTATATATCACTGTCTAGTAGATCCAGCTATATAACACTGTCTAGTAGATCCAGCTATATAACACTGTCTAGTAGATCCAGCTATATAACACTGTCTAGTAGATCCAGCTATATAACACTGTCTAGTAGATCCAGCTATATAACACTGTCTAGTAGGTCCAGCTATATAACACTGTCTAGGAGGTCCAGCTATATAACACTGTCTAGGAGGTCCAGCTATATAACACTGTCTAGGAGGTCCAGCTATATAACACTGTCTAGGAGGTCCAGCTATATAACACTGTCTAGGAGGTCCAGCTATATAACACTGTCTAGGAGATCCAGCTATATAACACTGTCTAGGAGATCCAGCTATATAACACTGTCTAGGAGATCCAACTATATAACACTGTCCAGTAGATCCAGCTATATAACACTGTCTAGTAGGTCCAGTAGATACAGCTATATAACACTGTCTAGTAGGTCTAGCTATATAACACTGTCTAGTAGGTCCAGCTATATAACACTGTCTAGTAGGTCCAGCTATATAACACTGTCTAGTAGATCCAGCTATATAACACTGTCCAGTAGATCCAGCTATATAACACTGTCCAGTAGGTCCAGTAGATCCAGCTATATAACACTGTCCAGTAGATCAAGCTATATAACACTGTTTAGTAGATCTAGTAGATCCAGCTATATAACACTGTCTAGTAGATCCAGCTATATAACACTGTCTAGTAGATCCAGCTATATAACACTGTCTAGTAGATCCAGCTATATAACACTGTCTAGTAGGTCTAGCTATATAACACTGACTAGTAGGTCTAGCTATATAACACTGTCTAGTAGGTCCAGCTATATAACACTGTCTAGTAGGTCCAGCTATATAACACTGTCTAGTAGGTCCAGCTATATAACACTGTCTAGTAGATCCAGCTATATAACACTGTCCAGTAGATCCAGCTATATAACACTGTCCAGTAGGTCCAGTAGATCCAGCTATATAACACTGTCCAGTAGATCCAGCTATATAACACTGTCCAGTAGATCCAGCTATATAACACTGTCCAGTAGGTCCAACTATATAACATTTCCAGTAGATCTAGTAGATCCAGCTATATAACACTGTCTAGTAGATCCAGCTATATAACACTGTCTAGTAGATCCAGCTATATAACACTGTCTAGTAGATCCAGCTATATATCACTGTCTAGTAGATCCAGCGATATAACACTGTCTAGTAGATCCAGCTATATAACACTGTCTAGTAGATCCAGCTATATAACACTGTCTAGTAGGTCTAGCTATATAACACTGTCTAGTTGTTCTAGCTATATAACACTGTCTAGTAGGTCCAGCTATATAACACTGTCTAGTAGGTCCAGCTATATAACACTGTCTAGTAGGTCCAGCTATATAACACTGTCTAGTAGGTCCAGCTATATAACACTGTCTATTAGATCCAGCTATATAACACTGTCTAGTAGATCCAGCTATATAACACTGTCCAGTAGATCCAGTAGATCCAGCTATATAACACTGTCTAGTAGATCCAGCTATATAACACTGTCTAGTAGATCCAGCTACATAACACTGTCTAGTAGATCCAGCTATATAACACTGTCTAGTAGGTCCAGCTATATAACACTGTCTAGTAGGTCCAGCTATATAACACTGTCTAGGAGGTCCAGCTATATAACACTGTCTAGGAGATCCAGCTATATAACACTGTCTAGGAGATCCAGCTATATAACACTGTCTAGGAGATCCAACTATATAACACTGTCCAGTAGATCCAGCTATATAACACTGTCTAGTAGGTCCAGTAGATACAGCTATATAACACTGTCTAGTAGGTCTAGCTATATAACACTGTCTAGTAGGTCCAGCTATATAACACTGTCCAGTAGGTCCAGCTATATAACATTTCCAGTAGATCTAGTAGATCCAGCTATATAACACTGTCTAGTAGATCCAGCTATATAACACTGTCTAGTAGATCCAGCTATATAACACTGTCCAGTAGGTCCAGTAGATCCAGCTATATAACACTGTCCAGTAGATCCAGCTATATAACACTGTCCAGTAGATCCAGCTATATAACACTGTCCAGTAGATCCAGCTATATAACACTGTCCAGTAGGTCCAGCTATATAACACTGTCCAGGAGGTCCAGCTATATAACACTGTCCAGTAGGTCCAGCTATATAACATTTCCAGTAGATCTAGTAGATCCAGCTATATAACACTGTCTAGTAGATCCAGCTATATAACACTGTCTAGTAGATCCAGCTATATAACACTGTCTAGTAGATCCAGCTATATAACACTGTCTAGTAGGTCTAGCTATATAACACTGTCTAGCAGGTCTAGCTATATAACACTGTCTAGTAGGTCCAGCTATATAACACTGTCTAGTAGGTCCAGCTATATAACACTGTCTAGTAGGTCCAGCTATATAACACTGTCTAGTAGGTTCAGCTATATAACACTGTCTAGTAGGTCCAGCTATATAACACTGTCTAGTAGGTCCAGCTATATAACACTGTCTAGTAGGTCCAGCTATATAACACTGTCTAGTAGATCCAGCTATATAACACTGTCTAGTAGATCCAGCTATATAACACTGTCCAGTAGATCCAGTAGATCCAGCTATATAACACTGTCTAGTAGATCCAGCTATATAACACTGTCTAGTAGATCCAGCTATATAACACTGTCTCGTAGGTCCAGCTATATAACACTGTCTAGTAGGTCCAGCTATATAACACTGTCTAGTAGGTCCAGCTATATAACACTGTCTAGTAGATCCAGCTATATAACACTGTCCAGTAGATCCAGCTATATAACACTGTCTAGTAGATCCAGCTATATAACACTGTCTAGTAGGTCCAGCTATATAACACTGTCTCGTAGGTCCAGCTATATAACACTGTCTAGTAGGTCCAGCTATATAACACTGTCTAGTAAGTCCAGCTATATAACACTGTCTAGTAGGTCCAGCTATATAACATTTTCCAGTAGATCCAGCTATATAACACTGTCTAGTAGATCCAGCATATAACACTGTCCAGCAGATCCAGCTATATAACACTGTTTAGTAGATCTAGTACATCCAGCTATATAACACTGCCCAGTCGATCCAGCTATATAACACTGTCCAGTTGGTCCAGTAGATCCAGTTATATAACACTGTCCAGTAGATCCAGCTATATAACACTGTCCAGTAGATCCAGCTATATAACACTGTCTAGTAGGTCCAGCTATATAACACTGTCTATTAGATCCAGCTATATAACACTGTCTAGTAGATCCAGCTATATAACACTGTCTAGTAGATCCAGCTATATAACACTGTCTCGTAGGTCCAGCTATATAACACTGTCTAGTAGGTCCAGCTATATAACACTGTCTAGTAGGTCCAGCTATATAACACTGTCTAGTAGATCCAGCTATATAACACTGTCCAGTAGATCCAGCTATATAACACTGTCTAGTAGATCCAGCTATATAACACTGTCTAGTAGGTCCAGCTATATAACACTGTCTCGTAGGTCCAGCTATATAACACTGTCTAGTAGGTCCAGCTATATAACACTGTCTAGTAAGTCCAGCTATATAACACTGTCTAGTAGGTCCAGCTATATAACACTTTCCAGTAGATCCAGCTATATAACACTGTCTAGTAGATCCAGCTATATAACACTGTCCAGCAGATCCAGCTATATAACACTGTTTAGTAGATCTAGTACATCCAGCTATATAACACTGCCCAGTCGATCCAGCTATATAACACTGTCCAGTTGGTCCAGTAGATCCAGTTATATAACACTGTCCAGTAGATCCAGCTATATAACACTGTCCAGTAGATCCAGCTATATAACACTGTCTAGTAGATCCAGCTATATAACACTGTCTAGTAGATCCAGCTATATAACACTGTCTAGTAGATCCAGCTATATAACACAGTCCAGTAGATCCAGCTATATAACACTGTTTAGTAGATCCAGCTATATAACACTGTCTAGTAAATCCAGTAGGTCCAGCTATATAACACTGTCTAGTAGATCCAGCTATATAACACTGTCTAGTAGATCCAGCTATATAACACTGTCTAGTAGATCCAGCTATATAACACTGTCTAGTAGATCCAGCTATATAACACTGTCTAGTAGATCCAGCTATATAACACTGTCTAGGAGGTCCAGCTATATAACACTGTCTAGGAGGTCCAGCTATATAACACTGTCTAGGAGGTCCAGCTATATAACACTGTCTAGGAGATCCAGCTATATAACACTGTCTAGGAGATCCAGCTATATAACACTGTCTAGTAGATCCAGCTATATAACACTGTCTAGTAGATCCAGCTATATAACACTGACTAGTAGGTCTAGCTATATAACACCTTCTAGTAGGTCTAGCTATATAACACTGTCTAGTAGGTCCAGCTATATAACACTGTCTAGTAGGTCCAGCTATATAACACTGTCTAGTAGATTCAGCTATATAACACTGTCCAGTAGGTCCAGTAGATCCAGCTATATAACACTGTCCAGTAGGTCCAGTAGATCCAGCTATATAACACTGTCCAGTAGATCCAGCTATATAACACTGTCCAGTAGATACAGCTATATAACACTGTCCAGTAGGTCCAGCTATATAACATTTCCAGTAGATCTAGTAGATCCAGCTATATAACACTGTCTAGTAGGTCTAGCTATATAACACTGTCTAGTAGGTCTAGCTATATAACACTGTCTAGTAGGTCCAGCTATATAACACCGTCTAGTAGGTCCAGCTATATAACACTGTCTAGTAGGTCCAGCTATATAACACTGTCTAGTAGGTCCAGCTATATAACACTGTCTATTAGATCCAGCTATATAACACTGTCTAGTAGATCCAGCTATATAACACTGTCCAGTAGATCCAGTAGATCCAGCTATATAACACTGTCTAGTAGATCCAGCTATATAACACTGTCTAGTAGATCCAGCTACATAACACTGTCTAGTAGATCCAGCTATATAACACTGTCTAGTAGGTCCAGCTATATAACACTGTCTAGTAGGTCCAGCTATATAACACTGTCTAGTAGGTCCAGCTATATAACACTGTCTAGGAGGTCCAGCTATATAACACTGTCTAGGAGATCCAGCTATATAACACTGTCTAGGAGATCCAGCTATATAACACTGTCTAGGAGATCCAACTATATAACACTGTCCAGTAGATCCAGCTATATAACACTGTCTAGTAGGTCCAGTAGATACAGCTATATAACACTGTCTAGTAGGTCTAGCTATATAACACTGTCTAGTAGGTCCAGCTATATAACACTGTCCAGTAGGTCCAGCTATATAACATTTACAGTAGATCTAGTATATCCAGCTATATAACACTGTCTAGTAGATCCAGCTATATAACACTGTCTAGTAGATCCAGCTATATAACACTGTCCAGTAGGTCCAGTAGATCCAGCTATATAACACTGTCCAGTAGATCCAGCTATATAACACTGTCCAGTAGATCCAGCTATATAACACTGTCCAGTAGATCCAGCTATATAACACTGTCCAGTAGATCCAGCTATATAACACTGTCCAGTAGATCCAGCTATATAACACTGTCCAGTAGGTCCAGCTATATAACACTGTCCAGGAGGTCCAGCTATATAACACTGTCCAGTAGGTCCAGCTATATAACATTTCCAGTAGATCTAGTAGATCCAGCTATATAACACTGTCTAGTAGATCCAGCTATATAACACTGTCTAGTAGATCCAGCTATATAACACTGTCTAGTAGATCCAGCTATATAACACTGTCTAGTAGGTCTAGCTATATAACACTGTCTAGCAGGTCTAGCTATATAACACTGTCTAGTAGGTCCAGCTATATAACACTGTCTAGTAGGTCCAGCTATATAACACTGTCTAGTAGGTCCAGCTATATAACACTGTCTAGTAGGTTCAGCTATATAACACTGTCTAGTAGGTCCAGCTATATAACACTGTCTAGTAGGTCCAGCTATATAACACTGTCTAGTAGGTCCAGCTATATAACACTGTCTAGTAGATCCAGCTATATAACACTGTCCAGTAGATCCAGTAGATCCAGCTATATAACACTGTCTAGTAGATCCAGCTATATAACACTGTCTAGTAGATCCAGCTATATAACACTGTCTCGTAGGTCCAGCTATATAACACTGTCTAGTAGGTCCAGCTATATAACACTGTCTAGTAGGTCCAGCTATATAACACTGTCTAGTAGATCCAGCTATATAACACTGTCCAGTAGATCCAGCTATATAACACTGTCTAGTAGATCCAGCTATATAACACTGTCTAGTAGGTCCAGCTATATAACACTGTCTCGTAGGTCCAGCTATATAACACTGTCTAGTAGGTCCAGCTATATAACACTGTCTAGTAAGTCCAGCTATATAACACTGTCTAGTAGGTCCAGCTATATAACATTTTCCAGTAGATCCAGCTATATAACACTGTCTAGTAGATCCAGCATATAACACTGTCCAGCAGATCCAGCTATATAACACTGTTTAGTAGATCTAGTACATCCAGCTATATAACACTGCCCAGTCGATCCAGCTATATAACACTGTCCAGTTGGTCCAGTAGATCCAGTTATATAACACTGTCCAGTAGATCCAGCTATATAACACTGTCCAGTAGATCCAGCTATATAACACTGTCTAGTAGGTCCAGCTATATAACACTGTCTATTAGATCCAGCTATATAACACTGTCTAGTAGATCCAGCTATATAACACTGTCTAGTAGATCCAGCTATATAACACTGTCTCGTAGGTCCAGCTATATAACACTGTCTCGTAGGTCCAGCTATATAACACTGTCTAGTAGGTCCAGCTATATAACACTGTCTAGTAGGTCCAGCTATATAACACTTTCCAGTAGATCCAGCTATATAACACTGTCTAGTAGATCCAGCTATATAACACTGTCCAGCAGATCCAGCTATATAACACTGTTTATTAGATCTAGTACATCCAGCTATATAACACTGTCTAGTAGGTTCAGCTATATAACACTGTCTAGTAGGTCCAGCTATATAACACTGTCTAGTAGGTCCAGCTATATAACACTGTCTAGTAGGTCCAGCTATATAACACTGTCTAGTAGATCCAGCTATATAACACTGTCTAGTAGATCCAGCTATATAACACTGTCCAGTAGATCCAGTAGATCCAGCTATATAACACTGTCTAGTAGATCCAGCTATATAACACTGTCTAGTAGATCCAGCTATATAACACTGTCTAGTAGATCCAGCTATATAACACTGTCTCGTAGGTCCAGCTATATAACACTGTCTCGTAGGTCCAGCTATATAACACTGTCTAGTAGGTCCAGCTATATAACACTGTCTAGTAGGTCCAGCTATATAACACTGTCTAGTAGATCCAGCTATATAACACTGTCTAGTAGATCCAGCTATATAACACTGTCTAGTAGGTCCAGCTATATAACACTGTCTCGTAGGTCCAGCTATTTAACACTGTCTAGTAGGTCCAGCTATATAACACTGTCTAGTAAGTCCAGCTATATAACACTGTCTAGTAGGTCCAGCTATATAACATTTTCCAGTAGATCCAGCTATATAACACTGTCTAGTAGATCCAGCATATAACACTGTCCAGCAGATCCAGCTATATAACACTGTTTAGTAGATCTAGTACATCCAGCTATATAACACTGCCCAGTCGATCCAGCTATATAACACTGTCCAGTTGGTCCAGTAGATCCAGTTATATAACACTGTCCAGTAGATCCAGCTATATAACACTGTCCAGTAGATCCAGCTATATAACACTGTCTAGTAGGTCCAGCTATATAACACTGTCTAGTAGGTCCAGCTATATAACACTGTCTATTAGATCCAGCTATATAACACTGTCTAGTAGATCCAGCTATATAACACTGTCTAGTAGATCCAGCTATATAACACTGTCTCGTAGGTCCAGCTATATAACACTGTCTAGTAGGTCCAGCTATATAACACTGTCTAGTAGGTCCAGCTACATAACACTGTCTAGTAGATCCAGCTATATAACACTGTCCAGTAGATCCAGCTATATAACACTGTCTAGTAGATCCAGCTATATAACACTGTCTAGTAGGTCCAGCTATATAACACTGTCTCGTAGGTCCAGCTATATAACACTGTCTAGTAGGTCCAGCTATATAACACTGTCTAGTAAGTCCAGCTATATAACACTGTCTAGTAGGTCCAGCTATATAACACTTTCCAGTAGATCCAGCTATATAACACTGTCTAGTAGATCCAGCTATATAACACTGTCCAGCAGATCCAGCTATATAACACTGTTTAGTAGATCTAGTACATCCAGCTATATAACACTGCCCAGTCGATCCAGCTATATAACACTGTCCAGTTGGTCCAGTAGATCCAGTTATATAACACTGTCCAGTAGATCCAGCTATATAACACTGTCCAGTAGATCCAGCTATATAACACTGTCTAGTAGATCCAGCTATATAACACTGTCTAGTAGATCCAGCTATATAACACTGTCTAGTAGATCCAGCTATATAACACAGTCCAGTAGATCCAGCTATATAACACTGTTTAGTAGATCCAGCTATATAACACTGTCTAGTAAATCCAGTAGGTCCAGCTATATAACACTGTCTAGTAGATCCAGCTATATAACACTGTCTAGTAGATCCAGCTATATAACACTGTCTAGTAGATCCAGCTATATAACACTGTCTAGTAGATCCAGCTATATAACACTGTCTAGTAGATCCAGCTATATAACACTGTCTAGGAGGTCCAGCTATATAACACTGTCTAGGAGGTCCAGCTATATAACACTGTCTAGGAGGTCCAGCTATATAACACTGTCTAGGAGATCCAGCTATATAACACTGTCTAGGAGATCCAGCTATATAACACTGTCTAGTAGATCCAGCTATATAACACTGTCTAGTAGATCCAGCTATATAACACTGTCTCGTAGGTCCAGCTATATAACACTGTCTAGTAGGTCCAGCTATATAACACTGTCTAGTAGGTCCAGCTACATAACACTGTCTAGTAGATCCAGCTATATAACACTGTCCAGTAGATCCAGCTATATAACACTGTCTAGTAGATCCAGCTATATAACACTGTCTAGTAGGTCCAGCTATATAACACTGTCTCGTAGGTCCAGCTATATAACACTGTCTAGTAGGTCCAGCTATATAACACTGTCTAGTAAGTCCAGCTATATAACACTGTCTAGTAGGTCCAGCTATATAACACTTTCCAGTAGATCCAGCTATATAACACTGTCTAGTAGATCCAGCTATATAACACTGTCCAGCAGATCCAGCTATATAACACTGTTTAGTAGATCTAGTACATCCAGCTATATAACACTGCCCAGTCGATCCAGCTATATAACACTGTCCAGTTGGTCCAGTAGATCCAGTTATATAACACTGTCCAGTAGATCCAGCTATATAACACTGTCTAGTAGATCCAGCTATATAACACTGTCTAGTAGATCCAGCTATATAACACTGTCTAGTAGATCCAGCTATATAACACTGTCCAGTAGATCCAGCTATATAACACAGTCCAGTAGATCCAGCTATATAACACTGTTTAGTAGATCCAGCTATATAACACTGTCTAGTAAATCCAGTAGGTCCAGCTATATAACACTGTCTAGTAGATCCAGCTATATAACACTGTCTAGTAGATCCAGCTATATAACACTGTCTTGTAGATCCAGCTATATAACACTGTCTAGTAGATCCAGCTATATAACACTGTCTAGGAGGTCCAGCTATATAACACTGTCTAGGAGGTCCAGCTATATAACACTGTCTAGGAGGTCCAGCTATATAACACTGTCTAGGAGATCCAGCTATATAACACTGTCTAGGAGATCCAGCTATATAACACTGTCTAGTAGATCCAGCTATATAACACTGTCTAGTAGATCCAGCTATATAACACTGACTAGTAGGTCTAGCTATATAACACCTTCTAGTAGGTCTAGCTATATAACACTGTCTAGTAGGTCCAGCTATATAACACTGTCTAGTAGGTCCAGCTATATAACACTGTCTAGTAGATTCAGCTATATAACACTGTCCAGTAGGTCCAGTAGATCCAGCTATATAACACTGTCCAGTAGGTCCAGTAGATCCAGCTATATAACACTGTCCAGTAGATCCAGCTATATAACACTGTCCAGTAGATACAGCTATATAACACTGTCCAGTAGGTCCAGCTATATAACATTTCCAGTAGATCTAGTAGATCCAGCTATATAACACTGTCTAGTAGATCCAGCTATATAACACTGTCTAGTAGATCCAGCTATATATCACTGTCTAGTAGATCCAGCTATATAACACTGTCTAGTAGATCCAGCTATATAACACTGTCTAGTAGATCCAGCTATATAACACTGCCTAGTAGATCCAGCTATATAACACTGTCTAGTAGATCCAGCTATATAACACTGTCCAGTAGATCCAGTAGATCCAGCTATATAACACTGTCTAGTAGATCCAGCTATATAACACTGTCTAGTAGATCCAGCTACATAACACTGTCTAGTAGATCCAGCTATATAACACTGTCTAGTAGGTCCAGCTATATAACACTGTCTAGTAGGTCCAGCTATATAACACTGTCTAGTAGGTCCAGCTATATAACACTGTCTAGGAGGTCCAGCTATATAACACTGTCTAGGAGATCCAGCTATATAACACTGTCTAGGAGATCCAGCTATATAACACTGTCTAGGAGATCCAACTATATAACACTGTCCAGTAGATCCAGCTATATAACACTGTCTAGTAGGTCCAGTAGGTCCAGCTACATAACACTGTCTAGTAGGTCCAGCTACATAACACTGTCTAGTAGATCCAGCTATATAACACTGTCCAGTAGATCCAGCTATATAACACTGTCTAGTAGATCCAGCTATATAACACTGTCTAGTAGGTCCAGCTATATAACACTGTCTCGTAGGTCCAGCTATATAACACTGTCTAGTAGGTCCAGCTATATAACACTGTCTAGTAAGTCCAGCTATATAACACTGTCTAGTAGGTCCAGCTATATAACACTTTCCAGTAGATCCAGCTATATAACACTGTCTAGTAGATCCAGCTATATAACACTGTCCAGCAGATCCAGCTATATAACACTGTTTAGTAGATCTAGTACATCCAGCTATATAACACTGCCCAGTCGATCCAGCTATATAACACTGTCCAGTTGGTCCAGTAGATCCAGTTATATAACACTGTCCAGTAGATCCAGCTATATAACACTGTCCAGTAGATCCAGCTATATAACACTGTCTAGTAGATCCAGCTATATAACACTGTCTAGTAGATCCAGCTATATGACACTGTCTAGTAGATCCAGCTATATAACACAGTCCAGTAGATCCAGCTATATAACACTGTTTAGTAGATCCAGCTATATAACACTGTCTAGTAAATCCAGTAGGTCCAGCTATATAACACTGTCTAGTAGATCCAGCTATATAACACTGTCTAGTAGATCCAGCTATATAACACTGTCTTGTAGATCCAGCTATATAACACTGTCTAGTAGATCCAGCTATATAACACTGTCTAGGAGGTCCAGCTATATAACACTGTCTAGGAGGTCCAGCTATATAACACTGTCTAGGAGGTCCAGCTATATAACACTGTCTAGGAGATCCAGCTATATAACACTGTCTAGGAGATCCAGCTATATAACACTGTCTAGTAGATCCAGCTATATAACACTGTCTAGTAGATCCAGCTATATAACACTGACTAGTAGGTCTAGCTATATAACACCTTCTAGTAGGTCTAGCTATATAACACTGTCTAGTAGGTCCAGCTATATAACACTGTCTAGTAGGTCCAGCTATATAACACTGTCTAGTAGATTCAGCTATATAACACTGTCCAGTAGGTCCAGTAGATCCAGCTATATAACACTGTCCAGTAGGTCCAGTAGATCCAGCTATATAACACTGTCCAGTAGATCCAGCTATATAACACTGTCCAGTAGATACAGCTATATAACACTGTCCAGTAGGTCCAGCTATATAACATTTCCAGTAGATCTAGTAGATCCAGCTATATAACACTGTCTAGTAGATCCAGCTATATAACACTGTCTAGTAGATCCAGCTATATATCACTGTCTAGTAGATCCAGCTATATAACACTGTCTAGTAGATCCAGCTATATAACACTGTCTAGTAGATCCAGCTATATAACACTGCCTAGTAGATCCAGCTATATAACACTGTCTAGTAGATCCAGCTATATAACACTGTCCAGTAGATCCAGTAGATCCAGCTATATAACACTGTCTAGTAGATCCAGCTATATAACACTGTCTAGTAGATCCAGCTACATAACACTGTCTAGTAGGTCCAGCTATATAACACTGTCTAGTAGGTCCAGCTATATAACACTGTCTAGTAGGTCCAGCTATATAACACTGTCTAGTAGGTCCAGCTATATAACACTGTCTAGGAGGTCCAGCTATATAACACTGTCTAGGAGATCCAGCTATATAACACTGTCTAGGAGATCCAGCTATATAACACTGTCTAGGAGATCCAGCTATATAACACTGTCCAGTAGATCCAGCTATATAACACTGTCTAGTAGGTCCAGTAGATACAGCTATATAACACTGTCTAGTAGGTCTAGCTATATAACACTGTCTAGTAGGTCCAGCTATATAACACTGTCCAGTAGGTCCAGCTATATAACATTTCCAGTAGATCTAGTAGATCCAGCTATATAACACTGTCTAGTAGATCCAGCTATATAACACTGTCTAGTAGATCCAGCTATATAACACTGTCCAGTAGGTCCAGTAGATCCAGCTATATAACACTGTCCAGTAGATCCAGCTATATAACACTGTCCAGTAGATCCAGCTATATAACACTGTCCAGTAGATCCAGCTATATAACACTGTCCAGTAGGTCCAGCTATATAACACTGTCCAGGAGGTCCAGCTATATAACACTGTCCAGTAGGTCCAGCTATATAACATTTCCAGAGTAGATCCAGCTATATAACACTGTCTAGTAGGTCCAGCTATATAACACTGTCTCGTAGGTCCAGCTATTTAACACTGTCTAGTAGGTCCAGCTATATAACACTGTCTAGTAGGTCCAGCTATATAACACTGTCTAGTAGGTCCAGCTATATAACACTGTCTAGTAGATCCAGCTATATAACACTGTCTAGTAGATCCAGCATATAACACTGTCCAGCAGATCCAGCTATATAACACTGTTTAGTAGATCTAGTACATCCAGCTATATAACACTGCCCAGTCGATCCAGCTATATAACACTGTCCAGTTGGTCCAGTAGATCCAGTTATATAACACTGTCCAGTAGATCCAGCTATATAACACTGTCCAGTAGATCCAGCTATATAACACTGTCTAGTAGGTCCAGCTATATAACACTGTCTATTAGATCCAGCTATATAACACTGTCTAGTAGATCTAGCTATATAACACTGTCTAGTAGATCCAGCTATATAACACTGTCTCGTAGGTCCAGCTATATAACACTGTCTAGTAGGTCCAGCTATATAACACTGTCTAGTAGGTCCAGCTACATAACACTGTCTAGTAGATCCAGCTATATAACACTGTCCAGTAGATCCAGCTATATAACACTGTCTAGTAGATCCAGCTATATAACACTGTCTAGTAGGTCCAGCTATATAACACTGTCTCGTAGGTCCAGCTATATAACACTGTCTAGTAGGTCCAGCTATATAACACTGTCTAGTAAGTCCAGCTATATAACACTGTCTAGTAGGTCCAGCTATATAACACTTTCCAGTAGATCCAGCTATATAACACTGTCTAGTAGATCCAGCTATATAACACTGTCCAGCAGATCCAGCTATATAACACTGTTTAGTAGATCTAGTACATCCAGCTATATAACACTGCCCAGTCGATCCAGCTATATAACACTGTCCAGTTGGTCCAGTAGATCCAGTTATATAACACTGTCCAGTAGATCCAGCTATATAACACTGTCCAGTAGATCCAGCTATATAACACTGTCTAGTAGATCCAGCTATATAACACTGTCTAGTAGATCCAGCTATATAACACTGTCTAGTAGATCCAGCTATATAACACAGTCCAGTAGATCCAGCTATATAACACTGTTTAGTAGATCCAGCTATATAACACTGTCTAGTAAATCCAGTAGGTCCAGCTATATAACACTGTCTAGTAGATCCAGCTATATAACACTGTCTAGTAGATCCAGCTATATAACACTGTCTAGTAGATCCAGCTATATAACACTGTCTAGTAGATCCAGCTATATAACACTGTCTAGTAGATCCAGCTATATAACACTGTCTAGTAGATCCAGCTATATAACACTGTCTAGGAGGTCCAGCTATATAACACTGTCTAGGAGGTCCAGTATATAACACTGTCTAGGAGGTCCAGCTATATAACACTGTCTAGGAGATCCAGCTATATAACACTGTCTAGTAGATCCAGCTATATATCACTGTCTAGTAGATCCAGCTATATAACACTGTCTAGTAGATCCAGCTATATAACACTGTCTAGTAGATCCAGCTATATAACACTGCCTAGTAGATCCAGCTATATAACACTGTCTAGTAGATCCAGCTATATAACACTGTCCAGTAGATCCAGTAGATCCAGCTATATAACACTGTCTAGTAGATCCAGCTATATAACACTGTCTAGTAGATCCAGCTATATAACACTGCCTAGTAGATCCAGCTATATAACACTGTCTAGTAGATCCAGCTATATAACACTGTCCAGTAGATCCAGTAGATCCAGCTATATAACACTGTCTAGTAGATCCAGCTATATAACACTGTCTAGTAGATCCAGCTACATAACACTGTCTAGTAGGTCCAGCTATATAACACTGTCTAGTAGGTCCAGCTATATAACACTGTCTAGTAGGTCCAGCTATATAACACTGTCTAGTAGGTCCAGCTATATAACACTGTCTAGGAGGTCCAGCTATATAACACTGTCTAGGAGATCCAGCTATATAACACTGTCTAGGAGATCCAGCTATATAACACTGTCTAGGAGATCCAGCTATATAACACTGTCCAGTAGATCCAGCTATATAACACTGTCTAGTAGGTCCAGTAGATACAGCTATATAACACTGTCTAGTAGGTCTAGCTATATAACACTGTCTAGTAGGTCCAGCTATATAACACTGTCCAGTAGGTCCAGCTATATAACATTTCCAGTAGATCTAGTAGATCCAGCTATATAACACTGTCTAGTAGATCCAGCTATATAACACTGTCTAGTAGATCCAGCTATATAACACTGTCCAGTAGGTCCAGTAGATCCAGCTATATAACACTGTCCAGTAGATCCAGCTATATAACACTGTCCAGTAGATCCAGCTATATAACACTGTCCAGTAGATCCAGCTATATAACACTGTCCAGTAGGTCCAGCTATATAACACTGTCCAGGAGGTCCAGCTATATAACACTGTCCAGTAGGTCCAGCTATATAACATTTCCAGTAGATCTAGTAGATCCAGCTATATAACACTGTCTAGTAGATCCAGCTATATAACACTGTCTAGTAGATCCAGCTATATAACACTGTCTAGTAGGTCTAGCTATATAACACTGTCTAGCAGGTCTAGCTATATAACACTGTCTAGTAGGTCCAGCTATATAACACTGTCTAGTAGGTCCAGCTATATAACACTGTCTAGTAGGTCCAGCTATATAACACTGTCTAGTAGGTTCAGCTATATAACACTGTCTAGTAGGTTCAGCTATATAACACTGTCTAGTAGGTCCAGCTATATAACACTGTCTAGTAGGTCCAGCTATATAACACTGTCTAGTAGGTCCAGCTATATAACACTGTCTAGTAGATCCAGCTATATAACACTGTCTAGTAGATCCAGCTATATAACACTGTCCAGTAGATCCAGTAGATCCAGCTATATAACACTGTCTAGTAGATCCAGCTATATAACACTGTCTAGTAGATCCAGCTATATAACACTGTCTCGTAGGTCCAGCTATATAACACTGTCTAGTAGGTCCAGCTATATAACACTGTCTAGTAGGTCCAGCTATATAACACTGTCTAGTAGATCCAGCTATATAACACTGTCCAGTAGATCCAGCTATATAACACTGTCTAGTAGATCCAGCATATAACACTGTCCAGCAGATCCAGCTATATAACACTGTTTAGTAGATCTAGTACATCCAGCTATATAACACTGCCCAGTCGATCCAGCTATATAACACTGTCCAGTTGGTCCAGTAGATCCAGTTATATAACACTGTCCAGTAGATCCAGCTATATAACACTGTCCAGTAGATCCAGCTATATAACACTGTCTAGTAGGTCCAGCTATATAACACTGTCTATTAGATCCAGCTATATAACACTGTCTAGTAGATCTAGCTATATAACACTGTCTAGTAGATCCAGCTATATAACACTGTCTCGTAGGTCCAGCTATATAACACTGTCTAGTAGGTCCAGCTATATAACACTGTCTAGTAGGTCCAGCTACATAACACTGTCTAGTAGATCCAGCTATATAACACTGTCCAGTAGATCCAGCTATATAACACTGTCTAGTAGATCCAGCTATATAACACTGTCTAGTAGGTCCAGCTATATAACACTGTCTCGTAGGTCCAGCTATATAACACTGTCTAGTAGGTCCAGCTATATAACACTGTCTAGTAAGTCCAGCTATATAACACTGTCTAGTAGGTCCAGCTATATAACACTTTCCAGTAGATCCAGCTATATAACACTGTCTAGTAGATCCAGCTATATAACACTGTCCAGCAGATCCAGCTATATAACACTGTTTAGTAGATCTAGTACATCCAGCTATATAACACTGCCCAGTCGATCCAGCTATATAACACTGTCCAGTTGGTCCAGTAGATCCAGTTATATAACACTGTCCAGTAGATCCAGCTATATAACACTGTCCAGTAGATCCAGCTATATAACACTGTCTAGTAGATCCAGCTATATAACACTGTCTAGTAGATCCAGCTATATAACACTGTCTAGTAGATCCAGCTATATAACACAGTCCAGTAGATCCAGCTATATAACACTGTTTAGTAGATCCAGCTATATAACACTGTCTAGTAAATCCAGTAGGTCCAGCTATATAACACTGTCTAGTAGATCCAGCTATATAACACTGTCTAGTAGATCCAGCTATATAACACTGTCTAGTAGATCCAGCTATATAACACTGTCTAGTAGATCCAGCTATATAACACTGTCTAGTAGATCCAGCTATATAACACTGTCTAGTAGATCCAGCTATATAACACTGTCTAGGAGGTCCAGCTATATAACACTGTCTAGGAGGTCCAGTATATAACACTGTCTAGGAGGTCCAGCTATATAACACTGTCTAGGAGATCCAGCTATATAACACTGTCTAGTAGATCCAGCTATATATCACTGTCTAGTAGATCCAGCTATATAACACTGTCTAGTAGATCCAGCTATATAACACTGTCTAGTAGATCCAGCTATATAACACTGCCTAGTAGATCCAGCTATATAACACTGTCTAGTAGATCCAGCTATATAACACTGTCCAGTAGATCCAGTAGATCCAGCTATATAACACTGTCTAGTAGATCCAGCTATATAACACTGTCTAGTAGATCCAGCTACATAACACTGTCTAGTAGGTCCAGCTATATAACACTGTCTAGTAGGTCCAGCTATATAACACTGTCTAGTAGGTCCAGCTATATAACACTGTCTAGTAGGTCCAGCTATATAACACTGTCTAGGAGGTCCAGCTATATAACACTGTCTAGGAGATCCAGCTATATAACACTGTCTAGGAGATCCAGCTATATAACACTGTCTAGGAGATCCAACTATATAACACTGTCCAGTAGATCCAGCTATATAACACTGTCTAGTAGGTCCAGTAGATACAGCTATATAACACTGTCTAGTAGGTCTAGCTATATAACACTGTCTAGTAGGTCCAGCTATATAACACTGTCCAGTAGGTCCAGCTATATAACATGTCCAGTAGATCTAGTAGATCCAGCTATATAACACTGTCTAGTAGATCCAGCTATATAACACTGTCTAGTAGATCCAGCTATATAACACTGTCCAGTAGGTCCAGTAGATCCAGCTATATAACACTGTCCAGTAGATCCAGCTATATAACACTGTCCAGTAGATCCAGCTATATAACACTGTCCAGTAGATCCAGCTATATAACACTGTCCAGTAGATCCAGCTATATAACACTGTCCAGTAGGTCCAGCTATATAACACTGTCCAGGAGGTCCAGCTATATAACACTGTCCAGTAGGTCCAGCTATATAACATTTCCAGTAGATCTAGTAGATCCAGCTATATAACACTGTCTAGTAGATCCAGCTATATAACACTGTCTAGTAGATCCAGCTATATAACACTGTCTAGTAGGTCTAGCTATATAACACTGTCTAGCAGGTCTAGCTATATAACACTGTCTAGTAGGTCCAGCTATATAACACTGTCTAGTAGGTCCAGCTATATAACACTGTCTAGTAGGTCCAGCTATATAACACTGTCTAGTAGGTTCAGCTATATAACACTGTCTAGTAGGTTCAGCTATATAACACTGTCTAGTAGGTCCAGCTATATAACACTGTCTAGTAGGTCCAGCTATATAACACTGTCTAGTAGGTCCAGCTATATAACACTGTCTAGTAGATCCAGCTATATAACACTGTCTAGTAGATCCAGCTATATAACACTGTCCAGTAGATCCAGTAGATCCAGCTATATAACACTGTCTAGTAGATCCAGCTATATAACACTGTCTAGTAGATCCAGCTATATAACACTGTCTCGTAGGTCCAGCTATATAACACTGTCTAGTAGGTCCAGCTATATAACACTGTCTAGTAGGTCCAGCTATATAACACTGTCTAGTAGATCCAGCTATATAACACTGTCCAGTAGATCCAGCTATATAACACTGTCTAGTAGATCCAGCTATATAACACTGTCTAGTAGGTCCAGCTATATAACACTGTCTCGTAGGTCCAGCTATATAACACTGTCTCGTAGGTCCAGCTATATAACACTGTCTAGTAGATCCAGCATATAACACTGTCCAGCAGATCCAGCTATATAACACTGTTTAGTAGATCTAGTACATCCAGCTATATAACACTGCCCAGTCGATCCAGCTATATAACACTGTCCAGTTGGTCCAGTAGATCCAGTTATATAACACTGTCCAGTAGATCCAGCTATATCACACTGTCCAGTAGATCCAGCTATATAACACTGTCTAGTAGGTCCAGCTATATAACACTGTCTATTAGATCCAGCTATATAACACTGTCTAGTAGATCTAGCTATATAACACTGTCTAGTAGATCCAGCTATATAACACTGTCTCGTAGGTCCAGCTATATAACACTGTCTAGTAGGTCCAGCTATATAACACTGTCTAGTAGGTCCAGCTACATAACACTGTCTAGTAGATCCAGCTATATAACACTGTCCAGTAGATCCAGCTATATAACACTGTCTAGTAGATCCAGCTATATAACACTGTCTAGTAGGTCCAGCTATATAACACTGTCTCGTAGGTCCAGCTATATAACACTGTCTAGTAGGTCCAGCTATATAACACTGTCTAGTAAGTCCAGCTATATAACACTGTCTAGTAGGTCCAGCTATATAACACTTTCCAGTAGATCCAGCTATATAACACTGTCTAGTAGATCCAGCTATATAACACTGTCCAGCAGATCCAGCTATATAACACTGTTTAGTAGATCTAGTACATCCAGCTATATAACACTGCCCAGTCGATCCAGCTATATAACACTGTCCAGTTGGTCCAGTAGATCCAGTTATATAACACTGTCCAGTAGATCCAGCTATATAACACTGTCCAGTAGATCCAGCTATATAACACTGTCTAGTAGATCCAGCTATATAACACTGTCTAGTAGATCCAGCTATATAACACTGTCTAGTAGATCCAGCTATATAACACAGTCCAGTAGATCCAGCTATATAACACTGTTTAGTAGATCCAGCTATATAACACTGTCTAGTAAATCCAGTAGGTCCAGCTATATAACACTGTCTAGTAGATCCAGCTATATAACACTGTCTAGTAGATCCAGCTATATAACACTGTCTAGTAGATCCAGCTATATAACACTGTCTAGTAGATCCAGCTATATAACACTGTCTAGTAGATCCAGCTATATAACACTGTCTAGTAGATCCAGCTATATAACACTGTCTAGGAGGTCCAGCTATATAACACTGTCTAGGAGGTCCAGCTATATAACACTGTCTAGGAGGTCCAGCTATATAACACTGTCTAGGAGATCCAGCTATATAACACTGTCTAGGAGATCCAGCTATATAACACTGTCTAGTAGATCCAGCTATATAACACTGTCTAGTAGATCCAGCTATATAACACTGTCTCGTAGGTCCAGCTATATAACACTGTCTAGTAGGTCCAGCTATATAACACTGTCTAGTAGGTCCAGCTACATAACACTGTCTAGTAGATCCAGCTATATAACACTGTCCAGTAGATCCAGCTATATAACACTGTCTAGTAGATCCAGCTATATAACACTGTCTAGTAGGTCCAGGTATATAACACTGTCTCGTAGGTCCAGCTATATAACACTGTCTAGTAGGTCCAGCTATATAACACTTTCTAGTAAGTCCAGCTATATAACACTGTCTAGTAGGTCCAGCTATATAACACTTTCCAGTAGATCCAGCTATATAACACTGTCTAGTAGATCCAGCTATATAACACTGTCCAGCATATCCAGCTATATAACACTGTTTAGTAGATCTAGTACATCCAGCTATATAACACTGCCCAGTCGATCCAGCTATATAACACTGTCCAGTTGGTCCAGTAGATCCAGTTATATAACACTGTCCAGTAGATCCAGCTATATAACACTGTCCAGTAGATCCAGCTATATAACACTGTCTAGTAGATCCAGCTATATAACACTGTCTAGTAGATCCAGCTATATAACACTGTCTAGTAGATCCAGCTATATAACACAGTCCAGTAGATCCAGCTATATAACACTGTTTAGTAGATCCAGCTATATAACACTGTCTAGTAAATCCAGTAGGTCCAGCTATATAACACTGTCTAGTAGATCCAGCTATATAACACTGTCTAGTAGATCCAGCTATATAACACTGTCTAGTAGATCCAGCTATATAACACTGTCTAGTAGATCCAGCTATATAACACTGTCTAGGAGGTCCAGCTATATAACACTGTCTAGGAGGTCCAGCTATATAACACTGTCTAGGAGGTCCAGCTATATAACACTGTCTAGGAGATCCAGCTATATAACACTGTCTAGGAGATCCAGCTATATAACACTGTCTAGGAGATCCAGCTATATAACACTGTCTAGTAGATCCAGCTATATAACACTGTCTAGTAGATCCAGCTATATAACACTGACTAGTAGGTCTAGCTATATAACACCTTCTAGTAGGTCTAGCTATATAACACTGTCTAGTAGGTCCAGCTATATAACACTGTCTAGTAGGTCCAGCTATATAACACTGTCTAGTAGGTCCAGCTATATAACACTGTCTAGTAGATTCAGCTATATAACACTGTCCAGTAGGTCCAGTAGATCCAGCTATATAACACTGTCCAGTAGGTCCAGTAGATCCAGCTATATAACACTGTCCAGTAGATCCAGCTATATAACACTGTCCAGTAGATACAGCTATATAACACTGTCCAGTAGGTCCAGCTATATAACATTTCCAGTAGATCTAGTAGATCCAGCTATATAACACTGTCTAGTAGATCCAGCTATATAACACTGTCTAGTAGATCCAGCTATATATCACTGTCTAGTAGATCCAGCTATATAACACTGTCTAGTAGATCCAGCTATATAACACTGTCTAGTAGATCCAGCTATATAACACTGTCTAGTAGATCCAGCTATATAACACTGTCTAGTAGATCCAGCTATATAACACTGTCTAGTAGGTCCAGCTATATAACACTGTCTAGGAGCTCCAGCTATATAACACTGTCTAGGAGCTCCAGCTATATAACACTGTCTAGGAGGTCCAGCTATATAACACTGTCTAGGAGGTCCAGCTATATAACACTGTCTAGGAGGTCCAGCTATATAACACTGTCTAGGAGGTCCAGCTATATAACACTGTCTAGGAGATCCAGCTATATACCACTGTCCAGTAGATCCAGCTATATAACACTGTCTAGTAGGTCCAGTAGATACAGCTATATAACACTGTCTAGTAGGTCCAGCTATATAACACTGTCTAGTACATCCAGCTATATAACACTGTTTAGTAGATCTAGTAGATCCAGCTATATAACACTGTCTAGTAGGTCCAGCTATATAACACTGTCTAGTACATCCAGCTATATAACACTGCCCTGTAGATCCAGCTATATAACACTGTCCAGTTGGTCCAGTAGATCCAGCTATATAACACTATCTAGTAGGCCCAGTAGATCCATTTATATAACACTGTCCAGTAGATCCAGCTATATAACACTGTCCAGTAGATCCAGCTATATAACACTGTCTCGTAGGTCCAGCTATATAACACTGTCTAGTAGGTCCAGCTATATAACACTGTCTAGTAGGTCCAGCTATATAACACTGTCTAGTAGATCCAGCTATATAACACTGTCCAGTAGATCCAGCTATATAACACTGTCTAGTAGGTCCAGCTATATAACACTGTCTCGTAGGTCCAGCTATATAACACTGTCTAGTAGGTCCAGCTATATAACACTGTCTAGTAAGTCCAGCTATATAACACTGTCTAGTAGGTCCAGCTATATAACACTTTCCAGTAGATCCAGCTATATAACACTGTCTAGTAGATCCAGCTATATAACACTGTCCAGCAGATCCAGCTATATAACACTGTTTAGTAGATCTAGTACATCCAGCTATATAACACTGCCCAGTCGATCCAGCTATATAACACTGTCCAGTTGGTCCAGTAGATCCAGTTATATAACACTGTCCAGTAGATCCAGCTATATAACACTGTCCAGTAGATCCAGCTATATAACACTGTCTAGTAGATCCAGCTATATAACACTGTCTAGTAGATCCAGCTATATAACACTGTCTAGTAGATCCAGCTATATAACACAGTCCAGTAGATCCAGCTATATAACACTGTTTAGTAGATCCAGCTATATAACACTGTCTAGTAAATCCAGTAGGTCCAGCTATATAACACTGTCTAGTAGATCCAGCTATATAACACTGTCTAGGAGGTCCAGCTATATAACACTGTCTAGGAGATCCAGCTATATAACACTGTCTAGGAGATCCAGCTATATAACACTGTCTAGTAGATCCAGCTATATAACACTGTCTAGTAGATCCAGCTATATAACACTGACTAGTAGGTCTAGCTATATAACACCTTCTAGTAGGTCTAGCTATATAACACTGTCTAGTAGGTCCAGCTATATAACACTGTCTAGTAGGTCCAGCTATATAACACTGTCTAGTAGGTCCAGCTATATAACACTGTCTAGTAGGTCCAGCTATATAACACTGTCTAGTAGGTCCAGCTATATAACACTGTCTAGGAGGTCCAGCTATATAACACTGTCTAGGAGATCCAGCTATATAACACTGTCTAGGAGATCCAGCTATATAACACTGTCTAGGAGATCCAACTATATAACACTGTCCAGTAGATCCAGCTATATAACACTGTCTAGTAGGTCCAGTAGATACAGCTATATAACACTGTCTAGTAGGTCTAGCTATATAACACTGTCTAGTAGGTCCAGCTATATAACACTGTCCAGTAGGTCCAGCTATATAACATTTCCAGTAGATCTAGTAGATCCAGCTATATAACACTGTCTAGTAGATCCAGCTATATAACACTGTCTAGTAGATCCAGCTATATAACACTGTCCAGTAGGTCCAGTAGATCCAGCTATATAACACTGTCCAGTAGATCCAGCTATATAACACTGTCCAGTAGATCCAGCTATATAACACTGTCCAGTAGGTCCAGCTATATAACACTGTCCAGGAGGTCCAGCTATATAACACTGTCCAGTAGGTCCAGCTATATAACATTTCCAGTAGATCTAGTAGATCCAGCTATATAACACTGTCTAGTAGATCCAGCTATATAACACTGTCTAGTAGATCCAGCTATATAACACTGTCTAGTAGATCCAGCTATATAACACTGTCTAGTAGGTCTAGCTATATAACACTGTCTAGCAGGTCTAGCTATATAACACTGTCTAGTAGGTCCAGCTATATAACACTGTCTAGTAGGTCCAGCTATATAACACTGTCTAGTAGGTCCAGCTATATAACACTGTCTAGTAGGTTCAGCTATATAACACTGTCTAGTAGGTCCAGCTATATAACACTGTCTAGTAGGTCCAGCTATATAACACTGTCTAGTAGGTCCAGCTATATAACACTGTCTAGTAGATCCAGCTATATAACACTGTCTAGTAGATCCAGCTATATAACACTGTCCAGTAGATCCAGCTATATAACACTGTCTAGTAGATCCAGCTATATAACACTGTCTAGTAGATCCAGCTATATAACACTGTCTCGTAGGTCCAGCTATATAACACTGTCTAGTAGGTCCAGCTATATAACACTGTCTAGTAGGTCCAGCTATATAACACTGTCTAGTAGATCCAGCTATATAACACTGTCCAGTAGATCCAGCTATATAACACTGTCTAGTAGATCCAGCTATATAACACTGTCTAGTAGGTCCAGCTATATAACACTGTCTCGTAGGTCCAGCTATATAACACTGTCTAGTAGGTCCAGCTATATAACACTGTCTAGTAAGTCCAGCTATATAACACTGTCTAGTAGGTCCAGCTATATAACATTTTCCAGTAGATCCAGCTATATAACACTGTCTAGTAGATCCAGCATATAACACTGTCCAGCAGATCCAGCTATATAACACTGTTTAGTAGATCTAGTACATCCAGCTATATAACACTGCCCAGTCGATCCAGCTATATAACACTGTCCAGTTGGTCCAGTAGATCCAGTTATATAACACTGTCCAGTAGATCCAGCTATATAACACTGTCCAGTTGATCCAGCTATATAACACTGTCCAGTTGATCCAGCTATATAACACTGTCTATTAGATCCAGCTATATAACACTGTCTAGTAGATCCAGCTATATAACACTGTCTAGTAGATCCAGCTATATAACACTGTCTCGTAGGTCCAGCTATATAACACTGTCTAGTAGGTCCAGCTATATAACACTGTCTAGTAGGTCCAGCTATATAACACTGTCTAGTAGATCCAGCTATATAACACTGTCCAGTAGATCCAGCTATATAACACTGTCTAGTAGATCCAGCTATATAACACTGTCTAGTAGGTCCAGCTATATAACACTGTCTCGTAGGTCCAGCTATATAACACTGTCTAGTAGGTCCAGCTATATAACACTGTCTAGTAAGTCCAGCTATATAACACTGTCTAGTAGGTCCAGCTATATAACACTTTCCAGTAGATCCAGCTATATAACACTGTCTAGCAGATCCAGCTATATAACACTGTTTAGTAGATCTAGTACATCCAGCTATATAACACTGCCCAGTCGATCCAGCTATATAACACTGTCCAGTTGGTCCAGTAGATCCAGTTATATAACACTGTCCAGTAGATCCAGCTATATAACACTGTCCAGTAGATCCAGCTATATAACACTGTCTAGTAGATCCAGCTATATAACACTGTCTAGTAGATCCAGCTATATAACACTGTCTAGTAGATCCAGCTATTTAACACAGTCCAGTAGATCCAGCTATATAACACTGTTTAGTAGATCCAGCTATATAACACTTTCTAGTAAATCCAGTAGGTCCAGCTATATAACACTGTCTAGTAGATCCAGCTATATAACACTGTCTAGTAGATCCAGCTATATAACACTGTCTAGTAGATCCAGCTATATAACACTGTCTAGTAGATCCAGCTATATAACACTGTCTAGTAGATCCAGCTATATAACACTGTCTAGTAGATCCAGCTATATAACACTGTCTAGGAGGTCCAGCTATATAACACTGTCTAGGAGGTCCAGCTATATAACACTGTCTAGGAGGTCCAGCTATATAACACTGTCTAGGAGGTCCAACTATATAACACTGTCTAGGAGATCCAGCTATATAACACTGTCTAGGAGATCCAGCTATATAACACTGTCTAGTAGATCCAGCTATATAACACTGTCTAGTAGATCCAGCTATATAACACTGACTAGTAGGTCTAGCTATATAACACCTTCTAGTAGGTCTAGCTATATAACACTGTCTAGTAGGTCCAGCTATATAACACTGTCTAGTAGGTCCAGCTATATAACACTGTCTAGTAGATTCAGCTATATAACACTGTCCAGTAGGTCCAGTAGATCCAGCTATATAACACTGTCCAGTAGGTCCAGTAGATCCAGCTATATAACACTGTCCAGTAGATCCAGCTATATAACACTGTCCAGTAGATACAGCTATATAACACTGTCCAGTAGATACAGCTATATAACACTGTCCAGTAGGTCCAGCTATATAACATTTCCAGTAGATCTAGTAGATCCAGCTATATAACACTGTCTAGTAGATCCAGCTATATATCACTGTCTAGTAGATCCAGCTATATAACACTGTCTAGTAGATCCAGCTATATAACACTGTCTAGTAGATCCAGCTATATAACACTGTCTAGTAGATCCAGCTATATAACACTGTCTAGTAGATCCAGCTATATAACACTGTCTAGTAGATCCAGCTATATAACACTGTCTAGGAGGTCCAGCTATATAACACTGTCTAGGAGGTCCAGCTATATAACACTGTCTAGGAGGTCCAGCTATATAACACTGTCTAGGAGGTCCAGCTATATAACACTGTCTAGGAGATCCAGCTATATAACACTGTCTAGGAGATCCAGCTATATAACACTGTCTAGTAGATCCAGCTATATAACACTGTCTAGTAGATCCAGCTATATAACACTGACTAGTAGGTCTAGCTATATAACACCTTCTAGTAGGTCTAGCTATATAACACTGTCTAGTAGGTCCAGCTATATAACACTGTCTAGTAGGTCCAGCTATATAACACTGTCTAGTAGATTCAGCTATATAACACTGTCCAGTAGGTCCAGTAGATCCAGCTATATAACACTGTCCAGTAGGTCCAGTAGATCCAGCTATATAACACTGTCCAGTAGATCCAGCTATATAACACTGTCCAGTAGATACAGCTATATAACACTGTCCAGTAGGTCCAGCTATATAACATTTCCAGTAGATCTAGTAGATCCAGCTATATAACACTGTCTAGTAGATCCAGCTATATAACACTGTCTAGTAGATCCAGCTATATATCACTGTCTAGTAGATCCAGCTATATAACACTGTCTAGTAGATCCAGCTATATAACACTGTCTAGTAGATCCAGCTATATAACACTGTCTAGTAGATCCAGCTATATAACACTGTCTAGTAGGTCCAGCTATATAACACTGTCTAGGAGGTCCAGCTATATAACACTGTCTAGGAGGTCCAGCTATATAACACTGTCTAGGAGGTCCAGCTATATAACACTGTCTAGGAGGTCCAGCTATATAACACTGTCTAGGAGGTCCAGCTATATAACACTGTCTAGGAGATCCAGCTATATAACACTGTCCAGTAGATCCAGCTATATAACACTGTCTAGTAGGTCCAGTAGATACAGCTATATAACACTGTCTAGTAGGTCCAGCTATATAACACTGTCTAGTACATCCAGCTATATAACACTGTTTAGTAGATCTAGTAGATCCAGCTATATAACACTGTCTAGTAGGTCCAGCTATATAACACTGTCTAGTACATCCAGCTATATAACACTGCCCTGTAGATCCAGCTATATAACACTGTCCAGTTGGTCCAGTAGATCCATTTATATAACACTGTCCAGTAGATCCAGCTATATAACACTGTCCAGTAGATCCAGCTATATAACACTGTCCAGTAGGTCTAGCTATATAACACTGTCTAGTAGGTCCAGCTATATAACACTGTCTAGTAGGTCCAGCTATATAACACTGTCTAGTAGATCCAGCTATATAACACTGTCCAGTAGATCCAGCTATATAACACTGTCCAGTAGGTCCAGTAGATCCAGCTATATAACACTGTCCAGTAGATCAAGCTATATAACACTGTTTAGTAGATCTAGTAGATCCAGCTATATAACACTGTCTAGTAGATCCAGCTATATAACACTGTCCAGTAGGTCCAGTAGATCCAGCTATATAACACTGTCCAGTAGATCCAGCTATATAACACTGTCTAGTAGATCCAGCTATATAACACTGTCTAGGAGGTCCAGCTATATAACACTGTCTAGGAGGTCCAGCTATATAACACTGTCTAGGAGGTCCAGCTATATAACACTGTCTAGGAGGTCCAGCTATATAACACTGTCTAGGAGGTCCAGCTATATAACACTGTCTAGGAGATCCAGCTATATAACACTGTCTAGGAGATCCAGCTATATAACACTGTCTAGTAGATCCAGCTATATAACACTGTCTAGTAGATCCAGCTATATAACACTGACTAGTAGGTCTAGCTATATAACACCTTCTAGTAGGTCTAGCTATATAACACTGTCTAGTAGGTCCAGCTATATAACACTGTCTAGTAGGTCCAGCTATATAACACTGTCTAGTAGATTCAGCTATATAACACTGTCCAGTAGGTCCAGTAGATCCAGCTATATAACACTGTCCAGTAGGTCCAGTAGATCCAGCTATATAACACTGTCCAGTAGATCCAGCTATATAACACTGTCCAGTAGATACAGCTATATAACACTGTCCAGTAGGTCCAGCTATATAACATTTCCAGTAGATCTAGTAGATCCAGCTATATAACACTGTCTAGTAGATCCAGCTATATAACACTGTCTAGTAGATCCAGCTATATATCACTGTCTAGTAGATCCAGCTATATAACACTGTCTAGTAGATCCAGCTATATAACACTGTCTAGTAGATCCAGCTATATAACACTGTCTAGTAGATCCAGCTATATAACACTGTCTAGTAGATCCAGCTATATAACACTGTCTAGTAGGTCCAGCTATATAACACTGTCTAGGAGGTCCAGCTATATAACACTGTCTAGGAGGTCCAGCTATATAACACTGTCTAGGAGGTCCAGCTATATAACACTGTCTAGGAGGTCCAGCTATATAACACTGTCTAGGAGGTCGAGCTATATAACACTGTCTAGGAGATCCAGCTATATAACACTGTCCAGTAGATCCAGCTATATAACACTGTCTAGTAGGTCCAGTAGATACAGCTATATAACACTGTCTAGTAGGTCCAGCTATATAACACTGTCTAGTACATCCAGCTATATAACACTGTTTAGTAGATCTAGTAGATCCAGCTATATAACACTGTCTAGTAGGTCCAGCTATATAACACTGTCTAGTACATCCAGCTATATAACACTGCCCTGTAGATCCAGCTATATAACACTGTCCAGTTGGTCCAGTAGATCCATTTATATAACACTGTCCAGTAGATCCAGCTATATAACACTGTCCAGTAGATCCAGCTATATAACACTGTCTAGTAGGTCTAGCTATATAACACTGTCTAGTAGGTCCAGCTATATAACACTGTCTAGTAGGTCCAGCTATATAACACTGTCTAGTAGATCCAGCTATATAACACTGTCCAGTAGATCCAGCTATATAACACTGTCCAGTAGATCCAGCTATATAACACTGTCCAGTAGATCAAGCTATATAACACTGTTTAGTAGATCTAGTAGATCCAGCTATATAACACTGTCTAGTAGATCCAGCTATATAACACTGTCCAGTAGGTCCAGTAGATCCAGCTATATAACACTGTCCAGTAGATCCAGCTATATAACACTGTCCAGTAGATCCAGCTATATAACACTGTCCAGTAGATCCAGCTATATAACACTGTCCAGTAGGTCCAGCTATATAACACTGTCCAGGAGGTCCAGCTATATAACACTGTCCAGTAGGTCCAGCTATATAACATTTCCAGTAGATCTAGTAGATCCAGCTATATAACACTGTCTAGTAGATCCAGCTATATAACACTGTCCAGTAGATCTAGTAGATCCAGCTATATAACACTGTCTAGTAGATCCAGCTATATAACACTGTCTAGTAGATCCAGCTATATAACACTGTCCAGTAGGTCCAGTAGATCCAGCTATATAACACTGTCCAGTAGATCCAGCTATATAACACTGTCCAGTAGATCCAGCTATATAACACTGTCCAGTAGATCCAGCTATATAACACTGTCCAGTAGGTCCAGCTATATAACACTGTCCAGGAGGTCCAGCTATATAACACTGTCCAGTAGGTCCAGCTATATAACATTTCCAGTAGATCTAGTAGATCCAGCTATATAACACTGTCTAGTAGATCCAGCTATATAACACTGTCTAGTAGATCCAGCTATATAACACTGTCTAGTAGATCCAGCTATATAACACTGTCTAGTAGGTCTAGCTATATAACACTGTCTAGTAGGTCTAGCTATATAACACTGTCTAGTAGGTCCAGCTATATCACACTGTCTAGTAGGTCCAGCTATATAACACTGTCTAGTAGGTCCAGCTATATAACACTGTCTAGTAGGTTCAGCTATATAACACTGTCTAGTAGGTCCAGCTATATAACACTGTCTAGTAGGTCCAGCTATATAACACTGTCTAGTAGGTCCAGCTATATAACACTGTCTATTAGATCCAGCTATATAACACTGTCTAGTAGATCCAGCTATATAACACTGTCTAGTAGATCCAGCTATATAACACTGTCTAGTAGATCCAGCTATATAACACTGTCCAGTAGATCCAGTAGATCCAGCTATATAACACTGTCTAGTAGATCCAGCTATATAACACTGTCTAGTAGGTCCAGCTATATAACACTGTCTCGTAGGTCCAGCTATATAACGCTGTCTAGTAGGTCCAGCTATATAACACTGTCTAGTAGATCTAGTACATCCAGCTATATAACACTGCCCAGTCGATCCAGCTATATAACACTGTCCAGTTGGTCCAGTAGATCCAGTTATATAACACTGTCCAGTAGATCCAGCTATATAACACTGTCCAGTAGATCCAGCTATATAACACTGTCTAGTAGGTCCAGCTATATAACACTGTCTATTAGATCCAGCTATATAACACTGTCTAGTAGATCTAGCTATATAACACTGTCTAGTAGATCCAGCTATATAACACTGTCTCGTAGGTCCAGCTATATAACACTGTCTAGTAGGTCCAGCTATATAACACTGTCTAGTAGGTCCAGCTACATAACACTGTCTAGTAGATCCAGCTATATAACACTGTCCAGTAGATCCAGCTATATAACACTGTCTAGTAGATCCAGCTATATAACACTGTCTAGTAGGTCCAGCTATATAACACTGTCTCGTAGGTCCAGCTATATAACACTGTCTAGTAGGTCCAGCTATATAACACTGTCTAGTAAGTCCAGCTATATAACACTGTCTAGTAGGTCCAGCTATATAACACTTTCCAGTAGATCCAGCTATATAACACTGTCTAGTAGATCCAGCTATATAACACTGTCCAGCAGATCCAGCTATATAACACTGTTTAGTAGATCTAGTACATCCAGCTATATAACACTGCCCAGTCGATCCAGCTATATAACACTGTCCAGTTGGTCCAGTAGATCCAGTTATATAACACTGTCCAGTAGATCCAGCTATATAACACTGTCCAGTAGATCCAGCTATATAACACTGTCTAGTAGATCCAGCTATATAACACTGTCTAGTAGATCCAGCTATATAACACTGTCTAGTAGATCCAGCTATATAACACAGTCCAGTAGATCCAGCTATATAACACTGTTTAGTAGATCCAGCTATATAACACTGTCTAGTAAATCCAGTAGGTCCAGCTATATAACACTGTCTAGTAGATCCAGCTATATAACACTGTCTAGTAGATCCAGCTATATAACACTGTCTAGTAGATCCAGCTATATAACACTGTCTAGTAGATCCAGCTATATAACACTGTCTAGTAGATCCAGCTATATAACACTGTCTAGTAGATCCAGCTATATAACACTGTCTAGGAGGTCCAGCTATATAACACTGTCTAGGAGGTCCAGCTATATAACACTGTCTAGGAGGTCCAGCTATATAACACTGTCTAGGAGATCCAGCTATATAACACTGTCTAGGAGATCCAGCAATATAACACTGTCTAGTAGATCCAGCTATATAACACTGTCTAGTAGATCCAGCTATATAACACTGTCTCGTAGGTCCAGCTATATAACACTGTCTAGTAGGTCCAGCTATATAACACTGTCTAGTAGGTCCAGCTACATAACACTGTCTAGTAGATCCAGCTATATAACACTGTCCAGTAGATCCAGCTATATAACACTGTCTAGTAGATCCAGCTATATAACACTGTCTAGTAGGTCCAGCTATATAACACTGTCTCGTAGGTCCAGCTATATAACACTGTCTAGTAGGTCCAGCTATATAACACTGTCTAGTAAGTCCAGCTATATAACACTGTCTAGTAGGTCCAGCTATATAACACTTTCCAGTAGATCCAGCTATATAACACTGTCTAGTAGATCCAGCTATATAACACTGTCTAGTAGATCCAGCTATATAACACTGTCCAGCATATCCAGCTATATAACACTGTTTAGTAGATCTAGTACATCCAGCTATATAACACTGCCCAGTCGATCCAGCTATATAACACTGTCCAGTTGGTCCAGTAGATCCAGTTATATAACACTGTCCAGTAGATCCAGCTATATAACACTGTCCAGTAGATCCAGCTATATAACACTGTCTAGTAGATCCAGCTATATAACACTGTCTAGTAGATCCAGCTATATAACACTGTCTAGTAGATCCAGCTATATAACACTGTCCAGTAGATCCAGCTATATAACACTGTTTAGTAGATCCAGCTATATAACACTGTCTAGTAAATCCAGTAGGTCCAGCTATATAACACTGTCTAGTAGATCCAGCTATATAACACTGTCTAGTAGATCCAGCTATATAACACTGTCTAGTAGATCCAGCTATATAACACTGTCTAGTAGATCCAGCTATATAACACTGTCTAGGAGGTCCAGCTATATAACACTGTCTAGGAGGTCCAGCTATATAACACTGTCTAGGAGGTCCAGCTATATAACACTGTCTAGGAGATCCAGCTATATAACACTGTCTAGGAGATCCAGCTATATAACACTGTCTAGTAGATCCAGCTATATAACACTGTCTAGTAGATCCAGCTATATAACACTGACTAGTAGGTCTAGCTATATAACACCTTCTAGTAGGTCTAGCTATATAACACTGTCTAGTAGGTCCAGCTATATAACACTGTCTAGTAGGTCCAGCTATATAACACTGTCTAGTAGATTCAGCTATATAACACTGTCCAGTAGGTCCAGTAGATCCAGCTATATAACACTGTCCAGTAGGTCCAGTAGATCCAGCTATATAACACTGTCCAGTAGATCCAGCTATATAACACTGTCCAGTAGATACAGCTATATAACACTGTCCAGTAGGTCCAGCTATATAACATTTCCAGTAGATCTAGTAGATCCAGCTATATAACACTGTCTAGTAGATCCAGCTATATAACACTGTCTAGTAGATCCAGCTATATATCACTGTCTAGTAGATCCAGCTATATAACACTGTCTAGTAGATCCAGCTATATAACACTGTCTAGTAGATCCAGCTATATAACACTGTCTAGTAGATCCAGCTATATAACACTGTCTAGTAGATCCAGCTATATAACACTGTCTAGTAGGTCCAGCTATATAACACTGTCTAGGAGCTCCAGCTATATAACACTGTCTAGGAGGTCCAGCTATATAACACTGTCTAGGAGGTCCAGCTATATAACACTGTCTAGGAGGTCCAGCTATATAACACTGTCTAGGAGGTCCAGCTATATAACACTGTCTAGGAGGTCCAGCTATATAACACTGTCTAGGAGATCCAGCTATATAACACTGTCCAGTAGATCCAGCTATATAACACTGTCTAGTAGGTCCAGTAGATACAGCTATATAACACTGTCTAGTAGGTCCAGCTATATAACACTGTCTAGTACATCCAGCTATATAACACTGTTTAGTAGATCTAGTAGATCCAGCTATATAACACTGTCTAGTAGGTCCAGCTATATAATACTGTCTAGTACATCCAGCTATATAACACTGCCCTGTAGATCCAGCTATATAACACTGTCCAGTTGGTCCAGTAGATCCAGCTATATAACACTATCTAGTAGGCCCAGTAGATCCATTTATATAACACTGTCCAGTAGATCCAGCTATATAACACTGTCCAGTAGATCCAGCTATATAACACTGTCTCGTAGGTCCAGCTATATAACACTGTCTAGTAGGTCCAGCTATATAACACTGTCTAGTAGGTCCAGCTATATAACACTGTCTAGTAGATCCAGCTATATAACACTGTCCAGTAGATCCAGCTATATAACACTGTCTAGTAGGTCCAGCTATATAACACTGTCTAGTAGGTCCAGCTATATAACACTGTCTAGGAGGTCCAGCTATATAACACTGTCTAGGAGATCCAGCTATATAACACTGTCCAGTAGATCCAGCTATATAACACTGTCTAGTAGGTCCAGTAGATACAGCTATATAACACTGTCTAGTAGGTCCAGCTATATAACACTGTCTAGTACATCCAGCTATATAACACTGTTTAGTAGATCTAGTAGATCCAGCTATATAACACTGTCTAGTAGGTCCAGCTATATAACACTGTCTAGTACATCCAGCTATATAACACTGCCCTGTAGATCCAGCTATATAACACTGTCCAGTTGGTCCAGTAGATCCATTTATATAACACTGTCCAGTAGATCCAGCTATATAACACTGTCCAGTAGATCCAGCTATATAACACTGTCTAGTAGGTCTAGCTATATAACACTGTCTAGTAGGTCCAGCTATATAACACTGTCTAGTAGGTCCAGCTATATAACACTGTCTAGTAGATCCAGCTATATAACACTGTCCAGTAGATCCAGCTATATAACACTGTCCAGTAGGTCCAGTAGATCCAGCTATATAACACTGTCCAGTAGATCAAGCTATATAACACTGTTTAGTAGATCTAGTAGATCCAGCTATATAACACTGTCTAGTAGATCCAGCTATATAACACTGTCCAGTAGGTCCAGTAGATCCAGCTATATAACACTGTCCAGTAGATCCAGCTATATAACACTGTCTAGTAGATCCAGCTATATAACACTGTCTAGGAGGTCCAGCTATATAACACTGTCTAGGAGGTCCAGCTATATAACACTGTCTAGGAGGTCCAGCTATATAACACTGTCTAGGAGGTCCAGCTATATAACACTGTCTAGGAGGTCCAGCTATATAACACTGTCTAGGAGATCCAGCTATATAACACTGTCTAGGAGATCCAGCTATATAACACTGTCTAGTAGATCCAGCTATATAACACTGTCCAGTAGGTCCAGTAGATCCAGCTATATAACACTGTCCAGTAGGTCCAGTAGATCCAGCTATATAACACTGTCCAGTAGATCCAGCTATATAACACTGTCCAGTAGATACAGCTATATAACACTGTCCAGTAGGTCCAGCTATATAACATTTCCAGTAGATCTAGTAGATCCAGCTATATAACACTGTCTAGTAGATCCAGCTATATAACACTGTCTAGTAGATCCAGCTATATATCACTGTCTAGTAGATCCAGCTATATAACACTGTCTAGTAGATCCAGCTATATAACTCTGTCTAGTAGATCCAGCTATATAACACTGTCTAGTAGATCCAGCTATATAACACTGTCTAGTAGATCCAGCTATATAACACTGTCTAGTAGGTCCAGCTATATAACACTGTCTAGGAGGTCCAGCTATATAACACTGTCTAGGAGGTCCATTTATATAACACTGTCTAGGAGGTCCAGCTATATAACACTGTCTAGGAGGTCCAGCTATATAACACTGTCTAGGAGGTCCAGCTATATAACACTGTCTAGGAGATCCAGCTATATAACACTGTCCAGTAGATCCAGCTATATAACACTGTCTAGTAGGTCCAGTAGATACAGCTATATAACACTGTCTAGTAGGTCCAGCTATATAACACTGTCTAGTACATCCAGCTATATAACACTGTTTAGTAGATCTAGTAGATCCAGCTATATAACACTGTCTAGTAGGTCCAGCTATATAACACTGTCTAGTACATCCAGCTATATAACACTGCCCTGTAGATCCAGCTATATAACACTGTCCAGTTGGTCCAGTAGATCCATTTATATAACACTGTCCAGTAGATCCAGCTATATAACACTGTCCAGTAGATCCAGCTATATAACACTGTCTAGTAGGTCTAGCTATATAACACTGTCTAGTAGGTCCAGCTATATAACACTGTCTAGTAGGTCCAGCTATATAACACTGTCTAGTAGATCCAGCTATATAACACTGTCCAGTAGATCCAGCTATATAACACTGTCCAGTAGATCCAGCTATATAACACTGTCCAGTAGATCAAGCTATATAACACTGTTTAGTAGATCTAGTAGATCCAGCTATATAACACTGTCTAGTAGATCCAGCTATATAACACTGTCCAGTAGGTCCAGTAGATCCAGCTATATAACACTGTCCAGTAGATCCAGCTATATAACACTGTCCAGTAGATCCAGCTATATAACACTGTCCAGTAGATCCAGCTATATAACACTGTCCAGTAGGTCCAGCTATATAACACTGTCCAGGAGGTCCAGCTATATAACACTGTCCAGTAGGTCCAGCTATATAACATTTCCAGTAGATCTAGTAGATCCAGCTATATAACACTGTCTAGTAGATCCAGCTATATAACACTGTCCAGTAGATCTAGTAGATCCAGCTATATAACACTGTCTAGTAGATCCAGCTATATAACACTGTCTAGTAGATCCAGCTATATAACACTGTCCAGTAGGTCCAGTAGATCCAGCTATATAACACTGTCCAGTAGATCCAGCTATATAACACTGTCCAGTAGATCCAGCTATATAACACTGTCCAGTAGATCCAGCTATATAACACTGTCCAGTAGGTCCAGCTATATAACACTGTCCAGGAGGTCCAGCTATATAACACTGTCCAGTAGGTCCAGCTATATAACATTTCCAGTAGATCTAGTAGATCCAGCTATATAACACTGTCTAGTAGATCCAGCTATATAACACTGTCTAGTAGGTCTAGCTATATAACACTGTCTAGTAGGTCTAGCTATATAACACTGTCTAGTAGGTCCAGCTATATCACACTGTCTAGTAGGTCCAGCTATATAACACTGTCTAGTAGGTCCAGCTATATAACACTGTCTAGTAGGTTCAGCTATATAACACTGTCTAGTAGGTCCAGCTATATAACACTGTCTAGTAGGTCCAGCTATATAACACTGTCTAGTAGGTCCAGCTATATAACACTGTCTAGTAGATCTAGTACATCCAGCTATATAACACTGCCCAGTCGATCCAGCTATATAACACTGTCCAGTTGGTCCAGTAGATCCAGTTATATAACACTGTCCAGTAGATCCAGCTATATAACACTGTCCAGTAGATCCAGCTATATAACACTGTCTAGTAGGTCCAGCTATATAACACTGTCTATTAGATCCAGCTATATAACACTGTCTAGTAGATCTAGCTATATAACACTGTCTAGTAGATCCAGCTATATAACACTGTCTCGTAGGTCCAGCTATATAACACTGTCTAGTAGGTCCAGCTATATAACACTGTCTAGTAGGTCCAGCTACATAACACTGTCTAGTAGATCCAGCTATATAACACTGTCCAGTAGATCCAGCTATATAACACTGTCTAGTAGATCCAGCTATATAACACTGTCTAGTAGGTCCAGCTATATAACACTGTCTCGTAGGTCCAGCTATATAACACTGTCTAGTAGGTCCAGCTATATAACACTGTCTAGTAAGTCCAGCTATATAACACTGTCTAGTAGGTCCAGCTATATAACACTTTCCAGTAGATCCAGCTATATAACACTGTCTAGTAGATCCAGCTATATAACACTGTCCAGCAGATCCAGCTATATAACACTGTTTAGTAGATCTAGTACATCCAGCTATATAACACTGCCCAGTCGATCCAGCTATATAACACTGTCCAGTTGGTCCAGTAGATCCAGTTATATAACACTGTCCAGTAGATCCAGCTATATAACACTGTCCAGTAGATCCAGCTATATAACACTGTCTAGTAGATCCAGCTATATAACACTGTCTAGTAGATCCAGCTATATAACACTGTCTAGTAGATCCAGCTATATAACACAGTCCAGTAGATCCAGCTATATAACACTGTTTAGTAGATCCAGCTATATAACACTGTCTAGTAAATCCAGTAGGTCCAGCTATATAACACTGTCTAGTAGATCCAGCTATATAACACTGTCTAGTAGATCCAGCTATATAACACTGTCTAGTAGATCCAGCTATATAACACTGTCTAGTAGATCCAGCTATATAACACTGTCTAGTAGATCCAGCTATATAACACTGTCTAGTAGATCCAGCTATATAACACTGTCTAGGAGGTCCAGCTATATAACACTGTCTAGGAGGTCCAGCTATATAACACTGTCTAGGAGGTCCAGCTATATAACACTGTCTAGGAGATCCAGCTATATAACACTGTCTAGGAGATCCAGCAATATAACACTGTCTAGTAGATCCAGCTATATAACACTGTCTAGTAGATCCAGCTATATAACACTGTCTCGTAGGTCCAGCTATATAACACTGTCTAGTAGGTCCAGCTATATAACACTGTCTAGTAGGTCCAGCTACATAACACTGTCTAGTAGATCCAGCTATATAACACTGTCCAGTAGATCCAGCTATATAACACTGTCTAGTAGATCCAGCTATATAACACTGTCTAGTAGGTCCAGCTATATAACACTGTCTCGTAGGTCCAGCTATATAACACTGTCTAGTAGGTCCAGCTATATAACACTGTCTAGTAAGTCCAGCTATATAACACTGTCTAGTAGGTCCAGCTATATAACACTTTCCAGTAGATCCAGCTATATAACACTGTCTAGTAGATCCAGCTATATAACACTGTCTAGTAGATCCAGCTATATAACACTGTCCAGCATATCCAGCTATATAACACTGTTTAGTAGATCTAGTACATCCAGCTATATAACACTGCCCAGTCGATCCAGCTATATAACACTGTCCAGTTGGTCCAGTAGATCCAGTTATATAACACTGTCCAGTAGATCCAGCTATATAACACTGTCCAGTAGATCCAGCTATATAACACTGTCTAGTAGATCCAGCTATATAACACTGTCTAGTAGATCCAGCTATATAACACTGTCTAGTAGATCCAGCTATATAACACAGTCCAGTAGATCCAGCTATATAACACTGTTTAGTAGATCCAGCTATATAACACTGTCTAGTAAATCCAGTAGGTCCAGCTATATAACACTGTCTAGTAGATCCAGCTATATAACACTGTCTAGTAGATCCAGCTATATAACACTGTCTAGTAGATCCAGCTATATAACACTGTCTAGTAGATCCAGCTATATAACACTGTCTAGGAGGTCCAGCTATATAACACTGTCTAGGAGGTCCAGCTATATAACACTGTCTAGGAGGTCCAGCTATATAACACTGTCTAGGAGATCCAGCTATATAACACTGTCTAGGAGATCCAGCTATATAACACTGTCTAGTAGATCCAGCTATATAACACTGTCTAGTAGATCCAGCTATATAACACTGACTAGTAGGTCTAGCTATATAACACCTTCTAGTAGGTCTAGCTATATAACACTGTCTAGTAGGTCCAGCTATATAACACTGTCTAGTAGGTCCAGCTATATAACACTGTCTAGTAGATTCAGCTATATAACACTGTCCAGTAGGTCCAGTAGATCCAGCTATATAACACTGTCCAGTAGGTCCAGTAGATCCAGCTATATAACACTGTCCAGTAGATCCAGCTATATAACACTGTCCAGTAGATACAGCTATATAACACTGTCCAGTAGGTCCAGCTATATAACATTTCCAGTAGATCTAGTAGATCCAGCTATATAACACTGTCTAGTAGATCCAGCTATATAACACTGTCTAGTAGATCCAGCTATATATCACTGTCTAGTAGATCCAGCTATATAACACTGTCTAGTAGATCCAGCTATATAACACTGTCTAGTAGATCCAGCTATATAACACTGTCTAGTAGATCCAGCTATATAACACTGTCTAGTAGATCCAGCTATATAACACTGTCTAGTAGGTCCAGCTATATAACACTGTCTAGGAGCTCCAGCTATATAACACTGTCTAGGAGGTCCAGCTATATAACACTGTCTAGGAGGTCCAGCTATATAACACTGTCTAGGAGGTCCAGCTATATAACACTGTCTAGGAGGTCCAGCTATATAACACTGTCTAGGAGGTCCAGCTATATAACACTGTCTAGGAGATCCAGCTATATAACACTGTCCAGTAGATCCAGCTATATAACACTGTCTAGTAGGTCCAGTAGATACAGCTATATAACACTGTCTAGTAGGTCCAGCTATATAACACTGTCTAGTACATCCAGCTATATAACACTGTTTAGTAGATCTAGTAGATCCAGCTATATAACACTGTCTAGTAGGTCCAGCTATATAATACTGTCTAGTACATCCAGCTATATAACACTGCCCTGTAGATCCAGCTATATAACACTGTCCAGTTGGTCCAGTAGATCCAGCTATATAACACTATCTAGTAGGCCCAGTAGATCCATTTATATAACACTGTCCAGTAGATCCAGCTATATAACACTGTCCAGTAGATCCAGCTATATAACACTGTCTCGTAGGTCCAGCTATATAACACTGTCTAGTAGGTCCAGCTATATAACACTGTCTAGTAGGTCCAGCTATATAACACTGTCTAGTAGATCCAGCTATATAACACTGTCCAGTAGATCCAGCTATATAACACTGTCTAGTAGGTCCAGCTATATAACACTGTCTTGTAGGTCCAGCTATATAACACTGTCTAGTAGGTCCAGCTATATAACACTGTCTAGTAAGTCCAGCTATATAACACTGTCTAGTAGGTCCAGCTATATAACACTTTCCAGTAGATCCAGCTATATAACACTGTCTAGTAGATCCAGCTATATAACACTGTCCAGCAGATCCAGCTATATAACACTGTTTAGTAGATCTAGTACATCCAGCTATATAACACTGCCCAGTCGATCCAGCTATATAACACTGTCCAGTTGGTCCAGTAGATCCAGTTATATAACACTGTCCAGTAGATCCAGCTATATAACACTGTCCAGTAGATCCAGCTATATAACACTGTCTAGTAGATCCAGCTATATAACACTGTCTAGTAGATCCAGCTATATAACACTGTCTAGTAGATCCAGCTATATAACACAGTCCAGTAGATCCAGCTATATAACACTGTTTAGTAGATCCAGCTATATAACACTGTCTAGTAAATCCAGTAGGTCCAGCTATATAACACTGTCTAGTAGATCCAGCTATATAACACTGTCTAGGAGGTCCAGCTATATAACACTGTCTAGGAGATCCAGCTATATAACACTGTCTAGGAGATCCAGCTATATAACACTGTCTAGTAGATCCAGCTATATAACACTGTCTAGTAGATCCAGCTATATAACACTGACTAGTAGGTCTAGCTATATAACACCTTCTAGTAGGTCTAGCTATATAACACTGTCTAGTAGGTCCAGCTATATAACACTGTCTAGTAGATCCAGTAGATACAGCTATATAACACTGTCTAGTAGGTCTAGCTATATAACACTGTCCAGTAGGTCCAGCTATATAACATTTCCAGTAGATCTAGTAGATCCAGCTATATAACACTGTCTAGTAGATCCAGCTATATAACACTGTCTAGTAGATCCAGCTATATAACACTGTCCAGTAGGTCCAGTAGATCCAGCTATATAACACTGTCCAGTAGATCCAGCTATATAACACTGTCCAGTAGATCCAGCTATATAACACTGTCCAGTAGGTCCAGCTATATAACACTGTCCAGGAGGTCCAGCTATATAACACTGTCCAGTAGGTCCAGCTATATAACATTTCCAGTAGATCTAGTAGATCCAGCTATATAACACTGTCTAGTAGATCCAGCTATATAACACTGTCTAGTAGATCCAGCTATATAACACTGTCTAGTAGATCCAGCTATATAACACTGTCTAGTAGGTCTAGCTATATAACACTGTCTAGCAGGTCTAGCTATATAACACTGTCTAGTAGGTCCAGCTATATAACACTGTCTAGTAGGTCCAGCTATATAACACTGTCTAGTAGGTCCAGCTATATAACACTGTCTAGTAGGTCCAGCTATATAACACTGTCTAGTAGGTCCAGCTATATAACACTGTCTAGTAGGTCCAGCTATATAACACTGTCTAGTAGATCCAGCTATATAACACTGTCTAGTAGATCCAGCTATATAACACTGTCCAGTAGATCCAGTAGATCCAGCTATATAACACTGTCTAGTAGATCCAGCTATATAACACTGTCTAGTAGATCCAGCTATATAACACTGTCTCGTAGGTCCAGCTATATAACACTGTCTAGTAGGTCCAGCTATATAACACTGTCTAGTAGGTCCAGCTATATAACACTGTCTAGTAGATCCAGCTATATAACACTGTCCAGTAGATCCAGCTATATAACACTGTCTAGTAGATCCAGCTATATAACACTGTCTAGTAGGTCCAGCTATATAACACTGTCTCGTAGGTCCAGCTATATAACACTGTCTAGTAGGTCCAGCTATATAACACTGTCTAGTAAGTCCAGCTATATAACACTGTCTAGTAGGTCCAGCTATATAACATTTTCCAGTAGATCCAGCTATATAACACTGTCTAGTAGATCCAGCATATAACACTGTCCAGCAGATCCAGCTATATAACACTGTTTAGTAGATCTAGTACATCCAGCTATATAACACTGCCCAGTCGATCCAGCTATATAACACTGTCCAGTTGGTCCAGTAGATCCAGTTATATAACACTGTCCAGTAGATCCAGCTATATAACACTGTCCAGTAGATCCAGCTATATAACACTGTCTAGTAGGTCCAGCTATATAACACTGTCTATTAGATCCAGCTATATAACACTGTCTAGTAGATCCAGCTATATAACACTGTCTAGTAGATCCAGCTATATAACACTGTCTCGTAGGTCCAGCTATATAACACTGTCTAGTAGGTCCAGCTATATAACACTGTCTAGTAGGTCCAGCTATATAACACTGTCCAGTAGATCCAGCTATATAACACTGTCCAGTAGATCCAGCTATATAACACTGTCTAGTAGATCCAGCTATATAACACTGTCTAGTAGGTCCAGCTATATAACACTGTCTCGTAGGTCCAGCTATATAACACTGTCTAGTAGGTCCAGCTATATAACACTGTCTAGTAAGTCCAGCTATATAACACTGTCTAGTAGGTCCAGCTATATAACACTTTCCAGTAGATCCAGCTATATAACACTGTCTAGCAGATCCAGCTATATAACACTGTTTAGTAGATCTAGTACATCCAGCTATATAACACTGCCCAGTCGATCCAGCTATATAACACTGTCCAGTTGGTCCAGTAGATCCAGTTATATAACACTGTCCAGTAGATCCAGCTATATAACACTGTCCAGTAGATCCAGCTATATAACACTGTCTAGTAGATCCAGCTATATAACACTGTCTAGTAGATCCAGCTATATAACACTGTCTAGTAGATCCAGCTATTTAACACAGTCCAGTAGATCCAGCTATATAACACTGTTTAGTAGATCCAGCTATATAACACTTTCTAGTAAATCCAGTAGGTCCAGCTATATAACACTGTCTAGTAGATCCAGCTATATAACACTGTCTAGTAGATCCAGCTATATAACACTGTCTAGTAGATCCAGCTATATAACACTGTCTAGTAGATCCAGCTATATAACACTGTCTAGTAGATCCAGCTATATAACACTGTCTAGTAGATCCAGCTATATAACACTGTCTAGGAGGTCCAGCTATATAACACTGTCTAGGAGGTCCAGCTATATAACACTGTCTAGGAGGTCCAGCTATATAACACTGTCTAGGAGGTCCAACTATATAACACTGTCTAGGAGATCCAGCTATATAACACTGTCTAGGAGATCCAGCTATATAACACTGTCTAGTAGATCCAGCTATATAACACTGTCTAGTAGATCCAGCTATATAACACTGACTAGTAGGTCTAGCTATATAACACCTTCTAGTAGGTCTAGCTATATAACACTGTCTAGTAGGTCCAGCTATATAACACTGTCTAGTAGGTCCAGCTATATAACACTGTCTAGTAGATTCAGCTATATAACACTGTCCAGTAGGTCCAGTAGATCCAGCTATATAACACTGTCCAGTAGGTCCAGTAGATCCAGCTATATAACACTGTCCAGTAGATCCAGCTATATAACACTGTCCAGTAGATACAGCTATATAACACTGTCCAGTAGATACAGCTATATAACACTGTCCAGTAGGTCCAGCTATATAACATTTCCAGTAGATCTAGTAGATCCAGCTATATAACACTGTCTAGTAGATCCAGCTATATATCACTGTCTAGTAGATCCAGCTATATAACACTGTCTAGTAGATCCAGCTATATAACACTGTCTAGTAGATCCAGCTATATAACACTGTCTAGTAGATCCAGCTATATAACACTGTCTAGTAGATCCAGCTATATATCACTGTCTAGTAGATCCAGCTATATATCACTGTCTAGTAGATCCAGCTATATAACACTGTCTAGTAGATCCAGCTATATAACACTGTCTAGTAGATCCAGCTATATAACACTGTCTAGTAGATCCTGCTATATAACACTGTCTAGTAGATCCAGCTATATAACACTGTCTAGTAGATCCAGCTATATAACACTGACTAGTAGGTCTAGCTATATAACACCTTCTAGTAGGTCTAGCTATATAACACTGTCTAGTAGGTCCAGCTATATAACACTGTCTAGTAGGTCCAGCTATATAACACTGTCTAGTAGATCCAGCTATATAACACTGTCCAGTAGGTCCAGTAGATCCAGCTATATAACACTGTCCAGTAGGTCCAGTAGATCCAGCTATATAACACTGTCCAGTAGATCCAGCTATATAACACTGTCCAGTAGATACAGCTATATAACACTGTCCAGTAGGTCCAGCTATATAACATTTCCAGTAGATCCAGCTATATAACACTGTCTAGTAGATCCAGCTATATATCACTGTCTAGTAGATCCAGCTATATAACACTGTCTAGTAGATCCAGCTATATAACACTGTCCAGTAGATCCAGCTATATAACACTGTCCAGTAGATCCAGCTATATAACACTGTCTAGTAGATCCAGCTATATAACACTGTCTAGTAGATCCAGCTATATAACACTGTCTAGTAGATCCAGCTATATAACACTGTCTAGTAGATCCAGCTATATAACACAGTCCAGTAGATCCAGCTATATAACACTGTTTAGTAGATCCAGCTATATAACACTGTCTAGTAAATCCAGTAGGTCCAGCTATATAACACTGTCTAGTAGATCCAGCTATATAACACTGTCTGGTAGGTCCAGCTATGTAACACTGTCTAGTAGGTCCAGCTATATAACACTGTCTAGTAGGTCCAGCTATATAACACTGTCTAGTAGGTCCAGCTATATAACACTGTCTATTAGATCCAGCTATATAACACTGTCTAGTAGATCCAGCTATATAACACTGTCTAGTAGATCCAGCTATATAACACTGTCTCGTAGGTCCAGCTATATAACACTGTCTAGTAGGTCCAGCTATATAACACTGTCTAGTAGGTCCAGCTATATAACACTGTCTAGTAGATCCAGCTATATAACACTGTCCAGTAGATCCAGTAGATCCAGCTATATAACACTGTCTAGTAGATCCAGCTATATAACACTGTCTAGTAGGTCCAGCTATATAACACTGTCTCGTAGGTCCAGCTATATAACACTGTCTAGTAGGTCCAGCTATATAACACTGTCTAGTAAGTCCAGCTATATAACACTGTCTAGTAGGTCCAGCTATATAACACTTTCCAGTAGATCCAGCTATATAACACTGTCTAGTAGATCCAGCTATATAACACTGTCCAGCAGATCCAGCTATATAACACTGTTTCGTAGATCTAGTACATCCAGCTATATAACACTGTCTAGTAGGTCCAGCTATATAACACTGTCTCGTAGGTCCAGCTATATAACACTGTCTAGTAGGTCCAGCTATATAACACTGTCTAGTAAGTCCAGCTATATAACACTGTCTAGTAGGTCCAGCTATATAACACTTTCCAGTAGATCCAGCTATATAACACTGTCTAGTAGATCCAGCTATATAACACTGTCTAGTAGATCCAGCTATATAACACTGTCTCGTAGGTCCAGCTATATAACACTGTCTAGTAGGTCCAGCTATATAACACTGTCTAGTAGGTCCAGCTATATAACACTGTCTAGTAGATCCAGCTATATAACACTGTCCAGTAGATCCAGTAGATCCAGCTATATAACACTGTCTAGTAGATCCAGCTATATAACACTGTCTAGTAGATCCAGCTATATAACACTGTCTAGTAGATCCAGCTATATAACACTGTCTAGTAGGTCCAGCTATATAACACTGTCTAGGAGCTCCAGCTATATAACACTGTCTAGGAGGTCCAGCTATATAACACTGTCTAGGAGGTCCAGCTATATAACACTGTCTAGGAGGTCCAGCTATATAACACTGTCTAGGAGGTCCAGCTATATAACACTGTCTAGGAGGTCCAGCTATATAACACTGTCTAGGAGATCCAGCTATATAACACTGTCCAGTAGATCCAGCTATATAACACTGTCTAGTAGGTCCAGTAGATACAGCTATATAACACTGTCTAGTAGGTCCAGCTATATAACACTGTCTAGTACATCCAGCTATATAACACTGTTTAGTAGATCTAGTAGATCCAGCTATATAACACTGTCTAGTAGGTCCAGCTATATAATACTGTCTAGTACATCCAGCTATATAACACTGCCCTGTAGATCCAGCTATATAACACTGTCCAGTTGGTCCAGTAGATCCAGCTATATAACACTATCTAGTAGGCCCAGTAGATCCATTTATATAACACTGTCCAGTAGATCCAGCTATATAACACTGTCCAGTAGATCCAGCTATATAACACTGTCTCGTAGGTCCAGCTATATAACACTGTCTAGTAGGTCCAGCTATATAACACTGTCTAGTAGGTCCAGCTATATAACACTGTCTAGTAGATCCAGCTATATAACACTGTCCAGTAGATCCAGCTATATAACACTGTCTAGTAGGTCCAGCTATATAACACTGTCTTGTAGGTCCAGCTATATAACACTGTCTAGTAGGTCCAGCTATATAACACTGTCTAGTAAGTCCAGCTATATAACACTGTCTAGTAGGTCCAGCTATATAACACTTTCCAGTAGATCCAGCTATATAACACTGTCTAGTAGATCCAGCTATATAACACTGTCCAGCAGATCCAGCTATATAACACTGTTTAGTAGATCTAGTACATCCAGCTATATAACACTGCCCAGTCGATCCAGCTATATAACACTGTCCAGTTGGTCCAGTAGATCCAGTTATATAACACTGTCCAGTAGATCCAGCTATATAACACTGTCCAGTAGATCCAGCTATATAACACTGTCTAGTAGATCCAGCTATATAACACTGTCTAGTAGATCCAGCTATATAACACTGTCTAGTAGATCCAGCTATATAACACAGTCCAGTAGATCCAGCTATATAACACTGTTTAGTAGATCCAGCTATATAACACTGTCTAGTAAATCCAGTAGGTCCAGCTATATAACACTGTCTAGTAGATCCAGCTATATAACACTGTCTAGGAGGTCCAGCTATATAACACTGTCTAGGAGATCCAGCTATATAACACTGTCTAGGAGATCCAGCTATATAACACTGTCTAGTAGATCCAGCTATATAACACTGTCTAGTAGATCCAGCTATATAACACTGACTAGTAGGTCTAGCTATATAACACCTTCTAGTAGGTCTAGCTATATAACACTGTCTAGTAGGTCCAGCTATATAACACTGTCTAGTAGATCCAGTAGATACAGCTATATAACACTGTCTAGTAGGTCTAGCTATATAACACTGTCCAGTAGGTCCAGCTATATAACATTTCCAGTAGATCTAGTAGATCCAGCTATATAACACTGTCTAGTAGATCCAGCTATATAACACTGTCTAGTAGATCCAGCTATATAACACTGTCCAGTAGGTCCAGTAGATCCAGCTATATAACACTGTCCAGTAGATCCAGCTATATAACACTGTCCAGTAGATCCAGCTATATAACACTGTCCAGTAGGTCCAGCTATATAACACTGTCCAGGAGGTCCAGCTATATAACACTGTCCAGTAGGTCCAGCTATATAACATTTCCAGTAGATCTAGTAGATCCAGCTATATAACACTGTCTAGTAGATCCAGCTATATAACACTGTCTAGTAGATCCAGCTATATAACACTGTCTAGTAGATCCAGCTATATAACACTGTCTAGTAGGTCTAGCTATATAACACTGTCTAGCAGGTCTAGCTATATAACACTGTCTAGTAGGTCCAGCTATATAACACTGTCTAGTAGGTCCAGCTATATAACACTGTCTAGTAGGTCCAGCTATATAACACTGTCTAGTAGGTCCAGCTATATAACACTGTCTAGTAGGTCCAGCTATATAACACTGTCTAGTAGGTCCAGCTATATAACACTGTCTAGTAGATCCAGCTATATAACACTGTCTAGTAGATCCAGCTATATAACACTGTCCAGTAGATCCAGTAGATCCAGCTATATAACACTGTCTAGTAGATCCAGCTATATAACACTGTCTAGTAGATCCAGCTATATAACACTGTCTCGTAGGTCCAGCTATATAACACTGTCTAGTAGGTCCAGCTATATAACACTGTCTAGTAGGTCCAGCTATATAACACTGTCTAGTAGATCCAGCTATATAACACTGTCTAGTAGATCCAGCTATATAACACTGTCCAGTAGATCCAGCTATATAACACTGTCTAGTAGGTCCAGCTATATAACACTGTCTCGTAGGTCCAGCTATATAACACTGTCTAGTAGGTCCAGCTATATAACACTGTCTAGTAAGTCCAGCTATATAACACTGTCTAGTAGGTCCAGCTATATAACATTTTCCAGTAGATCCAGCTATATAACACTGTCTAGTAGATCCAGCATATAACACTGTCCAGCAGATCCAGCTATATAACACTGTTTAGTAGATCTAGTACATCCAGCTATATAACACTGCCCAGTCGATCCAGCTATATAACACTGTCCAGTTGGTCCAGTAGATCCAGTTATATAACACTGTCCAGTTGGTCCAGTAGATCCAGTTATATAACACTGTCCAGTAGATCCAGCTATATAACACTGTCCAGTAGATCCAGCTATATAACACTGTCTAGTAGGTCCAGCTATATAACACTGTCTATTAGATCCAGCTATATAACACTGTCTAGTAGATCCAGCTATATAACACTGTCTAGTAGATCCAGCTATATAACACTGTCTCGTAGGTCCAGCTATATAACACTGTCTAGTAGGTCCAGCTATATAACACTGTCTAGTAGGTCCAGCTATATAACACTGTCTAGTAGATCCAGCTATATAACACTGTCCAGTAGATCCAGCTATATAACACTGTCTAGTAGATCCAGCTATATAACACTGTCTAGTAGATCCAGCTATATAACACTGTCTAGTAGATCCAGCTATATAACACTGTCTAGTAGATCCAGCTATATAACACAGTCCAGTAGATCCAGCTATATAACACTGTTTAGTAGATCCAGCTATATAACACTGTCTAGTAAATCCAGTAGGTCCAGCTATATAACACTGTCTAGTAGATCCAGCTATATAACACTGTCTGGTAGGTCCAGCTATGTAACACTGTCTAGTAGGTCCAGCTATATAACACTGTCTAGTAGGTCCAGCTATATAACACTGTCTAGTAGGTCCAGCTATATAACACTGTCTATTAGATCCAGCTATATAACACTGTCTAGTAGATCCAGCTATATAACACTGTCTAGTAGATCCAGCTATATAACACTGTCTCGTAGGTCCAGCTATATAACACTGTCTAGTAGGTCCAGCTATATAACACTGTCTAGTAGGTCCAGCTATATAACACTGTCTAGTAGATCCAGCTATATAACACTGTCCAGTAGATCCAGTAGATCCAGCTATATAACACTGTCTAGTAGATCCAGCTATATAACACTGTCTAGTAGGTCCAGCTATATAACACTGTCTCGTAGGTCCAGCTATATAACACTGTCTAGTAGGTCCAGCTATATAACACTGTCTAGTAAGTCCAGCTATATAACACTGTCTAGTAGGTCCAGCTATATAACACTTTCCAGTAGATCCAGCTATATAACACTGTCTAGTAGATCCAGCTATATAACACTGTCCAGCAGATCCAGCTATATAACACTGTTTCGTAGATCTAGTACATCCAGCTATATAACACTGCCCAGTCGATCCAGCTATATAACACTGTCCAGTTGGTCCAGTAGATCCAGTTATATAACACTGTCCAGTAGATCCAGCTATATAACACTGTCCAGTAGATCCAGCTATATAACACTGTCTAGTAGATCCAGCTATATAACACTGTCTAGTAGATCCAGCTATATAACACAGTCCAGTAGATCCAGCTATATAACACTGTTTAGTAGATCCAGCTATATAACACTGTCTAGTAAATCCAGTAGGTCCAGCTATATAACACTGTCTAGTAGATCCAGCTATATAACACTGTCTAGTAGGTCCAGCTATATAACACTGTCTAGTAGATCCAGCTATATAACACTGTCTAGTAGATCCAGCTATATAACACTGTCTAGTAGATCCAGCTATATAACACTGTCTAGTAGATCCAGCTATATAACACTGTCTAGGAGGTCCAGCTATATAACACTGTCTAGGAGGTCCAGCTATATAACACTGTCTAGGAGGTCCAGCTATATAACACTGTCTAGGAGATCCAGCTATATAACACTGTCTAGGAGATCCAGCTATATAACACTGTCTAGTAGATCCAGCTATATAACACTGTCTAGTAGATCCAGCTATATAACACTGACTAGTAGGTCTAGCTATATAACACCTTCTAGTAGGTCCAGCTATATAACACTGTCTAGTAAGTCCAGCTATATAACACTGTCTAGTAGGTCCAGCTATATAACACTTTCCAGTAGATCCAGCTATATAACACTGTCTAGTAGATCCAGCTATATAACACTGTCCAGCAGATCCAGCTATATAACACTGTTTCGTAGATCTAGTACATCCAGCTATATAACACTGCCCAGTCGATCCAGCTATATAACACTGTCCAGTTGGTCCAGTAGATCCAGTTATATAACACTGTCCAGTAGATCCAGCTATATAACACTGTCCAGTAGATCCAGCTATATAACACTGTCTAGTAGATCCAGCTATATAACACTGTCTAGTAGATCCAGCTATATAACACAGTCCAGTAGATCCAGCTATATAACACTGTTTAGTAGATCCAGCTATATAACACTGTCTAGTAAATCCAGTAGTTCCAGCTATATAACACTGTCTAGTAGATCCAGCTATATAACACTGTCTAGTAGGTCCAGCTATATAACACTGTCTAGTATATCCAGCTATATAACACTGTCTAGTAGATCCAGCTATATAACACTGTCTAGGAGGTCCAGCTATATAACACTGTCTAGGAGGTCCAGCTATATAACACTGTCTAGGAGGTCCAGCTATATAACACTGTCTAGGAGATCCAGCTATATAACACTGTCTAGGAGATCCAGCTATATAACACTGTCTAGTAGATCCAGCTATATAACACTGTCTAGTAGATCCAGCTATATAACACTGACTAGTAGGTGTAGCTATATAACACCTTCTAGTAGGTCTAGCTATATAACACTGTCTAGTAGGTCCAGCTATATAACACTGTCTAGTAGGTCCAGCTATATAACACTGTCTAGTAGATCCAGCTATATAACACTGTCCAGTAGGTCCAGTAGATCCAGCTATATAACACTGTCCAGTAGGTCCAGTAGATCCAGCTATATAACACTGTCCAGTAGATCCAGCTATATAACACTGTCCAGTAGATACTTCTATATAACACTGTCCAGTAGGTCCAGCTATATAACATTTCCAGTAGATCTAGTAGATCCAGCTATATAACACTGTCTAGTAGATCCAGCTATATAACACTGTCTAGTAGATCCAGCTATATATCACTGTCTAGTAGATCCAGCTATATAACACTGTCTAGTAGATCCAGCTATATAACACTGTCTAGTAGATCCAGCTATATAACACTGTCTAGTAGATCCAGCTATATAACACTGTCTAGTAGATCCAGCTATATAACACTGTCTAGTAGATCCTGCTATATAACACTGTCTAGTAGATCCAGCTATATAACACTGTCTAGTAGATCCAGCTATATAACACTGTCTAGTAGATCCAGCTATATAACACTGACTAGTAGGTCTAGCTATATAACACCTTCTAGTAGGTCTAGCTATAGAACACTGTCTAGTAGGTCCAGCTATATAACACTGTCTAGTAGGTCCAGCTATATAACACTGTCTAGTAGATCCAGCTATATAACACTGTCCAGTAGGTCCAGTAGATCCAGCTATATAACACTGTCCAGTAGGTCCAGTAGATCCAGCTATATAACACTGTCCAGTAGATCCAGCTATATAACACTGTCCAGTAGATACAGCTATATAACACTGTCCAGTAGGTCCAGCTATATAACATTTCCAGTAGATCTAGTAGATCCAGCTATATAACACTGTCTAGTAGATCCAGCTATATAACACTGTCTAGTAGATCCAGCTATATATCACTGTCTAGTAGATCCAGCTATATAACACTGTCTAGTAGATCCAGCTATATAACACTGTCCAGTAGATCCAGCTATATAACACTGTCCAGTAGATCCAGCTATATAACACTGTCTAGTAGATCCAGCTATATAACACTGTCTAGTAGATCCAGCTATATAACACAGTCCAGTAGATCCAGCTATATAACACTGTTTAGTAGATCCAGCTATATAACACTGTCTAGTAAATCCAGTAGGTCCAGCTATATAACACTGTCTAGTAGATCCAGCTATGTAACACTGTCTGGTAGGTCCAGCTATGTAACACTGTCTAGTAGGTCCAGCTATATAACACTGTCTAGTAGATCCAGCTATATAACACTGTCTAGTAGATCCAGCTATATAACACTGTCTCGTAGGTCCAGCTATATAACACTGTCTAGTAGGTCCAGCTATATAACACTGTCTAGTAGGTCCAGCTATATAACACTGTCTAGTAGATCCAGCTATATAACACTGTCCAGTAGATCCAGTAGATCCAGCTATATAACACTGTCTAGTAGATCCAGCTATATAACACTGTCTAGTAGGTCCAGCTATATAACACTGTCTCGTAGGTCCAGCTATATAACACTGTCTAGTAGGTCCAGCTATATAACACTGTCTAGTAAGTCCAGCTATATAACACTGTCTAGTAGGTCCAGCTATATAACACTTTCCAGTAGATCCAGCTATATAACACTGTCTAGTAGATCCAGCTATATAACACTGTCCAGCAGATCCAGCTATATAACACTGTTTCGTAGATCTAGTACATCCAGCTATATAACACTGCCCAGTCGATCCAGCTATATAACACTGTCCAGTTGGTCCAGCTATATAACACTGTCTAGTAGATCCAGCTATATAACACTGTCTAGGAGGTCCAGCTATATAACACTGTCTAGGAGGTCCAGCTATATAACACTGTCTAGGAGGTCCAGCTATATAACACTGTCTAGGAGATCCAGCTATATAACACTGTCTAGGAGATCCAGCTATATAACACTGTCTAGTAGATCCAGCTATATAACACTGTCTAGTAGATCCAGCTATATAACACTGACTAGTAGGTCTAGCTATATAACACCTTCTAGTAGGTCCAGCTATATAACACTGTCTAGTAGGTCCAGCTATATAACACTGTCTAGTAGGTCCAGCTATATAACACTGTCTAGTAGATCCAGCTATATAACACTGTCTAGTAGATCCAGCTATATAACACTGTCCAGTAGGTCCAGTAGATCCAGCTATATAACACTGTCCAGTAGGTCCAGTAGATCCAGCTATATAACACTGTCCAGTAGATCCAGCTATATAACACTGTCCAGTAGATACAGCTATATAACACTGTCCAGTAGGTCCAGCTATATAACATTTCCAGTAGATCTAGTAGATCCAGCTATATAACACTGTCTAGTAGATCCAGCTATATAACACTGTCTAGTAGATCCAGCTATATATCACTGTCTAGTAGATCCAGCTATATAACACTGTCTAGTAGATCCAGCTATATAACACTGTCTAGTAGATCCAGCTATATAACACTGTCTAGTAGATCCAGCTATATAACACTGTCTAGTAGATCCAGCTATATAACACTGTCTAGTAGATCCAGCTATATAACACTGTCTAGTAGGTCCAGCTATATAACACTGTCTAGGAGGTCCAGCTATATAACACTGTCTAGGAGGTCCAGCTATATAACACTGTCTAGGAGGTCCAGCTATATAACACTGTCTAGGAGGTCCAGCTATATAACACTGTCTAGGAGATCCAGCTATATAACACTGTCTAGGAGATCCAGCTATATAACACTGTCTAGGAGATCCAGCTATATAACACTGTCTATTAGATCCAACTATATAACACTGTCCAGTAGATCCAGCTATATAACACTGTCTAGTAGGTCCAGTAGATACAGCTATATAACACTGTCTAGTAGGTCCAGCTATATAACACTGTCTAGTACATCCAGCTATATAACACTGTTTAGTAGATCTAGTAGATCCAGCTATATAACACTGTCTAGTAGGTCCAGCTATATAACACTGTCTAGTACATCCAGCTATATAACACTGCCCGGTAGATCCAGCTATATAACACTGTCCAGTTGGTCCAGTAGATCCAGCTATATAACACTATCTAGTAGGCCCAGTAGATCCATTTATATAACACTGTCCAGTAGATCCAGCTATATAACACTGTCCAGTAGATCCAGCTATATAACACTGTCTAGTAGGTCTAGCTATATAACACTGTCTAGGAGGTCCAGCTTTATAACACTGTCTAGGAGATCCAGCTATATAACACTGTCTAGGAGATCCAGCTATATAACACTGTCTAGTAGGTCCAGCTATATAACACTGTCTAGTACATCCAGCTATATAACACTGCCCAGTAGATCCAGCTATATAACACTGTCCAGTTGGTCCAGTAGATCCAGCTATATAACACTATCTAGTAGGCCCAGTAGATCCAGTTATATAACACTGTCCAGTAGATCCAGCTATATAACACTGTCCAGTAGATCAAGCTATATAACACTGTTTAGTAGATCTAGTAGATCCAGCTATATAACACTGTCTAGTAGATCCAGCTATATAACACTGTCTAGTAGATCCAGCTACATAACACTGTCTAGTAGATCCAGCTATATAACACTGTCTAGTAGGTCTAGCTATATAACACTGACTAGTAGGTCTAGCTATATAACACTGTCTAGTAGGTCCAGCTATATAACACTGTCTAGTAGGTCCAGCTATATAACACTGTCTAGTAGGTCCAGCTATATAACACTGTCTAGTAGGTCCAGCTATATAACACTGTCTAGTAGGTCCAGCTATATAACACTGTCCAGTAGATCCAGCTATATAACACTGTCCAGTAGGTCCAGTAGATCCAGCTATATAACACTGTCCAGTAGATCCAGCTATATAACACTGTCCAGTAGATCCAGCTATATAACACTGTCCAGTTGGTCCAACTATATAACATTTCCAGTAGATCTAGTAGATCCAGCTATATAACACTGTCTAGTAGATCCAGCTATATAACACTGTCTAGTAGATCCAGCTATATAACACTGTCTAGTAGGTCTAGCTATATAACACTTTCTAGTAGGTCTAGCTATATAACACTGTCTAGTAGCTCCAGCTATATAACACTGTCTAGTAGCTCCAGCTATATAACACTGTCTAGTAGGTCCAGCTATATAACACTGTCTAGTAGGTCCAGCTATATAACACTGTCTAGTAGGTCCAGCTATATAACACTGTCTAGTAGGTCCAGCTATATAACACTGTCTATTAGATCCAGCTATATAACACTGTCTAGTAGATCCAGCTATATAACACTGTCCAGTAGATCCAGTAGATCCAGCTATATAACACTGTCTAGTAGATCCAGCTATATAACACTGTCTAGTAGATCCAGCTATATAACACTGTCTAGTAGATCCAGCTATATAACACTGTCTAGTAGGTCCAGCTATATAACACTGTCTAGTAGGTCCAGCTATATAACACTGTCTAGTAGGTCCAGCTATATAACACTGTCTAGTAGGTCCAGCTATATAACACTGTCTAGTAGATCCAGCTATAGAACACTGTCTAGTAGATCCAGCTATATAACACTGTCTAGTAGATCCAGCTATATAACACTGTCTAGTAGGTCCAGCTATATAACACTGTCTAGGAGGTCCAGCTATATAACACTGTCTAGGAGGTCCAGCTATATAACACTGTCTAGGAGGTCCAGCTATATAACACTGTCTAGGAGGTCCAGCTATATAACACTGTCTAGGAGGTCCAGCTATATAACACTGTCTAGGAGATCCAGCTATATAACACTGTCTAGGAGATCCAGCTATATAACACTGTCTATTAGATCCAACTATATAACACTGTCCAGTAGATCCAGCTATATAACACTGTCTAGTAGGTCCAGTAGATACAGCTATATAACACTGTCTAGTAGGTCCAGCTATATAACACTGTCTAGTACATCCAGCTATATAACACTGTTTAGTAGATCTAGTAGATCCAGCTATATAACACTGTCTAGTAGGTCCAGCTATATAACACTGTCTAGTACATCCAGCTATATAACACTGCCCGGTAGATCCAGCTATATAACACTGTCCAGTTGGTCCAGTAGATCCAGCTATATAACACTATCTAGTAGGCCCAGTAGATCCATTTATATAACACTGTCCAGTAGATCCAGCTATATAACACTGTCCAGTAGATCCAGCTATATAACACTGTCTAGTAGGTCTAGCTATATAACACTGTCTAGGAGGTCCAGCTTTATAACACTGTCTAGGAGATCCAGCTATATAACACTGTCTAGGAGATCCAGCTATATAACACTGTCTAGTAGGTCCAGCTATATAACACTGTCTAGTACATCCAGCTATATAACACTGCCCAGTAGATCCAGCTATATAACACTGTCCAGTTGGTCCAGTAGATCCAGCTATATAACACTATCTAGTAGGCCCAGTAGATCCAGTTATATAACACTGTCCAGTAGATCCAGCTATATAACACTGTCCAGTAGATCAAGCTATATAACACTGTTTAGTAGATCTAGTAGATCCAGCTATATAACACTGTCTAGTAGATCCAGCTATATAACACTGTCTAGTAGATCCAGCTACATAACACTGTCTAGTAGATCCAGCTATATAACACTGTCTAGTAGGTCTAGCTATATAACACTGACTAGTAGGTCTAGCTATATAACACTGTCTAGTAGGTCCAGCTATATAACACTGTCTAGTAGGTCCAGCTATATAACACTGTCTAGTAGGTCCAGCTATATAACACTGTCTAGTAGGTCCAGCTATATAACACTGTCTAGTAGGTCCAGCTATATAACACTGTCCAGTAGATCCAGCTATATAACACTGTCCAGTAGGTCCAGTAGATCCAGCTATATAACACTGTCCAGTAGATCCAGCTATATAACACTGTCCAGTAGATCCAGCTATATAACACTGTCCAGTTGGTCCAACTATATAACATTTCCAGTAGATCTAGTAGATCCAGCTATATAACACTGTCTAGTAGATCCAGCTATATAACACTGTCTAGTAGATCCAGCTATATAACACTGTCTAGTAGGTCTAGCTATATAACACTTTCTAGTAGGTCTAGCTATATAACACTGTCTAGTAGCTCCAGCTATATAACACTGTCTAGTAGCTCCAGCTATATAACACTGTCTAGTAGGTCCAGCTATATAACACTGTCTAGTAGGTCCAGCTATATAACACTGTCTAGTAGGTCCAGCTATATAACACTGTCTAGTAGGTCCAGCTATATAACACTGTCTATTAGATCCAGCTATATAACACTGTCTAGTAGATCCAGCTATATAACACTGTCCAGTAGATCCAGTAGATCCAGCTATATAACACTGTCTAGTAGATCCAGCTATATAACACTGTCTAGTAGATCCAGCTATATAACACTGTCTAGTAGATCCAGCTATATAACACTGTCTAGTAGGTCCAGCTATATAACACTGTCTAGTAGGTCCAGCTATATAACACTGTCTAGTAGGTCCAGCTATATAACACTGTCTAGTAGGTCCAGCTATATAACACTGTCTAGTAGATCCAGCTATAGAACACTGTCTAGTAGATCCAGCTATATAACACTGTCTAGTAGATCCAGCTATATAACACTGTCTAGTAGATCCAGCTATATAACACTGTCTAGTAGATCCAGCTATATAACACTGTCTAGTAGGTCCAGCTATATAACACTGTCTAGTAGGTCCAGCTATATAACACTGTCTAGTAAGTCCAGCTATATAACACTGTCTAGTAGGTCCAGCTATATAACACTTTCCAGTAGATCCAGCTATATAACACTGTCTAGTAGATCCAGCTATATAACACTGTCCAGCAGATCCAGCAAATAACACTGTCTAGTAGGTCCAGTAGATACAGCTATATAACACTGTCTAGTAGGTCCAGCTATATAACACTGTCTAGTAGGTCCAGCTATATAACACTGTCTAGTAGATCCAGCTATATAACACTGTCTAGTAGATCCAGCTATATAACACTGTCTAGTAGATCCAGCTATATAACACTGTCCAGTAGATCCAGCTATATAACACTGTCTAGTAGGTCCATTAGATACAGCTATATGACACTGTCTAGTAGGTCCAGCTATATAACACTGTCTAGTAGATCCAGCTATATAACACTGCCCAGTAGATCCAGCTATATAACACTGTTTAGTAGATCTAGTACATCCAGCTATATAACACTGCCCAGTCGATCCAGCTATATAACACTGTCCAGTTGGTCCCGTAGATCCAGTTATATAACACTGTCCAGTAGATCCAGCTATATAACACTGTCCAGTAGATCCAGCTATATAACACTGTCTAGTAGATCCAGCTATATAACACTGTCTAGTAGATCCAGCTATATAACACAGTCCAGTAGATCCAGCTATATAACACTGTTTAGTAGATCCAGCTATATAACACTGTCTAGTAAATCCAGTAGGTCCAGCTATATAACACTGTCTAGTAGATCCAGCTATATAACACTGTCTGGTAGGTCCAGCTATATAACACTGTCTAGTAGGTCTAGCTATATAACACTGTCTAGTAGGTCTAGCTATATAACACTGTCTAGTAGATCCAGCTATATAACACTGTCTAGTAGATCCAGCTATATAACACTGTCTAGTAGGTCTAGCTATATAACACTGTCTAGTAGGTCTAGCTATATAACACTGTCTAGTAGCTCCAGCTATATAACACTGTCTAGTAGCTCCAGCTATATAACACTGTCTAGTAGGTCCAGCTATATAACACTGTCTAGTAGGTCCAGCTATATAACACTGTCTAGTAGGTCCAGCTATATAACACTGTCTAGTAGGTCCAGCTATATAACACTGTCTAGTAGGTCCAGCTATATAACACTGTCTAGTAGATCCAGCTATATAACACTGTCTAGTAGATCCAGCTATATAACACTGTCTAGTAGATCCAGCTATATAACACTGTCCAGTAGATCCAGCTATATAACACTGTCTAGTAGGTCCATTAGATACAGCTATATGACACTGTCTAGTAGGTCCAGCTATATAACACTGTCTAGTAGATCCAGCTATATAACACTGCCCAGTAGATCCAGCTATATAACACTGTTTAGTAGATCTAGTACATCCAGCTATATAACACTGCCCAGTCGATCCAGCTATATAACACTGTCCAGTTGGTCCCGTAGATCCAGTTATATAACACTGTCCAGTAGATCCAGCTATATAACACTGTCCAGTAGATCCAGCTATATAACACTGTCTAGTAGATCCAGCTATATAACACTGTCTAGTAGATCCAGCTATATAACACAGTCCAGTAGATCCAGCTATATAACACTGTTTAGTAGATCCAGCTATATAACACTGTCTAGTAAATCCAGTAGGTCCAGCTATATAACACTGTCTAGTAGATCCAGCTATATAACACTGTCTGGTAGGTCCAGCTATATAACACTGTCTAGTAGGTCTAGCTATATAACACTGTCTAGTAGGTCTAGCTATATAACACTGTCTAGTAGATCCAGCTATATAACACTGTCTAGTAGATCCAGCTATATAACACTGTCTAGTAGGTCTAGCTATATAACACTGTCTAGTAGGTCTAGCTATATAACACTGTCTAGTAGCTCCAGCTATATAACACTGTCTAGTAGCTCCAGCTATATAACACTGTCTAGTAGCTCCAGCTATATAACACTGTCTAGTAGGTCCAGCTATATAACACTGTCTAGTAGGTCCAGCTATATAACACTGTCTAGTAGGTCCAGCTATATAACACTGTCTATTAGATCCAGCTATATAACACTGTCTAGTAGATCCAGCTATATAACACTGTCCAGTAGATCCAGTAGATCCAGCTATATAACACTGTCTAGTAGATCCAGCTATATAACACTGTCTAGTAGATCCAGCTATATAACACTGTCTAGTAGGTCCAGCTATATAACACTGTCTAGTAGGTCCAGCTATATAACACTGTCTAGTAGGTCCAGCTATATAACACTGTCTAGTAGGTCCAGCTATATAACACTGTCTAGTAGATCCAGCTATAGAACACTGTCTAGTAGATCCAGCTATATAACACTGTCTAGTAGATCCAGCTATATAACACTGTCTAGTAGATCCAGCTATATAACACTGTCTAGTAGATCCAGCTATATAACACTGTCTAGTAGGTCCAGCTATATAACACTGTCTAGTAGGTCCAGCTATATAACACTGTCTAGTAAGTCCAGCTATATAACACTGTCTAGTAGGTCCAGCTATATAACACTTTCCAGTAGATCCAGCTATATAACACTGTCTAGTAGATCCAGCTATATAACACTGTCCAGCAGATCCAGCAAATAACACTGTCTAGTAGGTCCAGTAGATACAGCTATATAACACTGTCTAGTAGGTCCAGCTATATAACACTGTCTAGTAGGTCCAGCTATATAACACTGTCTAGTAGGTCCAGCTATATAACACTGTCTAGTAGATCCAGCTATATAACACTGTCTAGTAGATCCAGCTATATAACACTGTCTAGTAGATCCAGCTATATAACACTGTCCAGTAGATCCAGCTATATAACACTGTCTAGTAGGTCCATTAGATACAGCTATATGACACTGTCTAGTAGGTCCAGCTATATAACACTGTCTAGTAGATCCAGCTATATAACACTGCCCAGTAGATCCAGCTATATAACACTGTTTAGTAGATCTAGTACATCCAGCTATATAACACTGCCCAGTCGATCCAGCTATATAACACTCTCCAGTTGGTCCCGTAGATCCAGTTATATAACACTGTCCAGTAGATCCAGCTATATAACACTGTCCAGTAGATCCAGCTATATAACACTGTCTAGTAGATCCAGCTATATAACACTGTCTAGTAGATCCAGCTATATAACACAGTCCAGTAGATCCAGCTATATAACACTGTTTAGTAGATCCAGCTATATAACACTGTCTAGTAAATCCAGTAGGTCCAGCTATATAACACTGTCTAGTAGATCCAGCTATATAACACTGTCTGGTAGGTCCAGCTATATAACACTGTCTAGTAGGTCCAGCTATATAACACTGTCTAGTAGGTCCAGCTATATAACACTGTCTAGTAGATCCAGCTATATAACACTGTCTAGTAGATCCAGCTATATAACACTGTCTAGTAGATCCAGCTATATAACACTGTCTAGGAGGTCCAGCTATATAACACTGTCTAGGAGGTCCAGCTATATAACACTGTCTAGGAGATCCAGCTATATAACACTGTCTAGGAGATCCAGCTATATAACACTGTCTAGGAGATCCAGCTATATAACACTGTCTAGTAGGTCCAGTAGATACAGCTATATAACACTGTCCAGTAGGTCCAGCTATATAACACTGTCTAGTACATCCAGCTATATAACACTGTCTAGTAGATCCAGCTATATAACACTGTTTAGTAGATCTAGTAGATCCAGCTATATAACACTGTCCAGTAGATCCAGCTATATAACACTGTCTAGTAGGTCCAGTAGATACAGCTATATAACACTGTCTAGTAGGTCCAGCTATATAACACTGTCTAGTACATCCAGCTATATAACACTGCCCAGTAGATCCAGCTATATAACACTGTCCAGTTGGTCCAGTAGATCCAGCTATATAACACTATCTAGTAGGCCCAGTAGATCCAGTTATATAACACTGTCCAGTAGATCCAGCTATATAACACTGTCTACTAGATCCAGCTATTTAACACTGTCTAGTAGATCCAGCTATATAACACAGTCCAGTAGATCCAGCTATATAACACTGTCTAGTAGGTCTAGCTATATAACACTGTCTAGTAGGTCCAGCTATATAACACTGTCTAGTAGGTCCAGCTATATAACACTGTCTAGTCGATCCAGCTATATAACACTGTCCAGTAGATCCAGTAGATCCAGCTATATAACACTGTCCAGTAGGTCCAGTAGATCCAGCTATATAACACTGTCCAGTAGATCCAGCTATATAACACTGTCCAGTAGATCCAGCTATATAACACTGTCCAGTAGATCTAGTAGATCCAGCTATATAACACTGTCTAGTAGATCCAGTTATATAACACTGTCTAGTAGATCCAGCTATAAAACACTGTCCAGTAGGTCCAGTAGATCCTGCTATATAACACTGTCCAGTAGATCCAGCTATATAACACTGTCCAGTAGATCCAGCTATATAACACTGTCCAGTAGATCCAGCTATATAACACTGTCTAGTAGGTCCATTAGATACAGCTATATGACACTGTCTAGTAGGTCCAGCTATATAACACTGTCTAGTAGATCCAGCTATATAACACTGCCCAGTAGATCCAGCTATATAACACTGTTTAGTAGATCTAGTACATCCAGCTATATAACACTGCCCAGTCGATCCAGCTATATAACACTGTCCAGTTGGTCCCGTAGATCCAGTTATATAACACTGTCCAGTAGATCCAGCTATATAACACTGTCCAGTAGATCCAGCTATATAACACTGTCTAGTAGATCCAGCTATATAACACTGTCTAGTAGATCCAGCTATATAACACAGTCCAGTAGATCCAGCTATATAACACTGTTTAGTAGATCCAGCTATATAACACTGTCTAGTAAATCCAGTAGGTCCAGCTATATAACACTGTCTAGTAGATCCAGCTATATAACACTGTCTGGTAGGTCCAGCTATATAACACTGTCTAGTAGGTCTAGCTATATAACACTGTCTAGTAGGTCTAGCTATATAACACTGTCTAGTAGATCCAGCTATATAACACTGTCTAGTAGATCCAGCTATATAACACTGTCTAGTAGGTCTAGCTATATAACACTGTCTAGTAGGTCTAGCTATATAACACTGTCTAGTAGCTCCAGCTATATAACACTGTCTAGTAGCTCCAGCTATATAACACTGTCTAGTAGCTCCAGCTATATAACACTGTCTAGTAGGTCCAGCTATATAACACTGTCTAGTAGGACCAGCTATATAACACTGTCTAGTAGGTCCAGCTATATAACACTGTCTAGTAGGTCCAGCTATATAACACTGTCTATTAGATCCAGCTATATAACACTGTCTAGTAGATCCAGCTATATAACACTGTCCAGTAGATCCAGTAGATCCAGCTATATAACACTGTCTAGTAGATCCAGCTATATAACACTGTCTAGTAGATCCAGCTATATAACACTGTCTAGTAGGTCCAGCTATATAACACTGTCTAGTAGGTCCAGCTATATAACACTGTCTAGTAGGTCCAGCTATATAACACTGTCTAGTAGGTCCAGCTATATAACACTGTCTAGTAGATCCAGCTATAGAACACTGTCTAGTAGATCCAGCTATATAACACTGTCTAGTAGATCCAGCTATATAACACTGTCTAGTAGATCCAGCTATATAACACTGTCTAGTAGATCCAGCTATATAACACTGTCTAGTAGGTCCAGCTATATAACACTGTCTAGTAGGTCCAGCTATATAACACTGTCTAGTAAGTCCAGCTATATAACACTGTCTAGTAGGTCCAGCTATATAACACTTTCCAGTAGATCCAGCTATATAACACTGTCTAGTAGATCCAGCTATATAACACTGTCCAGCAGATCCAGCAAATAACACTGTCTAGTAGGTCCAGTAGATACAGCTATATAACACTGTCTAGTAGGTCCAGCTATATAACACTGTCTAGTAGGTCCAGCTATATAACACTGTCTAGTAGGTCCAGCTATATAACACTGTCTAGTAGATCCAGCTATATAACACTGTCTAGTAGATCCAGCTATATAACACTGTCTAGTAGATCCAGCTATATAACACTGTCCAGTAGATCCAGCTATATAACACTGTCTAGTAGGTCCATTAGATACAGCTATATGACACTGTCTAGTAGGTCCAGCTATATAACACTGTCTAGTAGATCCAGCTATATAACACTGCCCAGTAGATCCAGCTATATAACACTGTTTAGTAGATCTAGTACATCCAGCTATATAACACTGCCCAGTCGATCCAGCTATATAACACTGTCCAGTTGGTCCCGTAGATCCAGTTATATAACACTGTCCAGTAGATCCAGCTATATAACACTGTCCAGTAGATCCAGCTATATAACACTGTCTAGTAGATCCAGCTATATAACACTGTCTAGTAGATCCAGCTATATAACACAGTCCAGTAGATCCAGCTATATAACACTGTTTAGTAGATCCAGCTATATAACACTGTCTAGTAAATCCAGTAGGTCCAGCTATATAACACTGTCTAGTAGATCCAGCTATATACCACTGTCTGGTAGGTCCAGCTATATAACACTGTCTAGTAGGTCCAGCTATATAACACTGTCTAGTAGGTCCAGCTATATAACACTGTCTAGTAGATCCAGCTATATAACACTGTCTAGTAGATCCAGCTATATAACACTGTCTAGTAGATCCAGCTATATAACACTGTCTAGTAGATCCAGCTATATAACACTGTCTAGGAGGTCCAGCTATATAACACTGTCTAGGAGGTCCAGCTATATAACACTGTCTAGGAGATCCAGCTATATAACACTGTCTAGGAGATCCAGCTATATAACACTGTCTAGTAGGTCCAGTAGATACAGCTATATAACACTGTCCAGTAGGTCCAGCTATATAACACTGTCTAGTACATCCAGCTATATAACACTGTCTAGTAGATCCAGCTATATAACACTGTTTAGTAGATCTAGTAGATCCAGCTATATAACACTGTCCAGTAGATCCAGCTATATAACACTGTCTAGTAGGTCCAGTAGATACAGCTATATAACACTGTCTAGTAGGTCCAGCTATATAACACTGTCTAGTACATCCAGCTATATAACACTGCCCAGTAGATCCAGCTATATAACACTGTCCAGTTGGTCCAGTAGATCCAGCTATATAACACTATCTAGTAGGCCCAGTAGATCCAGTTATATAACACTGTCCAGTAGATCCAGCTATATAACACTGTCTACTAGATCCAGCTATTTAACACTGTCTAGTAGATCCAGCTATATAACACAGTCCAGTAGATCCAGCTATATAACACTGTCTAGTAGGTCTAGCTATATAACACTGTCTAGTAGGTCCAGCTATATAACACTGTCTAGTAGGTCCAGCTATATAACACTGTCTAGTCGATCCAGCTATATAACACTGTCCAGTAGATCCAGTAGATCCAGCTATATAACACTGTCCAGTAGGTCCAGTAGATCCAGCTATATAACACTGTCCAGTAGATCCAGCTATATAACACTGTCCAGTAGATCCAGCTATATAACACTGTCCAGTAGATCTAGTAGATCCAGCTATATAACACTGTCTAGTAGATCCAGTTATATAACACTGTCTAGTAGATCCAGCTATAAAACACTGTCCAGTAGGTCCAGTAGATCCTGCTATATAACACTGTCCAGTAGATCCAGCTATATAACACTGTCCAGTAGATCCAGCTATATAACACTGTCCAGTAGATCCAGCTATATAACACTGTCCAGTAGGTCCAGCTATATAACACTGTCCAGTAGGTCCAGCTATATAACATTTCCAGTAGATCTAGTAGATCCAGCTATATAACACTGTCTAGTAGATCCAGCTATATAACACTGTCTAGTAGATCCAGCTATATAACACTGTCTACTAGATCCAGCTATATAACACTGTCTAGTAGGTCCAGCTATATAACACTGTCTAGTAGGTCCAGCTATATAACACTGTCTAGTAGGTTCAGCTATATAACACTGTCTAGTAGGTTCAGCTATATAACACTGTCTAGTAGGTCCAGCTATATAACACTGTCTAGTAGGTCCAGCTATATAACACTGTCTAGTAGGTCCAGCTATATAACACTGTCTAGTAGGTCCAGCTATATAACACTGTCTAGTAGGTCCAGCTATATAACACTGTCTAGTAGGTCCAGTAGATACAGCTATATAACACTGTCTAGTAGGTCCAGCTATATAACACTGTCTAGTACATCCAGCTATATAACACTGCCCAGTAGATCCAGCTATATAACACTGTCTAGTAGGTCCAGTAGATACAGCTATATAACACTGTCTAGTAGGTCCAGCTATATAACACTGTCTAGTACATCCAGCTATATAACACTGCCCAGTCGATCCAGCTATATAACACTGTCCAGTTGGTCCAGTAGATCCAGTTATATAACACTGTCCAGTAGATCCAGCTATATAACACTGTCCAGTAGATCCAGCTATATAACACTGTCTAGTAGATCCAGCTATATAACACTGTCTAGTAGATCCAGCTATATAACACTGTCTAGTAGATCCAGCTATATAACACTGTCCAGTAGATCCAGCTATATAACACTGTTTAGTAGATCCAGCTATATAACACTGTCTAGTAAATCCAGTAGGTCCAGCTATATAACACTGTCTAGTAGATCCAGCTATATAACACTGTCTAGTAGATCCAGCTATATAACACTGTCTAGTAGATCCAGCTATATAACACTGTCTAGTAGATCCAGCTATATAACACTGTCTAGGAGGTCCAGCTATATAACACTGTCTAGGAGGTCCAGCTATATAACACTGTCTAGGAGGTCCAGCTATATAACACTGTCTAGGAGATCCAGCTATATAACACTGTCTAGGAGATCCAGCTATATAACACTGTCTAGTAGATCCAGCTATATAACACTGTCTAGTAGATCCAGCTATATAACACTGACTAGTAGGTCTAGCTATATAACACCTTCTAGTAGGTCTAGCTATATAACACTGTCTAGTAGGTCCAGCTATATAACACTGTCTAGTAGGTCCAGCTATATAACACTGTCTAGTAGATTCAGCTATATAACACTGTCCAGTAGGTCCAGTAGATCCAGCTATATAACACTGTCCAGTAGGTCCAGTAGATCCAGCTATATAACACTGTCCAGTAGATCCAGCTATATAACACTGTCCAGTAGATACAGCTATATAACACTGTCCAGTAGGTCCAGCTATATAACATTTCCAGTAGATCTAGTAGATCCAGCTATATAACACTGTCTAGTAGATCCAGCTATATAACACTGTCTAGTAGATCCAGCTATATATCACTGTCTAGTAGATCCAGCTATATAACACTGTCTAGTAGATCCAGCTATATAACACTGTCTAGTAGATCCAGCTATATAACACTGTCTAGTAGATCCAGCTATATAACACTGTCTAGTAGATCCAGCTATATAACACTGTCTAGTAGGTCCAGCTATATAACACTGTCTAGGAGCTCCAGCTATATAACACTGTCTAGGAGGTCCAGCTATATAACACTGTCTAGGAGGTCCAGCTATATAACACTGTCTAGGAGGTCCAGCTATATAACACTGTCTAGGAGGTCCAGCTATATAACACTGTCTAGGAGGTCCAGCTATATAACACTGTCTAGGAGATCCAGCTATATAACACTGTCCAGTAGATCCAGCTATATAACACTGTCTAGTAGGTCCAGTAGATACAGCTATATAACACTGTCTAGTAGGTCCAGCTATATAACACTGTCTAGTACATCCAGCTATATAACACTGTTTAGTAGATCTAGTAGATCCAGCTATATAACACTGTCTAGTAGGTCCAGCTATATAATACTGTCTAGTACATCCAGCTATATAACACTGCCCTGTAGATCCAGCTATATAACACTGTCCAGTTGGTCCAGTAGATCCAGCTATATAACACTATCTAGTAGGCCCAGTAGATCCATTTATATAACACTGTCCAGTAGATCCAGCTATATAACACTGTCCAGTAGATCCAGCTATATAACACTGTCTCGTAGGTCCAGCTATATAACACTGTCTAGTAGGTCCAGCTATATAACACTGTCTAGTAGGTCCAGCTATATAACACTGTCTAGTAGATCCAGCTATATAACACTGTCCAGTAGATCCAGCTATATAACACTGTCTAGTAGGTCCAGCTATATAACACTGTCTAGTAGGTCCAGCTATATAACACTGTCTAGGAGGTCCAGCTATATAACACTGTCTAGGAGATCCAGCTATATAACACTGTCCAGTAGATCCAGCTATATAACACTGTCTAGTAGGTCCAGTAGATACAGCTATATAACACTGTCTAGTAGGTCCAGCTATATAACACTGTCTAGTACATCCAGCTATATAACACTGTTTAGTAGATCTAGTAGATCCAGCTATATAACACTGTCTAGTAGGTCCAGCTATATAACACTGTCTAGTACATCCAGCTATATAACACTGCCCTGTAGATCCAGCTATATAACACTGTCCAGTTGGTCCAGTAGATCCATTTATATAACACTGTCCAGTAGATCCAGCTATATAACACTGTCCAGTAGATCCAGCTATATAACACTGTCTAGTAGGTCTAGCTATATAACACTGTCTAGTAGGTCCAGCTATATAACACTGTCTAGTAGGTCCAGCTATATAACACTGTCTAGTAGATCCAGCTATATAACACTGTCCAGTAGATCCAGCTATATAACACTGTCCAGTAGGTCCAGTAGATCCAGCTATATAACACTGTCCAGTAGATCAAGCTATATAACACTGTTTAGTAGATCTAGTAGATCCAGCTATATAACACTGTCTAGTAGATCCAGCTATATAACACTGTCCAGTAGGTCCAGTAGATCCAGCTATATAACACTGTCCAGTAGATCCAGCTATATAACACTGTCTAGTAGATCCAGCTATATAACACTGTCTAGGAGGTCCAGCTATATAACACTGTCTAGGAGGTCCAGCTATATAACACTGTCTAGGAGGTCCAGCTATATAACACTGTCTAGGAGGTCCAGCTATATAACACTGTCTAGGAGGTCCAGCTATATAACACTGTCTAGGAGATCCAGCTATATAACACTGTCTAGGAGATCCAGCTATATAACACTGTCTAGTAGATCCAGCTATATAACACTGTCCAGTAGGTCCAGTAGATCCAGCTATATAACACTGTCCAGTAGGTCCAGTAGATCCAGCTATATAACACTGTCCAGTAGATCCAGCTATATAACACTGTCCAGTAGATACAGCTATATAACACTGTCCAGTAGGTCCAGCTATATAACATTTCCAGTAGATCTAGTAGATCCAGCTATATAACACTGTCTAGTAGATCCAGCTATATAACACTGTCTAGTAGATCCAGCTATATATCACTGTCTAGTAGATCCAGCTATATAACACTGTCTAGTAGATCCAGCTATATAACTCTGTCTAGTAGATCCAGCTATATAACACTGTCTAGTAGATCCAGCTATATAACACTGTCTAGTAGATCCAGCTATATAACACTGTCTAGTAGGTCCAGCTATATAACACTGTCTAGGAGGTCCAGCTATATAACACTGTCTAGGAGGTCCATTTATATAACACTGTCTAGGAGGTCCAGCTATATAACACTGTCTAGGAGGTCCAGCTATATAACACTGTCTAGGAGATCCAGCTATATAACACTGTCCAGTAGATCCAGCTATATAACACTGTCTAGTAGGTCCAGTAGATACAGCTATATAACACTGTCTAGTAGGTCCAGCTATATAACACTGTCTAGTACATCCAGCTATATAACACTGTTTAGTAGATCTAGTAGATCCAGCTATATAACACTGTCTAGTAGGTCCAGCTATATAACACTGTCTAGTACATCCAGCTATATAACACTGCCCTGTAGATCCAGCTATATAACACTGTCCAGTTGGTCCAGTAGATCCATTTATATAACACTGTCCAGTAGATCCAGCTATATAACACTGTCCAGTAGATCCAGCTATATAACACTGTCTAGTAGGTCTAGCTATATAACACTGTCTAGTAGGTCCAGCTATATAACACTGTCTAGTAGGTCCAGCTATATAACACTGTCTAGTAGATCCAGCTATATAACACTGTCCAGTAGATCCAGCTATATAACACTGTCCAGTAGATCCAGCTATATAACACTGTCCAGTAGATCAAGCTATATAACACTGTTTAGTAGATCTAGTAGATCCAGCTATATAACACTGTCTAGTAGATCCAGCTATATAACACTGTCCAGTAGGTCCAGTAGATCCAGCTATATAACACTGTCCAGTAGATCCAGCTATATAACACTGTCCAGTAGATCCAGCTATATAACACTGTCCAGTAGATCCAGCTATATAACACTGTCCAGTAGGTCCAGCTATATAACACTGTCCAGGAGGTCCAGCTATATAACACTGTCCAGTAGGTCCAGCTATATAACATTTCCAGTAGATCTAGTAGATCCAGCTATATAACACTGTCTAGTAGATCCAGCTATATAACACTGTCCAGTAGATCTAGTAGATCCAGCTATATAACACTGTCTAGTAGATCCAGCTATATAACACTGTCTAGTAGATCCAGCTATATAACACTGTCCAGTAGGTCCAGTAGATCCAGCTATATAACACTGTCCAGTAGATCCAGCTATATAACACTGTCCAGTAGATCCAGCTATATAACACTGTCCAGTAGATCCAGCTATATAACACTGTCCAGTAGGTCCAGCTATATAACACTGTCCAGGAGGTCCAGCTATATAACACTGTCCAGTAGGTCCAGCTATATAACATTTCCAGTAGATCTAGTAGATCCAGCTATATAACACTGTCTAGTAGATCCAGCTATATAACACTGTCTAGTAGATCCAGCTATATAACACTGTCTAGTAGGTCTAGCTATATAACACTGTCTAGTAGGTCTAGCTATATAACACTGTCTAGTAGGTCCAGCTATATCACACTGTCTAGTAGGTCCAGCTATATAACACTGTCTAGTAGGTCCAGCTATATAACACTGTCTAGTAGGTTCAGCTATATAACACTGTCTAGTAGGTCCAGCTATATAACACTGTCTAGTAGGTCCAGCTATATAACACTGTCTAGTAGGTCCAGCTATATAACACTGTCTATTAGATCCAGCTATATAACACTGTCTAGTAGATCCAGCTATATAACACTGTCTAGTAGATCCAGCTATATAACACTGTCTAGTAGATCCAGCTATATAACACTGTCCAGTAGATCCAGTAGATCCAGCTATATAACACTGTCTAGTAGATCCAGCTATATAACACTGTCTAGTAGGTCCAGCTATATAACACTGTCTCGTAGGTCCAGCTATATAACGCTGTCTAGTAGGTCCAGCTATATAACACTGTCTAGTAGATCTAGTACATCCAGCTATATAACACTGCCCAGTCGATCCAGCTATATAACACTGTCCAGTTGGTCCAGTAGATCCAGCTATATAACACTGTCTAGTAGATCTAGCTATATAACACTGTCTAGTAGATCCAGCTATATAACACTGTCTCGTAGGTCCAGCTATATAACACTGTCTAGTAGGTCCAGCTATATAACACTGTCTAGTAGGTCCAGCTACATAACACTGTCTAGTAGATCCAGCTATATAACACTGTCCAGTAGATCCAGCTATATAACACTGTCTAGTAGATCCAGCTATATAACACTGTCTAGTAGGTCCAGCTATATAACACTGTCTCGTAGGTCCAGCTATATAACACTGTCTAGTAGGTCCAGCTATATAACACTGTCTAGTAAGTCCAGCTATATAACACTGTCTAGTAGGTCCAGCTATATAACACTTTCCAGTAGATCCAGCTATATAACACTGTCTAGTAGATCCAGCTATATAACACTGTCCAGCAGATCCAGCTATATAACACTGTTTAGTAGATCTAGTACATCCAGCTATATAACACTGCCCAGTCGATCCAGCTATATAACACTGTCCAGTTGGTCCAGTAGATCCAGTTATATAACACTGTCCAGTAGATCCAGCTATATAACACTGTCCAGTAGATCCAGCTATATAACACTGTCTAGTAGATCCAGCTATATAACACTGTCTAGTAGATCCAGCTATATAACACTGTCTAGTAGATCCAGCTATATAACACAGTCCAGTAGATCCAGCTATATAACACTGTTTAGTAGATCCAGCTATATAACACTGTCTAGTAAATCCAGTAGGTCCAGCTATATAACACTGTCTAGTAGATCCAGCTATATAACACTGTCTAGTAGATCCAGCTATATAACACTGTCTAGTAGATCCAGCTATATAACACTGTCTAGTAGATCCAGCTATATAACACTGTCTAGTAGATCCAGCTATATAACACTGTCTAGTAGATCCAGCTATATAACACTGTCTAGGAGGTCCAGCTATATAACACTGTCTAGGAGGTCCAGCTATATAACACTGTCTAGGAGGTCCAGCTATATAACACTGTCTAGGAGATCCAGCTATATAACACTGTCTAGGAGATCCAGCAATATAACACTGTCTAGTAGATCCAGCTATATAACACTGTCTAGTAGATCCAGCTATATAACACTGTCTCGTAGGTCCAGCTATATAACACTGTCTAGTAGGTCCAGCTATATAACACTGTCTAGTAGGTCCAGCTACATAACACTGTCTAGTAGATCCAGCTATATAACACTGTCCAGTAGATCCAGCTATATAACACTGTCTAGTAGATCCAGCTATATAACACTGTCTAGTAGGTCCAGCTATATAACACTGTCTCGTAGGTCCAGCTATATAACACTGTCTAGTAGGTCCAGCTATATAACACTGTCTAGTAAGTCCAGCTATATAACACTGTCTAGTAGGTCCAGCTATATAACACTTTCCAGTAGATCCAGCTATATAACACTGTCTAGTAGATCCAGCTATATAACACTGTCTAGTAGATCCAGCTATATAACACTGTCCAGCATATCCAGCTATATAACACTGTTTAGTAGATCTAGTACATCCAGCTATATAACACTGCCCAGTCGATCCAGCTATATAACACTGTCCAGTTGGTCCAGTAGATCCAGTTATATAACACTGTCCAGTAGATCCAGCTATATAACACTGTCCAGTAGATCCAGCTATATAACACTGTCTAGTAGATCCAGCTATATAACACTGTCTAGTAGATCCAGCTATATAACACTGTCTAGTAGATCCAGCTATATAACACAGTCCAGTAGATCCAGCTATATAACACTGTTTAGTAGATCCAGCTATATAACACTGTCTAGTAAATCCAGTAGGTCCAGCTATATAACACTGTCTAGTAGATCCAGCTATATAACACTGTCTAGTAGATCCAGCTATATAACACTGTCTAGTAGATCCAGCTATATAACACTGTCTAGTAGATCCAGCTATATAACACTGTCTAGGAGGTCCAGCTATATAACACTGTCTAGGAGGTCCAGCTATATAACACTGTCTAGGAGGTCCAGCTATATAACACTGTCTAGGAGATCCAGCTATATAACACTGTCTAGGAGATCCAGCTATATAACACTGTCTAGTAGATCCAGCTATATAACACTGTCTAGTAGATCCAGCTATATAACACTGACTAGTAGGTCTAGCTATATAACACCTTCTAGTAGGTCTAGCTATATAACACTGTCTAGTAGGTCCAGCTATATAACACTGTCTAGTAGGTCCAGCTATATAACACTGTCTAGTAGATTCAGCTATATAACACTGTCCAGTAGGTCCAGTAGATCCAGCTATATAACACTGTCCAGTAGGTCCAGTAGATCCAGCTATATAACACTGTCCAGTAGATCCAGCTATATAACACTGTCCAGTAGATACAGCTATATAACACTGTCCAGTAGGTCCAGCTATATAACATTTCCAGTAGATCTAGTAGATCCAGCTATATAACACTGTCTAGTAGATCCAGCTATATAACACTGTCTAGTAGATCCAGCTATATATCACTGTCTAGTAGATCCAGCTATATAACACTGTCTAGTAGATCCAGCTATATAACACTGTCTAGTAGATCCAGCTATATAACACTGTCTAGTAGATCCAGCTATATAACACTGTCTAGTAGATCCAGCTATATAACACTGTCTAGTAGGTCCAGCTATATAACACTGTCTAGGAGCTCCAGCTATATAACACTGTCTAGGAGGTCCAGCTATATAACACTGTCTAGGAGGTCCAGCTATATAACACTGTCTAGGAGGTCCAGCTATATAACACTGTCTAGGAGGTCCAGCTATATAACACTGTCTAGGAGGTCCAGCTATATAACACTGTCTAGGAGATCCAGCTATATAACACTGTCCAGTAGATCCAGCTATATAACACTGTCTAGTAGGTCCAGTAGATACAGCTATATAACACTGTCTAGTAGGTCCAGCTATATAACACTGTCTAGTACATCCAGCTATATAACACTGTTTAGTAGATCTAGTAGATCCAGCTATATAACACTGTCTAGTAGGTCCAGCTATATAATACTGTCTAGTACATCCAGCTATATAACACTGCCCTGTAGATCCAGCTATATAACACTGTCCAGTTGGTCCAGTAGATCCAGCTATATAACACTATCTAGTAGGCCCAGTAGATCCATTTATATAACACTGTCCAGTAGATCCAGCTATATAACACTGTCCAGTAGATCCAGCTATATAACACTGTCTCGTAGGTCCAGCTATATAACACTGTCTAGTAGGTCCAGCTATATAACACTGTCTAGTAGGTCCAGCTATATAACACTGTCTAGTAGATCCAGCTATATAACACTGTCCAGTAGATCCAGCTATATAACACTGTCTAGTAGGTCCAGCTATATAACACTGTCTTGTAGGTCCAGCTATATAACACTGTCTAGTAGGTCCAGCTATATAACACTGTCTAGTAAGTCCAGCTATATAACACTGTCTAGTAGGTCCAGCTATATAACACTTTCCAGTAGATCCAGCTATATAACACTGTCTAGTAGATCCAGCTATATAACACTGTCCAGCAGATCCAGCTATATAACACTGTTTAGTAGATCTAGTACATCCAGCTATATAACACTGCCCAGTCGATCCAGCTATATAACACTGTCCAGTTGGTCCAGTAGATCCAGTTATATAACACTGTCCAGTAGATCCAGCTATATAACACTGTCCAGTAGATCCAGCTATATAACACTGTCTAGTAGATCCAGCTATATAACACTGTCTAGTAGATCCAGCTATATAACACTGTCTAGTAGATCCAGCTATATAACACAGTCCAGTAGATCCAGCTATATAACACTGTTTAGTAGATCCAGCTATATAACACTGTCTAGTAAATCCAGTAGGTCCAGCTATATAACACTGTCTAGTAGATCCAGCTATATAACACTGTCTAGGAGGTCCAGCTATATAACACTGTCTAGGAGATCCAGCTATATAACACTGTCTAGGAGATCCAGCTATATAACACTGTCTAGTAGATCCAGCTATATAACACTGTCTAGTAGATCCAGCTATATAACACTGACTAGTAGGTCTAGCTATATAACACCTTCTAGTAGGTCTAGCTATATAACACTGTCTAGTAGGTCCAGCTATATAACACTGTCTAGTAGATCCAGTAGATACAGCTATATAACACTGTCTAGTAGGTCTAGCTATATAACACTGTCCAGTAGGTCCAGCTATATAACATTTCCAGTAGATCTAGTAGATCCAGCTATATAACACTGTCTAGTAGATCCAGCTATATAACACTGTCTAGTAGATCCAGCTATATAACACTGTCCAGTAGGTCCAGTAGATCCAGCTATATAACACTGTCCAGTAGATCCAGCTATATAACACTGTCCAGTAGATCCAGCTATATAACACTGTCCAGTAGGTCCAGCTATATAACACTGTCCAGGAGGTCCAGCTATATAACACTGTCCAGTAGGTCCAGCTATATAACATTTCCAGTAGATCTAGTAGATCCAGCTATATAACACTGTCTAGTAGATCCAGCTATATAACACTGTCTAGTAGATCCAGCTATATAACACTGTCTAGTAGATCCAGCTATATAACACTGTCTAGTAGGTCTAGCTATATAACACTGTCTAGCAGGTCTAGCTATATAACACTGTCTAGTAGGTCCAGCTATATAACACTGTCTAGTAGGTCCAGCTATATAACACTGTCTAGTAGGTCCAGCTATATAACACTGTCTAGTAGGTCCAGCTATATAACACTGTCTAGTAGGTCCAGCTATATAACACTGTCTAGTAGGTCCAGCTATATAACACTGTCTAGTAGATCCAGCTATATAACACTGTCTAGTAGATCCAGCTATATAACACTGTCCAGTAGATCCAGTAGATCCAGCTATATAACACTGTCTAGTAGATCCAGCTATATAACACTGTCTAGTAGATCCAGCTATATAACACTGTCTCGTAGGTCCAGCTATATAACACTGTCTAGTAGGTCCAGCTATATAACACTGTCTAGTAGGTCCAGCTATATAACACTGTCTAGTAGATCCAGCTATATAACACTGTCCAGTAGATCCAGCTATATAACACTGTCTAGTAGATCCAGCTATATAACACTGTCTAGTAGGTCCAGCTATATAACACTGTCTCGTAGGTCCAGCTATATAACACTGTCTAGTAGGTCCAGCTATATAACACTGTCTAGTAAGTCCAGCTATATAACACTGTCTAGTAGGTCCAGCTATATAACATTTTCCAGTAGATCCAGCTATATAACACTGTCTAGTAGATCCAGCATATAACACTGTCCAGCAGATCCAGCTATATAACACTGTTTAGTAGATCTAGTACATCCAGCTATATAACACTGCCCAGTCGATCCAGCTATATAACACTGTCCAGTTGGTCCAGTAGATCCAGTTATATAACACTGTCCAGTAGATCCAGCTATATAACACTGTCCAGTAGATCCAGCTATATAACACTGTCTAGTAGGTCCAGCTATATAACACTGTCTATTAGATCCAGCTATATAACACTGTCTAGTAGATCCAGCTATATAACACTGTCTAGTAGATCCAGCTATATAACACTGTCTCGTAGGTCCAGCTATATAACACTGTCTAGTAGGTCCAGCTATATAACACTGTCTAGTAGGTCCAGCTATATAACACTGTCCAGTAGATCCAGCTATATAACACTGTCCAGTAGATCCAGCTATATAACACTGTCTAGTAGATCCAGCTATATAACACTGTCTAGTAGGTCCAGCTATATAACACTGTCTCGTAGGTCCAGCTATATAACACTGTCTAGTAGGTCCAGCTATATAACACTGTCTAGTAAGTCCAGCTATATAACACTGTCTAGTAGGTCCAGCTATATAACACTTTCCAGTAGATCCAGCTATATAACACTGTCTAGCAGATCCAGCTATATAACACTGTTTAGTAGATCTAGTACATCCAGCTATATAACACTGCCCAGTCGATCCAGCTATATAACACTGTCCAGTTGGTCCAGTAGATCCAGTTATATAACACTGTCCAGTAGATCCAGCTATATAACACTGTCCAGTAGATCCAGCTATATAACACTGTCTAGTAGATCCAGCTATATAACACTGTCTAGTAGATCCAGCTATATAACACTGTCTAGTAGATCCAGCTATTTAACACAGTCCAGTAGATCCAGCTATATAACACTGTTTAGTAGATCCAGCTATATAACACTTTCTAGTAAATCCAGTAGGTCCAGCTATATAACACTGTCTAGTAGATCCAGCTATATAACACTGTCTAGTAGATCCAGCTATATAACACTGTCTAGTAGATCCAGCTATATAACACTGTCTAGTAGATCCAGCTATATAACACTGTCTAGTAGATCCAGCTATATAACACTGTCTAGTAGATCCAGCTATATAACACTGTCTAGGAGGTCCAGCTATATAACACTGTCTAGGAGGTCCAGCTATATAACACTGTCTAGGAGGTCCAGCTATATAACACTGTCTAGGAGGTCCAACTATATAACACTGTCTAGGAGATCCAGCTATATAACACTGTCTAGGAGATCCAGCTATATAACACTGTCTAGTAGATCCAGCTATATAACACTGTCTAGTAGATCCAGCTATATAACACTGACTAGTAGGTCTAGCTATATAACACCTTCTAGTAGGTCTAGCTATATAACACTGTCTAGTAGGTCCAGCTATATAACACTGTCTAGTAGGTCCAGCTATATAACACTGTCTAGTAGATTCAGCTATATAACACTGTCCAGTAGGTCCAGTAGATCCAGCTATATAACACTGTCCAGTAGGTCCAGTAGATCCAGCTATATAACACTGTCCAGTAGATCCAGCTATATAACACTGTCCAGTAGATACAGCTATATAACACTGTCCAGTAGATACAGCTATATAACACTGTCCAGTAGGTCCAGCTATATAACATTTCCAGTAGATCTAGTAGATCCAGCTATATAACACTGTCTAGTAGATCCAGCTATATATCACTGTCTAGTAGATCCAGCTATATAACACTGTCTAGTAGATCCAGCTATATAACACTGTCTAGTAGATCCAGCTATATAACACTGTCTAGTAGATCCAGCTATATAACACTGTCTAGTAGATCCAGCTATATATCACTGTCTAGTAGATCCAGCTATATATCACTGTCTAGTAGATCCAGCTATATAACACTGTCTAGTAGATCCAGCTATATAACACTGTCTAGTAGATCCAGCTATATAACACTGTCTAGTAGATCCTGCTATATAACACTGTCTAGTAGATCCAGCTATATAACACTGTCTAGTAGATCCAGCTATATAACACTGACTAGTAGGTCTAGCTATATAACACCTTCTAGTAGGTCTAGCTATATAACACTGTCTAGTAGGTCCAGCTATATAACACTGTCTAGTAGGTCCAGCTATATAACACTGTCTAGTAGATCCAGCTATATAACACTGTCCAGTAGGTCCAGTAGATCCAGCTATATAACACTGTCCAGTAGGTCCAGTAGATCCAGCTATATAACACTGTCCAGTAGATCCAGCTATATAACACTGTCCAGTAGATACAGCTATATAACACTGTCCAGTAGGTCCAGCTATATAACATTTCCAGTAGATCCAGCTATATAACACTGTCTAGTAGATCCAGCTATATATCACTGTCTAGTAGATCCAGCTATATAACACTGTCTAGTAGATCCAGCTATATAACACTGTCCAGTAGATCCAGCTATATAACACTGTCCAGTAGATCCAGCTATATAACACTGTCTAGTAGATCCAGCTATATAACACTGTCTAGTAGATCCAGCTATATAACACTGTCTAGTAGATCCAGCTATATAACACTGTCTAGTAGATCCAGCTATATAACACAGTCCAGTAGATCCAGCTATATAACACTGTTTAGTAGATCCAGCTATATAACACTGTCTAGTAAATCCAGTAGGTCCAGCTATATAACACTGTCTAGTAGATCCAGCTATATAACACTGTCTGGTAGGTCCAGCTATGTAACACTGTCTAGTAGGTCCAGCTATATAACACTGTCTAGTAGGTCCAGCTATATAACACTGTCTAGTAGGTCCAGCTATATAACACTGTCTATTAGATCCAGCTATATAACACTGTCTAGTAGATCCAGCTATATAACACTGTCTAGTAGATCCAGCTATATAACACTGTCTCGTAGGTCCAGCTATATAACACTGTCTAGTAGGTCCAGCTATATAACACTGTCTAGTAGGTCCAGCTATATAACACTGTCTAGTAGATCCAGCTATATAACACTGTCCAGTAGATCCAGTAGATCCAGCTATATAACACTGTCTAGTAGATCCAGCTATATAACACTGTCTAGTAGGTCCAGCTATATAACACTGTCTCGTAGGTCCAGCTATATAACACTGTCTAGTAGGTCCAGCTATATAACACTGTCTAGTAAGTCCAGCTATATAACACTGTCTAGTAGGTCCAGCTATATAACACTTTCCAGTAGATCCAGCTATATAACACTGTCTAGTAGATCCAGCTATATAACACTGTCCAGCAGATCCAGCTATATAACACTGTTTCGTAGATCTAGTACATCCAGCTATATAACACTGTCTAGTAGGTCCAGCTATATAACACTGTCTCGTAGGTCCAGCTATATAACACTGTCTAGTAGGTCCAGCTATATAACACTGTCTAGTAAGTCCAGCTATATAACACTGTCTAGTAGGTCCAGCTATATAACACTTTCCAGTAGATCCAGCTATATAACACTGTCTAGTAGATCCAGCTATATAACACTGTCTAGTAGATCCAGCTATATAACACTGTCTCGTAGGTCCAGCTATATAACACTGTCTAGTAGGTCCAGCTATATAACACTGTCTAGTAGGTCCAGCTATATAACACTGTCTAGTAGATCCAGCTATATAACACTGTCCAGTAGATCCAGTAGATCCAGCTATATAACACTGTCTAGTAGATCCAGCTATATAACACTGTCTAGTAGATCCAGCTATATAACACTGTCTAGTAGATCCAGCTATATAACACTGTCTAGTAGGTCCAGCTATATAACACTGTCTAGGAGCTCCAGCTATATAACACTGTCTAGGAGGTCCAGCTATATAACACTGTCTAGGAGGTCCAGCTATATAACACTGTCTAGGAGGTCCAGCTATATAACACTGTCTAGGAGGTCCAGCTATATAACACTGTCTAGGAGGTCCAGCTATATAACACTGTCTAGGAGATCCAGCTATATAACACTGTCCAGTAGATCCAGCTATATAACACTGTCTAGTAGGTCCAGTAGATACAGCTATATAACACTGTCTAGTAGGTCCAGCTATATAACACTGTCTAGTACATCCAGCTATATAACACTGTTTAGTAGATCTAGTAGATCCAGCTATATAACACTGTCTAGTAGGTCCAGCTATATAATACTGTCTAGTACATCCAGCTATATAACACTGCCCTGTAGATCCAGCTATATAACACTGTCCAGTTGGTCCAGTAGATCCAGCTATATAACACTATCTAGTAGGCCCAGTAGATCCATTTATATAACACTGTCCAGTAGATCCAGCTATATAACACTGTCCAGTAGATCCAGCTATATAACACTGTCTCGTAGGTCCAGCTATATAACACTGTCTAGTAGGTCCAGCTATATAACACTGTCTAGTAGGTCCAGCTATATAACACTGTCTAGTAGATCCAGCTATATAACACTGTCCAGTAGATCCAGCTATATAACACTGTCTAGTAGGTCCAGCTATATAACACTGTCTTGTAGGTCCAGCTATATAACACTGTCTAGTAGGTCCAGCTATATAACACTGTCTAGTAAGTCCAGCTATATAACACTGTCTAGTAGGTCCAGCTATATAACACTTTCCAGTAGATCCAGCTATATAACACTGTCTAGTAGATCCAGCTATATAACACTGTCCAGCAGATCCAGCTATATAACACTGTTTAGTAGATCTAGTACATCCAGCTATATAACACTGCCCAGTCGATCCAGCTATATAACACTGTCCAGTTGGTCCAGTAGATCCAGTTATATAACACTGTCCAGTAGATCCAGCTATATAACACTGTCCAGTAGATCCAGCTATATAACACTGTCTAGTAGATCCAGCTATATAACACTGTCTAGTAGATCCAGCTATATAACACTGTCTAGTAGATCCAGCTATATAACACAGTCCAGTAGATCCAGCTATATAACACTGTTTAGTAGATCCAGCTATATAACACTGTCTAGTAAATCCAGTAGGTCCAGCTATATAACACTGTCTAGTAGATCCAGCTATATAACACTGTCTAGGAGGTCCAGCTATATAACACTGTCTAGGAGATCCAGCTATATAACACTGTCTAGGAGATCCAGCTATATAACACTGTCTAGTAGATCCAGCTATATAACACTGTCTAGTAGATCCAGCTATATAACACTGACTAGTAGGTCTAGCTATATAACACCTTCTAGTAGGTCTAGCTATATAACACTGTCTAGTAGGTCCAGCTATATAACACTGTCTAGTAGATCCAGTAGATACAGCTATATAACACTGTCTAGTAGGTCTAGCTATATAACACTGTCCAGTAGGTCCAGCTATATAACATTTCCAGTAGATCTAGTAGATCCAGCTATATAACACTGTCTAGTAGATCCAGCTATATAACACTGTCTAGTAGATCCAGCTATATAACACTGTCCAGTAGGTCCAGTAGATCCAGCTATATAACACTGTCCAGTAGATCCAGCTATATAACACTGTCCAGTAGATCCAGCTATATAACACTGTCCAGTAGGTCCAGCTATATAACACTGTCCAGGAGGTCCAGCTATATAACACTGTCCAGTAGGTCCAGCTATATAACATTTCCAGTAGATCTAGTAGATCCAGCTATATAACACTGTCTAGTAGATCCAGCTATATAACACTGTCTAGTAGATCCAGCTATATAACACTGTCTAGTAGATCCAGCTATATAACACTGTCTAGTAGGTCTAGCTATATAACACTGTCTAGCAGGTCTAGCTATATAACACTGTCTAGTAGGTCCAGCTATATAACACTGTCTAGTAGGTCCAGCTATATAACACTGTCTAGTAGGTCCAGCTATATAACACTGTCTAGTAGGTCCAGCTATATAACACTGTCTAGTAGGTCCAGCTATATAACACTGTCTAGTAGGTCCAGCTATATAACACTGTCTAGTAGATCCAGCTATATAACACTGTCTAGTAGATCCAGCTATATAACACTGTCCAGTAGATCCAGTAGATCCAGCTATATAACACTGTCTAGTAGATCCAGCTATATAACACTGTCTAGTAGATCCAGCTATATAACACTGTCTCGTAGGTCCAGCTATATAACACTGTCTAGTAGGTCCAGCTATATAACACTGTCTAGTAGGTCCAGCTATATAACACTGTCTAGTAGATCCAGCTATATAACACTGTCTAGTAGATCCAGCTATATAACACTGTCCAGTAGATCCAGCTATATAACACTGTCTAGTAGGTCCAGCTATATAACACTGTCTCGTAGGTCCAGCTATATAACACTGTCTAGTAGGTCCAGCTATATAACACTGTCTAGTAAGTCCAGCTATATAACACTGTCTAGTAGGTCCAGCTATATAACATTTTCCAGTAGATCCAGCTATATAACACTGTCTAGTAGATCCAGCATATAACACTGTCCAGCAGATCCAGCTATATAACACTGTTTAGTAGATCTAGTACATCCAGCTATATAACACTGCCCAGTCGATCCAGCTATATAACACTGTCCAGTTGGTCCAGTAGATCCAGTTATATAACACTGTCCAGTAGATCCAGCTATATAACACTGTCCAGTAGATCCAGCTATATAACACTGTCTAGTAGGTCCAGCTATATAACACTGTCTATTAGATCCAGCTATATAACACTGTCTAGTAGATCCAGCTATATAACACTGTCTAGTAGATCCAGCTATATAACACTGTCTAGTAGATCCAGCTATATAACACTGTCTCGTAGGTCCAGCTATATAACACTGTCTAGTAGGTCCAGCTATATAACACTGTCTAGTAGGTCCAGCTATATAACACTGTCTAGTAGATCCAGCTATATAACACTGTCCAGTAGATCCAGCTATATAACACTGTCTAGTAGATCCAGCTATATAACACTGTCTAGTAGATCCAGCTATATAACACTGTCTAGTAGATCCAGCTATATAACACAGTCCAGTAGATCCAGCTATATAACACTGTTTAGTAGATCCAGCTATATAACACTGTCTAGTAAATCCAGTAGGTCCAGCTATATAACACTGTCTAGTAGATCCAGCTATATAACACTGTCTGGTAGGTCCAGCTATGTAACACTGTCTAGTAGGTCCAGCTATATAACACTGTCTAGTAGGTCCAGCTATATAACACTGTCTAGTAGGTCCAGCTATATAACACTGTCTATTAGATCCAGCTATATAACACTGTCTAGTAGATCCAGCTATATAACACTGTCTAGTAGATCCAGCTATATAACACTGTCTCGTAGGTCCAGCTATATAACACTGTCTAGTAGGTCCAGCTATATAACACTGTCTAGTAGGTCCAGCTATATAACACTGTCTAGTAGATCCAGCTATATAACACTGTCCAGTAGATCCAGTAGATCCAGCTATATAACACTGTCTAGTAGATCCAGCTATATAACACTGTCTAGTAGGTCCAGCTATATAACACTGTCTCGTAGGTCCAGCTATATAACACTGTCTAGTAGGTCCAGCTATATAACACTGTCTAGTAAGTCCAGCTATATAACACTGTCTAGTAGGTCCAGCTATATAACACTTTCCAGTAGATCCAGCTATATAACACTGTCTAGTAGATCCAGCTATATAACACTGTCCAGCAGATCCAGCTATATAACACTGTTTCGTAGATCTAGTACATCCAGCTATATAACACTGCCCAGTCGATCCAGCTATATAACACTGTCCAGTTGGTCCAGTAGATCCAGTTATATAACACTGTCCAGTAGATCCAGCTATATAACACTGTCCAGTAGATCCAGCTATATAACACTGTCTAGTAGATCCAGCTATATAACACTGTCTAGTAGATCCAGCTATATAACACAGTCCAGTAGATCCAGCTATATAACACTGTTTAGTAGATCCAGCTATATAACACTGTCTAGTAAATCCAGTAGGTCCAGCTATATAACACTGTCTAGTAGATCCAGCTATATAACACTGTCTAGTAGGTCCAGCTAAATAACACTGTCTAGTAGATCCAGCTATATAACACTGTCTAGTAGATCCAGCTATATAACACTGTCTAGTAGATCCAGCTATATAACACTGTCTAGTAGATCCAGCTATATAACACTGTCTAGGAGGTCCAGCTATATAACACTGTCTAGGAGGTCCAGCTATATAACACTGTCTAGGAGGTCCAGCTATATAACACTGTCTAGGAGATCCAGCTATATAACACTGTCTAGGAGATCCAGCTATATAACACTGTCTAGTAGATCCAGCTATATAACACTGTCTAGTAGATCCAGCTATATAACACTGACTAGTAGGTCTAGCTATATAACACCTTCTAGTAGGTCCAGCTATATAACACTGTCTAGTAAGTCCAGCTATATAACACTGTCTAGTAGGTCCAGCTATATAACACTTTCCAGTAGATCCAGCTATATAACACTGTCTAGTAGATCCAGCTATATAACACTGTCCAGCAGATCCAGCTATATAACACTGTTTCGTAGATCTAGTACATCCAGCTATATAACACTGCCCAGTCGATCCAGCTATATAACACTGTCCAGTTGGTCCAGTAGATCCAGTTATATAACACTGTCCAGTAGATCCAGCTATATAACACTGTCCAGTAGATCCAGCTATATAACACTGTCTAGTAGATCCAGCTATATAACACTGTCTAGTAGATCCAGCTATATAACACAGTCCAGTAGATCCAGCTATATAACACTGTTTAGTAGATCCAGCTATATAACACTGTCTAGTAAATCCAGTAGTTCCAGCTATATAACACTGTCTAGTAGATCCAGCTATATAACACTGTCTAGTAGGTCCAGCTATATAACACTGTCTAGTATATCCAGCTATATAACACTGTCTAGTAGATCCAGCTATATAACACTGTCTAGGAGGTCCAGCTATATAACACTGTCTAGGAGGTCCAGCTATATAACACTGTCTAGGAGGTCCAGCTATATAACACTGTCTAGGAGATCCAGCTATATAACACTGTCTAGGAGATCCAGCTATGTAACACTGTCTAGTAGATCCAGCTATATAACACTGTCTAGTAGATCCAGCTATATAACACTGACTAGTAGGTGTAGCTATATAACACCTTCTAGTAGGTCTAGCTATATAACACTGTCTAGTAGGTCCAGCTATATAACACTGTCTAGTAGGTCCAGCTATATAACACTGTCTAGTAGATCCAGCTATATAACACTGTCCAGTAGGTCCAGTAGATCCAGCTATATAACACTGTCCAGTAGGTCCAGTAGATCCAGCTATATAACACTGTCCAGTAGATCCAGCTATATAACACTGTCCAGTAGATACTTCTATATAACACTGTCCAGTAGGTCCAGCTATATAACATTTCCAGTAGATCTAGTAGATCCAGCTATATAACACTGTCTAGTAGATCCAGCTATATAACACTGTCTAGTAGATCCAGCTATATATCACTGTCTAGTAGATCCAGCTATATAACACTGTCTAGTAGATCCAGCTATATAACACTGTCTAGTAGATCCAGCTATATAACACTGTCTAGTAGATCCAGCTATATAACACTGTCTAGTAGATCCAGCTATATAACACTGTCTAGTAGATCCTGCTATATAACACTGTCTAGTAGATCCAGCTATATAACACTGTCTAGTAGATCCAGCTATATAACACTGTCTAGTAGATCCAGCTATATAACACTGACTAGTAGGTCTAGCTATATAACACCTTCTAGTAGGTCTAGCTATAGAACACTGTCTAGTAGGTCCAGCTATATAACACTGTCTAGTAGGTCCAGCTATATAACACTGTCTAGTAGATCCAGCTATATAACACTGTCCAGTAGGTCCAGTAGATCCAGCTATATAACACTGTCCAGTAGGTCCAGTAGATCCAGCTATATAACACTGTCCAGTAGATCCAGCTATATAACACTGTCCAGTAGATACAGCTATATAACACTGTCCAGTAGGTCCAGCTATATAACATTTCCAGTAGATCTAGTAGATCCAGCTATATAACACTGTCTAGTAGATCCAGCTATATAACACTGTCTAGTAGATCCAGCTATATATCACTGTCTAGTAGATCCAGCTATATAACACTGTCTAGTAGATCCAGCTATATAACACTGTCCAGTAGATCCAGCTATATAACACTGTCCAGTAGATCCAGCTATATAACACTGTCTAGTAGATCCAGCTATATAACACTGTCTAGTAGATCCAGCTATATAACACAGTCCAGTAGATCCAGCTATATAACACTGTTTAGTAGATCCAGCTATATAACACTGTCTAGTAAATCCAGTAGGTCCAGCTATATAACACTGTCTAGTAGATCCAGCTATGTAACACTGTCTGGTAGGTCCAGCTATGTAACACTGTCTAGTAGGTCCAGCTATATAACACTGTCTAGTAGATCCAGCTATATAACACTGTCTAGTAGATCCAGCTATATAACACTGTCTCGTAGGTCCAGCTATATAACACTGTCTAGTAGGTCCAGCTATATAACACTGTCTAGTAGGTCCAGCTATATAACACTGTCTAGTAGATCCAGCTATATAACACTGTCCAGTAGATCCAGTAGATCCAGCTATATAACACTGTCTAGTAGATCCAGCTATATAACACTGTCTAGTAGGTCCAGCTATATAACACTGTCTCGTAGGTCCAGCTATATAACACTGTCTAGTAGGTCCAGCTATATAACACTGTCTAGTAAGTCCAGCTATATAACACTGTCTAGTAGGTCCAGCTATATAACACTTTCCAGTAGATCCAGCTATATAACACTGTCTAGTAGATCCAGCTATATAACACTGTCCAGCAGATCCAGCTATATAACACTGTTTCGTAGATCTAGTACATCCAGCTATATAACACTGCCCAGTCGATCCAGCTATATAACACTGTCCAGTTGGTCCAGCTATATAACACTGTCTAGTAGATCCAGCTATATAACACTGTCTAGGAGGTCCAGCTATATAACACTGTCTAGGAGGTCCAGCTATATAACACTGTCTAGGAGGTCCAGCTATATAACACTGTCTAGGAGATCCAGCTATATAACACTGTCTAGGAGATCCAGCTATATAACACTGTCTAGTAGATCCAGCTATATAACACTGTCTAGTAGATCCAGCTATATAACACTGACTAGTAGGTCTAGCTATATAACACCTTCTAGTAGGTCCAGCTATATAACACTGTCTAGTAGGTCCAGCTATATAACACTGTCTAGTAGGTCCAGCTATATAACACTGTCTAGTAGATCCAGCTATATAACACTGTCTAGTAGATCCAGCTATATAACACTGTCCAGTAGGTCCAGTAGATCCAGCTATATAACACTGTCCAGTAGGTCCAGTAGATCCAGCTATATAACACTGTCCAGTAGATCCAGCTATATAACACTGTCCAGTAGATACAGCTATATAACACTGTCCAGTAGGTCCAGCTATATAACATTTCCAGTAGATCTAGTAGATCCAGCTATATAACACTGTCTAGTAGATCCAGCTATATAACACTGTCTAGTAGATCCAGCTATATATCACTGTCTAGTAGATCCAGCTATATAACACTGTCTAGTAGATCCAGCTATATAACACTGTCTAGTAGATCCAGCTATATAACACTGTCTAGTAGATCCAGCTATATAACACTGTCTAGTAGATCCAGCTATATAACACTGTCTAGTAGATCCAGCTATATAACACTGTCTAGTAGGTCCAGCTATATAACACTGTCTAGGAGGTCCAGCTATATAACACTGTCTAGGAGGTCCAGCTATATAACACTGTCTAGGAGGTCCAGCTATATAACACTGTCTAGGAGGTCCAGCTATATAACACTGTCTAGGAGATCCAGCTATATAACACTGTCTAGGAGATCCAGCTATATAACACTGTCTAGGAGATCCAGCTATATAACACTGTCTATTAGATCCAACTATATAACACTGTCCAGTAGATCCAGCTATATAACACTGTCTAGTAGGTCCAGTAGATACAGCTATATAACACTGTCTAGTAGGTCCAGCTATATAACACTGTCTAGTACATCCAGCTATATAACACTGTTTAGTAGATCTAGTAGATCCAGCTATATAACACTGTCTAGTAGGTCCAGCTATATAACACTGTCTAGTACATCCAGCTATATAACACTGCCCGGTAGATCCAGCTATATAACACTGTCCAGTTGGTCCAGTAGATCCAGCTATATAACACTATCTAGTAGGCCCAGTAGATCCATTTATATAACACTGTCCAGTAGATCCAGCTATATAACACTGTCCAGTAGATCCAGCTATATAACACTGTCTAGTAGGTCTAGCTATATAACACTGTCTAGGAGGTCCAGCTTTATAACACTGTCTAGGAGATCCAGCTATATAACACTGTCTAGGAGATCCAGCTATATAACACTGTCTAGTAGGTCCAGCTATATAACACTGTCTAGTACATCCAGCTATATAACACTGCCCAGTAGATCCAGCTATATAACACTGTCCAGTTGGTCCAGTAGATCCAGCTATATAACACTATCTAGTAGGCCCAGTAGATCCAGTTATATAACACTGTCCAGTAGATCCAGCTATATAACACTGTCCAGTAGATCAAGCTATATAACACTGTTTAGTAGATCTAGTAGATCCAGCTATATAACACTGTCTAGTAGATCCAGCTATATAACACTGTCTAGTAGATCCAGCTACATAACACTGTCTAGTAGATCCAGCTATATAACACTGTCTAGTAGGTCTAGCTATATAACACTGACTAGTAGGTCTAGCTATATAACACTGTCTAGTAGGTCCAGCTATATAACACTGTCTAGTAGGTCCAGCTATATAACACTGTCTAGTAGGTCCAGCTATATAACACTGTCTAGTAGGTCCAGCTATATAACACTGTCTAGTAGGTCCAGCTATATAACACTGTCCAGTAGATCCAGCTATATAACACTGTCCAGTAGGTCCAGTAGATCCAGCTATATAACACTGTCCAGTAGATCCAGCTATATAACACTGTCCAGTAGATCCAGCTATATAACACTGTCCAGTTGGTCCAACTATATAACATTTCCAGTAGATCTAGTAGATCCAGCTATATAACACTGTCTAGTAGATCCAGCTATATAACACTGTCTAGTAGATCCAGCTATATAACACTGTCTAGTAGGTCTAGCTATATAACACTTTCTAGTAGGTCTAGCTATATAACACTGTCTAGTAGCTCCAGCTATATAACACTGTCTAGTAGCTCCAGCTATATAACACTGTCTAGTAGGTCCAGCTATATAACACTGTCTAGTAGGTCCAGCTATATAACACTGTCTAGTAGGTCCAGCTATATAACACTGTCTAGTAGGTCCAGCTATATAACACTGTCTATTAGATCCAGCTATATAACACTGTCTAGTAGATCCAGCTATATAACACTGTCCAGTAGATCCAGTAGATCCAGCTATATAACACTGTCTAGTAGATCCAGCTATATAACACTGTCTAGTAGATCCAGCTATATAACACTGTCTAGTAGATCCAGCTATATAACACTGTCTAGTAGGTCCAGCTATATAACACTGTCTAGTAGGTCCAGCTATATAACACTGTCTAGTAGGTCCAGCTATATAACACTGTCTAGTAGGTCCAGCTATATAACACTGTCTAGTAGATCCAGCTATAGAACACTGTCTAGTAGATCCAGCTATATAACACTGTCTAGTAGATCCAGCTATATAACACTGTCTAGTAGGTCCAGCTATATAACACTGTCTAGGAGGTCCAGCTATATAACACTGTCTAGGAGGTCCAGCTATATAACACTGTCTAGGAGGTCCAGCTATATAACACTGTCTAGGAGGTCCAGCTATATAACACTGTCTAGGAGGTCCAGCTATATAACACTGTCTAGGAGATCCAGCTATATAACACTGTCTAGGAGATCCAGCTATATAACACTGTCTATTAGATCCAACTATATAACACTGTCCAGTAGATCCAGCTATATAACACTGTCTAGTAGGTCCAGTAGATACAGCTATATAACACTGTCTAGTAGGTCCAGCTATATAACACTGTCTAGTACATCCAGCTATATAACACTGTTTAGTAGATCTAGTAGATCCAGCTATATAACACTGTCTAGTAGGTCCAGCTATATAACACTGTCTAGTACATCCAGCTATATAACACTGCCCGGTAGATCCAGCTATATAACACTGTCCAGTTGGTCCAGTAGATCCAGCTATATAACACTATCTAGTAGGCCCAGTAGATCCATTTATATAACACTGTCCAGTAGATCCAGCTATATAACACTGTCCAGTAGATCCAGCTATATAACACTGTCTAGTAGGTCTAGCTATATAACACTGTCTAGGAGGTCCAGCTTTATAACACTGTCTAGGAGATCCAGCTATATAACACTGTCTAGGAGATCCAGCTATATAACACTGTCTAGTAGGTCCAGCTATATAACACTGTCTAGTACATCCAGCTATATAACACTGCCCAGTAGATCCAGCTATATAACACTGTCCAGTTGGTCCAGTAGATCCAGCTATATAACACTATCTAGTAGGCCCAGTAGATCCAGTTATATAACACTGTCCAGTAGATCCAGCTATATAACACTGTCCAGTAGATCAAGCTATATAACACTGTTTAGTAGATCTAGTAGATCCAGCTATATAACACTGTCTAGTAGATCCAGCTATATAACACTGTCTAGTAGATCCAGCTACATAACACTGTCTAGTAGATCCAGCTATATAACACTGTCTAGTAGGTCTAGCTATATAACACTGACTAGTAGGTCTAGCTATATAACACTGTCTAGTAGGTCCAGCTATATAACACTGTCTAGTAGGTCCAGCTATATAACACTGTCTAGTAGGTCCAGCTATATAACACTGTCTAGTAGGTCCAGCTATATAACACTGTCTAGTAGGTCCAGCTATATAACACTGTCCAGTAGATCCAGCTATATAACACTGTCCAGTAGGTCCAGTAGATCCAGCTATATAACACTGTCCAGTAGATCCAGCTATATAACACTGTCCAGTAGATCCAGCTATATAACACTGTCCAGTTGGTCCAACTATATAACATTTCCAGTAGATCTAGTAGATCCAGCTATATAACACTGTCTAGTAGATCCAGCTATATAACACTGTCTAGTAGATCCAGCTATATAACACTGTCTAGTAGGTCTAGCTATATAACACTTTCTAGTAGGTCTAGCTATATAACACTGTCTAGTAGCTCCAGCTATATAACACTGTCTAGTAGCTCCAGCTATATAACACTGTCTAGTAGGTCCAGCTATATAACACTGTCTAGTAGGTCCAGCTATATAACACTGTCTAGTAGGTCCAGCTATATAACACTGTCTAGTAGGTCCAGCTATATAACACTGTCTATTAGATCCAGCTATATAACACTGTCTAGTAGATCCAGCTATATAACACTGTCCAGTAGATCCAGTAGATCCAGCTATATAACACTGTCTAGTAGATCCAGCTATATAACACTGTCTAGTAGATCCAGCTATATAACACTGTCTAGTAGATCCAGCTATATAACACTGTCTAGTAGGTCCAGCTATATAACACTGTCTAGTAGGTCCAGCTATATAACACTGTCTAGTAGGTCCAGCTATATAACACTGTCTAGTAGGTCCAGCTATATAACACTGTCTAGTAGATCCAGCTATAGAACACTGTCTAGTAGATCCAGCTATATAACACTGTCTAGTAGATCCAGCTATATAACACTGTCTAGTAGATCCAGCTATATAACACTGTCTAGTAGATCCAGCTATATAACACTGTCTAGTAGGTCCAGCTATATAACACTGTCTAGTAGGTCCAGCTATATAACACTGTCTAGTAAGTCCAGCTATATAACACTGTCTAGTAGGTCCAGCTATATAACACTTTCCAGTAGATCCAGCTATATAACACTGTCTAGTAGATCCAGCTATATAACACTGTCCAGCAGATCCAGCAAATAACACTGTCTAGTAGGTCCAGTAGATACAGCTATATAACACTGTCTAGTAGGTCCAGCTATATAACACTGTCTAGTAGGTCCAGCTATATAACACTGTCTAGTAGATCCAGCTATATAACACTGTCTAGTAGATCCAGCTATATAACACTGTCTAGTAGATCCAGCTATATAACACTGTCCAGTAGATCCAGCTATATAACACTGTCTAGTAGGTCCATTAGATACAGCTATATGACACTGTCTAGTAGGTCCAGCTATATAACACTGTCTAGTAGATCCAGCTATATAACACTGCCCAGTAGATCCAGCTATATAACACTGTTTAGTAGATCTAGTACATCCAGCTATATAACACTGCCCAGTCGATCCAGCTATATAACACTGTCCAGTTGGTCCCGTAGATCCAGTTATATAACACTGTCCAGTAGATCCAGCTATATAACACTGTCCAGTAGATCCAGCTATATAACACTGTCTAGTAGATCCAGCTATATAACACTGTCTAGTAGATCCAGCTATATAACACAGTCCAGTAGATCCAGCTATATAACACTGTTTAGTAGATCCAGCTATATAACACTGTCTAGTAAATCCAGTAGGTCCAGCTATATAACACTGTCTAGTAGATCCAGCTATATAACACTGTCTGGTAGGTCCAGCTATATAACACTGTCTAGTAGGTCTAGCTATATAACACTGTCTAGTAGGTCTAGCTATATAACACTGTCTAGTAGATCCAGCTATATAACACTGTCTAGTAGATCCAGCTATATAACACTGTCTAGTAGGTCTAGCTATATAACACTGTCTAGTAGGTCTAGCTATATAACACTGTCTAGTAGCTCCAGCTATATAACACTGTCTAGTAGCTCCAGCTATATAACACTGTCTAGTAGGTCCAGCTATATAACACTGTCTAGTAGGTCCAGCTATATAACACTGTCTAGTAGGTCCAGCTATATAACACTGTCTAGTAGGTCCAGCTATATAACACTGTCTAGTAGGTCCAGCTATATAACACTGTCTAGTAGATCCAGCTATATAACACTGTCTAGTAGATCCAGCTATATAACACTGTCTAGTAGATCCAGCTATATAACACTGTCCAGTAGATCCAGCTATATAACACTGTCTAGTAGGTCCATTAGATACAGCTATATGACACTGTCTAGTAGGTCCAGCTATATAACACTGTCTAGTAGATCCAGCTATATAACACTGCCCAGTAGATCCAGCTATATAACACTGTTTAGTAGATCTAGTACATCCAGCTATATAACACTGCCCAGTCGATCCAGCTATATAACACTGTCCAGTTGGTCCCGTAGATCCAGTTATATAACACTGTCCAGTAGATCCAGCTATATAACACTGTCCAGTAGATCCAGCTATATAACACTGTCTAGTAGATCCAGCTATATAACACTGTCTAGTAGATCCAGCTATATAACACAGTCCAGTAGATCCAGCTATATAACACTGTTTAGTAGATCCAGCTATATAACACTGTCTAGTAAATCCAGTAGGTCCAGCTATATAACACTGTCTAGTAGATCCAGCTATATAACACTGTCTGGTAGGTCCAGCTATATAACACTGTCTAGTAGGTCTAGCTATATAACACTGTCTAGTAGGTCTAGCTATATAACACTGTCTAGTAGATCCAGCTATATAACACTGTCTAGTAGATCCAGCTATATAACACTGTCTAGTAGGTCTAGCTATATAACACTGTCTAGTAGGTCTAGCTATATAACACTGTCTAGTAGCTCCAGCTATATAACACTGTCTAGTAGCTCCAGCTATATAACACTGTCTAGTAGCTCCAGCTATATAACACTGTCTAGTAGGTCCAGCTATATAACACTGTCTAGTAGGTCCAGCTATATAACACTGTCTAGTAGGTCCAGCTATATAACACTGTCTAGTAGGTCCAGCTATATAACACTGTCTATTAGATCCAGCTATATAACACTGTCTAGTAGATCCAGCTATATAACACTGTCCAGTAGATCCAGTAGATCCAGCTATATAACACTGTCTAGTAGATCCAGCTATATAACACTGTCTAGTAGATCCAGCTATATAACACTGTCTAGTAGGTCCAGCTATATAACACTGTCTAGTAGGTCCAGCTATATAACACTGTCTAGTAGGTCCAGCTATATAACACTGTCTAGTAGGTCCAGCTATATAACACTGTCTAGTAGATCCAGCTATAGAACACTGTCTAGTAGATCCAGCTATATAACACTGTCTAGTAGATCCAGCTATATAACACTGTCTAGTAGATCCAGCTATATAACACTGTCTAGTAGATCCAGCTATATAACACTGTCTAGTAGGTCCAGCTATATAACACTGTCTAGTAGGTCCAGCTATATAACACTGTCTAGTAAGTCCAGCTATATAACACTGTCTAGTAGGTCCAGCTATATAACACTTTCCAGTAGATCCAGCTATATAACACTGTCTAGTAGATCCAGCTATATAACACTGTCTAGTAGATCCAGCTATATAACACTGTCCAGCAGATCCAGCAAATAACACTGTCTAGTAGGTCCAGTAGATACAGCTATATAACACTGTCTAGTAGGTCCAGCTATATAACACTGTCTAGTAGGTCCAGCTATATAACACTGTCTAGTAGGTCCAGCTATATAACACTGTCTAGTAGATCCAGCTATATAACACTGTCTAGTAGATCCAGCTATATAACACTGTCTAGTAGATCCAGCTATATAACACTGTCCAGTAGATCCAGCTATATAACACTGTCTAGTAGGTCCATTAGATACAGCTATATGACACTGTCTAGTAGGTCCAGCTATATAACACTGTCTAGTAGATCCAGCTATATAACACTGCCCAGTAGATCCAGCTATATAACACTGTTTAGTAGATCTAGTACATCCAGCTATATAACACTGCCCAGTCGATCCAGCTATATAACACTCTCCAGTTGGTCCCGTAGATCCAGTTATATAACACTGTCCAGTAGATCCAGCTATATAACACTGTCCAGTAGATCCAGCTATATAACACTGTCTAGTAGATCCAGCTATATAACACTGTCTAGTAGATCCAGCTATATAACACAGTCCAGTAGATCCAGCTATATAACACTGTTTAGTAGATCCAGCTATATAACACTGTCTAGTAAATCCAGTAGGTCCAGCTATATAACACTGTCTAGTAGATCCAGCTATATAACACTGTCTGGTAGGTCCAGCTATATAACACTGTCTAGTAGGTCCAGCTATATAACACTGTCTAGTAGGTCCAGCTATATAACACTGTCTAGTAGATCCAGCTATATAACACTGTCTAGTAGATCCAGCTATATAACACTGTCTAGTAGATCCAGCTATATAACACTGTCTAGGAGGTCCAGCTATATAACACTGTCTAGGAGGTCCAGCTATATAACACTGTCTAGGAGATCCAGCTATATAACACTGTCTAGGAGATCCAGCTATATAACACTGTCTAGGAGATCCAGCTATATAACACTGTCTAGTAGGTCCAGTAGATACAGCTATATAACACTGTCCAGTAGGTCCAGCTATATAACACTGTCTAGTACATCCAGCTATATAACACTGTCTAGTAGATCCAGCTATATAACACTGTTTAGTAGATCTAGTAGATCCAGCTATATAACACTGTCCAGTAGATCCAGCTATATAACACTGTCTAGTAGGTCCAGTAGATACAGCTATATAACACTGTCTAGTAGGTCCAGCTATATAACACTGTCTAGTACATCCAGCTATATAACACTGCCCAGTAGATCCAGCTATATAACACTGTCCAGTTGGTCCAGTAGATCCAGCTATATAACACTATCTAGTAGGCCCAGTAGATCCAGTTATATAACACTGTCCAGTAGATCCAGCTATATAACACTGTCTACTAGATCCAGCTATTTAACACTGTCTAGTAGATCCAGCTATATAACACAGTCCAGTAGATCCAGCTATATAACACTGTCTAGTAGGTCTAGCTATATAACACTGTCTAGTAGGTCCAGCTATATAACACTGTCTAGTAGGTCCAGCTATATAACACTGTCTAGTCGATCCAGCTATATAACACTGTCCAGTAGATCCAGTAGATCCAGCTATATAACACTGTCCAGTAGGTCCAGTAGATCCAGCTATATAACACTGTCCAGTAGATCCAGCTATATAACACTGTCCAGTAGATCCAGCTATATAACACTGTCCAGTAGATCTAGTAGATCCAGCTATATAACACTGTCTAGTAGATTCAGTTATATAACACTGTCTAGTAGATCCAGCTATAAAACACTGTCCAGTAGGTCCAGTAGATCCTGCTATATAACACTGTCCAGTAGATCCAGCTATATAACACTGTCCAGTAGATCCAGCTATATAACACTGTCCAGTAGATCCAGCTATATAACACTGTCTAGTAGGTCCATTAGATACAGCTATATGACACTGTCTAGTAGGTCCAGCTATATAACACTGTCTAGTAGATCCAGCTATATAACACTGCCCAGTAGATCCAGCTATATAACACTGTTTAGTAGATCTAGTACATCCAGCTATATAACACTGCCCAGTCGATCCAGCTATATAACACTGTCCAGTTGGTCCCGTAGATCCAGTTATATAACACTGTCCAGTAGATCCAGCTATATAACACTGTCCAGTAGATCCAGCTATATAACACTGTCTAGTAGATCCAGCTATATAACACTGTCTAGTAGATCCAGCTATATAACACAGTCCAGTAGATCCAGCTATATAACACTGTTTAGTAGATCCAGCTATATAACACTGTCTAGTAAATCCAGTAGGTCCAGCTATATAACACTGTCTAGTAGATCCAGCTATATAACACTGTCTGGTAGGTCCAGCTATATAACACTGTCTAGTAGGTCTAGCTATATAACACTGTCTAGTAGGTCTAGCTATATAACACTGTCTAGTAGATCCAGCTATATAACACTGTCTAGTAGATCCAGCTATATAACACTGTCTAGTAGGTCTAGCTATATAACACTGTCTAGTAGGTCTAGCTATATAACACTGTCTAGTAGCTCCAGCTATATAACACTGTCTAGTAGCTCCAGCTATATAACACTGTCTAGTAGCTCCAGCTATATAACACTGTCTAGTAGGTCCAGCTATATAACACTGTCTAGTAGGACCAGCTATATAACACTGTCTAGTAGGTCCAGCTATATAACACTGTCTAGTAGGTCCAGCTATATAACACTGTCTATTAGATCCAGCTATATAACACTGTCTAGTAGATCCAGCTATATAACACTGTCCAGTAGATCCAGTAGATCCAGCTATATAACACTGTCTAGTAGATCCAGCTATATAACACTGTCTAGTAGATCCAGCTATATAACACTGTCTAGTAGGTCCAGCTATATAACACTGTCTAGTAGGTCCAGCTATATAACACTGTCTAGTAGGTCCAGCTATATAACACTGTCTAGTAGGTCCAGCTATATAACACTGTCTAGTAGATCCAGCTATAGAACACTGTCTAGTAGATCCAGCTATATAACACTGTCTAGTAGATCCAGCTATATAACACTGTCTAGTAGATCCAGCTATATAACACTGTCTAGTAGATCCAGCTATATAACACTGTCTAGTAGGTCCAGCTATATAACACTGTCTAGTAGGTCCAGCTATATAACACTGTCTAGTAAGTCCAGCTATATAACACTGTCTAGTAGGTCCAGCTATATAACACTTTCCAGTAGATCCAGCTATATAACACTGTCTAGTAGATCCAGCTATATAACACTGTCCAGCAGATCCAGCAAATAACACTGTCTAGTAGGTCCAGTAGATACAGCTATATAACACTGTCTAGTAGGTCCAGCTATATAACACTGTCTAGTAGGTCCAGCTATATAACACTGTCTAGTAGGTCCAGCTATATAACACTGTCTAGTAGATCCAGCTATATAACACTGTCTAGTAGATCCAGCTATATAACACTGTCTAGTAGATCCAGCTATATAACACTGTCCAGTAGATCCAGCTATATAACACTGTCTAGTAGGTCCATTAGATACAGCTATATGACACTGTCTAGTAGGTCCAGCTATATAACACTGTCTAGTAGATCCAGCTATATAACACTGCCCAGTAGATCCAGCTATATAACACTGTTTAGTAGATCTAGTACATCCAGCTATATAACACTGCCCAGTCGATCCAGCTATATAACACTGTCCAGTTGGTCCCGTAGATCCAGTTATATAACACTGTCCAGTAGATCCAGCTATATAACACTGTCCAGTAGATCCAGCTATATAACACTGTCTAGTAGATCCAGCTATATAACACTGTCTAGTAGATCCAGCTATATAACACAGTCCAGTAGATCCAGCTATATAACACTGTTTAGTAGATCCAGCTATATAACACTGTCTAGTAAATCCAGTAGGTCCAGCTATATAACACTGTCTAGTAGATCCAGCTATATACCACTGTCTGGTAGGTCCAGCTATATAACACTGTCTAGTAGGTCCAGCTATATAACACTGTCTAGTAGGTCCAGCTATATAACACTGTCTAGTAGATCCAGCTATATAACACTGTCTAGTAGATCCAGCTATATAACACTGTCTAGTAGATCCAGCTATATAACACTGTCTAGTAGATCCAGCTATATAACACTGTCTAGGAGGTCCAGCTATATAACACTGTCTAGGAGGTCCAGCTATATAACACTGTCTAGGAGATCCAGCTATATAACACTGTCTAGGAGATCCAGCTATATAACACTGTCTAGTAGGTCCAGTAGATACAGCTATATAACACTGTCCAGTAGGTCCAGCTATATAACACTGTCTAGTACATCCAGCTATATAACACTGTCTAGTAGATCCAGCTATATAACACTGTTTAGTAGATCTAGTAGATCCAGCTATATAACACTGTCCAGTAGATCCAGCTATATAACACTGTCTAGTAGGTCCAGTAGATACAGCTATATAACACTGTCTAGTAGGTCCAGCTATATAACACTGTCTAGTACATCCAGCTATATAACACTGCCCAGTAGATCCAGCTATATAACACTGTCCAGTTGGTCCAGTAGATCCAGCTATATAACACTATCTAGTAGGCCCAGTAGATCCAGTTATATAACACTGTCCAGTAGATCCAGCTATATAACACTGTCTACTAGATCCAGCTATTTAACACTGTCTAGTAGATCCAGCTATATAACACAGTCCAGTAGATCCAGCTATATAACACTGTCTAGTAGGTCTAGCTATATAACACTGTCTAGTAGGTCCAGCTATATAACACTGTCTAGTAGGTCCAGCTATATAACACTGTCTAGTCGATCCAGCTATATAACACTGTCCAGTAGATCCAGTAGATCCAGCTATATAACACTGTCCAGTAGGTCCAGTAGATCCAGCTATATAACACTGTCCAGTAGATCCAGCTATATAACACTGTCCAGTAGATCCAGCTATATAACACTGTCCAGTAGATCTAGTAGATCCAGCTATATAACACTGTCTAGTAGATCCAGTTATATAACACTGTCTAGTAGATCCAGCTATAAAACACTGTCCAGTAGGTCCAGTAGATCCTGCTATATAACACTGTCCAGTAGATCCAGCTATATAACACTGTCCAGTAGATCCAGCTATATAACACTGTCCAGTAGATCCAGCTATATAACACTGTCCAGTAGGTCCAGCTATATAACACTGTCCAGTAGGTCCAGCTATATAACATTTCCAGTAGATCTAGTAGATCCAGCTATATAACACTGTCTAGTAGATCCAGCTATATAACACTGTCTAGTAGATCCAGCTATATAACACTGTCTACTAGATCCAGCTATATAACACTGTCTAGTAGGTCCAGCTATATAACACTGTCTAGTAGGTCCAGCTATATAACACTGTCTAGTAGGTTCAGCTATATAACACTGTCTAGTAGGTTCAGCTATATAACACTGTCTAGTAGGTCCAGCTATATAACACTGTCTAGTAGGTCCAGCTATATAACACTGTCTAGTAGGTCCAGCTATATAACACTGTCTAGTAGGTCCAGCTATATAACACTGTCTAGTAGGTCCAGCTATATAACACTGTCTAGTAGGTCCAGTAGATACAGCTATATAACACTGTCTAGTAGGTCCAGCTATATAACACTGTCTAGTACATCCAGCTATATAACACTGCCCAGTAGATCCAGCTATATAACACTGTCTAGTAGGTCCAGTAGATACAGCTATATAACACTGTCTAGTAGGTCCAGCTATATAACACTGTCTAGTACATCCAGCTATATAACACTGCCCAGTCGATCCAGCTATATAACACTGTCCAGTTGGTCCAGTAGATCCAGTTATATAACACTGTCCAGTAGATCCAGCTATATAACACTGTCCAGTAGATCCAGCTATATAACACTGTCTAGTAGATCCAGCTATATAACACTGTCTAGTAGATCCAGCTATATAACACAGTCCAGTAGATCCAGCTATATAACACTGTTTAGTAGATCCAGCTATATAACACTGTCTAGTAAATCCAGTAGGTCCAGCTATATAACACTGTCTAGTAGATCCAGCTATATAACACTGTCTAGTAGGTCCAGCTATATAACACTGTCTAGTAGATCCAGCTATATAACACTGTCTAGTAGATCCAGCTATATAACACTGTCTAGTAGATCCAGCTATATAACACTGTTTAGTAGATCCAGCTATATAACACTGTCTAGTAGATCCAGCTATATAACACTGTCTAGGAGGTCCAGCTATATAACACTGTCTAGGAGGTCCAGCTATATAACACTGTCTAGGAGGTCCAGCTATATAACACTGTCTAGGAGATCCAGCTATATAACACTGTCTAGGAGATCCAGCTATATAACACTGTCTAGTAGATCCAGCTATATAACACTGACTAGTAGGTCTAGCTATATAACACCTTCTAGTAGGTCTAGCACTGTCTAGTAGGTCCAGCTATATAACACTGTCTAGTAGGTCCAGCTATATAACACTGTCTAGTAGATCCAGCTATATAACACTGTCCAGTAGGTCCAGTAGATCCAGCTATATAACACTGTCCAGTAGGTCCAGTAGATCCAGCTATATAACACTGTCCAGTAGATACAGCTATATAACACTGTCCAGTAGGTCCAGCTATATAACATTTCCAGTAGATCTAGTAGATCCAGCTATATAACATTTCCAGTAGATCTAGTAGATCCAGCTATATAACACTGTCTAGTAGATCCAGCTATATATCACTGTCTAGTAGATCCAGCTATATAACACTGTCTAGTAGATCCAGCTATATAACACTGTCTAGTAGATCCAGCTATATAACACTGTCTAGTAGATCCAGCTATATAACACTGTCTAGTAGATCCAGCTATATAACACTGTCTAGTAGATCCAGCTATATAACACTGTCTAGGAGGTCCAGCTATATAACACTGTCTAGGAGGTCCAGCTATATAACACTGTCTAGGAGGTCCAGCTATATAACACTGTCTAGGAGGTCCAGCTATATAACACTGTCTAGGAGGTCCAGCTATATAACACTGTCTAGGAGATCCAGCTATATAACACTGTCTAGGAGATCCAGCTATATAACACTGTCTAGGAGATCCAACTATATAACACTGTCCAGTAGATCCAGCTATATAACACTGTCTAGTAGGTCCAGTAGATACAGCTATATAACACTGTCTAGTAGGTCCAGCTATATGACACTGTCTAGTACATCCAGCTATATAACACTGTTTAGTAGATCTAGTAGATCCAGCTATATAACACTGTCTAGTAGGTCCAGCTATATAACACTGTCTAGTACATCCAGCTATATAACACTGCCCGGTAGATCCAGCTATATAACACTGTCCAGTTGGTCCAGTAGATCCAGCTATATAACACTATCTAGTAGGCCCAGTAGATCCATTTATATAACACTGTCCAGTAGATCCAGCTATATAACACTGTCCAGTAGATCCAGCTATATAACACTGTCCAGTAGATCCAGCTATATAACACTGTCTAGTAAATCCAGTAGGTCCAGCTATATAACACTGTCTAGTAGATCCAGCTATATAACACTGTCTAGTAGATCCAGCTATATAACACTGTCTAGTAGATCCAGCTATATAACACTGTCTAGTAGGTCTAGCTATATAACACTGTCTAGTAGGTCTAGCTATATAACACTGTCTAGTAGCTCCAGCTATATAACACTGTCTAGTAGCTCCAGCTATATAACACTGTCTAGTAGCTCCAGCTATATAACACTGTCTAGTAGGTCCAGCTATATAACACTGTCTAGTAGGTCCAGCTATATAACACTGTCTAGTAGGTCCAGCTATATAACACTGTCTAGTAGGTCCAGCTATATAACACTGTCTATTAGATCCAGCTATATAACACTGTCTAGTAGATCCAGCTATATAACACTGTCCAGTAGATCCAGTAGATCCAGCTATATAACACTGTCTAGTAGATCCAGCTATATAACACTGTCTAGTAGATCCAGCTATATAACACTGTCTAGTAGGTCCAGCTATATAACACTGTCTAGTAGGTCCAGCTATATAACACTGTCTAGTAGGTCCAGCTATATAACACTGTCTAGTAGGTCCAGCTATATAACACTGTCTAGTAGGTCCAGCTATATAACACTGTCTAGTAGATCCAGCTATAGAACACTGTCTAGTAGATCCAGCTATATAACACTGTCTAGTAGATCCAGCTATATAACACTGTCTAGTAGATCCAGCTATATAACACTGTCTAGTAGATCCAGCTATATAACACTGTCTAGTAGGTCCAGCTATATAACACTGTCTAGTAGGTCCAGCTATATAACACTGTCTAGTAAGTCCAGCTATATAACACTGTCTAGTAGGTCCAGCTATATAACACTTTCCAGTAGATCCAGCTATATAACACTGTCTAGTAGATCCAGCTATATAACACTGTCCAGCAGATCCAGCAAATAACACTGTCTAGTAGGTCCAGTAGATACAGCTATATAACACTGTCTAGTAGGTCCAGCTATATAACACTGTCTAGTAGGTCCAGCTATATAACACTGTCTAGTAGGTCCAGCTATATAACACTGTCTAGTAGATCCAGCTATATAACACTGTCTAGTAGATCCAGCTATATAACACTGTCTAGTAGATCCAGCTATATAACACTGTCCAGTAGATCCAGCTATATAACACTGTCTAGTAGGTCCATTAGATACAGCTATATGACACTGTCTAGTAGGTCCAGCTATATAACACTGTCTAGTAGATCCAGCTATATAACACTGCCCAGTAGATCCAGCTATATAACACTGTTTAGTAGATCTAGTACATCCAGCTATATAACACTGCCCAGTCGATCCAGCTATATAACACTGTCCAGTTGGTCCCGTAGATCCAGTTATATAACACTGTCCAGTAGATCCAGCTATATAACACTGTCCAGTAGATCCAGCTATATAACACTGTCTAGTAGATCCAGCTATATAACACTGTCTAGTAGATCCAGCTATATAACACAGTCCAGTAGATCCAGCTATATAACACTGTTTAGTAGATCCAGCTATATAACACTGTCTAGTAAATCCAGTAGGTCCAGCTATATAACACTGTCTAGTAGATCCAGCTATATACCACTGTCTGGTAGGTCCAGCTATATAACACTGTCTAGTAGGTCCAGCTATATAACACTGTCTAGTAGGTCCAGCTATATAACACTGTCTAGTAGATCCAGCTATATAACACTGTCTAGTAGATCCAGCTATATAACACTGTCTAGTAGATCCAGCTATATAACACTGTCTAGTAGATCCAGCTATATAACACTGTCTAGGAGGTCCAGCTATATAACACTGTCTAGGAGGTCCAGCTATATAACACTGTCTAGGAGATCCAGCTATATAACACTGTCTAGGAGATCCAGCTATATAACACTGTCTAGTAGGTCCAGTAGATACAGCTATATAACACTGTCCAGTAGGTCCAGCTATATAACACTGTCTAGTACATCCAGCTATATAACACTGTCTAGTAGATCCAGCTATATAACACTGTTTAGTAGATCTAGTAGATCCAGCTATATAACACTGTCCAGTAGATCCAGCTATATAACACTGTCTAGTAGGTCCAGTAGATACAGCTATATAACACTGTCTAGTAGGTCCAGCTATATAACACTGTCTAGTACATCCAGCTATATAACACTGCCCAGTAGATCCAGCTATATAACACTGTCCAGTTGGTCCAGTAGATCCAGCTATATAACACTATCTAGTAGGCCCAGTAGATCCAGTTATATAACACTGTCCAGTAGATCCAGCTATATAACACTGTCTACTAGATCCAGCTATTTAACACTGTCTAGTAGATCCAGCTATATAACACAGTCCAGTAGATCCAGCTATATAACACTGTCTAGTAGGTCTAGCTATATAACACTGTCTAGTAGGTCCAGCTATATAACACTGTCTAGTAGGTCCAGCTATATAACACTGTCTAGTCGATCCAGCTATATAACACTGTCCAGTAGATCCAGTAGATCCAGCTATATAACACTGTCCAGTAGGTCCAGTAGATCCAGCTATATAACACTGTCCAGTAGATCCAGCTATATAACACTGTCCAGTAGATCCAGCTATATAACACTGTCCAGTAGATCTAGTAGATCCAGCTATATAACACTGTCTAGTAGATCCAGTTATATAACACTGTCTAGTAGATCCAGCTATAAAACACTGTCCAGTAGGTCCAGTAGATCCTGCTATATAACACTGTCCAGTAGATCCAGCTATATAACACTGTCCAGTAGATCCAGCTATATAACACTGTCCAGTAGATCCAGCTATATAACACTGTCCAGTAGGTCCAGCTATATAACACTGTCCAGTAGGTCCAGCTATATAACATTTCCAGTAGATCTAGTAGATCCAGCTATATAACACTGTCTAGTAGATCCAGCTATATAACACTGTCTAGTAGATCCAGCTATATAACACTGTCTACTAGATCCAGCTATATAACACTGTCTAGTAGGTCCAGCTATATAACACTGTCTAGTAGGTCCAGCTATATAACACTGTCTAGTAGGTTCAGCTATATAACACTGTCTAGTAGGTTCAGCTATATAACACTGTCTAGTAGGTCCAGCTATATAACACTGTCTAGTAGGTCCAGCTATATAACACTGTCTAGTAGGTCCAGCTATATAACACTGTCTAGTAGGTCCAGCTATATAACACTGTCTAGTAGGTCCAGCTATATAACACTGTCTAGTAGGTCCAGTAGATACAGCTATATAACACTGTCTAGTAGGTCCAGCTATATAACACTGTCTAGTACATCCAGCTATATAACACTGCCCAGTAGATCCAGCTATATAACACTGTCTAGTAGGTCCAGTAGATACAGCTATATAACACTGTCTAGTAGGTCCAGCTATATAACACTGTCTAGTACATCCAGCTATATAACACTGCCCAGTCGATCCAGCTATATAACACTGTCCAGTTGGTCCAGTAGATCCAGTTATATAACACTGTCCAGTAGATCCAGCTATATAACACTGTCCAGTAGATCCAGCTATATAACACTGTCTAGTAGATCCAGCTATATAACACTGTCTAGTAGATCCAGCTATATAACACAGTCCAGTAGATCCAGCTATATAACACTGTTTAGTAGATCCAGCTATATAACACTGTCTAGTAAATCCAGTAGGTCCAGCTATATAACACTGTCTAGTAGATCCAGCTATATAACACTGTCTAGTAGGTCCAGCTATATAACACTGTCTAGTAGATCCAGCTATATAACACTGTCTAGTAGATCCAGCTATATAACACTGTCTAGTAGATCCAGCTATATAACACTGTTTAGTAGATCCAGCTATATAACACTGTCTAGTAGATCCAGCTATATAACACTGTCTAGGAGGTCCAGCTATATAACACTGTCTAGGAGGTCCAGCTATATAACACTGTCTAGGAGGTCCAGCTATATAACACTGTCTAGGAGATCCAGCTATATAACACTGTCTAGGAGATCCAGCTATATAACACTGTCTAGTAGATCCATCTATATAACACTGTCTAGTAGATCCAGCTATATAACACTGACTAGTAGGTCTAGCTATATAACACCTTCTAGTAGGTCTAGCACTGTCTAGTAGGTCCAGCTATATAACACTGTCTAGTAGGTCCAGCTATATAACACTGTCTAGTAGATCCAGCTATATAACACTGTCCAGTAGGTCCAGTAGATCCAGCTATATAACACTGTCCAGTAGGTCCAGTAGATCCAGCTATATAACACTGTCCAGTAGATACAGCTATATAACACTGTCCAGTAGGTCCAGCTATATAACATTTCCAGTAGATCTAGTAGATCCAGCTATATAACATTTCCAGTAGATCTAGTAGATCCAGCTATATAACACTGTCTAGTAGATCCAGCTATATATCACTGTCTAGTAGATCCAGCTATATAACACTGTCTAGTAGATCCAGCTATATAACACTGTCTAGTAGATCCAGCTATATAACACTGTCTAGTAGATCCAGCTATATAACACTGTCTAGTAGATCCAGCTATATAACACTGTCTAGTAGATCCAGCTATATAACACTGTCTAGGAGGTCCAGCTATATAACACTGTCTAGGAGGTCCAGCTATATAACACTGTCTAGGAGGTCCAGCTATATAACACTGTCTAGGAGGTCCAGCTATATAACACTGTCTAGGAGGTCCAGCTATATAACACTGTCTAGGAGATCCAGCTATATAACACTGTCTAGGAGATCCAGCTATATAACACTGTCTAGGAGATCCAACTATATAACACTGTCCAGTAGATCCAGCTATATAACACTGTCTAGTAGGTCCAGTAGATACAGCTATATAACACTGTCTAGTAGGTCCAGCTATATGACACTGTCTAGTACATCCAGCTATATAACACTGTTTAGTAGATCTAGTAGATCCAGCTATATAACACTGTCTAGTAGGTCCAGCTATATAACACTGTCTAGTACATCCAGCTATATAACACTGCCCGGTAGATCCAGCTATATAACACTGTCCAGTTGGTCCAGTAGATCCAGCTATATAACACTATCTAGTAGGCCCAGTAGATCCATTTATATAACACTGTCCAGTAGATCCAGCTATATAACACTGTCCAGTAGATCCAGCTATATAACACTGTCCAGTAGATCCAGCTATATAACACTGTCTAGTAAATCCAGTAGGTCCAGCTATATAACACTGTCTAGTAGATCCAGCTATATAACACTGTCTAGTAGATCCAGCTATATAACACTGTCTAGTAGACAGTTTTAAAGTGAACAAGGATGAGGCTGAACCCCCTGACAGACACACACACACACACACACACACACACACACACACTTAGACCGCGTTAGATCTGGTTGTCTCTGTCCCAGACGTATATAACACTGTCTAGTAGGTCCAGCTATATAACACTGTCTAGTAGATCCAGCTATATAACACTGTCTAGTAGATCCAGCTATATAACACTGTCTAGTAGATCCAGCTATATAACACTGTCTAGTATATCCAGCTATATAACACTGTCCAGTAGATCCAGCTATATAACACTGTCTAGTAGGTCCAGTAGATACAGCTATATGACACTGTCTAGTAGGTCCAGCTATATAACACTGTCTAGTAGATCCAGCTATATAACACTGCCCGGTAGATCCAGCTATATAACACTGTCTAGTAGATCCAGCTATATAACACTGCCCAGTCGATCCAGCTATATAACACTGTCTAGTAAATCCAGTAGGTCCAGCTTTATAACACTGTCTAGTAGATCCAGCTATATAACACTGTCTAGTAGGTCCAGCTATATAACACTGTCTAGTAGATCCAGCTATATAACACTGTCTAGTAGATCCAGCTATATAACACTGTCTAGTAGATCCAGCTATATAACACTGTCTAGTAGATCCAGCTATATAACACTGTCTAGGAGGTCCAGCTATATAACACTGTCTAGGAGGTCCAGCTATATAACACTGTCTGGGAGGTCCAGCTATATAACACTATCTAGGAGGTCCAGCTATATAACACTGTCTAGGAGATCCAGCTATATAACACTGTCTAGGAGATCCAGCTATATAACACTGTCTAGTAGATCCAGCTATATAACACTGTCTAGTAGATCCAGCTATATAACACTGTCTAGTAGATCCAGCTATATAACACTGACTAGTAGGTCTAGCTATATAACACTGTCTAGTAGGTCTAGCTATATAACACTGTCTAGTAGGTCTAGCTATATAACACTGTCTAGTAGGTCCAGCTATATAACACTGTCTAGTAGGTCCAGCTATATAACACTGTCTAGTAGATCAGGCTATATAACACTGTCCAGTAGATCCAGTAGATCCAGCTATATAACACTGTCCAGTAGATCCAGCTATATAACACTGTCCAGTAGGTCCAGCTATATAACATTTCCAGTAGATCTAGTAGATCCAGCTATATAACACTGTCTAGTAGATCCAGCTATATAACACTCTCTAGTAGATTCAGCTATATAACACTGTCTAGTAGATCCAGCTATATATCACTGTCTAGTAGATCCAGCGATATAACACTGTCTAGTAGATCCAGCTATATAACACTGTCTAGTAGATCCAGCTATATAACACTGTCTAGTAGATCCAGCTATATAACACTGTCTAGTAGATCCAGCTATATAACACTGTCTAGTAGGTCCAGCTATATAACACTGTCTAGGAGGTCCAGCTATATAACACTGTCTAGGAGGTCCAGCTATATAACACTGTCTAGTAGGTCCAGCTATATAACACTGTCTAGGAGGTCCAGCTATATAACACTGTCTAGGAGGTCCAGCTATATAACACTGTCTAGGAGATCCAGCTATATAACACTGTCTAGGAGATCCAGCTATATAACACTGTCTATTAGATCCAACTATATAACACTGTCCAGTAGATCCAGCTATATAACACTGTCTAGTAGGTCCAGTAGATACAGCTATATAACACTGTCTAGTAGGTCCAGCTATATAACACTGTCTAGTACATCCAGCTATATAACACTGTTTAGTAGATCTAGTAGATCCAGCTATATAACACTGTCTAGTAGGTCCAGCTATATAACACTGTCTAGTAGGTCCAGCTATATAACACTGTCTAGTAGGTCCAGCTATATAACACTGTCTAGTAGGTCCAGCTATATAACACTGTCTAGTACATCCAGCTATATAACACTGTTTAGTAGATCTAGTAGGTCCAGCTATATAACACTGTCTAGTAGGTCCAGCTATATAACACTGTCTAGTAGGTCCAGCTATATAACACTGTCTAGTAGGTCCAGCTATATAACACTGTCTAGTAGGTCCAGCTATATAACACTGTCTAGGAGATCCAGCTATATAACACTGTCTAGGAGATCCAGCTATATAACACTGTCTAGGAGATCCAACTATATAACACTGTCCAGTAGATCCAGCTATATAACACTGTCTAGTAGGTCCAGTAGATACAGCTATATAACACTGTCTAGTAGGTCCAGCTATATGACACTGTCTAGTACATCCAGCTATATAACACTGTTTAGTAGATCTAGTAGATCCAGCTATATAACACTGTCTAGTAGGTCCAGCTATATAACACTGTCTAGTACATCCAGCTATATAACACTGCCCGGTAGATCCAGCTATATAACACTGTCCAGTTGGTCCAGTAGATCCAGCTATATAACACTATCTAGTAGGCCCAGTAGATCCATTTATATAACACTGTCCAGTAGATCCAGCTATATAACACTGTCCAGTAGATCCAGCTATATAACACTGTCCAGTAGATCCAGCTATATAACACTGTCTAGTAAATCCAGTAGGTCCAGCTATATAACACTGTCTAGTAGATCCAGCTATATAACACTGTCTAGTAGATCCAGCTATATAACACTGTCTAGTAGACAGTTTTAAAGTGAACAAGGATGAGGCTGAACCCCCTGACAGACACACACACACACACACACACACACACACACTTAGACCGCGTTAGATCTGGTTGTCTCTGTCCCAGACGTATATAACACTGTCTAGTAGGTCCAGCTATATAACACTGTCTAGTAGATCCAGCTATATAACACTGTCTAGTAGATCCAGCTATATAACACTGTCTAGTAGATCCAGCTATATAACACTGTCTAGTATATCCAGCTATATAACACTGTCCAGTAGATCCAGCTATATAACACTGTCTAGTAGGTCCAGTAGATACAGCTATATGACACTGTCTAGTAGGTCCAGCTATATAACACTGTCTAGTAGATCCAGCTATATAACACTGCCCGGTAGATCCAGCTATATAACACTGTCTAGTAGATCCAGCTATATAACACTGCCCAGTCGATCCAGCTATATAACACTGTCTAGTAAATCCAGTAGGTCCAGCTTTATAACACTGTCTAGTAGATCCAGCTATATAACACTGTCTAGTAGGTCCAGCTATATAACACTGTCTAGTAGATCCAGCTATATAACACTGTCTAGTAGATCCAGCTATATAACACTGTCTAGTAGATCCAGCTATATAACACTGTCTAGTAGATCCAGCTATATAACACTGTCTAGGAGGTCCAGCTATATAACACTGTCTAGGAGGTCCAGCTATATAACACTGTCTGGGAGGTCCAGCTATATAACACTATCTAGGAGGTCCAGCTATATAACACTGTCTAGGAGATCCAGCTATATAACACTGTCTAGGAGATCCAGCTATATAACACTGTCTAGTAGATCCAGCTATATAACACTGTCTAGTAGATCCAGCTATATAACACTGTCTAGTAGATCCAGCTATATAACACTGACTAGTAGGTCTAGCTATATAACACTGTCTAGTAGGTCTAGCTATATAACACTGTCTAGTAGGTCTAGCTATATAACACTGTCTAGTAGGTCCAGCTATATAACACTGTCTAGTAGGTCCAGCTATATAACACTGTCTAGTAGATCAGGCTATATAACACTGTCCAGTAGATCCAGTAGATCCAGCTATATAACACTGTCCAGTAGATCCAGCTATATAACACTGTCCAGTAGGTCCAGCTATATAACATTTCCAGTAGATCTAGTAGATCCAGCTATATAACACTGTCTAGTAGATCCAGCTATATAACACTCTCTAGTAGATTCAGCTATATAACACTGTCTAGTAGATCCAGCTATATATCACTGTCTAGTAGATCCAGCGATATAACACTGTCTAGTAGATCCAGCTATATAACACTGTCTAGTAGATCCAGCTATATAACACTGTCTAGTAGATCCAGCTATATAACACTGTCTAGTAGATCCAGCTATATAACACTGTCTAGTAGGTCCAGCTATATAACACTGTCTAGGAGGTCCAGCTATATAACACTGTCTAGGAGGTCCAGCTATATAACACTGTCTAGTAGGTCCAGCTATATAACACTGTCTAGGAGGTCCAGCTATATAACACTGTCTAGGAGGTCCAGCTATATAACACTGTCTAGGAGATCCAGCTATATAACACTGTCTAGGAGATCCAGCTATATAACACTGTCTATTAGATCCAACTATATAACACTGTCCAGTAGATCCAGCTATATAACACTGTCTAGTAGGTCCAGTAGATACAGCTATATAACACTGTCTAGTAGGTCCAGCTATATAACACTGTCTAGTACATCCAGCTATATAACACTGTTTAGTAGATCTAGTAGATCCAGCTATATAACACTGTCTAGTAGGTCCAGCTATATAACACTGTCTAGTAGGTCCAGCTATATAACACTGTCTAGTAGGTCCAGCTATATAACACTGTCTAGTAGGTCCAGCTATATAACACTGTCTAGTACATCCAGCTATATAACACTGTTTAGTAGATCTAGTAGGTCCAGCTATATAACACTGTCTAGTAGGTCCAGCTATATAACACTGTCTAGTAGGTCCAGCTATATAACACTGTCTAGTAGGTCCAGCTATATAACACTGTCTAGTAGGTCCAGCTATATAACACTGTCTAGTAGGTCCAGCTATATAACACTGTCTATTAGGTCCAGCTATATAACACTGTCTAGTAGGTCCAGCTATATAACACTGTCTAGTAGATCCAGCTATATAACAATGTCTAGTAGATCCAGCTATATAACACTGTCTAGTAGATCCAGCTATATAACACTGTCTAGTAGATCCAGCTATATAACACTGTCTAGGAGATCCAGCTATATAACACTGTCTAGTAGATCCAGCTATATAACACTGTCTAGTAGATCCAGCTATATAACACTGTCTAGTAGATCCAGCTATATAACACTGACTAGTAGGTCTAGCTATATAACACTGTCTAGTAGGTCTAGCTATATAACACTGTCTAGTAGGTCCAGCTATATAACACTGTCTAGTAGGTCCAGCTATATAACACTGTCTAGTAGATCAGGCTATATAACACTGTCCAGTAGATCCAGTAGATCCAGCTATATAACACTGTCCAGTAGATCCAGCTATATAACACTGTCCAGTAGATCCAGCTATATAACACTGTCCAGTAGGTCCAGCTATATAACATTTCCAGTAGATCTAGTAGATCCAGCTATATAACACTGTCTAGTAGATCCAGCTATATAACACTGTCTAGTAGATCCAGCTATATAACACTCTCTAGTAGATTCAGCTATATAACACTGTCTAGTAGATCCAGCTATATATCACTGTCTAGTAGATCCAGCTATATAACACTGTCTAGTAGATCCAGCTATATAACACTGTCTAGTAGATCCAGCTATATAACACTGTCTAGTAGATCCAGCTATATAACACTGTCTAGTAGGTCCAGCTATATAACACTGTCTAGTAGGTCCAGCTATATAACACTGTCTAGGAGGTCCAGCTATATAACACTGTCTAGGAGGTCCAGCTATATAACACTGTCTAGTAGGTCCAGCTATATAACACTGTCTAGTAGGTCCAGCTATATAACACTGTCTATGAGGTCCAGCTATATAACACTGTCTAGGAGGTCCAGCTATATAACACTGTCTAGGAGATCCAGCTATATAACACTGTCTAGGAGATCCAGCTATATAACACTGTCTATTAGATCCAACTATATAACACTGTCCAGTAGATCCAGCTATATAACACTGTCTAGTAGGTCCAGTAGATACAGCTATATAACACTGTCTAGTAGGTCCAGCTATATAACACTGTCTAGTACATCCAGCTATATAACACTGTTTAGTAGATCTAGTAGATCCAGCTATATAACACTGTCTAGTAGGTCCAGCTATATAACACTGTCTAGTAGGTCCAGCTATATAACACTGTCTAGTAGGTCCAGCTATATAACACTGTCTAGTAGGTCCAGCTATATAACACTGTCTAGTACATCCAGCTATATAACACTGTCTAGTAGATCCAGCTATATAACACTGTCTAGTAGACAGTTTTAAAGTGAACAAGGATGAGGCTGAACCCCCTGACAGACACACACACACACACACACACACACACACACACTTAGACCGCGTTAGATCTGGTTGTCTCTGTCCCAGACGTATATAACACTGTCTAGTAGGTCCAGCTATATAACACTGTCTAGTAGATCCAGCTATATAACACTGTCTAGTAGATCCAGCTATATAACACTGTCTAGTAGATCCAGCTATATAACACTGTCTAGTATATCCAGCTATATAACACTGTCCAGTAGATCCAGCTATATAACACTGTCTAGTAGGTCCAGTAGATACAGCTATATGACACTGTCTAGTAGGTCCAGCTATATAACACTGTCTAGTAGATCCAGCTATATAACACTGCCCGGTAGATCCAGCTATATAACACTGTCTAGTAGATCCAGCTATATAACACTGCCCAGTCGATCCAGCTATATAACACTGTCTAGTAAATCCAGTAGGTCCAGCTTTATAACACTGTCTAGTAGATCCAGCTATATAACACTGTCTAGTAGGTCCAGCTATATAACACTGTCTAGTAGATCCAGCTATATAACACTGTCTAGTAGATCCAGCTATATAACACTGTCTAGTAGATCCAGCTATATAACACTGTCTAGTAGATCCAGCTATATAACACTGTCTAGGAGGTCCAGCTATATAACACTGTCTAGGAGGTCCAGCTATATAACACTGTCTGGGAGGTCCAGCTATATAACACTATCTAGGAGGTCCAGCTATATAACACTGTCTAGGAGATCCAGCTATATAACACTGTCTAGGAGATCCAGCTATATAACACTGTCTAGTAGATCCAGCTATATAACACTGTCTAGTAGATCCAGCTATATAACACTGTCTAGTAGATCCAGCTATATAACACTGACTAGTAGGTCTAGCTATATAACACTGTCTAGTAGGTCTAGCTATATAACACTGTCTAGTAGGTCTAGCTATATAACACTGTCTAGTAGGTCCAGCTATATAACACTGTCTAGTAGGTCCAGCTATATAACACTGTCTAGTAGATCAGGCTATATAACACTGTCCAGTAGATCCAGTAGATCCAGCTATATAACACTGTCCAGTAGATCCAGCTATATAACACTGTCCAGTAGGTCCAGCTATATAACATTTCCAGTAGATCTAGTAGATCCAGCTATATAACACTGTCTAGTAGATCCAGCTATATAACACTCTCTAGTAGATTCAGCTATATAACACTGTCTAGTAGATCCAGCTATATATCACTGTCTAGTAGATCCAGCGATATAACACTGTCTAGTAGATCCAGCTATATAACACTGTCTAGTAGATCCAGCTATATAACACTGTCTAGTAGATCCAGCTATATAACACTGTCTAGTAGATCCAGCTATATAACACTGTCTAGTAGGTCCAGCTATATAACACTGTCTAGGAGGTCCAGCTATATAACACTGTCTAGGAGGTCCAGCTATATAACACTGTCTAGGAGGTCCAGCTATATAACACTGTCTAGGAGGTCCAGCTATATAACACTGTCTAGGAGGTCCAGCTATATAACACTGTCTAGGAGATCCAGCTATATAACACTGTCTAGGAGATCCAGCTATATAACACTGTCTATTAGATCCAACTATATAACACTGTCCAGTAGATCCAGCTATATAACACTGTCTACTAGGTCCAGTAGATACAGCTATATAACACTGTCTAGTAGGTCCAGCTATATAACACTGTCTAGTAGATCCAGCTATATAACACTGTCTAGTAGATCCAGCTATATAACACTGTCTAGTAGATCCAGCTATATAACACTGTCTAGTAGGTCTAGCTATATAACACTGTCTAGTAGGTCTAGCTATATAACACTGTCTAGTAGGTCCAGCTATATGACACTGTCTAGTAGGTCCAGCTATATAACACTGTCTAGTAGGTCCAGCTATATAACACTGTCTAGTAGGTTCAGCTATATAACACTGTCTAGTAGGTCCAGCTTTATAACACTGTCTAGTAGGTCCAGCTATATAACACTGTCTAGTAGGTCCAGCTATATAACACTGTCTATTAGATCCAGCTATATAACACTGTCTATTAGATCCAGCTATATAACACTGTCTATTAGATCCAGCTATATAACACTGTCTAGTAGGTCCAGCTATATAACACTGTCTAGTAGGTCCAGCTATATAACACTGTCTAGTAGGTCCAGCTATATAACACTGTCTAGTAGGTCCAGCTATATAACACTGTCTAGTAGGTCCAGCTATATAACACTGTCTAGGAGGTCCAGCTATATAACACTGTCTAGGAGGTCCAGCTATATAACACCGTCTAGGAGATCCAGCTATATAACACTGTCTAGTAGATCCAGCTATATAACACTGTCTAGTAGATCCAGCTATATAACACTGTCTAGTAGATCCAGCTATATAACACTGTCTAGTAGGTCCAGCTATATAACACTGTCTAGTAGGTCTAGCTATATAACACTGTCTAGTAGGTCCAGCTATATAACACTGTCTAGTAGGTCCAGCTATATAACACTGTCTAGTAGATCCAGCTATATAACACTGTCTAGTAGGTCCAGCTATATAACACTGTCTAGTAGGTCCAGCTATATAACACTGTCTAGTAGGTCCAGTAGATACAGCTATATAACACTGTCTAGTAGGTCCAGCTATATAACACTGTCTAGTAGATCCAGCTATATAACACTGACTAGTAGATCCAGCTATATAACACTGTCTAGTAGATCCAGCTATATAACACTGTCTAGTATATCCAGCTATATAACACTGTCCAGTAGATCCAGCTATATAACACTGTCTAGTAGGTCCAGTAGATACAGCTATATGACACTGTCTAGTAGGTCCAGCTATATAACACTGTCTAGTAGATCCAGCTATATAACACTGCCCAGTAGATCCAGCTATATAACACTGTTTAGTAGATCTAGTACATCCAGCTATATAACACTGCCCAGTCGATCCAGCTATATAACACTGTCCAGTTGGTCCAGTAGATCCAGTTATATAACACTGTCTAGTAGATCCAGCTATATAACACTGTCTAGTAAGTCCAGCTATATAACACTGTCTAGTAGGTCTAGCTATATAACACTGTCTAGTAGGTCCAGCTATATAACACTGTCTAGTAGGTCCAGCTATATAACACTGTCTAGTAGATCCAGCTATATAACACTGTCCAGTAGATCCAGCTATATAACACTGTCCAGTAGATCCAGCTATATAACACTGTCCAGTAGATCCAGCTATATAACACTGTCTAGTAGATCCAGCTATATAACACTGTCTAGTAGATCCAGCTATATAACACTGACTAGTAGGTCTAGCTATATAACACTGTCTAGTAGGTCCAGCTATATAACACTGTCTAGTAGGTCCAGCTATATAACACTGTCTAGTAGATCCAGCTATATAACACTGTCCAGTAGATCCAGCTATATAACACTGTCCAGTAGATCCAGCTATATAACACTGTCCAGTAGATCCAGCTATATAACACTGTCTAGTAGATCCAGCTATATAACACTGTCTAGTAGATCCAGCTATATAACACTGACTAGTAGGTCTAGCTATATAACACTGTCTAGTAGGTCCAGCTATATAACACTGTCTAGTAGGTCCAGCTATATAACACTGTCTAGTAGATCCAGCTATATAACACTGTCCAGTAGATCCAGCTATATAACACTGTCCAGTAGATCCAGCTATATAACACTGTCCAGTAGATCCAGCTATATAACACTGTCCAGTAGATCCAGCTATATAACACTGTCCAGTAGATCCAGCTATATAACACTGTCTAGTAGATCCAGCTATATAACACTGTCCAGTAGATCCAGCTATATAACACTGTCTAGTAGATCCAGCTATATAACACTGTCTAGGAGATCCAGCTATATAACACTGTCTAGTAGATCCAGCTATATAACACTGTCTAGTAGATCCAGCTATATAACACTGTCTAGTAGATCCAGCTATATAACACTGACTAGTAGGTCTAGCTATATAACACTGTCTAGTAGGTCCAGCTATATAACACTGTCTAGTAGGTCCAGCTATATAACACTGTCTAGTAGATCCAGCTATATAACACTGTCCAGTAGATCCAGCTATATAACACTGTCCAGTAGATCCAGCTATATAACACTGTCCAGTAGATCCAGCTATATAACACTGTCTAGTAGATCCAGCTATATAACACTGTCTAGTAGATCCAGCTATATAACACTGACTAGTAGGTCTAGCTATATAACACTGTCTAGTAGGTCCAGCTATATAACACTGTCTAGTAGGTCCAGCTATATAACACTGTCTAGTAGATCCAGCTATATAACACTGTCCAGTAGATCCAGCTATATAACACTGTCCAGTAGATCCAGCTATATAACACTGTCCAGTAGATCCAGCTATATAACACTGTCCAGTAGATCCAGCTATATAACACTGTCCAGTAGATCCAGCTATATAACACTGTCTAGTAGATCCAGCTATATAACACTGTCCAGTAGATCCAGCTATATAACACTGTCTAGTAGATCCAGCTATATAACACTGTCTAGTAGATCCAGCTATATAACACTGTCTAGTAGATCCAGCTATATAACACTGTCTAGTAGATCCAGCTATATAACACTGTCTAGTAGGTCCAGCTATATAACACTGTCTAGTAGGTCCAGCTATATAACACTGTCTAGTAGGTCCAGCTATATAACACTGTCTAGTAGGTCCAGCTATATAACACTGTCTAGTAAGTCCAGCTATATAACACTGTCTAGTAGGTCCAGCTATATAACACTTTCCAGTAGATCCAGCGATATAACACTGTCTAGTAGATCCAGCGATATAACACTGTCTAGTAGATCCAGCTATATAACACTGTCTAGTAGATCCAGCTATATAACACTGTCTAGTAGGTCCAGCTATATAACACTGTCTAGTACATCCAGCTATATAACACTGCCCGGTAGATCCAGCTATATAACACTGTCCAGTTGGTCCAGTAGATCCAGCTATATAACACTATCTAGTAGGCCCAGTAGATCCAGCTATATAACACTATCTAGTAGGCCCAGTAGATCCAGTTATATAACACTGTCCAGTAGATCCAGCTATATAACACTGTCTAGTAGGTCTAGCTATATAACACTGTCTAGTAGGTCCAGCTATATAACACTGTCTAGTAGGTCCAGCTATATAACACTGTCTCGTAGATCCAGCTATATAACACTGTCTAGTAGATCCAGCTATATAACACTGTCCAGTTGGTCCAGTAGATCCAGTTATATAACACTGTCTAGTAGATCCAGCTATATAACACTGTCTAGTAAGTCCAGCTATATAACACTGTCTAGTAGGTCCAGCTATATAACACTGTCTAGTAGGTCCAGCTATATAACACTGTCTAGTAAGTCCAGCTATATAACACTGTCTAGTAGGTCCAGCTATATAACACTTTCCAGTAGATCCAGCGATATAACACTGTCTAGTAGGTCCAGTAGATACAGCTATATAACACTGTCTAGTAGGTCCAGCTATATAACACTGTCTAGTACATCCAGCTATATAACACTGTCTAGTACATCCAGCTATTTAACACTGTTTAGTAGATCTAGTAGATCCATTTATATAACACTGTCTAGGAGATCCAGCTATATAACACTGTCTAGGAGATCCAGCTATATAACACTGTCTATTAGATCCAACTATATAACACTGACTAGTAGATCCAGCTATATAACACTGTCTAGTAGATCCAGCTATATAACACTGTCTAGTATATCCAGCTATATAACACTGTCCAGTAGATCCAGCTATATAACACTGTCTAGTAGGTCCAGTAGATACAGCTATATGACACTGTCTAGTAGGTCCAGCTATATAACACTGTCTAGTAGATCCAGCTATATAACACTGCCCAGTAGATCCAGCTATATAACACTGTTTAGTAGATCTAGTACATCCAGCTATATAACACTGCCCAGTCGATCCAGCTATATAACACTGTCCAGTTGGTCCAGTAGATCCAGTTATATAACACTGTCTAGTAGATCCAGCTATATAACACTGTCTAGTAAGTCCAGCTATATAACACTGTCTAGTAGGTCCAGCTATATAACACTGTCTAGTAGGTCCAGCTATATAACACTGTCTAGTAAGTCCAGCTATATAACACTGTCTAGTAGGTCCAGCTATATAACACTTTCCAGTAGATCCAGCGATATAACACTGTCTAGTAGATCCAGCTATATAACACTGTCTAGTAGGTCCAGCTATATAACACTGTCTAGTACATCCAGCTATATTACACTGCCCGGTAGATCCAGCTATATAACACTGTCCAGTTGGTCCAGTAGATCCAGCTATATAACACTATCTAGTAGGCCCAGTAGATCCAGTTATATAACACTGTCCAGTAGATCCAGCTATATAACACTGTCCAGTAGATCCAGCTATATAACACTGTCTAGTAGGTCTAGCTATATAACACTGTCTAGTAGGTCCAGCTATATAACACTGTCTAGTAGGTCCAGCTATATAACACTGTCTAGGAGGTCCAGCTATATAACACTGTCTAGGAGGTCCAGCTATATAACACCGTCTAGGAGATCCAGCTATATAACACCGTCTAGGAGATCAAGCTATATAACATTGTCTAGTAGATCCAGCTATATAACACTGTCTAGTAGGTCCAGCTATATAACACTGTCTAGTAGGTCCAGCTATATAACACTGTCTAGTAGGTCCAGCTATATAACACTGTCTAGTAGGTCCAGCTATATAACACTGTCTAGTAGGTCCAGTAGATACAGCTATATAACACTGTCTAGTAGGTCCAGCTATATAACACTGTCTAGTAGATCCAGCTATATAACACTGACTAGTAGATCCAGCTATATAACACTGTCTAGTAGATCCAGCTATATAACACTGTCTAGTATATCCAGCTATATAACACTGTCCAGTAGATCCAGCTATATAACACTGTCTAGTAGGTCCAGTAGATACAGCTATATGACACTGTCTAGTAGGTCCAGCTATATAACACTGTCTAGTAAGTCCAGCTATATAACACTGTCTAGTACGTCCAGCTATATAACACTGCCCAGTCGATCCAGCTATATAACACTGTCCAGTTGGTCCAGTAGATCCAGTTATATAACACTGTCTAGTAGATCCAGCTATATAACACTGTCTAGTAAGTCCAGCTATATAACACTGTCTAGTAGGTCCAGCTATATAACACTGTCTAGTAGGTCCAGCTATATAACACTGTCTAGTAAGTCCAGCTATATAACACTGTCTAGTAGGTCCAGCTATATAACACTTTCCAGTAGATCCAGCGATATAACACTGTCTAGTAGATCCAGCTATATAACACTGTCTAGTAGGTCCAGCTATATAACACTGTCTAGTACATCCAGCTATATTACACTGCCCGGTAGATCCAGCTATATAACACTGTCCAGTTGGTCCAGTAGATCCAGCTATATAACACTATCTAGTAGGCCCAGTAGATCCAGTTATATAACACTGTCCAGTAGATCCAGCTATATAACACTGTCCAGTAGATCCAGCTATATAACACTGTCTAGTAGGTCTAGCTATATAACACTGTCTAGTAGGTCCAGCTATATAACACTGTCTAGTAGGTCCAGCTATATAACACTGTCTAGGAGGTCCAGCTATATAACACTGTCTAGGAGGTCCAGCTATATAACACCGTCTAGGAGATCCAGCTATATAACACCGTCTAGGAGATCAAGCTATATAACATTGTCTAGTAGATCCAGCTATATAACACTGTCTAGTAGGTCCAGCTATATAACACTGTCTAGTAGGTCCAGCTATATAACACTGTCTAGTAGGTCCAGCTATATAACACTGTCTAGTAGGTCCAGCTATATAACACTGTCTAGTAGGTCCAGTAGATACAGCTATATAACACTGTCTAGTAGGTCCAGCTATATAACACTGTCTAGTAGATCCAGCTATATAACACTGACTAGTAGATCCAGCTATATAACACTGTCTAGTAGATCCAGCTATATAACACTGTCTAGTATATCCAGCTATATAACACTGTCCAGTAGATCCAGCTATATAACACTGTCTAGTAGGTCCAGTAGATACAGCTATATGACACTGTCTAGTAGGTCCAGCTATATAACACTGTCTAGTAAGTCCAGCTATATAACACTGTCTAGTACGTCCAGCTATATAACACTGTCTAGTAGGTCCAGCTATATAACACTGTCTAGTAAGTCCAGCTATATAACACTGTCTAGTAGGTCCAGCTATATAACACTTTCCAGTAGATCCAGCGATATAACACTGTCTAGTAGGTCCAGTAGATACAGCTATATAACACTGTCTAGTAGGTCCAGCTATATAACACTGTCTAGTACATCCAGCTATATAACACTGTCTAGTACATCCAGCTATTTAACACTGTTTAGTAGATCTAGTAGATCCATTTATATAACACTGTCTAGGAGATCCAGCTATATAACACTGTCTAGGAGATCCAGCTATATAACACTGTCTATTAGATCCAACTATATAACACTGACTAGTAGATCCAGCTATATAACACTGTCTAGTAGATCCAGCTATATAACACTGTCTAGTATATCCAGCTATATAACACTGTCCAGTAGATCCAGCTATATAACACTGTCTAGTAGGTCCAGTAGATACAGCTATATGACACTGTCTAGTAGGTCCAGCTATATAACACTGTCTAGTAGATCCAGCTATATAACACTGCCCAGTAGATCCAGCTATATAACACTGTTTAGTAGATCTAGTACATCCAGCTATATAACACTGCCCAGTCGATCCAGCTATATAACACTGTCCAGTTGGTCCAGTAGATCCAGTTATATAACACTGTCTAGTAGATCCAGCTATATAACACTGTCTAGTAAGTCCAGCTATATAACACTGTCTAGTAGGTCCAGCTATATAACACTGTCTAGTAGGTCCAGCTATATAACACTGTCTAGTAAGTCCAGCTATATAACACTGTCTAGTAGGTCCAGCTATATAACACTTTCCAGTAGATCCAGCGATATAACACTGTCTAGTAGATCCAGCTATATAACACTGTCTAGTAGGTCCAGCTATATAACACTGTCTAGTACATCCAGCTATATTACACTGCCCGGTAGATCCAGCTATATAACACTGTCCAGTTGGTCCAGTAGATCCAGCTATATAACACTATCTAGTAGGCCCAGTAGATCCAGTTATATAACACTGTCCAGTAGATCCAGCTATATAACACTGTCCAGTAGATCCAGCTATATAACATTGTCTAGTAGGTCTAGCTATATAACACTGTCTAGTAGGTCCAGCTATATAACACTGTCTAGTAGGTCCAGCTATATAACACTGTCTAGGAGGTCCAGCTATATAACACTGTCTAGGAGGTCCAGCTATATAACACCGTCTAGGAGATCCAGCTATATAACACCGTCTAGGAGATCAAGCTATATAACATTGTCTAGTAGATCCAGCTATATAACACTGTCTAGTAGGTCCAGCTATATAACACTGTCTAGTAGGTCCAGCTATATAACACTGTCTAGTAGGTCCAGCTATATAACACTGTCTAGTAGGTCCAGCTATATAACACTGTCTAGTAGGTCCAGTAGATACAGCTATATAACACTGTCTAGTAGGTCCAGCTATATAACACTGTCTAGTAGATCCAGCTATATAACACTGACTAGTAGATCCAGCTATATAACACTGTCTAGTAGATCCAGCTATATAACACTGTCTAGTATATCCAGCTATATAACACTGTCCAGTAGATCCAGCTATATAACACTGTCTAGTAGGTCCAGTAGATACAGCTATATGACACTGTCTAGTAGGTCCAGCTATATAACACTGTCTAGTAGATCCAGCTATATAACACTGCCCAGTAGATCCAGCTATATAACACTGTTTAGTAGATCTAGTACATCCAGCTATATAACACTGCCCAGTCGATCCAGCTATATAACACTGTCCAGTTGGTCCAGTAGATCCAGTTATATAACACTGTCTAGTAGATCCAGCTATATAACACTGTCTAGTAAGTCCAGCTATATAACACTGTCTAGTAGGTCCAGCTATATAACACTGTCTAGTAGGTCCAGCTATATAACACTGTCTAGTAAGTCCAGCTATATAACACTGTCTAGTAGGTCCAGCTATATAACACTTTCCAGTAGATCCAGCGATATAACACTGTCTAGTAGATCCAGCTATATAACACTGTCTAGTAGGTCCAGCTATATAACACTGTCTAGTACATCCAGCTATATTACACTGCCCGGTAGATCCAGCTATATAACACTGTCCAGTTGGTCCAGTAGATCCAGCTATATAACACTATCTAGTAGGCCCAGTAGATCCAGTTATATAACACTGTCCAGTAGATCCAGCTATATAACACTGTCCAGTAGATCCAGCTATATAACACTGTCTAGTAGGTCTAGCTATATAACACTGTCTAGTAGGTCCAGCTATATAACACTGTCTAGTAGGTCCAGCTATATAACACTGTCTAGGAGGTCCAGCTATATAACACTGTCTAGGAGGTCCAGCTATATAACACCGTCTAGGAGATCCAGCTATATAACACCGTCTAGGAGATCAAGCTATATAACATTGTCTAGTAGATCCAGCTATATAACACTGTCTAGTAGGTCCAGCTATATAACACTGTCTAGTAGGTCCAGCTATATAACACTGTCTAGTAGGTCCAGCTATATAACACTGTCTAGTAGGTCCAGCTATATAACACTGTCTAGTACATCCAGCTATATAACACTGTTTAGTAGATCTAATAGGTCCAGCTATATAACACTGTCCAGTTGGTCCAGTAGATCCAGCTATATAACACTATCTAGTAGGCCCAGTAGATCCAGTTATATAACACTGTCCAGTAGATCCAGCTATATAACACTGTCTAGTAGGTCCAGTAGATACAGCTATATAACACTGTCTAGTAGGTCCAGCTATATAACACTGTCTAGTACATCCAGCTATATAACACTGTTTAGTAGATCTAGTAGATCCAGCTATATAACACTGTCTAGTAGGTCCAGCTATATAACACTGTCTAGTACATCCAGCTATATAACACTGCCCGGTAGATCCAGCTATATAACACTGTCCAGTTGGTCCAGTAGATCCAGCTATATAACACTATCTAGTAGGCCCAGTAGATCCAGTTATATAACACTGTCCAGTAGATCCAGCTATATAACACTGTCCAGTAGATCCAGCTATATAACACTGTCTAGTAGGTCTAGCTATATAACACTGTCCAGTAGGTCCAGTAGATCCAGCTATATAACACTGTCCAGTAGATCCAGCTATATAACACTGTTTAGTAGATCTAGTAGATCCAGCTATATAACACTGTCTAGTAGATCCAGCTATATAACACTGTCTAGTAGATCCAGCTATATAACACTGTCTAGTAGATCCAGCTATATAACACTGTCTAGTAGATCCAGCTATATAACACTGACTAGTAGGTCTAGCTATATAACACTGTCTAGTAGGTCTAGCTATATAACACTGTCTAGTAGGTCCAGCTATATAACACTGTCTAGTAGGTCCAGCTATATAACACTGTCTAGTAGATCCAGCTATATAACACTGTCCAGTAGATCCAGCTATATAACACTGTCCAGTAGATCCAGCTATATAACACTGTCCAGTAGATCCAGCTATATAACACTGTCCAGTAGATCCAGCTATATAACACTGTCCAGTAGATCCAGCTATATAACACTGTCTAGTAGATCCAGCTATATAACACTGTCCAGTAGATCCAGTAGATCCAGCTATATAACACTGTCTAGTAGATCCAGCTATATAACACTGTCTAGTAGATCCAGCTATATAACACTGTCTAGTAGATCCAGCTATATAACACTGTCTAGTAGGTCCAGCTATATAACACTGTCTAGTAGGTCCAGCTATATAACACTGTCTAGTAGGTCCAGCTATATAACACTGTCTAGTAGGTCCAGCTATATAACACTGTCTAGTAAGTCCAGCTATATAACACTTTCCAGTAGATCCAGCGATATAACACTGTCTAGTAGATCCAGCGATATAACACTGTCTAGTAGATCCAGCTATATAACACTGTCTAGTAGGTCCAGCTATATAACACTGTCTAGTACATCCAGCTATATAACACTGCCCGGTAGATCCAGCTATATAACACTGTCCAGTTGGTCCAGCAGATCCAGCTATATAACACTATCTAGTAGGCCCAGTAGATCCAGCTATATAACACTATCTAGTAGGCCCAGTAGATCCAGTTATATAACACTGTCCAGTAGATCCAGCTATATAACACTGTCTAGTAGGTCTAGCTATATAACACTGTCTAGTAGGTCCAGCTATATAACACTGTCTAGTAGGTCCAGCTATATAACACTGTCTCGTAGATCCAGCTATATAACACTGTCTAGTAGATCCAGCTATATAACACTGTCCAGTTGGTCCAGTAGATCCAGTTATATAACACTGTCTAGTAGATCCAGCTATATAACACTGTCTAGTAAGTCCAGCTATATAACACTGTCTAGTAGGTCCAGCTATATAACACTGTCTAGTAGGTCCAGCTATATAACACTGTCTAGTAAGTCCAGCTATATAACACTGTCTAGTAGGTCCAGCTATATAACACTTTCCAGTAGATCCAGCGATATAACACTGTCTAGTAGATCCAGCTATATAACACTGTCTAGTAGGTCCAGCTATATAACACTGTCTAGTACATCCAGCTATATTACACTGCCCGGTAGATCCAGCTATATAACACTGTCCAGTTGGTCCAGTAGATCCAGCTATATAACACTATCTAGTAGGCCCAGTAGATCCAGTTATATAACACTGTCCAGTAGATCCAGCTATATAACACTGTCCAGTAGATCCAGCTATATAACACTGTCTAGTAGGTCTAGTTATAACACTGTCTAGTAGGTCCAGCTATATAACACTGTCTAGTAGGTCCAGCTATATAACACTGTCTAGGAGGTCCAGCTATAGAACACTGTCTAGGAGGTCCAGCTATATAACACCGTCTAGGAGATCCAGCGATATAACACCGTCTAGGAGATCAAGCTATATAACATTGTCTAGTAGATCCAGCTATATAACACTGTCTAGTAGGTCCAGCTATATAACACTGTCTAGTAGGTCCAGCTATATAACACTGTCTAGTAGGTCCAGCTATATAACACTGTCTAGTAGGTCCAGCTATATAACACTGTCTAGTACATCCAGCTATATAACACTGTTTAGTAGATCTAGTAGGTCCAGCTATATAACACTGTCCAGTTGGTCCAGTAGATCCAGCTATATAACACTATCTAGTAGGCCCAGTAGATCCAGTTATATAACACTGTCCAGTAGATCCAGCTATATAACACTGTCTAGTAGGTCCAGTAGATACAGCTATATAACACTGTCTAGTAGGTCCAGCTATATAACACTGTCTAGTAAATCCAGCTATATAACACTGTTTAGTAGATCTAGTAGATCCAGCTATATAACACTGTCTAGTAGGTCCAGCTATATAACACTGTCTAGTACATCCAGCTATATAACACTGCCCGGTAGATCCAGCTATATAACACTGTCCAGTTGGTCCAGTAGATCCAGCTATATAACACTATCTAGTAGGCCCAGTAGATCCAGTTATATAACACTGTCCAGTAGATCCAGCTATATAACACTGTCCAGTAGATCCAGCTATATAACACTGTCTAGTAGGTCTAGCTATATAACACTGTCCAGTAGGTCCAGTAGATCCAGCTATATAACACTGTCCAGTAGATCCAGCTATATAACGCTGTTTAGTAGATCTAGTAGATCCAGCTATATAACACTGTCTAGTAGATCCAGCTATATAACACTGTCTAGTAGATCCAGCTATATAACACTGTCTAGTAGATCCAGCTATATAACACTGTCTAGTAGATCCAGCTATATAACACTGTCTAGTAGGTCTAGCTATATAACACTGTCTAGTAGGTCTAGCTATATAACACTGTCCAGTAGGTCCAGTAGATCCAGCTATATAACACTGTCCAGTAGATCCAGCTATATAACACTGTTTAGTAGATCTAGTAGATCCAGCTATATAACACTGTCTAGTAGATCCAGCTATATAACACTGTCTAGTAGATCCAGCTATATAACACTGTCTAGTAGATCCAGCTATATAACACTGTCTAGTAGATCCAGCTATATAACACTGTCTAGTAGATCCAGCTATATAACACTGACTAGTAGGTCTAGCTATATAACACTGTCTAGTAGGTCCAGCTATATAACACTGTCTAGTAGGTCCAGCTATATAACACTGTCTAGTAGATCCAGCTATATAACACTGTCCAGTAGATCCAGCTATATAACACTGTCCAGTAGATCCAGCTATATAACACTGTCCAGTAGATCCAGCTATATAACACTGTCCAGTAGATCCAGCTATATAACACTGTCCAGTAGATCCAGCTATATAACACTGTCTAGTAGATCCAGCTATATAACACTGTCCAGTAGATCCAGTAGATCCAGCTATATAACACTGTCTAGTAGATCCAGCTATATAACACTGTCTAGTAGATCCAGCTATATAACACTGTCTAGTAGATCCAGCTATATAACACTGTCTAGTAGGTCCAGCTATATAACACTGTCTAGTAGGTCCAGCTATATAACACTGTCTAGTAGGTCCAGCTATATAACACTGTCTAGTAGGTCCAGCTATATAACACTGTCTAGTAAGTCCAGCTATATAACACTGTCTAGTAGGTCCAGCTATATAACACTTTCCAGTAGATCCAGCGATATAACACTGTCTAGTAGATCCAGCGATATAACACTGTCTAGTAGATCCAGCTATATAACACTGTCTAGTAGGTCCAGCTATATAACACTGCCCGGTAGATCCAGCTATATAACACTGTCCAGTTGGTCCAGTAGATCCAGCTATATAACACTATCTAGTAGGCCCAGTAGATCCAGCTATATAACACTATCTAGTAGGCCCAGTAGATCCAGTTATATAACACTGTCCAGTAGATCCAGCTATATAACACTGTCTAGTAGGTCTAGCTATATAACACTGTCTAGTAGGTCCAGCTATATAACACTGTCTAGTAGGTCCAGCTATATAACACTGTCTCGTAGATCCAGCTATATAACACTGTCTAGTAGATCCAGCTATATAACACTGTCCAGTTGGTCCAGTAGATCCAGTTATATAACACTGTCTAGTAGATCCAGCTATATAACACTGTCTAGTAAGTCCAGCTATATAACACTGTCTAGTAGGTCCAGCTATATAACACTGTCTAGTAGGTCCAGCTATATAACACTGTCTAGTAAGTCCAGCTATATAACACTGTCTAGTAGGTCCAGCTATATAACACTTTCCAGTAGATCCAGCGATATAACACTGTCTAGTAGGTCCAGTAGATACAGCTATATAACACTGTCTAGTAGGTCCAGCTATATAACACTGTCTAGTACATCCAGCTATATAACACTGTCTAGTACATCCAGCTATTTAACACTGTTTAGTAGATCTAGTAGATCCATTTATATAACACTGTCTAGGAGATCCAGCTATATAACACTGTCTAGGAGATCCAGCTATATAACACTGTCTATTAGATCCAACTATATAACACTGACTAGTAGATCCAGCTATATAACACTGTCTAGTAGATCCAGCTATATAACACTGTCTAGTATATCCAGCTATATAACACTGTCCAGTAGATCCAGCTATATAACACTGTCTAGTAGGTCCAGTAGATACAGCTATATGACACTGTCTAGTAGGTCCAGCTATATAACACTGTCTAGTAGATCCAGCTATATAACACTGCCCAGTAGATCCAGCTATATAACACTGTTTAGTAGATCTAGTACATCCAGCTATATAACACTGCCCAGTCGATCCAGCTATATAACACTGTCCAGTTGGTCCAGTAGATCCAGTTATATAACACTGTCTAGTAGATCCAGCTATATAACACTGTCTAGTAAGTCCAGCTATATAACACTGTCTAGTAGGTCCAGCTATATAACACTGTCTAGTAGGTCCAGCTATATAACACTGTCTAGTAAGTCCAGCTATATAACACTGTCTAGTAGGTCCAGCTATATAACACTTTCCAGTAGATCCAGCGATATAACACTGTCTAGTAGATCCAGCTATATAACACTGTCTAGTAGGTCCAGCTATATAACACTGTCTAGTACATCCAGCTATATTACACTGCCCGGTAGATCCAGCTATATAACACTGTCCAGTTGGTCCAGTAGATCCAGCTATATAACACTATCTAGTAGGCCCAGTAGATCCAGTTATATAACACTGTCCAGTAGATCCAGCTATATAACACTGTCCAGTAGATCCAGCTATATAACACTGTCTAGTAGGTCTAGCTATATAACACTGTCTAGTAGGTCCAGCTATATAACACTGTCTAGTAGGTCCAGCTATATAACACTGTCTAGGAGGTCCAGCTATATAACACTGTCTAGGAGGTCCAGCTATATAACACCGTCTAGGAGATCCAGCTATATAACACCGTCTAGGAGATCAAGCTATATAACATTGTCTAGTAGATCCAGCTATATAACACTGTCTAGTAGGTCCAGCTATATAACACTGTCTAGTAGGTCCAGCTATATAACACTGTCTAGTAGGTCCAGCTATATAACACTGTCTAGTAGGTCCAGCTATATAACACTGTCTAGTAGGTCCAGTAGATACAGCTATATAACACTGTCTAGTAGGTCCAGCTATATAACACTGTCTAGTAGATCCAGCTATATAACACTGACTAGTAGATCCAGCTATATAACACTGTCTAGTAGATCCAGCTATATAACACTGTCTAGTATATCCAGCTATATAACACTGTCCAGTAGATCCAGCTATATAACACTGTCTAGTAGGTCCAGTAGATACAGCTATATGACACTGTCTAGTAGGTCCAGCTATATAACACTGTCTAGTAAGTCCAGCTATATAACACTGTCTAGTAGGTCCAGCTATATAACACTGTCTAGTAGGTCCAGCTATATAACACTGTCTAGTAAGTCCAGCTATATAACACTGTCTAGTAGGTCCAGCTATATAACACTTTCCAGTAGATCCAGCGATATAACACTGTCTAGTAGGTCCAGTAGATACAGCTATATAACACTGTCTAGTAGGTCCAGCTATATAACACTGTCTAGTACATCCAGCTATATAACACTGTCTAGTACATCCAGCTATTTAACACTGTTTAGTAGATCTAGTAGATCCATTTATATAACACTGTCTAGGAGATCCAGCTATATAACACTGTCTAGGAGATCCAGCTATATAACACTGTCTATTAGATCCAACTATATAACACTGACTAGTAGATCCAGCTATATAACACTGTCTAGTAGATCCAGCTATATAACACTGTCTAGTATATCCAGCTATATAACACTGTCTAGTAGGTCCAGCTATATAACACTGTCTAGTAGGTCCAGCTATATAACACTGTCTAGTAGGTCCAGCTATATAACACTGTCTAGTAGGTCCAGTAGATACAGCTATATAACACTGTCTAGTAGGTCCAGCTATATAACACTGTCTAGTAGATCCAGCTATATAACACTGACTAGTAGATCCAGCTATATAACACTGTCTAGTAGATCCAGCTATATAACACTGTCTAGTATATCCAGCTATATAACACTGTCCAGTAGATCCAGCTATATAACACTGTCTAGTAGGTCCAGTAGATACAGCTATATGACACTGTCTAGTAGGTCCAGCTATATAACACTGTCTAGTAGATCCAGCTATATAACACTGCCCAGTAGATCCAGCTATATAACACTGTTTAGTAGATCTAGTACATCCAGCTATATAACACTGCCCAGTCGATCCAGCTATATAACACTGTCCAGTTGGTCCAGTAGATCCAGTTATATAACACTGTCTAGTAGATCCAGCTATATAACACTGTCTAGTAAGTCCAGCTATATAACACTGTCTAGTAGGTCCAGCTATATAACACTGTCTAGTAGGTCCAGCTATATAACACTGTCTAGTAGGTCCAGCTATATAACACTGTCTAGTAAGTCCAGCTATATAACACTGTCTAGTAGGTCCAGCTATATAACACTTTCCAGTAGATCCAGCGATATAACACTGTCTAGTAGATCCAGCTATATAACACTGTCTAGTAGGTCCAGCTATATAACACTGTCTAGTACATCCAGCTATATTACACTGCCCGGTAGATCCAGCTATATAACACTGTCCAGTTGGTCCAGTAGATCCAGCTATATAACACTATCTAGTAGGCCCAGTAGATCCAGTTATATAACACTGTCCAGTAGATCCAGCTATATAACACTGTCCAGTAGATCCAGCTATATAACACTGTCTAGTAGGTCTAGCTATATAACACTGTCTAGTAGGTCCAGCTATATAACACTGTCTAGTAGGTCCAGCTATATAACACTGTCTAGGAGGTCCAGCTATATAACACTGTCTAGGAGGTCCAGCTATATAACACCGTCTAGGAGATCCAGCTATATAACACCGTCTAGGAGATCAAGCTATATAACATTGTCTAGTAGATCCAGCTATATAACACTGTCTAGTAGGTCCAGCTATATAACACTGTCTAGTAGGTCCAGCTATATAACACTGTCTAGTAGGTCCAGCTATATAACACTGTCTAGTAGGTCCAGCTATATAACACTGTCTAGTACATCCAGCTATATAACACTGTTTAGTAGATCTAGTAGGTCCAGCTATATAACACTGTCCAGTTGGTCCAGTAGATCCAGCTATATAACACTATCTAGTAGGCCCAGTAGATCCAGTTATATAACACTGTCCAGTATATCCAGCTATATAACACTGTCTAGTAGGTCCAGTAGATACAGCTATATAACACTGTCTAGTAGCTCCAGCTATATAACACTGTCTAGTACATCCAGCTATATAACACTGTTTAGTAGATCTAGTAGATCCAGCTATATAACACTGTCTAGTAGGTCCAGCTATATAACACTGTCTAGTACATCCAGCTATATAACACTGCCCGGTAGATCCAGCTATATAACACTGTCCAGTTGGTCCAGTAGATCCAGCTATATAACACTATCTAGTAGGCCCAGTAGATCCAGTTATATAACACTGTCCAGTAGATCCAGCTATATAACACTGTCCAGTAGATCCAGCTATATAACACTGTCTAGTAGGTCTAGCTATATAACACTGTCCAGTAGGTCCAGTAGATCCAGCTATATAACACTGTCCAGTAGATCCAGCTATATAACACTGTTTAGTAGATCTAGTAGATCCAGCTATATAACACTGTCTAGTAGATCCAGCTATATAACACTGTCTAGTAGATCCAGCTATATAACACTGTCTAGTAGATCCAGCTATATAACACTGTCTAGTAGATCCAGCTATATAACACTGACTAGTAGGTCTAGCTATATAACACTGTCTAGTAGGTCTAGCTATATAACACTGTCTAGTAGGTCCAGCTATATAACACTGTCTAGTAGGTCCAGCTATATAACACTGTCTAGTAGATCCAGCTATATAACACTGTCCAGTAGATCCAGCTATATAACACTGTCCAGTAGATCCAGCTATATAACACTGTCCAGTAGATCCAGCTATATAACACTGTCCAGTAGATCCAGCTATATAACACTGTCCAGTAGATCCAGCTATATAACACTGTCTAGTAGATCCAGCTATATAACACTGTCCAGTAGATCCAGTAGATCCAGCTATATAACACTGTCTAGTAGATCCAGCTATATAACACTGTCTAGTAGATCCAGCTATATAACACTGTCTAGTAGATCCAGCTATATAACACTGTCTAGTAGGTCCAGCTATATAACACTGTCTAGTAGGTCCAGCTATATAACACTGTCTAGTAGGTCCAGCTATATAACACTGTCTAGTAGGTCCAGCTATATAACACTGTCTAGTAAGTCCAGCTATATAACACTGTCTAGTAGGTCCAGCTATATAACACTTTCCAGTAGATCCAGCGATATAACACTGTCTAGTAGATCCAGCGATATAACACTGTCTAGTAGATCCAGCTATATAACACTGTCTAGTAGGTCCAGCTATATAACACTGTCTAGTACATCCAGCTATATAACACTGCCCGGTAGATCCAGCTATATAACACTGTCCAGTTGGTCCAGTAGATCCAGCTATATAACACTATCTAGTAGGCCCAGTAGATCCAGCTATATAACACTATCTAGTAGGCCCAGTAGATCCAGTTATATAACACTGTCCAGTAGATCCAGCTATATAACACTGTCTAGTAGGTCTAGCTATATAACACTGTCTAGTAGGTCCAGCTATATAACACTGTCTCGTAGATCCAGCTATATAACACTGTCTAGTAGATCCAGCTATATAACACTGTCCAGTTGGTCCAGTAGATCCAGTTATATAACACTGTCTAGTAGATCCAGCTATATAACACTGTCTAGTAAGTCCAGCTATATAACACTGTCTAGTAGGTCCAGCTATATAACACTGTCTAGTAGGTCCAGCTATATAACACTGTCTAGTAAGTCCAGCTATATAACACTGTCTAGTAGGTCCAGCTATATAACACTTTCCAGTAGATCCAGCGATATAACACTGTCTAGTAGATCCAGCTATATAACACTGTCTAGTAGGTCCAGCTATATAACACTGTCTAGTACATCCAGCTATATTACACTGCCCGGTAGATCCAGCTATATAACACTGTCCAGTTGGTCCAGTAGATCCAGCTATATAACACTATCTAGTAGGCCCAGTAGATCCAGTTATATAACACTGTCCAGTAGATCCAGCTATATAACACTGTCCAGTAGATCCAGCTATATAACACTGTCTAGTAGGTCCAGCTATATAACACTGTCTAGTAGGTCCAGCTATATAACACTGTCTAGTAAGTCCAGCTATATAACACTGTCTAGTAGGTCCAGCTATATAACACTTTCCAGTAGATCCAGCGATATAACACTGTCTAGTAGATCCAGCTATATAACACTGTCTAGTAGGTCCAGCTATATAACACTGTCTAGTACATCCAGCTATATTACACTGCCCGGTAGATCCAGCTATATAACACTGTCCAGTTGGTCCAGTAGATCCAGCTATATAACACTATCTAGTAGGCCCAGTAGATCCAGTTATATAACACTGTCCAGTAGATCCAGCTATATAACACTGTCCAGTAGATCCAGCTATATAACACTGTCTAGTAGGTCTAGCTATATAACACTGTCTAGTAGGTCCAGCTATATAACACTGTCTAGTAGGTCCAGCTATATAACACTGTCTAGGAGGTCCAGCTATATAACACTGTCTAGGAGGTCCAGCTATATAACACCGTCTAGGAGATCCAGCTATATAACACCGTCTAGGAGATCAAGCTATATAACATTGTCTAGTAGATCCAGCTATATAACACTGTCTAGTAGGTCCAGCTATATAACACTGTCTAGTAGGTCCAGCTATATAACACTGTCTAGTAGGTCCAGCTATATAACACTGTCTAGTAGGTCCAGCTATATAACACTGTCTAGTACATCCAGCTATATAACACTGTTTAGTAGATCTAGTAGGTCCAGCTATATAACACTGTCCAGTTGGTCCAGTAGATCCAGCTATATAACACTATCTAGTAGGCCCAGTAGATCCAGTTATATAACACTGTCCAGTATATCCAGCTATATAACACTGTCTAGTAGGTCCAGTAGATACAGCTATATAACACTGTCTAGTAGGTCCAGCTATATAACACTGTCTAGTACATCCAGCTATATAACACTGTTTAGTAGATCTAGTAGATCCAGCTATATAACACTGTCTAGTAGGTCCAGCTATATAACACTGTCTAGTACATCCAGCTATATAACACTGCCCGGTAGATCCAGCTATATAACACTGTCCAGTTGGTCCAGTAGATCCAGCTATATAACACTATCTAGTAGGCCCAGTAGATCCAGTTATATAACACTGTCCAGTAGATCCAGCTATATAACACTGTCCAGTAGATCCAGCTATATAACACTGTCTAGTAGGTCTAGCTATATAACACTGTCCAGTAGGTCCAGTAGATCCAGCTATATAACACTGTCCAGTAGATCCAGCTATATAACACTGTTTAGTAGATCTAGTAGATCCAGCTATATAACACTGTCTAGTAGATCCAGCTATATAACACTGTCTAGTAGATCCAGCTATATAACACTGTCTAGTAGATCCAGCTATATAACACTGTCTAGTAGATCCAGCTATATAACACTGACTAGTAGGTCTAGCTATATAACACTGTCTAGTAGGTCTAGCTATATAACACTGTCTAGTAGGTCCAGCTATATAACACTGTCTAGTAGGTCCAGCTATATAACACTGTCTAGTAGATCCAGCTATATAACACTGTCCAGTAGATCCAGCTATATAACACTGTCCAGTAGATCCAGCTATATAACACTGTCCAGTAGATCCAGCTATATAACACTGTCCAGTAGATCCAGCTATATAACACTGTCCAGTAGATCCAGCTATATAACACTGTCTAGTAGATCCAGCTATATAACACTGTCCAGTAGATCCAGTAGATCCAGCTATATAACACTGTCTAGTAGATCCAGCTATATAACACTGTCTAGTAGATCCAGCTATATAACACTGTCTAGTAGATCCAGCTATATAACACTGTCTAGTAGGTCCAGCTATATAACACTGTCTCGTAGATCCAGCTATATAACACTGTCTAGTAGATCCAGCTATATAACACTGTCCAGTTGGTCCAGTAGATCCAGTTATATAACACTGTCTAGTAGATCCAGCTATATAACACTGTCTAGTAAGTCCAGCTATATAACACTGTCTAGTAGGTCCAGCTATATAACACTGTCTAGTAGGTCCAGCTATATAACACTGTCTAGTAAGTCCAGCTATATAACACTGTCTAGTAGGTCCAGCTATATAACACTTTCCAGTAGATCCAGCGATATAACACTGTCTAGTAGATCCAGCTATATAACACTGTCTAGTAGGTCCAGCTATATAACACTGTCTAGTACATCCAGCTATATTACACTGCCCGGTAGATCCAGCTATATAACACTGTCCAGTTGGTCCAGTAGATCCAGCTATATAACACTATCTAGTAGGCCCAGTAGATCCAGTTATATAACACTGTCCAGTAGATCCAGCTATATAACACTGTCCAGTAGATCCAGCTATATAACACTGTCTAGTAGGTCTAGCTATATAACACTGTCTAGTAGGTCCAGCTATATAACACTGTCTAGTAGGTCCAGCTATATAACACTGTCTAGGAGGTCCAGCTATATAACACTGTCTAGGAGGTCCAGCTATATAACACCGTCTAGGAGATCCAGCGATATAACACCGTCTAGGAGATCAAGCTATATAACATTGTCTAGTAGATCCAGCTATATAACACTGTCTAGTAGGTCCAGCTATATAACACTGTCTAGTAGGTCCAGCTATATAACACTGTCTAGTAGGTCCAGCTATATAACACTGTCTAGTAGGTCCAGCTATATAACACTGTCTAGTACATCCAGCTATATAACACTGTTTAGTAGATCTAGTAGGTCCAGCTATATAACACTGTCCAGTTGGTCCAGTAGATCCAGCTATATAACACTATCTAGTAGGCCCAGTAGATCCAGTTATATAACACTGTCCAGTAGATCCAGCTATATAACACTGTCTAGTAGGTCCAGTAGATACAGCTATATAACACTGTCTAGTAGGTCCAGCTATATAACACTGTCTAGTACATCCAGCTATATAACACTGCCCGGTAGATCCAGCTATATAACACTGTCCAGTTGGTCCAGTAGATCCAGCTATATAACACTATCTAGTAGGCCCAGTAGATCCAGCTATATAACACTATCTAGTAGGCCCAGTAGATCCAGTTATATAACACTGTCCAGTAGATCCAGCTATATAACACTGTCTAGTAGGTCTAGCTATATAACACTGTCTAGTAGGTCCAGCTATATAACACTGTCTCGTAGATCCAGCTATATAACACTGTCTAGTAGATCCAGCTATATAACACTGTCCAGTTGGTCCAGTAGATCCAGTTATATAACACTGTCTAGTAGATCCAGCTATATAACACTGTCTAGTAAGTCCAGCTATATAACACTGTCTAGTAGGTCCAGCTATATAACACTGTCTAGTAGGTCCAGCTATATAACACTGTCTAGTAAGTCCAGCTATATAACACTGTCTAGTAGGTCCAGCTATATAACACTTTCCAGTAGATCCAGCGATATAACACTGTCTAGTAGATCCAGCTATATAACACTGTCTAGTAGGTCCAGCTATATAACACTGTCTAGTACATCCAGCTATATTACACTGCCCGGTAGATCCAGCTATATAACACTGTCCAGTTGGTCCAGTAGATCCAGCTATATAACACTATCTAGTAGGCCCAGTAGATCCAGTTATATAACACTGTCCAGTAGATCCAGCTATATAACACTGTCCAGTAGATCCAGCTATATAACACTGTCTAGTAGGTCTAGCTATATAACACTGTCTAGTAGGTCCAGCTATATAACACTGTCTAGTAGGTCCAGCTATATAACACTGTCTAGGAGGTCCAGCTATATAACACTGTCTAGGAGGTCCAGCTATATAACACCGTCTAGGAGATCCAGCGATATAACACCGTCTAGGAGATCAAGCTATATAACATTGTCTAGTAGATCCAGCTATATAACACTGTCTAGTAGGTCCAGCTATATAACACTGTCTAGTAGGTCCAGCTATATAACACTGTCTAGTAGGTCCAGCTATATAACACTGTCTAGTAGGTCCAGCTATATAACACTGTCTAGTACATCCAGCTATATAACACTGTTTAGTAGATCTAGTAGGTCCAGCTATATAACACTGTCCAGTTGGTCCAGTAGATCCAGCTATATAACACTATCTAGTAGGCCCAGTAGATCCAGTTATATAACACTGTCCAGTAGATCCAGCTATATAACACTGTCTAGTAGGTCCAGTAGATACAGCTATATAACACTGTCTAGTAGGTCCAGCTATATAACACTGTCTAGTACATCCAGCTATATAACACTGTTTAGTAGATCTAGTAGATCCAGCTATATAACACTGTCTAGTAGGTCCAGCTATATAACACTGTCTAGTACATCCAGCTATATAACACTGCCCGGTAGATCCAGCTATATAACACTGTCCAGTTGGTCCAGTAGATCCAGCTATATAACACTATCTAGTAGGCCCAGTAGATCCAGTTATATAACACTGTCCAGTAGATCCAGCTATATAACACTGTCCAGTAGATCCAGCTATATAACACTGTCTAGTAGGTCTAGCTATATAACACTGTCCAGTAGGTCCAGTAGATCCAGCTATATAACACTGTCCAGTAGATCCAGCTATATAACACTGTTTAGTAGATCTAGTAGATCCAGCTATATAACACTGTCTAGTAGATCCAGCTATATAACACTGTCTAGTAGATCCAGCTATATAACACTGTCTAGTAGATCCAGCTATATAACACTGTCTAGTAGATCCAGCTATATAACACTGTCTAGTAGATCCAGCTATATAACACTGACTAGTAGGTCTAGCTATATAACACTGTCTAGTAGGTCTAGCTATATAACACTGTCTAGTAGGTCCAGCTATATAACACTGTCTAGTAGGTCCAGCTATATAACACTGTCTAGTAGATCCAGCTATATAACACTGTCCAGTAGATCCAGCTATATAACACTGTCCAGTAGATCCAGCTATATAACACTGTCCAGTAGATCCAGCTATATAACACTGTCCAGTAGATCCAGCTATATAACACTGTCCAGTAGATCCAGCTATATAACACTGTCTAGTAGATCCAGCTATATAACACTGTCCAGTAGATCCAGTAGATCCAGCTATATAACACTGTCTAGTAGATCCAGCTATATAACACTGTCTAGTAGATCCAGCTATATAACACTGTCTAGTAGATCCAGCTATATAACACTGTCTAGTAGGTCCAGCTATATAACACTGTCTAGTAGGTCCAGCTATATAACACTGTCTAGTAGGTCCAGCTATATAACACTGTCTAGTAGGTCCAGCTATATAACACTGTCTAGTAGGTCCAGCTATATAACACTGTCTAGTAAGTCCAGCTATATAACACTGTCTAGTAGGTCCAGCTATATAACACTTTCCAGTAGATCCAGCGATATAACACTGTCTAGTAGATCCAGCGATATAACACTGTCTAGTAGATCCAGCTATATAACACTGTCTAGTAGGTCCAGCTATATAACACTGTCTAGTACGTCCAGCTATATAACACTGCCCGGTAGATCCAGCTATATAACACTGTCCAGTTGGTCCAGTAGATCCAGCTATATAACACTATCTAGTAGGCCCAGTAGATCCAGCTATATAACACTATCTAGTAGGCCCAGTAGATCCAGTTATATAACACTGTCCAGTAGATCCAGCTATATAACACTGTCTAGTAGGTCTAGCTATATAACACTGTCTAGTAGGTCCAGCTATATAACACTGTCTAGTAGGTCCAGCTATATAACACTGTCTCGTAGATCCAGCTATATAACACTGTCTAGTAGATCCAGCTATATAACACTGTCTAGTAGATCCAGCTATATAACACTGTCTAGTAGGTCCAGCTATATAACACTGTCTAGGAGGTCCAGCTATATAACACTGTCTAGGAGGTCCAGCTATATAACACTGTCTAGGAGGTCCAGCTATATAACACTGTCTAGGAGGTCCAGCTATATAACACTGTCTAGGAGGTCCAGCTATATAACACTGTCTAGGAGATCCAGCTATATAACACTGTCTAGGAGATCCAGCTATATAACACTGTCTATTAGATCCAACTATATAACACTGTCCAGTAGATCCAGCTATATAACACTGTCTACTAGGTCCAGTAGATACAGCTATATAACACTGTCTAGTAGGTCCAGCTATATAACACTGTCTAGTAGATCCAGCTATATAACACTGTCTAGTAGGTCCAGCTATATAACACTGTCTAGTAGGTCCAGCTATATAACACTGTCTAGTAGGTCCAGCTATATAACACTGTCTATTAGATCCAGCTATATAACACTGTCTATTAGATCCAGCTATATAACACTGTCTAGTAGATCCAGCTATATAACACTGTCTAGTAGGTCCAGCTATATAACACTGTCTAGTAGGTCCAGCTATATAACACTGTCTAGTAGGTCCAGCTATATAACACTGTCTAGTAGGTCCAGCTATATAACACTGTCTAGGAGGTCCAGCTATATAACACCGTCTAGGAGGTCCAGCTATATAACACCGTCTAGGAGGTCCAGCTATATAACACCGTCTAGGAGATCCAGCTATATAACATTGTCTAGTAGATCCAGCTATATAACACTGTCTAGTAGATCCAGCTATATAACACTGTCTAGTAGATCCAGCTATATAACACTGTCTAGTAGATCCAGCTATATAACACTGACTAGTAGGTCTAGCTATATAACACTGTCTAGTAGGTCCAGCTATATAACACTGTCTAGTAGGTCCAGCTATATAACACTGTCTAGTAGGTCCAGCTATATAACACTGTCTAGTAGATCCAGCTATATAACACTGTCTAGTAGGTCCAGCTATATAACACTGTCTAGTAGGTCCAGCTATATAACACTGTCTAGTAGGTCCAGTAGATACAGCTATATAACACTGTCTAGTAGGTCCAGCTATATAACACTGTCTAGTAGATCCAGCTATATAACACTGACTAGTAGATCCAGCTATATAACACTGTCTAGTAGATCCAGCTATATAACACTGTCTAGTATATCCAGCTATATAACACTGTCCAGTAGATCCAGCTATATAACACTGTCTAGTAGGTCCAGTAGATACAGCTATATGACACTGTCTAGTAGGTCCAGCTATATAACACTGTCTAGTAGATCCAGCTATATAACACTGCCCAGTAGATCCAGCTATATAACACTGTTTAGTAGATCTAGTACATCCAGCTATATAACACTGCCCAGTCGATCCAGCTATATAACACTGTCCAGTTGGTCCAGTAGATCCAGTTATATAACACTGTCTAGTAGATCCAGCTATATAACACTGTCTAGTAAGTCCAGCTATATAACACTGTCTAGTAGGTCCAGCTATATAACACTGTCTAGTAGGTCCAGCTATATAACACTGTCTAGTAGGTCCAGCTATATAACACTGTCTAGTAGGTCCAGCTATATAACACTTTCCAGTAGATCCAGCGATATAACACTGTCTAGTAGATCCAGCTATATAACACTGTCTAGTAGGTCCAGCTATATAACACTGTCTAGTACATCCAGCTATATTACACTGCCCGGTAGATCCAGCTATATAACACTGTCCAGTTGGTCCAGTAGATCCAGCTATATAACACTGTCTAGTAGGCCCAGTAGATCCAGTTATATAACACTGTCCAGTAGATCCAGCTATATAACACTGTCCAGTAGATCCAGCTATATAACACTGTCTAGTAGGTCTAGCTATATAACACTGTCTAGTAGGTCCAGCTATATAACACTGTCTAGTAGGTCCAGCTATATAACACTGTCTAGGAGGTCCAGCTATATAACACCGTCTAGGAGATCCAGCTATATAACACCGTCTAGGAGATCAAGCTATATAACATTGTCTAGTAGATCCAGCTATATAACACTGTCTAGTAGGTCCAGCTATATAACACTGTCTAGTAGGTCCAGCTATATAACACTGTCTAGTAGGTCCAGCTATATAACACTGTCTAGTAGGTCCAGCTATATAACACTGTCTAGTACATCCAGCTATATAACACAGTTTAATAGATCTAGTAGGTCCAGCTATATAACACTGTCCAGTTGGTCCAGTAGATCCAGCTATATAACACTATCTAGTAGGCCCAGTAGATCCAGTTATATAACACTGTCCAGTAGATCCAGCTATATAACACTGTCCAGTAGATCCAGCTATATAACACTGTCTAGTAGGTCTAGCTATATAACACTGTCTAGTAGGTCCAGCTATATAACACTGTCTAGTAGGTCCAGCTATATAACACTGTCTAGTAGATCCAGCTATATAACACTGTCTAGTAGATCCAGCTATATAACACTGTCTAGTAGGTCCAGCTATATAACACTGTCTAGGAGGTCCAGCTATATAACACTGTCTAGGAGGTCCAGCTATATAACACTGTCTAGGAGGTCCAGCTATATAACACTGTCTAGGAGGTCCAGCTATATAACACTGTCTAGGAGATCCAGCTATATAACACTGTCTAGGAGATCCAGCTATATAACACTGTCTATTAGATCCAACTATATAACACTGTCCAGTAGATCCAGCTATATAACACTGTCTAGTAGGTCCAGTAGATACAGCTATATAACACTGTCTAGTAGGTCCAGCTATATAACACTGTCTAGTACATCCAGCTATATAACACTGTTTAGTAGATCTAGTAGATCCAGCTATATAACACTGTCTAGTAGGTCCAGCTATATAACACTGTCTAGTACATCCAGCTATATAACACTGCCCGGTAGATCCAGCTATATAACACTGTCCAGTTGGTCCAGTAGATCCAGCTATATAACACTATCTAGTAGGCCCAGTAGATCCAGTTATATAACACTGTCCAGTAGATCCAGCTATATAACACTGTCCAGTAGATCCAGCTATATAACACTGTCTAGTAGGTCTAGCTATATAACACTGTCCAGTAGGTCCAGTAGATCCAGCTATATAACACTGTCCAGTAGATCCAGCTATATAACACTGTTTAGTAGATCTAGTAGATCCAGCTATATAACACTGTCTAGTAGATCCAGCTATATAACACTGTCTAGTAGATCCAGCTATATAACACTGTCTAGTAGATCCAGCTATATAACACTGTCTAGTAGATCCAGCTATATAACACTGTCTAGTAGATCCAGCTATATAACACTGACTAGTAGGTCTAGCTATATAACACTGTCTAGTAGGTCTAGCTATATAACACTGTCTAGTAGGTCCAGCTATATAACACTGTCTAGTAGGTCCAGCTATATAACACTGTCTAGTAGATCCAGCTATATAACACTGTCCAGTAGATCCAGCTATATAACACTGTCCAGTAGATCCAGCTATATAACACTGTCCAGTAGATCCAGCTATATAACACTGTCCAGTAGATCCAGCTATATAACACTGTCCAGTAGATCCAGCTATATAACACTGTCTAGTAGATCCAGCTATATAACACTGTCCAGTAGATCCAGTAGATCCAGCTATATAACACTGTCTAGTAGATCCAGCTATATAACACTGTCTAGTAGATCCAGCTATATAACACTGTCTAGTAGATCCAGCTATATAACACTGTCTAGTAGGTCCAGCTATATAACACTGTCTAGTAGGTCCAGCTATATAACACTGTCTAGTAGGTCCAGCTATATAACACTGTCTAGTAGGTCCAGCTATATAACACTGTCTAGTAGGTCCAGCTATATAACACTGTCTAGTAAGTCCAGCTATATAACACTGTCTAGTAGGTCCAGCTATATAACACTTTCCAGTAGATCCAGCGATATAACACTGTCTAGTAGATCCAGCGATATAACACTGTCTAGTAGATCCAGCTATATAACACTGTCTAGTAGGTCCAGCTATATAACACTGTCTAGTACGTCCAGCTATATAACACTGCCCGGTAGATCCAGCTATATAACACTGTCCAGTTGGTCCAGTAGATCCAGCTATATAACACTATCTAGTAGGCCCAGTAGATCCAGCTATATAACACTATCTAGTAGGCCCAGTAGATCCAGTTATATAACACTGTCCAGTAGATCCAGCTATATAACACTGTCTAGTAGGTCTAGCTATATAACACTGTCTAGTAGGTCCAGCTATATAACACTGTCTAGTAGGTCCAGCTATATAACACTGTCTCGTAGATCCAGCTATATAACACTGTCTAGTAGATCCAGCTATATAACACTGTCTAGTAGATCCAGCTATATAACACTGTCTAGTAGGTCCAGCTATATAACACTGTCTAGGAGGTCCAGCTATATAACACTGTCTAGGAGGTCCAGCTATATAACACTGTCTAGGAGGTCCAGCTATATAACACTGTCTAGGAGGTCCAGCTATATAACACTGTCTAGGAGGTCCAGCTATATAACACTGTCTAGGAGATCCAGCTATATAACACTGTCTAGGAGATCCAGCTATATAACACTGTCTATTAGATCCAACTATATAACACTGTCCAGTAGATCCAGCTATATAACACTGTCTACTAGGTCCAGTAGATACAGCTATATAACACTGTCTAGTAGGTCCAGCTATATAACACTGTCTAGTAGATCCAGCTATATAACACTGTCTAGTAGGTCCAGCTATATAACACTGTCTAGTAGGTCCAGCTATATAACACTGTCTAGTAGGTCCAGCTATATAACACTGTCTATTAGATCCAGCTATATAACACTGTCTATTAGATCCAGCTATATAACACTGTCTAGTAGATCCAGCTATATAACACTGTCTAGTAGGTCCAGCTATATAACACTGTCTAGTAGGTCCAGCTATATAACACTGTCTAGTAGGTCCAGCTATATAACACTGTCTAGTAGGTCCAGCTATATAACACTGTCTAGGAGGTCCAGCTATATAACACCGTCTAGGAGGTCCAGCTATATAACACCGTCTAGGAGGTCCAGCTATATAACACCGTCTAGGAGATCCAGCTATATAACATTGTCTAGTAGATCCAGCTATATAACACTGTCTAGTAGATCCAGCTATATAACACTGTCTAGTAGATCCAGCTATATAACACTGTCTAGTAGATCCAGCTATATAACACTGACTAGTAGGTCTAGCTATATAACACTGTCTAGTAGGTCCAGCTATATAACACTGTCTAGTAGGTCCAGCTATATAACACTGTCTAGTAGGTCCAGCTATATAACACTGTCTAGTAGATCCAGCTATATAACACTGTCTAGTAGGTCCAGCTATATAACACTGTCTAGTAGGTCCAGCTATATAACACTGTCTAGTAGGTCCAGTAGATACAGCTATATAACACTGTCTAGTAGGTCCAGCTATATAACACTGTCTAGTAGATCCAGCTATATAACACTGACTAGTAGATCCAGCTATATAACACTGTCTAGTAGATCCAGCTATATAACACTGTCTAGTATATCCAGCTATATAACACTGTCCAGTAGATCCAGCTATATAACACTGTCTAGTAGGTCCAGTAGATACAGCTATATGACACTGTCTAGTAGGTCCAGCTATATAACACTGTCTAGTAGATCCAGCTATATAACACTGCCCAGTAGATCCAGCTATATAACACTGTTTAGTAGATCTAGTACATCCAGCTATATAACACTGCCCAGTCGATCCAGCTATATAACACTGTCCAGTTGGTCCAGTAGATCCAGTTATATAACACTGTCTAGTAGATCCAGCTATATAACACTGTCTAGTAAGTCCAGCTATATAACACTGTCTAGTAGGTCCAGCTATATAACACTGTCTAGTAGGTCCAGCTATATAACACTGTCTAGTAGGTCCAGCTATATAACACTGTCTAGTAGGTCCAGCTATATAACACTTTCCAGTAGATCCAGCGATATAACACTGTCTAGTAGATCCAGCTATATAACACTGTCTAGTAGGTCCAGCTATATAACACTGTCTAGTACATCCAGCTATATTACACTGCCCGGTAGATCCAGCTATATAACACTGTCCAGTTGGTCCAGTAGATCCAGCTATATAACACTGTCTAGTAGGCCCAGTAGATCCAGTTATATAACACTGTCCAGTAGATCCAGCTATATAACACTGTCCAGTAGATCCAGCTATATAACACTGTCTAGTAGGTCTAGCTATATAACACTGTCTAGTAGGTCCAGCTATATAACACTGTCTAGTAGGTCCAGCTATATAACACTGTCTAGGAGGTCCAGCTATATAACACCGTCTAGGAGATCCAGCTATATAACACCGTCTAGGAGATCAAGCTATATAACATTGTCTAGTAGATCCAGCTATATAACACTGTCTAGTAGGTCCAGCTATATAACACTGTCTAGTAGGTCCAGCTATATAACACTGTCTAGTAGGTCCAGCTATATAACACTGTCTAGTAGGTCCAGCTATATAACACTGTCTAGTACATCCAGCTATATAACACAGTTTAATAGATCTAGTAGGTCCAGCTATATAACACTGTCCAGTTGGTCCAGTAGATCCAGCTATATAACACTATCTAGTAGGCCCAGTAGATCCAGTTATATAACACTGTCCAGTAGATCCAGCTATATAACACTGTCCAGTAGATCCAGCTATATAACACTGTCTAGTAGGTCTAGCTATATAACACTGTCTAGTAGGTCCAGCTATATAACACTGTCTAGTAGGTCCAGCTATATAACACTGTCTAGTAGATCCAGCTATATAACACTGTCTAGTAGATCCAGCTATATAACACTGTCTAGTAGGTCCAGCTATATAACACTGTCTAGGAGGTCCAGCTATATAACACTGTCTAGGAGGTCCAGCTATATAACACTGTCTAGGAGGTCCAGCTATATAACACTGTCTAGGAGGTCCAGCTATATAACACTGTCTAGGAGATCCAGCTATATAACACTGTCTAGGAGATCCAGCTATATAACACTGTCTATTAGATCCAACTATATAACACTGTCCAGTAGATCCAGCTATATAACACTGTCTAGTAGGTCCAGTAGATACAGCTATATAACACTGTCTAGTAGGTCCAGCTATATAACACTGTCTAGTACATCCAGCTATATAACACTGTTTAGTAGATCCAGCTATATAACACTGTCTAGTAGGTCCAGCTATATAACACTGTCTAGTAGATCCAGCTATATAACACTGTCTAGTAGGTCCAGCTATATAACACTGTCTAGTAGGTCCAGCTATATAACACTGTCTAGTAGGTCCAGCTATATAACACTGTCTAGTAGGTCCAGCTATATAACACTGTCTAGTAGGTCCAGCTATATAACACTGTCTAGTAAGTCCAGCTATATAACACTGTCTAGTAGGTCCAGCTATATAACACTTTCCAGTAGATCCAGCGATATAACACTGTCTAGTAGATCCAGCGATATAACACTGTCTAGTAGATCCAGCTATATAACACTGTCTAGTAGGTCCAGCTATATAACACTGTCTAGTACGTCCAGCTATATAACACTGCCCGGTAGATCCAGCTATATAACACTGTCCAGTTGGTCCAGTAGATCCAGCTATATAACACTATCTAGTAGGCCCAGTAGATCCAGCTATATAACACTATCTAGTAGGCCCAGTAGATCCAGCTATATAACACTGTCCAGTAGATCCAGCTATATAACACTGTCTAGTAGGTCTAGCTATATAACACTGTCTAGTAGGTCCAGCTATATAACACTGTCTAGTAGGTCCAGCTATATAACACTGTCTCGTAGATCCAGCTATATAACACTGTCTAGTAGATCCAGCTATATAACACTGTCTAGTAGATCCAGCTATATAACACTGTCTAGTAGGTCCAGCTATATAACACTGTCTAGTAGGTCCAGCTATATAACACTGTCTAGGAGGTCCAGCTATATAACACTGTCTAGGAGGTCCAGCTATATAACACTGTCTAGGAGGTCCAGCTATATAACACTGTCTAGGAGGTCCAGCTATATAACACTGTCTAGGAGGTCCAGCTATATAACACTGTCTAGGAGATCCAGCTATATAACACTGTCTAGGAGATCCAGCTATATAACACTGTCTATTAGATCCAACTATATAACACTGTCCAGTAGATCCAGCTATATAACACTGTCTACTAGGTCCAGTAGATACAGCTATATAACACTGTCTAGTAGATCCAGCTATATAACACTGTCTAGTAGGTCCAGCTATATAACACTGTCTAGTAGGTCCAGCTATATAACACTGTCTAGTAGGTCCAGCTATATAACACTGTCTATTAGATCCAGCTATATAACACTGTCTATTAGATCCAGCTATATAACACTGTCTAGTAGATCCAGCTATATAACACTGTCTAGTAGGTCCAGCTATATAACACTGTCTAGTAGGTCCAGCTATATAACACTGTCTAGTAGGTCCAGCTATATAACACTGTCTAGTAGGTCCAGCTATATAACACTGTCTAGGAGGTCCAGCTATATAACACCGTCTAGGAGGTCCAGCTATATAACACCGTCTAGGAGGTCCAGCTATATAACACCGTCTAGGAGATCCAGCTATATAACATTGTCTAGTAGATCCAGCTATATAACACTGTCTAGTAGATCCAGCTATATAACACTGTCTAGTAGATCCAGCTATATAACACTGTCTAGTAGATCCAGCTATATAACACTGACTAGTAGGTCTAGCTATATAACACTGTCTAGTAGGTCCAGCTATATAACACTGTCTAGTAGGTCCAGCTATATAACACTGTCTAGTAGGTCCAGCTATATAACACTGTCTAGTAGATCCAGCTATATAACACTGTCTAGTAGGTCCAGCTATATAACACTGTCTAGTAGGTCCAGCTATATAACACTGTCTAGTAGGTCCAGTAGATACAGCTATATAACACTGTCTAGTAGGTCCAGCTATATAACACTGTCTAGTAGATCCAGCTATATAACACTGACTAGTAGATCCAGCTATATAACACTGTCTAGTAGATCCAGCTATATAACACTGTCTAGTATATCCAGCTATATAACACTGTCCAGTAGATCCAGCTATATAACACTGTCTAGTAGGTCCAGTAGATACAGCTATATGACACTGTCTAGTAGGTCCAGCTATATAACACTGTCTAGTAGATCCAGCTATATAACACTGCCCAGTAGATCCAGCTATATAACACTGTTTAGTAGATCTAGTACATCCAGCTATATAACACTGCCCAGTCGATCCAGCTATATAACACTGTCCAGTTGGTCCAGTAGATCCAGTTATATAACACTGTCTAGTAGATCCAGCTATATAACACTGTCTAGTAAGTCCAGCTATATAACACTGTCTAGTAGGTCCAGCTATATAACACTGTCTAGTAGGTCCAGCTATATAACACTGTCTAGTAGGTCCAGCTATATAACACTGTCTAGTAGGTCCAGCTATATAACACTTTCCAGTAGATCCAGCGATATAACACTGTCTAGTAGATCCAGCTATATAACACTGTCTAGTAGGTCCAGCTATATAACACTGTCTAGTACATCCAGCTATATTACACTGCCCGGTAGATCCAGCTATATAACACTGTCCAGTTGGTCCAGTAGATCCAGCTATATAACACTGTCTAGTAGGCCCAGTAGATCCAGTTATATAACACTGTCCAGTAGATCCAGCTATATAACACTGTCCAGTAGATCCAGCTATATAACACTGTCTAGTAGGTCTAGCTATATAACACTGTCTAGTAGGTCCAGCTATATAACACTGTCTAGTAGGTCCAGCTATATAACACTGTCTAGGAGGTCCAGCTATATAACACCGTCTAGGAGATCCAGCTATATAACACCGTCTAGGAGATCAAGCTATATAACATTGTCTAGTAGATCCAGCTATATAACACTGTCTAGTAGGTCCAGCTATATAACACTGTCTAGTAGGTCCAGCTATATAACACTGTTTAGTAGGTCCAGCTATATAACACTGTCTAGTAGGTCCAGCTATATAACACTGTCTAGTACATCCAGCTATATAACACAGTTTAATAGATCTAGTAGGTCCAGCTATATAACACTGTCCAGTTGGTCCAGTAGATCCAGCTATATAACACTATCTAGTAGGCCCAGTAGATCCAGTTATATAACACTGTCCAGTAGATCCAGCTATATAACACTGTCCAGTAGATCCAGCTATATAACACTGTCTAGTAGGTCTAGCTATATAACACTGTCTAGTAGGTCCAGCTATATAACACTGTCTAGTAGGTCCAGCTATATAACACTGTCTAGTAGATCCAGCTATATAACACTGTCTAGTAGATCCAGCTATATAACACTGTCTAGTAGGTCCAGCTATATAACACTGTCTAGGAGGTCCAGCTATATAACACTGTCTAGGAGGTCCAGCTATATAACACTGTCTAGGAGGTCCAGCTATATAACACTGTCTAGGAGGTCCAGCTATATAACACTGTCTAGGAGATCCAGCTATATAACACTGTCTAGGAGATCCAGCTATATAACACTGTCTATTAGATCCAACTATATAACACTGTCCAGTAGATCCAGCTATATAACACTGTCTAGTAGGTCCAGTAGATACAGCTATATAACACTGTCTAGTAGGTCCAGCTATATAACACTGTCTAGTACATCCAGCTATATAACACTGTCTAGTACATCCAGCTATTTAACACTGTTTAGTAGATCTAGTAGATCCAGCTATATAACACTGTCTAGGAGATCCAGCTATATAACACTGTCTAGGAGATCCAGCTATATAACACTGTCTATTAGATCCAACTATATAACACTGTCCAGTAGATCCAGCTATATAACACTGTCTAGTAGGTCCAGTAGATACAGCTATATAACACTGTCTAGTAGGTCCAGCTATATAACACTGTCTAGTACATCCAGCTATATAACACTGTTTAGTAGATCTAGTAGATCCAGCTATATAACACTGTCTAGTAGGTCCAGCTATATAACACTGTCTAGTACATCCAGCTATATAACACTGCCCGGTAGATCCAGCTATATAACACTGTCCAGTTGGTCCAGTAGATCCAGCTATATAACACTATCTAGTAGGCCCAGTAGATCCAGTTATATAACACTGTCCAGTAGATCCAGCTATATAACACTGTCCAGTAGATCCAGCTATATAACACTGTCTAGTAGGTCTAGCTATATAACACTGTCCAGTAGGTCCAGTAGATCCAGCTATATAACACTGTCCAGTAGATCCAGCTATATAACACTGTTTAGTAGATCTAGTAGATCCAGCAATATAACACTTTCTAGTAGATCCAGCTATATAACACTGTCTAGTAGATCCAGCTATATAACACTGTCTAGTAGATCCAGCTATATAACACTGTCTAGTAGATCCAGCTATATATCACTGTCTAGTAGATCCAGCTATATAACACTGTCTAGTAGATCCAGCTATATAACACTGTCTAGTAGATCCAGCTATATAACACTGTCTAGTAGATCCAGCTATATAACACTGTCTAGTAGGTCTAGCTATATAACACTGTCTAGTAGGTCCAGCTATATAACACTGTCTAGTAGGTCCAGCTATATAACACTGTCTAGTAGGTCCAGCTATATAACACTGTCTATTAGATCCAGCTATATAACACTGTCTAGTAGATCCAGCTATATAACACTGTCCAGTAGATCCAGTAGATCCAGCTATATAACACTGTCTAGTAGATCCAGCTATATAACACTGTCTAGTAGATCCAGCTATATAACACTGTCTAGTAGATCCAGCTATATAACACTGTCTAGTAGGTCCAGCTATATAACACTGTCTAGTAGGTCCAGCTATATAACACTGTCTAGTAGGTCCAGCTATATAACACTGTCTAGTAGGTCCAGCTATATAACACTGTCTAGTAGGTCCAGCTATATAACACTGTCTAGTAGGTCCAGCTATATAACACTGTCTAGTAGGTCCAGCTATATAACACTGTCTAGTAAGTCCAGCTATATAACACTGTCTAGTAGGTCCAGCTATATAACACTTTCCAGTAGATCCAGCGATTTAACACTGTCTAGTAGATCCAGCTATATAACACTGTCTAGTAGGTCCAGCTATATAACACTGTCTAGTACATCCAGCTATATAACACTGCCCGGTAGATCCAGCTATATAACACTGTCCAGTTGGTCCAGTAGATCCAGCTATATAACACTATCTAGTAGGCCCAGTAGATCCAGTTATATAACACTGTCCAGTAGATCCAGCTATATAACACTGTCCAGTAGATCCAGCTATATAACACTGTCTAGTAGGTCCAGCTATATAACACTGTCTAGGAGGTCCAGCTATATAACACTGTCTAGGAGGTCCAGCTATATAACACTGTCTAGGAGGTCCAGCTATATAACACTGTCTAGGAGGTCCAGCTATATAACACTGTCTAGGAGGTCCAGCTATATAACACTGTCTAGGAGATCCAGCTATATAACACTGTCTAGGAGATCCAGCTATATAACACTGTCTAGTAGGTCCAGCTATATAACACTGTCTAGTAGGTCCAGCTATATAACACTGTCTAGTAGGTCCAGCTATATAACACTGTCTATTAGATCCAGCTATATAACACTGTCTAGTAGATCCAGCTATATAACACTGTCCAGTAGATCCAGTAGATCCAGCTATATAACACTGTCTAGTAGATCCAGCTATATAACACTGTCTATTAGATCCAGCTATATAACACTGTCTAGTAGATCCAGCTATATAACACTGTCTAGTAGATCCAGCTATATAACACTGTCTAGTAGGTCCAGCTATATAACACTGTCTAGTAGGTCCAGCTATATAACACTGTCTAGTAGGTCCAGCTATATAACACTGTCTAGTAGGTCCAGCTATATAACACTGTCTAGTAGGTCCAGCTATATAACACTTTCCAGTAGATCCAGCGATATAACACTGTCTAGTAGATCCAGCTATATAACACTGTCTAGTAGGTCCAGCTATATAACACTGTCTAGTACATCCAGCTATATAACACTGCCCGGTAGATCCAGCTATATAACACTGTCCAGTTGGTCCAGTAGATCCAGCTATATAACACTATCTAGTAGGCCCAGTAGATCCAGTTATATAACACTGTCCAGTAGATCCAGCTATATAACACTGTCCAGTAGATCCAGCTATATAACACTGTCTAGTAGATCCAGCTATATAACACTGTCTAGTAGGTCCAGCTATATAACACTGTCTAGTAGGTCCAGCTATATAACACTGTCTAGTAGATCCAGCTATATAACACTGTCTAGTAGATCCAGCTATATAACACTGTCTAGTAGATCCAGCTATATAACACTGTCTAGTAGGTCCAGCTATATAACACTGTCTAGGAGGTCCAGCTATATAACACTGTCTAGGAGGTCCAGCTATATAACACTGTCTAGGAGGTCCAGCTATATAACACTGTCTAGGAGGTCCAGCTATATAACACTGTCTAGGAGGTCCAGCTATATAACACTGTCTAGGAGGTCGAGCTATATAACACTGTCTAGGAGATCCAGCTATATAACACTGTCTAGGAGATCCAGCTATATAACACTGTCTATTAGATCCAACTATATAACACTGTCCAGTAGATCCAGCTATATAACACTGTCTAGTAGGTCCAGTAGATACAGCTATATAACACTGTCTAGTAGGTCCAGCTATATAACACTGTCTAGTACATCCAGCTATATAACACTGTTTAGTAGATCTAGTAGATCCAGCTATATAACACTGTCTAGGAGATCCAGCTATATAACACTGTCTAGGAGATCCAGCTATATAACACTGTCTATTAGATCCAACTATATAACACTGTCCAGTAGATCCAGCTATATAACACTGTCTAGTAGGTCCAGTAGATACAGCTGTATAACACTGTCTAGTAGGTCCAGCTATATAACACTGTCTAGTACATCCAGCTATATAACACTGTTTAGTAGATCTAGTAGATCCAGCTATATAACACTGTCTAGTAGATCCAGCTATATAACACTGTCTAGTAGATCCAGCTATATAACACTGTCTAGTAGATCCAGCTATATAACACTGTCTAGTAGATCCAGCTATATAACACTGTCTAGTAGGTCCAGCTATATAACACTGTCTAGTAGGTCCAGCTATATAACACTGTCTAGTAGGTCCAGCTATATAACACTGTCTAGTAGGTCCAGCTATATAACACTGTCTAGTAGGTCCAGCTATATAACACTGTCTAGTAAGTCCAGCTATATAACACTGTCTAGTAGGTCCAGCTATATAACACTTTCCAGTAGATCCAGCGATATAACACTGTCTAGTAGATCCAGCGATATAACACTGTCTAGTAGATCCAGCTATATAACACTGTCTAGTAGGTCCAGCTATATAACACTGTCTAGTACGTCCAGCTATATAACACTGCCCGGTAGATCCAGCTATATAACACTGTCCAGTTGGTCCAGTAGATCCAGCTATATAACACTATCTAGTAGGCCCAGTAGATCCAGCTATATAACACTATCTAGTAGGCCCAGTAGATCCAGTTATATAACACTGTCCAGTAGATCCAGCTATATAACACTGTCTAGTAGGTCTAGCTATATAACACTGTCTAGTAGGTCCAGCTATATAACACTGTCTAGTAGGTCCAGCTATATAACACTGTCTCGTAGATCCAGCTATATAACACTGTCTAGTAGATCCAGCTATATAACACTGTCTAGTAGATCCAGCTATATAACACTGTCTAGTAGGTCCAGCTATATAACACTGTCTAGGAGGTCCAGCTATATAACACTGTCTAGGAGGTCCAGCTATATAACACTGTCTAGGAGGTCCAGCTATATAACACTGTCTAGGAGGTCCAGCTATATAACACTGTCTAGGAGGTCCAGCTATATAACACTGTCTAGGAGATCCAGCTATATAACACTGTCTAGGAGATCCAGCTATATAACACTGTCTATTAGATCCAACTATATAACACTGTCCAGTAGATCCAGCTATATAACACTGTCTACTAGGTCCAGTAGATACAGCTATATAACACTGTCTAGTAGGTCCAGCTATATAACACTGTCTAGTAGATCCAGCTATATAACACTGTCTAGTAGATCCAGCTATATAACACTGTCTAGTAGATCCAGCTATATAACACTGTCTAGTAGGTCTAGCTATATAACACTGTCTAGTAGGTCTAGCTATATAACACTGTCTAGTAGGTCCAGCTATATGACACTGTCTAGTAGGTCCAGCTATATGACACTGTCTAGTAGGTCCAGCTATATAACACTGTCTAGTAGGTTCAGCTATATAACACTGTCTAGTAGGTCCAGCTATATAACACTGTCTAGTAGGTCCAGCTATATAACACTGTCTAGTAGGTCCAGCTATATAACACTGTCTATTAGATCCAGCTATATAACACTGTCTATTAGATCCAGCTATATAACACTGTCTAGTAGATCCAGCTATATAACACTGTCTAGTAGGTCCAGCTATATAACACTGTCTAGTAGGTCCAGCTATATAACACTGTCTAGTAGGTCCAGCTATATAACACTGTCTAGTAGGTCCAGCTATATAACACTGTCTAGGAGGTCCAGCTATATAACACCGTCTAGGAGGTCCAGCTATATAACACCGTCTAGGAGGTCCAGCTATATAACACCGTCTAGGAGATCCAGCTATATAACATTGTCTAGTAGATCCAGCTATATAACACTGTCTAGTAGATCCAGCTATATAACACTGTCTAGTAGATCCAGCTATATAACACTGTCTAGTAGATCCAGCTATATAACACTGACTAGTAGGTCTAGCTATATAACACTGTCTAGTAGGTCCAGCTATATAACACTGTCTAGTAGGTCCAGCTATATAACACTGTCTAGTAGGTCCAGCTATATAACACTGTCTAGTAGATCCAGCTATATAACACTGTCTAGTAGGTCCAGCTATATAACACTGTCTAGTAGGTCCAGCTATATAACACTGTCTAGTAGGTCCAGTAGATACAGCTATATAACACTGTCTAGTAGGTCCAGCTATATAACACTGTCTAGTAGATCCAGCTATATAACACTGACTAGTAGATCCAGCTATATAACACTGTCTAGTAGATCCAGCTATATAACACTGTCTAGTATATCCAGCTATATAACACTGTCCAGTAGATCCAGCTATATAACACTGTCTAGTAGGTCCAGTAGATACAGCTATATGACACTGTCTAGTAGGTCCAGCTATATAACACTGTCTAGTAGATCCAGCTATATAACACTGCCCAGTAGATCCAGCTATATAACACTGTTTAGTAGATCTAGTACATCCAGCTATATAACACTGCCCAGTCGATCCAGCTATATAACACTGTCCAGTTGGTCCAGTAGATCCAGTTATATAACACTGTCTAGTAGATCCAGCTATATAACACTGTCTAGTAAGTCCAGCTATATAACACTGTCTAGTAGGTCCAGCTATATAACACTGTCTAGTAGGTCCAGCTATATAACACTGTCTAGTAGGTCCAGCTATATAACACTGTCTAGTAGGTCCAGCTATATAACACTTTCCAGTAGATCCAGCGATATAACACTGTCTAGTAGATCCAGCTATATAACACTGTCTAGTAGGTCCAGCTATATAACACTGTCTAGTACATCCAGCTATATTACACTGCCCGGTAGATCCAGCTATATAACACTGTCCAGTTGGTCCAGTAGATCCAGCTATATAACACTGTCTAGTAGGCCCAGTAGATCCAGTTATATAACACTGTCCAGTAGATCCAGCTATATAACACTGTCCAGTAGATCCAGCTATATAACACTGTCTAGTAGGTCTAGCTATATAACACTGTCTAGTAGGTCCAGCTATATAACACTGTCTAGTAGGTCCAGCTATATAACACTGTCTAGGAGGTCCAGCTATATAACACCGTCTAGGAGATCCAGCTATATAACACCGTCTAGGAGATCAAGCTATATAACATTGTCTAGTAGATCCAGCTATATAACACTGTCTAGTAGGTCCAGCTATATAACACTGTCTAGTAGGTCCAGCTATATAACACTGTCTAGTAGGTCCAGCTATATAACACTGTCTAGTAGGTCCAGCTATATAACACTGTCTAGTACATCCAGCTATATAACACAGTTTAATAGATCTAGTAGGTCCAGCTATATAACACTGTCCAGTTGGTCCAGTAGATCCAGCTATATAACACTATCTAGTAGGCCCAGTAGATCCAGTTATATAACACTGTCCAGTAGATCCAGCTATATAACACTGTCCAGTAGATCCAGCTATATAACACTGTCTAGTAGGTCTAGCTATATAACACTGTCTAGTAGGTCCAGCTATATAACACTGTCTAGTAGGTCCAGCTATATAACACTGTCTAGTAGATCCAGCTATATAACACTGTCTAGTAGATCCAGCTATATAACACTGTCTAGTAGGTCCAGCTATATAACACTGTCTAGGAGGTCCAGCTATATAACACTGTCTAGGAGGTCCAGCTATATAACACTGTCTAGGAGGTCCAGCTATATAACACTGTCTAGGAGGTCCAGCTATATAACACTGTCTAGGAGATCCAGCTATATAACACTGTCTAGGAGATCCAGCTATATAACACTGTCTATTAGATCCAACTATATAACACTGTCCAGTAGATCCAGCTATATAACACTGTCTAGTAGGTCCAGTAGATACAGCTATATAACACTGTCTAGTAGGTCCAGCTATATAACACTGTCTAGTACATCCAGCTATATAACACTGTCTAGTACATCCAGCTATTTAACACTGTTTAGTAGATCTAGTAGATCCAGCTATATAACACTGTCTAGGAGATCCAGCTATATAACACTGTCTAGGAGATCCAGCTATATAACACTGTCTATTAGATCCAACTATATAACACTGTCCAGTAGATCCAGCTATATAACACTGTCTAGTAGGTCCAGTAGATACAGCTATATAACACTGTCTAGTAGGTCCAGCTATATAACACTGTCTAGTACATCCAGCTATATAACACTGTTTAGTAGATCTAGTAGATCCAGCTATATAACACTGTCTAGTAGGTCCAGCTATATAACACTGTCTAGTACATCCAGCTATATAACACTGCCCGGTAGATCCAGCTATATAACACTGTCCAGTTGGTCCAGTAGATCCAGCTATATAACACTATCTAGTAGGCCCAGTAGATCCAGTTATATAACACTGTCCAGTAGATCCAGCTATATAACACTGTCCAGTAGATCCAGCTATATAACACTGTCTAGTAGGTCTAGCTATATAACACTGTCCAGTAGGTCCAGTAGATCCAGCTATATAACACTGTCCAGTAGATCCAGCTATATAACACTGTTTAGTAGATCTAGTAGATCCAGCAATATAACACTTTCTAGTAGATCCAGCTATATAACACTGTCTAGTAGATCCAGCTATATAACACTGTCTAGTAGATCCAGCTATATAACACTGTCTAGTAGATCCAGCTATATATCACTGTCTAGTAGATCCAGCTATATAACACTGTCTAGTAGATCCAGCTATATAACACTGTCTAGTAGATCCAGCTATATAACACTGTCTAGTAGATCCAGCTATATAACACTGTCTAGTAGGTCTAGCTATATAACACTGTCTAGTAGGTCCAGCTATATAACACTGTCTAGTAGGTCCAGCTATATAACACTGTCTAGTAGGTCCAGCTATATAACACTGTCTATTAGATCCAGCTATATAACACTGTCTAGTAGATCCAGCTATATAACACTGTCCAGTAGATCCAGTAGATCCAGCTATATAACACTGTCTAGTAGATCCAGCTATATAACACTGTCTAGTAGATCCAGCTATATAACACTGTCTAGTAGATCCAGCTATATAACACTGTCTAGTAGGTCCAGCTATATAACACTGTCTAGTAGGTCCAGCTATATAACACTGTCTAGTAGGTCCAGCTATATAACACTGTCTAGTAGGTCCAGCTATATAACACTGTCTAGTAGGTCCAGCTATATAACACTGTCTAGTAGGTCCAGCTATATAACACTGTCTAGTAGGTCCAGCTATATAACACTGTCTAGTAAGTCCAGCTATATAACACTGTCTAGTAGGTCCAGCTATATAACACTTTCCAGTAGATCCAGCGATTTAACACTGTCTAGTAGATCCAGCTATATAACACTGTCTAGTAGGTCCAGCTATATAACACTGTCTAGTACATCCAGCTATATAACACTGCCCGGTAGATCCAGCTATATAACACTGTCCAGTTGGTCCAGTAGATCCAGCTATATAACACTATCTAGTAGGCCCAGTAGATCCAGTTATATAACACTGTCCAGTAGATCCAGCTATATAACACTGTCCAGTAGATCCAGCTATATAACACTGTCTAGTAGGTCTAGCTATATAACACTGTCTAGTAGGTCCAGCTATATAACACTGTCTAGTAGGTCCAGCTATATAACACTGTCTAGTAGATCCAGCTATATAACACTGTCTAGTAGATCCAGCTATATAACACTGTCTAGTAGATCCAGCTATATAACACTGTCTAGTAGGTCCAGCTATATAACACTGTCTAGGAGGTCCAGCTATATAACACTGTCTAGGAGGTCCAGCTATATAACACTGTCTAGGAGGTCCAGCTATATAACACTGTCTAGGAGGTCCAGCTATATAACACTGTCTAGGAGGTCCAGCTATATAACACTGTCTAGGAGATCCAGCTATATAACACTGTCTAGGAGATCCAGCTATATAACACTGTCTAGTAGGTCCAGCTATATAACACTGTCTAGTAGGTCCAGCTATATAACACTGTCTAGTAGGTCCAGCTATATAACACTGTCTATTAGATCCAGCTATATAACACTGTCTAGTAGATCCAGCTATATAACACTGTCCAGTAGATCCAGTAGATCCAGCTATATAACACTGTCTAGTAGATCCAGCTATATAACACTGTCTATTAGATCCAGCTATATAACACTGTCTAGTAGATCCAGCTATATAACACTGTCTAGTAGATCCAGCTATATAACACTGTCTAGTAGGTCCAGCTATATAACACTGTCTAGTAGGTCCAGCTATATAACACTGTCTAGTAGGTCCAGCTATATAACACTGTCTAGTAGGTCCAGCTATATAACACTGTCTAGTAGGTCCAGCTATATAACACTGTCTAGTAGGTCCAGCTATATAACACTTTCCAGTAGATCCAGCGATATAACACTGTCTAGTAGATCCAGCTATATAACACTGTCTAGTAGGTCCAGCTATATAACACTGTCTAGTACATCCAGCTATATAACACTGCCCGGTAGATCCAGCTATATAACACTGTCCAGTTGGTCCAGTAGATCCAGCTATATAACACTATCTAGTAGGCCCAGTAGATCCAGTTATATAACACTGTCCAGTAGATCCAGCTATATAACACTGTCCAGTAGATCCAGCTATATAACACTGTCTAGTAGATCCAGCTATATAACACTGTCTAGTAGGTCCAGCTATATAACACTGTCTAGTAGGTCCAGCTATATAACACTGTCTAGTAGATCCAGCTATATAACACTGTCTAGTAGATCCAGCTATATAACACTGTCTAGTAGATCCAGCTATATAACACTGTCTAGTAGGTCCAGCTATATAACACTGTCTAGGAGGTCCAGCTATATAACACTGTCTAGGAGGTCCAGCTATATAACACTGTCTAGGAGGTCCAGCTATATAACACTGTCTAGGAGGTCCAGCTATATAACACTGTCTAGGAGGTCCAGCTATATAACACTGTCTAGGAGGTCGAGCTATATAACACTGTCTAGGAGATCCAGCTATATAACACTGTCTAGGAGATCCAGCTATATAACACTGTCTATTAGATCCAACTATATAACACTGTCCAGTAGATCCAGCTATATAACACTGTCTAGTAGGTCCAGTAGATACAGCTATATAACACTGTCTAGTAGGTCCAGCTATATAACACTGTCTAGTACATCCAGCTATATAACACTGTTTAGTAGATCTAGTAGATCCAGCTATATAACACTGTCTAGGAGATCCAGCTATATAACACTGTCTAGGAGATCCAGCTATATAACACTGTTTAGTAGATCTAGTAGATCCAGCTATATAACACTGTCTAGTAGATCCAGCTATATAACACTGTCTAGTAGATCCAGCTATATAACACTGTCTAGTAGATCCAGCTATATAACACTGTCTAGTAGATCCAGCTATATAACACTGTCTAGTAGGTCCAGCTATATAACACTGTCTAGTAGGTCCAGCTATATAACACTGTCTAGTAGGTCCAGCTATATAACACTGTCTAGTAGGTCCAGCTATATAACACTGTCTAGTAGGTCCAGCTATATAACACTTTCCAGTAGATCCAGCGATATAACACTGTCTAGTAGATCCAGCTATATAACACTGTCTAGTAGGTCCAGCTATATAACACTGTCTAGTACATCCAGCTATATAACACTGCCCGGTAGATCCAGCTATATAACACTGTCCAGTTGGTCCAGTAGATCCAGCTATATAACACTATCTAGTAGGCCCAGTAGATCCAGTTATATAACACTGTCCAGTAGATCCAGCTATATAACACTGTCCAGTAGATCCAGCTATATAACACTGTCTAGTAGGTCTAGCTATATAACACTGTCTAGTAGGTCCAGCTATATAACACTGTCTAGTAGGTCCAGCTATATAACACTGTCTAGTAGATCCAGCTATATAACACTGTCTAGTAGATCCAGCTATATAACACTGTCTAGTAGATCCAGCTATATAACACTGTCTAGTAGGTCCAGCTATATAACACTGTCTAGGAGGTCCAGCTATATAACACTGTCTAGGAGGTCCAGCTATATAACACTGTCTAGGAGGTCCAGCTATATAACACTGTCTAGGAGGTCCAGCTATATAACACTGTCTAGGAGGTCCAGCTATATAACACTGTCTAGGAGATCCAGCTATATAACACTGTCTAGGAGATCCAGCTATATAACACTGTCTATTAGATCCAACTATATAACACTGTCCAGTAGATCCAGCTATATAACACTGTCTAGTAGGTCCAGTAGATACAGCTATATAACACTGTCTAGTAGGTCCAGCTATATAACACTGTCTAGTACATCCAGCTATATAACACTGTTTAGTAGATCTAGTAGATCCAGCTATATAACACTGTCTAGGAGATCCAGCTATATAACACTGTCTAGGAGATCCAGCTATATAACACTGTCTATTAGATCCAACTATATAACACTGTCCAGTAGATCCAGCTATATAACACTGTCTAGTAGGTCCAGTAGATACAGCTATATAACACTGTCTAGTAGGTCCAGCTATATAACACTGTCTAGTACATCCAGCTATATAACACTGTTTAGTAGATCTAGTAGATCCAGCTATATAACACTGTCTAGTAGATCCAGCTATATAACACTGTCTAGTAGATCCAGCTATATAACACTGTCTAGTAGATCCAGCTATATAACACTGTCTAGTAGATCCAGCTATATAACACTGACTAGTAGGTCTAGCTATATAACACTGTCTAGTAGGTCTAGCTATATAACACTGTCTAGTAGGTCCAGCTATATAACACTGTCTAGTAGGTCCAGCTATATAACACTGTCTAGTAGATCCAGCTATATAACACTGTCCAGTAGATCCAGCTATATAACACTGTCCAGTAGATCCAGCTATATAACACTGTCCAGTAGATCCAGCTATATAACACTGTCCAGTAGGTCCAACTATATAACATTTCCAGTAGATCTAGTAGATCCAGCTATATAACACTGTCTAGTAGATCCAGCTATATAACACTGTCTAGTAGATCCAGCTATATATCACTGTCTAGTAGATCCAGCTATATAACACTGTCTAGTAGGTCCAGCTATATAACGCTGTCTAGTAGGTCCAGCTATATAACACTGTCTAGTAGGTCCAGCTATATAACGCTGTCTAGTAGGTCCAGCTATATAACACTGTCTAGTAAGTCCAGCTATATAACACTGTCTAGTAGGTCCAGCTATATAACACTTTCCAGTAGATCCAGCTATATAACACTGTCTAGTAGATCCAGCTATATAACACTGTCCAGTAGATCCAGCAAATAACACTGTCTAGTAGGTCCAGTAGATACAGCTATATAACACTGTCTAGTAGGTCCAGCTATATAACACTGTCTAGTAGGTCCAGCTATATAACACTGTCTAGTAGGTCCAGCTATATAACACTGTCTAGTAGATCCAGCTATATAACACTGTCCAGTAGATCCAGCTATATAACACTGTCTAGTAGGTCCAGTAGATACAGCTATATGACACTATCTAGTAGGTCCAGCTATATAACACTGCCCAGTAGATCCAGCTATATAACACTGTTTAGTAGATCTAGTACATCCAGCTATATAACACTGCCCAGTAGATCCAGCTATATAAAACTGTCCAGTTGGTCCAGTAGATCCAGCTATATAACACTGTCTAGTAGATCCAGCTATATAACACTGTCTAGTAGATCCAGCTATATATCACTGTCTAGTAGATCCAGCTATATAACACTGTCTAGTAGGTCCAGCTATATAACACTGTCTAGTAGGTCCAGCTATATAACACTGTCTAGTAGGTCCAGCTATATAACACTGTCTAGTAGGTCCAGCTATATAACACTGTCTAGTAGGTCCAGCTATATAACACTGTCTAGTAGGTCCAGCTATATAACACTGTCTAGTAGGTCCAGCTATATAACACTGTCTAGTAGATCCAGCTATATAACACTGTCCAGTAGATCCAGCTATATAACACTGTCTAGTAGGTCTAGCTATATAACACTGTCTAGTAGGTCTAGCTATATAACACTGTCTAGTAGGTCCAGCTATATAACACTGTCTAGTAGGTCCAGCTATATAACACTGTCTAGTAGATCCAGCTATATAACACTGTCTAGTAGATCCAGCTATATAACACTGTCTAGTAGATCCAGCTATATAACACTGTCCAGTAGATCCAGCTATATAACACTGTCTAGTAGGTCCAGTAGATACAGCTATATAACACTGTCTAGTAGGTCCAGCTATATAACACTGTCTAGTACATCCAGCTATATAACACTGTTTAGTAGATCTAGTAGATCCAGCTATATAACACTGTCTAGGAGATCCAGCTATATAACACTGTCTAGGAGATCCAGCTATATAACACTGTCTATTAGATCCAACTATATAACACTGTCCAGTAGATCCAGCTATATAACACTGTTTAGTAGGTCCAGTAGATACAGCTATATAACACTGTCTAGTAGATACAGCTATATAACACTGTCTAGTAGGTCCAGCTATATAACACTGTCTAGTACATCCAGCTATATAACACTGTTTAGTAGATCTAGTAGATCCAGCTATATAACACTGTCTAGTAGGTCCAGCTATATAACACTGTCTAGTACATCCAGCTATATAACACTGCCCGGTAGATCCAGCTATATAACACTGTCCAGTTGGTCCAGTAGATCCAGCTATATAACACTATCTAGTAGGCCCAGTAGATCCAGTTATATAACACTGTCCAGTAGATCCAGCTATATAACACTGTCCAGTAGATCCAGCTATATAACACTGTCCAGTAGATCCAGCTATATAACACTGTCTAGTAGATCCAGCTATATAACACAGTCCAGTAGATCAAGCTATATAACACTGTCTAGTAGATCCAGCTATATAACACTGTCTAGTAGATCCAGCTATATAACACTGTCTAGTAGATCCAGCTATATATCACTGTCTAGTAGATCCAGCTATATAACACTGTCTAGTAGATCCAGCTATATAACACTGTCTAGTAGATCCAGCTATATAACACTGTCTAGTAGGTCTAGCTATATAACACTGTCTAGTAGGTCCAGCTATATAACACTGTCTAGTAGGTTCAGCTATATAACACTGTCTAGTAGGTCCAGCTATATAACACTGTCTAGTAGTTCCAGCTATATAACACTGTCTATTAGATCCAGCTATATAACACTGTCTAGTAGATCCAGCTATATAACACTGTCTAGTAGATCCAGCTATATAACACTGTCTAGTAGATCCAGCTATATAACACTGTCTAGTAGGTCCAGCTATATAACACTGTCTAGTAGGTCCAGCTATATAACACTGTCTAGGAGGTCCAGCTATATAACACCATCTAGGAGGTCCAGCTATATAACACCGTCTAGGAGGTCCAGCTATATAACACCGTCTAGGAGATCCAGCTATATAACACCGTCTAGGAGATCAAGCTATATAACACCGTCTAGTAGATCCAGCTATATAACACTGTCTAGTAGATCCAGCTATATAACACTGTCTAGTAGATCCAGCTATATAACACTGTCTAGTAGATCCAGCTATATAACACTGACTAGTAGGTCTAGCTATATAACACTGTCTAGTAGGTCTAGCTATATAACACTGTCTAGTAGGTCCAGCTATATAACACTGTCTAGTATGTCCAGCTATATAACACTGTCTAGTATGTCCAGCTATATAACACTGTCTAGTAGATCCAGCTATATAACACTGTCCAGTAGATCCAGTAGATCCAGCTATATAACACTGTCTAGTAGATCCAGCTATATAACACTGTCTAGTAGATCCAGCTATATAACACTGTCTAGTAGGTCCAGCTATATAACACTGTCTAGTAGGTCCAGCTATATAACACTGTCTAGTAGGTCCAGCTATATAACACTTTCCAGTAGATCCAGCTATATAACACTGTCTAGTAGATCCAGCTATATAACACTGTCCAGCAGATCCAGCAAATAACACTGTCTAGTAGGTCCAGTAGATACAGCTGTATAACACTGTCTAGTAGATCCAGCTATATAACACTGTCTAGTAGATCCAGCTATATAACACTGTCTAGTAGATCCAGCTATATAACACTGACTAGTAGGTCTAGCTATATAACACTGTCTAGTAGGTCTAGCTATATAACACTGTCTAGTAGGTCCAGCTATATAACACTGTCTAGTATGTCCAGCTATATAACACTGTCTAGTAGATCCAGCTATATAACACTGTCCAGTAGATCCAGTAGATCCAGCTATATAACACTGTCTAGTAGATCCAGCTATATAACACTGTCTAGTAGGTCCAGCTATATAACACTGTCTAGTAGGTCCAGCTATATAACACTGTCTAGTAGGTCCAGCTATATAACACTTTTCAGTAGATCCAGCTATATAACACTGTCTAGTAGATCCAGCTATATAACACTGTCTAGTAGATCCAGCTATATAACACTGTCTAGTAGGTCCAGCTATATAACACTGTCTAGTAGGTCCAGCTATATAACACTGTCCAGTAGGTCCAGCTATATAACACTGTCCAGTAGGTCCAGCTATATAACTCTGTCTAGTAGATCCAGCTATATAACACTGTCTAGTAGATCCAGCTATATAACACTGTCTAGTAGATCCAGCTATATAACACTGTCTAGTAGATCCAGCTATATAACACTGTCTAGTAGATCCAGCTATATAACACTGTCCAGTAGGTCCAGCTGTATAACACTGTCTCTCTCTCTGTGTCTGTCTGTGTCTGTCTGTCTCTCTCTCTGTGTCTGTCTGTCTCTCTCTCTGTGTCTGTCTGTCTCGTGTCTGTCTCGTGTCTGTCTCGTGTCTGTCTCGTGTCTGTCTCGTGTCTGTCTCGTGTCTGTCTCGTGTCTGTCTCGTGTCTGTCTCGTGTCTGTCTCGTGTCTGTCTCGTGTCTGTCTCGTGTCTGTCTCGTGTCTGTCTGTCTGTGTGTGTCTGTCTGTCTGTCTGTGTATAGGTATGATGACCTGATGAGGAATCTGCCACTGCCTGAGTATTGTGACCCTGAAGGGAACCTGAACCTGGCCTCTCATCTACCCAGCTTCTTCGTACGCCCAGACCTCGGACCACGCCTTTGCTGTGCATATGGTACGAGCATTAATTTAACATCCACCAGGCCTCAGGTCACTGTCAATGAACGGACTCAGGCCACTGTCATTGAACGGGCCTCAGGCCACTGTCAGTGAACGGGCCTCACGTCACTCAGTGAACGGGCCTCACGTCACTCAGTGAACGGGCCTCAGGCCACTGTCAGTGACCGGGCCTCGGGCCACTGTCAGTGACCGGGCCTCGGGCCACTGTCAGTGACCGGGCCTCGGGCCACTGTCAGTGACCGGGCCTCGGGCCACTGTCAGTGACCGGGCCTCGGGCCACTGTCAGTGACCGGGCCTCGGGCCACTGTCAGTGACCGGGCCTCGGGCCACTGTCAGTGACCGGGCCACTGTCAGTGACCGGGCCACTGTCAGTGAACGGGCCACTGTCAGTGAACGGGCCACTGTCAGTGAACGGGCCACTGTCAGTGAACGGGCCACTGTCAGTGAACGGGCCTCAGGCCACTGTCAATGCTTTACCATCAATATGTGTTTCATTGAAACTTAACGAAGCAGAAATGGAACATGAACACTGGAGTTTAAAATGAAAAGCAAGACATCTAGTTTAGTCTTGAGTTCAATGTCTACTAATAGAGCTCAGATTATCCCGGAAGCCTTGACTACCCATCAACGACATGCTGAAGCTTTCTCCTCTCTCCCTGTAGGAGTGGCAGCATCTCAGGAGCAGGACTTTGGGACAGCTAACCTCCACATGGAGGTCTCTGACATCGTCTCTGTCCTGGTGTACGTAGGAGTGGCCAAGGGGAACGGAGTCCTGTCCAAGACGGGTAAGAAACTAACCAACCCTGGGCTGTGCTCTGTATAGTCAATCGATAACCAACCCTGGGCTGTGCTCTGTATAGTCAATAGATAACCAACCCTGGGCTGTGCTCTGTAGAGTCAATAGATAACCAACCCTGGGCTGTGCTCTGTATAGTCAATAGATAACCAACCCTGGGCTGTGCTCTGTATAGTCAATAGATAACCAACCCTGGGCTGTGCTCTGTATAGTCAATAGATAACCAACCCTCGGCTGTGCTCTGTATAGTCAATAGATAACCAACCCTGGACTGTGCTCTGTATAGTCAATGGATAACCAAACCTGGACTGTGCTCTGTATAGTCAATAGATAACCAACCCTGGACTGTGCTCTGTATAGTCAATAGTTAACCAAACCTGGATTGTGCTCTGTATTGTCAATAGATAACCAACCCTGGGCTGTGCTCTGTATTGTCAATAGATAACCAACCCTGGGCTGTGCTCTGTATAGTCAATAGATAACCAACCCTGGGCTGTGCTCTGTATAGTCAATAGATAACCAACCCTGGGCTGTGCTCTGTATAGTCAATAGATAACCAACCCTGGGCTGTGCTCTGTATAGTCAATAGATAACCAACCCTGGGCTGTGCTCTGTATAGTCAATAGATAACCAACCCTGGGCTGTGCTCTGTATGGTCAATAGATAACCAACCCTGGGCTGTGCTCTGTATAGTCAATGGATAACCAACCCTGGACTGTGCTCTGTATAGTCAATAGTTAACCAAACCTGGGCTGTGCTCTGTATAGTCAATAGATAACCAACCCTGGACTGTGCTCTGTATAGTCAATAGTTAACCAAACCTGGATTGTGCTCTGTATTGTCAATAGATAACCAACCCTGGGCTGTGCTCTGTATTGTCAATAGATAACCAACCCTGGGCTGTGCTCTGTATAGTCAATAGATAACCAACCCTGGGCTGTGCTCTGTATAGTCAATAGATAACCAACCCTGGGCTGTGCTCTGTATAGTCAATAGATAACCAACCCTGGGCTGTGCTCTGTATAGTCAATAGATAACCAACCCTGGGCTGTGCTCTGTATAGTCAATAGATAACCAACCCTGGGCTGTGCTCTGTATGGTCAATAGATAACCAACCCTGGGCTGTGCTCTGTATGATCAATAGATAACCAACCCTGGGCTGTGCTCTGTATGGTCAATAGATAACCAACCCTGGACTGTGCTCTGTATGGTCAATAGATAACCAACCCTGGGCTGTGCTCTGTATGGTCAATAGATAACCAACCCTGGGCTGTGCTCTGTATAGTCAATAGATAACCAACCCTGGACTGTGCTCTGTATAGTCAATAGTTAACCAAACCTGGATTGTGCTCTGTATTGTCAATAGATAACCAACCCTGGACTGTGCTCTGTATAGTCAATAGATAACCAACCCTGGACTGTGCTCTGTATAGTCAATAGTTAACCAAACCTGGATTGTGCTCTGTATTGTCAATAGATAACCAACCCTGGGCTGTGCTCTATATAGTCAATAGATAACCAACCCTGGGCTGTGCTCTGTATAGTCAATAGATAGCCAACCCTGGGCTGTGCTCTGTATAGTCAATAGATAACCAACCCTGGGCTGTGCTCTGTATAGTCAATAGATAACCAACCCTGGGCTGTGCTCTGCTCTGTATAGTCAATAGATAACCAACCCTGGGCTGTGCTCTGTATAGTCAATAGATAACCAACCCTGGGCTGTGCTCTGTATAGTCAATAGTTAACCAAACCTGGGCTGTGCTCTGTATAGTCAATAGATAACCAACCCTGGACTGTGCTCTGTATAGTCAATAGTTAACCAAACCTGGGCTGTGCTCTGTATTGTCAATAGATAACCAACCCTGGGCTGTGCTCTGTATTGTCAATAGATAACCAACCCTGGGCTGTGCTCTGTATAGTCAATAGATAACCAACCCTGGGCTGTGCTCTGTATAGTCAATAGATAACCAACCCTGGGCTGTGCTCTGTATAGTCAATAGATAACCAACCCTGGGCTGTGCTCTGTATAGTCAATAGATAACCAACCCTGGGCTGTGCTCTGTATAGTCAATAGATAACCAACCCTGGGCTGTGCTCTGTATAGTCAATAGATAACCAACCCTGGACTGTGCTCTGTATAGTCAATAGATAACCAACCCTGGGCTGTGCTCTGTATAGTCAATAGATAACCAAACCTGGATTGTGCTCTGTATAGTCAATAGATAACCAACCCTGGACTGTGCTCTGTATAGTCAATAGTTAACCAAACCTGGATTGTGCTCTGTATTGTCAATAGATAACCAACCCTGGGCTGTGCTCTATATAGTCAATAGATAACCAACCCTGGGCTGTGCTCTGTATAGTCAATAGATAGCCAACCCTGGGCTGTGCTCTGTATAGTCAATAGATAACCAACCCTGGGCTGTGCTCTGTATGGTCAATAGATAACCAACCCTGGGCTGTGCTCTGTATAGTCAATAGATAACCAACCCTGGGCTGTGCTCTGTATAGTCAATAGATAACCAACCCTGGACTGTGCTCTGTATAGTCAATAGTTAACCAAACCTGGATTGTGCTCTGTTATGTCAATAGATAACCAACCCTGGACTGTGCTCTGTATAGTCAATAGATAACCAACCCTGGACTGTGCTCTGTATAGTCAATAGTTAACCAAACCTGGATTGTGCTCTGTTATGTCAATAGATAACCAACCCTGGGCTGTGCTCTATATAGTCAATAGATAACCAACCCTGGGCTGTGCTCTGTATAGTCAATAGATAGCCAACCCTGGGCTGTGCTCTGTATAGTCAATAGATAACCAACCCTGGGCTGTGCTCTGTATAGTCAATAGATAACCAACCCTGGGCTGTGCTCTGTATAGTCAATAGATAACCAACCCTGGGCTGTGCTCTGCTCTGTATAGTCAATAGATAACCAACCCTGGGCTGTGCTCTGTATAGTCAATAGATAACCAACCCTGGGCTGTGCTCTGTATAGTCAATAGATAACCAACCCTGGGCTGTGCTCTGTATAGTCAATAGATAACCAACCCTGGGCTGTGCTCTGTATAGTCAATAGATAACCAACCCTGGGCTGTGCTCTGTATAGTCAATAGATAACCAACCCTGGGCTGTGCTCTGTATAGTCAATAGATAACCAACCCTGGGCTGTGCTCTGTATAGTCAATAGATAACCAACCCTGGGCTGTGCTCTGTATAGTCAATAGATAACCAACCCTGGGCTGTGCTCTGTATAGTCAATAGATAACCAACCCTGGGCTGTGCTCTGTATAGTCAATAGATAACCAACCCTGGGCTGTGCTCTGTATAGTCAATAGATAACCAACCCTGGGCTGTGCTCTGTATAGTCAATAGATAACCAACCCTGGGCTGTGCTCTGTATAGTCAATAGATAACCAACCCTGGGCTGTGCTCTGTATAGTCAATAGATAACCAACCCTGGGCTGTGCTCTGTATAGTCAATAGATAACCAACCCTGGGCTGTGCTCTGTATAGTCAATAGATAACCAACCCTGGGCTGTGCTCTGTATAGTCAATAGATAACCAACCCTGGGCTGTGCTCTGTATAGTCAATAGATAACCAACCCTGGACTGTGCTCTGTATAGTCAATAGTTAACCAAACCTGGACTGTGCTCTGTTATGTCAATAGTTAACCAAACCTGGACTGTGCTCTGTTATGTCAATAGATAACCAACCCTGGACTGTGCTCTGTATAGTTAATAGATAACCAACCCTGGACTGTGCTCTGTATAGTCAATAGTTAACCAAACCTGGATTGTGCTCTGTATTGTCAATAGATAACCAACCCTGGGCTGTGCTCTATATAGTCAATAGATAACCAACCCTGGGCTGTGCTCTGTATAGTCAATAGATAACCAACCCTGGACTGTGCTCTGTATAGTCAATAGATAACCAACCCTGGGCTGTGCCCTGTATAGTCAATAGATAACCAACCCTGGGCTGTGCCCTGTATAGTCAAAAGATAACCAACCCTGGGCTGTGCTCTGTATAGTCAATAGATAACCAACCCTGGGCTGTGCTCTGTATAGTCAATAGATAACCAACCCTGGGCTGTGCTCTGTATGGTCAATAGATAACCAACCCTGGGCTGTGCTCTGTATAGTCAATAGATAACCAACCCTGGGCTGTGCTCTGTATAGTCAATAGATAACCAACCCTGGGCTGTGCTCTGTATAGTCAATAGATAACCAACCCTGAACCCTCAGTCTCTCTCCTCATCACTATTCATTAGACAGACAATCTCTCTCCTCATCACTATTCATTAGACAGACAGTCTCAGTCTCTCTCCTCATCACTATTCATTAGACAGACAGACTCAGTCTCTCTCCTCATCACTGTTCATTAGACAGACAGACAGTCTCTCTCTCTCATCACTGTTCATTAGACAGACAGACTCAGTCTCTCTCCTCATCACTATTCATTAGACAGACAGTCTGTCTCTCTCCTCATCACTATTCATTAGACAGACAGACAGTCTCTCTCCTCATCACTGTTCATCAGACAGACAGTCTCTCTCTCATCACTATTCATTAGACAGACAGTCTGTCTCTCTCCTCATCACTGTTCATTAGACAGTCTGTCTCTCTCCTCATCACTATTCATTAGACAGACAGACTGTCTCTCTCCTCATCACTGTTCATTAGACAGACAGACTGTCTCTCTCCTCATCACTGTTCATTAGACAGACAGACTGTCTCTCTCCTCATCACTGTTCATTAGACAGACAGACTGTCTCTCTCCTCATCACCGTTCATTAGACAGACAGTCTGTCTCTCTCCTCATCACCGTTCATTAGACAGTCTGTCTCTCTCCTCATCACTGTTCATTAGACAGACAGACTGTCTCTCTCCTCATCACTATTCATTAGACAGACAGACTGTCTCTCTCCTCATCACTATTCATTAGACAGACAGACAGTCTCTCTCCTCATCACTGTTCATCAGACAGACAGACAGTCTCTCTCTCATCACTATTCATTAGACAGACAGACTGTCTCTCTCCTCATCACTGTTCATTAGACAGACAGACTGTCTCTCTCCTCATCACTGTTCATTAGACAGACAGACTGTCTCTCTCCTCATCACTGTTCATTCGACAGACAGACTGTCTCTCTCCTCATCACTATTCATTAGACAGACTCAGTCTCTCTCCTCATCACTATTCATTAGACAGACAGACTCAGTCTCTCTCATCACTATTCATTAGACAGACAGACTCAGTCTCTCTCCTCATCACTATTCATTAGACACAGTCTCTCTCCTCATCACTATTCATTAGACAGACTCAGTCTCTCTCCTCATCACTATTCATTAGACAGACAGTCTCAGTCTCTCTCCTCATCACTGTTCATTTTTAAAGGTCTCTCTTTAAAGGGATGTTGATGCCGGTGCCAGAGAGCCCTGCTTCGCTGTGTTGTCAGTATACAGCTGACTCTGAGATGTGTGGTGTGTGCACATTTGAACTCCCACTGTGTTTGTGTTGCAGGAGTGTTGAAGAGACTTGAGGAGGAAGACTTGGACGACAGCGTGAAGAAGAGGTTGAAGGATTCCAGCGAGACGCCTGGAGCGTTGTGGCACATCTACATTAGCAGAGATGTGGAGAAAATTAAAGAGTTTCTGCACAAGGTTATTTTCACTTTAATCTCTGTCTGTCTGGCTCTCCCTCTCTCTCCCTCCTATCTCTCCCTCTCTCTCTCTCTCCCTCTCTCATCTCTCTCTCCCTCTCTCCTCTCCTCTCTCTCTCCCTCTCTCCTCTCCTCTCTCTCTCCTATCTCTTCTCTCTCCCTCTCTCCTCCCTTTCTCTCCCTCTCTTCTCCCTCTCTCTCCCTCTCTTCTCCCTCTCTCTCCTCTCCCTCCTCTCCCTCTCTCCTCTCTGTCAATATGTGCAAATAGCTAAAGTTCAAAAGGGAAAATAAATAAACAGACATTCAGCGCATTCAGAAAGTATTCAGACCCCTTGACTTTTCCCACAGTCCCACTCCCAAACAGACCAAAGGAATCCTTTTCCCACAGTCCCACTCCTAAACAGACCAAAGGACTCCTTTTCCAACAGTCCCACTCCCAAACAGACCAAATGAATCCTTTTCCCACAGTCCCACTCCTAAACAGACCAAAGGAATCCTTTTCCCACAGTCCCACTCATAAACAGACCAAATGAATCCTTTTCCCACATCCCGCCATGCCACAGTCCCACTCCTAAACAGACCAAATTAATCATTTTCTTCATCAGTCCACACAACACCCCTCAATGACAAAGCAAATCTACCAAAAATAAAAACAGAAATACCCCATCTACATAACATTCAGACCCTTTGCTATGAGACCCAAAATTAAGCTCAGGTGCATCCTGTTTCCATTGATCATCCTTGAGATGTTTCTACAAGTTGATCGGAGTCCACCTGTGGTAAATTCAATTGATTGGACATGATTTGGAAAGGCACACACCTGTCTATATAAGGTCCCACAGTTGACAGTGCATGTCAGAGTAAAAACCAAGCCATGAGGTTTAAGGAATTGTCCGTAGAGCTCCAAGACAGGATTGTGTTGAGGCACAGATCTGGGGGAAGGGTACCACAACATTTCTGCAGCATTGAAGGTCCCCAAGAACACAGTGGCCTTGGAACCACCAAGACTCTTCCTAGAGCTGGCAGCCCGGTCAAACTGAGCAGTCAGGGAGAAAGGCCTTGGTCAGGGAGGTGACCAAGAACCTGATGATCACTCTGACAGAGCTCCAGAGTTCCTCTGTGGAGATGGGAGAACCTTCCAGAAGGACAACCATCTCTGCAGCACTTCACCAAACAGGCCTTTATGGTAGAATGGCCAGACGGAAGCCACTCCTCAGTAAAAGGCACATGACAGCCCACTTGGAGTTTACCAAAAGGCACCTGAAGATTCTCTGGTGTGAACTCTTTGGCCTGAATGACAAGCATCACGTCTCTGGTTCTCTCTCCCTGTCTCTTTTCCTCTCTCTCCTCCCCTCCTCCTCTCTCTCCCCTCCTCCTCTCTCTCCCCTCCTCCTCTCCCTCTCTCTCTCCTCCTCTCCCCTCCTCCTCCTCTCCCCTCCTCCTCTCTCTCCCCTCCTCCTCTCCCTCTCTCTCTCCTCCTCTCCCCTCCTCCTCCTCTCCCCTCCTCCTCCTCTCTTTCCCCTCCTCCTCTCCCTCTCCTCCTCTCCCTCTCCTCTCCTCCCCTCCCTCTCCTCCTCTCTTTCCCCTCCTCCTCTCCCTCTCTCTCTCCTCCTCTCCCTCTCTCTCCCCTCCTCTCTCTCCTCCCCTCCTCTCTCCTCTCCCATTAGTCCTTCAGAGGGAGTAGTTTTACTATGGGACACAGCAGCCCAGCCTGACTGACGAGACACTTTATTGCTTACTGATCTGCGTGTTGTGGTTGTTCTGTGGATGGAGGCTGGCCAAGTGGGTCTCTCATCATCCTGCAGCCTTGTTTCTGTCTGGTTTACTGAGGAACGTCACTGATGTCCTGAACCTGACCCGGTGCTGTCCTGAATCTGACCCGGTCCTGTCCTGAATCTGACCCGGTCCTGTCCTGAATCTGACCCGGTCCTGTCCTGAATCTGACCCGGTCCTGTCCTGAATCTGACCCGGTCCTGTCCTGAATCTGACCCGGTCCTGTCCTGAATCTGACCCGGTCCTGTCCTGAATCTGACCCGGTCCTGTCCTGAATCTGACCCGGTCCTGTCCTGAACCTGACCTGGTCCTGTCCTGCAGCATAGCATCATTTAATAGGGCATCTCTTTAGTTCCCAGCTATTACCTGTGGTGTTTACTGTCTGTTCTACTGATGTCATGAATCTGACCTTGTCCTGTCCTGAATCTGACCTGGTCCTGTCCTGAATCTGACCTGGTCCTGTCCTGAATCTACCTGGTCCTGACCTGAATCTGACCTGGTCCTGACCTGAATCTGACCTGGTCCTGTCCTGAATCTGACCTGGTCCTGTCCTGAATCTGACCTGGTCCTGTCCTGGTCTGGCCCTGAATCTGACCTGGTCCTGTCCTGGTCTGGTCCTGAATCTGACCTGGTCTGGTCCTGGACCTGAATCTGACCTGGTCCGGTCCTGAACCTGACCTGGTCCTGTCCTGTCCTGCAGCATAGCATCATTTAATAGGGCATCTCTTTAGTTCCCAGCTATTACCTGTGGTGTTTACTGTCTGTTCTACTGATGTCATGAATCTGACCTTGTCCTGACCTGAATCTGACCTGGTCCTGTCCTGAACCTGACCTGGTCCTGTCCTGAACCTGACCTGGTCCTGTCCTGAACCTGACCTGGTCCTGTCCTGAATCTGACCTGGTCCGGTCCTGAATCTGACCTGGTCCTGTCCTGCAGCATAGCATCAGGGCATCTATTTAGTTCCCAGCTATTACCTGTGGTGTTTACTGTCTGTTCTACTGATGTCCTGAATCTGACCTGGTCCTGTCCTGATTCTGACCTGGTCCTGTCCTGGTCCGGTCGAGTCCTGAATCTGACCTGGTCCTGTCCTGCAGTATAGCATCAGGGCATCTCTTTAGTTCCCAGCTATTACCTGTGGTGTTGACTGTCTGTTCTACTGATGTCCTCCTTCATCAGGTTTCATGACGGAGCACCCAGGGTTGAACCCAGGGTTGAATATAGATACATCTAATATTTAATCTGACACAGGTTTCACCTTCTCTGAATAACATCTGCTGCTGTCTGTAGTCTGGTCTGTCTGCTCTCTGTCTGTGGTCTGTCTGCTCTCTGTCTGTGGTCTGGTCTGTCTGTAGTCTGGTCTGTCTCTGTGTTCTGTGTTCTGTCTGTCTGTGGTCTGCTCTCTGTCTGTCTGTGGTCTGCTCTCTGTCTGTAGTCTGGTCTGTCTCTGTGGTCTGTCTGTCTGTCTGTCTGTCTGTCTGTCTGTCTGTCTGTCTGTCTGTTTGTAGGTCTGTCTGTGGTCTGTCTGTGGTCTGTCTGTGGTCTGTCTCTGTCTGTAGGTCTGTCTGTGGTCTGTCTGTGGTCTGTCTCTGTCTGTAGGTCTGTCTGTAGGTCTGTCTGTGGTCTGTCTGTGGTCTGGTCTGTCTCTGTGTTCCGTCTGCAGTATCAGCCTCTCCTGTGTAGTTTCTGTGTCTAATCTTAGCTGTGTGTTCTTCATGTGTTGTCAGCAGGTTGCTAAGGAGCAGGGGGCGGAGATTTCGGCGGTGCACGACCCAATCAGAGAGCCGGGCTGGTACCTGAGCAGGAAGTTGCGCCAGCGTCTGTGGGAGGAGCATGACGTGCAGGGCCTGACCGTGGTTCAGTTCCTGGGGGACTCTGTCCTCATCCCCGCCGGGGCGCTGCACCAGGTACCTCTGTTAGATTTACTCTGAACCTTTAATAAACATTTAACTAGGAGAGAGACAACACTACACTACATAAAGAGAGACCTAAGACAACAACACAGCAAGGTAGCAACACAACATGATAACAACATGGTAGCAACACAACATGATAACAACATGGTAGAAACACAGCAAGGTAGCAACACAACATGATAACAACATGGTAGCAACACAACATGACAACAACATGGTAGAAACATGGTAGCAACACAACATGACAACAACACAACATGACAACAACATGGTAGAAACACAACATGACAACAACATGGTAGCAACACAACATGACAACAACATGGTAGCAACACAACATGACAACAACATGGTAGCAACACAACATGACAACAACATGACAACAACACAACATGACAACAACATGGTAGCAACACATGACAGCAACACAACATGGTAGCAACACAACATGACCACAACATGGTAGAAACACAACATGACCATAACATGGTAGCAACACAACATGACCACACAACATGACAACAACATGGTAGAAACACAACATGGTAGTAGGACAGCATGGTAGGAACACAACATGGTAGAAACACAACCATAACATGGTAGCAACACAACATTGTAGCAGCACAACATGACCATAACATGGTAGAAACACAACATGGTAGCAACACAACATGACCACAACATGGTAGCAACACAACATGACCATAACATGGTAGAAACACAACATGACCACACAACATGGTAGAAACACAACATGGTAGTAGCACAACATGACCACAACATGGTAGAAGCAGAACATGGTAGCAGCACAGCATGGTAGAAACACAACATGGTAGCAGCACAACATGACCACAACATGGTAGCAACACAACATGACCATAACATGGTATAAACACAACATGACCACAACATGGTAGCAACACAACATGGTAGCAATACAACATGACCATAACATGGTAGAAACACAACATGGTAGCAACACAACATGACCACAACATGGTAGCAACACAACATGACCACAACATGGTAGAACACAACATGACCATAACATGGTAGAAACACAACATGGTAGAAACACAACATGACCATAACATGGTAGAAACACAACATGGTAGCAGCACAACATGACCACAACATGGTAGCAACACAACATGACCATAACTTGGTAGAAACACAACATGGTAGCAGCACAACATGACCACAACATGGTAGAGGCAGAACATGGTAGCAGCACAGCATGGTAGGAACACAACATGGTAGCAGCACAACATGACCATAACATGGTAGAAACACAACATGGTAGCAATACAACATGACCATAACATGGTAGAAACACAACATGACCATAACATGGTAGAACACAACATGGTAGCAACACAACATGGTAGCAACACAACATGGTAGAAACACAACATGACCATAACATGGTAGAAACACAACATGGTAGCAACACAACATGACCACAACATGGTAGAAACACAACATGACCACAACATGGTAGAAACACAACATGACCATAACATGGTAGCAACACAACATGACCATAACATGGTAGCACACAACATGACCATAACATGGTAGCACACAACATGACCATAACATGGTAGCAACACAACATGGTAGCAACACAACATGACCACAACATGGTAGCAACACAACATGGTAGAAACATAACATGGTAGAACACAACATGGTAGAAACACAACATGACCATAACATGGTAGAAACACAACATGGTAGAACCACAACATGACCATAACATGGTAGCAACACAACATGGTAGCAACACAACATGACCATAACATGGTAGCAACACAACATGGTATCAACATAACATGGTAGAAACAACATGGTATCAACACAACATGACCACAACATGGTAGCACACAACATGGTAGCAACACAACATGACCATAACATGGTAGAACACAACATGGTAGCAACACAACATGACCACATAACATGACAACAACATGGTAGCATCACAGCATGGTAGAAGAACAACATGACCATAACATGGTAGCAACACAACATGGTAGCAACACAACATGACCACATAACATGACCACATAACATGGTAGCATCACAGCATGGTAGCAGCACAACATGACCATAACATGGTAGCAACACAACATGACAACAACATGGTAGCAACACAACATGTACGTGTCCCTGTCTGTACGTCTCTCTCTCGCTGTCTGTACGTCTCTCTGTCTCTCTCCCTCTTCTTGTTCCTGTAGTCTGCTGTACCAGTGTAGTAGTAGTCTAGCTAGTAGAATTCCAGATGACCTTGTAGGTGTTATATTGAACTAGTCCGATAAGAGGAGAGCCTACTGCCGCTCTGCTCTGTTCTGTTGGAGTTGGAACTCACTGCCTTCTAGTGATACATGTTTTCAATCCTCTCTCTCTCCTCCCTTCTCTCTCTCTCTCTCTCTCCTCCCTTCTCTCCTTCTCCCCCTTCTCTCTCTCTCTCTCTCTCCCCCTTCTCTCTCTCTCTCTCTCCTCCCTTCTCTCTCTCTCCTCCCTTCTCTCTCTCTCTCCTCCCTTCTCTCTCTCTCTCCTCCCTTCTCTCTCTCTCTCCTCCCTTCTCTCTCTCTCTCCTCCCTTCTCTCTCTCTCTCCTCCCTTCTCTCTCTCTCTCCTCCCTTCTCTCTCTCTCCTCCCTTCTCTCTCTCCCCCTTCTCTCTCTCTCCCCCCCTTCTCTCTCTCTCCCCCCTTCTCTCTCTCTCTCTCTCTCTCTCTCTCCTCCCTTCTCTCTCCCCCCTTCTCTCTCTCTCCTCCCTTCTCTCTTTCTCTCTCTCTCTCTCTCCCCCCTTCTCTCTCTCTCTCTCTCCCCCCTTCTCTGTCTCTCTCCCCTTTCTCTGACAGGTGCAGAACCTCCACAGTTGTGTCCAGGTCATAAATGATTTTGTATCTCCAGAGCATGTGTTCCACTCCTTCCACCTGACACAGGAGCTGAGATCCTCCAGAGAAGAGCCCAACTATGAAGATAAACTACAGGTGGGTTGGCTGTGAAGAGCCCTGTCCTCTCCTGTACTCATCTCAATGGGTTTCCCTTTAAAGTGACAATCTGACATTGGTACATCCATATCAGGACTTAAAATGAACTGCTTTTTTTTTTTTATCACAGAATGCTCTTTTAATGTTTTCTTCGTCTGTCTGTCTGTCTGTCTGTCTGTCTGTCTGTCTGTCTGTCTGTCTGTCTGTCTGTCTGTCTGTCTGTCTGTCTGTCTGTCTGTCTGTCTGTATAAATAAATAAATAAATAAATAAATAAATCAGGTGTGGAAAGCTCTTAGAGAATTACCCAGAAAGACTCTCCGCTGTAATCGCTGCCAAAGGTGCTAATACAAAGTATTGACTCAAGGGTGTGAATATTTATGTAAATGAGATTTCTGTATTTCATTTACAATACATTTGCAAAAATTCCTAAAAATATGTATTCACTTTATGGGGTATTGTGTGTAGATGGGTGAGAATCAATTTTGAATTCAGGCCTGTAACAACAACAAAATGTGGAATAAGTCAAGGGGTTTGAATACTTTCTGAAGGCAGTGTAAATAGTATCACCGTAGTCCAAAACAGAGAGAAAAGTACAATGAATTAACTCCTTTCTGGCAGCAAAGGAGAAACCAGCTTTGTGTCGGTAATACAACTCAATACAGAGCTGGAGTTTCCAGACAAGGTTCTCTATGGTGAAGCTCAACTTCTCCTCCACCCAAACTGCCAGATATCTGGACGATTTGACTTGCTAGTATTGGTAAATACCATGCATTTAGCCAAGGGTTTCAGAGTGTTTAGTATTGGTAAATACCATGCATTTAGCCAAGGTACTAATGATATGGGTTTCAGAGTGTTTAGAATTGGTAAATACCATGCATTTAGCCAAGGCAGTCTGGTCCACAGCGTCAAACACCAAGGCAGTCTGGTCCACAGTGTCAAACGCCAAGCAGTAGTCTGATTTCAGGTCATATTCACACCCTGATTCAGAAGGCAGTGTTAAAAGCCATTAGACCGTCTTGCTTTAACCCACACGGCATTCCGTTTCCTTCTGATTTCAGCCAGTTCATCAGAGAACCTTCCCTTTATTCTGTATTGGTGGCTTGTATATGGGGGTCTGGTGAACCGTCTGGGGGACTTTGTAGAGGTGTGGGGTGTTGGGGTTTATATGTACAGTGGACCAGGACAGGGGACCAGGACAGGGGTACAGGGGACCAGGACAGGGGTACAGGGGACCAGGACAGGGGCTTGGTTCTATGTACAGTATAGAGTATAGAGGTCTTAGGGGTCCAGGGGACCAGGACAGGGGACCAGGACAGGGGTACAGGGGACAAGGACAGGGGACCAGGACAGGGATACAGGGGACCAGGACAGGGGTACAGGGGACCAGGACAGGGGTACAGGGGACCAGGACAGGGGTACAGGGGACCAGGACAGGGGTACAGGGCACCAGGACAGGGGACCAGGACAGGGGTACAGGGGACCAGGACAGGGGTACAGGGGACCAGGACAGGGGTACAGGGGACCAGGACAGGGGTACAGGGGACCAGGACAGTGGACCAGGACAGGGGTACAGGGGACCAGGACAGGGGTACAGGACAGGGGTACAGGGGACCAGGACAGGGATAAAGGGGACCAGGACAGGGGTACAGGGGAAGGGGACCAGGGCAGGGGACCAGGACAGGGGTACAGGGGACCAGGACAGGGGTACAGGGGACCAGGACAGGGGTACAGGGGACCAGGACAGGGGTACAGGGGACCAGGACAGGGGACCAGGACAGGGGGACAGGGGTACAGGGGACCAGGACACCAGGTTCAAACTTTCTCGGTCTGTTCAAATGAAGTAAAGTTTGCCCATTTGCTGTGTAGGTGTCATAACCAGCCATAACACAATATATCACAGCAGGTGTAAATATATGGGATATATAACAGGTTATGACATGGTTATGACGCTGGGTGGGTGTCAAGTAAAGTGTTAACCAATATATTTCACAGCGATTTAGATGGTACAATTCTGTACACTATCTTATTTAGTCACAAACTGAAATTAGGCGAACCATTAGTTTTAACAACCAGGAAATGGAGGAGCGATTTCTGCAAAGTGCAACTTTATTTATTTAACTATTGGGCCAATAAAGGTGTATATATCTTTTTTTTAAGTATCTCACCTTCGCTCTCTCTCTCCCGTCTTTCCTCTGTCTCTCTCTCCCGTCTTTCCTCTCTCTCTCCCGTCTTTCCTCTCTCTCTCCCGTCTTTCCTGTCTCTCTCCCGTCTTTCCTCTCTCTCTCCCGTCTTTCCTCTGTCTCTCTCCCGTCATTCCTCTGTCTCTCTCCCGTCTTTCCTCTGTCTCTCTCCCGTCTTTCCTCTCTCTCCCTCCTCTTTAACCTCTCCTCTCTGTTCTCTCCCCAGGTAAAGAACATCTTGTTCCACTCTGTGAAGGATGCATTGACGTCGCTGAAGAGGTACAGCCAGGAGGAGGAAGAGAACTCCTGACCCGTAGTTCCCCTGGCGCCTCCCTCTCTGAGATCTCTTCCTTCAGCCTGGAACAGATATATTCACACTGATACTAACCACAACAGCACCATCAACCCAGAGTGTCAAGCAGAATACACTACAACACACTAAAACTACATGTTACTGACCAGCATCACTACCACAGCATCAGGATACTGTCCACAGCAGCATCACTACCACAGCATCAGGATACTGTCCACAGCAGCATCACTACCACAGCATCAGGATACTGTCCACAGCAGCATCACTAGCCAGCATCAGGATACTGTCCACAGCAACATCACTACCCAGCATCAGGATACTGTCCACAGCAGCATCACTACACTGTCCACAGCAGCATCACTACCACAGCATCAGGATACTGACCACAGCAGCATCACTACAGCAGCATCACTACCACAGCATCAGGATACTGTCCACAGCAGCATCACTACCACAGCATCATCACTACCACAGCATCAGGATACTGTCCACAGCAGCATCACTACCACAGCATCAGGATACTGTCCACAGCAGCATCACTACCACAGCAGCATCACTACCCAGCATCACGAGAACTGTGATTCTACTAAACGATCTGGTCTGACAGTACTGACTGCTGTTCTGGAACCTTCTGTTCTCTCTTTGTTTTCCTTTTGTTTGTTTAGTTTGGTTTTTTGTCTTTCAAACTGTTGTATATTGTTTCTGTGAAAATGATGTATTTATTTTATAGGAGTTGTAAATGTGACTTGTACAGTTTGCTAAATGATGAGTTGTGAGACGGATGCCGTTTCCTACGTTGAGACAGTTACTGTGAGAGGAAACAGACTTCAGCTGTCGCCGCCGAGAACTCTGGGAGTCGCTGCTGAATTCGTCCTCATGCCATATCTTTTAATAATGAACTGCCAAACTATTCTATTGTATAAAAACCGTGTAAAGTTGTATTATGTAAAAGACTAAATGAATAATACACTTCAGCATTTTATTGAGAATTATTCACTGTAAAATGGAGACATTTACACACACAAAATTATTTATTAAATTTTTTTGAAGTTTAAATAGAAAACAATTGTGAAAATGTTACTGTATAAATATATACATATATACATTCACTGATGTATTTTAAAAAAAACATGGCTTTGCTTCAATTTGATATTTTAAAAGTGCAAGTGTTATATGCTTTGTACATTAAAGTTCAAAAGGGTTTTACATTTTCCATTAAAATGGATTCATCAAAGTATGTCTGTGCTGTGTCTTAATGCAGCTATTCCCAAACTGTCAAAAAAAAATGTGATTCACATTTAAAAACAGTCGATTTACAGTTGAAGTCGGAAGTTTACGTACACCTTAACCAAATACATTTAAACTCAGTTTTTCACAATTCCTGACATTTAATCCTAGTAAAAATCACCTGTCTTTGGTCAGTTAGGATCACCACTTTATTTTAAGAATGTGAAATGTCAGAATAATAGTAGAGAGAAGGATTTATTTCAGCTTTTATTTCTTTCATCACATTCCCAGTGGGTCAGAAGTTTACATACACTCAATTAGTATTTGGTAGCATTACCTTTAAATTGTTTAACTTGGGTCAAACGTTTCGGGTAGCCTTCCACAAGCTTCCCACAATAAGTTGGGTGAATTTTGGCCCATTCGTCCTGACAGAGCTGGTGTAACTGAGTCAGGTTTGTAGGCCTCCTTGCTCGCACATGCTTTTTCAGTTCTGCCCACAGATGTTATATAGGATTGAGGTCAGGGCTTTGTGATGGCCACTTCAATACCTTGATGTCCATAAGCCATTTTGCCACAACTTTGGGTCATTGTCCATTTGGAAGACCCATTTGCGACCAAGCTTTAACTTCCTGACTGATGTCTTGAGATGTTGCTTCAATATATCCACATAATTTTCCTTCCTCACGAGCCATCTATTTTGTGAAGTGCACCGGTCCCTCCTGCAGCAAAGCACCCCCACAACATGATGCCGCCACCCCCGTGCTTCACGGTTGGGATGGTGTTCTTCGGCCTTTTTCCTCCAAACATAACAATGGTCATTATGGCCAAACAGTTCTATTTTTGTTTCATCAGACCAGAGGACGTTTCTCCAAAAAGTATGATATTTGTCCCCATGTGCAGTTGCAAAGCGTAGTCTGGCTTTTTTATGGTGGTTTTGGAGGAGTGGCTTCTTCCTTGCTGAGCGGCCTTTCAGGTTATGTCGTTATAGGACTCGTTTAACTGTGGATATAGATACTTTTGTACCTGTTTCCTCCAGCATCTTCACAAGGTCCTTTGCTGCTGTTCTGGGATTGATTTGCACTTTTCGCACCAAAGTACGTTCATCTCTAGGAGACAGAACGCGTCTCCTTCCTGAGCGGTATGACGGCTGTGTGGTCCCATGGTGTTTATACTTGTGTACTATTGTTTGTACAGTTTTTTTTTCTTAGGTCTTGGGTGATTTCTTTTGATTTTCCCATGATGTCAAGCAAAGCGGCACTGAGTTTGAAGGTAGGCCTTGAAATACATCCACAGGTACACCTCCAATTAGCCTATCAGAAGCTTCTAAAGCCATGACATCATTTTCTGGAATTTTCCAAGCTGTTTAAAGCCACAGTCAACTTAGTGTATGTAAACTTCTGACCCACTGGAATTGTGATACAGTGAAATAATCTGCCTGTAAACAATTGTTGGAAAAATTACTTGTGTCATGCACAAAGTAGATGTCCTAACCGACTTGCCAAAACTATTGTTTGTTAACAAGAAATTTGTGGAGTGGTTGAAAAACAAGTTTTAATGACTCCAACCTAAGTGTATGTAAACTTCCGACTTCAACTGTATATTTTCCAGCGGGGCTATATATTTGGGTGAGGTTTTTTTCTCACCTGAGTCGCCTCGTTTCACTGCCAAAAATAAAATTAAACCATCTAGTGTTAAGCGAAATAACAACACAATGTCAAATAATTAACATCCAATCACATTAACCGTTACTGTCTCATGGGAATTCCACTAACAGTCCGTTTTGTAGCCAATCGTAGCTGCTGCTCATGTTGGTATCTGTACTGATGGCGCAAAAGCCATGACAGGGAGACATAGTGGAGTGGTAACGTGCGTGCAAGCAGTTGCTCCCGACGCCACTTGGGTCCACTGCAGCATCCACCAAGAGGCTCTTGCTGCCAAGGGAATGCCTGACAGCTTGAAAGACGTTTTGGACACTACAGTGACAATTGTTAACTTTGTTAAAGCAAAAGGCCCCTGAACTCTCGTGTATTTTCTGCATTATGCAATGATATGGGTAGCGACCATGTAACGCTTTTACAACATACAGAAGTGCGCTGGTTATCAATGGGGAAAGTATTGACACGTTTTTTTTAAATGAGAGACGAGCTTGAAGTTTTCTTTACTGACCATAATTTTCCCTTATCTGACTGCTTGCATGATGACAAGTTTCTCACACGACTGGCCTATCTGGGTGATGTTTTTTCTCGCTTGAATGATCTGAATCTAGGATTACAGGGACTCTCCGCTACTATATTCAATGTGCGGGACAAAATTGAGGCAATGATTAAGAAGTTGGAGCTCTTCTCTGTCTGCATTAGCAAGGACAACACACAGGTCTTTCCATCATTATATGATTTTTTGTGTGCAAATTAACTCAAGCTTACGGACAATGTCAAATGTGATATAGTGAAGCACCTGAGTGAGTTGGGTGCTCAATTACGCAGGTACTTTCCCAAAACGGACGACACAAACAACTGGATTCGTTATCCCTTTCATGCCCTGCCTCCAGTCCACTTACCGATATCTGAACAAGAGAGCGTCATCGAAATTGCAACAAGCGGTTCTGTGAAATGTTTATTTAATCAGAAGCCACTGCCAGATTTCTTGATAGGGCTGCGCTCAGAGTATGCTGCCTTGGCAAATCGCGCTGTTAAGACACTGATGCCCTTTGCAACCACGTACCTATGTGAGAGTGGATTCTCGGCCCTCACTAGCATGAAAACAAAATACAGGCACAGACTGAGTGTGGAAAATGATTTAAGACAGACTTTCTAATACAACCCAACATTGCCGAGTTATGTGCATCCTTTCAAGCACACCCTTCACATTTACCTGTGGTGAGTTATTCACCATTTTTGATGAACAAATAAGGATTTATATGTAAGATGGTTAAATAAAGAGCCAAATTATTGATTATTATTATATTATTATTTGTGCTCTGGTCCGATAAGAGCTCTTCTTCACTTCCCACCAGCCGGGTGGTGACAAAAACTCACACTCATTCTTATGTTTAATAAATGTATCGTATAGTGTGTGTGTGGCAGGCTTACAATGACGGCAACAAAAACAACATTTGAGAGTGCGCTGACCCTGGTGCTAGAGGAGGTACAGCTGGAGGTTGAATGTTTGAAGGGGTGCGCTGACCCTGGTGCTAGAGGGGGTACGCAGCTGGAGGTTGAATGTTTAAAGGGGTACGTTGACCCTGGTGCTAGACGGGGTACAGCTGGAGGTTGAATGTTTGAAGGGGTACGCTGACCCTGGTGCTAGAGGGGGTACAGCTGGAGGTTGAATGTTTGAAGGGGTAACGGGACTATAGAAAGTTTAGGAACCACTGTCTTAATGCATGCTATGGTGTTCTTTATGCAGTGTTTCCATGTACATTGGCCCATTGAAAGTCTTCACTTCCCCTTTGCCCAGTTTTCATGACATTTCGTGAACAACCTCTCCCTCAACGGCAGCAAGACCAGGGGGGTGAACCCCCCCCCCCATCCACATCGACGTGGATGGTCAAGAGCTTCAATTTCCTCGGTGCCAACATCCCTGAGGACTTGGCATGGTCCTCACACTAGACAGTCGCAAAGAAGGCACTTCAAATCAAATGTATTTATAAAGCCCTTCTTCTTACATCAGCTGATATCTCAAAGTGCTGTACAGAAACCCGGCCTAAAACCCCCAAACAGCAAGCAATGTAGGTGTAGAAGCACGGTGGCTAGGAAAAGCTCTCCTAGAAAGGCCAGAACCTAGGAAGAAACCTAGAGAGGAACCAGGCTATGAGGAGGTGGCTAGGGAAAACTCCCTAGAAAGGCCAGAACCTAGGAAGAAACCAGGCTATGAGGGGTGGCCAGTCCTCTTCTGGCTGTGCCGGGTAGAGAGGAACCAGGCTCTGAGGGGTGGCCAGTCCTCTTCTGGCTGTGCCGGGTAGAGAGGAACCAGGCTACGAGGGGTGGCCAGTCCTCTTCTGCAACACTTCTTCTCGCTCAGGAGGCTAAAACGATTTTGCTACTCGGATCCTCAGGAACTTCTACAGCTGCACCATTGAGAGCATCCGTCTGGTAAGGCAAATGCACCTACAGAGGGTGGTGCAGATGACCCAGCGCATAACTGTGGGCGAGCTACCAGCCATCCAGGACGTACATACCAGGCAGTGTCTGAGAAAGGCCTGAAAAATTGCCCAAGACTCCAACCACCCCGAGACATGGATTGTCCTCCATGCTCCCGTCTGGCAGGCGGGTCATCCTCAAGGTTTTAGGACCACTATTGTTTTCATTATATACTCTACCTCTTGTGTTTCCGAATGACATCACCGATGTCAACTTTCACTGCTATGCGGACGGACGCACAGCTGTACATTTCAATGAATCAGGGTGAAGCCTCAAATTTCCCTCCCTGGAAGCCTGTGTTTCAGACATAAGGAAGTGGATGGCGGCAAATATTTTACTTTTAAACTCGGACAAAACAGAGATGCTAGTTCTAGGTCCCAAGAAACAAAGAGATCTTCTGTTGGATCTGACAATTAATCTTGATGATTAAACAGTCGTCTCAAATAAAACTGTGAAGGACATCGGTGTTACTCTGGACCCTGATCTCTCTTTTTGACGAACGTATCAAGAATATTTCAAGGACAGCTTTTTTCCATCTTCGTAACATTGCAAAAATCTAAACCTTTCTGTCCAAAAATGATGCAGAAAAGTTAATCTGTGTCACTTCTAGATTAGACTACTGCAATGCTCTACTTTCCGGCTACCCGGATAAACACTAAATAAACTTCAGTTAGTGCTAAATACGGCTGCTAGAATCCTGACTAGAACCAAAAAAAATTTATCATATTACTCCAGTGCTAGCCTCCCTACACTGGCTTCCTGTTAAGGCTAGGGCTGATTTCAAGGTTTTACTGCTAACCTACAAAGCATTACATGGGCTTGCTCCTACCTATCTTTCCGATTTGGTCCGGCCGTACATACCTACACGTACGCTACGGTCACAAGACGCAGGCCTCCTTATTGTCCCTAGAATTTCTAAGCAAACAGCTGGAGGCAGGGCTTTCTCCTATAGAGCTCCATTTTTATGGAATGGTCTGCCTATGTAGTCTGGCCCAGGAGTGTGAAGGTGAATGGAAAGGCTCTGGAGCAACAAACCGCCCTTGCTGTCTCTGCCTGGCCGGTTCCCCTCTCTCCACTGGGATTCTCTGCCTCTAACCCTATTACAGGGGCTGAGTCACTGGCTTAGTGGTGCTCTTCCATGCCGTCCCTAGGAGGGGTGCGTCACTTGAGTGGGTTGAGTCACTGACGTGATCTTCCTGTCTGGTTTTGCGCCCCCTTGCAGGAAAAAGCTGTTTCAGGTGTTTGAAAAATGCTTAATTCTTCCAAGTTCCGGACAGGGAAAGCAGTCAAGCGGGGTTAGTTATGGGTGAGAGTTCAGAGGCACCTTAGTCTCTCATATAGTTTTTGCTATCTATTAATCTCCCTTCTCCGGCAACGTGTGCCACGTTCATCAATAATTTCCACTATTAATTTCCATTGAAGTCCATTCCATGATTTGGAGGTGTATTTCAATAACAACATTGAATGGGAGTTATTTGACATGTAATGTTGTACTCAACACTAGAGGGAGTCCCCCCCCACCTCTCTTCAAGGTGTAATACCTTTTTACTACCACTAGATGTCACTATTAGACAGTTAGCTCTACTGAATCTAGTCCGTAATATACACCGAGACAGACAGATACAGGTGAGTCCTCTCTCTACTTGGGAGGATCTCAATTACATTTCCTTTGTTCCTCCCCCTAAGACCTTCTCGTCCAATGTGGTTTGAAATGCAATTAAGATTCTCCTATGGAGTCTGGATCTTGTTTTCTTGGTACACTATAGATACAAAAGCTATTTCAGCCACAACCGTTGCATAAAAATCAAGCACATAGCCATGCAATCTCCATAGTCAAACATTAGTCTAGTAGAATGGCCCGTACTGAAGAGCTCAGTGACTTTCAACGTGGCACCGTCATAGGATACCACCTTTCCAACAAGTCTGTTCATCAAATTTCTGTCCTGCTAGAGCTGCCCCGGTCAACTGTAAGTGCGAAGTTGAAACGTCAAGGAGCAACAAAAGCTTAGCCGTGAAATGGTAGGCCACACAAGCTCACAGAGCTAAAGCGCGTAAAAAAATAGTCTGTCCTCGTTTAACACTCACTACCGAGTTCCAAACAGCCTCTGGAAGCAACGTCACCTTCATGAAATGGGTTTCCATGGCAGAGCAGCGGCACACATGCCTAAGATCACCATGCTCAATGCCAAGCGTCGGCTGGAGTGGTGTAAAAGCTTGCCGCCATTGGACTCTGGAGCAGTGGAAACGCGTTCTCTGGAGGGATTAATCACGCTTCACCATCTGTCAGTCCGACGGATGAATCTGGGTTTGGAGGATGCCAGGAGAACGTTACCTGCCCCGATGCAGAGCACCAACAGTCAAACTTGGTGGAGGAGGTGGGGCTAGGCCCATTTTAGTTCCAGTGAAGTGAAATCTTAACGCTACAGCATACAATGACATTCTAGACGATTCTATACTTCCAACTTTGTGGCAACAGTTTTGGGGAAAGCCCTTTCCTGTTTCAGCATGACAATGCCCACAGCGAGGTCCATACAGAAATGGTTTGTCGAGATCGGTGTGGAAGAACTTGACTGGCCTGCACAGAGCCCTGACCTCAACCCCATCAAACACCTTTGGGATGAATTGGAATGCCGACTGTGAGCCAGGCCTAATCGCCCAACTTCACTAATGCTCTTGTGGCTGAATGGAAGCAAGTCCCCACATCTAGTGGAAAGCCTTCCCAGAAGAGTGGAGGCTGTTATAGCAGCAAAGGGGGGGACCAACTCCATATCCATGATTTTGTTATGAAATGTTGGACGAGCAGGTGTCCATGTATGTATGTGTGTATATATATATATATATATATATATCATAGTCTCACCGCATGAAAGAATTCCACACATCTGTCATTTTTTTAAATATCTTAACAATCATATACATACAGGCTAGTACCATCATTCATGCATCACCAAAACAAAGTTAAAATGTTGATCATCATGAGATTGGATAGCACTGGTGGAGATTTACATCACAAATACAAAAATCCTTCTGATGCACCCTGATTTACTATTGTAAACCGATATAATTACATTAAGTTATACAAAAAAAACAACATGGTCGATTTGGTTCCCTCTTAATAATAATCTCCTGACTAACTAAGCTGCATCACATCAAAGCTGTCGTTTTATATATAGTCGTACAATATATAATGATATCAGGAGCGTCTGGCACGAGTACATTACTTCTGGTTCGTGTGTCTATTGAATAGAAGATTCTGGAAGTATTCAGACCCCTTTCCTTTTCCCACATTTTGTTACGTTAAAGCCTTATTCTAAAAATGGATTAAATTTAATTGGTTTTTCCCCCCTCAATACCCCATCATGACAAAGTGAAAAACAGGTTTAGACATTTTTGCAAATGTATTAAAAATAAAACAATACCGTATTTACATAAGTAATTGAGACTCTAAATTGAGCTCAGGTCCATCCTGTTTCCATTGATCATCCTTGAGATGTTTCTACAACTTGGAGTCCACCTGTGGTAAATTCAATTGATTGGACATGATTTGGAAAGGCACACACCTGTCTATATAAGGTCCCACAGTTGACAGTGCATGTCTGAGCAAAAACCTAGCCATGAGGTCAAAGGAATTGTCAATAGAACTCAGAGACAGGATTGTATCGAGGCACAGATCTGGGGAAGGGCACCAAAACATTTCGGCAGCATTGAAGGTCCCCAAGAACACAGTGGCCTCCATCATTCTTAAATGGAAGAAGTTTGGAACCGCCAAGACTCTTCCTAGAGCTGACCGCCCGGCCAAACTGAGCAATCGGGGGAGAAGGCCCTTGGTCAGGGAGGTTACCAAGAACCTGATGGTCACTCTGACAGAGCTTCAGAGTTCCTCTGTAGAGATGGGAGAACCTTCCAGAAGGACAACCATCTCTGCAGCACTCCACCAATCAGGCCTTTATGGTAGAGTGGCCAGACAGAAGCCACTCCTCAGTAAAAGGCACAAGACAAGCCACTTGGAGTTTGCCAAAAGGACTCTCAGACCATGAGAAGCAAGATTCTCTGGCCTGAATACCAAGCGTCACGTCTGGAGGAAATCTGGAACAATCCCTACGGTGAAGCACAGTGGTGGCAGCATTATACTGTGGAGATGTTTTTCAGCGGCTGGGACTGGGAGACTAGTCAGGATCGAGGGAAAGATGAAAGGAGCAAAGTACAGAGAGATCCTTGATGGAAACCTGCTCCAGAGTGCTCAGGACCTCAGACTGGGGGCGAAGGTTCACCTTTCAACAGGACAACGACCCTAAGCACACAGCCAGGACAACGCAGGAGTGGCTTCGGGTCACGTCTCTCAATGTCCTTGAGTGGCCCAGCCAGAGCCCGGACTTGAACCTGATCGAACAGCTCTGGAGAGACCTGAAAATAGCTGTATAGTGACGCTCCCCCATCCGATCTGCAGGGAGAAACTCCCCAAATACAGGTGTGCCAAGTTTGTAGCGTCATACCCAAGAAGACTCCAGGCTGTAATCGCTGCTAAAGGTGCTTCAACAGAGTACTGAGTAAAGGGTCTGAATATTTCAGTTTATTTTTTATACATTTTCTAAAATAAAACATTTACTTTGTCATAATGGGGTATTGTCTGTAGATTGAGGGGGGAAAAAAGATTGAATACATTTTAGAATAAGGATGTAACGTAACAAAATGTGGAAAAAGTCGAAGGGTGTGAATACTTTACGAATGCCCTGTATTACACACCTGGATTCACACTGCTACACAATGAATTCTTATCCATTCTGCATATTTGAACAGAATCAAGCAAAACAAAAAGTTACCTGAAAATGTTATTTGTATGGTTTGTTGTTACACAAATCAACAACTTAGTGATTACAGTACAAATTAAACTAGAGATGTATCTAGTGTAAGTCCACATGGTATGGTACCTAACCTCTCGGAAACTGGTCTAGAGACGGATGGAGAAAGGTTGACGGCTTCTCTATGCAGAGTGGCAAAGGTCCTATGGGTCCTGGTATAAAGTAGTGCCCAACATGGGGAATAGAGTACGATTTCAGTCCTCTCCCAGAGCTCCATGTCCTGAATTGGAGACACTACGAAGAGAAACAATTCATACTGCTGGAGGGACTTTCATCCTGTTACAGACAGCCAGAGGAGAATGTGGCCTGGTCTCAGATCCGTTCGTGCCATCATGTGAACTCTTCGTCTTGCCAAACACATCTGGGACCAGGCGAAGGAGTTGTCTGCATAGCCAGAGCCCAGTGAAGCAGAGAATACAGACCGCTGTTATTGCTGAGTTTGGTATCTCTATTATCCAAACGGATACACCTCTACCCAGATCTCTAGACCAATGACGTATACAGACGTGTGTCTATGATCTCGACAAGAACAGACATTTTTTTTTTAAACGGACCCCCCTCAAGCAGTTTGTCCTGCTCCGTTTAGGCAAATTAAAAGTTACGAGGTTCTACACTTGTTTTCATTTATTAAGAAACATTTAAAATGCCAAAAGAAACAAAAAAAAACGTTGCATTGAAGGGCTTATGGACAAACACACCATTCACCATTAAAATCTAAAGTCAAGGTCCTTCACATGTTGTTGGTAAAAATGATGAAGGAAAGGTCAGGATTTAAACTACAGGTTCACTCAGTGATACTATTCTCTACGAGGGCTGCAGAATTCCGGGAACCTTCAATAAATTACCCAGAAATCCTGGTAGGAAGTTTCCCGGGAATAAGCAGAATAATCCGGAAGCGTCCAACCAGATTTTCTGTAAAGTTCCTGGAGTTTTGCAACCTTACTTACTCTCCCCACGCAGACGTCTCCACTGGATATCTGACAGACAGCTGGTGGGGCACAAGACAACAACACTCACACACTATGGATGTAGGTCAGGCTCCATAGAGGCTCCACTGCAGCGGCTGTCTGCCCCCTGGTGGGTCAGTACGTCATCCCTGGTGGGTATCAGAGGGTCAGTATGTCATCCATGGTGGGTATCAGAGGGTCGTCCCTGGTGGGTATCAGAGGGTCAGTACGTCATCCCTGGTGGGTATCTGAGGGTCATCCCTGGTGGGTATCTGAGGGTCATCCCTGGTGGGTATCAGAGGGTCAGTATGTCGTCCCTGGTGGGTGTCAGAGGGTCGTCCCTGGTGGGTGTCAGAGGGTCGTCCCTGGTGGGTGTCAGAGGGTCGTCCCTGGTGGGTGTCAGAGGGTCGTCCCTGGTGGGTATCAGAGGGTCAGTATCAGAGGCTCATCCCTGGTGGGTATCAGAGGGTCAGTATCAGAGGCTCATCCCTGGTGGGTATCAGAGGGTCAGTACGTCATCCCTGGTGGGTATCAGAGGGTCAGTACGTCATCCCTGGTGGGTATCAGAGGGTCATCCCTGGAGGGTATCAGAGGGTCAGTATGTCATCCCTGGTGGGTATTAGAGGATCAGTATAAAGTCCCTGGTGGGTATCAGAGGGTCATCCCTGGTGGGTATCAGAGGGTCATCCCTGGTGGGTATCCACTGGATATCATAAGGTGTATGCACCAATTTGTAAGTCGCTCTGGATAAGAGCGTCTGCTAAATGACTTAAATGTAAAATGTAAATGTATCAGAGGGTCGTCCCTGGTGGGTATCAGAGGGTCATCCCTGGTGGGTATCAGAGGGTCATCCCTGGTGGGTATCAGAGGGTCATCCCTGGTGGGTATCAGAGGGTCAGTACGTCATCCCTGGTGGGTATCAGAGGGTCAGTACGTCATCCCTGGTGGGTATCAGAGGGTCAGTACGTCATCCCTGGTGGGTATCAGAGGGTCAGTACGTCGTCCCTGGTGGGTATCAGAGGGTCAGTACGTCGTCCCTGGTGGGTATCAGAGGGTCAGTACGTCGTCCCTGGTGGGTATCAGAGGGTCAGTATGTCGTCCCTGGTGGGTATCAGAGGGTCAGTTTAATGTCCCTGGTGGGTATCAGAGGGTCAGTACCTCATCCCTGGTGGGTATCAGAGGGTCAACCAGTCAGGGCCTCCAGATATAGAGGCCTGTTATCAATGAAGACAGTCACTCCCTTTTCACTTCATTTCAGACATTTTCAAAGGCACAATTTATGCAAAGAGTTTGGGTGTGTGTGTGTGTGTGTGTGTGTGTGTGTGTGTGTGTGTGTGTGTGTGTGTGTGTGTGTGTGTGTGTGTGTGTGTGTGTGTGTGTGTGTGTGTGTGTGTGTGTGTGTGTGTGTGTGAATGAGATGTAGTACCCAGTAGTAGAGACACTGAGGAGACAGACAGAACGAGAAATGACATTTACCAACTTGTCACTGTGACCATTTGTGTTTGCTATCTAGTGGCTGAGGCCACCAACCAAACAAACACTTTTATTGACATTTGCCAGCTTTCTTCCAGTCTAGTCTGGACAGTCTCTCTGTAGAGAGGCTTCCTTTAGTTAGTTAGTACTGGACTGGACTGGCTGGGGTCTCTTGTCTGTCCACCTGTCTCATCACAGCTTGTCGTCTCTGTCCAGCAACGCCTGCAGCTCGTGCTGGATGTCCTCTGGGAGCTCCAGGGCAGGCAGGTCGTCCAGAGAGATAACCTGGGTGGGCATCTCCAGAGGTGGCAGGTTAGGTATGGAGATATCCTTGTTCTTCCTCTCCTCTGACTGGGGCAGAACCCACAGCTCTGATTTCTCCAGTAAGTCTGTGTCCGCTGCGTCCCTCTTCAGACGGACGTTCTCCCCTCGCAGGCGCTGGTTGTCCCGGGACAGTTTCTCGTTCTCTCCCAGCAGATGATCTATGTGGCGCCGCAGGTTAACGATAGTGGTCTGCTGCTCTTCCAGACGTGTCTTGTCATCCTTGTGGGCCTTGCTGCCGGGGCACGGCGTGGGGGGAGGAGGGGAACCCTTGTTCTTTAGGAGGTACAGCCAGGTGTCGTACTCCCTCTCTGGGTGACGCGGGGGCTCGTCGGTCACGAGGCCGTGGGGCTGGTCGGTAGAGGGGTGGCTCTGGAGGACCATGGGCTTGCCCTCCTGTCTAGTTCTCTTCCACTTCTCCTCAATAAGACGCTGCTGCTTCACGTGACTGTCCCTCTGGAGCGCCATGGACAAACCAGCCTGGAGGAGAGACAGACAGGCCTCACTACGACATGACTCAACACCTCACCACGACATCACTCGACACCTCACCACGACATGACTCGACACCTCACCACGACATGACTCGACACCTCACCACGACATGACTCGACACCTCACCACGACATGACTCGACACCTCACCACGACTACAACATGACTCGACACCTCACCACGACATGACTCGACACCTCACCACGACATGACTCGACACCTCACCACGACTACAACATGACTCGACACCTCACGACGACTACATGACTCGACACCTCACGACGACAACATGACTCGACACCTCACCACGACTCGACACCTCACTACGACTACAACATGACTCGACACCTCACTACGACTACAACATGACTCCGACACCTCACTACGACTACAACATGACTCCGACACCTCACTACGACTAACATGACTACAACACCTCACTACGACATGACTCGACACCTCACTACGACTACAACATGACTCGACACCTCACTACGACATGACTCAACATCTCACTACAACATGACTCAACATCTCACTACGACTACAACATGACTCAACACCTCACTACGACTACAACATGACTCAACACCTCACTACGACTACATGACTCAACACCTCACTACGACTACATGACTCAACACGACTGTTTCATGGTATCCTTTATTCAAATAACCAAAGACAGAACTAAATATTGGTCAATACTGACGGACGTTTGGTCAATACTGACCAACAGCAGCCCAGGAGGACATGACTGACATTCCCTCCCTCCATCTCTCCCACAATACACCACAACACCCTACTGAACCCAGTCTCACCTGTTCACACTCCGTTAACTTCATGGCTTCCCTCAGCAGCTCTGCAACACACACAGATGACCTGTTTAATATCAGCCTAGTATCTCTATCTTGAGCATAACAGAGTAATGACTGCATTATAAACAGCCCACAGTCTTCCTGGGAAGAATGACATTCAGATCACCCAGCTTAGCTTCTACTTTTAGCTTCTTTATTAGTGTTGCAAACAGAGCAGACAACACTTCTCATAGTGTTCTCACTATCTGTTACGTCATCTCTGTGTAGTCTTTAGTCTGTCAGACGTCGGCGCCGTGACACACAGTCTGTCAGACGCCGGCCCCCGTACGCACAGCCTGTCAGACGCCGGCCCCGTGGCGCACAGCCTGTCAGACGCCGGCCCCGTGACGCACAGCCTGTCAGACGCCGGCCCCGTGACGCACAGCCTGTCAGACGCCGGCCCCGTGACGCACAGCCTGTCAGACGCCGGCCCCGTGACGCACAGCCTGTCAGACGCCGGCCCCGTGACGCACAGCCTGTCAGACGCCGGCCCCGTGACGCACAGCCTGTCAGACGCCGGCCCCGTGACGCACAGCCTGTCAGACGCCGGCCCCATGACGCACAGCCTGTCAGACGCCGGCCCCGTGCGCACAGCCTGTCAGACGCCGGCCCCGTACGCACAGCCTGTCAGACGCCGGCCCCGTATACAGTCTGTCAGACATTGGGGTTGTTAACTGATATAACTTTTGTATCACATCAGATTCTCCTAGGGCGTGTTTATTTTGCCCTGATGTCCCTGGAGACTGAACTGGCACACATAGAGAGAACACTCAACCCTCCACAACGCTCCTAAACCCTCCTGAACGTGACTCCGCCGCGCCGCAGAAGGCTACTCCCCAGAAGGCTACTCCCCAGAAGGCAACTCCCCAGAAGGCCACTCCCCAGAAGGCCACTCCGCCGTGACGCAGAAGGCTACTCCCCAGCACCGCAGAAGGCTACTCCGCAGAAGGCCACTCCCCAGAAGGCTACGCCGCAGAAGGCTACTCCGCAGCGCCGCAGAAGGCTACTCCGCAGCGCCGATGAAGGCTACTCCGCAGCGCCGATGAAGGCTACTCCGCAGCGCCGATGAAGGCTACTCCCCAGAAGGCTACTCCCCAGAAGGCTACTCCCCAGAAGGCTACTCCGCAGCGCCGCGACGCAGAAGGCAGTAATTAATAGTCAAATGTAACTCAATGTCCAATTTACATCATGGAAAAAAAAAAAACCAAAAACAGGAAATACAGAATGTGGTTAATCTCTAAGATGTATCATTATTCACAGAACGGTGAAAGAAAACAAGTTCAGTAGACTGATAACAGACCTGCAGCTTTCCCATGGCAGGAAATAGCTTCTTCATATTTACCAGCTGCCAACAAACGGTCTGCCTTCCTGGACTGCTGATGGGCCTGAGAGGAGATGTGGAGGGAGATGAATGATTTATGCTTTTGACAGATCTCATATTAGCCTTATTATTTTACATACAAAATGCACACAAATCCTGCCCTGCCAGATAAAACGGTAAAGTACTTCTACACCATAGAAGTGCTGGCAAGAAAGGCTATCAGAAGGGTCTCCTATCTGAGAAGTCCCATCAGTCCTAATTTCATGTCTGCACAATTGGAACATAGGTGTGCAAGAAAATGTGCATGAAAATGTTCACTTCATGTCAAAATGAAACAAAAGAGCGTCACGTTGATGTTGGTAAAGTGCTGTCTGTCATTTAAAGGATTGATTATTATATTCTTAGCTATGAGTCTAACTAGCTAATAAAAGTTAAAGCAGGGAGAAGACCTATCTTTGGCTTTAAGCTTTTCTCGTCTGGTTCCTCTTTCACAATATTGTAACGACCCGGTATTGTGTTCTGTGTTTGTGGGTGTGTTATGGTTCTCATGGCTACTAGCAGGGTTTAAATATGTCAGGACAGAGGGAAAGGTTGGGGGGTATGATGGGTAATCCCGCGGGATTTGGAAATGCATAAATAGGGATTACTGTCTCATCTTCTTTCTTTTTCTGTTCGGAGCCCGGCATGATATAATTGTGTACGTTCGGCATTTAGCGGCGTGGGCTGTGGCCTGAACAATAGCCCAGTTTAGGAATAAACCTGTGTTCTGACCTGTACACCTAGAGTCCGTCTCTTTTCCTTTTATGACCCAGCCGGATCATTACAATATGTTTAATTCTTTAGTTAGCTAGCTGCTTACTGCATGTTACACACACACACACACATACATACATGCATACATACACACACATACACATATATACATACACACACACACATATATATATATACACATATATATATATATGTAACCGATGTGAAATGGCTAGTTAGTTAGCGGTGGTGCGCGCTAATAGCGTTTCAATCGGTGACGTCACTCGCTCTGAGACTTGAAGTAGGGTTTCCCCTTGCGTTGCAAGGGCCGCGGCTTTTGTGGCGCGATGGGTAACGATGCTTCGTGGGGTGTCAGTTGTTGATGTGTGCAAGGGTCCCTGGTTCGAGCCCGGGTTGAGGCGAAGAGAGGGACGGAACCTACACTGTTACATATACACAACGTTAGCTAAATAGATACATGATTTGACCTACTCCAGAATAAAGCTTTAGCTAGGTTATGTATCATGTATGGGGGAAGCTTATTTAGTTAGCTACCGTTACCTAGTTAGTTGACTAGCTACAATCTTAGCTAGCTAAATTGACTATCGTTTGCCAGTTAGCTAACTTAATATACAGCCAATAACCACAACATATCTGTCTAGCTAACAAAAACAAAACAAAACTTTGCCTTGGACATGAGAACAATCTAGGAGACCACAGAGATAACATGAAGGGGCTAACGTTGGCTGGCTAGGGATGTAGTTAGCTAGCTAGCCTGTTAGCCTACTAGATATTGCAACAGAAAACTTACGAGGTTAAGAGGACTGTCCACTACCTCCATATTCTTCAAGAGTAAAAACTACATGAAACGTCTTGTAGTCCCTCACAGTCGGTCATCGGTGTTACTGTTTTATTCCCGAGACCAAATATTCTGGTTAAACCGGGCTGCTAAAATTAGAAAACGGTTAAAAAATACAGGACAACTAGCTAGATAGCTAGCTAGCTAAACAAGGTCATGCCTAGATGGGATACAGCGTTTTGTCAAATTGTCGTATATTAGTAAGTATATTGACATTTTTTTGCATTGTAGCAAAACCTACCTCTTTTCCTAGCCTTAACCTAATTATCCTAAACTGCTGCGTTTATTATCCTAAACTGCGTAATAAATTATTCTAAACCTACTACGAAAAAGTAAAAAAATTTGACAAAAGCCGTATCCATTCTAGACTCAACCGCTAAACAAGGACAAAAAACGTGATGACGTTGCTGTATTCTCGACGTCATTTCGTAATTTCCGTTTTTGACGGTGACAACATAGATGGAACAATGAGACAGATATTTCACCGGATGTATAAATATGAAGAATCCGGTTGACTTTTCCCACTCACTACCAAATATGGTTTTTGCGTTTTGCAGACTTTACCCAAAGTTTCAAAAAAGTTGGGTTATTTAGGAGGGCAAAGGGCGAATTGTTTGTTCCACTATGATTAATTTGCTCCCATTGGAAACGAAAGTCTCTGGTCTATCTTGGGTTAGTTATAAAAAATCTTTGACTTACAATCATCTCACCACTAGAGGGGAAGCTGCGATTTATCAACAACATGTTGCCTGCTGTACTAAAGCAAAGAGTGTCTATTATATTGACAAGAGATTTGAGTGACCGCTCTAACAATGGAAATCCATGTCCTCAAAGATGGAAGGCAGGCGGTAGGAGACAAGATCAGGTGGGACCATTCTAGCCAATAAGAGGGCAGATATACGTGTGAACAACAGGCCATAGACATATATGGAGGGCTCATCATTGTATCTGTGCCATTATTGAGTACCACATTATGAGTCATAATACCCCCAAAACCTGTTGGTAACACCAGAAATTGGTTCCAATCGTTTTTCCACCCTTCATTTTTGCATTGGGGATTTTAGAACGACATCATATAAGGTGTTTGGTGTAGGCTCACCACGGCATGATGTTTTGATAAAGTCTGTGTTTGGTGTAGGCTCACCCCGACGTGACGTTTTGATAAGGTCTGTGTTTGGTGTAGGCTCACCCACGGCGTGATGTTTTGATAAGGTCTGTGTTTGGTGTAGGCTTACCCTGGTATGACGTTTTGATAAGGTCTGTGTTTGGTGTAGGCTCACCCCGACGTGACGTTTTGATAAGGTCTGTGTTTGGTGTAGGCTCACCCTGGTATGACGTTTTAATAACCGCACAAATCTCTCTCAGACAAGGTAACTTTAAAAAAAATATTTGCCTCTAATAGTTGCTAATGTGAAGAATACAGAACTACCAGCCGTGGAAAAAATACCCAATTGTCATATTTGAGTTAAAGTAAAGATACCTTAATAGAAAATGATTCAAGTAAAAGTGGAAGTCACACAGTAAAATACTACTTGAGTAAAAGTATTTGGTTTGAAATATACTTAAATATCAAAGTAAATGTAAACTGCTAAATTATACTTAAGTATCAAAAGTAAAAGTATAAATAATTTAAAATTCTTTATATTAAGCAAACCAGACGGCACCACCAAGGCAGTCATTGTAAGTAAGAATTTGTTCTTACAAACAGAGCATCTGTTTAGTGAGTCCTCTAGATCAGAGGCAGTAGGGATGACCAGGGATGTTCTCTGTTTAGCGAGTCCTCCAGATCAGAGGCAGTAGGGATGACCAGGGATGTTCTCTGTTTAGCGAGTCCTCCAGATCAGAGGCAGTAGGGATGACCAGGGATGTTCTCTGTTTAGCGAGTCCTCCAGATCAGAGGCAGTAGGGATGACCAGGGATGTTCTCTGTTTAGTGAGTCCTCCAGATCAGAGGCAGTAGGGATGACCAGAGATGTTCTCTGTTTAGTGAGTTCGCCAGATCAGAGGCAGTAGGGATGACCAGGGATGTTCTCTGTTTAGTGAGTCCTCCAGATCAGAGGCAGTAGGGATGACCAGGGATGTTCTCTGTTTAGTGAGTCCTCCAGATCAGAGGCAGTAGGGATGACCAGGGATGTTCTCTGTTTAGTGAGTCCTCCAGATCAGAGGCAGTAGGGATGACCAGGGATGTTCTCTGTTTAGTGAGTCCTCCAGATCAGAGGCAGTAGGGAGGACCATGGATGTTCTCTGTTTAGTGAGTCCTCCAGATCAGAGGCAGTAGGGATGACCAGGGATGTTCTCTGTTTAGTGAGTCCTCCAGATCAGAGGCAGTAGGGATGACCAGGGATGTTCTCTGTTTAGTGAGTCCTCCAGATCAGAGGCAGTAGGGAGGACCATGGATGTTCTCTGTTTAGTGAGTCCTCCAGATCAGAGGCAGTAGGGATGACCAGGGATGTTCTCTTGATAAGTGTGTGAATTTGACAATTTTCCCATCCTGCTAAGCATTGAAAATGTAATGAGTACTTTTGGGTGTCAGGGAAAATGTATGGAGTAAAATATAGATACCCCAAAAACTACTTAAGTAGTAATTTAAAGTATTTTTACTAAAGTACTTTACACCACTGAGGACTACACATTTTGTCGCAAGCTTTTTACTTCATCCCTCAAGGCAAATGTCTCCATACAAACTCATTAAGTACCCTAGCAAGTAGCGTAGATATTATAGCCTTTTTTAGTTTCTCGTGTGTATTCTTGTTTAGCATTTTTCAAATTACCTAGCTTGCTAACCTAGCATTTTTTTAAATGACTACATAATTTTTTTCCATTAACCTCTGCCTTTGTAGCGAACTAGCTAACCTTAGGTCTCTCTGCGTAGATCAGAAGCAAGGACGGTATTTTCAATGACATCATGTTTGGTATGAAAGAGCAACCGACTGAAGAAGCGGAGTGACTCCAAGAGAACACAAACCTCATACAGTCTATGAAGTCTGTTTCTGAAGAGGACACTAACCTCATATAGTCTATGAAGTCTGTTTCTGAAGAGGACACTAACCTCATATAGTCTATGAAGTCTGTTTCTGAAGAGGACACTAACCTCATACAGTCTATGAAGTCTGTTCCTGAAGAGGCCTGTTATATTCATACAGTCTGTAATATCTCTGTTAGATTCATACAGTCTGTAATATCTCTGTTAGATTCATACAGTCTGTAGTATCTCTGTTAGATTCATACAGTCTGTAATATCTCTGTTAGATTCATACAGTCTGTAATATCTCTGTTATATTCATACAGTCTGTAGTATCTCTGTTAGATTCATACAGTCTGTAATATCTCTGTTATATTCATACAGTCTGTAGTATCTCTGTTATATTCATACAGTCTGTAATATCTCTGTTATATTCATACAGTCTGTAGTATCTCTGTTATATTCATACAGTCTGTAATATCTCTGTTATATTCATACAGTCTGTAATATCTCTGTTATATTCATACAGTCTGTAATATCTCTGTTAGATTCATACAGTCTGTAGTATCTCTGTTAGATTCATACAGTCTGTAATATCTCTGTTATATTCATACAGTCTGTAATATCTCTGTTATATTCATACAGTCTGTAATATCTCTGCTGACTGTGAGGCCTGCCTTGTTCTTCAGCGAGATGAATATTCCAGTGATCTGAGCATTGTACAAGGGTCTCCCTGTTCCTCTCTGTTCCAACACCGTGGAGAGGCGAGAGAGGAGCGGTCCCAGTGGAACTCAGTGGGTGTCCTGCCCCCGACGCTCCTTTACAACACATGGGGATTGAGACGTAAGTCATTGAAGAAAGAAAAAAAAAGAAGATGCAGTGAGTCCGTTCATGATGTGCCAGCGAGGCTTTGCGGTAGTGCTGTCATTGTTCTCTGTCTGTCCAGAGGTGCTGTATCCGGGCCGTATGTGGGCCTTAACTGGGCCGTATCTGGGCCCTAACTGGGCCGTAACTGGGCCGTAACTGGGCCGTAACTGCGCCCTGACTGGGCCGTATCTGGGCCCTAACTGGGCCGTATCTGGGCTGTATCTGGGCCCTGACTGGGCCGTATCTTGGCCCTAACTGGGCCGTATCTGGGCCCTAACTGGGCCGTGACTTGGCCCTGACTGGGCCGTATCTGGGCCCTGACTGGGCCGTATCTGGGCCGTATCTGGGCTGTAACTGGCCCTTCCTGACCAAACACATCTCTTTCCTCTCTCCTCATAATGGTCATTAACTTGGCCAGCTGCAAAGTCCGAATTGGCTATAATGTAGATATTAGGGTTAGGTTGGGCATTAAGGTTAGCAGTGTGGACAGGTTAGCAGTGTGGACAGGTTAGCAGTGTGGACAGGTTGGGCATTAAGGGTAGCAGTGTGGAAAGGTTAGCAGTGTGGACAGGTTGGGCATTAAGGTTAGCAGTGTGGACAAGTTAGCAGTGTGGACAGGTTAGCAGTGTGGACAGGTTGGCATTAAGGTTAGCAGTGTGGACAGGTTGGGCATTAAGGTTAGCAGTGTGGACAGGTTGGCATTAAGGTTAGCAGTGTGGACAGGTTGGGCATTAAGGGTAGCAGTGTGGAAAGGTTAGCAGTGTGGACAGGTGAGCAGTGTGGACAGGTTGGGCATTAAGGTTAGCAGTGTGGACAGGTTGGGCATTAAGTTTAGCAGTGTGGACAAGTTAGCAGTGTGGACAGGTTAGCAGTGTGGACAGGTTGGCATTAAGGTTAGCAGTGTGGACAGGTTGGGCATTAAGGTTAGCCGTGTGGACAGGTTAGGCATTGAGGTTAGCAGTGTGGACAGGTTAGCAGTGTGGACAGATTGGGCATTAAGGTTAGCAGTGTGGACAGGTTAGCAGTGTGGACATGTTAGCAGTGTGGACAGATTGGGCATTAAGGTTAGCAGTGTGGACAGTTTAGGCATTAAGGTTAGCCGTGTGGACAGGTTAGCAGTGTGGACAGATTGGGCATTAAGGTTAGCAGTGTGGACAGGTTAGCAGTGTGGACAGGTTGGGCATTAAGGTTAGCAGTGTGGACAGATTACAGTGTGGACAGATTGGGCATTAAGGTTAGCCGTGTGGACAGGTTAGCAGTGTGGACAGATTGGGCATTAAGGTTAGCAGTGTGGACAGGTTAGCAGTGTGGACAGGTTGGGCATTAAGGTTAGCAGTGTGGACAGGTTAGGCATCAAGGTTAGCAGTGTGGACAGATTACAGTGTGGACAGATTGGGCATTAAGGTTAGCAGTATGGACAGGTTAGCAGTGTGGACAGGTTAGCAGTGTGGAAAGGGTAGCAGTGTGGACAGATTGGGCATTAAGGTTAGCAGTGTGGACAGGTTAGCAGTGTGGACAGCTTAGCAGTGTGGAAAGGTTAGCAGTGTGGACAGGTTGGGAATTAAGGTTAACAGTGTGGACAGGTTAGGCATTAAGGTTAGCAGTGTGGACAGGTTAGGCATTAAGGTTAGCAGTGTGGACAGGTTAGCAGTGTGGACAGGTTAGCAGTGTGGACAGGTTGGGCATTAAGGTTAGCAGTGTGGACAGGTTAGCAGTGTGGACAGGTTAGCAGTGTGGACAGGTTGGGCATTAAAGTTAGCAATGTGGACAGGTTGGCAGTGTGGACAGGTTAGCAGTGTGGACAGGTTGGGCATTAAGGTTAGCAGTGTGGACAGGTTGGGCATTAAGGTTAGCAGTGTGGACAGGTTGGGTATTAAGGTTAGCAGTGTGGACAGGTTAGGCTTTAAGGTTAGCAGTGTGGACAGGTTAGGCTTTAAGGTTAGCAGTGTGGACAGGTTAGCAGTGTGGACAGGTTGGGCATTAAGGTTAGCAGTGTGGACAGGTTAAGCATTAAGGTTAGCAGTATGGAAAGGTTAGCAGTGTGGACAGGTTAGCAGTGTGGACAGGTTGGCAGTGTGGACAGGTTGGGCATTAAGGTTAGCAGTGTGGACAGGTTAGGCATTAACGTTAGCAGTGTGGACAGATTACAGTGTGGACAGATTGGGCATTAAGGTTAGCAGTATGGACAGGTTAGCAGTGTGGACAGGTTAGCAGTGTGGACAGGTTAGCAGTGAGAACAGGTTGGGCATTAGGTTAGCAGTGTGGACAGGTTAGCAGTGTGGACAGGTTAGCAGTGAGAACAGGTTGGGCATTAGGTTAGCAGTGTGGACAGGTTGGGCATTAAGGTCAGCAGTGTGGACAGGTTGGGCATTAAGGTTAGCAGTGTGGACAGGTTAGGCATTAAGGTTAGCAGTGTGGACAGGTTAGGCATTAAGGTTAGCCGTGTGGACAGGTTAGCAGTGTGGACAGATTGGGCATTAAGGTTAGCAGTGTGGACAGGTTAGCAGTGTGGACAGCTTAGCAGTGTGGACAGGTTGGCATTAAGGTTAGCAGTGTGGACAGGTTAGGCATTAAGGTTAGCCGTGTGGACAGGTTAGCAGTGTGGACAGATTGGGCTTTAAGGTTAGCAGTGTGGACAGGTTAGGCATTAAGGTTAGCCGTGTGGACAGGTTAGCAGTGTGGACAGATTGGGCATTAAGGTTAGCAGTGTGGACAGGTTAGCAGTGTGGACAGCTTAGCAGTGTGGACAGGTTGGCATTAAGGTTAGCAGTGTGGACAGGTTAGGCATTAAGGTTAGCAGTGTGGACAGGTTAGGCATTAAGGTTAGCAGTGTGGACAGATTGGGCATTAAGGTTAGCAGTATAGACAGGTTAGCAGTGTGGACAGATTGGGCATTAAGGTTAGCAGTGTGGACAGGTTAGCAGTGTGGACAGCTTAGCAGTGTGGACAGGTTAGGCATTAAGGTTAGCAGTGTGGACAGGTTAGGCTTTAAGGTTAGCAGTGTGGACAGGTTAGGCATTAAGGTTAGCCGTGTGGACAGGTTAGCAGTGTGGACAGATTGGGCATTAAGGTTAGCAGTGTGGACAGGTTAGCAGTGTGGACAGCTTAGCAGTGTGGACAGGTTGGCATTAAGGTTAGCAGTGTGGACAGGTTAGGCATTAAGGTTAGCAGTGTGGACAGGTTAGGCATTAAGGTTAGCAGTGTGGACAGATTGGGCATTAAGGTTAGCAGTATGGACAGGTTAGCAGTGTGGACAGGTTGGGCATTAAGGTTAGCAGTGTGGACAGGTTAGCAGTGTGGACAGGTTAGCAGTGTGGACAGGTTAGCAGTGTGGACAGGTTGGGCATTAAGGTTATCAGTGTGGACAGGTTAGCAGTGTGGACAGGTTGGGCATTAAGGTTAGCAGTGTGGACAGGTTAGCAGTGTGGACAGGTTAGCAGTGTGGACAGGTTGGGCATTAAGGTTAGCAATGTGGACAGGTTGGCAGTGTGGACAGATTGGGCATTAAGGTTAGCAGTGTGGACAGGTTAGCAGTGTGGACAGGTTAGCAGTGTGGACAGATTGGGCATTAAGGTTAGCAGTGTGGACAGGTAGGGCATTAAGTTTAGCAGTGTGGACAGGTTAGGCATTAAGGTTAGCCGTGTGGACAGATTGGGCATTAAGGTTAGCAGTATGGACAGCTTAGCAGTGTGGAAAGGTTAGCAGTGTGGACAGCTTGGGCATTAAGGTTAACAGTGTGGACAGGTTAGGCATTAAGGTTAGCAGTGTGGACAGGTTAGGCATTAAGGTTAGCAGTGTGGACAGGTTAGCAGTGTGGACAGGTTGGGCATTAAGGTTAGCAGTGTGGACAGGTTAGCAGTGTGGACAGGTTAGCAGTGTGGACAGGTTGGGCATTAAAGTTAGCAATGTGGACAGGTTGGCAGTGTGGACAGGTTAGCAGTGTGGACAGGTTGGGCATTAAGGTTAGCAGTGTGGACAGGTTGGGCATTAAGGTTAGCAGTGTGGACAGGTTGGGCATTAAGGTTAGCAGTGTGGACAGGTTAGGCTTTAAGGTTAGCAGTGTGGACAGGTTAGGCTTTAAGGTTAGCAGTGTGGACAGGTTAGCAGTGTGGACAGGTTGGGCATTAAGGTTAGCAGTGTGGACAGGTTAAGCATTAAGGTTAGCAGTATGGAAAGGTTAGCAGTGTGGACAGGTTAGCAGTGTGGACAGGTTGGCAGTGTGGACAGGTTGCGCATTAAGGTTAGCAGTGTGGACAGGTTAGGCATTAACGTTAGCAGTGTGGACAGATTACAGTGTGGACAGATTGGGCATTAAGGTTAGCAGTATGGACAGGTTAGCAGTGTGGACAGGTTAGCAGTGTGGACAGGTTAGCAGTGAGAACAGGTTGGGCATTAGGTTAGCAGTGTGGACAGGTTAGCAGTGTGGACAGGTTAGCAGTGTGGACAGGTTGGGCATTAAGGTTAGCAGTATGGACAGGTTAGCAGTGTGGACAGGTTAGCAGTGTGGACAGGTTGGGCATTAAGGTTAGCAGTGTGGACAGGTTAGCAGTGTGGACAGGTTAGCAGTGTGGACAGGTTGGGCATTAAAGTTAGCAGTGTGGACAGGTTGGCAGTGTGGACAGGTTAGCAGTGTGGACAGGTTGGGCATTAAGGTTAGCAGTGTGGACAGGTTGGGCATTAAGGTTAGCAGTGTGGACAGGTTAGGCATTAAGGTTAGCAGTGTGGACAGGTTAGGCTTTAAGGTTAGCAGTGTGGACAGGTTAGGCATTAAGGTTAGCCGTGTGGACAGGTTAGCAGTGTGGACAGATTGGGCATTAAGGTTAGCAGTGTGGACAGGTTAGCAGTGTGGACAGCTTAGCAGTGTGGACAGGTTGGCATTAAGGTTAGCAGTGTGGACAGGTTAGGCATTAAGGTTAGCAGTGTGGACAGGTTAGGCATTACGGTTAGCAGTGTGGACAGATTGGGCATTAAGGTTAGCAGTATGGACAGGTTAGCAGTGTGGACAGGTTGGGCATTAAGGTTAGCAGTGTGGACAAGTTAGCAGTGTGGACAGGTTAGCAGTGTGGACAGGTTAGCAGTGTGGACAGGTTGGGCATTAAGGTTATCAGTGTGGACAGGTTAGCAGTGTGGACAGGTTGGGCATTAAGGTTAGCAGTGTGGACAGGTTAGCAGTGTGGACAGGTTAGCAGTCTGGATAGGTTGGGCATTAAGGTTAGCAGTGTGGACAGGGTTAGCAGTGTGGACAGGTTAGCAGTGTGGACAGGTTGGGCATTAAGGTTAGCAGTGTGGACAGGTTGGGCATTAAGGTTAGCAATGTGGACAGGTTAGCAGTGTGGACAGGTTAGCACTGTGGGCAGTTTAGTAATGTGGACAGGTTAGCAGTGTGGGCAGGTTGGGCATTAAGGTTAGCAGTGTGGACAGGTTGGGCATTACGGTTAGCAGTGTGGACAGGTTAGCAGTGTGGACAGGTTAGCAGTGTGGACAGGTTGGGCATTAAGGTTAGCAGTGTGGACAGGTTGGGCATTGAGGTTAGCAGTGTGGACAGGTTAGCAGTGTGGACAGGTTGGGCATTGAGGTTAGCAGTGTGGACAGGTTAGCAGTGTGGACAGGTTGGGCATTAAGGTTAGTAGTGTGGACAGGTTAGCAGTGTGGACAGGTTGGGCATTAAGGTTAGCAGTGTGGACAGTTTAGCAGTGTGGACAGGTTAGCAGTGTGGACAGGTTGGGCATTAAGGTTAGCAGTGTGGACAGGTTAGCATTGTGGACAGGTTAGGCATTAAGGTTAGCAGTGTGGACAGGTTAGGCATTAAGGTTAGCCGTGTGGACAGATTAGCAGTGTGGACAGATTGGTCATTAAGGTTAGCAGTGTGGACAGGTTAGCAGTGTGGACAGGTTGGGCATTAAGGTTAGCAGTGTGGACAGGTTAGCAGTGTGGACAGGTTGGGCATTAAGGTTGGCAGTGTGGACAGGTTAGCAGTGTGGACAGGTTAGGCATTAATGTTAGCAGTGTGGACAGGTTAGGCATTAAGGTTAGCCGTGTGGACAGGTTAGCAGTGTGGACAGATTGGGCATTAAGGTTAGCAGTGTGGACAGGTTAGCAGTGTGGACAGGTTAGGAGTATGGACAGGTTGGGCATTAAGGTTAGCAGTGGGGACAGGTTAGGCATTAAGTTTAGCAGTGTGAACAGGTTAGCAGTGTGGACAGATTGGGCATTAAGGTTAGCAGTGTGGACAGGTTAGCAGTGTGGACAGATTGGGCATTAAGGTTAGCAGTGTGGACAGGTTGGGCATTAAGGTTAGCAGTGTGGACAGGTTAGGCATTAAGGTTAGCAGTGTGGACAGATTGGGCATTAAGGTTAGCAGTATGGACAAGTTAGCAGTGTGGACAGGTTAGCAATGTGGACAGGTTAGCAGTGTGGACAGGTTGGGCATTAAGGTTAGCAGTGTGGACAGGTTAGCAGTGTGGACAGGTTAGCAGTGTGGACAGGTTCGGCATTAAGGTTAGCATTGTGGCAGTTTAGGCATTAAGGTTAGCCGTGTGGACTGGTTAGCAGTGTGGAAAGATTGGGCATTAAGGTTAGCAGTGTGGACAGGTTAGGCATTAAGGTTAGCAGTGTGGACAGATTACAGTGTGGACAGGTTTGCAGTGTGGACAGGTTAGCAGTGTGGACAGGTTGGGCATTAAGGTTAGCAGTATGGACAGGTTAGCAGTGTGGACAGGTTGGGCATTAAGGTTAGCAGTGTGGACAGGTTAGCAGTGTGGACAGGTTGGGCATTAAGGTTAGCATTGTGGCAGTTTAGGCATTAAGGTTAGCCGTGTGGACAGGTTAGCAGTGTGGACAGGTTGGGCATTAAGGTTAGCAGTGTGGACAGGTTGGTAATTGAGGTTAGCAGTGTGGACAGGTTAGCAGTGTGGACAGGTTGGGCATTGAGGTTAGCAGTGTGGACAGGTTAGCAGTGTGGACAGGTTGGGCATTAAGGTTAGCAGTGTGGACAGGTTAGCAGTGTGGACAGGTTGGGCATTAAGGTTAGCAGTGTGGACAGGTTAGCAGTGTGGACAGGTTGGGCATTAAGGTTGGCAGTGTGGACAGGTTAGCAGTGTGGACAGGTTAGGCATTAATGTTAGCAGTGTGGACAGGTTAGGCATTAAGGTTAGCCGTGTGGACAGGTTAGCAGTGTGGACAGATTGGGCATTAAGGTTAGCAGTGTGGACAGGTTAGCAGTGTGGACAGGTTAGGAGTGTGGACAGGTTGGGCATTAAGGTTAGCAGTGTGGACAGGTTAGACATTAAGTTTAGCAGTGTGAACAGGTTAGCAGTGTGGACAGATTGGGCATTAAGGTTAGCAGTGTGGACAGGTTAGCAGTGTGGACAGATTGGGCATTAAGGTTAGCAGTGTGGACAGGTTGGGCATTAAGGTTAGCAGTGTGGACAGGTTAGGCATTAAGGTTAGCAGTGTGGACAGATTGGGCATTAAGGTTAGCAGTATGGACAGGTTAGCAGTGTGGACAGGTTAGCAATGTGGACAGGTTAGCAGTGTGGACAGGTTGGGCATTAAGGTTAGCAGTGTGGACAGGTTAGCAGTGTGGACAGGTTAGCAGTGTGGACAGGTTCGGCATTAAGGTTAGCATTGTGGCAGTTTAGGCATTAAGGTTAGCCGTGTGGACAGGTTAGCAGTGTGGACAGGTTAGCAGTGTGGACAGGTTAGCAGTGAGAACAGGTTGGGCATTAGGTTAGCAGTGTGGACAGGTTAGCAGTGTGGACAGGTTGGGCATTAAGGTTAGCAGTATGGACAGGTTAGCAGTGTGGACAGGTTAGCAGTGTGGACAGGTTGGGCATTAAGGTTAGCAGTGTGGACAGGTTAGCAGTGTGGACAGGTTAGCAGTGTGGACAGGTTGGGCATTAAAGTTAGCAGTGTGGACAGGTTGGCAGTGTGGACAGGTTAGCAGTGTGGACAGGTTGGGCATTAAGGTTAGCAGTGTGGACAGGTTGGGCATTAAGGTTAGCAGTGTGGACAGGTTAGGCATTAAGGTTAGCAGTGTGGACAGGTTAGGCTTTAAGGTTAGCAGTGTGGACAGGTTAGGCATTAAGGTTAGCCGTGTGGACAGGTTAGCAGTGTGGACAGATTGGGCATTAAGGTTAGCAGTGTGGACAGGTTAGCAGTGTGGACAGCTTAGCAGTGTGGACAGGTTGGCATTAAGGTTAGCAGTGTGGACAGGTTAGGCATTAAGGTTAGCAGTGTGGACAGGTTAGGCATTACGGTTAGCAGTGTGGACAGATTGGGCATTAAGGTTAGCAGTATGGACAGGTTAGCAGTGTGGACAGGTTGGGCATTAAGGTTAGCAGTGTGGACAAGTTAGCAGTGTGGACAGGTTAGCAGTGTGGACAGGTTAGCAGTGTGGACAGGTTGGGCATTAAGGTTATCAGTGTGGACAGGTTAGCAGTGTGGACAGGTTGGGCATTAAGGTTAGCAGTGTGGACAGGTTAGCAGTGTGGACAGGTTAGCAGTCTGGATAGGTTGGGCATTAAGGTTAGCAGTGTGGACAGGGTTAGCAGTGTGGACAGGTTAGCAGTGTGGACAGGTTGGGCATTAAGGTTAGCAGTGTGGACAGGTTGGGCATTAAGGTTAGCAATGTGGACAGGTTAGCAGTGTGGACAGGTTAGCACTGTGGGCAGTTTAGTAATGTGGACAGGTTAGCAGTGTGGGCAGGTTGGGCATTAAGGTTAGCAGTGTGGACAGGTTGGGCATTACGGTTAGCAGTGTGGACAGGTTAGCAGTGTGGACAGGTTAGCAGTGTGGACAGGTTGGGCATTAAGGTTAGCAGTGTGGACAGGTTGGGCATTGAGGTTAGCAGTGTGGACAGGTTAGCAGTGTGGACAGGTTGGGCATTGAGGTTAGCAGTGTGGACAGGTTAGCAGTGTGGACAGGTTGGGCATTAAGGTTAGCAGTGTGGACAGGTTAGCAGTGTGGACAGGTTGGGCATTAAGGTTAGCAGTGTGGACAGTTTAGCAGTGTGGACAGGTTAGCAGTGTGGACAGGTTGGGCATTAAGGTTAGCAGTGTGGACAGGTTAGCATTGTGGACAGGTTAGGCATTAAGGTTAGCAGTGTGGACAGGTTAGGCATTAAGGTTAGCCGTGTGGACAGATTAGCAGTGTGGACAGATTGGTCATTAAGGTTAGCAGTGTGGACAGGTTAGCAGTGTGGACAGGTTGGGCATTAAGGTTAGCAGTGTGGACAGGTTAGCAGTGTGGACAGGTTGGGCATTAAGGTTGGCAGTGTGGACAGGTTAGCAGTGTGGACAGGTTAGGCATTAATGTTAGCAGGGTGGACAGGTTAGGCATTAAGGTTAGCCGTGTGGACAGGTTAGCAGTGTGGACAGATTGGGCATTAAGGTTAGCAGTGTGGACAGGTTAGCAGTGTGGACAGGTTAGGAGTGTGGACAGGTTGGGCATTAAGGTTAGCAGTGTGGACAGGTTAGGCATTAAGTTTAGCAGTGTGAACAGGTTAGCAGTGTGGACAGATTGGGCATTAAGGTTAGCAGTGTGGACAGGTTAGCAGTGTGGACAGATTGGGCATTAAGGTTAGCAGTGTGGACAGGTTGGGCATTAAGGTTAGCAGTGTGGACAGGTTAGGCATTAAGGTTAGCAGTGTGGCCAGATTGGGCATTAAGGTTAGCAGTATGGACAGGTTAGCAGTGTGGACAGGTTAGCAATGTGGACAGGTTAGCAGTGTGGACAGGTTGGGCATTAAGGTTAGCAGTGTGGACAGGTTAGCAGTGTGGACAGGTTAGCAGTGTGGACAGGTTCGGCATTAAGGTTAGCATTGTGGCAGTTTAGGCATTAAGGTTAGCCGTGTGGACTGGTTAGCAGTGTGGAAAGATTGGGCATTAAGGTTAGCAGTGTGGACAGGTTAGGCATTAAGGTTAGCAGTGTGGACAGATTACAGTGTGGACAGGTTTGCAGTGTGGACAGGTTAGCAGTGTGGACAGGTTGGGCATTAAGGTTAGCAGTATGGACAGGTTAGCAGTGTGGACAGGTTGGCATTAAGGTTAGCAGTGTGGACAGGTTAGCAGTGTGGACAGGTTGGGCATTAAGGTTAGCATTGTGGCAGTTTAGGCATTAAGGTTAGCCGTGTGGACAGGTTAGCAGTGTGGACAGGTTGGGCATTAAGGTTAGCAGTGTGGACAGGTTGGTAATTGAGGTTAGCAGTGTGGACAGGTTAGCAGTGTGGACAGGTTGGGCATTGAGGTTAGCAGTGTGGACAGGTTAGCAGTGTGGACAGGTTGGGCATTAAGGTTAGCAGTGTGGACAGGTTAGCAGTGTGGACAGGTTGGGCATTAAGGTTAGCAGTGTGGACAGGTTAGCAGTGTGGACAGGTTGGGCATTAATGTTAGCAGTGTGGACAGGTTAGGCATTAAGGTTAGCCGTTTGGACAGGTTAGCAGTGTGGACAGATTGGGCATTAAGGTTAGCAGTGTGGACAGGTTAGCAGTGTGGACAGGTTAGGAGTGTGGACAGGTTAGGCATTAAGGTTAGCAGTGTGGACAGGTTAGACATTAAGTTTAGCAGTGTGAACAGGTTAGCAGTGTGGACAGATTGGGCATTAAGGTTAGCAGTGTGGACAGGTTAGCAGTGTGGACAGATTGGGCATTAAGGTTAGCAGTGTGGACAGGTTGGGCATTAAGGTTAGCAGTGTGGACAGGTTAGGCATTAAGGTTAGCAGTGTGGACAGATTGGGCATTAAGGTTAGCAGTATGGACAGGTTAGCAGTGTGGACAGGTTAGCAATGTGGACAGGTTAGCAGTGTGGACAGGTTGGGCATTAAGGTTAGCAGTGTGGACAGGTTAGCAGTGTGGACAGGTTAGCAGTGTGGACAGGTTCGGCATTAAGGTTAGCATTGTGGCAGTTTAGGCATTAAGGTTAGCCGTGTGGACAGGTTAGCAGTGTGGAAAGATTGGGCATTAAGGTTAGCAGTGTGGACAGGTTAGGCATTAAGGTTAGCAGTGTGGACAGATTACAGTGTGGACAGGTTTGCAGTGTGGACAGGTTAGCAGTGTGGACAGGTTGGGCATTAAGGTTAGCAGTATGGACAGGTTAGCAGTGTGGACAGGTTGGGCATTAAGGTTAGCAGTGTGGACAGGTTAGCAGTGTGGACAGGTTGGGCATTAAGGTTAGCATTGTGGCAGTTTAGGCATTAAGGTTAGCCATGTGGACAGGTTAGCAGTGTGGAAAGATTGGGCATTAAGGTTAGCAGTGTGGACAGGTTAGGCATTAAGGTTAGCAGTGTGGACAGATTACAGTGTGGACAGGTTAGCAGTGTGGACAGGTTAGCAGTGTGGACAGGTTGGGCAGTAAGGTTAGCAGTATGGACAGGTTAGCAGTGTGGACAGGTTGGCATTAAGGTTAGCAGTGTGGACAGGTTAGGCATTAACGTTAGAAGTGTGGACAGATTACAGTGTGGACAGATTGGGCATTAAGGTTAGCAGTATGGACAGGTTAGCAGTGTGGACAGGTTAGCAGTGTGGACAGGTTAGCAGTGAGAACAGGTTGGGCATTAGGTTAGCGGTGTGGACAGGTTAACAGTGTGGACAGGTTAGCAGTGTGGACAGGTTGGGCATTAAAGTTAGCAGTGTGGACAGGTTGGCAGTGTGGACAGGTTAGCAGTGTGGACAGGTTGGGCATTAAGGTTAGCAGTGTGGACAGGTTGGGCATTAAGGTTAGCAGTGTGGACAGGTTAGGCATTAAGGTTAGCAGTGTGGACAGGTTAGGCTTTAAGGTTAGCAGTGTGGACAGGTTAGCAGTGTGGACAGGTTGGGCATTAAGGTTAGCAGTGTGGACAGGTTAAGCATTAAGGTTAGCAGTATGGAAAGGTTAGCAGTGTGGACAGGTTAGCAGTGTGGACAGGTTGGCAGTGTGGACAGGTTGGGCATTAAGGTTAGCAGTGTGGACAGGTTAGGCATTAACGTTAGCAGTGTGGACAGATTACAGTGTGGACAGATTGGGCATTAAGGTTAGCAGTATGGACAGGTTAGCAGTGTGGACAGGTTGGGCATTAAGGTTAGCAGTGTGGACAAGTTAGCAGTGTGGACAGGTTAGCAGTGTGGACAGGTTAGCAGTGTGGACAGGTTGGGCATTAAGGTTATCAGTGTGGACAGGTTAGCAGTGTGGACAGGTTGGGCATTAAGGTTAGCAGTGTGGACAGGTTAGCAGTGTGGACAGGTTAGCAGTCTGGACAGGTTGGGCATTAAGGTTAGCAGTGTGGACAGGGTTAGCAGTGTGGACAGGTTAGCAGTGTGGACAGGTTGGGCATTAAGGTTAGCAGTGTGGACAGGTTGGGCATTAAGGTTAGCAATGTGGACAGGTTAGCAGTGTGGACAGGTTAGCACTGTGGGCAGTTTAGTAATGTGGACAGGTTAGCAGTGTGGGCAGGTTGGGCATTAAGGTTAGCAGTGTGGACAGGTTGGGCATTACGGTTAGCAGTGTGGACAGGTTAGCAGTGTGGACAGGTTAGCAGTGTGGACAGGTTGGGCATTAAGGTTAGCAGTGTGGACAGGTTGGGCATTGAGGTTAGCAGTGTGGACAGGTTAGCAGTGTGGACAGGTTGGGCATTGAGGTTAGCAGTGTGGACAGGTTAGCAGTGTGGACAGGTTGGGCATTAAGGTTAGCAGTGTGGACAGGTTAGCAGTGTGGACAGGTTGGGCATTAAGGTTAGCAGTGTGGACAGTTTAGCAGTGTGGACAGGTTAGCAGTGTGGACAGGTTGGGCATTAAGGTTAGCAGTGTGGACAGGTTAGCATTGTGGACAGGTTAGGCATTAAGGTTAGCAGTGTGGACAGGTTAGGCATTAAGGTTAGCCGTGTGGACAGATTAGCAGTGTGGACAGATTGGTCATTAAGGTTAGCAGTGTGGACAGGTTAGCAGTGTGGACAGGTTGGGCATTAAGGTTAGCAGTCTGGACAGGTTGGGCATTGAGGTTAGCAGTGTGGACAGGTTAGCAGTGTGGACAGGTTGGGCATTGAGGTTAGCAGTGTGGACAGGTTAGCAGTGTGGACAGGTTGGGCATTAAGGTTAGCAGTGTGGACAGGTTAGCAGTGTGGACAGGTTGGGCATTAAGGTTAGCAGTGTGGACAGGTTAGCAGTGTGGACAGGTTGGGCATTAAGGTTGGCAGTGTGGACAGGTTAGCAGTGTGGACAGGTTAGGCATTAATGTTAGCAGTGTGGACAGGTTAGGCATTAAGGTTAGCCGTGTGGACAGGTTAGCAGTGTGGACAGATTGGGCATTAAGGTTAGCAGTGTGGACAGGTTAGCAGTGTGGACAGGTTAGGAGTGTGGACAGGTTGGGCATTAAGGTTAGCAGTGTGGACAGGTTAGGCATTAAGTTTAGCAGTGTGAACAGGTTAGCAGTATGGACAGATTGGGCATTAAGGTTAGCAGTGTGGACAGGTTAGCAGTGTGGACAGATTGGGCATTAAGGTTAGCAGTGTGGACAGGTTGGGCATTAAGGTTAGCAGTGTGGACAGGTTGGGCATTAAGGTTAGCAGTGTGGACAGGTTAGGCATTAAGGTTAGCAGTGTGGACAGATTGGGCATTAAGGTTAGCAGTATGGACAGGTTAGCAGTGTGGACAGGTTAGCAATGTGGACAGGTTAGCAGTGTGGACAGGTTGGGCATTAAGGTTAGCAGTGTGGACAGGTTAGCAGTGTGGACAGGTTAGCAGTGTGGACAGGTTCGGCATTAAGGTTAGCATTGTGGCAGTTTAGGCATTAAGGTTAGCCGTGTGGACTGGTTAGCAGTGTGGAAAGATTGGGCATTAAGGTTAGCAGTGTGGACAGGTTAAGCATTAAGGTTAGCAGTGTGGACAGATTACAGTGTGGACAGGTTTGCAGTGTGGACAGGTTAGCAGTGTGGACAGGTTGGGCATTAAGGTTAGCAGTATGGACAGGTTAGCAGTGTGGACAGGTTGGGCATTAAGGTTAGCAGTGTGGACAGGTTAGCAGTGTGGACAGGTTGGGCATTAAGGTTAGCATTGTGGCAGTTTAGGCATTAAGGTTAGCCGTGTGGACAGGTTAGCAGTGTGGACAGGTTGGGCATTAAGGTTAGCAGTGTGGACAGGTTGGGCATTGAGGTTAGCAGTGTGGACAGGTTAGCAGTGTGGACAGGTTGGGCATTGAGGATAGCAGTGTGGACAGGTTAGCAGTGTGGACAGGTTGGGCATTAAGGTTAGCAGTGTGGACAGGTTAGCAGTGTGGACAGGTTGGCATTAAGGTTAGCAGTGTGGACAGGTTAGCAGTGTGGACAGGTTGGGCATTAAGGTTGGCAGTGTGGACAGGTTAGCAGTGTGGACAGGTTAGGCATTAATGTTAGCAGTGTGGACAGGTTAGGCATTAAGGTTAGCCGTGTGGACAGGTTAGCAGTGTGGACAGATTGGGCATTAAGGTTAGCAGTGTGGACAGGTTAGCAGTGTGGACAGGTTAGGAGTGTGGACAGGTTGGGCATTAAGGTTAGCAGTGTGGACAGGTTAGGCATTAAGTTTAGCAGTGTGAACAGGTTAGCAGTGTGGACAGATTGGGCATTAAGGTTAGCAGTGTGGACAGGTTAGCAGTGTGGACAGATTGGGCATTAAGGTTAGCAGTGTGGACAGGTTGGGCAGTAAGGTTAGCAGTGTGGACAGGTTAGGCATTAAGGTTAGCAGTGTGGACAGATTGGGCATTAAGGTTAGCAGTATGGACAGGTTAGCAGTGTGGACAGGTTAGCAATGTGGACAGGTTAGCAGTGTGGACAGGTTGGGCATTAAGGTTAGCAGTGTGGACAGGTTAGCAGTGTGGACAGGTTAGCAGTGTGGACAGGTTCGGCATTAAGGTTAGCATTGTGGCAGTTTAGGCATTAAGGTTAGCCGTGTGGACAGGTTAGCAGTGTGGAAAGATTGGGCATTAAGGTTAGCAGTGTGGACAGGTTAGGCATTAAGGTTAGCAGTGTGGACAGATTACAGTTTGGACAGGTTTGCAGTGTGGACAGGTTAGCAGTGTGGACAGGTTGGGCATTAAGGTTAGCAGTATGGACAGGTTAGCAGTGTGGACAGGTTGGGCATTAAGGTTAGCAGTGTGGACAGGTTAGCAGTGTGGACAGGTTGGGCATTAAGGTTAGCATTGTGGCAGTTTAGGCATTAAGGTTAGCCATGTGGACAGGTTAGCAGTGTGGAAAGATTGGGCATTAAGGTTAGCAGTGTGGACAGGTTAGGCATTAAGGTTAGCAGTTTGGACAGATTACAGTGTGGACAGGTTAGCAGTGTGGACAGGTTAGCAGTGTGGACAGGTTGGGCATTAAGGTTAGCAGTATGGACAGGTTAGCAGTGTGGACAGGTTGGGCATTAAGGTTAGCAGTGTGGACAGGTTAGGCATTAACGTTAGAAGTGTGGACAGATTACAGTGTGGACAGATTGGGCATTAAGGTTAGCAGTATGGACAGGTTAGCAGTGTGGACAGGTTAGCAGTGTGGACAGGTTAGCAGTGAGAACAGGTTGGGCATTAGGTTAGCGGTGTGGACAGGTTAGCAGTGTGGACAGGTTAGCAGTGTGGACAGGTTGGGCATTAAGGTTAGCAGTATGGACAGGTTAGCAGTGTGGACAGGTTAGCAGTGTGGACAGGTTGGGCATTAAGGTTAGCAGTGTGGACAGGTTAACAGTGTGGACAGGTTAGCAGTGTGGACAGGTTGGGCATTAAAGTTAGCAGTGTGGACAGGTTGGCAGTGTGGACAGGTTAGCAGTGTGGACAGGTTGGGCATTAAGGTTAGCAGTGTGGACAGGTTGGGCATTAAGGTTAGCAGTGTGGACAGGTTAGGCATTAAGGTTAGCAGTGTGGACAGGTTAGGCTTTAAGGTTAGCAGTGTGGACAGGTTAGCAGTGTGGACAGGTTGGGCATTAAGGTTAGCAGTGTGGACAGGTTAAGCATTAAGGTTAGCAGTATGGAAAGGTTAGCAGTGTGGACAGGTTAGCAGTGTGGACAGGTTGGCAGTGTGGACAGGTTGGGCATTAAGGTTAGCAGTGTGGACAGGTTAGGCATTAACGTTAGCAGTGTGGACAGATTACAGTGTGGACAGATTGGGCATTAAGGTTAGCAGTATGGACAGGTTAGCAGTGTGGACAGGTTGGGCATTAAGGTTAGCAGTGTGGACAGGTTGGGCATTAAGGTTAGCAGTGTGGACAGGTTAGGCATTAAGGTTAGCAGTGTGGACAGGTTAGGCTTTAAGGTTAGCAGTGTGGACAGGTTAGGCATTAAGGTTAGCCGTGTGGACAGGTTAGCAGTGTGGACAGATTGGGCATTAAGGTTAGCAGTGTGGACAGGTTAGCAGTGTGGACAGCTTAGCAGTGTGGACAGGTTGGCATTAAGGTTAGCAGTGTGGACAGGTTAGGCATTAAGGTTAGCAGTGTGGACAGGTTAGGCATTAAGGTTAGCAGTATGGACAGGTTAGCAGTGTGGACAGGTTGGGCATTAAGGTTAGCAGTGTGGACAGGTTAGCAGTGTGGACAGGTTAGCAGTGTGGACAGGTTAGCAGTGTGGACAGGTTGGGCATTAAGGTTATCAGTGTGGACAGGTTAGCAGTGTGGACAGGTTGGGCATTAGGTTAGCAGTGTGGACAGGTTAGCAGTGTGGACAGGTTAGCAGTGTGGACAGGTTGGGCATTAAGGTTAGCAGTATGGACAGGTTAGCAGTGTGGACAGGTTAGCAGTGTGGACAGGTTGGGCATTAAGGTTAGCAGTGTGGACAGGTTAGCAGTGTGGACAGGTTAGCAGTGTGGACAGGTTGGGCATTAAAGTTAGCAGTGTGGACAGGTTGGGCATTAAGGTTAGCAGTGTGGACAGGTTAGCAGTGTGGACAGGTTGGGCATTAAGGTTAGCAGTGTGGACAGGTTAGCAGTGTGGACAGGTTAGCAGTGTGGACAGGTTGGGCATTAAAGTTAGCAGTGTGGACAGGTTGGCAGTGTGGACAGGTTAGCAGTGTGGACAGGTTGGGCATTAAGGTTAGCAGTGTGGACAGGTTGGGCATTAAGGTTAGCAGTGTGGACAGGTTAGGCATTAAGGTTAGCAGTGTGGACAGGTTAGGCTTTAAGGTTAGCAGTGTGGACAGGTTAGGCATTAAGGTTAGCCGTGTGGACAGGTTAGCAGTGTGGACAGATTGGGCATTAAGGTTAGCAGTGTGGACAGGTTAGCAGTGTGGACAGCTTAGCAGTGTGGACAGGTTGGCATTAAGGTTAGCAGTGTGGACAGGTTAGGCATTAAGGTTAGCAGTGTGGACAGGTTAGGCATTAAGGTTAGCAGTGTGGACAGATTGGGCATTAAGGTTAGCAGTATGGACAGGTTAGCAGTGTGGACAGGTTGTGCATTAAGGTTAGCAGTGTGGACAGGTTAGCAGTGTGGACAGGTTAGCAGTGTGGACAGGTTAGCAGTGTGGACAGGTTGGGCATTAAGGTTATCAGTGTGGACAGGTTGGGCATTAAGGTTAGCAGTGTGGACAGGTTAGCAGTGTGGACAGGTTAGCAGTGTGGACAGGTTGGGCATTAAGGTTAGCAATGTGGACAGGTTAGGCATTAAGGTTAGCAATGTGGACAGGTTGGCAGTGTGGACAGATTGGGCATTAAGGTTAGCAGTGTGGACAGGTTAGCAGTGTGGACAGGTTAGCAGTGTGGACAGATTGGGCATTAAGGTTAGCAGTGTGGACAGGTGGGGCATTAAGTTTAGCAGTGTGGAAAGGTTAGGCATTAAGGTTAGCAGTATGGACAGGTTAGCAGTGTGGACAGGTTAGCAGTGTGGACAGGTTAGCAGTGAGAAATGGTTGGGCATTAGGTTAGCAGTGTGGACAGGTTAGCAGTGTGGACAGGTTAGCAGTGTGGACAGGTTGGGCATTAAGGTTAGCAGTATGGACAGGTTAGCAATGTGGACAGGTTAGCAGTGTGGACAGGTTGGGCATTAAGGTTAGCAGTGTGGACAGGTTAGCAGTGTGGACAGGTTGGGCATTAAAGTTAGCAGTGTGGACAGGTTGGCAGTGTGGACAGGTTAGCAGTGTGGACAGGTTGGGCATTAAGGTTAGCAGTGTGGACAGGTTGGGCATTAAGGTTAGCAGTGTGGACAGGTTAGGCATTAAGGTTAGCAGTGTGGACAGGTTAGGCTTTAAGGTTAGCAGTGTGGACAGGTTAGCAGTGTGGACAGGTTGGCAGTGTGGACAGATTGGGCATTAAGGTTAGCAGTGTGGACAGGTTAGCAGTGTGGACAGGTTAGCAGTGTGGACAGATTGGGCATTAAGGTTAGCAGTGTGGACAGGTGGGGCATTAAGTTTAGCAGTGTGGAAAGGTTAGGCATTAAGGTTAGCAGTATGGACAGGTTAGCAGTGTGGACAGGTTAGCAGTGTGGACAGGTTAGCAGTGAGAAATGGTTGGGCATTAGGTTAGCAGTGTGGACAGGTTAGCAGTGTGGACAGGTTAGCAGTGTGGACAGGTTGGGCATTAAGGTTAGCAGTATGGACAGGTTAGCAATGTGGACAGGTTAGCAGTGTGGACAGGTTGGGCATTAAGGTTAGCAGTGTGGACAGGTTAGCAGTGTTGACAGGTTGGGCATTAAAGTTAGCAGTGTGGACAGGTTGGCAGTGTGGACAGGTTAGCAGTGTGGACAGGTTGGGCATTAAGGTTAGCAGTGTGGACAGGTTGGGCATTAAGGTTAGCAGTGTGGACAGGTTAGGCATTAAGGTTAGCAGTGTGGACAGGTTAGGCTTTAAGGTTAGCAGTGTGGACAGGTTAAGCATTAAGTTTAGCAGTATGGAAAGGTTAGCAGTGTGGACAGGTTAGCAGTGTGGACAGGTTGGCAGTGTGGACAGGTTGGGCATTAAGGTTAGCAGTGTGGACAGGTTAGGCATTAACGTTAGCAGTGTGGACAGATTACAGTGTGGACAGATTGGGCATTAAGGTTAGCAGTATGGACAGGTTAGCAGTGTGGACAGGTTAGCAGTGTGGACAGGTTAGCAGTGAGAACAGGTTGGGCATTAGGTTAGCAGTGTGGACAGGTTAGCAGTGTGGACAGGTTAGCAGTGTGGACAGGTTGGGCATTAAGGTTAGCAGTATGGACAGGTTAGCAATGTGGACAGGTTAGCAGTGTGGACAGGTTGGGCATTAAGGTTAGCAGTGTGGACCGGTTAGCAGTGTGGACAGGTTAGCAGTGTGGACAGGTTGGGCATTAAAGTTAGCAGTGTGGACAGGTTGGCAGTGTGGACAGGTTAGCAGTGTGGATAGGTTGGGCATTAAGGTTAGCAGTGTGGACAGGTTGGGCATTAAGGTTAGCAGTGTGGACAGGTTAGGCATTAAGGTTAGCAGTGTGGACAGGTTAGGCTTTAAGGTTAGCAGTGTGGACAGGTTAGGCATTAAAGTTAGCTGTGTGGACAGGTTAGCAGTGTGGACAGATTGGGCATTAAGGTTAGCAGTGTGGACAGGTTAGCAGTGTGGACAGCTTAGCAGTGTGGACAGGTTGGCATTAAGGTTAGCAGTGTGGACAGGTTAGGCATTAAGGTTAGCAGTGTGGACAGGTTAGCAGTGTGGACAGGTTAGCAGTGTGGACAGGTTAGCAGTGTGGACAGGTTGGGCATTAAGGTTATCAGTGTGGACAGGTTAGCAGTGTGGACAGGTTGGGCATTAAGGTTAGCAGTGTGGACAGGTTAGCAGTGTGGACAGGTTAGCAGTGTGGACAGGTTGGGCATTGAGGTTAGCAGTGTGGACAGGTTAGCAGTGTGGACAGGTTGGGCATTAAGGTTAGCAGTGTGGACAGGTTAGCAGTGTGGACAGGTTGGGCATTAAGGTTAGCAGTGTGGACAGTTTAGCAGTGTGGACAGGTTAGCAGTGTGGACAGGTTGGGCATTAAGGTTAGCAGTGTGGACAGGTTAGCATTGTGGACAGGTTAGGCATTAAGGTTAGCAGTGTGGACAGGTTAGGCATTAAGGTTAGCCGTGTGGACAGATTAGCAGTGTGGACAGATTGGTCATTAAGGTTAGCAGTGTGGACAGGTTAGCAGTGTGGACAGGTTGGGCATTGAGGTTAGCAGTGTGGACAGGTTAGCAGTGTGGACAGGTTGGGCATTAAGGTTATCAGTGTGGACAGGTTAGCAGTGTGGACAGGTTGGGAATTAAGGTTAGCAGTGTGGACAGGTTAGCAGTGTGGACAGGTTGGGCATTAAGGTTGGCAGTGTGGACAGGTTAGCAGTGTGGACAGGTTAGGCATTAATGTTAGCAGTGTGGACAGGTTAGGCATTAAGGTTAGCCGTGTGGACAGGTTAGCAGTGTGGACAGATTGGGCATTAAGGTTAGCAGTGTGGACAGGTTAGCAGTGTGGACAGGTTAGGAGTGTGGACAGGTTGGGCATTAAGGTTAGCAGTGTGGACAGGTTAGGCATTAAGTTTAGCAGTGTGAACAGGTTAGCAGTGTGGACAGATTGGGCATTAAGGTTAGCAGTGTGGACAGGTTAGCAGTGTGGACAGATTGGGCATTAAGGTTAGCAGTGTGGACAGGTTGGGCATTAAGGTTAGCAGTGTGGACAGGTTAGGCATTAAGGTTAGCAGTGTGGACAGATTGGGCATTAAGGTTAGCAGTATGGACAGGTTAGCAGTGTGGACAGGTTAGCAATGTGGACAGTTTAGCAGTGTGGACAGGTTGGGCATTAAGGTTAGCAGTGTGGACAGGTTAGCAGTGTGGACAGGTTAGCAGTGTGGACAGGTTGGGCATTAAGGTTAGCATTGTGGCAGTTTAGGCATTAAGGTTAGCCGTGTGGACAGGTTAGCAGTGTGGAAAGATTGGGCATTAAGGTTAGCTGTGTGGACAGGTTAGGCATTAAGGTTAGCAGTGTGGACAGGTTACAGTGTGGACAGGTTTGCAGTGTGGACAGGTTAGCAGTGTGGACAGGTTGGGCATTAAGGTTAGCAGTATGGACAGGTTAGCAGTGTGGACAGGTTGGGCATTAAGGTTAGCAGTGTGGACAGGTTAGCAGTGTGGACAGGTTGGGCATTAAGGTTAGCATTGTGGCAGTTTAGGCATTAAGGTTAGCCGTGTGGACAGGTTAGCAGTGTGGAAAGATTGGGCATTAAGGTTAGCAGTGTGGACAGGTTAGGCATTAAGGTTAGCAGTGTGGACAGATTACAGTGTGGACAGGTTAGCAGTGTGGACAGGTTAGCAGTGTGGACAGGTTGGGCATTAAGGTTAGCAGTATGGACAGGTTAGCAGTGTGGACAGGTTGGGCATTAAGGTTAGCAGTGTGGACAGGTTAGGCATTAACGTTAGAAGTGTGGACAGATTACAGTGTGGACAGATTGGGCATTAAGGTTAGCAGTATGGACAGGTTAGCAGTGTGGACAGGTTAGCAGTGTGGACAGGTTAGCAGTGAGAACAGGTTGGGCATTAGGTTAGCGGTGTGGACAGGTTAGCAGTGTGGACAGGTTAGCAGTGTGGACAGGTTGGGCATTAAGGTTAGCAGTATGGACAGGTTAGCAGTGTGGACAGGTTAGCAGTGTGGACATGTTGGGCATTAAGGTTAGCAGTGTGGACAGGTTAACAGTGTGGACAGGTTAGCAGTGTGGACAGGTTGGGCATTAAAGTTAGCAGTGTGGACAGGTTGGCAGTGTGGACAGGTTAGCAGTGTGGACAGGTTGGGCATTAAGGTTAGCAGTGTGGACAGGTTGGGCATTAAGGTTAGCAGTGTGGACAGGTTAAGCATTAAGGTTAGCAGTATGGAAAGGTTAGCAGTGTGGACAGGTTAGCAGTGTGGACAGGTTGGCTTTGTGTGGACAGGTTGGGCATTAAGGTTAGCAGTGTGGACAGGTTAGGCATTAACGTTAGCAGTGTGGACAGATTACAGTGTGGACAGATTGTGCATTAAGGTTAGCAGTATGGACAGGTTAGCAGTGTGGACAGGTTAGCAGTGTGGACAGGTTAGCAGTGTGGACAGGTTGGGCATTAAGGTTAGCAGTATGGACAGGTTAGCAGTGTGGACAGGTTAGCAGTGTGGACAGGTTGGGCATTAAGGTTAGCAGTGTGGACAGGTTAGCAGTGTGGACAGGTTAGCAGTGTGGACAGGTTGGGCATTAAAGTTAGCAGTGTGGACAGGTTGGCAGTGTGGACAGGTTAGCAGTGTGAACAGGTTGGGCATTAAGGTTAGCAGTGTGGACAGGTTGGGCATTAAGGTTAGCAGTGTGGACAGGTTAGGCATTAAGGTTAGCAGTGTGGACAGGTTAGGCTTTAAGGTTAGCAGTGTGGACAGGTTAGGCATTAAGGTTAGCCGTGTGGACAGGTTAGCAGTGTGGACAGGTTAGCAGTGTGGACAGGTTGGGCATTAAGGTTAGCAGTATGGACAGGTTAGCAATGTGGACAGGTTAGCAGTGTGGACAGGTTGGGCATTAAGGTTAGCAGTGTGGACAGGTTAGCAGTGTGGACAGGTTAGCAGTGTGGACAGGTTGGGCATTAAAGTTAGCAGTGTGGACAGGTTGGCAGTGTGGACAGGTTAGCAGTGTGGACAGGTTGGGCATTAAGGTTAGCAGTGTGGACAGGTTGGGCATTAAGGTTAGCAGTGTGGACAGGTTAGGCATTAAGGTTAGAAGTGTGGACAGGTTAGGCTTTAAGGTTAGCAGTGTGGACAGGTTAGCAGTGTGGACAGGTTGGGCATTAAGGTTAGCAGTGTGGACAGGTTAAGCATTAAGGTTAGCAGTATGGAAAGGTTAGCAGTGTGGACAGGTTAGCAGTGTGGACAGGTTGGCAGTGTGGACAGGTTGGGCATTAAGGTTAGCAGTGTGGACAGGTTAGGCATTAACGTTAGCAGTGTGGACAGATTACAGTGTGGACAGATTGGGCATTAAGGTTAGCAGTATGGACAGGTTAGCAGTGTGGACAGGTTAGCAGTGTGGACAGGTTAGCAGTGAGAACAGGTTGGGCATTAGGTTAGCAGTGTGGACAGGTTAGCAGTGTGGACAGGTTAGCAGTGTGGACAGGTTGGGCATTAAGGTTAGCAGTATGGACAGGTTAGCAATGTGGACAGGTTAGCAGTGTGGACAGGTTGGGCATTAAGGTTAGCAGTGTGGACAGGTTAGCAGTGTGGACAGGTTAGCAGTGTGGACAGGTTGGGCATTAAAGTTAGCAGTGTGGACAGGTTGGCAGTGTGGACAGGTTAGCAGTGTGGATAGGTTGGGCATTAAGGTTAGCAGTGTGGACAGGTTGGGCATTAAGGTTAGCAGTGTGGACAGGTTAGGCATTAAGGTTAGCAGTGTGGACAGGTTAGGCTTTAAGGTTAGCAGTGTGGACAGGTTAGGCATTAAGGTTAGCTGTGTGGACAGGTTAGCAGTGTGGACAGATTGGGCATTAAGGTTAGCAGTGTGGACAGGTTAGCAGTGTGGACAGCTTAGCAGTGTGGACAGGTTGGCATTAAGGTTAGCAGTGTGGACAGGTTAGGCATTAAGGTTAGCAGTGTGGACAGGTTAGCAGTGTGGACAGGTTAGCAGTGTGGACAGGTTAGCAGTGTGGACAGGTTGGGCATTAAGGTTATCAGTGTGGACAGGTTAGCAGTGTGGACAGGTTGGGCATTAAGGTTAGCAGTGTGGACAGGTTAGCAGTGTGGACTGGTTAGCAGTGTGGACAGGTTGGGCATTGAGGTTAGCAGTGTGGACAGGTTAGCAGTGTGGACAGGTTGGGCATTAAGGTTAGCAGTGTGGACAGGTTAGCAGTGTGGACAGGTTGGGCATTAAGGTTAGCAGTGTGGACAGTTTAGCAGTGTGGACAGGTTAGCAGTGTGGACAGGTTGGGCATTAAGGTTAGCAGTGTGGACAGGTTAGCATTGTGGACAGGTTAGGCATTAAGGTTAGCAGTGTGGACAGGTTAGGCATTAAGGTTAGCCGTGTGGACAGATTAGCAGTGTGGACAGATTGGTCATTAAGGTTAGCAGTGTGGACAGGTTAGCAGTGTGGACAGGTTGGGCATTGAGGTTAGCAGTGTGGACAGGTTAGCAGTGTGGACAGGTTGGGCATTAAGGTTAGCAGTGTGGACAGGTTAGCAGTGTGGACAGGTTGGGAATTAAGGTTAGCAGTGTGGACAGGTTAGCATTGTGGACAGGTTGGGCATTAAGGTTGGCAGTGTGGACAGGTTAGCAGTGTGGACAGGTTAGGCATTAATGTTAGCAGTGTGGACAGGTTAGGCATTAAGGTTAGCCGTGTGGACAGGTTAGCAGTGTGGACAGATTGGGCATTAAGGTTAGCAGTGTGGACAGGTTAGCAGTGTGGACAGGTTAGGAGTGTGGACAGGTTGGGCATTAAGGTTAGCAGTGTGGACAGGTTAGGCATTAAGTTTAGCAGTGTGAACAGGTTAGCAGTGTGGACAGATTGGGCATTAAGGTTAGCAGTGTGGACAGGTTAGCAGTGTGGACAGATTGGGCATTAAGGTTAGCAGTGTGGACAGGTTGGGCATTAAGGTTAGCAGTGTGGACAGGTTAGGCATTAAGGTTAGCAGTGTGGACAGATTGGGCATTAAGGTTAGCAGTATGGACAGGTTAGCAGTGTGGACAGGTTAGCAATGTGGACAGGTTAGCAGTGTGGACAGGTTGGGCATTAAGGTTAGCAGTGTGGACAGGTTAGCAGTGTGGACAGGTTAGCAGTGTGGACAGGTTGGGCATTAAGGTTAGCATTGTGGCAGTTTAGGCATTAAGGTTAGCCGTGTGGACAGGTTAGCAGTGTGGACAGGTTGGGCATTAAGGTTAGCATTGTGGCAGTTTAGGCATTAAGGTTAGCCGTGTGGACAGGTTAGCAGTGTGGAAAGATTGGGCATTAAGGTTAGCAGTGTGGACAGGTTAGGCATTAAGGTTAGCAGTGTGGACAGATTACAGTGTGGACAGGTTAGCAGTGTGGACAGGTTAGCAGTGTGGACAGGTTGGGCATTAAGGTTAGCAGTATGGACAGGTTAGCAGTGTGGACAGGTTGGGCATTAAGGTTAGCAGTGTGGACAGGTTAGGCATTAACGTTAGAAGTGTGGACAGATTACAGTGTGGACAGATTGGGCATTAAGGTTAGCAGTATGGACAGGTTAGCAGTGTGGACAGGTTAGCAGTGTGGACAGGTTAGCAGTGAGAACAGGTTGGGCATTAGGTTAGCGGTGTGGACAGGTTAGCAGTGTGGACAGGTTAGCAGTGTGGACAGGTTGGGCATTAAGGTTAGCAGTATGGACAGGTTAGCAGTGTGGACAGGTTAGCAGTGTGGACATGTTGGGCATTAAGGTTAGCAGTGTGGACAGGTTAACAGTGTGGACAGGTTAGCAGTGTGGACAGGTTGGGCATTAAAGTTAGCAGTGTGGACAGGTTGGCAGTGTGGACAGGTTAGCAGTGTGGACAGGTTGGGCATTAAGGTTAGCAGTGTGGACAGGTTGGGCATTAAGGTTAGCAGTGTGGACAGGTTAAGCATTAAGGTTAGCAGTATGGAAAGGTTAGCAGTGTGGACAGGTTAGCAGTGTGGACAGGTTGGCTTTGTGTGGACAGGTTGGGCATTAAGGTTAGCAGTGTGGACAGGTTAGGCATTAACGTTAGCAGTGTGGACAGATTACAGTGTGGACAGATTGTGCATTAAGGTTAGCAGTATGGACAGGTTAGCAGTGTGGACAGGTTAGCAGTGTGGACAGGTTAGCAGTGTGGACAGGTTGGGCATTAAGGTTAGCAGTATGGACAGGTTAGCAGTGTGGACAGGTTAGCAGTGTGGACAGGTTGGGCATTAAGGTTAGCAGTGTGGACAGGTTAGCAGTGTGGACAGGTTAGCAGTGTGGACAGGTTGGGCATTAAAGTTAGCAGTGTGGACAGGTTGGCAGTGTGGACAGGTTAGCAGTGTGGACAGGTTAGGCATTAAGGTTAGCAGTGTGGACAGGTTAGGCTTTAAGGTTAGCAGTGTGGACAGGTTAGGCATTAAGGTTAGCCGTGTGGACAGGTTAGCAGTGTGGACAGGTTAGCAGTGTGGACAGGTTGGGCATTAAGGTTAGCAGTATGGACAGGTTAGCAATGTGGACAGGTTAGCAGTGTGGACAGGTTGGGCATTAAGGTTAGCAGTGTGGACAGGTTAGCAGTGTGGACAGGTTAGCAGTGTGGACAGGTTGGGCATTAAAGTTAGCAGTGTGGACAGGTTGGCAGTGTGGACAGGTTAGCAGTGTGGACAGGCTGGGCATTAAGGTTAGCAGTGTGGACAGGTTGGGCATTAAGGTTAGCAGTGTGGACAGGTTAGGCATTAAGGTTAGAAGTGTGGACAGGTTAGGCTTTAAGGTTAGCAGTGTGGACAGGTTAGCAGTGTGGACAGGTTGGGCATTAAGGTTAGCAGTGTGGACAGGTTAAGCATTAAGGTTAGCAGTATGGAAAGGTTAGCAGTGTGGACAGGTTAGCAGTGTGGACAGGTTGGCAGTGTGGACAGGTTGGGCATTAAGGTTAGCAGTGTGGACAGGTTAGGCATTAACGTTAGCAGTGTGGACAGATTACAGTGTGGACAGATTGGGCATTAAGGTTAGCAGTATGGACAGGTTAGCAGTGTGGACAGGTTAGCAGTGTGGACAGGTTAGCAGTGAGAACAGGTTGGGCATTAGGTTAGCAGTGTGGACAGGTTAGCAGTGTGGACAGGTTAGCAGTGTGGACAGGTTGGGCATTAACGTTAGCAGTGTGGACAGATTACAGTGTGGACAGATTGGGCATTAAGGTTAGCAGTGTGGACAGGTTAGCAGTGTGGACAGGTTAGCAGTGTGGACAGGTTGGGCATTAAAGTTAGCAGTGTGGACAGGTTGGCAGTGTGGACAGGTTAGCAGTGTGGATAGGTTGGGCATTAAGGTTAGCAGTGTGGACAGGTTGGGCATTAAGGTTAGCAGTGTGGACAGGTTAGGCATTAAGGTTAGCAGTGTGGACAGGTTAGGCTTTAAGGTTAGCAGTGTGGACAGGTTAGGCATTAAGGTTAGCTGTGTGGACAGGTTAGCAGTGTGGACAGATTGGGCATTAAGGTTAGCAGTGTGGACAGGTTAGCAGTGTGGACAGCTTAGCAGTGTGGACAGGTTGGCATTAAGGTTAGCAGTGTGGACAGGTTAGGCATTAAGGTTAGCAGTGTGGACAGGTTAGCAGTGTGGACAGGTTAGCAGTGTGGACAGGTTAGCAGTGTGGACAGGTTGGGCATTAAGGTTATCAGTGTGGACAGGTTAGCAGTGTGGACAGGTTGGGCATTAAGGTTAGCAGTGTGGACAGGTTAGCAGTGTGGACTGGTTAGCAGTGTGGACAGGTTGGGCATTGAGGTTAGCAGTGTGGACAGGTTAGCAGTGTGGACAGGTTGGGCATTAAGGTTAGCAGTGTGGACAGGTTAGCAGTGTGGACAGGTTGGGCATTAAGGTTAGCAGTGTGGACAGTTTAGCAGTGTGGACAGGTTAGCAGTGTGGACAGGTTGGGCATTAAGGTTAGCAGTGTGGACAGGTTAGCATTGTGGACAGGTTAGGCATTAAGGTTAGCAGTGTGGACAGGTTAGGCATTAAGGTTAGCCGTGTGGACAGATTAGCAGTGTGGACAGATTGGTCATTAAGGTTAGCAGTGTGGACAGGTTAGCAGTGTGGACAGGTTGGGCATTGAGGTTAGCAGTGTGGACAGGTTAGCAGTGTGGACAGGTTGGGCATTAAGGTTAGCAGTGTGGACAGGTTAGCAGTGTGGACAGGTTGGGAATTAAGGTTAGCAGTGTGGACAGGTTAGCAGTGTGGACAGGTTGGGCATTAAGGTTGGCAGTGTGGACAGGTTAGCAGTGTGGACAGGTTAGGCATTAATGTTAGCAGTGTGGACAGGTTAGGCATTAAGGTTAGCTGTGTGGACAGGTTAGGCATTAAGGTTAGCAGTGTGGACAGATTACAGTGTGGACAGGTTTTCAGTGTGGACAGGTTAGCAGTGTGGACAGGTTGGGCATTAAGGTTAGCAGTATGGACAGGTTAGCAGTGTGGACAGGTTGGGCATTAAGGTTAGCAGTGTGGACAGGTTAGCAGTGTGGACAGGTTGGGCATTAAGGTTAGCATTGTCGCAGTTTAGGCATTAAGGTTAGCCGTGTGGACAGGTTAGCAGTGTGGAAAGATTGGGCATTAAGGTTAGCAGTGTGGACAGGTTAGGCATTAAGGTTAGCAGTGTGGACAGATTACAGTGTGGACAGGTTAGCAGTGTGGACAGGTTAGCAGTGTGGACAGGTTGGGCATTAAGGTTAGCAGTATGGACAGGTTAGCAGTGTGGACAGGTTGGGCATTAAGGTTAGCAGTGTGGACAGGTTAGGCATTAACGTTAGAAGTGTGGACAGATTACAGTGTGGACAGATTGGGCATTAAGGTTAGCAGTATGGACAGGTTAGCAGTGTGGACAGGTTAGCAGTGTGGACAGGTTAGCAGTGAGAACAGGTTGGGCATTAGGTTAGCGGTGTGGACAGGTTAGCAGTGTGGACAGGTTAGCAGTGTGGACAGGTTGGCTTTGTGTGGACAGGTTGGGCATTAAGGTTAGCAGTGTGGACAGGTTAGGCATTAACGTTAGCAGTGTGGACAGATTACAGTGTGGACAGATTGTGCATTAAGGTTAGCAGTATGGACAGGTTAGCAGTGTGGACAGGTTAGCAGTGTGGACAGGTTAGCAGTGTGGACAGGTTGGGCATTAAGGTTAGCAGTATGGACAGGTTAGCAGTGTGGACAGGTTAGCAGTGTGGACAGGTTGGGCATTAAGGTTAGCAGTGTGGACAGGTTAGCAGTGTGGACAGGTTAGCAGTGTGGACAGGTTGGGCATTAAAGTTAGCAGTGTGGACAGGTTGGCAGTGTGGACAGGTTAGCAGTGTGAACAGGTTGGGCATTAAGGTTAGCAGTGTGGACAGGTTGGGCATTAAGGTTAGCAGTGTGGACAGGTTAGGCATTAAGGTTAGCAGTGTGGACAGGTTAGGCTTTAAGGTTAGCAGTGTGGACAGGTTAGGCATTAAGGTTAGCCGTGTGGACAGGTTAGCAGTGTGGACAGATTGGGCATTAAGGTTAGCAGTGTGGACAGGTTAGCAGTGTGGACAGCTTAGCAGTGTGGACAGGTTGGCATTAAGGTTAGCAGTGTGGACAGGTTAGGCATTAAGGTTAGCAGTGTGGACAGGTTAGGCATTAAGGTTAGCAGTGTGGACAGATTGGGCATTAAGGTTAGCAGTATGGACAGGTTAGCAGTGTGGACAGGTTGGGCATTAAGGTTAGCAGTGTGGACAGGTTAGCAGTGTGGACAGGTTGGGCATTAGGTTAGCAGTGTGGACAGGTTAGCAGTGTGGACAGGTAAGCAGTGTGGACAGGTTGGGCATTAAGGTTAGCAGTATGGACAGGTTAGCAGTGTGGACAGGTTAGCAGTGTGGACAGGTTGGGCATTAAGGTTAGCAGTGTGGACAGGTTAGCAGTGTGGACAGGTTAGCAGTGTGGACAGGTTGGGGATTAAAGTTAGCAGTGTGGACAGGTTGGCAGTGTGGACAGGTTAGCAGTGTGGACAGGTTGGGCATTAAGGTTAGCAGTGAGGACAGGTTGGGCATTAAGGTTAGCAGTGTGGACAGGTTAGGCATTAAGGTTAGCAGTGTGGACAGGTTAGGCTTTAAGGTTAGCAGTGTGGACAGGTTAGGCATTAAGGTTAGCCGTGTGGACAGGTTAGCAGTGTGGACAGATTGGGCATTAAGGTTAGCAGTGTGGACAGGTTAGCAGTGTGGACAGCTCAGCAGTGTGGACAGGTTGGCATTAAGGTTAGCAGTGTGGACAGGTTAGGCATTAAGGTTAGCAGTGTGGACAGGTTAGGCATTAAGGTTAGCAGTGTGGACAGATTGGGCATTAAGGTTAGCAGTATGGACAGGTTAGCAGTGTGGACAGGTTGGGCATTAAGGTTAGCAGTGTGGACAGGTTAGCAGTGTGGACAGGTTAGCAGTGTGGACAGGTTAGCAGTGTAGACAGGTTGGGCATTAAGGTTATCAGTGTGGACAGGTTGGGCATTAAGGTTAGCAGTGTGGACAGGTTAGCAGTGTGGACAGGTTAGCAGTGTGGACATGTTGGGCATTAAGGTTAGCAATGTGGACAGGTTAGGCATTAAGGTTAGCAGTGTGGACAGGTTGGCAGTGTGGACAGATTGGGCATTAAGGTTAGCAGTGTGGACAGGTTAGCAGTGTGGACAGGTTAGCAGTGTGGACAGATTGGGCATTAAGGTTAGCAGTGTGGAGAGGTGAGGCATTAAGTTTAGCAGTGTGGAAAGGTTAGGCATTAAGGTTAGCAGTGTGGACAGGTTAGCAGTGTGGACAGGTTAGCAGTGTGGACAGGTTGGGCATTAGGTTAGCAGTGTGGACAGGTTAGCAGTGTGGACAGGTTAGCAGTGTGGACAGGTTGGGCATTAAGGTTAGCAGTATGGACAGGTTAGCAGTGTGGACAGGTTAGCAGTGTGGACAGGTTGGGCATTAAGGTTAGCAGTGTGGACAGGTTAGCAGTGTGGACAGGTTGGGCATTAAAGTTAGCAGTGTGGACAGGTTGGCAGTGTGGACAGGTTAGCAGTGTGGACAGGTTGGGCATTAAGGTTAGCAGTGTGGACAGGTTGGCATTAAGGTTAGCAGTGTGGACAGGTTAGGCATTAAGGTTAGCAGTGTGGACAGGTTAGGCTTTAAGGTTAGCAGTGTGGACAGGTTAGCAGTGTGGACAGGTTGGGCATTAAGGTTAGCAGTGTGGACAGGTTAAGCATTAAGGTTAGCAGTATGGAAAGGTTAGCAGTGTGGACAGGTTAGCAGTGTGGACAGGTTGGCAGTGTGGAAAGGTTGGGCATTAAGGTTAGTAGTGTGGACAGGTTAGGCATTAACGTTAGCATGCTGGACAGATTACAGTGTGGACAGATTGGGCATTAAGATTAGCAGTATGGACAGGTTAGCAGTGTGGACAGGTTAGCAGTGTGGACAGGTTAGCAGTGAGAACAGGTTGGGCATTAGGTTAGCAGTGTGGACAGGTTAGCAGTGTGGACAGGTTAGCAGTGTGGACAGGTTGGGCATTAAGGTTAGCAGTGTGGACAGGTTAGCAGTGTCGACAGGTTAGCAGTGTGGACAGGTTGGGCATTAAAGTTAGCAGTGTGGACAGGTTGGCAGTGTGGACAGGTTAGCAGTGTGGACAGGTTGGGCATTAAGGTTAGCAGTGTGGACAGGTTGGGCATTAAGGTTAGCAGTGTGGACAGGTTAGGCATTAAGGTTAGCAGTGTGGACAGGTTAGGCTTTAAGGTTAGCAGTGTGGACAGGTTAGGCATTAAGGTTAACCGTGTGGACAGGTTAGCAGTGTGGACAGATTGGGCATTAAGGTTAGCAGTGTGGACAGGTTAGCTGTGTGGACAGCTTAGCAGTGTGGACAGGTTGGCATTAAGGTTAGCAGTGTGGACAGGTTAGGCATTAAGGTTAGCAGTGTGGACAGGTTAGGCATTAAGGTTAGCAGTGTGGACAGGTTAGCAGTGTGGACAGGTTAGCAGTGTGGACAGATTGGGCATTAAGGTTAGCAGTGTGGACAGGTGAGGCATTAAGTTTAGCAGTGTGGACAGGTTAGGCATTAAGGTTAGCCGTGTGGACAGATTGGGCATTAAGGTTAGCAGTATGGACAGGTTAGCAGTGTGGACAGGTTAGCAGTGTGGACAGGTTAGCAGTGTGGAAAGATTGGGCATTAAGGTTAGCAGTGTGGACAGGTTAGCAGTGTGGACAGCTTAGCAGTTAGGAAAGGTTAGCAGTGTGGACAGGTTGGGCATTAAGGTTAACAGTGTGGACAGGTTAGGCATTAAGGTTAGCAGTGTGGACAGGTTAGGCATTAAGGTTAGCAGTGTGGACAGGTTAGCAGTGTGGACAGGTTAGCAGTGTGGACAGGTTGGGCATTAAGGTTAGCAGTGTGGACAGGTTAGGCATTAAGGTTAGCCGGGTGGACAGGTTAGCAGTGTGGACAGATTGGGCATTAAGGTTAGCAGTGTGGACAGGGTTAGCAGTATGGACAGGTTAGCAGTCTGGACAGGTTGGCAGTGTGGACAGGTTGGGCATTAAGGTTAGCAGTGTGGACAGGTTGGGCATTAAGGTTAGCAATGTGGACAGGTTAGCAGTGTGGACAGGTTAGCACTGTGGGCAGGTTAGTAATGTGGACAGGTTAGCAGTGTGGGCAGGTTGGGCATTAAGGTTAGCAGTGTGGACAGGTTGGGCATTACGTTTAGCAGTGTGGACAGGTTAGCAGTGTGGACAGGTTAGCAGTGTGGACAGGTTGGGCATTAAGGTTAGCAGTGTGGACAGGTTGGGCATTGAGGTTAGCAGTGTGGACAGGTTAGCAGTGTGGACAGGTTGGGCATTGAGGTTAGCAGTGTGGACAGGTTAGCAGTGTGGACAGGTTGGGCATTAAGGTTAGCAGTGTGGAAAGGTTGGGCATTAAGGTTAGCAGTGTGGACAGTTTAGCAGTGTGGACAGGTTAGCAGTGTGGACAGGTTGGGCATTAAGGTTAGCAGTGTGGACAGGTTAGCAGTGTGGACAGGTTAGGCATTAAGGTTAGCAGTGTGGACAGGTTAGGCATTAAGGTTAGCCGTGTGGACAGATTAGCAGTGTGGACAGATTGGTCATTAAGGTTAGCAGTGTGGACAGGTTAGCAGTGTGGACAGGTTGGGCATTAAGGTTAGCAGTGTGGACAGGTTGGGCATTGAGGTTAGCAGTGTGGACAGGTTAGCAGTGTGGACAGGTTGGGCATTGAGGTTAGCAGTGTGGACAGGTTAGCAGTGTGGACAGGTTGGGCATTAAGGTTATCAGTGTGTAAAGGTTAGCAGTGTGGACAGGTTGGGCATTAGGTTAGCAGTGTGGACATGTTAGCAGTGTGGACAGGTTAGGAGTGTGGACAGGTTGGGCATTAAGGTTATCAGTGTGGACAGGTTAGCAGTGTGGACAGGTTGGGCATTAGGTTAGCAGTGTGGACAGGTTAGCAGTGTGGACAGGTTAGGAGTGTGGACAGGTTGGGCATTAAGGTTAGCAGTGTGGACAGGTTAGGCATTAAGTTTAGCAGTGTGAACAGGTTAGCAGTGTGGACAGATTGGGCATTAAGGTTAGCAGTGTGGACAGGTTAGCAGTGTGGACAGATTAGGCATTAAGGTTAGCAGTGTGGACAGGTTGGGCATTAAGGTTAGCAGTGTGGACAGGTTAGGCATTAAGGTTAGCAGTGTGGACAGATTGGGCATTAAGGTTAGCAGTATGGACAGGTTAGCAGTGTGGACAGGTTAGCAATGTGGACAGGTTAGCAGTGTGGACAGGTTGGGCATTAAGGTTAGCAGTGTGGACAGGTTAGCAGTGTGGACAGGTTAGCAGTGTGGACAGGTTGGGCATTAAGGTTAGCATTGTGGCAGTTTAGGCATTAAGGTTAGCCGTGTGGACAGGTTAGCAGTGTGGAAAGATTGGGCATTAAGGTTAGCAGTGTGGACAGGTTAGCAGTGTGGACAGGTTAGCAGTGTGGACAGGTTAGCAGTGTGGACAGGTTGGGCATTAAGGTTAGCAGTATGGACAGGTTAGCAGTGTGGACAGGTTGGGCATTAAGGTTAGCAGTGTGGACAGGTTAGCAGTGTGGACAGGTTGAGCATTAAGGTTAGCATTGTGGCAGTTTAGGCATTAAGGTTAGCTGTGTGGACAGGTTAGCAGTGTGGAAAGATTGGGCATTAAGGTTAGCAGTGTGGACAGGTTAGGCATTAAGGTTAGCAGTGTGGACAGATTACAGTGTGGACAGGTTAGCAGTGTGGACAGGTTGGGCATTAAGGTTAGCAGTATGGACAGGTTAGCAGTGTGGACAGGTTGGGCATTAAGGTTAGCAGTGTGGACAGGTTAGGCATTAACGTTAGAAGTGTGGACAGATTACAGTGTGGACAGATTATGCATTAAGGTTAGCAGTATGGACAGGTTAGCAGTGTGGACAGGTTAGCAGTGTGGACAGGTTAGCAGTGTGGACAGGTTGGGCATTAAGGTTAGCAGTATGGACAGGTTAGCAGTGTGGACAGGTTAGCAGTGTGGACAGTTTGGGCATTAAGGTTAGCAGTGTGGACAGGTTAGCAGTGTGGACAGGTTAGCAGTGTGGACAGGTTGGGCATTAAAGTTAGCAGTGTGGACAGGTTGGCAGTGTGGACAGGTTAGCAGTGTGGACAGGTTGGGCATTAAGGTTAGCAGTGTGGACAGGTTGGGCATTAAGGTTAGCAGTGTGGACAGGTTAGGCATTAAGGTTAGCAGTGTGGACAGGTTAGGCTTTAAGGTTAGCAGTGTGGACAGGTTAGCAGTGTGGACAGGTTGGGCATTAAGGTTAGCAGTGTGGACAGGTTAAGCATTAAGGTTAGCAGTATGGAAAGGTTAGCAGTGTGGACAGGTTAGCAGTGTGGACAGGTTGGCAGTGTGGACAGGTTGGGCATTAAGGTTAGCAGTGTGGACAGGTTAGGCATTAACGTTAGCAGTGTGGACAGATTACAGTGTGGACAGATTGGGCATTAAGGTTAGCAGTATGGACAGGTTAGCAGTGTGGACAGGTTAGCAGTGTGTACAGGTTAGCAGTGAGAACAGGTTGGGCATTAGGTTAGTAGTGTGGACAGGTTAGCAGTGTGGACAGGTTAGCAGTGTGGACAGGTTAGCAGTGTGGACAGGTTGGGCATTAAGGTTAGCAGTATGGACAGGTTAGCAGTGTGGACAGGTTAGCAGTGTGGACAGTTTGGGCATTAAGGTTAGCAGTGTGGACAGGTTAGCAGTGTGGACAGGTTAGCAGTGTGGACAGGTTGGGCATTAAAGTTAGCAGTGTGGACAGGTTGGCAGTGTGGACAGGTTAGCAGTGTGGACAGGTTGGGCATTAAGGTTAGCAGTGTGGACAGGTTGGGCATTAAGGTTAGCAGTGTGGACAGGTTAGGCATTAAGGTTAGCAGTGTGGACAGGTTAGGCTTTAAGGTTAGCAGTGTGGACAGGTTAGCAGTGTGGACAGGTTGGGCATTAAGGTTAGCAGTGTGGACAGGTTAAGCATTAAGGTTAGCAGTATGGAAAGGTTAGCAGTGTGGACAGGTTAGCAGTGTGGACAGGTTGGCAGTGTGGACAGGTTGGGCATTAAGGTTAGCAGTGTGGACAGGTTAGGCATTAACGTTAGCAGTGTGGACAGATTACAGTGTGGACAGATTGGGCATTAAGGTTAGCAGTATGGACAGGTTAGCAGTGTGGACAGGTTAGCAGTGTGTACAGGTTAGCAGTGAGAACAGGTTGGGCATTAGGTTAGTAGTGTGGACAGGTTAGCAGTGTGGACAGGTTAGCAGTGTGGACAGGTTGGGCATTAAGGTTAGCAGTATGGACAGGTTAGCAGTGTGGACAGGTTAGCAGTGTGGACAGGTTGGGCATTAAGGTTAGCAGTGTGGACAGGTTAGCAGTGTGGACAGATTAGCAGTGTGGACAGGTTGGGCATTAAAGTTAGCAGTGTGGACAGGTTGGCAGTGTGGACAGGTTAGCAGTGTGGACAGGTTGGGCATTAAGGTTAGCAGTGTGGACAGGTTGGGCATTAAGGTTAGCAGTGTGGACAGGTTAGGCATTAAGGTTAGCAGTGTGGACAGGTTAGGCTTTAAGGTTAGCAGTGTGGACAGGTTAGGCATTAAGGTTAACCGTGTGGACAGGTTAGCAGTGTGGACAGATTGGGCATTAAGGTTAGCAGTGTGGACAGGTTAGCAGTGTGGACAGCTTAGCAGTGTGGACAGGTTGGCATTAAGGTTAGCAGTGTGGACAGGTTAGGCATTAAGGTTAGCAGTGTGGACAGATTGGGCATTAAGGTTAGCAGTATGGACAGGTTAGCAGTGTGGACAGGTTGGGCATTAAGGTTAGCAGTGTGGACAGGTTGGCAGTGTGGACAGGTTAGCAGTGTGGACAGGTTGGGCATTAAGGTTATCAGTGTGGACAGGTTAGCAGTGTGGACAGGTTGGGCATTAAGGTTAGCAGTGTGGACAGGTTAGCAGTGTGGACAGGTTAGCAGTGTGGACAGGTTGGGCATTAAGGTTAGCAATGTGGACAGGTTAGGCATTAAGGTTAGCAGTGTGGACAGGTTGGCAGTGTGGACAGATTGGGCATTAAGGTTAGCAGTGTGGACAGGTTAGCAGTGTGGACAGGTTGGGCATTAAGGTTAGCAGTGTGGACAGGTTAGCAGTGTGGACAGGTTAGGCATTAAGGTTAGCAGTGTGGACAGGTTAGGCATTAAGGTTAGCCGTGTGGACAGGTTAGCAGTGTGGACAGATTGGGCATTAAGGTTATCAGTGTGGACAGGTTAGCAGTGTGGACAGGTTGGGCATTAGGTTAGCAGTGTGGACAGGTTAGCAGTGTGGACAGGTTAGGAGTGTGGACAGGTTGGGCATTAAGGTTATCAGTGTGGACAGGTTAGCAGTGTGGACAGGTTGGGCATTAGGTTAGCAGTGTGGACAGGTTAGCATTGTGGACACGTTAGGAGTGTGGACAGGTTGGGCATTAAGGTTAGCAGTGTGGACAGGTTAGGCATTAAGTTTAGCAGTGTGAACAGCTTAGCAGTGTGGACAGATTGGGCATTAAGGTTAGCAGTGTGGACAGGTTAGCAGTGTGGACAGATTGGGCATTAAGGTTAGCAGTGTGGACAGGTTGGGCATTAAGGTTAGCAGTGTGGACAGGTTAGGCATTAAGGTTAGCAGTGTGGACAGATTGGGCATTAAGGTTAGCAGTATGGACAGGTTAGCAGTGTGGACAGGTTAGCAATGTGGACAGGTTAGCAGTGTGGACAGGTTGGGCATTAAGGTTAGCAGTGTGGACAGGTTAGCAGTGTGGACAGGTTAGCAGTGTGGACAGGTTGGGCATTAAGGTTAGCATTGTGGCAGTTTAGGCATTAAGGTTAGCCGTGTGGACAGGTTAGCAGTGTGGAAAGATTGGGCATTAAGGTTAGCAGTGTGGACAGGTTAGGCATTAAGGTTAGCAGTGTGGACAGATTACAGTGTGGACAGGTTAGCAGTGTGGACAGGTTAGCAGTGTGGACAGGTTGGGCATTAAGGTTAGCAGTATGGACAGGTTAGCAGTGTGGACAGGTTGGGCATTAAGGTTAGCAGTGTGGACAGGTTAGCAGTGTGGACAGGTTGGGCATTAAGGTTAGCATTGTGGCAGTTTAGGCATTAAGGTTAGCCGTGTGGACAGGTTAGCAGTGTGGAAAGATTGGGCATTAAGGTTAGCAGTGTGGACAGGTTAGGCATTAAAGTTAGCAGTGTGGACAGATTACAGTGTGGACAGGTTAGCAGTGTGGACAGGTTGGGCATTAAGGTTAGCAGTATGGACAGGTTAGCAGTGTGGACAGGTTGGGCATTAAGGTTAGCAGTGTGGACAGGTTAGGCATTAACGTTAGAAGTGTGGACAGATTACAGTGTGGACAGATTGGGCATTAAGGTTAGCAGTATGGACAGGTTAGCAGTGTGGACAGGTTAGCAGTGTGGACAGGTTAGCAGTGTGGACAGGTTAGCAGTGTGGACAGGTTGGGCATTAAGGTTAGCAGTATGGACAGGTTAGCAGTGTGGACAGGTTAGCAGTGTGGACAGGTTGGGCATTAAGGTTAGCAGTGTGGACAGGTTAGCAGTGTGGACAGGTTAGCAGTGTGGACAGGTTGGGCATTAAAGTTAGCAGTGTGGACAGGTTGGCAGTGTGGACAGGTTAGCAGTGTGGACAGGTTGGGCATTAAGGTTAGCAGTGTGGACAGGTTGGGCATTAAGGTTAGCAGTGTGGACAGGTTAGGCATTAAGGTTAGCAGTGTGGACAGGTTAGGCTTTAAGGTTAGCAGTGTGGACAGGTTAGCAGTGTGGACAGGTTGGGCATTAAGGTTAGCAGTGTGGACAGGTTAAGCATTAAGGTTAGCAGTATGGAAAGGTTAGCAGTGTGGACAGGTTAGCAGTGTGGACAGGTTGGCAGTGTGGACAGGTTGGGCATTAAGGTTAGCAGTGTGGACAGGTTAGGCATTAACGTTAGCAGTGTGGACAGATTACAGTGTGGACAGATTGGGCATTAAGGTTAGCAGTATGGACAGGTTAGCAGTGTGGACAGGTTAGCAGTGTGGACAGGTTAGCAGTGAGAACAGGTTGGGCATTAGGTTAGCAGTGTGGACAGGTTAGCAGTGTGGACAGGTTAGCAGTGTGGACAGGTTGGGCATTAAGGTTAGCAGTATGGACAGGTTAGCAGAGTGGACAGGTTAGCAGTGTGGACAGGTTGGGCATTAAGGTTAGCAGTGTGGACAGGTTAGCAGTGTGGACAGGTTAGCAGTGTGGACAGGTTGGGCATTAAAGTTAGCAGTGTGGACAGGTTGGCAGTGTGGACAGGTTAGCAGTGTGGACAGGTTGGGCATTAAGGTTAGCAGTGTGGACAGGTTGGGCATTAAGGTTAGCAGTGTGGACAGGTTAGGCATTAAGGTTAGCAGTGTGGACAGGTTAGGCTTTAAGGTTAGCAGTGTGGACAGGTTAGGCATTAAGGTTAACCGTGTGGACAGGTTAGCAGTGTGGACAGATTGGGCATTAAGGTTAGCAGTGTGGACAGGTTAGCAGTGTGGACAGCTTAGCAGTGTGGACAGGTTGGCATTAAGGTTAGCAGTGCGGACAGGTTAGGCATTAAGGTTAGCAGTATGGACAGGTTAGCAGTGTGGACAGGTTGGGCATTAAGGTTAGCAGTGTGGACAGGTTGGCAGTGTGGACAGGTTAGCAGTGTGGACAGGTTAGCAGTGTGGACAGGTAGGGCATTAAGGTTATCAGTGTGGACAGGTTAGCAGTGTGGACAGGTAGTGCATTAAGGTTATCAGTGTGGACAGGTTAGCAGTGTGGACAGGTTGGGCATTAAGGTTAGCAGTGTGGACAGGTTAGCAGTGTGGACAGGTTAGCAGTGTGGACAGGTTGGGCATTAAGGTTAGCAATGTGGACAGGTTAGGCATTAAGGTTAGCAGTGTGGACAGGTTAGCAGTGTGGACAGGTTAGCAGTGTGGACAGATTGGGCATTAAGGTTAGCAGTGTGGACAGGTGAGGCATTAAGTTTAGCAGTGTGGACAGGTTAGGCATTAAGGTTAGCCGTGTGAACAGATTGGGCATTAAGGTTAGCAGTATGGACAGGTTAGCAGTGTGGACAGGTTAGCAGTGTGGACAGGTTAGCAGTGTGGAAAGATTGGGCATTAGGTTAGCAGTGTGGACAGGTTAGCAGTGTGGACAGGTTAGGAGTGTGGACAGGTTGGGCATTAAGGTTAGCAGTGTGGACAGGTTAGGCATTAAGGTTAGCAGTGTGGACAGGTTAGCAGTGTGGACAGATTGGGCATTAAGGTTAGCAGTGTGGACAGGTTGGGCATAAAGGTTAGCAGTGTGGACAGGTTAGGCATTAAGGTTAGCAGTGTGGACAGATTGGGCATTAAGGTTAGCAGTATGGACAGGTTAGCAGTGTGGACAGGTTAGCAATGTGGACAGGTTAGCAGTGTGGACAGGTTGGGCATTAAGGTTAGCAGTGTGGACAGGTTAGCAGTGTGGACAGGTTAGCAGTGTGGACAGGTTGGGCATTAAGGTTAGCATTGTGGCAGTTTAGGCATTAAGGTTAGCCGTGTGGACAGGTTAGCAGTGTGGAAAGATTGGGCATTAAGGTTAGCAGTGTGGACAGGTTAGGCATTAAGGTTAGCAGTGTGGACAGATTACAGTGTGGACAGGTTAGCAGTGTGGACAGGTTAGCAGTGTGGACAGGTTGGGCATTAAGGTTAGCAGTATGGACAGGTTAGCAGTGTGGACAGGTTGGGCATTAAGGTTAGCAGTGTGGACAGATTACAGTGTGGACAGGTTAGCAGTGTGGACAGGTTGGGCATTAAGGTTAGCAGTATGGACAGGTTAGCAGTGTGGACAGGTTGGGCATTAAGGTTAGCAGTGTGGACAGGTTAGGCATTAACGTTAGAAGTGTGGACAGATTACAGTGTGGACAGATTGGGCATTAAGGTTAGCAGTATGGACAGGTTAGCAGTGTGGACAGGTTAGCAGTGTGGACAGGTTGGGCATTAAGGTTAGCAGTATGGACAGGTTAGCAGTGTGGACAGGTTAGCAGTGTGGACAGGTTGGGCATTAAGGTTAGCAGTGTGGACAGGTTAGCAGTGTGGACAGGTTAGCAGTGTGGACAGCTTAGCAGTGTGGACAGGTTGGCATTAAGGTTAGCAGTGCGGACAGGTTAGGCATTAAGGTTAGCAGTATGGACAGGTTAGCAGTGTGGACAGGTTGGGCATTAAGGTTAGCAGTGTGGACAGGTTGGCAGTGTGGACAGGTTAGCAGTGTGGACAGGTTAGCAGTGTGGACAGGTAGGGCATTAAGGTTATCAGTGTGGACAGGTTAGCAGTGTGGACAGGTTGGGCATTAAGGTTAGCAGTGTGGACAGGTTAGCAGTGTGGACAGGTTAGCAGTGTGGACAGGTTGGGCATTAAGGTTAGCAATGTGGACAGGTTAGGCATTAAGGTTAGCAGTGTGGACAGGTTGGCAGTGTGGACAGATTGGGCATTAAGGTTAGCAGTGTGGACAGGTTAGCAGTGTGGACAGGTTAGCAGTGTGGACAGATTGGGCATTAAGGTTAGCAGTGTGGACAGGTGAGGCATTAAGTTTAGCAGTGTGGACAGGTTAGGCATTAAGGTTAGCCGTGTGAACAGATTGGGCATTAAGGTTAGCAGTATGGACAGGTTAGCAGTGTGGACAGGTTAGCAGTGTGGACAGGTTAGCAGTGTGGAAAGATTGGGCATTAGGTTAGCAGTGTGGACAGGTTAGCAGTGTGGACAGGTTAGGAGTGTGGACAGGTTGGGCATTAAGGTTAGCAGTGTGGACAGGTTAGGCATTAAGTTTAGCAGTGTGAACAGGTTAGCAGTGTGGACAGATTGGGCATTAAGGTTAGCAGTGTGGACAGGTTAGCAGTGTGGACAGATTGGGCATTAAGGTTAGCAGTGTGGACAGGTTGGGCATAAAGGTTAGCAGTGTGGACAGGTTAGGCAGTGTGGACAGGTTAGCAGTGTGGACAGGTTGAGCAGTGTGGACAGGTTAGGGCAGTATGGACAGGTTAGCAGTGTGGACAGGTTAGCAGTGTGGACAGGTTAGCAGTGTGGACAGGTTGGGCATTAAGGTTAGCATTGTGGCAGTTTAGGCATTAAGGTTAGCCGTGTGGACAGGTTAGCAGTGTGGAAAGATTGGGCATTAAGGTTAGCAGTGTGGACAGGTTAGGCATTAAGGTTAGCAGTGTGGACAGATTACAGTGTGGACAGGTTAGCAGTGTGGACAGGTTAGCAGTGTGGACAGGTTGGGCATTAAGGTTAGCAGTATGGACAGGTTAGCAGTGTGGACAGGTTGGGCATTAAGGTTAGCAGTGTGGACAGGTTAGCAGTGTGGACAGGTTGGGCATTAAGGTTAGCATTGTGGCCGTTTAGGCATTAAGTTTAGCCGTGTGGACAGGTTAGCAGTGTGGAAAGATTGGGCATTAAGGTTAGCAGTGTGGACAGGTTTGGCATTAAGGTTAGCAGTGTGGACAGATTACAGTGTGGACAGGTTAGCAGTGTGGACAGGTTGGGCATTAAGGTTAGCAGTATGGACAGGTTAGCAGTGTGGACAGGTTGGGCATTAAGGTTAGCAGTGTGGACAGGTTAGGCATTAACGTTAGAAGTGTGGACAGATTACAGTGTGGACAGATTGGGCATTAAGGTTAGCAGTATGGACAGGTTAGCAGTGTGGACAGGTTAGCAGTGTGGACAGGTTGGGCATTAAGGTTAGCAGTATGGACAGGTTAGCAGTGTGGACAGGTTAGCAGTGTGGACAGGTTGGGCATTAAGGTTAGCAGTGTGGACAGGTTAGCAGTGTGGACAGGTTAGCAGTGTGGACAGGTTGGGCATTAAAGTTAGCAGTGTGGACAGGTTGGCAGTGTGGACAGGTTAGCAGTGTGGACAGGTTGGGCATTAAGGTTAGCAGTGTGGACAGGTTGGGCATTAAGGTTAGCAGTGTGGACAGGTTAGGCATTAAGGTTAGCAGTGTGGACAGGTTGGGCATTGAGGTTAGCAGTGTGGACAGGTTAGCAGTGTGGACAGGTTGGGCATTAAGGTTAGCAGTGTGGACAGGTTAGCAGTGTGGACAGGTTGGCAGTGTGGACAGGTTGGGCATTAAGGTTAGCAGTGTGGACAGGTTAGGCATTAACGTTAGCAGTGTGGACAGATTACAGTGTGGACAGATTGGGCATTAAGGTTAGCAGTATGGACAGGTTAGCAGTGTGGACAGGTTAGCAGTGTGGACAGGTTAGCAGTGAGATCAGGTTGGGCATTAGGTTAGCAGTGTGGACAGGTTAGCAGTGTGGACAGGTTAGCAGTGTGGACAGGTTGAGCATTAAGGTTAGCAGTATGGACAGGTTAGCAGTGTGGACAGGTTAGCAGTGTGGACAGGTTGGGCATTAAGGTTAGCAGTGTGGACAGGTTAGCAGTGTGGACAGGTTAGCAGTGTGGACAGGTTGGGCATTAAAGTTAGCAGTGTGGACAGGTTGGCAGTGTGGACAGGTTAGCAGTGTGGACAGGTTGGGCATTAAGGTTAGCAGTGTGGACAGGTTGGGCATTAAGGTTAGCAGTGTGGACAGGTTAGGCATTAAGGTTAGCAGTGTGGACAGGTTAGGCTTTAAGGTTAGCAGTGTGGACAGGTTAGGCATTAAGGTTAACCGTGTGGACAGGGTAGCAGTGTGGACAGATTGGGCATTAAGGTTAGCAGTGTGGACAAGTTAGCAGTGTGGACAGCTTAGCAGTGTGGACAGGTTGGCATTAAGGTTAGCAGTGTGGACAGGTTAGGCATTAAGGTTAGCAGTGTGGACAGGTTAGGCATTAAGGTTAGCAGTGTGGACAGATTGGGCATTAAGGTTAGCAGTATGGACAGGTTAGCAGTGTGGACAGGTTGGGCATTAAGGTTAGCAGTGTGGACAGGTTCGCAGTGTGGACAGGTTAGCAGTGTGGACAGGTTAGCAGTGTGGACAGGTTGGGCATTAAGGTTATCAGTGTGGACAGGTTAGCAGTGTGGACAGGTTGGGCATTAAGGTTAGCAGTGTGGACAGGTTAGCAGTGTGGACAGGTTAGCAGTGTGGACAGGTTGGGCATTAAGGTTAGCAATGTGGACAGGTTAGGCATTAAGGTTAGCAGTGTGGACAGGTTGGCAGTGTGGACAGATTGGGCATTAAGGTTAGCAGTGTGGACAGGTTAGCAGTGTGGACAGGTTAGCAGTGTGGACAGATTGGGCATTAAGGTTAGCAGTGTGGACAGGTGAGGCATTAAGTTTAGCAGTGTGGACAGGTGAGGCATTAAGTTTAGCCGTGTGGACAGATTGGGCATTAAGGTTAGCAGTATGGACAGGTTAGCAGTGTGGACAGGTTAGCAGTGTGGACAGGTTAGCAGTGTGGAAAGATTGGGCATTAAGGTTAGCAGTGTGGACAGGTTAGCAGTGTGGACAGCTTAGCAGTGTGGAAAGGTTAGCAGTGTGGACAGGTTGGGCATTAAGGTTAGCAGTGTGGACAGGTTAGGCATTAAGGTTAGCAGTGTGGACAGGTTAGCAGTGTGGACAGGTTAGCAGTGTGGACAGGTTGGGCATTAAGGTTAGCAGTGTGGACAGGTTAGGCATTAAGGTTAGCCGGGTGGACAGGTTAGCAGTGTGGACAGATTGGGCATTAAGGTTAGCAGTGTGGACAGGGTTAGCAGTATGGACAGGTTAGCAGTCTGGACAGGTTGGGCATTAAGGTTAGCAGTGTGGACAGGGTTAGCAGTGTGGACAGGTTAGCAGTGTGGACAGGTTGGGCATTAAGGTTAGCAGTGTGGACAGGTTGGGCATTAAGGTTAGCAATGTGGACAGGTTAGCAGTGTGGACAGGTTAGCACTGTGGGCAGGTTAGTAATGTGGACAGGTTAGCAGTGTGGGCAGGTTGGGCATTAAGGTTAGCAGTGTGGACAGGTTGGGCATTACGGTTAGCAGTGTGGACAGGTTAGCAGTGTGGACAGGTTTGCAGTGTGGACAGGTTGGACATTAAGGTTAGCAGTGTGGACAGGTTGGGCATTGAGGTTAGCAGTGTGGACAGGTTAGCAGTGTGGACAGGTTGGGCATTGAGGTTAGCAGTGTGGACAGGTTAGCAGTGTGGACAGGTTGGGCATTAAGGTTAGCAGTGTGGACAGGTTGGGCATTAAGGTTAGCAGTGTGGAAAGTTTAGCAGTGTGGACAGGTTAGCAATGTGGACAGGTTGGGCATTAAGGTTAGCAGTGTGGACAGGTTAGCAGTGTGGACAGGTTAGGCATTAAGGTTAGCAGTGTGGACAGGTTAGGCATTAAGGTTAGCCGTGTGGACAGATTAGCAGTGTGGACAGATTGGTCATTAAGGTTAGCAGTGTGGACAGGTTAGCAGTGTGGACAGGTTAGGCATTAAGGTTAGCAGTGTGGACAGGTTGGGCATTGAGGTTAGCAGTGTGGATAGGTTAGCAGTGTGGACAGGTTGGGCATTGAGGTTAGCAGTGTGGACAGGTTAGCAGTGTGGACAGGTTGGGCATTAAGGTTAGCAGTGTGGACAGGTTAGCAGTGTGGACAGGTTGGGCATTAAGGTTAGCAGTGTGGACAGGTTAGCAGTGTGGACAGGTTGGGCATTAAGGTTAGCAGTGTGGACAGGTTAGCAGTGTGGACAGGTTAGGCATTAAGGTTAGCAGTGTCGACAGGTTAGGCATTAAGGTTAGCCGTGTGGACAGGTTAGCAGTGTGGACAGATTGGGCATTAAGGTTAGCAGTGTGGACAGGTTAGCAGTGTGGACAGGTTAGCAGTGTGGACAGGTTAGCAGTGTGGACAGGTTGGGCATTAAGGTTAGCAGTGTGTACAGGTTAGGCATTAAGTTTAGCAGTGTGAACAGGTTAGCAGTGTGGACAGATTGGGCATTAAGGTTAGCAGTGTGGACAGGTTAGCAGTGTGGACAGATTGGGCATTAAGGTTAGCAGTGTGGACAGGTTGGGCATTAAGGTTAGCAGTGTGGACAGGTTAGGCATTAAGGTTAGCAGTGTGGACAGATTTGGCATTAAGGTTAGCAGTATGGACAGGTTAGCAGTGTGGACAGGTTAGCAATGTGAACAGGTTAGCAGTGTGGACAGGTTGGGCATTAAGGTTAGCAGTGTGGACAGGTTAGCAGTGTGGACAGGTTAGCAGTGTGGACAGGTTGGGCATTAAGGTTAGCATTGTGGCAGTTTAGGCATTAAGGTTAGCCGTGTGGACAGGTTAGCAGTGTGGAAAGATTGGGCATTAAGGTTAGCAGTGTGGACAGGTTAGGCATTAAGGTTAGCAGTGTGGACAGATTACAGTGTGGACAGGTTAGCAGTGTGGATAGGTTAGCAGTGTGGACAGGTTGGGCATTAAGGTTAGCAGTATGGACAGGTTAGCAGTGTGGACAGGTTGGGCATTAAGGTTAGCAGTGTGGACAGGTTAGCAGTGTGGACAGGTTAGCAGTGTGGACAGGTTAGCAGTGTGGACAGGTTGGGCATTAAGGTTATCAGTGTGGACAGGTTAGCAGTGTGGACAGGTTAGCAGTGTGGACAGGTTGGCGTTAAGGTTAGCAATGTGGACAGGTTAGGCATTAAGGTTAGCAGTGTGGACAGGTTGGCAGTGTGGACAGATTGGGCATTAAGGTTAGCAGTGTGGACAGGTTAGCAGTGTGGACAGGTTAGCAGTGTGGACAGATTGGGCATTAAGGTTAGCAGTGTGGAAAGGTTAGGCATTAAGGTTAGCCGTGTGGACAGATTGGGCATTAAGGTTAGCAGTATGTACAGGTTAGCAGTGTGGACAGGTTAGCAGTGTGGACAGGTTGGGCATTAAGGTTAGAAGTGTGGACAGGTTAGCAGTGTGGACAGGTTGGGCATTAAGGTTAGCAATGTGGACAGGTTAGCAGTGTGGACAGGTTAGCAGTGTGGACAGGTTAGCAGTGTGGACAGGTTGGCATTAAGGTTAGCAGTGTGGACAGGTTGGGCATTAAGGTTAGCAATGTGGACAGGTTAGCAGTGTGGACAGGTTAGCACTGTGGGCAGGTTAGTAATGTGGACAGGTTAGCAGTGTGGGCAGGTTGGGCATTAAGGTTAGCAGTGTGGACAGGTTGGGCATTACGGTTAGCAGTGTGGACAGGTTAGCTGTGTGGACAGGTTAGCAGTGTGGACAGGTTGGGCATTAAGGTTAGCAGTGTGGACAGGTTGGGCATTGAGGTTAGCAGTGTGGACAGGTTAGCAGTGTGGACAGGTTGGGCATTTAGGTTAGCAGTGTGGACAGGTTAGCAGTGTGGACAGGTTGGGCATTAAGGTTAGCAGTGTGGACAGGTTGGGCATTAAGGTAAGCAGTGTGGACAGTTTAGCAGTGTGGACAGGTTAGCAGTGTGGACAGGTTGGGCATTAAGGTTAGCAGTGTGGACAGGTTAGCAGTGTGGACAGGTTAGGCATTAAGGTTAGCAGTGTGGACAGGTTAGGCATTAAGGTTAGCAGTGTGGACAGGTTAGCAGTGTGGACAGGTTGGGCATTGAGGTTAGCAGTGTGGACAGGTTAGCAGTGTGGACAGGTTGGGCATTAAGGTTAGCAGTGTGGACAGGTTAGCAGTGTGGACAGGTTGGGCATTAAGGTTAGCAGTGTGGACAGGTTAGCAGTGTGGACAGGTTGGGCATTAAGGTTAGCAGTGTGGACAGGTTAGCAGTGTGGACAGGTTAGGCATTAAGGTTAGCAGTGTGGACAGGTTAGGCATTAAGGTTAGCCGTGTGGACAGGTTAGCAGTGTGGACAGATTGGGCATTAAGGTTAGCAGTGTGGACAGGTTAGCAGTGTGGACAGGTTAGGAGTGTGGACAGGTTGGGCATTAAGGTTAGCAGTGTGGACAGGTTAGGCATTAAGTTTAGCAGTGTGAACAGGTTAGCAGTGTGGACAGATTGGGCATTAAGGTTAGCAGTGTGGACAGGTTGGGCATTAAGGTTAGCAGTGTGGACAGGTTAGGCATTAAGGTTAGCAGTGTGGACAGATTGGGCATTAAGGTTAGCAGTATGGACAGGTTAGCAGTGTGGACAGGTTAGCAATGTGGACAGGTTAGCAGTGTGGACAGGTTGGGCATTAAGGTTAGCAGTGTGGACAGGTTAGCAGTGTGGACAGGTTGGGCATTAAGGTTAGCATTGTGGCAGTTTAGGCATTAAGGTTAGCCGTGTGGACAGGTTAGCAGTGTGGAAAGATTGGGCATTAAGGTTAGCAGTGTGGACAGGTTAGGCATTAAGGTTAGCAGTGTGGACAGATTACAGTGTGGACAGGTTAGCAGTGTGGACAGGTTAGCAGTGTGGACAGGTTGGGCATTAAGGTTAGCAGTATGGACAGGTTAGCAGTGTGGACAGGTTGGCCATTAAGGTTAGCAGTGTGGACAGGTTAGCAGTGTGGACAGGTTAGCAGTGTGGACAGGTTGGCATTAAAGTTAGCAGTGTGGACAGGTTGGCAGTGTGGACAGGTTAGCAGTGTGGACAGGTTGGGCATTAAGGTTAGCAGTGTGGACAGGTTGGGCATTAAGGTTAGCAGTGTGGACAGGTTAGGCATTAAGGTTAGCAGTGTGGACAGGTTAGCAGTGTGGACAGGTTGGGCATTAAGGTTAGCAGTGTGGACACGTTAGCAGTGTGGACAGGTTAGCAGTGTGGACAGATTGGGCATTAAGGTTAGCAGTGTGGACAGGTTGGGCATTAAGGTTAGCAGTGTGGAAAGGTTAGGCATTAAGGTTAGCCGTGTGGACAGTTTGGGCATTAAGGTTAGCAGTATGGACAGGTTAGCAGTGTGGACAGGTTAGCAGTGTGGACAGGTTGGGCATTAAGGTTAGCAGTGTGGACAGGTTAGCAGTGTGGACAGGTTGGGCATTAAGGTTAGCATTGTGGACAGGTTAGCAGTGTGGACAGGTTAGCAGTGTGGACAGGTTAGCAGTGTGGACAGGTTGGGCATTAAGGTTAGCAGTGTGGACAGGTTAGCAGTGTGGACAGGTTGGGCATTAAGGTTAGCAGTGTGGACAGGGTTAGCAGTGTGGACAGGTTAGCAGTGTGGACAGGTTGGGCATTAAGGTTAGCAGTGTGGACAGGTTGGGCATTAAGGTTAGCAATGTGGACAGGTTAGCAGTGTGGACAGGTTTGCAGTGTTGGCAGGTTAGTAATGTGGACAGGTTAGCAGTGTGGGCAGGTTGGGCATTAAGGTTAGCAGTGTGGACAGGTTGGGCATTACGGTTAGCAGTGTGGACAGGTTAGCAGTGTGGACAGGTTAGCAGTGTGGACAGGTTGGGCATTAAGGTTAGCAGTGTGGACAGGTTGGGCATTGAGGTTAGCAGTGTGGACAGCTTAGCAGTGTGGACAGGTTGGGCATTGAGGTTAGCAGTGTGGACAGGTTAGGCATTAAGGTTAGCAGTAAGGACAGTTTAGGCATTAAGGTTAGCCGTGTGGACAGGTTAGCAGTGTGGACAGATTGTGCATTAAGGTTAGCCGTGTGGACAGGTTAGCAGTGTGGAAAGATTGGGCATTAAGGTTAGCAGTGTGGACAGGTTAGGCATTAAGGTTAGCAGTGTGGACAGATTACAGTGTGGACAGATTGGGCATTAAGGATAGCAGTATGGACAGGTTAGCAGTGTGGACAGGTTGGGCATTAAGGTTAGCAGTGTGGACAGGTTAGCAGTGTGGACAGGTTAGCAGTGTGGACAGGTTGGGCATTAAGGTTATCAGTGTGGACAGGTTAGCAGTGTGGACAGGTTGGCGTTAAGGTTAGCAATGTGGACAGGTTAGGCATTAAGGTTAGCAGTGTGGACAGGTTGGCAGTGTGGACAAATTGGGCATTAAGGTTAGCAGTGTGGACAGGTTAGCAGTGTGGACAGGTTAGCAGTGTGGACAGATTGGGCATTAAGGTTAGCAGTGTGGACAGGTTGGGCATTAAGGTTAGCCGTGTGGACAGATTGGGCATTAAGGTTAGCAGTGTGGACAGGATAGGCATTAAGGTTAGCCGTGTGGACAGGTTAGCAGTGTGAAAAGATTGGGCATTAAGGTTAGCAGTGTGGACAGGTTAGGCATTAAGGTTAGCAGTGTGGACAGATTACAGTGTAGACAGATTGGGCATTAAGGTTAGCAGTATGGACAGGTTAGCAGTGTGGACAGATTGGGCATTAAGGTTAGCAGTATGGACAGGTTAGGCATTAAGGTTAGCAGTGTGGACAGGTTAGGCATTAAGGTTAGCAGTGTGGACAGGTTAGCAGTGTGGACAGGTTGGGCATTGAGGTTAGCAGTGTGGACAGGTTAGCAGTGTGGACAGGTTGGGCATTAAGGTTAGCAGTGTGGACAGGTTAGCAGTGTGGACAGGTTGGGCATTAAGGTTAGCAGTGTGGACAGGTTAGCAGTGTGGACAGGTTGGGCATTAAGGTTAGCAGTGTGGACAGGTTAGCAGTGTGGACAGGTTAGGCATTAAGGTTAGCAGTGTGGACAGGTTAGGCATTAAGGTTAGCCGTGTGGACAGGTTAGCAGTGTGGACAGATTGGGCATTAAGGTTAGCAGTGTGGACAGGTTAGCAGTGTGGACAGGTTAGGAGTGTGGACAGGTTGGGCATTAAGGTTAGCAGTGTGGACAGGTTAGGCATTAAGTTTAGCAGTGTGAACAGGTTAGCAGTGTGGACAGATTGGGCATTAAGGTTAGCAGTGTGGACAGGTTGGGCATTAAGGTTAGCAGTGTGGACAGGTTAGGCATTAAGGTTAGCAGTGTGGACAGATTGGGCATTAAGGTTAGCAGTATGGACAGGTTAGCAGTGTGGACAGGTTAGCAATGTGGACAGGTTAGCAGTGTGGACAGGTTGGGCATTAAGGTTAGCAGTGTGGACAGGTTAGCAGTGTGGACAGGTTGGGCATTAAGGTTAGCATTGTGGCAGTTTAGGCATTAAGGTTAGCCGTGTGGACAGGTTAGCAGTGTGGAAAGATTGGGCATTAAGGTTAGCAGTGTGGACAGGTTAGGCATTAAGGTTAGCAGTGTGGACAGATTACAGTGTGGACAGGTTAGCAGTGTGGACAGGTTAGCAGTGTGGACAGGTTGGGCATTAAGGTTAGCAGTATGGACAGGTTAGCAGTGTGGACAGGTTGGCCATTAAGGTTAGCAGTGTGGACAGGTTAGCAGTGTGGACAGGTTAGCAGTGTGGACAGGTTGGCATTAAAGTTAGCAGTGTGGACAGGTTGGCAGTGTGGACAGGTTAGCAGTGTGGACAGGTTGGGCATTAAGGTTAGCAGTGTGGACAGGTTGGGCATTAAGGTTAGCAGTGTGGACAGGTTAGGCATTAAGGTTAGCAGTGTGGACAGGTTAGCAGTGTGGACAGGTTGGGCATTAAGGTTAGCAGTGTGGACAGGTTAGCAGTGTGGACAGGTTAGCAGTGTGGACAGGTTGGCGTTAAGGTTAGCAATGTGGACAGGTTAGGCATTAAGGTTAGCAGTGTGGACAGGTTGGCAGTGTGGACAGATTGGGCATTAAGGTTAGCAGTGTGGACACGTTAGCAGTGTGGACAGGTTAGCAGTGTGGACAGATTGGGCATTAAGGTTAGCAGTGTGGACAGGTTGGGCATTAAGGTTAGCAGTGTGGAAAGGTTAGGCATTAAGGTTAGCCGTGTGGACAGTTTGGGCATTAAGGTTAGCAGTATGGACAGGTTAGCAGTGTGGACAGGTTAGCAGTGTGGACAGGTTGGGCATTAAGGTTAGCAGTGTGGACAGGTTAGCAGTGTGGACAGGTTGGGCATTAAGGTTAGCATTGTGGACAGGTTAGCAGTGTGGACAGGTTAGCAGTGTGGACAGGTTAGCAGTGTGGACAGGTTGGGCATTAAGGTTAGCAGTGTGGACAGGTTAGCAGTGTGGACAGGTTGGGCATTAAGGTTAGCAGTGTGGACAGGGTTAGCAGTGTGGACAGGTTAGCAGTGTGGACAGGTTGGGCATTAAGGTTAGCAGTGTGGACAGGTTGGGCATTAAGGTTAGCAATGTGGACAGGTTAGCAGTGTGGACAGGTTTGCAGTGTTGGCAGGTTAGTAATGTGGACAGGTTAGCAGTGTGGGCAGGTTGGGCATTAAGGTTAGCAGTGTGGACAGGTTGGGCATTACGGTTAGCAGTGTGGACAGGTTAGCAGTGTGGACAGGTTAGCAGTGTGGACAGGTTGGGCATTAAGGTTAGCAGTGTGGACAGGTTGGGCATTGAGGTTAGCAGTGTGGACAGCTTAGCAGTGTGGACAGGTTGGGCATTGAGGTTAGCAGTGTGGACAGGTTAGGCATTAAGGTTAGCAGTAAGGACAGTTTAGGCATTAAGGTTAGCCGTGTGGACAGGTTAGCAGTGTGGACAGATTGTGCATTAAGGTTAGCCGTGTGGACAGGTTAGCAGTGTGGAAAGATTGGGCATTAAGGTTAGCAGTGTGGACAGGTTGGGCATTAAGGTTAGCAGTGTGGACAGATTACAGTGTGGACAGATTGGGCATTAAGGATAGCAGTATGGACAGGTTAGCAGTGTGGACAGGTTGGGCATTAAGGTTAGCAGTGTGGACAGGTTAGCAGTGTGGACAGGTTAGCAGTGTGGACAGGTTGGCATTAAGGTTATCAGTGTGGACAGGTTAGCAGTGTGGACAGGTTGGGCATTAAGGTTAGCAGTGTGGACAGGTTGGCGTTAAGGTTAGCAATGTGGACAGGTTAGGCATTAAGGTTAGCAGTGTGGACAGGTTGGCAGTGTGGACAAATTGGGCATTAAGGTTAGCAGTGTGGACAGGTTAGCAGTGTGGACAGGTTAGCAGTGTGGACAGATTGGGCATTAAGGTTAGCAGTGTGGACAGGTTGGGCATTAAGGTTAGCCGTGTGGACAGATTGGGCATTAAGGTTAGCAGTGTGGACAGGTTAGCAGTGTGGACAGGTTAGCAGTGTGGAACGATTGGGCATTAAGGTTAGCAGTGTGGACAGGTTAGGCATTAAGGTTAGCCGTGTGGACAGGTTAGCAGTGTGAAAAGATTGGGCATTAAGGTTAGCAGTGTGGACAGGTTAGGCATTAAGGTTAGCAGTGTGGACAGATTACAGTGTAGACAGATTGGGCATTAAGGTTAGCAGTATGGACAGGTTAGCAGTGTGGACAGATTGGGCATTAAGGTTAGCAGTATGGACAGGTTAGCAGTGTGGACAGGTTAGCAGTGTGGACAGGTTAGCAGTGTGGACAGATTGGGCATTAAGGTTAACAGTGTGGACAGGTTAGCAGTGTGGACAGCTTAGCAGTGTGGAAAGGTTAGCAGTGTGGAAAGGTTGGGAATTAAGGTTAACAGTGTGGACAGGTTAGGCATTAAGGTTAGCAGTGTGGACAGGTTAGGCATTAAGGTTAGCAGTGTGGACAGGTTAGCAGTGTGGACAGGTTAGCAGTGTGGACAGGTTGGGCATTAAGGTTAGCAGTGTGGACAGATTACAGTGTGGACAGATTGGGCATTAAGGTTAGCAGTATGGACAGGTTAGCAGTGTGGACAGGTTAGCAGTGTGGACAGGTTAGCAGTGTGGACAGGTTGGGCATTAAGGTTAGCAGTGTGGACAGGTTAGCAGTGTGGACAGGTTAGCAGTGTGGACAGGTTGGATATTAAGGTTATCAGTGTGGACAGGTTAGCAGTGTGGACAGGTTGGGCATTAAGGTTAGCAGTGTGGACAGGTTAGCAGTGTGGACAGGTTAGCAGTGTGGACAGGTTGGCATTAAAGTTAGCAGTGTGGACAGGTTGGCAGTGTGGACAGGTTAGCAGTGTGGACAGGTTGGGCATTAAGGTTAGCAGTGTGGACAGGTTGGGCATTAAGGTTAGCAGTGTGGACAGGTTAGGCATTAAGGTTAGCAGTGTGGACAGGTTGGCAGTGTGGACAGAATGGGCATTAAGGTTAGCAGTGTGGACAGGTTAGCAGTGTGGACAGGTTAGCAGTGTGGACAGGTTGGGCATTAAGGTTAGCAGTGTGGACAGGTTAGGCATTAAGGTTAGCAGTGTGGACAGGTTAGGCATTAAGGTTAGCAGTGTGGACAGGTTGGCAGTGTGGACAGAATGGGCATTAAGGTTAGCAGTGTGGACAGGTTAGCAGTGTGGACAGGTTAGCAGTGTGGACAGGTTGGGCATTAAGGTTAGCAGTGTGGACAGGTTAGGCATTAAGGTTAGCAGTGTGGACAGGTTAGGCATTAAGGTTAGCAGTGTGGACAGGTTAGGCATTAAGGTTAGCCGTGTGGACAGGTTAGCAGTGTGGACAGATTGGGCATTAAGGTTAGCAGTGTGGACAGGTTAGCAGTGTGGACAGGTTAGGAGTGTGGACAGGTTGGGCATTAAGGTTAGCAGTGTGGACAGGTTAGGCATTAAGTTTAGCAGTGTGGACAGGTTAGCAGTGTGGACAGATTGGGCATTAAGGTTAGCAGTGTGGACAGGTTGGGCATTAAGGTTAGCAGTGTGGACAGGTTAGGCATTAAGGTTAGCAGTGTGGACAGATTGGGCATTAAGGTTAGCAGTATGGACAGGTTAGCAGTGTGGACAGGTTAGCAATGTGGACAGGTTAGCAGTGTGGACAGGTTGGGCATTAAGGTTAGCAGTGTGGACAGGTTAGCAGTGTGGACAGGTTGGGCATTAAGGTTAGCATTGTGGCAGTTTAGGCATTAAGGTTAGCCGTGAGGACAGGTTAGCAGTGTGGAAAGATTGGGCATTAAGGTTAGCAGTGTGGACAGGTTAGGCATTAAGGTTAGCAGTGTGGACAGATTACAGTGTGGACAGGTTAGCAGTGTGGACAGGTTAGCAGTGTGGACAGGTTGGGCATTAAGGTTAGCAGTATGGACAGGTTAGCAGTGTGGACAGGTTGGCCATTAAGGTTAGCAGTGTGGACAGGTTAGCAGTGTGGACAGGTTAGCAGTGTGGACAGGTTGGGCATTAAGGTTATCAGTGTGGACAGGTTAGCAGTGTGGACAGGTTGGGCATTAAGGTTAGCAGTGTGGACAGGTTAGCAGTGTGGACAGGTTAGCAGTGTGGACAGGTTGGCGTTAAGGTTAGCAATGTGGACAGTTTAGGCATTAAGGTTAGCAGTGTGGACAGGTTGGCAGTGTGGACAGATTGGGCATTAAGGTTAGCAGTGTGGACAGGTTAGCAGTGTGGACAGGTTAGCAGTGTGGACAGATTGGGAATTAAGGTTAGCAGTGTGGACAGGTTGGGCATTAAGGTTAGCAGTGTGGAAAGTTTAGGCATTAAGGTTAGCCGTGTGGACAGATTGGGCATTAAGGTTAGCAGTATGGACAGGTTAGCAGTGTGGACAGGTTAGCAGTGTGGACAGGTTGGGCATTAAGGTTAGCAGTGTGGACAGGTTAGCAGTGTGGACAGGTTGGGCATTAAGGTTAGCATTGTGGACAGGTTAGCAGTGTGGACAGGTTGGCAGTGTGGACAGGTTAGCAGTGTGGACAGGTTGGGCATTAAGGTTAGCAGTGTGGACAGGTTAGCAGTGTGGACAGGTTGGGCATTAAGGTTAGCAGTGTGGACAGGGTTAGCAGTGTGGACAGGTTAGCAGTGTGGACAGGTTGGGCATTAAGGTTAGCAGTGTGGACAGGTTGGGCATTAAGGTTAGCAATGTGGACAGGTTAGCAGTGTGGACAGGTTTGCAGTGTTGGCAGGTTAGTAATGTGGACAGGTTAGCAGTGTGGGCAGGTTGGGCATTAAGGTTAGCAGTGTGGACAGGTTGGGCATTACGGTTAGCAGTGTGGACAGGTTAGCAGTGTGGACAGGTTAGCAGTGTGGACAGGTTGGGCATTAAGGTTAGCAGTGTGGACAGGTTGGGCATTGAGGTTAGCAGTGTGGACAGCTTAGCAGTGTGGACAGGTTGGGCATTGAGGTTAGCAGTGTGGACAGGTTAGGCATTAAGGTTAGCAGTAAGGACAGTTTAGGCATTAAGGTTAGCCGTGTGGACAGGTTAGCAGTGTGGAAAGATTGGGCATTAAGGTTAGCAGTGTGGACAGGTTAGGCATTAAGGTTAGCAGTGTGGACAGATTACAGTGTGGACAGATTGGGCATTAAGGATAGCAGTATGGACAGGTTAGCAGTGTGGACAGGTTGGGCATTAAGGTTAGCAGTGTGGACAGGTTAGCAGTGTGGACAGGTTAGCAGTGTGGACAGGTTAGCAGTGTGGACAGGTTGGATATTAAGGTTATCAGTGTGGACAGGTTAGCAGTGTGGACAGGTTGGGCATTAAGGTTAGCAGTGTGGACAGGTTAGCAGTGTGGACAGGTTAGCAGTGTGGACAGGTTGGCATTAAAGTTAGCAGTGTGGACAGGTTGGCAGTGTGGACAGGTTAGCAGTGTGGACAGGTTGGGCATTAAGGTTAGCAGTGTGGACAGGTTGGGCATTAAGGTTAGCAGTGTGGACAGGTTAGGCATTAAGGTTAGCAGTGTGGACAGGTTGGCAGTGTGGACAGAATGGGCATTAAGGTTAGCAGTGTGGACAGGTTAGCAGTGTGGACAGGTTAGCAGTGTGGACAGGTTGGGCATTAAGGTTAGCAGTGTGGACAGGTTAGGCATTAAGGTTAGCAGTGTGGACAGGTTAGGCATTAAGGTTAGCAGTGTGGACAGGTTGGCAGTGTGGACAGAATGGGCATTAAGGTTAGCAGTGTGGACAGGTTAGCAGTGTGGACAGGTTAGCAGTGTGGACAGGTTGGGCATTAAGGTTAGCAGTGTGGACAGGTTAGGCATTAAGGTTAGCAGTGTGGACAGGTTAGGCATTAAGGTTAGCAGTGTGGACAGGTTAGGCATTAAGGTTAGCCGTGTGGACAGGTTAGCAGTGTGGACAGATTGGGCATTAAGGTTAGCAGTGTGGACAGGTTAGCAGTGTGGACAGGTTAGGAGTGTGGACAGGTTGGGCATTAAGGTTAGCAGTGTGGACAGGTTAGGCATTAAGTTTAGCAGTGTGAACAGGTTAGCAGTGTGGACAGATTGGGCATTAAGGTTAGCAGTGTGGACAGGTTGGGCATTAAGGTTAGCAGTGTGGACAGGTTAGGCATTAAGGTTAGCAGTGTGGACAGATTGGGCATTAAGGTTAGCAGTATGGACAGGTTAGCAGTGTGGACAGGTTAGCAATGTGGACAGGTTAGCAGTGTGGACAGGTTGGGCATTAAGGTTAGCAGTGTGGACAGGTTAGCAGTGTGGACAGGTTGGGCATTAAGGTTAGCATTGTGGCAGTTTAGGCATTAAGGTTAGCCGTGTGGACAGGTTAGCAGTGTGGAAAGATTGGGCATTAAGGTTAGCAGTGTGGACAGGTTAGGCATTAAGGTTAGCAGTGTGGACAGATTACAGTGTGGACAGGTTAGCAGTGTGGACAGGTTAGCAGTGTGGACAGGTTGGGCATTAAGGTTAGCAGTATGGACAGGTTAGCAGTGTGGACAGGTTGGCCATTAAGGTTAGCAGTGTGGACAGGTTAGCAGTGTGGACAGGTTAGCAGTGTGGACAGGTTGGGCATTAAGGTTATCAGTGTGGACAGGTTAGCAGTGTGGACAGGTTGGGCATTAAGGTTAGCAGTGTGGACAGGTTAGCAGTGTGGACAGGTTAGCAGTGTGGACAGGTTGGCGTTAAGGTTAGCAATGTGGACAGTTTAGGCATTAAGGTTAGCAGTGTGGACAGGTTGGCAGTGTGGACAGATTGGGCATTAAGGTTAGCAGTGTGGACAGGTTAGCAGTGTGGACAGGTTAGCAGTGTGGACAGATTGGGCATTAAGGTTAGCAGTGTGGACAGGTTGGGCATTAAGGTTAGCAGTGTGGAAAGTTTAGGCATTAAGGTTAGCCGTGTGGACAGATTGGGCATTAAGGTTAGCAGTATGGACAGGTTAGCAGTGTGGACAGGTTAGCAGTGTGGACAGGTTGGGCATTAAGGTTAGCAGTGTGGACAGGTTAGCAGTGTGGACAGGTTGGGCATTAAGGTTAGCATTGTGGACAGGTTAGCAGTGTGGACAGGTTAGCAGTGTGGACAGGTTAGCAGTGTGGACAGGTTGGGCATTAAGGTTAGCAGTGTGGACAGGTTAGCAGTGTGGACAGGTTGGGCATTAAGGTTAGCAGTGTGGACAGGGTTAGCAGTGTGGACAGGTTAGCAGTGTGGACAGGTTGGGCATTAAGGTTAGCAGTGTGGACAGGTTGGGCATTAAGGTTAGCAATGTGGACAGGTTAGCAGTGTGGACAGGTTTGCAGTGTTGGCAGGTTAGTAATGTGGACAGGTTAGCAGTGTGGGCAGGTTGGGCATTAAGGTTAGCAGTGTGGACAGGTTGGGCATTACGGTTAGCAGTGTGGACAGGTTAGCAGTGTGGACAGGTTAGCAGTGTGGACAGGTTGGGCATTAAGGTTAGCAGTGTGGACAGGTTGGGCATTGAGGTTAGCAGTGTGGACAGCTTAGCAGTGTGGACAGGTTGGGCATTGAGGTTAGCAGTGTGGACAGGTTAGGCATTAAGGTTAGCAGTAAGGACAGTTTAGGCATTAAGGTTAGCCGTGTGGACAGGTTAGCAGTGTGGACAGATTGTGCATTAAGGTTAGCCGTGTGGACAGGTTAGCAGTGTGGAAAGATTGGGCATTAAGGTTAGCAGTGTGGACAGGTTAGGCATTAAGGTTAGCAGTGTGGACAGATTACAGTGTGGACAGATTGGGCATTAAGGATAGCAGTATGGACAGGTTAGCAGTGTGGACAGGTTGGGCATTAAGGTTAGCAGTGTGGACAGGTTAGCAGTGTGGACAGGTTAGCAGTGTGGACAGGTTAGCAGTGTGGACAGGTTGGGCATTAAGGTTATCAGTGTGGACAGGTTAGCAGTGTGGACAGGTTGGGCATTAAGGTTAGCAGTGTGGACAGGTTGGCGTTAAGGTTAGCAATGTGGACAGGTTAGGCATTAAGGTTAGCAGTGTGGACAGGTTGGCAGTGTGGACAAATTTGGCATTAAGGTTAGCAGTGTGGACAGGTTAGCAGTGTGGACAGGTTAGCAGTGTGGACAGATTGGGCATTAAGGTTAGCAGTGTGGACAGGTTGGGCATTAAGGTTAGCCGTGTGGACAGATTGGGCATTAAGGTTAGCAGTGTGGACAGGTTAGCAGTGTGGACAGGTTAGCAGTGTGGAACGATTGGGCATTAAGGTTAGCAGTGTGGACAGGTTAGGCATTAAGGTTAGCCGTGTGGACAGGTTAGCAGTGTGAAAAGATTGGGCATTAAGGTTAGCAGTGTGGACAGGTTAGGCATTAAGGTTAGCAGTGTGGACAGATTACAGTGTAGACAGATTGGGCATTAAGGTTAGCAGTATGGACAGGTTAGCAGTGTGGACAGATTGGGCATTAAGGTTAGCAGTATGGACAGGTTAGCAGTGTGGACAGGTTAGCAGTGTGGACAGGTTAGCAGTGTGGACAGATTTGGCATTAAGGTTAACAGTGTGGACAGGTTAGCAGTGTGGACAGCTTAGCAGTGTGGAAAGGTTAGCAGTGTGGAAAGGTTGGGAATTAAGGTTAACAGTGTGGACAGGTTAGGCATTAAGGTTAGCAGTGTGGACAGGTTAGGCATTAAGGTTAGCAGTGTGGACAGGTTAGCAGTGTGGACAGGTTAGCAGTGTGGACAGGTTGGGCATTAAGGTTAGCAGTGTGGACAGATTACAGTGTGGACAGATTGGGCATTAAGGTTAGCAGTATGGACAGGTTAGCAGTGTGGACAGGTTAGCAGTGTGGACAGGTTAGCAGTGTGGACAGGTTGGGCATTAAGGTTAGCAGTGTGGACAGGTTAGCAGTGTGGACAGGTTAGCAGTGTGGACAGGTTGGATATTAAGGTTATCAGTGTGGACAGGTTAGCAGTGTGGACAGGTTGGGCATTAAGGTTAGCAGTGTGGACAGGTTAGCAGTGTGGACAGGTTAGCAGTGTGGACAGGTTGGCATTAAAGTTAGCAGTGTGGACAGGTTGGCAGTGTGGACAGGTTAGCAGTATGGACAGGTTGGGCATTAAGGTTAGCAGTGTGGACAGGTTGGGCATTAAGGTTAGCAGTGTGGACAGGTTAGGCATTAAGGTTAGCAGTGTGGACAGGTTGGCAGTGTGGACAGAATGGGCATTAAGGTTAGCAGTGTGGACAGGTTAGCAGTGTGGACAGGTTAGCAGTGTGGACAGGTTGGGCATTAAGGTTAGCAGTGTGGACAGGTTAGGCATTAAGGTTAGCAGTGTGGACAGGTTAGGCATTAAGGTTAGCAGTGTGGACAGGTTAGGCATTAAGGTTAGCCGTGTGGACAGGTTAGCGGTGTGGACAGATTGGGCATTAAGGTTAGCAGTGTGGACAGGTTAGCAGTGTGGACAGGTTAGCAGTGTGGACAGGTTGGGCATTAAGGGTAGCAGTGTGGACAGGTTAGCAGTGTGGACAGGTTGGGCATTAAGGTTAGCAGTGTGGACAGGTTGGGCATTAAGTTTAGCAGTGTGGACAAGTTAGCAGTGTGGACAGGTTAGCAGTGTGGACAGGTTGGCATTAAGGTTAGCAGTGTGGACAGGTTGGGCATTAAGGTTAGCAGTGTGGACAGGTTAGCAGTGTGGACAGGTTAGCAGTGTGGACAGGTTGGGCATTAAGGTTAGCAGTGTGGACAGTTTAGGCATTAAGGTTAGCCATGTGGACAGGTTAGCAGTGTGGACAGGTTAGCAGTGTGGACAGGTTAGCAGTGTGGACAGATTGGGCATTAAGGTTAGCAGTGTGGACAGGTTAGCAGTGTGGACAGGTTGGGCATTAAGGTTAGCAGTGTGGACAGGTTAAGCATTAAGGTTAGCAGTATGGAAAGGTTAGCATGGTGGACAGGTTAGCAGTGTGGACAGGTTGGCAGTGTGGACAGGTTGGGCATTAAGGTTAGCAGTGTGGACAGGTTAGGCATTAACGTTAGCAGTGTGGACAGATTACAGTGTGGACAGATTGGGCATTAAGGTTAGCAGTATGGACAGGTTAGCAGTGTGGACAGGTTAGCAGTGTGGACAGGTTAGCAGTGTGGACAGGTTGGGCATTAGGTTAGCAGTGTGGACAGGTTAGCAGTGTGGACAGGTTAGCAGTGTGGACAGGTTGGGCATTAAGGTTAGCAGTGTGGACAGGTTAGCAGTGTGGACAGGTTAGCAGTGTGGACAGGTTGGGCATTAAAGTTAGCAGTGTGGACAGGTTGGCAGTGTGGACAGGTTAGCAGTGTGGACAGGTTGGGCATTAAGGTTAGCAGTGTGGACAGGTTGGGCATTAAGGTTAGCAGTGTGGACAGGTTAGGCATTAAGATTAGCAGTGTGGACAGGTTAGGCTTTAAGGTTAGCAGTGTGGACAGGTTAGGCATTAAGGTTAGCCGTATGGACAGGTTAGCAGTGTGGACAGATTGGGCATTAAGGTTAGCAGTGTGGACAGGTTAGCAGTGTGGACAGCTTAGCAGTGTGGACAGGTTGGCATTAAGGTTAGCAGTGTGGACAGGTTAGGCATTAAGGTTAGCAGTGTGGACAGGTTAGGCATTAAGGTTAGCAGTGTGGACAGATTACAGTGTGGACAGATTAGGCATTAAGGTTAGCAGTATGGACAGGTTAGCAGTGTGGACAGGTTGGGCATTAAGGTTAGCAGTGTGGACAGGTTAGCAGTGTGGACAGGTTAGCAGTGTGGACAGGTTAGCAGTGTGGACAGGTTGGGCATTAAGGTTATCAGTGTGGACAGGTTAGCAGTGTGGACAGGTTGGGCATTAAGGTTAGCAATGTGGACAGGTTAGGCATTAAGGTTAGCAGTGTGGACAGGTTGGCAGTGTGGACAGATTGGGCATTAAGGTTAGCAGTGTGGACAGGTTAGCAGTGTGGACAGGTTAGCAGTGTGGACAGATTGGGCATTAAGGTTAGCAGTGTGGACAGGGGAGGCATTAAGTTTAGCAGTGTGGACAGGTTAGGCATTAAGGTTAGCCGTGTGGACAGATTGGGCATTAAGGTTAGCAGTATGGACAGGTTAGCAGTGTGGACAGGTTAGCAGTGTGGACAGGTTAGCAGTGTGGAAAGATTGGGCATTAAGGTTAGCAGTGTGGACAGGTTAGCAGTGTGGACAGCTTACCAGTGTGGAAAGGTTAGCAGTGTGGACAGGTTGGGCATTAAGGTTAACATTGTGGACAGGTTAGGCATTAAGGTTAGCAGTGTGGACAGGTTAGGCATGAAGGTTAGCAGTGTGGACAGGTTAGCAGTGTCGACAGGTTAGCAATGTGGACAGGTTGGGCATTAAGGTTAGCAGTGTGGACAGGTTAGGCATTAAGGTTAGCCGGGTGGACAGGTTAGCAGTGTGGACAGATTGGGCATTAAGGTTAGCAGTGTGGACAGGGTTAGCAGTATGGACAGGTTAGCAGTCTGGACAGGTTGGCATTAAGGTTAGCAGTGTGGACAGGGTTAGCAGTGTGGACAGGTTAGCAGTGTGGACAGGTTGGGCATTAAGGTTAGCAGTGTGGACAGGTTGGGCATTAAGGTTAGCAATGTGGACAGGTTAGCAGTGTGGACAGGTTAGCACTGTGGGCAGGTTAGTAATGTGGACAGGTTAGCAGTGTGGGCAGGTTGGGCATTAAGGTAAGCAGTGTGGACAGGTTGGGCATTACGGTTAGCAGTGTGGACAGGTTAGCAGTGTGGACAGGTTAGCAGTGTGGACAGGTTGGGCATTAAAGTTAGCAGTGTGGACAGGTTGGGCATTGAGGTTAGCAGTGTGGACAGGTTAGCAGTGTGGACAGGTTGGGCATTAAGGTTAGCAGTGTGGACAGGTTGGGCATTAAGGTAAGCAGTGTGGACAGTTTAGCAGTGTGGACAGGTTAGCAGTGTGGACAGGTTGGGCATTAAGGTTAGCAGTGTGGACAGGTTAGCAGTGTGGACAGGTTAGGCATTAAGGTTAGCAGTGTGGACAGGTTAGGCATTAAGGTTAGCAGTGTGGACAGGTTAGCAGTGTGGACAGGTTGGGCATTGAGGTTAGCAGTGTGGACAGGTTAGCAGTGTGGACAGGTTGGGCATTAAGGTTAGCAGTGTGGACAGGTTAGCAGTGTGGACAGGTTGGGCATTAAGGTTAGCAGTGTGGACAGGTTAGCAGTGTGGACAGGTTGGGCATTAAGGTTAGCAGTGTGGACAGGTTAGCAGTGTGGACAGGTTAGGCATTAAGGTTAGCAGTGTGGACAGGTTAGGCATTAAGGTTAGCCGTGTGGACAGGTTAGCAGTGTGGACAGATTGGGCATTAAGGTTAGCAGTGTGGACAGGTTAGCAGTGTGGACAGGTTAGGAGTGTGGACAGGTTGGGCATTAAGGTTAGCAGTGTGGACAGGTTAGGCATTAAGTTTAGCAGTGTGAACAGGTTAGCAGTGTGGACAGATTGGGCATTAAGGTTAGCAGTGTGGACAGGTTGGGCATTAAGGTTAGCAGTGTGGACAGGTTAGGCATTAAGGTTAGCAGTGTGGACAGATTGGGCATTAAGGTTAGCAGTATGGACAGGTTAGCAGTGTGGACAGGTTAGCAATGTGGACAGGTTAGCAGTGTGGACAGGTTGGGCATTAAGGTTAGCAGTGTGGACAGGTTAGCAGTGTGGACAGGTTGGGCATTAAGGTTAGCATTGTGGCAGTTTAGGCATTAAGGTTAGCCGTGTGGACAGGTTAGCAGTGTGGAAAGATTGGGCATTAAGGTTAGCAGTGTGGACAGGTTAGGCATTAAGGTTAGCAGTGTGGACAGATTACAGTGTGGACAGGTTAGCAGTGTGGACAGGTTAGCAGTGTGGACAGGTTGGGCATTAAGGTTAGCAGTATGGACAGGTTAGCAGTGTGGACAGGTTGGCCATTAAGGTTAGCAGTGTGGACAGGTTAGCAGTGTGGACAGGTTAGCAGTGTGGACAGGTTGGCATTAAAGTTAGCAGTGTGGACAGGTTGGCAGTGTGGACAGGTTAGCAGTGTGGACAGGTTGGGCATTAAGGTTAGCAGTGTGGACAGGTTGGGCATTAAGGTTAGCAGTGTGGACAGGTTAGGCATTAAGGTTAGCAGTGTGGACAGGTTAGCAGTGTGGACAGGTTGGGCATTAAGGTTAGCAGTGTGGACACGTTAGCAGTGTGGACAGGTTAGCAGTGTGGACAGATTGGGCATTAAGGTTAGCAGTGTGGACAGGTTGGGCATTAAGGTTAGCAGTGTGGAAAGGTTAGGCATTAAGGTTAGCCGTGTGGACAGTTTGGGCATTAAGGTTAGCAGTATGGACAGGTTAGCAGTGTGGACAGGTTAGCAGTGTGGACAGGTTGGGCATTAAGGTTAGCAGTGTGGACAGGTTAGCAGTGTGGACAGGTTGGGCATTAAGGTTAGCATTGTGGACAGGTTAGCAGTGTGGACAGGTTAGCAGTGTGGACAGGTTAGCAGTGTGGACAGGTTGGGCATTAAGGTTAGCAGTGTGGACAGGTTAGCAGTGTGGACAGGTTGGGCATTAAGGTTAGCAGTGTGGACAGGGTTAGCAGTGTGGACAGGTTAGCAGTGTGGACAGGTTGGGCATTAAGGTTAGCAGTGTGGACAGGTTGGGCATTAAGGTTAGCAATGTGGACAGGTTAGCAGTGTGGACAGGTTTGCAGTGTTGGCAGGTTAGTAATGTGGACAGGTTAGCAGTGTGGGCAGGTTGGGCATTAAGGTTAGCAGTGTGGACAGGTTGGGCATTACGGTTAGCAGTGTGGACAGGTTAGCAGTGTGGACAGGTTAGCAGTGTGGACAGGTTGGGCATTAAGGTTAGCAGTGTGGACAGGTTGGGCATTGAGGTTAGCAGTGTGGACAGCTTAGCAGTGTGGACAGGTTGGGCATTGAGGTTAGCAGTGTGGACAGGTTAGGCATTAAGGTTAGCAGTAAGGACAGTTTAGGCATTAAGGTTAGCCGTGTGGACAGGTTAGCAGTGTGGACAGATTGTGCATTAAGGTTAGCCGTGTGGACAGGTTAGCAGTGTGGAAAGATTGGGCATTAAGGTTAGCAGTGTGGACAGGTTAGGCATTAAGGTTAGCAGTGTGGACAGATTACAGTGTGGACAGATTGGGCATTAAGGATAGCAGTATGGACAGGTTAGCAGTGTGGACAGGTTGGGCATTAAGGTTAGCAGTGTGGACAGGTTAATAGTGTGGACAGGTTAGCAGTGTGGACAGGTTGGGCATTAAGGTTATCAGTGTGGACAGGTTAGCAGTGTGGACAGGTTGGCGTTAAGGTTAGCAATGTGGACAGGTTAGGCATTAAGGTTAGCAGTGTGGACAGGTTGGCAGTGTGGACAAATTGGGCATTAAGGTTAGCAGTGTGGACAGGTTAGCAGTGTGGACAGGTTAGCAGTGTGGACAGATTGGGCATTAAGGTTAGCAGTGTGGACAGGTTGGGCATTAAGGTTAGCCGTGTGGACAGATTGGGCATTAAGGTTAGCAGTGTGGACAGGATAGGCATTAAGGTTAGCCGTGTGGACAGGTTAGCAGTGTGAAAAGATTGGGCATTAAGGTTAGCAGTGTGGACAGGTTAGGCATTAAGGTTAGCAGTGTGGACAGATTACAGTGTAGACAGATTGGGCATTAAGGTTAGCAGTATGGACAGGTTAGGCATTAAGGTTAGCAGTGTGGACAGGTTAGGCATTAAGGTTAGCAGTGTGGACAGGTTAGCAGTGTGGACAGGTTGGGCATTGAGGTTAGCAGTGTGGACAGGTTAGCAGTGTGGACAGGTTGGGCATTAAGGTTAGCAGTGTGGACAGGTTAGCAGTGTGGACAGGTTGGGCATTAAGGTTAGCAGTGTGGACAGGTTAGCAGTGTGGACAGGTTGGGCATTAAGGTTAGCAGTGTGGACAGGTTAGCAGTGTGGACAGGTTAGGCATTAAGGTTAGCAGTGTGGACAGGTTAGGCATTAAGGTTAGCCGTGTGGACAGGTTAGCAGTGTGGACAGATTGGGCATTAAGGTTAGCAGTGTGGACAGGTTAGCAGTGTGGACAGGTTAGGAGTGTGGACAGGTTGGGCATTAAGGTTAGCAGTGTGGACAGGTTAGGCATTAAGTTTAGCAGTGTGAACAGGTTAGCAGTGTGGACAGATTGGGCATTAAGGTTAGCAGTGTGGACAGGTTGGGCATTAAGGTTAGCAGTGTGGACAGGTTAGGCATTAAGGTTAGCAGTGTGGACAGATTGGGCATTAAGGTTAGCAGTATGGACAGGTTAGCAGTGTGGACAGGTTAGCAATGTGGACAGGTTAGCAGTGTGGACAGGTTGGGCATTAAGGTTAGCAGTGTGGACAGGTTAGCAGTGTGGACAGGTTGGGCATTAAGGTTAGCATTGTGGCAGTTTAGGCATTAAGGTTAGCCGTGTGGACAGGTTAGCAGTGTGGAAAGATTGGGCATTAAGGTTAGCAGTGTGGACAGGTTAGGCATTAAGGTTAGCAGTGTGGACAGATTACAGTGTGGACAGGTTAGCAGTGTGGACAGGTTAGCAGTGTGGACAGGTTGGGCATTAAGGTTAGCAGTATGGACAGGTTAGCAGTGTGGACAGGTTGGCCATTAAGGTTAGCAGTGTGGACAGGTTAGCAGTGTGGACAGGTTAGCAGTGTGGACAGGTTGGCATTAAAGTTAGCAGTGTGGACAGGTTGGCAGTGTGGACAGGTTAGCAGTGTGGACAGGTTGGGCATTAAGGTTAGCAGTGTGGACAGGTTGGGCATTAAGGTTAGCAGTGTGGACAGGTTAGGCATTAAGGTTAGCAGTGTGGACAGGTTAGCAGTGTGGACAGGTTGGGCATTAAGGTTAGCAGTGTGGACAGGTTAGCAGTGTGGACAGGTTAGCAGTGTGGACAGGTTGGCGTTAAGGTTAGCAATGTGGACAGGTTAGGCATTAAGGTTAGCAGTGTGGACAGGTTGGCAGTGTGGACAGATTGGGCATTAAGGTTAGCAGTGTGGACACGTTAGCAGTGTGGACAGGTTAGCAGTGTGGACAGATTGGGCATTAAGGTTAGCAGTGTGGACAGGTTGGGCATTAAGGTTAGCAGTGTGGAAAGGTTAGGCATTAAGGTTAGCCGTGTGGACAGTTTGGGCATTAAGGTTAGCAGTATGGACAGGTTAGCAGTGTGGACAGGTTAGCAGTGTGGACAGGTTGGGCATTAAGGTTAGCAGTGTGGACAGGTTAGCAGTGTGGACAGGTTGGGCATTAAGGTTAGCATTGTGGACAGGTTAGCAGTGTGGACAGGTTAGCAGTGTGGACAGGTTAGCAGTGTGGACAGGTTGGGCATTAAGGTTAGCAGTGTGGACAGGTTAGCAGTGTGGACAGGTTGGGCATTAAGGTTAGCAGTGTGGACAGGGTTAGCAGTGTGGACAGGTTAGCAGTGTGGACAGGTTGGGCATTAAGGTTAGCAGTGTGGACAGGTTGGGCATTAAGGTTAGCAATGTGGACAGGTTAGCAGTGTGGACAGGTTTGCAGTGTTGGCAGGTTAGTAATGTGGACAGGTTAGCAGTGTGGGCAGGTTGGGCATTAAGGTTAGCAGTGTGGACAGGTTGGGCATTACGGTTAGCAGTGTGGACAGGTTAGCAGTGTGGACAGGTTAGCAGTGTGGACAGGTTGGGCATTAAGGTTAGCAGTGTGGACAGGTTGGGCATTGAGGTTAGCAGTGTGGACAGCTTAGCAGTGTGGACAGGTTGGGCATTGAGGTTAGCAGTGTGGACAGGTTAGGCATTAAGGTTAGCAGTAAGGACAGTTTAGGCATTAAGGTTAGCCGTGTGGACAGGTTAGCAGTGTGGACAGATTGTGCATTAAGGTTAGCCGTGTGGACAGGTTAGCAGTGTGGAAAGATTGGGCATTAAGGTTAGCAGTGTGGACAGGTTGGGCATTAAGGTTAGCAGTGTGGACAGATTACAGTGTGGACAGATTGGGCATTAAGGATAGCAGTATGGACAGGTTAGCAGTGTGGACAGGTTGGGCATTAAGGTTAGCAGTGTGGACAGGTTAGCAGTGTGGACAGGTTAGCAGTGTGGACAGGTTGGCATTAAGGTTATCAGTGTGGACAGGTTAGCAGTGTGGACAGGTTGGGCATTAAGGTTAGCAGTGTGGACAGGTTGGCGTTAAGGTTAGCAATGTGGACAGGTTAGGCATTAAGGTTAGCAGTGTGGACAGGTTGGCAGTGTGGACAAATTGGGCATTAAGGTTAGCAGTGTGGACAGGTTAGCAGTGTGGACAGGTTAGCAGTGTGGACAGATTGGGCATTAAGGTTAGCAGTGTGGACAGGTTGGGCATTAAGGTTAGCCGTGTGGACAGATTGGGCATTAAGGTTAGCAGTGTGGACAGGTTAGCAGTGTGGACAGGTTAGCAGTGTGGAACGATTGGGCATTAAGGTTAGCAGTGTGGACAGGTTAGGCATTAAGGTTAGCCGTGTGGACAGGTTAGCAGTGTGAAAAGATTGGGCATTAAGGTTAGCAGTGTGGACAGGTTAGGCATTAAGGTTAGCAGTGTGGACAGATTACAGTGTAGACAGATTGGGCATTAAGGTTAGCAGTATGGACAGGTTAGCAGTGTGGACAGATTGGGCATTAAGGTTAGCAGTATGGACAGGTTAGCAGTGTGGACAGGTTAGCAGTGTGGACAGGTTAGCAGTGTGGACAGATTGGGCATTAAGGTTAACAGTGTGGACAGGTTAGCAGTGTGGACAGCTTAGCAGTGTGGAAAGGTTAGCAGTGTGGAAAGGTTGGGAATTAAGGTTAACAGTGTGGACAGGTTAGGCATTAAGGTTAGCAGTGTGGACAGGTTAGGCATTAAGGTTAGCAGTGTGGACAGGTTAGCAGTGTGGACAGGTTAGCAGTGTGGACAGGTTGGGCATTAAGGTTAGCAGTGTGGACAGATTACAGTGTGGACAGATTGGGCATTAAGGTTAGCAGTATGGACAGGTTAGCAGTGTGGACAGGTTAGCAGTGTGGACAGGTTAGCAGTGTGGACAGGTTGGGCATTAAGGTTAGCAGTGTGGACAGGTTAGCAGTGTGGACAGGTTAGCAGTGTGGACAGGTTGGATATTAAGGTTATCAGTGTGGACAGGTTAGCAGTGTGGACAGGTTGGGCATTAAGGTTAGCAGTGTGGACAGGTTAGCAGTGTGGACAGGTTAGCAGTGTGGACAGGTTGGCATTAAAGTTAGCAGTGTGGACAGGTTGGCAGTGTGGACAGGTTAGCAGTGTGGACAGGTTGGGCATTAAGGTTAGCAGTGTGGACAGGTTGGGCATTAAGGTTAGCAGTGTGGACAGGTTAGGCATTAAGGTTAGCAGTGTGGACAGGTTGGCAGTGTGGACAGAATGGGCATTAAGGTTAGCAGTGTGGACAGGTTAGCAGTGTGGACAGGTTAGCAGTGTGGACAGGTTGGGCATTAAGGTTAGCAGTGTGGACAGGTTAGGCATTAAGGTTAGCAGTGTGGACAGGTTAGGCATTAAGGTTAGCAGTGTGGACAGGTTGGCAGTGTGGACAGAATGGGCATTAAGGTTAGCAGTGTGGACAGGTTAGCAGTGTGGACAGGTTAGCAGTGTGGACAGGTTGGGCATTAAGGTTAGCAGTGTGGACAGGTTAGGCATTAAGGTTAGCAGTGTGGACAGGTTAGGCATTAAGGTTAGCAGTGTGGACAGGTTAGGCATTAAGGTTAGCCGTGTGGACAGGTTAGCAGTGTGGACAGATTGGGCATTAAGGTTAGCAGTGTGGACAGGTTAGCAGTGTGGACAGGTTAGGAGTGTGGACAGGTTGGGCATTAAGGTTAGCAGTGTGGACAGGTTAGGCATTAAGTTTAGCAGTGTGAACAGGTTAGCAGTGTGGACAGATTGGGCATTAAGGTTAGCAGTGTGGACAGGTTGGGCATTAAGGTTAGCAGTGTGGACAGGTTAGGCATTAAGGTTAGCAGTGTGGACAGATTGGGCATTAAGGTTAGCAGTATGGACAGGTTAGCAGTGTGGACAGGTTAGCAATGTGGACAGGTTAGCAGTGTGGACAGGTTGGGCATTAAGGTTAGCAGTGTGGACAGGTTAGCAGTGTGGACAGGTTGGGCATTAAGGTTAGCATTGTGGCAGTTTAGGCATTAAGGTTAGCCGTGTGGACAGGTTAGCAGTGTGGAAAGATTGGGCATTAAGGTTAGCAGTGTGGACAGGTTAGGCATTAAGGTTAGCAGTGTGGACAGATTACAGTGTGGACAGGTTAGCAGTGTGGACAGGTTAGCAGTGTGGACAGGTTGGGCATTAAGGTTAGCAGTATGGACAGGTTAGCAGTGTGGACAGGTTGGCCATTAAGGTTAGCAGTGTGGACAGGTTAGCAGTGTGGACAGGTTAGCAGTGTGGACAGGTTGGGCATTAAGGTTATCAGTGTGGACAGGTTAGCAGTGTGGACAGGTTGGGCATTAAGGTTAGCAGTGTGGACAGGTTAGCAGTGTGGACAGGTTAGCAGTGTGGACAGGTTGGCGTTAAGGTTAGCAATGTGGACAGTTTAGGCATTAAGGTTAGCAGTGTGGACAGGTTGGCAGTGTGGACAGATTGGGCATTAAGGTTAGCAGTGTGGACAGGTTAGCAGTGTGGACAGGTTAGCAGTGTGGACAGATTGGGCATTAAGGTTAGCAGTGTGGACAGGTTGGGCATTAAGGTTAGCAGTGTGGAAAGTTTAGGCATTAAGGTTAGCCGTGTGGACAGATTGGGCATTAAGGTTAGCAGTATGGACAGGTTAGCAGTGTGGACAGGTTAGCAGTGTGGACAGGTTGGGCATTAAGGTTAGCAGTGTGGACAGGTTAGCAGTGTGGACAGGTTGGGCATTAAGGTTAGCATTGTGGACAGGTTAGCAGTGTGGACAGGTTGGCAGTGTGGACAGGTTAGCAGTGTGGACAGGTTGGGCATTAAGGTTAGCAGTGTGGACAGGTTAGCAGTGTGGACAGGTTGGGCATTAAGGTTAGCAGTGTGGACAGGGTTAGCAGTGTGGACAGGTTAGCAGTGTGGACAGGTTGGGCATTAAGGTTAGCAGTGTGGACAGGTTGGGCATTAAGGTTAGCAATGTGGACAGGTTAGCAGTGTGGACAGGTTTGCAGTGTTGGCAGGTTAGTAATGTGGACAGGTTAGCAGTGTGGGCAGGTTGGGCATTAAGGTTAGCAGTGTGGACAGGTTGGGCATTACGGTTAGCAGTGTGGACAGGTTAGCAGTGTGGACAGGTTAGCAGTGTGGACAGGTTGGGCATTAAGGTTAGCAGTGTGGACAGGTTGGGCATTGAGGTTAGCAGTGTGGACAGCTTAGCAGTGTGGACAGGTTGGGCATTGAGGTTAGCAGTGTGGACAGGTTAGGCATTAAGGTTAGCAGTAAGGACAGTTTAGGCATTAAGGTTAGCCGTGTGGACAGGTTAGCAGTGTGGAAAGATTGGGCATTAAGGTTAGCAGTGTGGACAGATTACAGTGTGGACAGATTGGGCATTAAGGATAGCAGTATGGACAGGTTAGCAGTGTGGACAGGTTGGGCATTAAGGTTAGCAGTGTGGACAGGTTAGCAGTGTGGACAGGTTAGCAGTGTGGACAGGTTAGCAGTGTGGACAGGTTGGATATTAAGGTTATCAGTGTGGACAGGTTAGCAGTGTGGACAGGTTGGGCATTAAGGTTAGCAGTGTGGACAGGTTAGCAGTGTGGACAGGTTAGCAGTGTGGACAGGTTGGCATTAAAGTTAGCAGTGTGGACAGGTTGGCAGTGTGGACAGGTTAGCAGTGTGGACAGGTTGGGCATTAAGGTTAGCAGTGTGGACAGGTTGGGCATTAAGGTTAGCAGTGTGGACAGGTTAGGCATTAAGGTTAGCAGTGTGGACAGGTTGGCAGTGTGGACAGAATGGGCATTAAGGTTAGCAGTGTGGACAGGTTAGCAGTGTGGACAGGTTAGCAGTGTGGACAGGTTGGGCATTAAGGTTAGCAGTGTGGACAGGTTAGGCATTAAGGTTAGCAGTAAGGACAGTTTAGGCATTAAGGTTAGCCGTGTGGACAGGTTAGCAGTGTGGACAGATTGTGCATTAAGGTTAGCCGTGTGGACAGGTTAGCAGTGTGGAAAGATTGGGCATTAAGGTTAGCAGTGTGGACAGGTTAGGCATTAAGGTTAGCAGTGTGGACAGATTACAGTGTGGACAGATTGGGCATTAAGGATAGCAGTATGGACAGGTTAGCAGTGTGGACAGGTTGGGCATTAAGGTTAGCAGTGTGGACAGGTTAGCAGTGTGGACAGGTTAGCAGTGTGGACAGGTTAGCAGTGTGGACAGGTTGGGCATTAAGGTTATCAGTGTGGACAGGTTAGCAGTGTGGACAGGTTGGGCATTAAGGTTAGCAGTGTGGACAGGTTGGCGTTAAGGTTAGCAATGTGGACAGGTTAGGCATTAAGGTTAGCAGTGTGGACAGGTTGGCAGTGTGGACAAATTTGGCATTAAGGTTAGCAGTGTGGACAGGTTAGCAGTGTGGACAGGTTAGCAGTGTGGACAGATTGGGCATTAAGGTTAGCAGTGTTGACAGGTTGGGCATTAAGGTTAGCCGTGTGGACAGATTGGGCATTAAGGTTAGCAGTGTGGACAGGTTAGCAGTGTGGACAGGTTAGCAGTGTGGAACGATTGGGCATTAAGGTTAGCAGTGTGGACAGGTTAGGCATTAAGGTTAGCCGTGTGGACAGGTTAGCAGTGTGAAAAGATTGGGCATTAAGGTTAGCAGTGTGGACAGGTTAGGCATTAAGGTTAGCAGTGTGGACAGATTACAGTGTAGACAGATTGGGCATTAAGGTTAGCAGTATGGACAGGTTAGCAGTGTGGACAGATTGGGCATTAAGGTTAGCAGTATGGACAGGTTAGCAGTGTGGACAGGTTAGCAGTGTGGACAGGTTAGCAGTGTGGACAGATTTGGCATCAAGGTTAACAGTGTGGACAGGTTAGCAGTGTGGACAGCTTAGCAGTGTGGAAAGGTTAGCAGTGTGGAAAGGTTGGGAATTAAGGTTAACAGTGTGGACAGGTTAGGCATTAAGGTTAGCAGTGTGGACAGGTTAGGCATTAAGGTTAGCAGTGTGGACAGGTTAGCAGTGTGGACAGGTTAGCAGTGTGGACAGGTTGGGCATTAAGGTTAGCAGTGTGGACAGATTACAGTGTGGACAGATTGGGCATTAAGGTTAGCAGTATGGACAGGTTAGCAGTGTGGACAGGTTAGCAGTGTGGACAGGTTAGCAGTGTGGACAGGTTGGGCATTAAGGTTAGCAGTGTGGACAGGTTAGCAGTGTGGACAGGTTAGCAGTGTGGACAGGTTGGATATTAAGGTTATCAGTGTGGACAGGTTAGCAGTGTGGACAGGTTGGGCATTAAGGTTAGCAGTGTGGACAGGTTAGCAGTGTGGACAGGTTAGCAGTGTGGACAGGTTGGCATTAAAGTTAGCAGTGTGGACAGGTTGGCAGTGTGGACAGGTTAGCAGTATGGACAGGTTGGGCATTAAGGTTAGCAGTGTGGACAGGTTGGGCATTAAGGTTAGCAGTGTGGACAGGTTAGGCATTAAGGTTAGCAGTGTGGACAGGTTGGCAGTGTGGACAGAATGGGCATTAAGGTTAGCAGTGTGGACAGGTTAGCAGTGTGGACAGGTTAGCAGTGTGGACAGGTTGGGCATTAAGGTTAGCAGTGTGGACAGGTTAGGCATTAAGGTTAGCAGTGTGGACAGGTTAGGCATTAAGGTTAGCAGTGTGGACAGGTTAGGCATTAAGGTTAGCCGTGTGGACAGGTTAGCGGTGTGGACAGATTGGCATTAAGGTTAGCAGTGTGGACAGGTTAGCAGTGTGGACAGGTTAGCAGTGTGGACAGGTTGGGCATTAAGGGTAGCAGTGTGGACAGGTTAGCAGTGTGGACAGGTTGGGCATTAAGGTTAGCAGTGTGGACAGGTTGGGCATTAAGTTTAGCAGTGTGGACAAGTTAGCAGTGTGGACAGGTTAGCAGTGTGGACAGGTTGGCATTAAGGTTAGCAGTGTGGACAGGTTGGGCATTAAGGTTAGCAGTGTGGACAGGTTAGCAGTGTGGACAGGTTAGCAGTGTGGACAGGTTGGGCATTAAGGTTAGCAGTGTGGACAGTTTAGGCATTAAGGTTAGCCATGTGGACAGGTTAGCAGTGTGGACAGGTTAGCAGTGTGGACAGGTTAGCAGTGTGGACAGATTGGGCATTAAGGTTAGCAGTGTGGACAGGTTAGCAGTGTGGACAGGTTGGGCATTAAGGTTAGCAGTGTGGACAGGTTAAGCATTAAGGTTAGCAGTATGGAAAGGTTAGCATGGTGGACAGGTTAGCAGTGTGGACAGGTTGGCAGTGTGGACAGGTTGGGCATTAAGGTTAGCAGTGTGGACAGGTTAGGCATTAACGTTAGCAGTGTGGACAGATTACAGTGTGGACAGATTGGGCATTAAGGTTAGCAGTATGGACAGGTTAGCAGTGTGGACAGGTTAGCAGTGTGGACAGGTTAGCAGTGTGGACAGGTTGGGCATTAGGTTAGCAGTGTGGACAGGTTAGCAGTGTGGACAGGTTAGCAGTGTGGACAGGTTGGGCATTAAGGTTAGCAGTGTGGACAGGTTAGCAGTGTGGACAGGTTAGCAGTGTGGACAGGTTGGGCATTAAAGTTAGCAGTGTGGACAGGTTGGCAGTGTGGACAGGTTAGCAGTGTGGACAGGTTGGGCATTAAGGTTAGCAGTGTGGACAGGTTGGGCATTAAGGTTAGCAGTGTGGACAGGTTAGGCATTAAGATTAGCAGTGTGGACAGGTTAGGCTTTAAGGTTAGCAGTGTGGACAGGTTAGGCATTAAGGTTAGCCGTATGGACAGGTTAGCAGTGTGGACAGATTGGGCATTAAGGTTAGCAGTGTGGACAGGTTAGCAGTGTGGACAGCTTAGCAGTGTGGACAGGTTGGCATTAAGGTTAGCAGTGTGGACAGGTTAGGCATTAAGGTTAGCAGTGTGGACAGGTTAGGCATTAAGGTTAGCAGTGTGGACAGATTACAGTGTGGACAGATTAGGCATTAAGGTTAGCAGTATGGACAGGTTAGCAGTGTGGACAGGTTGGGCATTAAGGTTAGCAGTGTGGACAGGTTAGCAGTGTGGACAGGTTAGCAGTGTGGACAGGTTAGCAGTGTGGACAGGTTGGGCATTAAGGTTATCAGTGTGGACAGGTTAGCAGTGTGGACAGGTTGGGCATTAAGGTTAGCAATGTGGACAGGTTAGGCATTAAGGTTAGCAGTGTGGACAGGTTGGCAGTGTGGACAGATTGGGCATTAAGGTTAGCAGTGTGGACAGGTTAGCAGTGTGGACAGGTTAGCAGTGTGGACAGATTGGGCATTAAGGTTAGCAGTGTGGACAGGGGAGGCATTAAGTTTAGCAGTGTGGACAGGTTAGGCATTAAGGTTAGCCGTGTGGACAGATTGGGCATTAAGGTTAGCAGTATGGACAGGTTAGCAGTGTGGACAGGTTAGCAGTGTGGACAGGTTAGCAGTGTGGAAAGATTGGGCATTAAGGTTAGCAGTGTGGACAGGTTAGCAGTGTGGACAGCTTACCAGTGTGGAAAGGTTAGCAGTGTGGACAGGTTGGGCATTAAGGTTAACATTGTGGACAGGTTAGGCATTAAGGTTAGCAGTGTGGACAGGTTAGGCATGAAGGTTAGCAGTGTGGACAGGTTAGCAGTGTCGACAGGTTAGCAATGTGGACAGGTTGGGCATTAAGGTTAGCAGTGTGGACAGGTTAGGCATTAAGGTTAGCCGGGTGGACAGGTTAGCAGTGTGGACAGATTGGGCATTAAGGTTAGCAGTGTGGACAGGGTTAGCAGTATGGACAGGTTAGCAGTCTGGACAGGTTGGCATTAAGGTTAGCAGTGTGGACAGGGTTAGCAGTGTGGACAGGTTAGCAGTGTGGACAGGTTGGGCATTAAGGTTAGCAGTGTGGACAGGTTGGGCATTAAGGTTAGCAATGTGGACAGGTTAGCAGTGTGGACAGGTTAGCACTGTGGGCAGGTTAGTAATGTGGACAGGTTAGCAGTGTGGGCAGGTTGGGCATTAAGGTAAGCAGTGTGGACAGGTTGGGCATTACGGTTAGCAGTGTGGACAGGTTAGCAGTGTGGACAGGTTAGCAGTGTGGACAGGTTGGGCATTAAAGTTAGCAGTGTGGACAGGTTGGGCATTGAGGTTAGCAGTGTGGACAGGTTAGCAGTGTGGACAGGTTGGGCATTGAGGTTAGCAGTGTGGACAGGTTAGCAGTGTGGACAGGTTGGGCATTAAGGTTAGCAGTGTGGACAGGTTAGCAGTGTGGACAGGTTGGGCATTAAGGTTAGCAGTGTGGACAGTTTAGCAGTGTGGACAGGTTAGCAGTGTGGACAGGTTGGGCATTAAGGTTAGCAGTGTGGAAAGGTTAGCAGTGTTGACAGGTTAGGCATTAAGGTTAGCAGTGTGGACAGGTTAGGCATTAAGGTTAGCCGTGTGGACAGATTAGCAGTGTGGACAGATTGGTCATTAAGGTTAGCAGTGTGGACAGGTTAGCAGTGTGGGCAGGTTGGGCATTGAGGTTAGCAGTGTGGACAGATTAGCAGTGTGGACAGGTTGGGCATTAAGGTTAGCAGTGTGGACAGGTAAGCAGTGTGGACAGGTTGGGCATTAAGGTTAGCAGTGTGGACAGGTTAGCAGTGTGGACAGGTTGGGCATTAAGGTTAGCAGTGTGGACAGGTTAGCAGTGTGGACAGGTTAGGCATTAAGGTTAGCAGTGTGGACAGGTTAGGCATTAAGGTTAGCCGTGTGGACAGGTTAGCAGTGTGGACAGGTTAGGCATTAAGGTTAGCCGGGTGGACAGGTTAACAGTGTGGACAGATTGGGCATTAAGGTTAGCAGTGTGGACAGGGTTAGCAGTATGGACAGGTTAGCAGTCTGGACAGGTTGGGCATTAAGGTTAGCAGTGTGGACAGGTTGGGCATTAAGGTTAGCAATGTGGACAGGTTAGCAGTGTGGACAGGTTAGCACTGTGGGCAGGTTAGTAATGTGGACAGGTTAGCAGTGTGGGCAGGTTGGGCATTAAGGTTAGCAGTGTGGACAGGTTGGGCATTACGGTTAGCAGTGTGGACAGGTTAGCAGTGTGGACAGGTTAGCAGTGTGGACAGGTTGGGCATTAAGGTTAGCAGTGTGGACAGGTTGGGCATTGAGGTTAGCAGTGTGGACAGGTTAGCAGTGTGGACAGGTTGGGCATTGAGGTTAGCAGTGTGGACAGGTTAGCAGTGTGGACAGGTTGGGCATTAAGGTTAGCAGTGTGGACAGGTTAGCAGTGTGGACAGGTTGGGCATTAAGGTTAGCAGTGTGGACAGTTTAGCAGTGTGGACAGGTTAGCAGTGTGGACAGGTTGGGCATTAAGGTTAGCAGTGTGGAAAGGTTAGCAGTGTTGACAGGTTAGGCATTAAGGTTAGCAGTGTGGACAGTTTAGGCATTAAGGTTAGCCGTGTGGACAGATTAGCAGTGTGGACAGATTGGTCATTAAGGTTAGCAGTGTGGACAGGTTAGCAGTGTGGACAGGTTGGGCATTAAGGTTAGCAGTGAGGACAGGTTGGGCATTGAGTTTAGCAGTGTGGACAGGTTGGCAGTGTGGACAGGTTGGGCATTGAGGTTAGCAGTGTGGACAGGTTAGCAGTGTGGACAGGTTGGGCATTAAGGTTAGCAGTGTGGACAGGTTAGCAGTGTGGACAGGTTGGGCATTAAGGTTAGCAGTGTGGACAGGTTAGCAGTGTGGACAGGTTGGGCATTAAGGTTAGCAGTGTGGACAGGTTAGCAGTATGGACAGGTTAGGCATTAAGGTTAGCAGTGTGGACAGGTTAGGCATTAAGGTTAGCCGTGTGGACAGGTTAGCAGTGTGGACAGATTGGGCATTAAGGTTAGCAGTGTGGACAGGTTAGCAGTGTGGACAGGTTAGGAGTGTGGACAGGTTGGTCATTAAGGTTAGCAGTGTGGACAGGTTAGCAGTGTGGACAGATTGGGCATTAAGGTTAGCAGTGTGGACAGGTTAGCAGTGTGGACAGATTGGGCATTAAGGTTAGCAGTGTGGACAGGTTAGCAGTGTGGACAGGTTGGGCATTAAGGTTAGCAGTGAGGACAGGTTGGGCATTGAGTTTAGCAGTGTGGACAGGTTGGCAGTGTGGACAGGTTGGGCATTGAGGTTAGCAGTGTGGACAGGTTAGCAGTGTGGACAGGTTGGGCATTAAGGTTAGCAGTGTGGACAGGTTAGCAGTGTGGACAGGTTGGGCATTAAGGTTAGCAGTGTGGACAGGTTAGCAGTGTGGACAGGTTGGGCATTAAGGTTAGCAGTGTGGACAGGTTAGCAGTGTGGACAGGTTAGGAGTGTGGACAGGTTGGTCATTAAGGTTAGCAGTGTGGACAGGTTAGCAGTGTGGACAGATTGGGCATTAAGGTTAGCAGTGTGGACAGGTTAGCAGTGTGGACAGATTGGGCATTAAGGTTAGCAGTGTGGACAGGTTGGGCATTAAGGTTAGCAGTGTGGACAGGTTAGGCATTAAGGTTAGCAGTGTGGACAGATTGGGCATTAAGGTTAGCAGTATGGACAGGTTAGCAGTGTGGACAGGTTAGCAATATGGACAGGTTAGCAGTGTGGACAGGTTGGGCATTAAGGTTAGCAGTGTGGACAGGTTAGCAGTGTGGACAGGTTAGCAGTGTGGACAGGTTGGGCATTAAGGTTAGCATTGTGGCAGTTTAGGCATTAAGGTTAGCCGTGTGGACAGGTTAGCAGTGTGGAAAGATTGGGCATTAAGGTTAGCAGTGTGGACAGGTTAGGCATTAAGGTTAGCAGTGTGGACAGATTGGGCATTAAGGTTAGCAGTATGGACAGGTTAGCAGTGTGGACAGGTTAGGCATTAAGGTTAGCAGTGTGGACAGGTTGGCAGTTTGGACAGATTGGGCATTAAGGTTAGCAGTGTGGACAGGTTAGCAGTGTGGACAGATTGGGCATTAATATTAGCAGTGTGGACAGGTTGGGCATTAAGGTTAGCAGTGTGGAAAGGTTAGGCATTAAGGATAGCCGTGTGGACAGATTGGGCATTAAGGTTAGCAGTATGGACAGGTTAGCAGTGTGGACAGGTTAGCAGTGTGGACAGGTTGGGCATTAAGGTTAGCAGTGTGGACAGGTTAGCAGTGTGGACAGGTTGGGCATTAAGGTTAGCAATGTGGACAGGTTAGCAGTGTGGACAGGTTAGCAGTGTGGACAGGTTAGCAGTGTGGACAGGTTGGGCATTAAGGTTAGCAGTGTGGACAGGTTGGCAGTGTGGACAGGTTAGCAGTGTGGACAGGTTGGGCATTAAGGTTAGCAGTGTGGACAGTGTTAGCAGTGTGGACAGGTTAGCAGTGTGGACAGGTTGGGCATTAAGGTTAGCAGTGTGGACAGGTTGGGCATTAAGGTTAGCAATGTGGACAGGTTAGCAGTGTGGACAGGTTAGCAGTGTTGGCAGGTTAGTAATGTGGACAGGTTAGCAGTGTGGGCAGGTTGGGCATTAAGGTTAGCAGTGTGGACAGGTTGGGCATTACGGTTAGCAGTGTGGACAGGTTAGCAGTGTGGACAGGTTAGCAGTGTGGACAGGTTGGGCATTAAGGTTAGCAGTGTGGACAGGTTGGGCATTGAGGTTAGCAGTGTGGACAGCTTAGCAGTGTGGACAGATTGGGCATTGAGGTTAGCAGTGTGGACAGGTTAGGCATTAAGGTTAGCAGTAAGGACAGTTTAGGCATTAAGGTTAGCCGTGTGGACAGGTTAGCAGTGTGGACAGATTGGGCATTAAGGTTAGCCGTGTGGACAGGTTAGCAGTGTGGAAAGATTGGGCATTAAGGTGAGCAGTGTGGACAGGTTAGGCATTAAGGTTAGCAGTGTGGACAGATTACAGTGTGGACAGATTGGGCATTAAGGTTAGCAGTATGGACAGGTTAGCAGTGTGGACAGGTTGGGCATTAAGGTTAGCAGTGTGGACAGGTTAGCAGTGTGGACAGGTTGGGCATTAAGGTTATCAGTGTGGACAGGTTAGCAGTGTGGACAGGTTAGCAGTGTGGACAGGTTAGCAGTGTGGACAGGTTGGGCATTAAGGTTATCAGTGTGGACAGGTTAGCAGTGTGGACAGGTTGGGCATTAAGGTTAGCAGTGTGGACAGGTTAGCAGTGTGGACAGGTTAGCAGTGTGGACAGGTTGGCGTTAAGGTTAGCAATGTGGACAGGTTAGGCATTAAGGTTAGCAGTGTGGACAGGTTGGCAGTGTGGACAAATTGGGCATTAAGGTTAGCAGTGTGGACAGGTTAGCAGTGTGGACAGGTTAGCAGTGTGGACAGATTGGGCATTAAGGTTAGCCGTGTGGACAGATTGGGCATTAAGGTTAGCAGTGTGGACAGGTTAGCAGTGTGGACAGCTTAGCAGTGTGGACAGGTTAGCAGTGTGGACAGGTTGGGCATTAAGGTTAGCAGTGTGGACAGGTTAGCAGTGTGGACAGGTTGGGCATTAAGGTTAGCAATGTGGACAGGTTAGCAGTGTGGACAGGTTAGCAGTGTGGACAGGTTAGCAGTGTGGACAGGTTGGGCATTAAGGTTAGCAGTGTGGACAGGTTGGCAGTGTGGACAGGTTAGCAGTGTGGACAGGTTGGGCATTAAGGTTTGCAGTGTGGACAGGTTAGCAGTGTGGACAGGTTAGCAGTGTGGACAGGTTAGCGTTAAGGTTAGCAATGTGGACAGGTTAGGCATTAAGGTTAGCAGTGTGGACAGGTTGGCAGTGTGGACAAATTGGGCATTAAGGTTAGCAGTGTGGACAGGTTAGCAGTGTGGACAGGTTAGCAGTGTGGACTGATTGGGCATTAAGGTTAGCAGTGTGGACAGGTTGGGCATTAAGGTTAGCCGTGTGGACAGATTGGGCATTAAGGTTAGCAGTGTGGACAGGTTAGCAGTGTGGACAGGTTAGCAGTGTGGACAGGTTAGCAGTGTGGACAGGTTGGGCATTAAGGTTAGCAGTGTGGACAGGTTAGCAGTGTGGACAGGTTCGGCATTAAGGTTAGCAATGTGGACAGGTTAGCAGTGTGGACAGGTTAGCAGTGTGGACAGGTTAGCAGTGTGGACAGGTTGGGCATTAAGGTTAGCAGTGTGGACAGGTTGGCAGTGTGGACAGGTTAGCAGTGTGGACAGGTTGGGCATTAAGGTTAGCAGTGTGGACAGGGTTAGCAGTGTGGACAGGTTAGCAGTGTGGACAGGTTAGCAGTGTGGACAGGTTGGGCATTAAGGTTAGCAGTGTGGACAGGTTAGCAGTGTGGACAGGTTGGGCATTAAGGTTAGCAGTGTGGACAGGTTAGCAGTGTGGACAGGTTAGCAGTGTGGACAGGTTGGGCATTAAGGTTAGCAATGTGGACAGGTTAGGCATTAAGGTTAGCAGTGTGGACAGATTGGGCATTAAGGTTAGCAGTATGGACAGGTTAGCAGTGTGGACAGGTTAGGCATTAAGGTTAGCCGTGTGGACAGGTTAGCAGTGTGGACAGATTGGGCATTAAGGTTAGCAGTGTGGACAGGTTAGCAGTGTGGACAGGTTAGCAGTGTGGACAGGTTGGGCATTAAGGTTAGCAGTGTGGCAGGTTAGGCATTAAGGTTAGCCGTGTGGACAGGTTGGCAGTGTGGACAGATTTGGCATTAAGGTTAGCAGTGTGGACAGGTTAGCAGTGTGGACAGGTTAGCAGTGTGGACAGATTGGGCATTAAGGTTAGCAGTGTGGACAGGTTAGCAGTGTGGACAGGTTAGCAGTGTGGACAGATTGGGCATTAAGGTTAGCAGTGTGGACAGGTTAGGCATTAAGTTTAGCAGTGTGGACAGATTACAGTGTGGACAGATTGGGCATTAAGGTTAGCAGTATGGACAGGTTAGCAGTGTGGACAGGTTGGGCATTAAGGTTAGCAGTGTGGACAGGTTAGCATTGTGGACAGGTTAGCAGTGTGGACAGGTTAGCAGTGTGGACAGGTTGGGCATTAAGGTTATCAGTGTGGACAGGTTAGCAGTGTGGACAGGTTGGGCATTAAGGTTAGCAGTGTGGACAGGTTAGCAGTGTGGACAGGTTAGCAGTGTGGACATGTTGGCGTTAAGGTTAGCAATGTGGACAGGTTAGGCATTAAGGTTAGCAGTGTGGACAGGTTGGCAGTGTGGACAGATTGGGCATTAAGGTTAGCAGTGTGGACAGGTTAGCAGTGTGGACAGATTGGGCATTAAGGTTAGCAGTGTGGACAGGTTGGGCATTAAGGTTAGCAGTGTGGAAAGGTTAGGCATTAAGGTTAGCCGTGTGGACAGATTGGGCATTAAGGTTAGCAGTATGGACAGGTTAGCAGTGTGGACAGGTTAGCAGTGTGGACAGGTTGGGCATTATGGTTAGCAGTGTGGACAGGTTAGCAGTGTGGACAGGTTGGGCATTAAGGTTAGCAATGTGGACAGGTTAGCAGTGTGGACAGGTTAGCAGTGTGGACAGGTTAGCAGTGTGGACAGGTTGGGCATTAAGGTTAGCAGTGTGGACAGGTTGGCAGTGTGGACAGGTTAGCAGTGTGGACAGGTTGGGCATTAAGGTTAGCAGTGTGGACAGGGTTAGCAGTGTGGACAGGTTAGCCGTGTGGACAGGTTGGGCATTAAGGTTAGCAGTGTGGACAGGTTGGGCATTAAGGTTAGCAATGTGGACAGGTTAGCAGTGTGGACAGGTTAGCAGTGTTGGCAGGTTAGTAATGTGGACAGGTTAGCAGTGTGGGCAGGTTGGGCATTAAGGTTAGCAGTGTGGACAGGTTGGGCATTACGGTTAGCAGTGTGGACAGGTTAGCAGTGTGGACAGGTTAGCAGTGTGGACAGGTTGGGCATTAAGGTTAGCAGTGTGGACAGGTTGGGCATTGAGGTTAGCAGTGTGGACAGCTTAGCAGTGTGGACAGATTGGGCATTGAGGTTAGCAGTGTGGACAGGTTAGGCATTAAGGTTAGCAGTAAGGACAGTTTAGGCATTAAGGTTAGCCGTGTGGACAGGTTAGCAGTGTGGACAGATTGGGCATTAAGGTTAGCCATGTGGACAGGTTAGCAGTGTGGAAAGATTGGGCATTAAGGTTAGCAGTGTGGACAGGTTAGGCATTAAGGTTAGCAGTGTGGACAGATTACAGTGTGGACAGATTGGGCATTAAGGTTAGCAGTATGGACAGGTTAGCAGTGTGGACAGGTTGGGCATTAAGGTTAGCAGTGTGGACAGGTTAGCAGTGTGGACAGGTTAGCAGTGTGGACAGGTTGGGCATTAAGGTTAGCAGTGTGGACAGTTTAGGCATTAAGGTTAGCCATGTGGACAGGTTAGCAGTGTGGACAGGTTAGCAGTGTGGACAGGTTAGCAGTGTGGACAGATTGGGCATTAAGGTTAGCAGTGTGGACAGGTTAGCAGTGTGGACAGGTTGGGCATTAAGGTTAGCAGTGTGGACAGGTTAAGCATTAAGGTTAGCAGTATGGAAAGGTTAGCATGGTGGACAGGTTAGCAGTGTGGACAGGTTGGCAGTGTGGACAGGTTGGGCATTAAGGTTAGCAGTGTGGACAGGTTAGGCATTAACGTTAGCAGTGTGGACAGATTACAGTGTGGACAGATTGGGCATTAAGGTTAGCAGTATGGACAGGTTAGCAGTGTGGACAGGTTAGCAGTGTGGACAGGTTAGCAGTGTGGACAGGTTGGGCATTAGGTTAGCAGTGTGGACAGGTTAGCAGTGTGGACAGGTTAGCAGTGTGGACAGGTTGGGCATTAAGGTTAGCAGTGTGGACAGGTTAGCAGTGTGGACAGGTTAGCAGTGTGGACAGGTTGGGCATTAAAGTTAGCAGTGTGGACAGGTTGGCAGTGTGGACAGGTTAGCAGTGTGGACAGGTTGGGCATTAAGGTTAGCAGTGTGGACAGGTTGGGCATTAAGGTTAGCAGTGTGGACAGGTTAGGCATTAAGATTAGCAGTGTGGACAGGTTAGGCTTTAAGGTTAGCAGTGTGGACAGGTTAGGCATTAAGGTTAGCCGTATGGACAGGTTAGCAGTGTGGACAGATTGGGCATTAAGGTTAGCAGTGTGGACAGGTTAGCAGTGTGGACAGGTTAGCAGTGTGGACAGGTTAGCAGTGTGGACAGGTTGGGCATTAAGGTTATCAGTGTGGACAGGTTAGCAGTGTGGACAGGTTGGGCATTAAGGTTAGCAATGTGGACAGGTTAGGCATTAAGGTTAGCAGTGTGGACAGGTTGGCAGTGTGGACAGATTGGGCATTAAGGTTAGCAGTGTGGACAGGTTAGCAGTGTGGACAGGTTAGCAGTGTGGACAGATTGGGCATTAAGGTTAGCAGTGTGGACAGGGGAGGCATTAAGTTTAGCAGTGTGGACAGGTTAGGCATTAAGGTTAGCCGTGTGGACAGATTGGGCATTAAGGTTAGCAGTGTGGACAGGTTAGCAGTGTGGACAGGTTAGCAGTGTGGAAAGATTGGGCATTAAGGTTAGCAGTGTGGACAGGTTAGCAGTGTGGACAGCTTACCAGTGTGGAAAGGTTAGCAGTGTGGACAGGTTGGGCATTAAGGTTAACATTGTGGACAGGTTAGGCATTAAGGTTAGCAGTGTGGACAGGTTAGGCATTAAGGTTAGCAGTGTGGACAGGTTAGCAGTGTGGACAGATTGGGCATTAAGGTTAGCAGTGTGGACAGGTTAGCAGTGTGGACAGGTTAGCAGTGTGGACAGGTTGGGCATTAAGGTTAGCAGTGTGGCAGTTTAGGCATTAAGGTTAGCCGTGTGGACAAGTTGGCAGTGTGGACAGATTTGGCATTAAGGTTAGCAGTGTGGACAGGTTAGCAGTGTGGACAGGTTAGCAGTGTGGACAGATTGGGCATTAAGGTTAGCAGTGTGGACAGGTTAGCAGTGTGGACAGGTTAGCAGTGTGGACAGATTGGGCATTAAGGTTAGCAGTGTGGACAGGTTAGGCATTAAGTTTAGCAGTGTGGACAGATTACAGTGTGGACAGATTGGGCATTAAGGTTAGCAGTATGGACAGGTTAGCAGTGTGGACAGGTTGGGCATTAAGGTTAGCAGTGTGGACAGGTTAGCATTGTGGACAGGTTAGCAGTGTGGACAGGTTAGCAGTGTGGACAGGTTGGGCATTAAGGTTATCAGTGTGGACAGGTTAGCAGTGTGGACAGGTTGGGCATTAAGGTTAGCAGTGTGGACAGGTTAGCAGTGTGGACAGGTTAGCAGTGTGGACATGTTGGCGTTAAGGTTAGCAATGTGGACAGGTTAGGCATTAAGGTTAGCAGTGTGGACAGGTTGGCAGTGTGGACAGATTGGGCATTAAGGTTAGCAGTGTGGACAGGTTAGCAGTGTGGACAGATTGGGCATTAAGGTTAGCAGTGTGGACAGGTTGGGCATTAAGGTTAGCAGTGTGGAAAGGTTAGGCATTAAGGTTAGCCGTGTGGACAGATTGGGCATTAAGGTTAGCAGTATGGACAGGTTAGCAGTGTGGACAGGTTAGCAGTGTGGACAGGTTGGGCATTATGGTTAGCAGTGTGGACAGGTTAGCAGTGTGGACAGGTTGGGCATTAAGGTTAGCAATGTGGACAGGTTAGCAGTGTGGACAGGTTAGCAGTGTGGACAGGTTAGCAGTGTGGACAGGTTGGGCATTAAGGTTAGCAGTGTGGACAGGTTGGCAGTGTGGACAGGTTAGCAGTGTGGACAGGTTGGGCATTAAGGTTAGCAGTGTGGACAGGGTTAGCAGTGTGGACAGGTTAGCCGTGTGGACAGGTTGGGCATTAAGGTTAGCAGTGTGGACAGGTTGGGCATTAAGGTTAGCAATGTGGACAGGTTAGCAGTGTGGACAGGTTAGCAGTGTTGGCAGGTTAGTAATGTGGACAGGTTAGCAGTGTGGGCAGGTTGGGCATTAAGGTTAGCAGTGTGGACAGGTTGGGCATTACGGTTAGCAGTGTGGACAGGTTAGCAGTGTGGACAGGTTAGCAGTGTGGACAGGTTGGGCATTAAGGTTAGCAGTGTGGACAGGTTGGGCATTGAGGTTAGCAGTGTGGACAGCTTAGCAGTGTGGACAGATTGGGCATTGAGGTTAGCAGTGTGGACAGGTTAGGCATTAAGGTTAGCAGTAAGGACAGTTTAGGCATTAAGGTTAGCCGTGTGGACAGGTTAGCAGTGTGGACAGATTGGGCATTAAGGTTAGCCATGTGGACAGGTTAGCAGTGTGGAAAGATTGGGCATTAAGGTTAGCAGTGTGGACAGGTTAGGCATTAAGGTTAGCAGTGTGGACAGATTACAGTGTGGACAGATTGGGCATTAAGGTTAGCAGTATGGACAGGTTAGCAGTGTGGACAGGTTGGGCATTAAGGTTAGCAGTGTGGACAGGTTAGCAGTGTGGACAGGTTAGCAGTGTGGACAGGTTGGGCATTAAGGTTAGCAGTGTGGACAGTTTAGGCATTAAGGTTAGCCATGTGGACAGGTTAGCAGTGTGGACAGGTTAGCAGTGTGGACAGGTTAGCAGTGTGGACAGATTGGGCATTAAGGTTAGCAGTGTGGACAGGTTAGCAGTGTGGACAGGTTGGGCATTAAGGTTAGCAGTGTGGACAGGTTAAGCATTAAGGTTAGCAGTATGGAAAGGTTAGCATGGTGGACAGGTTAGCAGTGTGGACAGGTTGGCAGTGTGGACAGGTTGGGCATTAAGGTTAGCAGTGTGGACAGGTTAGGCATTAACGTTAGCAGTGTGGACAGATTACAGTGTGGACAGATTGGGCATTAAGGTTAGCAGTATGGACAGGTTAGCAGTGTGGACAGGTTAGCAGTGTGGACAGGTTAGCAGTGTGGACAGGTTGGGCATTAGGTTAGCAGTGTGGACAGGTTAGCAGTGTGGACAGGTTAGCAGTGTGGACAGGTTGGGCATTAAGGTTAGCAGTGTGGACAGGTTAGCAGTGTGGACAGGTTAGCAGTGTGGACAGGTTGGGCATTAAAGTTAGCAGTGTGGACAGGTTGGCAGTGTGGACAGGTTAGCAGTGTGGACAGGTTGGGCATTAAGGTTAGCAGTGTGGACAGGTTGGGCATTAAGGTTAGCAGTGTGGACAGGTTAGGCATTAAGATTAGCAGTGTGGACAGGTTAGGCTTTAAGGTTAGCAGTGTGGACAGGTTAGGCATTAAGGTTAGCCGTATGGACAGGTTAGCAGTGTGGACAGATTGGGCATTAAGGTTAGCAGTGTGGACAGGTTAGCAGTGTGGACAGCTTAGCAGTGTGGACAGGTTGGCATTAAGGTTAGCAGTGTGGACAGGTTAGGCATTAAGGTTAGCAGTGTGGACAGGTTAGGCATTAAGGTTAGCAGTGTGGAAAGATTACAGTGTGGACAGATTAGGCATTAAGGTTAGCAGTATGGACAGGTTAGCAGTGTGGACAGGTTGGGCATTAAGGTTAGCAGTGTGGACAGGTTAGCAGTGTGGACAGGTTAGCAGTGTGGACAGGTTAGCAGTGTGGACAGGTTGGGCATTAAGGTTATCAGTGTGGACAGGTTAGCAGTGTGGACAGGTTGGGCATTAAGGTTAGCAATGTGGACAGGTTGGGCATTAAGGTTAGCAGTGTGGACAGGTTGGCAGTGTGGACAGATTGGGCATTAAGGTTAGCAGTGTGGACAGGTTAGCAGTGTGGACAGGTTAGCAGTGTGGACAGATTGGGCATTAAGGTTAGCAGTGTGGACAGGGGAGGCATTAAGTTTAGCAGTGTGGACAGGTTAGGCATTAAGGTTAGCCGTGTGGACAGATTGGGCATTAAGGTTAGCAGTGTGGACAGGTTAGCAGTGTGGACAGGTTAGCAGTGTGGAAAGATTGGGCATTAAGGTTAGCAGTGTGGACAGGTTAGCAGTGTGGACAGCTTACCAGTGTGGAAAGGTTAGCAGTGTGGACAGGTTGGGCATTAAGGTTAACATTGTGGACAGGTTAGGCATTAAGGTTAGCAGTGTGGACAGGTTAGGCATTAAGGTTAGCAGTGTGGACAGGTTAGCAGTGTGGACAGATTGGGCATTAAGGTTAGCAGTGTGGACAGGTTAGCAGTGTGGACAGGTTAGCAGTGTGGACAGGTTGGGCATTAAGGTTAGCAGTGTGGCAGTTTAGGCATTAAGGTTAGCCGTGTGGACAAGTTGGCAGTGTGGACAGATTTGGCATTAAGGTTAGCAGTGTGGACAGGTTAGCAGTGTGGACAGGTTAGCAGTGTGGACAGATTGGGCATTAAGGTTAGCAGTGTGGACAGGTTAGCAGTGTGGACAGGTTAGCAGTGTGGACAGATTGGGCATTAAGGTTAGCAGTGTGGACAGGTTAGGCATTAAGTTTAGCAGTGTGGACAGATTACAGTGTGGACAGATTGGGCATTAAGGTTAGCAGTATGGACAGGTTAGCAGTGTGGACAGGTTGGGCATTAAGGTTAGCAGTGTGGACAGGTTAGCATTGTGGACAGGTTAGCAGTGTGGACAGGTTAGCAGTGTGGACAGGTTGGGCATTAAGGTTATCAGTGTGGACAGGTTAGCAGTGTGGACAGGTTGGGCATTAAGGTTAGCAGTGTGGACAGGTTAGCAGTGTGGACAGGTTAGCAGTGTGGACATGTTGGCGTTAAGGTTAGCAATGTGGACAGGTTAGGCATTAAGGTTAGCAGTGTGGACAGGTTGGCAGTGTGGACAGATTGGGCATTAAGGTTAGCAGTGTGGACAGGTTAGCAGTGTGGACAGATTGGGCATTAAGGTTAGCAGTGTGGACAGGTTGGGCATTAAGGTTAGCAGTGTGGAAAGGTTAGGCATTAAGGTTAGCCGTGTGGACAGATTGGGCATTAAGGTTAGCAGTATGGACAGGTTAGCAGTGTGGACAGGTTAGCAGTGTGGACAGGTTGGGCATTATGGTTAGCAGTGTGGACAGGTTAGCAGTGTGGACAGGTTGGGCATTAAGGTTAGCAATGTGGACAGGTTAGCAGTGTGGACAGGTTAGCAGTGTGGACAGGTTAGCAGTGTGGACAGGTTGGGCATTAAGGTTAGCAGTGTGGACAGGTTGGCAGTGTGGACAGGTTAGCAGTGTGGACAGGTTGGGCATTAAGGTTAGCAGTGTGGACAGGGTTAGCAGTGTGGACAGGTTAGCCGTGTGGACAGGTTGGGCATTAAGGTTAGCAGTGTGGACAGGTTGGGCATTAAGGTTAGCAATGTGGACAGGTTAGCAGTGTGGACAGGTTAGCAGTGTTGGCAGGTTAGTAATGTGGACAGGTTAGCAGTGTGGGCAGGTTGGGCATTAAGGTTAGCAGTGTGGACAGGTTGGGCATTACGGTTAGCAGTGTGGACAGGTTAGCAGTGTGGACAGGTTAGCAGTGTGGACAGGTTGGGCATTAAGGTTAGCAGTGTGGACAGGTTGGGCATTGAGGTTAGCAGTTTGGACAGCTTAGCAGTGTGGACAGATTGGGCATTGAGGTTAGCAGTGTGGACAGGTTAGGCATTAAGGTTAGCAGTAAGGACAGTTTAGGCATTAAGGTTAGCCGTGTGGACAGGTTAGCAGTGTGGACAGATTGGGCATTAAGGTTAGCCATGTGGACAGGTTAGCAGTGTGGAAAGATTGGGCATTAAGGTTAGCAGTGTGGACAGGTTAGGCATTAAGGTTAGCAGTGTGGACAGATTACAGTGTGGACAGATTGGGCATTAAGGTTAGCAGTATGGACAGGTTAGCAGTGTGGACAGGTTGGGCATTAAGGTTAGCAGTGTGGACAGGTTAGCAGTGTGGACAGGTTAGCAGTGTGGACAGGTTGGGCATTAAGGTTAGCAGTGTGGACAGTTTAGGCATTAAGGTTAGCCATGTGGACAGGTTAGCAGTGTGGACAGGTTAGCAGTGTGGACAGGTTAGCAGTGTGGACAGATTGGGCATTAAGGTTAGCAGTGTGGACAGGTTAGCAGTGTGGACAGGTTGGGCATTAAGGTTAGCAGTGTGGACAGGTTAAGCATTAAGGTTAGCAGTATGGAAAGGTTAGCATGGTGGACAGGTTAGCAGTGTGGACAGGTTGGCAGTGTGGACAGGTTGGGCATTAAGGTTAGCAGTGTGGACAGGTTAGGCATTAACGTTAGCAGTGTGGACAGATTACAGTGTGGACAGATTGGGCATTAAGGTTAGCAGTATGGACAGGTTAGCAGTGTGGACAGGTTAGCAGTGTGGACAGGTTAGCAGTGTGGACAGGTTGGGCATTAGGTTAGCAGTGTGGACAGGTTAGCAGTGTGGACAGGTTAGCAGTGTGGACAGGTTGGGCATTAAGGTTAGCAGTGTGGACAGGTTAGCAGTGTGGACAGGTTAGCAGTGTGGACAGGTTGGGCATTAAAGTTAGCAGTGTGGACAGGTTGGCAGTGTGGACAGGTTAGCAGTGTGGACAGGTTGGGCATTAAGGTTAGCAGTGTGGACAGGTTGGGCATTAAGGTTAGCAGTGTGGACAGGTTAGGCATTAAGATTAGCAGTGTGGACAGGTTAGGCTTTAAGGTTAGCAGTGTGGACAGGTTAGGCATTAAGGTTAGCCGTATGGACAGGTTAGCAGTGTGGACAGATTGGGCATTAAGGTTAGCAGTGTGGACAGGTTAGCAGTGTGGACAGCTTAGCAGTGTGGACAGGTTGGCATTAAGGTTAGCAGTGTGGACAGGTTAGGCATTAAGGTTAGCAGTGTGGACAGGTTAGGCATTAAGGTTAGCAGTGTGGAAAGATTACAGTGTGGACAGATTAGGCATTAAGGTTAGCAGTATGGACAGGTTAGCAGTGTGGACAGGTTGGGCATTAAGGTTAGCAGTGTGGACAGGTTAGCAGTGTGGACAGGTTAGCAGTGTGGACAGGTTAGCAGTGTGGACAGGTTGGGCATTAAGGTTATCAGTGTGGACAGGTTAGCAGTGTGGACAGGTTGGGCATTAAGGTTAGCAATGTGGACAGGTTGGGCATTAAGGTTAGCAGTGTGGACAGGTTGGCAGTGTGGACAGATTGGGCATTAAGGTTAGCAGTGTGGACAGGTTAGCAGTGTGGACAGGTTAGCAGTGTGGACAGATTGGGCATTAAGGTTAGCAGTGTGGACAGGGGAGGCATTAAGTTTAGCAGTGTGGACAGGTTAGGCATTAAGGTTAGCCGTGTGGACAGATTGGGCATTAAGGTTAGCAGTGTGGACAGGTTAGCAGTGTGGACAGGTTAGCAGTGTGGAAAGATTGGGCATTAAGGTTAGCAGTGTGGACAGGTTAGCAGTGTGGACAGCTTACCAGTGTGGAAAGGTTAGCAGTGTGGACAGGTTGGGCATTAAGGTTAACATTGTGGACAGGTTAGGCATTAAGGTTAGCAGTGTGGACAGGTTAGGCATTAAGGTTAGCAGTGTGGACAGGTTAGCAGTGTGGACAGGTTAGCAATGTGGACAGGTTGGGCATTAAGGTTAGCAGTGTGGACAGGTTAGGCATTAAGGTTAGCCGGGTGGACAGGTTAGCAGTGTGGACAGATTGGGCATTAAGGTTAGCAGTGTGGACAGGGTTAGCAGTATGGACAGGTTAGCAGTCTGGACAGGTTGGCATTAAGGTTAGCAGTGTGGACAGGGTTAGCAGTGTGGACAGGTTAGCAGTGTGTACAGGTTGGGCATTAAGGTTAGCAGTGTGGACAGGTTGGGCATTAAGGTTAGCAATGTGGACAGGTTAGCAGTGTGGACAGGTTAGCACTGTGGGCAGGTTAGTAATGTGGACCGGTTAGCAGTGTGGGCAGGTTGGGCATTAAGGTTAGCAGTGTGGACAGGTTGGGCATTACGGTTAGCAGTGTGGACAGGTTAGCAGTGTGGACAGGTTAGCAGTGTGGACAGGTTGGGCATTAAGGTTAGCAGTGTGGACAGGTTGGGCATTGAGGTTAGCAGTTTTGGACAGGTTAGCAGTGTGGACAGGTTGGGCATTGAGGTTAGCAGTGTGGACAGGTTAGCAGTGTGGACAGGTTGGGCATTAAGGTTAGCAGTGTGGACAGGTTAGCAGTGTGGACAGGTTGGGCATTAAGGTTAGCAGTGTGGACAGTTTAGCAGTGTGGACAGGTTAGCAGTGTGGACAGGTTGGGCATTAAGGTTAGCAGTGTGGAAAGGTTAGCAGTGTTGACAGGTTAGGCATTAAGGTTAGCAGTGTGGACAGGTTAGGCATTAAGGTTAGCCGTGTGGACAGATTAGCAGTGTGGACAGATTGGTCATTAAGGTTAGCAGTGTGGACAGGTTAGCAGTGTGGACAGGTTGGGCATTAAGGTTAGCAGTGAGGACAGGTTGGGCATTGAGGTTAGCAGTGTGGACAGGTTAGCAGTGTGGGCAGGTTGGGCGTTGAGGTTAGCAGTGTGGACAGGTTAGGAGTGTGGACAGGTTGGGCATTAAGGTTAGCAGTGTGGACAGGTTAGCAGTGTGGACAGGTTGGGCATTAAGGTTAGCAGTGTGGACAGGTTAGCAGTGTGGACAGGTTGGGCATTAAGGTTAGCAGTGTGGACAGGTTAGCAGTGTGGACAGGTTAGGCATTAAGGTTAGCAGTGTGGACAGGTTAGGCATTAAGGTTAGCCGTGTGGACAGGTTAGCAGTGTGGACAGGTTAGGCATTAAGGTTAGCCGGGTGGACAGGTTAACAGTGTGGACAGATTGGGCATTAAGGTTAGCAGTGTGGACAGGGTTAGCAGTATGGACAGGTTAGCAGTCTGGACAGGTTGGGCATTAAGGTTAGCAGTGTGGACAGGGTTAGCAGTGTGGACAGGTTAGCAGTGTGGACAGGTTGGGCATTAAGGTTAGCAGTGTGGGCAGGTTGGGCATTAAGGTTAGCAGTGTGGACAGGTTGGGCATTACGGTTAGCAGTGTGGACAGGTTAGCAGTGTGGACAGGTTAGCAGTGTGGACAGGTTGGGCATTAAGGTTAGCAGTGTGGACAGGTTGGGCATTGAGGTTAGCAGTGTGGACAGGTTAGCAGTGTGGACAGGTTGGGCATTGAGGTTAGCAGTGTGGACAGGTTAGCAGTGTGGACAGGTTGGGCATTAAGGTTAGCAGTGAGGACAGGTTGGGCATTGAGGTTAGCAGTGTGGACAGGTTAGCAGTGTGGGCAGGTTGGGCATTGAGGTTAGCAGTGTGGACAGGTTAGGAGTGTGGACAGGTTGGGCATTAAGGTTAGCAGTGTGGACAGGTTAGCAGTGTGGACAGGTTGGGCATTAAGGTTAGCAGTGTGGACAGGTTAGCAGTGTGGACAGGTTGGGCATTAAGGTTAGCAGTGTGGACAGGTTAGCAGTGTGGACAGGTTAGGCATTAAGGTTAGCAGTGTGGACAGGTTAGGCATTAAGGTTAGCCGTGTGGACAGGTTAGCAGTGTGGACAGGTTAGGCATTAAGGTTAGCCGGGTGGACAGGTTAACAGTGTGGACAGATTGGGCATTAAGGTTAGCAGTGTGGACAGGGTTAGCAGTATGGACAGGTTAGCAGTCTGGACAGGTTGGGCATTAAGGTTAGCAGTGTGGACAGGGTTAGCAGTGTGGACAGGTTAGCAGTGTGGACAGGTTGGGCATTAAGGTTAGCAGTGTGGGCAGGTTGGGCATTAAGGTTAGCAGTGTGGACAGGTTGGGCATTACGGTTAGCAGTGTGGACAGGTTAGCAGTGTGGACAGGTTAGCAGTGTGGACAGGTTGGGCATTAAGGTTAGCAGTGTGGACAGGTTGGGCATTGAGGTTAGCAGTGTGGACAGGTTAGCAGTGTGGACAGGTTGGGCATTGAGGTTAGCAGTGTGGACAGGTTAGCAGTGTGGACAGGTTGGGCATTAAGGTTAGCAGTGTGGACAGGTTAGCAGTGTGGACAGGTTGGGCATTAAGGTTAGCAGTGTGGACAGTTTAGCAGTGTGGACAGGTTAGCAGTGTGGACAGGTTGGGCATTAAGGTTAGCAGTGTGGAAAGGTTAGCAGTGTTGACAGGTTAGGCATTAAGGTTAGCAGTGTGGACAGGTTAGGCATTAAGGTTAGCAGTGTGGACAGGTTAGCAGTGTGGACAGGTTAGCAATGTGGACAGGTTGGGCATTAAGGTTAGCAGTGTGGACAGGTTAGGCATTAAGGTTAGCCGGGTGGACAGGTTAGCAGTGTGGACAGATTGGGCATTAAGGTTAGCAGTGTGGACAGGGTTAGCAGTATGGACAGGTTAGCAGTCTGGACAGGTTGGCATTAAGGTTAGCAGTGTGGACAGGGTTAGCAGTGTGGACAGGTTAGCAGTGTGGACAGGTTGGGCATTAAGGTTAGCAGTGTGGACAGGTTGGGCATTAAGGTTAGCAATGTGGACAGGTTAGCAGTGTGGACAGGTTAGCACTGTGGGCAGGTTAGTAATGTGGACAGGTTAGCAGTGTGGGCAGGTTGGGCATTAAGGTTAGCAGTGTGGACAGGTTGGGCATTACGGTTAGCAGTGTGGACAGGTTAGCAGTGTGGACAGGTTAGCAGTGTGGACAGGTTGGGCATTAAGGTTAGCAGTGTGGACAGGTTGGGCATTGAGGTTAGCAGTGTGGACAGCTTAGCAGTGTGGACAGATTGGGCATTGAGGTTAGCAGTGTGGACAGGTTAGGCATTAAGGTTAGCAGTAAGGACAGTTTAGGCATTAAGGTTAGCCGTGTGGACAGGTTAGCAGTGTGGACAGATTGGGCATTAAGGTTAGCCATGTGGACAGGTTAGCAGTGTGGAAAGATTGGGCATTAAGGTTAGCAGTGTGGACAGGTTGGGCATTAAGGTTAGCAGTGTGGACAGGTTAGCAGTGTGGACAGGTTAGCAGTGTGGACAGGTTGGGCATTAAGGTTAGCAGTGTGGACAGTTTAGGCATTAAGGTTAGCCATGTGGACAGGTTAGCAGTGTGGACAGGTTAGCAGTGTGGACAGGTTAGCAGTGTGGACAGATTGGGCATTAAGGTTAGCAGTGTGGACAGGTTAGCAGTGTGGACAGGTTGGGCATTAAGGTTAGCAGTGTGGACAGGTTAAGCATTAAGGTTAGCAGTATGGAAAGGTTAGCATGGTGGACAGGTTAGCAGTGTGGACAGGTTGGCAGTGTGGACAGGTTGGGCATTAAGGTTAGCAGTGTGGACAGGTTAGGCATTAACGTTAGCAGTGTGGACAGATTACAGTGTGGACAGATTGGGCATTAAGGTTAGCAGTATGGACAGGTTAGCAGTGTGGACAGGTTAGCAGTGTGGACAGGTTAGCAGTGTGGACAGGTTGGGCATTAGGTTAGCAGTGTGGACAGGTTAGCAGTGTGGACAGGTTAGCAGTGTGGACAGGTTGGGCATTAAGGTTAGCAGTGTGGACAGGTTAGCAGTGTGGACAGGTTAGCAGTGTGGACAGGTTGGGCATTAAAGTTAGCAGTGTGGACAGGTTGGCAGTGTGGACAGGTTAGCAGTGTGGACAGGTTGGGCATTAAGGTTAGCAGTGTGGACAGGTTGGGCATTAAGGTTAGCAGTGTGGACAGGTTAGGCATTAAGATTAGCAGTGTGGACAGGTTAGGCTTTAAGGTTAGCAGTGTGGACAGGTTAGGCATTAAGGTTAGCCGTATGGACAGGTTAGCAGTGTGGACAGATTGGGCATTAAGGTTAGCAGTGTGGACAGGTTAGCAGTGTGGACAGCTTAGCAGTGTGGACAGGTTGGCATTAAGGTTAGCAGTGTGGACAGGTTAGGCATTAAGGTTAGCAGTGTGGACAGGTTAGGCATTAAGGTTAGCAGTGTGGAAAGATTACAGTGTGGACAGATTAGGCATTAAGGTTAGCAGTATGGACAGGTTAGCAGTGTGGACAGGTTGGGCATTAAGGTTAGCAGTGTGGACAGGTTAGCAGTGTGGACAGGTTAGCAGTGTGGACAGGTTGGGCATTAAGGTTATCAGTGTGGACAGGTTAGCAGTGTGGACAGGTTGGGCATTAAGGTTAGCAATGTGGACAGGTTAGGCATTAAGGTTAGCAGTGTGGACAGGTTGGCAGTGTGGACAAATTGGGCATTAAGGTTAGCAGTGTGGACAGGTTAGCAGTGTGGACAGGTTAGCAGTGTGGACAGATTGGGCATTAAGGTTAGCAGTGTGGACAGGGGAGGCATTAAGTTTAGCAGTGTGGACAGGTTAGGCATTAAGGTTAGCCGTGTGGACAGATTGGGCATTAAGGTTAGCAGTGTGGACAGGTTAGCAGTGTGGACAGGTTAGCAGTGTGGAAAGATTGGGCATTAAGGTTAGCAGTGTGGACAGGTTAGCAGTGTGGACAGCTTACCAGTGTGGAAAGGTTAGCAGTGTGGACAGGTTGGGCATTAAGGTTAACATTGTGGACAGGTTAGGCATTAAGGTTAGCAGTGTGGACAGGTTAGGCATTAAGGTTAGCAGTGTGGACTTGTTAGCAGTGTGGACAGGTTAGCAATGTGGACAGGTTGGGCATTAAGGTTAGCAGTGTGGACAGGTTAGGCATTAAGGTTAGCCGGGTGGACAGGTTAGCAGTGTGGACAGATTGGGCATTAAGGTTAGCAGTGTGGACAGGGTTAGCAGTATGGACAGGTTAGCAGTCTGGACAGGTTGGCATTAAGGTTAGCAGTGTGGACAGGGTTAGCAGTGTGGACAGGTTAGCAGTGTGGACAGGTTGGGCATTAAGGTTAGCAGTGTGGACAGGTTGGGCATTAAGGTTAGCAATGTGGACAGGTTAGCAGTGTGGACAGGTTAGCACTGTGGGCAGGTTAGTAATGTGGACAGGTTAGCAGTGTGGGCAGGTTGGGCATTAAGGTTAGCAGTGTGGACAGGTTGGGCATTACGGTTAGCAGTGTGGACAGGTTAGCAGTGTGGACAGGTTAGCAGTGTGGACAGGTTGGGCATTAAGGTTAGCAGTGTGGACAGGTTGGGCATTGAGGTTAGCAGTGTGGACAGGTTAGCAGTGTGGACAGGTTGGGCATTGAGGTTAGCAGTGTGGACAGGTTAGCAGTGTGGACAGGTTGGGCATTAAGGTTAGCAGTGTGGACAGGTTAGCAGTGTGGACAGGTTGGGCATTAAGGTTAGCAGTGTGGACAGTTTAGCAGTGTGGACAGGTTAGCAGTGTGGACAGGTTGGGCATTAAGGTTAGCAGTGTGGAAAGGTTAGCAGTGTTGACAGGTTAGGCATTAAGGTTAGCAGTGTGGACAGGTTAGGCATTAAGGTTAGCCGTGTGGACAGATTAGCAGTGTGGACAGATTGGTCATTAAGGTTAGCAGTGTGGACAGGTTAGCAGTGTGGACAGGTTGGGCATTAAGGTTAGCAGTGAGGACAGGTTGGGCATTGAGGTTAGCAGTGTGGACAGGTTAGCAGTGTGGGCAGGTTGGGCATTGAGGTTAGCAGTGTGGACAGGTTAGGAGTGTGGACAGGTTGGGCATTAAGGTTAGCAGTGTGGACAGGTTAGCAGTGTGGACAGGTTGGGCATTAAGGTTAGCAGTGTGGACAGGTTAGCAGTGTGGACAGGTTGGGCATTAAGGTTAGCAGTGTGGACAGGTTAGCAGTGTGGACAGGTTAGGCATTAAGGTTAGCAGTGTGGACAGGTTAGGCATTAAGGTTAGCCGTGTGGACAGGTTAGCAGTGTGGACAGGTTAGGCATTAAGGTTAGCCGGGTGGACAGGTTAACAGTGTGGACAGATTGGGCATTAAGGTTAGCAGTGTGGACAGGGTTAGCAGTATGGACAGGTTAGCAGTCTGGACAGGTTGGGCATTAAGGTTAGCAGTGTGGACAGGGTTAGCAGTGTGGACAGGTTAGCAGTGTGGACAGGTTGGGCATTAAGGTTAGCAGTGTGGGCAGGTTGGGCATTAAGGTTAGCAGTGTGGACAGGTTGGGCATTACGGTTAGCAGTGTGGACAGGTTAGCAGTGTGGACAGGTTAGCAGTGTGGACAGGTTGGGCATTAAGGTTAGCAGTGTGGACAGGTTGGGCATTGAGGTTAGCAGTGTGGACAGGTTAGCAGTGTGGACAGGTTGGGCATTGAGGTTAGCAGTGTGGACAGGTTAGCAGTGTGGACAGGTTGGGCATTAAGGTTAGCAGTGTGGACAGGTTAGCAGTGTGGACAGGTTGGGCATTAAGGTTAGCAGTGTGGACAGTTTAGCAGTGTGGACAGGTTAGCAGTGTGGACAGGTTGGGCATTAAGGTTAGCAGTGTGGAAAGGTTAGCAGTGTTGACAGGTTAGGCATTAAGGTTAGCAGTGTGGACAGGTTAGGCATTAAGGTTAGCAGTGTGGACAGGTTAGCAGTGTGGACAGGTTAGCAATGTGGACAGGTTGGGCATTAAGGTTAGCAGTGTGGACAGGTTAGGCATTAAGGTTAGCCGGGTGGACAGGTTAGCAGTGTGGACAGATTGGGCATTAAGGTTAGCAGTGTGGACAGGGTTAGCAGTATGGACAGGTTAGCAGTCTGGACAGGTTGGCATTAAGGTTAGCAGTGTGGACAGGGTTAGCAGTGTGGACAGGTTAGCAGTGTGGACAGGTTGGGCATTAAGGTTAGCAGTGTGGACAGGTTGGGCATTAAGGTTAGCAATGTGGACAGGTTAGCAGTGTGGACAGGTTAGCACTGTGGGCAGGTTAGTAATGTGGACAGGTTAGCAGTGTGGGCAGGTTGGGCATTAAGGTTAGCAGTGTGGACAGGTTGGGCATTACGGTTAGCAGTGTGGACAGGTTAGCAGTGTGGACAGGTTAGCAGTGTGGACAGGTTGGGCATTAAGGTTAGCAGTGTGGACAGGTTGGGCATTGAGGTTAGCAGTGTGGACAGGTTAGCAGTGTGGACAGGTTGGGCATTGAGGTTAGCAGTGTGGACAGGTTAGCAGTGTGGACAGGTTGGGCATTAAGGTTAGCAGTGTGGACAGGTTAGCAGTGTGGACAGGTTGGGCATTAAGGTTAGCAGTGTGGACAGTTTAGCAGTGTGGACAGGTTAGCAGTGTGGACAGGTTGGGCATTAAGGTTAGCAGTGTGGAAAGGTTAGCAGTGTTGACAGGTTAGGCATTAAGGTTAGCAGTGTGGACAGGTTAGGCATTAAGGTTAGCCGTGTGGACAGATTAGCAGTGTGGACAGATTGGTCATTAAGGTTAGCAGTGTGGACAGGTTAGCAGTGTGGACAGGTTGGGCATTAAGGTTAGCAGTGAGGACAGGTTGGGCATTGATGTTAGCAGTGTGGACAGGTTAGCAGTGTGGGCAGGTTGGGCATTGAGGTTAGCAGTGTGGACAGGTTAGGAGTGTGGACAGGTTGGGCATTAAGGTTAGCAGTGTGGACAGGTTAGCAGTGTGGACAGGTTGGGCATTAAGGTTAGCAGTGTGGACAGGTTAGCAGTGTGGACAGGTTGGGCATTAAGGTTAGCAGTGTGGACAGGTTAGCAGTGTGGACAGGTTAGGCATTAAGGTTAGCAGTGTGGACAGGTTAGGCATTAAGGTTAGCCGTGTGGACAGGTTAGCAGTGTGGACAGGTTAGGCATTAAGGTTAGCCGGGTGGACAGGTTAACAGTGTGGACAGATTGGGCATTAAGGTTAGCAGTGTGGACAGGGTTAGCAGTATGGACAGGTTAGCAGTCTGGACAGGTTGGGCATTAAGGTTAGCAGTGTGGACAGGGTTAGCAGTGTGGACAGGTTAGCAGTGTGGACAGGTTGGGCATTAAGGTTAGCAGTGTGGGCAGGTTGGGCATTAAGGTCAGCAGTGTGGACAGGTTGGGCATTACGGTTAGCAGTGTGGACAGGTTAGCAGTGTGGACAGGTTAGCAGTGTGGACAGGTTGGGCATTAAGGTTAGCAGTGTGGACAGGTTGGGCATTGAGGTTAGCAGTGTGGACAGGTTAGCAGTGTGGACAGGTTGGGCATTGAGGTTAGCAGTGTGGACAGGTTAGCAGTGTGGACAGGTTGGGCATTAAGGTTAGCAGTGTGGACAGGTTAGCAGTGTGGAAAGGTTGGGCATTAAGGTTAGCAGTGTGGACAGTTTAGCAGTGTGGACAGGTTAGCAGTGTGGACAGGTTGGGCATTAAGGTTAGCAGTGTGGAAAGGTTAGCAGTGTTGACAGGTTAGGCATTAAGGTTAGCAGTGTGGACAGGTTAGGCATTAAGGTTAGCCGTGTGGACAGATTAGCAGTGTGGACAGATTGGTCATTAAGGTTAGAAGTGTGGACAGGTTAGCAGTGTGGACAGGTTGGGCATTAAGGTTAGCAGTGTGGACAGGTTAGCAGTGTGGACAGGTTGGGCATTAAGGTTAGCAGTGTGGACAGGTTAGCAGTGTGGACAGGTTGGGCATTAAGGTTAGCAGTGTGGACAGGTTAGCAGTGTGGACAGGTTAGGCATTAAGGTTAGCAGTGTGGACAGGTTAGGCATTAAGGTTAGCCGTGTGGACAGGTTAGCAGTGTGGACAGGTTAGGCATTAAGGTTAGCCGGGTGGACAGGTTAACAGTGTGGACAGATTGGGCATTAAGGTTAGCAGTGTGGACAGGGTTAGCAGTATGGACAGGTTAGCAGTCTGGACAGGTTGGGCATTAAGGTTAGCAGTGTGGACAGGGTTAGCAGTGTGGACAGGTTAGCAGTGTGGACAGGTTGGGCATTAAGGTTAGCAGTGTGGGCAGGTTGGGCATTAAGGTCAGCAGTGTGGACAGGTTGGGCATTACGGTTAGCAGTGTGGACAGGTTAGCAGTGTGGACAGGTTAGCAGTGTGGACAGGTTGGGCATTAAGGTTAGCAGTGTGGACAGGTTGGGCATTGAGGTTAGCAGTGTGGACAGGTTAGCAGTGTGGACAGGTTGGGCATTGAGGTTAGCAGTGTGGACAGGTTAGCAGTGTGGACAGGTTGGGCATTAAGGTTAGCAGTGTGGACAGGTTAGCAGTGTGGAAAGGTTGGGCATTAAGGTTAGCAGTGTGGACAGTTTAGCAGTGTGGACAGGTTAGCAGTGTGGACAGGTTGGGCATTAAGGTTAGCAGTGTGGAAAGGTTAGCAGTGTTGACAGGTTAGGCATTAAGGTTAGCAGTGTGGACAGGTTAGGCATTAAGGTTAGCCGTGTGGACAGATTAGCAGTGTGGACAGATTGGTCATTAAGGTTAGAAGTGTGGACAGGTTAGCAGTGTGGACAGGTTGGGCATTAAGGTTAGCAGTGAGGACAGGTTGGGCATTGAGGTTAGCAGTGTGGACAGGTTAGCAGTGTGGGCAGGTTGGGCATTGAGGTTAGCAGTGTGGACAGGTTAGGAGTGTGGACAGGTTGGGCATTAAGGTTAGCAGTGTGGACAGGTTAGGCATTAAGGTTAGCCGGGTGGACAGGTTAGCAGTGTGGACAGATTGGGCATTAAGGTTAGCAGTGTGGACAGGGTTAGCAGTATGGACAGGTTAGCAGTCTGGACAGGTTGGCATTAAGGTTAGCAGTGTGGACAGGGTTAGCAGTGTGGACAGGTTAGCAGTGTGGACAGGTTGGGCATTAAGGTTAGCAGTGTGGACAGGTTGGGCATTAAGGTTAGCAATGTGGACAGGTTAGCAGTGTGGACAGGTTAGCACTGTGGGCAGGTTAGTAATGTGGACAGGTTAGCAGTGTGGGCAGGTTGGGCATTAAGGTTAGCAGTGTGGACAGGTTGGGCATTACGGTTAGCAGTGTGGACAGGTTAGCAGTGTGGACAGGTTAGCAGTGTGGACAGGTTGGGCATTAAGGTTAGCAGTGTGGACAGGTTGGGCATTGAGGTTAGCAGTGTGGACAGGTTAGCAGTGTGGACAGGTTGGGCATTGAGGTTAGCAGTGTGGACAGGTTAGCAGTGTGGACAGGTTGGGCATTAAGGTTAGCAGTGTGGACAGGTTAGCAGTGTGGACAGGTTGGGCATTAAGGTTAGCAGTGTGGACAGTTTAGCAGTGTGGACAGGTTAGCAGTGTGGACAGGTTGGGCATTAAGGTTAGCAGTGTGGACAGGTTAGGCATTAAGGTTAGCCGTGTGGACAGATTAGCAGTGTGGACAGATTGGTCATTAAGGTTAGCAGTGTGGACAGGTTAGCAGTGTGGACAGGTTGGGCATTAAGGTTAGCAGTGAGGACAGGTTGGGCATTGAGGTTAGCAGTGTGGACAGGTTAGCAGTGTGGGCAGGTTGGGCATTGAGGTTAGCAGTGTGGACAGGTTAGGAGTGTGGACAGGTTGGGCATTAAGGTTAGCAGTGTGGACAGGTTAGCAGTGTGGACAGGTTGGGCATTAAGGTTAGCAGTGTGGACAGGTTAGCAGTGTGGACAGGTTGGGCATTAAGGTTAGCAGTGTGGACAGGTTAGCAGTGTGGACAGGTTAGGCATTAAGGTTAGCAGTGTGGACAGGTTAGGCATTAAGGTTAGCCGTGTGGACAGGTTAGCAGTGTGGACAGGTTAGGCATTAAGGTTAGCCGGGTGGACAGGTTAACAGTGTGGACAGATTGGGCATTAAGGTTAGCAGTGTGGACAGGGTTAGCAGTATGGACAGGTTAGCAGTCTGGACAGGTTGGGCATTAAGGTTAGCAGTGTTGACAGGGTTAGCAGTGTGGACAGGTTAGCAGTGTGGACAGGTTGGGCATTAAGGTTAGCAGTGTGGGCAGGTTGGGCATTAAGGTTAGCAGTGTGGACAGGTTGGGCATTACGGTTAGCAGTGTGGACAGGTTAGCAGTGTGGACAGGTTAGCAGTGTGGACAGGTTGGGCATTAAGGTTAGCAGTGTGGACAGGTTGGGCATTGAGGTTAGCAGTGTGGACAGGTTAGCAGTGTGGACAGGTTGGGCATTGAGGTTAGCAGTGTGGACAGGTTAGCAGTGTGGACAGGTTGGGCATTAAGGTTAGCAGTGTGGACAGGTTAGCAGTGTGGACAGGTTGGGCATTAAGGTTAGCAGTGTGGACAGTTTAGCAGTGTGGACAGGTTAGCAGTGTGGACAGGTTGGGCATTAAGGTTAGCAGTGTGGAAAGGTTAGCAGTGTTGACAGGTTAGGCATTAAGGTTAGCAGTGTGGACAGGTTAGGCATTAAGGTTAGCAGTGTGGACAGGTTAGCAGTGTGGACAGGTTAGCAATGTGGACAGGTTGGGCATTAAGGTTAGCAGTGTGGACAGGTTAGGCATTAAGGTTAGCCGGGTGGACAGGTTAGCAGTGTGGACAGATTGGGCATTAAGGTTAGCAGTGTGGACAGGGTTAGCAGTATGGACAGGTTAGCAGTCTGGACAGGTTGGCATTAAGGTTAGCAGTGTGGACAGGGTTAGCAGTGTGGACAGGTTAGCAGTGTGGACAGGTTGGGCATTAAGGTTAGCAGTGTGGACAGGTTGGGCATTAAGGTTAGCAATGTGGACAGGTTAGCAGTGTGGACAGGTTAGCACTGTGGGCAGGTTAGTAATGTGGACAGGTTAGCAGTGTGGGCAGGTTGGGCATTAAGGTTAGCAGTGTGGACAGGTTGGGCATTACGGTTAGCAGTGTGGACAGGTTAGCAGTGTGGACAGGTTAGCAGTGTGGACAGGTTGGGCATTAAGGTTAGCAGTGTGGACAGGTTGGGCATTGAGGTTAGCAGTGTGGACAGCTTAGCAGTGTGGACAGGTTGGGCATTGAGGTTAGCAGTGTGGACAGGTTAGCAGTGTGGACAGGTTGGGCATTAAGGTTAGCAGTGTGGAAAGGTTAGCAGTGTGGACAGGTTGGGCATTAAGGTTAGCAGTGTGGACAGTTTAGCAGTGTGGACAGGTTAGCAGTGTGGACAGGTTGGGCATTAAGGTTAGCAGTGTGGAAAGGTTAGCAGTGTTGACAGGTTAGGCATTAAGGTTAGCAGTGTGGACAGGTTAGGCATTAAGGTTAGCCGTGTGGACAGATTAGCAGTGTGGACAGATTGGTCATTAAGGTTAGCAGTGTGGACAGGTTAGCAGTTTGGACAGGTTGGGCATTAAGGTTAGCAGTGAGGACAGGTTGGGCATTGAGGTTAGCAGTGTGGACAGGTTAGCAGTGTGGGCAGGTTGGGCATTGAGGTTAGCAGTGTGGACAGGTTAGGAGTGTGGACAGGTTGGGCATTAAGGTTAGCAGTGTGGACAGGTTAGCAGTGTGGACAGGTTGGGCATTAAGGTTAGCAGTGTGGACAGGTTAGCAGTGTGGACAGGTTGGGCATTAAGGTTAGCAGTGTGGACAGGTTAGCAGTGTGGACAGGTTAGGCATTAAGGTTAGCAGTGTGGACAGGTTAGGCATTAAGGTTAGCCGTGTGGACAGGTTAGCAGTGTGGACAGGTTAGGCATTAAGGTTAGCCGGGTGGACAGGTTAACAGTGTGGACAGATTGGGCATTAAGGTTAGCAGTGTGGACAGGGTTAGCAGTATGGACAGGTTAGCAGTCTGGACAGGTTGGGCATTAAGGTTAGCAGTGTGGACAGGGTTAGCAGTGTGGACAGGTTAGCAGTGTGGACAGGTTGGGCATTAAGGTTAGCAGTGTGGGCAGGTTGGGCATTAAGGTCAGCAGTGTGGACAGGTTGGGCATTACGGTTAGCAGTGTGGACAGGTTAGCAGTGTGGACAGGTTAGCAGTGTGGACAGGTTGGGCATTAAGGTTAGCAGTGTGGACAGGTTGGGCATTGAGGTTAGCAGTGTGGACAGGTTAGCAGTGTGGACAGGTTGGGCATTGAGGTTAGCAGTGTGGACAGGTTAGCAGTGTGGACAGGTTGGGCATTAAGGTTAGCAGTGTGGACAGGTTAGCAGTGTGGACAGGTTGGGCATTAAGGTTAGCAGTGTGGACAGTTTAGCAGTGTGGACAGGTTAGCAGTGTGGACAGGTTGGGCATTAAGGTTAGCAGTGTGGAAAGGTTAGCAGTGTTGACAGGTTAGGCATTAAGGTTAGCAGTGTGGACAGGTTAGGCATTAAGGTTAGCCGTGTGGACAGATTAGCAGTGTGGACAGATTGGTCATTAAGGTTAGAAGTGTGGACAGGTTAGCAGTGTGGACAGGTTGGGCATTAAGGTTAGCAGTGAGGACAGGTTGGGCATTGAGGTTAGCAGTGTGGACAGGTTAGCAGTGTGGGCAGGTTGGGCATTGAGGTTAGCAGTGTGGACAGGTTAGGAGTGTGGACAGGTTGGGCATTAAGGTTAGCAGTGTGGACAGGTTAGCAGTGTGGACAGGTTGGGCATTAAGGTTAGCAGTGTGGACAGGTTAGCAGTGTGGACAGGTTGGGCATTAAGGTTAGCAGTGTGGACAGGTTAGCAGTGTGGACAGGTTAGGCATTAAGGTTAGCAGTGTGGACATGTTAGGCATTAAGGTTAGCCGTGTGGACAGGTTAGCAGTGTGGACAGGTTAGGCATTAAGGTTAGCCGGGTGGACAGGTTAACAGTGTGGACAGATTGGGCATTAAGGTTAGCAGTGTGGACAGGGTTAGCAGTATGGACAGGTTAGCAGTCTGGACAGGTTGGGCATTAAGGTTAGAAGTGTGGACAGGGTTAGCAGTGTGGACAGGTTAGCAGTGTGGACAGGTTGGGCATTAAGGTTAGCAGTGTGGACAGGTTGGGCATTAAGGTTAGCAATGTGGACAGGTTAGCAGTGTGGACAGGTTAGCACTGTGGGCAGGTTAGTAATGTGGACAGGTTAGCAGTGTGGGCAGGTTGGGCATTAAGGTTAGCAGTGTGGACAGGTTGGGCATTACGGTTAGCAGTGTGGACAGGTTAGCAGTGTGGACAGGTTAGCAGTGTGGACAGGTTGGGCATTAAGGTTAGCAGTGTGGACAGGTTGGGCATTGAGGTTAGCAGTGTGGACAGGTTAGCAGTGTGGACAGGTTGGGCATTGAGGTTAGCAGTGTGGACAGGTTAGCAGTGTGGACAGGTTGGGCATTAAGGTTAGCAGTGTGGACAGGTTAGCAGTGTGGACAGGTTGGGCATTAAGGTTAGCAGTGTGGACAGTTTAGCAGTGTGGACAGGTTAGCAGTGTGGACAGGTTGGGCATTAAGGTTAGCAGTGTGGAAAGGTTAGCAGTGTTGACAGGTTAGGCATTAAGGTTAGCAGTGTGGACAGGTTAGGCATTAAGGTTAGCCGTGTGGACAGATTAGCAGTGTGGACAGATTGGTCATTAAGGTTAGCAGTGTGGACAGGTTAGCAGTGTGGACAGGTTGGGCATTAAGGTTAGCAGTGAGGACATGTTGGGCATTGAGGTTAGCAGTGTGGACAGGTTAGCAGTGTGGGCAGGTTGGGCATTAAGGTTAGCAGTGTGGACAGGGTTAGCAGTGTGGACAGGTTAGCAGTGTGGACAGGTTGGGCATTAAGGTTAGCAGTGTGGACAGGTTAGCAGTGTGGACAGATTGGGCATTAAGGTTAGCAGTGTGGACAGGTTGGGCATTAAGGTTAGCAGTGTGGACAGGTTAGGCATTAAGGTTAGCAGTGTGGACAGATTGGGCATTAAGGTTAGCAGTATGGACAGGTTAGCAGTGTGGACAGGTTAGCAATGTGGACAGGTTAGCAGTGTGGACAGGTTGGGCATTAAGGTTAGCAGTGTGGACAGGTTAGCAGTGTGGACAGGTTAGCAGTGTGGACAGGTTGGGCATTAAGGTTAGCATTGTGGCAGTTTAGGCATTAAGGTTAGCCGTGTGGACAGGTTAGCAGTGTGGAAAGATTGGGCATTAAGGTTAGCAGTGTGGACAGGTTAGGCATTAAGGTTAGCAGTGTGGACAGATTGGGCATTAAGGTTAGCAGTGTGGACAGGTTGGGCATTGAGGTTAGCAGTGTGGACAGGTTAGCAGTGTGGACAGGTTGGGCATTGAGGTTAGCAGTGTGGACAGGTTGGGCATTAAGGTTAGCAGTGTGGACAGGTTAGCAGTGTGGACAGGTTGGGCATTAAGGTTAGCAGTGTGGACAGTTTAGCAGTGTGGACAGGTTAGCAGTGTGGACAGGTTGGGCATTAAGGTTAGCAGTGTGGAAAGGTTAGCAGTGTTGACAGGTTAGGCATTAAGGTTAGCAGTGTGGACAGGTTAGGCATTAAGGTTAGCCGTGTGGACAGATTAGCAGTGTGGACAGATTGGTCATTAAGGTTAGCAGTGTGGACAGGTTAGCAGTGTGGACAGGTTGGGCATTAAGGTTAGCAGTGAGGACAGGTTGGGCATTGAGGTTAGCAGTGTGGACAGGTTAGCAGTGTGGACAGGTTGGGCATTGAGGTTAGCAGTGTGGACAGGTTAGCAGTGTGGACAGGTTGGGCATTAAGGTTAGCAGTGTGGACAGGTTAGCAGTGTGGACAGGTTGGGCATTAAGGTTAGCAGTGTGGACAGGTTAGCAGTGTGGACAGGTTGGGCATTAAGGTTAGCAGTGTGGACAGGTTAGCAGTGTGGACAGGTTAGGCTTTAAGGTTAGCAGTGTGGACAGGTTAGGCATTAAGGTTAGCCGTGTGGACAGGTTAGCAGTGTGGACAGATTGGGCATTAAGGTTAGCAGTGTGGACAGGTTAGCAGTGTGGACAGGTTAGGAGTGTGGACAGGTTGGGCATTAAGGTTAGCAGTGTGGACAGGTTAGCAGTGTGGACAGGTTGGGCATTAAGGTTAGCAGTGTGGACAGTTTAGCAGTGTGGACAGGTTAGCAGTGTGGACAGGTTGGGCATTAAGGTTAGCAGTGTGGAAAGGTTAGCAGTGTTGACAGGTTAGGCATTAAGGTTAGCAGTGTGGACAGGTTAGGCATTAAGGTTAGCCGTGTGGACAGATTAGCAGTGTGGACAGATTGGTCATTAAGGTTAGCAGTGTGGACAGGTTAGCAGTGTGGACAGGTTGGGCATTAAGGTTAGCAGTGAGGACAGGTTGGGCATTGAGGTTAGCAGTGTGGACAGGTTAGCAGTGTGGGCAGGTTGGGCATTGAGGTTAGCAGTGTGGACAGGTTAGCAGTGTGGACAGGTTGGGCATTAAGGTTAGCAGTGTGGACAGGTTAGCAGTGTGGACAGGTTGGGCATTAAGGTTAGCAGTGTGGACAGGTTAGCAGTGTGGACAGGTTGGGCATTAAGGTTAGCAGTGTGGACAGGTTAGCAGTGTGGACAGGTTAGGCATTAAGGTTAGCAGTGTGGACAGGTTAGGCATTAAGGTTAGCCGTGTGGACAGGTTAGCAGTGTGGACAGGTTAGGCATTAAGGTTAGCCGGGTGGACAGGTTAACAGTGTGGACAGATTGGGCATTAAGGTTAGCAGTGTGGACAGGGTTAGCAGTATGGACAGGTTAGCAGTCTGGACAGGTTGGGCATTAAGGTTAGCAGTGTGGACAGGGTTAGCAGTGTGGACAGGTTAGCAGTGTGGACAGGTTGGGCATTAAGGTTAGCAGTGTGGACAGGTTAGCAGTGTGGACAGGTTAGCAGTGTGGACAGATTGGGCATTAAGGTTAGCAGTGTGGACAGGTTGGGCATTAAGGTTAGCAGTGTGGACAGGTTAGGCATTAAGGTTAGCAGTGTGGACAGATTGGGCATTAAGGTTAGCAGTGTGGACAGTTTAGCAGTGTGGACAGGTTAGCAGTGTGGACAGGTTGGGCATTAAGGTTAGCAGTGTGGAAAGGTTAGCAGTGTTGACAGGTTAGGCATTAAGGTTAGCAGTGTGGACAGGTTAGGCATTAAGGTTAGCCGTGTGGACAGATTAGCAGTGTGGACAGATTGGTCATTAAGGTTAGCAGTGTGGACAGGTTAGCAGTGTGGACAGGTTGGGCATTAAGGTTAGCAGTGAGGACATGTTGGGCATTGAGGTTAGCAGTGTGGACAGGTTAGAAGTGTGGGCAGGTTGGGCATTGAGGTTAGCAGTGTGGACAGGTTAGCAGTGTGGACAGGTTGGGCATTAAGGTTAGCAGTGTGGACAGGTTGGGCATTAAGGTTAGCAGTGTGGACAGTTTAGCAGTGTGGACAGGTTAGCAGTGTGGACAGGTTGGGCATTAAGGTTAGCAGTGTGGAAAGGTTAGCAGTGTTGACAGGTTAGGCATTAAGGTTAGCAGTGTGGACAGGTTAGGCATTAAGGTTAGCCGTGTGGACAGATTAGCAGTGTGGACAGATTGGTCATTAAGGTTAGCAGTGTGGACAGGTTAGCAGTTTGGACAGGTTGGGCATTAAGGTTAGCAGTGAGGACAGGTTGGGCATTGAGGTTAGCAGTGTGGACAGGTTAGCAGTGTGGGCAGGTTGGGCATTGAGGTTAGCAGTGTGGACAGGTTAGGAGTGTGGACAGGTTGGGCATTAAGGTTAGCAGTGTGGACAGGTTAGCAGTGTGGACAGGTTGGGCATTAAGGTTAGCAGTGTGGACAGGTTAGCAGTGTGGACAGGTTGGGCATTAAGGTTAGCAGTGTGGACAGGTTAGCAGTGTGGACAGGTTAGGCATTAAGGTTAGCAGTGTGGACAGGTTAGGCATTAAGGTTAGCCGTGTGGACAGGTTAGCAGTGTGGACAGGTTAGGCATTAAGGTTAGCCGGGTGGACAGGTTAACAGTGTGGACAGATTGGGCATTAAGGTTAGCAGTGTGGACAGGGTTAGCAGTATGGACAGGTTAGCAGTCTGGACAGGTTGGGCATTAAGGTTAGCAGTGTGGACAGGGTTAGCAGTGTGGACAGGTTAGCAGTGTGGACAGGTTGGGCATTAAGGTTAGCAGTGTGGGCAGGTTGGGCATTAAGGTCAGCAGTGTGGACAGGTTGGGCATTACGGTTAGCAGTGTGGACAGGTTAGCAGTGTGGACAGGTTAGCAGTGTGGACAGGTTGGGCATTAAGGTTAGCAGTGTGGACAGGTTGGGCATTGAGGTTAGCAGTGTGGACAGGTTAGCAGTGTGGACAGGTTGGGCATTGAGGTTAGCAGTGTGGACAGGTTAGCAGTGTGGACAGGTTGGGCATTAAGGTTAGCAGTGTGGACAGGTTAGCAGTGTGGACAGGTTGGGCATTAAGGTTAGCAGTGTGGACAGTTTAGCAGTGTGGACAGGTTAGCAGTGTGGACAGGTTGGGCATTAAGGTTAGCAGTGTGGAAAGGTTAGCAGTGTTGACAGGTTAGGCATTAAGGTTAGCAGTGTGGACAGGTTAGGCATTAAGGTTAGCCGTGTGGACAGATTAGCAGTGTGGACAGATTGGTCATTAAGGTTAGAAGTGTGGACAGGTTAGCAGTGTGGACAGGTTGGGCATTAAGGTTAGCAGTGAGGACAGGTTGGGCATTGAGGTTAGCAGTGTGGACAGGTTAGCAGTGTGGGCAGGTTGGGCATTGAGGTTAGCAGTGTGGACAGGTTAGGAGTGTGGACAGGTTGGGCATTAAGGTTAGCAGTGTGGACAGGTTAGCAGTGTGGACAGGTTGGGCATTAAGGTTAGCAGTGTGGATATGTTAGCAGTGTGGACAGGTTGGGCATTAAGGTTAGCAGTGTGGACAGGTTAGGCATTAAGGTTAGCAGTGTGGACAGGTTAGGCATTAAGGTTAGCCGTGTGGACAGGTTAGCAGTGTGGACAGGTTAGGCATTAAGGTTAGCCGGGTGGACAGGTTAACAGTGTGGACAGATTGGGCATTAAGGTTAGCAGTGTGGACAGGGTTAGCAGTATGGACAGGTTAGCAGTCTGGACAGGTTGGGCATTAAGGTTAGCAGTGTGGACAGGGTTAGCAGTGTGGACAGGTTAGCAGTGTGGACAGGTTGGGCATTAAGGTTAGCAGTGTGGACAGGTTGGGCATTAAGGTTAGCAATGTGGACAGGTTAGCAGTGTGGACAGGTTAGCACTGTGGGCAGGTTAGTAAGGTGGACAGGTTAGCAGTGTGGGAAGGTTGGGCATTAAGGTTAGCAGTGTGGACAGGTTGGGCATTACGGTTAGCAGTGTGGACAGGTTAGCAGTGTGGACAGGTTAGCAGTGTGGACAGGTTGGGCATTAAGGTTAGCAGTGTGGACAGGTTGGGCATTGAGGTTAGCAGTGTGGACAGGTTAGCAGTGTGGACAGGTTGGGCATTGAGGTTAGCAGTGTGGACAGGTTAGCAGTGTGGACAGGTTGGGCATTAAGGTTAGCAGTGTGGACAGGTTAGCAGTGTGGACAGGTTGGGCATTAAGGTTAGCAGTGTGGACAGTTTAGCAGTGTGGACAGGTTAGCAGTGTGGACAGGTTGGGCATTAAGGTTAGCAGTGTGGAAAGGTTAGCAGTGTTGACAGGTTAGGCATTAAGGTTAGCAGTGTGGACAGGTTAGGCATTAAGGTTAGCCGTGTGGACAGATTAGCAGTGTTGACAGATTGGTCATTAAGGTTAGCAGTGTGGACAGGTTAGCAGTGTGGACAGGTTGGGCATTAAGGTTAGCAGTGAGGACATGTTGGGCATTGAGGTTAGCAGTGTGGACAGGTTAGCAGTGTGGGCAGGTTGGGCATTGAGGTTAGCAGTGTGGACAGGTTAGCAGTGTGGACAGGTTGGGCATTAAGGTTAGCAGTGTGGACAGGTTAGCAGTGTGGACAGGTTGGGCATTAAGGTTAGCAGTGTGGACAGGTTAGCAGTGTGGACAGGTTGGGCATTAAGGTTAGCAGTGTGGACAGGTTAGCAGTGTGGACAGGTTAGGCATTAAGGTTAGCAGTGTGGACAGGTTAGGCATTAAGGTTAGCCGTGTGGACAGGTTAGCAGTGTGGACAGGTTAGGCATTAAGGTTAGCCGGGTGGACAGGTTAACAGTGTGGACAGATTGGGCATTAAGGTTAGCAGTGTGGACAGGGTTAGCAGTATGGACAGGTTAGCAGTCTGGACAGGTTGGGCATTAAGGTTAGCAGTGTGGACAGGGTTAGCAGTGTGGACAGGTTAGCAGTGTGGACAGGTTGGGCATTAAGGTTAGCAGTGTGGACAGGTTGGGCATTAAGGTTAGCAATGTGGACAGGTTAGCAGTGTGGACAGGTTGGCACTGTGGGCAGGTTAGTAATGTGGACAGGTTAGCAGTGTGGGCAGGTTGGGCATTAAGGTTAGCAGTGTGGACAGGTTGGGCATTACGGTTAGCAGTGTGGACAGGTTAGCAGTGTGGACAGGTTAGCAGTGTGGACAGGTTGGGCATTAAGGTTAGCAGTGTGGACAGGTTGGGCATTGAGGTTAGCAGTGTGGACAGGTTAGCAGTGTGGACAGGTTGGGCATTGAGGTTAGCAGTGTGGACAGGTTAGCAGTGTGGACAGGTTGGGCATTAAGGTTAGCAGTGTGGACAGGTTAGCAGTGTGGACAGGTTGGGCATTAAGGTTAGCAGTGTGGACAGTTTAGCAGTGTGGACAGGTTAGCAGTGTGGACAGGTTGGGCATTATGGTTAGCAGTGTGGAAAGGTTAGCAGTGTTGACAGGTTAGGCATTAAGGTTAGCAGTGTGGACAGGTTAGGCATTAAGGTTAGCCGTGTGGACAGATTAGCAGTGTGGACAGATTGGTCATTAAGGTTAGCAGTGTGGACAGGTTAGCAGTGTGGACAGGTTGGGCATTAAGGTTAGCAGTGAGGACAGGTTGGGCATTGAGGTTAGCAGTGTGGACAGGTTAGCAGTGTGGACAGGTTGGGCATTGAGGTTAGCAGTGTGGACAGGTTAGCAGTGTGGACAGGTTGGGCATTAAGGTTAGCAGTGTGGACAGGTTAGCAGTGTGGACAGGTTGGGCATTAAGGTTAGCAGTGTGGACAGGTTAGCAGTGTGGACAGGTTGGGCATTAAGGTTAGCAGTGTGGACAGGTTAGCAGTGTGGACAGGTTAGGCATTAAGGTTAGCAGTGTGGACAGGTTAGGCATTAAGGTTAGCCGTGTGGACAGGTTAGCAGTGTGGACAGATTGGGCATTAAGGTTAGCAGTGTGGACAGGTTAGCAGTATGGACAGGTTAGGAGTGTGGACAGGTTGGGCATTAAGGTTAGCAGTGTGGACAGGTTAGCAGTGTGGACAGGTTGGGCATTAAGGTTAGCAGTGTGGACAGTTTAGCAGTGTGGACAGGTTAGCAGTGTGGACAGGTTGGGCATTAAGGTTAGCAGTGTGGAAAGGTTAGCAGTGTTGACAGGTTAGGCATTAAGGTTAGCAGTGTGGACAGGTTAGGCATTAAGGTTAGCCGTGTGGACAGATTAGCAGTGTGGACAGATTGGTCATTAAGGTTAGCAGTGTGGACAGGTTAGCAGTGTGGACAGGTTGGGCATTAAGGTTAGCAGTGAGGACAGGTTGGGCATTGAGGTTAGCAGTGTGGACAGGTTAGCAGTGTGGGCAGGTTGGGCATTGAGGTTAGCAGTGTGGACAGGTTAGCAGTGTGGACAGGTTGGGCATTAAGGTTAGCAGTGTGGACAGGTTAGCAGTGTGGACAGGTTGGGCATTAAGGTTAGCAGTGTGGACAGGTTAGCAGTGTGGACAGGTTGGGCATTAAGGTTAGCAGTGTGGACAGGTTAGCAGTGTGGACAGGTTAGGCATTAAGGTTAGCAGTGTGGACAGGTTAGGCATTAAGGTTAGCCGTGTGGACAGGTTAGCAGTGTGGACAGGTTAGGCATTAAGGTTAGCCGGGTGGACAGGTTAACAGTGTGGACAGATTGGGCATTAAGGTTAGCAGTGTGGACAGGGTTAGCAGTATGGACAGGTTAGCAGTCTGGACAGGTTGGGCATTAAGGTTAGCAGTGTGGACAGGGTTAGCAGTGTGGACAGGTTAGCAGTGTGGACAGGTTGGGCATTAAGGTTAGCAGTGTGGACAGGTTAGCAGTGTGGACAGGTTAGCAGTGTGGACAGATTGGGCATTAACGTTAGCAGTGTGGACAGGTTGGGCATTAAGGTTAGCAGTGTGGACAGGTTAGGCATTAAGGTTAGCAGTGTGGACAGATTGGGCATTAAGGTTAGCAGTATGGACAGGTTAGCAGTGTGGACAGGTTAGCAATGTGGACAGGTTAGCAGTGTGGACAGGTTGGGCATTAAGGTTAGCAGTGTGGACAGGTTAGCAGTGTGGACAGGTTAGCAGTGTGGACAGGTTGGGCATTAAGGTTAGCATTGTGGCAGTTTAGGCATTAAGGTTAGCCGTGTGGACAGGTTAGCAGTGTGGAAAGATTGGGCATTAAGGTTAGCAGTGTGGACAGGTTAGGCATTAAGGTTAGCAGTGTGGACAGATTGGGCATTAAGGTTAGCAGTGTGGACAGGTTAGCAGTGTGGACAGGTTGGGCATTAAGGTTAGCAGTGAGGACAGGTTGGGCATTAAGGTTAGCCGGGTGGACAGGTTAACAGTGTGGACAGATTGGGTATTAAGGTTAGCAGTGTGGACAGGGTTAGCAGTATGGACAGGTTAGCAGTCTGGACAGGTTGGGCATTAAGGTTAGCAGTGTGGACAGGGTTAGCAGTGTGGACAGGTTAGCAGTGTGGACAGGTTGGGCATTAAGGTTAGCAGTGTGGACAGGTTGGGCATTAAGGTTAGCAATGTGGACAGGTTAGCAGTGTGGACAGGTTGGCACTGTGGGCAGGTTAGTAATGTGGACAGGTTAGCAGTGTGGGCAGGTTGGGCATTAAGGTTAGCAGTGTGGACAGGTTGGGCATTACGGTTAGCAGTGTGGACAGGTTAGCAGTGTGGACAGGTTAGCAGTGTGGACAGGTTGGGCATTAAGGTTAGCAGTGTGGACAGGTTGGGCATTGAGGTTAGCAGTGTGGACAGGTTAGCAGTGTGGACAGGTTGGGCATTGAGGTTAGCAGTGTGGACAGGTTAGCAGTGTGGACAGGTTGGGCATTAAGGTTAGCAGTGTGGACAGGTTAGCAGTGTGGACAGGTTGGGCATTAAGGTTAGCAGTGTGGACAGTTTAGCAGTGTGGACAGGTTAGCAGTGTGGACAGGTTGGGCATTATGGTTAGCAGTGTGGAAAGGTTAGCAGTGTTGACAGGTTAGGCATTAAGGTTAGCAGTGTGGACAGGTTAGGCATTAAGGTTAGCCGTGTGGACAGATTAGCAGTGTGGACAGGTTGGGCATTGAGGTTAGCAGTGTGGACAGGTTAGCAGTGTGGACAGGTTGGGCATTAAGGTTAGCAGTGTGGACAGGTTAGCAGTGTGGACAGGTTGGGCATTAAGGTTAGCAGTGTGGACAGGTTAGCAGTGTGGACAGGTTGGGCATTAAGGTTAGCAGTGTGGACAGGTTAGCAGTGTGGACAGGTTAGGCATTAAGGTTAGCAGTGTGGACAGGTTAGGCATTAAGGTTAGCCGTGTGGACAGGTTAGCAGTGTGGACAGATTGGGCATTAAGGTTAGCAGTGTGGACAGGTTAGCAGTGTGGACAGGTTAGGAGTGTGGACAGGTTGGGCATTAAGGTTAGCAGTGTGGACAGGTTAGCAGTGTGGACAGGTTGGGCATTAAGGTTAGCAGTGTGGACAGTTTAGCAGTGTGGACAGGTTAGCAGTGTGGACAGGTTGGGCATTAAGGTTAGCAGTGTGGAAAGGTTAGCAGTGTTGACAGGTTAGGCATTAAGGTTAGCAGTGTGGACAGGTTAGGCATTAAGGTTAGCCGTGTGGACAGATTAGCAGTGTGGACAGATTGGTCATTAAGGTTAGCAGTGTGGACAGGTTAGCAGTGTGGACAGGTTGGGCATTAAGGTTAGCAGTGAGGACAGGTTGGGCATTGAGGTTAGCAGTGTGGACAGGTTAGCAGTGTGGGCAGGTTGGGCATTGAGGTTAGCAGTGTGGACAGGTTAGCAGTGTGGACAGGTTGGGCATTAAGGTTAGCAGTGTGGACAGGTTAGCAGTGTGGACAGGTTGGGCATTAAGGTTAGCAGTGTGGACAGGTTAGCAGTGTGGACAGGTTGGGCATTAAGGTTAGCAGTGTGGACAGGTTAGCAGTGTGGACAGGTTAGGCATTAAGGTTAGCAGTGTGGACAGGTTAGGCATTAAGGTTAGCCGTGTGGACAGGTTAGCAGTGTGGACAGGTTAGGCATTAAGGTTAGCCGGGTGGACAGGTTAACAGTGTGGACAGATTGGGCATTAAGGTTAGCAGTGTGGACAGGGTTAGCAGTATGGACAGGTTAGCAGTCTGGACAGGTTGGGCATTAAGGTTAGCAGTGTGGACAGGGTTAGCAGTGTGGACAGGTTAGCAGTGTGGACAGGTTGGGCATTAAGGTTAGCAGTGTGGACAGGTTAGCAGTGTGGACAGGTTAGCAGTGTGGACAGATTGGGCATTAACGTTAGCAGTGTGGACAGGTTGGGCATTAAGGTTAGCAGTGTGGACAGGTTAGGCATTAAGGTTAGCAGTGTGGACAGATTGGGCATTAAGGTTAGCAGTATGGACAGGTTAGCAGTGTGGACAGGTTAGCAATGTGGACAGGTTAGCAGTGTGGACAGGTTGGGCATTAAGGTTAGCAGTGTGGACAGGTTAGCAGTGTGGACAGGTTAGCAGTGTGGACAGGTTGGGCATTAAGGTTAGCATTGTGGCAGTTTAGGCATTAAGGTTAGCCGTGTGGACAGGTTAGCAGTGTGGAAAGATTGGGCATTAAGGTTAGCAGTGTGGACAGGTTAGGCATTAAGGTTAGCAGTGTGGACAGATTGGGCATTAAGGTTAGCAGTGTGGACAGGTTAGCAGTGTGGACAGGTTGGGCATTAAGGTTAGCAGTGAGGACAGGTTGGGCATTAAGGTTAGCCGGGTGGACAGGTTAACAGTGTGGACAGATTGGGTATTAAGGTTAGCAGTGTGGACAGGGTTAGCAGTATGGACAGGTTAGCAGTCTGGACAGGTTGGGCATTAAGGTTAGCAGTGTGGACAGGGTTAGCAGTGTGGACAGGTTAGCAGTGTGGACAGGTTGGGCATTAAGGTTAGCAGTGTGGACAGGTTGGGCATTAAGGTTAGCAATGTGGACAGGTTAGCAGTGTGGACAGGTTGGCACTGTGGGCAGGTTAGTAATGTGGACAGGTTAGCAGTGTGGGCAGGTTGGGCATTAAGGTTAGCAGTGTGGACAGGTTGGGCATTACGGTTAGCAGTGTGGACAGGTTAGCAGTGTGGACAGGTTAGCAGTGTGGACAGGTTGGGCATTAAGGTTAGCAGTGTGGACAGGTTGGGCATTGAGGTTAGCAGTGTGGACAGGTTAGCAGTGTGGACAGGTTGGGCATTGAGGTTAGCAGTGTGGACAGGTTAGCAGTGTGGACAGGTTGGGCATTAAGGTTAGCAGTGTGGACAGGTTAGCAGTGTGGACAGGTTGGGCATTAAGGTTAGCAGTGTGGACAGTTTAGCAGTGTGGACAGGTTAGCAGTGTGGACAGGTTGGGCATTATGGTTAGCAGTGTGGAAAGGTTAGCAGTGTTGACAGGTTAGGCATTAAGGTTAGCAGTGTGGACAGGTTAGGCATTAAGGTTAGCCGTGTGGACAGATTAGCAGTGTGGACAGATTGGTCATTAAGGTTAGCAGTGTGGACAGGTTAGCAGTGTGGACAGGTTGGGCATTAAGGTTAGCAGTGAGGACAGGTTGGGCATTGAGGTTAGCAGTGTGGACAGGTTAGCAGTGTGGACAGGTTGGGCATTGAGGTTAGCAGTGTGGACAGGTTAGCAGTGTGGACAGGTTGGGCATTAAGGTTAGCAGTGTGGACAGGTTAGCAGTGTGGACAGGTTGGGCATTAAGGTTAGCAGTGTGGACAGGTTAGCAGTGTGGACAGGTTGGGCATTAAGGTTAGCAGTGTGGACAGGTTAGCAGTGTGGACAGGTTAGGCATTAAGGTTAGCAGTGTGGACAGGTTAGGCATTAAGGTTAGCCGTGTGGACAGGTTAGCAGTGTGGACAGATTGGGCATTAAGGTTAGCAGTGTGGACAGGTTAGCAGTGTGGACAGGTTAGGAGTGTGGACAGGTTGGGCATTAAGGTTAGCAGTGTGGACAGGTTAGCAGTGTGGACAGGTTGGGCATTAAGGTTAGCAGTGTGGACAGTTTAGCAGTGTGGACAGGTTAGCAGTGTGGACAGGTTGGGCATTAAGGTTAGCAGTGTGGAAAGGTTAGCAGTGTTGACAGGTTAGGCATTAAGGTTAGCAGTGTGGACAGGTTAGGCATTAAGGTTAGCCGTGTGGACAGATTAGCAGTGTGGACAGATTGGTCATTAAGGTTAGCAGTGTGGACAGGTTAGCAGTGTGGACAGGTTGGGCATTAAGGTTAGCAGTGAGGACAGGTTGGGCATTGAGGTTAGCAGTGTGGACAGGTTAGCAGTGTGGGCAGGTTGGGCATTGAGGTTAGCAGTGTGGACAGGTTAGCAGTGTGGACAGGTTGGGCATTAAGGTTAGCAGTGTGGACAGGTTAGCAGTGTGGACAGGTTGGGCATTAAGGTTAGCAGTGTGGACAGGTTAGCAGTGTGGACAGGTTGGGCATTAAGGTTAGCAGTGTGGACAGGTTAGCAGTGTGGACAGGTTAGGCATTAAGGTTAGCAGTGTGGACAGGTTAGGCATTAAGGTTAGCCGTGTGGACAGGTTAGCAGTGTGGACAGGTTAGGCATTAAGGTTAGCCGGGTGGACAGGTTAACAGTGTGGACAGATTGGGCATTAAGGTTAGCAGTGTGGACAGGGTTAGCAGTATGGACAGGTTAGCAGTCTGGACAGGTTGGGCATTAAGGTTAGCAGTGTGGACAGGGTTAGCAGTGTGGACAGGTTAGCAGTGTGGACAGGTTGGGCATTAAGGTTAGCAGTGTGGACAGGTTAGCAGTGTGGACAGGTTAGCAGTGTGGACAGATTGGGCATTAACGTTAGCAGTGTGGACAGGTTGGGCATTAAGGTTAGCAGTGTGGACAGGTTAGGCATTAAGGTTAGCAGTGTGGACAGATTGGGCATTAAGGTTAGCAGTATGGACAGGTTAGCAGTGTGGACAGGTTAGCAATGTGGACAGGTTAGCAGTGTGGACAGGTTGGGCATTAAGGTTAGCAGTGTGGACAGGTTAGCAGTGTGGACAGGTTAGCAGTGTGGACAGGTTGGGCATTAAGGTTAGCATTGTGGCAGTTTAGGCATTAAGGTTAGCCGTGTGGACAGGTTAGCAGTGTGGAAAGATTGGGCATTAAGGTTAGCAGTGTGGACAGGTTAGGCATTAAGGTTAGCAGTGTGGACAGATTGGGCATTAAGGTTAGCAGTGTGGACAGGTTAGCAGTGTGGACAGGTTGGGCATTAAGGTTAGCAGTGAGGACAGGTTGGGCATTAAGGTTAGCCGGGTGGACAGGTTAACAGTGTGGACAGATTGGGTATTAAGGTTAGCAGTGTGGACAGGGTTAGCAGTATGGACAGGTTAGCAGTCTGGACAGGTTGGGCATTAAGGTTAGCAGTGTGGACAGGGTTAGCAGTGTGGACAGGTTAGCAGTGTGGACAGGTTGGGCATTAAGGTTAGCAGTGTGGACAGGTTAGCAGTGTGGACAGATTGGGCATTAATGTTAGCAGTGTGGACAGGTTGGGCATTAAGGTTAGCAGTGTGGACAGGTTAGGCATTAAGGTTAGCAGTGTGGACAGATTGGGCATTAAGGTTAGCAGTATGGACAGGTTAGCAGTGTGGACAGGTTAGCAATGTGGACAGGTTAGCAGTGTGGACAGGTTGGGCATTAAGGTTAGCAGTGTGGACAGGTTAGCAGTGTGGACAGGTTAGCAGTGTGGACAGGTTGGGCATTAAGGTTAGCATTGTGGCAGTTTAGGCATTAAGGTTAGCCGTGTGGACAGGTTAGCAGTGTGGAAAGATTGGGCATTAAGGTTAGCAGTGTGGACAGGTTAGGCATTAAGGTTAGCAGTGTGGACAGATTGGGCATTAAGGTTAGCAGTGTGGACAGGTTGGGCATTGAGGTTAGCAGTGTGGACAGGTTAGCAGTGTGGACAGGTTGGGCATTGAGGTTAGCAGTGTGGACAGGTTAGCAGTGTGGACAGGTTGGGCATTAAGGTTAGCAGTGTGGACAGGTTAGCAGTGTGGACAGGTTGGGCATTAAGGTTAGCAGTGTGGACAGTTTAGCAGTGTGGACAGGTTAGCAGTGTGGACAGGTTGGGCATTAAGGTTAGCAGTGTGGAAAGGTTAGCAGTGTTGACAGGTTAGGCATTAAGGTTAGCAGTGTGGACAGGTTAGGCATTAAGGTTAGCCGTGTGGACAGATTAGCAGTGTGGACAGATTGGTCATTAAGGTTAGCAGTGTGGACAGGTTAGCAGTGTGGACAGGTTGGGCATTAAGGTTAGCAGTGAGGACAGGTTGGGCATTGAGGTTAGCAGTGTGGACAGGTTAGCAGTGTGGACAGGTTGGGCATTGAGGTTAGCAGTGTGGACAGGTTAGCAGTGTGGACAGGTTGGGCATTAAGGTTAGCAGTGTGGACAGGTTAGCAGTGTGGACAGGTTGGGCATTAAGGTTAGCAGTGTGGACAGGTTAGCAGTGTGGACAGGTTGGGCATTAAGGTTAGCAGTGTGGACAGGTTAGCAGTGTGGACAGGTTAGGCTTTAAGGTTAGCAGTGTGGACAGTTTAGGCATTAAGGTTAGCCGTGTGGACAGGTTAGCAGTGTGGACAGATTGGGCATTAAGGTTAGCAGTGTGGACAGGTTAGCAGTGTGGACAGGTTAGGAGTGTGGACAGGTTGGGCATTAAGGTTAGCAGTGTGGACAGGTTAGCAGTGTGGACAGGTTGGGCATTAAGGTTAGCAGTGTGGACAGTTTAGCAGTGTGGACAGGTTAGCAGTGTGGACAGGTTGGGCATTAAGGTTAGCAGTGTGGAAAGGTTAGCAGTGTTGACAGGTTAGGCATTAAGGTTAGCAGTGTGGACAGGTTAGGCATTAAGGTTAGCCGTGTGGACAGATTAGCAGTGTGGACAGATTGGTCATTAAGGTTAGCAGTGTGGACAGGTTAGCAGTGTGGACAGGTTGGGCATTAAGGTTAGCAGTGAGGACAGGTTGGGCATTGAGGTTAGCAGTGTGGACAGGTTAGCAGTGTGGGCAGGTTGGGCATTGAGGTTAGCAGTGTGGACAGGTTAGCAGTGTGGACAGGTTGGGCATTAAGGTTAGCAGTGTGGACAGGTTAGCAGTGTGGACAGGTTGGGCATTAAGGTTAGCAGTGTGGACAGGTTAGCAGTGTGGACAGGGTTAGCAGTGTGGACAGGTTAGCAGTGTGGACAGGTTGGGCATTAAGGTTAGCAGTGTGGACAGGTTAGCAGTGTGGACAGGTTAGCAGTGTGGACAGATTGGGCATTAACGTTAGCAGTGTGGACAGGTTGGGCATTAAGGTTAGCAGTGTGGACAGGTTAGGCATTAAGGTTAGCAGTGTGGACAGATTGGGCATTAAGGTTAGCAGTATGGACAGGTTAGCAGTGTGGACAGGTTAGCAATGTGGACAGGTTAGCAGTGTGGACAGGTTGGGCATTAAGGTTAGCAGTGTGGACAGGTTAGCAGTGTGGACAGGTTAGCAGTGTGGACAGGTTGGGCATTAAGGTTAGCATTGTGGCAGTTTAGGCATTAAGGTTAGCCGTGTGGACAGGTTAGCAGTGTGGAAAGATTGGGCATTAAGGTTAGCAGTGTGGACAGGTTAGGCATTAAGGTTAGCAGTGTGGACAGATTGGGCATTAAGGTTAGCAGTGTGGACAGGTTAGCAGTGTGGACAGGTTGGGCATTAAGGTTAGCAGTGAGGACAGGTTGGGCATTAAGGTTAGCCGGGTGGACAGGTTAACAGTGTGGACAGATTGGCTATTAAGGTTAGCAGTGTGGACAGGGTTAGCAGTATGGACAGGTTAGCAGTCTGGACAGGTTGGGCATTAAGGTTAGCAGTGTGGACAGGGTTAGCAGTGTGGACAGGTTAGCAGTGTGGACAGGTTGGGCATTAAGGTTAGCAGTGTGGACAGGTTAGCAGTGTGGACAGATTGGGCATTAAGGTTAGCAGTGTGGACAGGTTGGGCATTAAGGTTAGCAGTGTGGACAGGTTAGGCATTAAGGTTAGCAGTGTGGACAGATTGGGCATTAAGGTTAGCAGTATGGAAAGGTTAGCAGTGTGGACAGGTTAGCAATGTGGACAGGTTAGCAGTGTGGACAGGTTGGGCATTAAGGTTAGCAGTGTGGACAGGTTAGCAGTGTGGACAGGTTAGCAGTGTGGACAGGTTGGGCATTAAGGTTAGCATTGTGGCAGTTTAGGCATTAAGGTTAGCCGTGTGGACAGGTTAGCAGTGTGGAAAGATTGGGCATTAAGGTTAGCAGTGTGGACAGGTTAGGCATTAAGGTTAGCAGTGTGGACAGATTGGGCATTAAGGTTAGCAGTGTGGACAGGTTGGGCATTGAGGTTAGCAGTGTGGACAGGTTAGCAGTGTGGACAGGTTGGGCATTGAGGTTAGCAGTGTGGACAGGTTAGCAGTGTGGACAGGTTGGGCATTAAGGTTAGCAGTGTGGACAGGTTAGCAGTGTGGACAGGTTGGGCATTAAGGTTAGCAGTGTGGACAGTTTAGCAGTGTGGACAGGTTAGCAGTGTGGACAGGTTGGGCATTAAGGTTAGCAGTGTGGAAAGGTTAGCAGTGTTGACAGGTTAGGCATTAAGGTTAGCAGTGTGGACAGGTTAGGCATTAAGGTTAGCCGTGTGGACAGATTAGCAGTGTGGACAGATTGGTCATTAAGGTTAGCAGTGTGGACAGGTTAGCAGTGTGGACAGGTTGGGCATTAAGGTTAGCAGTGAGGACAGGTTGGGCATTGAGGTTAGCAGTGTGGACAGGTTAGCAGTGTGGACAGGTTGGGCATTGAGGTTAGCAGTGTGGACAGGTTAGCAGTGTGGACAGGTTGGGCATTAAGGTTAGCAGTGTGGACAGGTTAGCAGTGTGGACAGGTTGGGCATTAAGGTTAGCTGTGTGGACAGGTTAGCAGTGTGGACAGGTTGGGCATTAAGGTTAGCAGTGTGGACAGGTTAGCAGTGTGGACAGGTTAGGCTTTAAGGTTAGCAGTGTGGACAGGTTAGGCATTAAGGTTAGCCGTGTGGACAGGTTAGCAGTGTGGACAGATTGGGCATTAAGGTTAGCAGTGTGGACAGGTTAGCAGTGTGGACAGGTTAGGAGTGTGGACAGGTTGGGCATTAAGGTTAGCAGTGTGGACAGGTTAGCAGTGTGGACAGGTTGGGCATTAAGGTTAGCAGTGTGGACAGTTTAGCAGTGTGGACAGGTTAGCAGTGTGGACAGGTTGGGCATTAAGGTTAGCAGTGTGGAAAGGTTAGCAGTGTTGACAGGTTAGGCATTAAGGTTAGCAGTGTGGACAGGTTAGGCATTAAGGTTAGCCGTGTGGACAGATTAGCAGTGTGGACAGATTGGTCATTAAGGTTAGCAGTGTGGACAGGTTAGCAGTGTGGACAGGTTGGGCATTAAGGTTAGCAGTGAGGACAGGTTGGGCATTGAGGTTAGCAGTGTGGACAGGTTAGCAGTGTGGGCAGGTTGGGCATTGAGGTTAGCAGTGTGGACAGGTTAGCAGTGTGGACAGGTTGGGCATTAAGGTTAGCAGTGTGGACAGGTTAGCAGTGTGGACAGGTTGGGCATTAAGGTTAGCAGTGTGGACAGGTTGGGCATTAAGGTTAGCAGTGTGGACAGGTTAGCAGTGTGGACAGGTTAGGCATTAAGGTTAGCAGTGTGGACAGGTTAGGCATTAAGGTTAGCCGTGTGGACAGGTTAGCAGTGTGGACAGGTTAGGCATTAAGGTTAGCCGGGTGGACAGGTTAACAGTGTGGACAGATTGGGCATTAAGGTTAGCAGTGTGGACAGGGTTAGCAGTATGGACAGGTTAGCAGTCTGGACAGGTTGGGCATTAAGGTTAGCAGTGTGGACAGGGTTAGCAGTGTGGACAGGTTAGCAGTGTGGACAGGTTGGGCATTAAGGTTAGCAGTGTGGACAGGTTAGCAGTGTGGACAGGTTAGCAGTGTGGACAGATTGGGCATTAAGGTTAGCAGTGTGGACAGGTTGGGCATTAAGGTTAGCAGTGTGGACAGGTTAGGCATTAAGGTTAGCAGTGTGGACAGATTGGGCATTAAGGTTAGCAGTATGGACAGGTTAGCAGTGTGGACAGGTTAGCAATGTGGACAGGTTAGCAGTGTGGACAGGTTGGGCATTAAGGTTAGCAGTGTGGACAGGTTAGCAGTGTGGACAGGTTAGCAGTGTGGACAGGTTGGGCATTAAGGTTAGCATTGTGGCAGTTTAGGCATTAAGGTTAGCCGTGTGGACAGGTTAGCAGTGTGGAAAGATTGGGCATTAAGGTTAGCAGTGTGGACAGGTTAGGCATTAAGGTTAGCAGTGTGGACAGATTGGGCATTAAGGTTAGCAGTGTGGACAGGTTAGCAGTGTGGACAGGTTGGGCATTAAGGTTAGCAGTGAGGACAGGTTGGGCATTAAGGTTAGCCGGGTGGACAGGTTAACAGTGTGGACAGATTGGGCATTAAGGTTAGCAGTGTGGACAGGGTTAGCAGTATGGACAGGTTAGCAGTCTGGACAGGTTGGGCATTAAGGTTAGCAGTGTGGACAGGGTTAGCAGTGTGGACAGGTTAGCAGTGTGGACAGGTTGGGCATTAAGGTTAGCAGTGTGGACAGGTTAGCAGTGTGGACAGGTTAGCAGTGTGGACAGATTGGGCATTAAGGTTAGCAGTGTGGACAGGTTGGGCATTAAGGTTAGCAGTGTGGACAGGTTAGGCATTAAGGTTAGCAGTGTGGACAGATTGGGCATTAAGGTTAGCAGTATGGACAGGTTAGCAGTGTGGACAGGTTAGCAATGTGGACAGGTTAGCAGTGTGGACAGGTTGGGCATTAAGGTTAGCAGTGTGGACAGGTTAGCAGTGTGGACAGGTTAGCAGTGTGGACAGGTTGGGCATTAAGGTTAGCATTGTGGCAGTTTAGGCATTAAGATTAGCCGTGTGGACAGGTTAGCAGTGTGGAAAGATTGGGCATTAAGGTTAGCAGTGTGGACAGGTTAGGCATTAAGGTTAGCAGTGTGGACAGATTGGGCATTAAGGTTAGCAGTGTGGACAGGTTAGCAGTGTGGACAGGTTGGGCATTAAGGTTAGCAGTGAGGACAGGTTGGGCATTGAGGTTAGCAGTGTGGACAGGTTAGCAGTGTGGGCAGGTTGGGCATTGAGGTTAGCAGTGTGGACAGGTTAGCAGTGTGGACAGGTTGGGCATTAAGGTTAGCAGTGTGGACAGGTTAGCAGTGTGGACAGGTTGGGCATTAAGGTTAGCAGTGTGGACAGGTTAGTAGTGTGGACAGGTTGGGCATTAAGGTTAGCAGTGTGGACAGGTTAGCAGTGTGGACAGGTTAGGCATTAAGGTTAGCAGTGTGGACAGGTTAGGCATTAAGGTTAGCCGTGTGGACAGGTTAGCAGTGTGGACAGGTTAGGCATTAAGGTTAGCCGGGTGGACAGGTTAACAGTGTTGACAGATTGGGCATTAAGGTTAGCAGTGTGGACAGGGTTAGCAGTATGGACAGGTTAGCAGTCTGGACAGGTTGGGCATTAAGGTTAGCAGTGTGGACAGGGTTAGCAGTGTGGACAGGTTAGCAGTGTGGACAGGTTGGGCATTAAGGTTAGCAGTGTGGACAGGTTAGCAGTGTGGACAGGTTAGCAGTGTGGACAGATTGGGCATTAAGGTTAGCAGTGTGGACAGGTTGGGCATTAAGGTTAGCAGTGTGGACAGGTTAGGCATTAAGGTTAGCAGTGTGGACAGATTGGGCATTAAGGTTAGCAGTATGGACAGGTTAGCAGTGTGGACAGGTTAGCAATGTGGACAGGTTAGCAGTGTGGACAGGTTGGGCATTAAGGTTAGCAGTGTGGACAGGTTAGCAGTGTGGACAGGTTAGCAGTGTGGACAGGTTGGGCATTAAGGTTAGCATTGTGGCAGTTTAGGCATTAAGGTTAGCCGTGTGGACAGGTTAGCAGTGTGGAAAGATTGGGCATTAAGGTTAGCAGTGTGGACAGGTTAGGCATTAAGGTTAGCAGTGTGGACAGATTGGGCATTAAGGTTAGCAGTATGGACAGGTTAGCAGTGTGGACAGGTTGGCATTAAGGTTAGCAGTGTGGACAGGTTAGCATTGTGGACAGGTTAGCAGTGTGGACAGGTTAGCAGTGTGGACAGGTTGGGCATTAAGGTTATCAGTGTGGACAGGTTAGCAGTGTGGACAGGTTGGGCATTAAGGTTAGCAGTGTGGACAGGTTAGCAGTGTGGACAGGTTAGCAGTGTGGACATGTTGGCGTTAAGGTTAGCAATGTGGACAGGTTAGGCATTAAGGTTAGCAGTGTGGACAGGTTGGCAGTGTGGACAGATTGGGCATTAAGGTTAGCAGTGTGGACAGGTTAGCAGTGTGGACAGATTGGGCATTAATATTAGCAGTGTGGACAGGTTGGGCATTAAGGTTAGCAGTGTGGAAAGGTTAGGCATTAAGGTTAGCTGTGTGGACAGATTGGGCATTAAGGTTAGCAGTATGGACAGGTTAGCAGTGTGGACAGGTTAGCAGTGTGGACAGGTTGGGCATTAAGGTTAGCAGTGTGGACAGGTTAGCAGTGTGGACAGGTTGGGCATTAAGGTTAGCAATGTGGACAGGTTAGCAGTGTGGACAGGTTAGCAGTGTGGACAGGTTAGCAGTGTGGACAGGTTGGGCATTAAGGTTAGCAGTGTGGACAGGTTGGCAGTGTGGACAGGTTAGCAGTGTGGACAGGTTGGGCATTAAGGTTAGCAGTGTGGACAGGGTTAGCAGTGTGGACAGGTTAGCAGTGTGGACAGGTTGGGCATTAAGGTTAGCAGTGTGGACAGGTTGGGCATTAAGGTTAGCAATGTGGACAGGTTAGCAGTGTGGACAGGTTAGCAGTGTTGGCAGGTTAGTAATGTGGACAGGTTAGCAGTGTGGGCAGGTTGGGCATTAAGGTTAGCAGTGTGGACAGGTTGGGCATTACGGTTAGCAGTGTGGACAGGTTAGCAGTGTGGACAGGTTAGCAGTGTGGACAGGTTGGGCATTAAGGTTAGCAGTGTGGACAGGTTGGGCATTGAAGTTAGCAGTGTGGACAGCTTAGCAGTGTGGACAGATTGGGCATTGAGGTTAGCAGTGTGGACAGGTTAGGCATTAAGGTTAGCAGTAAGGACAGTTTAGGCATTAAGGTTAGCCGTGTGGACAGGTTAGCAGTGTGGACAGATTGGGCATTAAGGTTAGCCGTGTGGACAGGTTAGCAGTGTGGAAAGATTGGGCATTAAGGTTAGCAGTGTGGACAGGTTAGGCATTAAGGTTAGCAGTGTGGACAGATTACAGTGTGGACAGATTGGGCATTAAGGTTAGCAGTATGGACAGGTTAGCAGTGTGGACAGGTTGGGCATTAAGGTTAGCAGTGTGGACAGGTTAGCAGTGTGGACAGGTTAGCAGTGTGGACAGGTTAGCAGTGTGGACAGGTTGGGCATTAAGGTTATCAGTGTGGACAGGTTAGCAGTGTGGACAGGTTAGCAGTGTGGACAGGTTAGCAGTGTGGACAGGTTGGGCATTAAGGTTATCAGTGTGGACAGGTTAGCAGTGTGGACAGGTTGGGCATTAAGGTTAGCAGTGTGGACAGGTTAGCAGTGTGGACAGGTTAGCAGTATGGACAGGTTGGCGTTAAGGTTAGCAATGTGGACAGGTTAGGCATTAAGGTTAGCAGTGTGGACAGGTTGGCAGTGTGGACAAATTGGGCATTAAGGTTAGCAGTGTGGACAGGTTAGCAGTGTGGACAGATTGGGCATTAAGGTTAGCCGTGTGGACAGATTGGGCATTAAGGTTAGCAGTGTGGACAGGTTAGCAGTGTGGACAGCTTAGCAGTGTGGACAGGTTAGCAGTGTGGACAGGTTGGGCATTAAGGTTAGCAGTGTGGACAGGTTAGCAGTGTGGACAGGTTGGGCATTAAGGTTAGCAATGTGGACAGGTTAGCAGTGTGGACAGGTTAGCAGTGTGGACAGGTTAGCAGTGTGGACAGGTTGGGCATTAAGGTTAGCAGTGTGGACAGGTTGGCAGTGTGGACAGGTTAGCAGTGTGGACAGGTTGGGCATTAAGGTTAGCAGTGTGGACAGGTTAGCAGTGTGGACAGGTTAGCAGTGTGGACAGGTTAGCGTTAAGGTTAGCAATGTGGACAGGTTAGGCATTAAGGTTAGCAGTGTGGACAGGTTGGCAGTGTGGACAAATTGGGCATTAAGGTTAGCAGTGTGGACAGGTTAGCAGTGTGGACAGGTTAGCAGTGTGGACTGATTGGGCATTAAGGTTAGCATTGTGGCAGTTTAGGCATTAAGGTTAGCCGTGTGGACAGGTTAGCAGTGTGGAAAGATTGGGCATTAAGGTTAGCAGTGTGGACAGGTTAGGCATTAAGGTTAGCAGTGTGGACAGGTTAGGCATTAAGGTTAGCAGTGTGGACAGATTGGGCATTAAGGTTAGCAGTATGGACAGGTTAGCAGTGTGGACAGGTTGGGCATTAAGGTTAGCAGTGTGGACAGGTTAGCATTGTGGACAGGTTAGCAGTGTGGACAGGTTAGCAGTGTGGACAGGTTGGGCATTAAGGTTATCAGTGTGGACAGGTTAGCAGTGTGGACAGGTTGGGCATTAAGGTTAGCAGTGTGGACAGGTTAGCAGTGTGGACAGGTTAGCAGTGTGGACATGTTGGCGTTAAGGTTAGCAATGTGGACAAGTTAGGCATTAAGGTTAGCAGTGTGGACAGGTTGGCAGTGTGGACAGATTGGGCATTAAGGTTAGCAGTGTGGACAGGTTAGCAGTGTGGACAGATTGGGCATTAATATTAGCAGTGTGGACAGGTTGGGCATTAAGGTTAGCAGTGTGGAAAGGTTAGGCATTAAGGTTAGCCGTGTGGACAGATTGGGCATTAAGGTTAGCAGTATGGACAGGTTAGCAGTGTGGACAGGTTAGCAGTGTGGACAGGTTGGGCATTAAGGTTAGCAGTGTGGACAGGTTAGCAGTGTGGACAGGTTGGGCATTAAGGTTAGCAATGTGGACAGGTTAGCAGTGTGGACAGGTTAGCAGTGTGGACAGGTTAGCAGTGTGGACAGGTTGGGCATTAAGGTTAGCAGTGTGGACAGGTTGGCAGTGTGGACAGGTTAGCAGTGTGGACAGGTTGGGCATTAAGGTTAGCAGTGTGGACAGGGTTAGCAGTGTGGACAGGTTAGCAGTGTGGACAGGTTGGGCATTAAGGTTAGCAGTGTGGACAGGTTGGGCATTAAGGTTAGCAATGTGGACAGGTTAGCAGTGTGGACAGGTTAGCAGTGTTGGCAGGTTAGTAATGTGGACAGGTTAGCAGTGTGGGCAGGTTGGGCATTAAGGTTAGCAGTGTGGACAGGTTGGGCATTACGGTTAGCAGTGTGGACAGGTTGGGCATTAAGGTTAGCAGTGTGGACAGGTTGGGCATTGAAGTTAGCAGTGTGGACAGCTTAGCAGTGTGGACAGATTGGGCATTGAGGTTAGCAGTGTGGACAGGTTAGGCATTAAGGTTAGCAGTAAGGACAGTTTAGGCATTAAGGTTAGCCGTGTGGACAGGTTAGCAGTGTGGACAGATTGGGCATTAAGGTTAGCCGTGTGGACAGGTTAGCAGTGTGGAAAGATTGGGCATTAAGGTTAGCAGTGTGGACAGGTTAGGCATTAAGGTTAGCAGTGTGGACAGATTACAGTGTGGACAGATTGGGCATTAAGGTTAGCAGTATGGACAGGTTAGCAGTGTGGACAGGTTGGGCATTAAGGTTAGCAGTGTGGACAGGTTAGCAGTGTGGACAGGTTAGCAGTGTGGACAGTTTAGCAGTGTGGACAGGTTGGGCATTAAGGTTATCAGTGTGGACAGGTTAGCAGTGTGGACAGGTTAGCAGTGTGGACAGGTTAGCAGTGTGGACAGGTTGGGCATTAAGGTTATCAGTGTGGACAGGTTAGCAGTGTGGACAGGTTGGGCATTAAGGTTAGCAGTGTGGACAGGTTAGCAGTGTGGACAGGTTAGCAGTATGGACAGGTTGGCGTTAAGGTTAGCAATGTGGACAGGTTAGCATTAAGGTTAGCAGTGTGGACAGGTTGGCAGTGTGGACAAATTGGGCATTAAGGTTAGCAGTGTGGACAGGTTAGCAGTGTGGACAGGTTAGCAGTGTGGACAGATTGGGCATTAAGGTTAGCCGTGTGGACAGATTGGGCATTAAGGTTAGCAGTGTGGACAGGTTAGCAGTGTGGACAGCTTAGCAGTGTGGACAGGTTAGCAGTGTGGACAGGTTGGGCATTAAGGTTAGCAGTGTGGACAGGTTAGCAGTGTGGACAGGTTGGGCATTAAGGTTAGCAATGTGGACAGGTTAGCAGTGTGGACAGGTTGGGCATTAAGGTTAGCAGTGTGGACAGGTTGGCAGTGTGGACAGGTTAGCAGTGTGGACAGGTTGGGCATTAAGGTTAGCAGTGTGGACAGGTTAGCAGTGTGGACAGGTTAGCAGTGTGGACAGGTTAGCGTTAAGGTTAGCAATGTGGACAGGTTAGGCATTAAGGTTAGCAGTGTGGACAGGTTGGCAGTGTGGACAAATTGGGCATTAAGGTTAGCAGTGTGGACAGGTTAGCAGTGTGGACAGGTTAGCAGTGTGGACTGATTGGGCATTAAGGTTAGCATTGTGGCAGTTTAGGCATTAAGGTTAGCCGTGTGGACAGGTTAGCAGTGTGGAAAGATTGGGCATTAAGGTTAGCAGTGTGGACAGGTTAGGCATTAAGGTTAGCAGTGTGGACAGGTTAGGCATTAAGGTTAGCAGTGTGGACAGATTGGGCATTAAGGTTAGCAGTATGGACAGGTTAGCAGTGTGGACAGGTTGGGCATTAAGGTTAGCAGTGTGGACAGGTTAGCATTGTGGACAGGTTAGCAGTGTGGACAGGTTAGCAGTGTGGACAGGTTGGGCATTAAGGTTATCAGTGTGGACAGGTTAGCAGTGTGGACAGGTTGGGCATTAAGGTTAGCAGTGTGGACAGGTTAGCAGTGTGGACAGGTTAGCAGTGTGGACATGTTGGCGTTAAGGTTAGCAATGTGGACAAGTTAGGCATTAAGGTTAGCAGTGTGGACAGGTTGGCAGTGTGGACAGATTGGGCATTAAGGTTAGCAGTGTGGACAGGTTAGCAGTGTGGACAGATTGGGCATTAATATTAGCAGTGTGGACAGGTTGGGCATTAAGGTTAGCAGTGTGGAAAGGTTAGGCATTAAGGTTAGCCGTGTGGACAGATTGGGCATTAAGGTTAGCAGTATGGACAGGTTAGCAGTGTGGACAGGTTAGCAGTGTGGACAGGTTGGGCATTAAGGTTAGCAGTGTGGACAGGTTAGCAGTGTGGACAGGTTGGGCATTAAGGTTAGCAATGTGGACAGGTTAGCAGTGTGGACAGGTTAGCAGTGTGGACAGGTTAGCAGTGTGGACAGGTTGGGCATTAAGGTTAGCAGTGTGGACAGGTTGGCAGTGTGGACAGGTTAGCAGTGTGGACAGGTTGGGCATTAAGGTTAGCAGTGTGGACAGGGTTAGCAGTGTGGACAGGTTAGCAGTGTGGACAGGTTGGGCATTAAGGTTAGCAGTGTGGACAGGTTGGGCATTAAGGTTAGCAATGTGGACAGGTTAGCAGTGTGGACAGGTTAGCAGTGTTGGCAGGTTAGTAATGTGGACAGGTTAGCAGTGTGGGCAGGTTGGGCATTAAGGTTAGCAGTGTGGACAGGTTGGGCATTACGGTTAGCAGTGTGGACAGGTTAGCAGTGTGGACAGGTTAGCAGTGTGGACAGGTTGGGCATTAAGGTTAGCAGTGTGGACAGGTTGGGCATTGAAGTTAGCAGTGTGGACAGCTTAGCAGTGTGGACAGATTGGGCATTGAGGTTAGCAGTGTGGACAGGTTAGGCATTAAGGTTAGCAGTAAGGACAGTTTAGGCATTAAGGTTAGCCGTGTGGACAGGTTAGCAGTGTGGACAGATTGGGCATTAAGGTTAGCCGTGTGGACAGGTTAGCAGTGTGGAAAGATTGGGCATTAAGGTTAGCAGTGTGGACAGGTTAGGCATTAAGGTTAGCAGTGTGGACAGATTACAGTGTGGACAGATTGGGCATTAAGGTTAGCAGTATGGACAGGTTAGCAGTGTGGACAGGTTGGGCATTAAGGTTAGCAGTGTGGACAGGTTAGCAGTGTGGACAGGTTAGCAGTGTGGACAGGTTGGGCATTAAGGTTATCAGTGTGGACAGGTTAGCAGTGTGGACAGGTTAGCAGTGTGGACAGGTTAGCAGTGTGGACAGGTTGGGCATTAAGGTTATCAGTGTGGACAGGTTAGCAGTGTGGACAGGTTGGGCATTAAGGTTAGCAGTGTGGACAGGTTAGCAGTGTGGACAGGTTAGCAGTATGGACAGGTTGGCGTTAAGGTTAGCAATGTGGACAGGTTAGCATTAAGGTTAGCAGTGTGGACAGGTTGGCAGTGTGGACAAATTGGGCATTAAGGTTAGCAGTGTGGACAGGTTAGCAGTGTGGACAGGTTAGCAGTGTGGACAGATTGGGCATTAAGGTTAGCCGTGTGGACAGATTGGGCATTAAGGTTAGCAGTGTGGACAGGTTAGCAGTGTGGACAGGTTGGGCATTAAGGTTAGCAGTGTGGACAGGTTAGCAGTGTGGACAGATTGGGCATTAATATTAGCAGTGTGGACAGGTTGGGCATTAAGGTTAGCAGTGTGGAAAGGTTAGGCATTAAGGTTAGCTGTGTGGACAGATTGGGCATTAAGGTTAGCAGTATGGACAGGTTAGCAGTGTGGACAGGTTAGCAGTGTGGACAGGTTGGGCATTAAGGTTAGCAGTGTGGACAGGTTAGCAGTGTGGACAGGTTGGGCATTAAGGTTAGCAATGTGGACAGGTTAGCAGTGTGGACAGGTTAGCAGTGTGGACAGGTTAGCAGTGTGGACAGGTTGGGCATTAAGGTTAGCAGTGTGGACAGGTTGGCAGTGTGGACAGGTTAGCAGTGTGGACAGGTTGGGCATTAAGGTTAGCAGTGTGGACAGGGTTAGCAGTGTGGACAGGTTAGCAGTGTGGACAGGTTGGGCATTAAGGTTAGCAGTGTGGACAGGTTGGGCATTAAGGTTAGCAATGTGGACAGGTTAGCAGTGTGGACAGGTTAGCAGTGTTGGCAGGTTAGTAATGTGGACAGGTTAGCAGTGTGGGCAGGTTGGGCATTAAGGTTAGCAGTGTGGACAGGTTGGGCATTACGGTTAGCAGTGTGGACAGGTTAGCAGTGTGGACAGGTTAGCAGTGTGGACAGGTTGGGCATTAAGGTTAGCAGTGTGGACAGGTTGGGCATTGAAGTTAGCAGTGTGGACAGCTTAGCAGTGTGGACAGATTGGGCATTGAGGTTAGCAGTGTGGACAGGTTAGGCATTAAGGTTAGCAGTAAGGACAGTTTAGGCATTAAGGTTAGCCGTGTGGACAGGTTAGCAGTGTGGACAGATTGGGCATTAAGGTTAGCCGTGTGGACAGGTTAGCAGTGTGGAAAGATTGGGAATTAAGGTTAGCAGTGTGGACAGGTTAGGCATTAAGGTTAGCAGTGTGGACAGATTACAGTGTGGACAGATTGGGCATTAAGGTTAGCAGTATGGACAGGTTAGCAGTGTGGACAGGTTGGGCATTAAGGTTAGCAGTGTGGACAGGTTAGCAGTGTGGACAGGTTAGCAGTGTGGACAGGTTAGCAGTGTGGACAGGTTGGGCATTAAGGTTATCAGTGTGGACAGGTTAGCAGTGTGGACAGGTTAGCAGTGTGGACAGGTTAGCAGTGTGGACAGGTTGGGCATTAAGGTTATCAGTGTGGACAGGTTAGCAGTGTGGACAGGTTGGGCATTAAGGTTAGCAGTGTGGACAGGTTAGCAGTGTGGACAGGTTAGCAGTATGGACAGGTTGGCGTTAAGGTTAGCAATGTGGACAGGTTAGGCATTAAGGTTAGCAGTGTGGACAGGTTGGCAGTGTGGACAAATTGGGCATTAAGGTTAGCAGTGTGGACAGGTTAGCAGTGTGGACAGGTTAGCAGTGTGGACAGATTGGGCATTAAGGTTAGCCGTGTGGACAGATTGGGCATTAAGGTTAGCAGTGTGGACAGGTTAGCAGTGTGGACAGCTTAGCAGTGTGGACAGGTTAGCAGTGTGGACAGGTTGGGCATTAAGGTTAGCAGTGTGGACAGGTTAGCAGTGTGGACAGGTTGGGCATTAAGGTTAGCAATGTGGACAGGTTAGCAGTGTGGACAGGTTAGCAGTGTGGACAGGTTAGCAGTGTGGACAGGTTGGGCATTAAGGTTAGCAGTGTGGACAGGTTGGCAGTGTGGACAGGTTAGCAGTGTGGACAGGTTGGGCATTAAGGTTAGCAGTGTGGACAGGTTAGCAGTGTGGACAGGTTAGCAGTGTGGACAGGTTAGCGTTAAGGTTAGCACTGTGGACAGGTTAGGCATTAAGGTTAGCAGTGTGGACAGGTTGGCAGTGTGGACAAATTGGGCATTAAGGTTAGCAGTGTGGACAGGTTAGCAGTGTGGACAGGTTAGCAGTGTGGACTGATTGGGCATTAAGGTTAGCATTGTGGCAGTTTAGGCATTAAGGTTAGCCGTGTGGACAGGTTAGCAGTGTGGAAAGATTGGGCATTAAGGTTAGCAGTGTGGACAGGTTAGGCATTAAGGTTAGCAGTGTGGACAGGTTAGGCATTAAGGTTAGCAGTGTGGACAGATTGGGCATTAAGGTTAGCAGTATGGACAGGTTAGCAGTGTGGACAGGTTGGGCATTAAGGTTAGCAGTGTGGACAGGTTAGCATTGTGGACAGGTTAGCAGTGTGGACAGGTTAGCAGTGTGGACAGGTTGGGCATTAAGGTTATCAGTGTGGACAGGTTAGCAGTGTGGACAGGTTGGGCATTAAGGTTAGCAGTGTGGACAGGTTAGCAGTGTGGACAGGTTAGCAGTGTGGACATGTTGGCGTTAAGGTTAGCAATGTGGACAGGTTAGGCATTAAGGTTAGCAGTGTGGACAGGTTGGCAGTGTGGACAGATTGGGCATTAAGGTTAGCAGTGTGGACAGGTTAGCAGTGTGGACAGATTGGGCATTAATATTAGCAGTGTGGACAGGTTGGGCATTAAGGTTAGCAGTGTGGAAAGGTTAGGCATTAAGGTTAGCCGTGTGGACAGATTGGGCATTAAGGTTAGCAGTATGGACAGGTTAGCAGTGTGGACAGGTTAGCAGTGTGGACAGGTTGGGCATTAAGGTTAGCAGTGTGGACAGGTTAGCAGTGTGGACAGGTTGGGCATTAAGGTTAGCAATGTGGACAGGTTAGCAGTGTGGACAGGTTAGCAGTGTGGACAGGTTAGCAGTGTGGACAGGTTGGGCATTAAGGTTAGCAGTGTGGACAGGTTGGCAGTGTGGACAGGTTAGCAGTGTGGACAGGTTGGGCATTAAGGTTAGCAGTGTGGACAGGGTTAGCAGTGTGGACAGGTTAGCAGTGTGGACAGGTTGGGCATTAAGGTTAGCAGTGTGGACAGGTTGGGCATTAAGGTTAGCAATGTGGACAGGTTAGCAGTGTGGACAGGTTAGCAGTGTTGGCAGGTTAGTAATGTGGACAGGTTAGCAGTGTGGGCAGGTTGGGCATTAAGGTTAGCAGTGTGGACAGGTTGGGCATTACGGTTAGCAGTGTGGACAGGTTAGCAGTGTGGACAGGTTAGCAGTGTGGACAGGTTGGGCATTAAGGTTAGCAGTGTGGACAGGTTGGGCATTGAAGTTAGCAGTGTGGACAGCTTAGCAGTGTGGACAGATTGGGCATTGAGGTTAGCAGTGTGGACAGGTTAGGCATTAAGGTTAGCAGTAAGGACAGTTTAGGCATTAAGGTTAGCCGTGTGGACAGGTTAGCAGTGTGGACAGATTGGGCATTAAGGTTAGCCGTGTGGACAGGTTAGCAGTGTGGAAAGATTGGGCATTAAGGTTAGCAGTGTGGACAGGTTAGGCATTAAGGTTAGCAGTGTGGACAGATTACAGTGTGGACAGATTGGGCATTAAGGTTAGCAGTATGGACAGGTTAGCAGTGTGGACAGGTTGGGCATTAAGGTTAGCAGTGTGGACAGGTTAGCAGTGTGGACAGGTTAGCAGTGTGGACAGGTTAGCAGTGTGGACAGGTTGGGCATTAAGGTTATCAGTGTGGACAGGTTAGCAGTGTGGACAGGTTAGCAGTGTGGACAGGTTAGCAGTGTGGACAGGTTGGGCATTAAGGTTAGCAGTGTGGACAGGTTAGCAGTGTGGACAGGTTGGGCATTAAGGTTAGCAGTGTGGACAGGTTAGCAGTGTGGACAGGTTAGCAGTGTGGACAGGTTAGCAGTGTGGACAGGTTAGCAGTGTGGACAGGTTAGCAGTGTGGATAGGTTGGGCATTAAGGTTATCAGTGTGGACAGGTTATCAGTGTGGACAGGTTAGCAGTGTGGACAGGTTGGGCATTAAGGTTAGCAGTGTGGACAGGTTAGCAGTGTGGACAGGTTAGCAGTATGGACAGGTTGGCGTTAAGGTTAGCAATGTGGACAGGTTAGCATTAAGGTTAGCAGTGTGGACAGGTTGGCAGTGTGGACAAATTGGGCATTAAGGTTAGCAGTGTGGACAGGTTAGCAGTGTGGACAGGTTAGCAGTGTGGACAGATTGGGCATTAAGGTTAGCCGTGTGGACAGATTGGGCATTAAGGTTAGCAGTGTGGACAGGTTAGCAGTGTGGACAGCTTAGCAGTGTGGACAGGTTAGCAGTGTGGACAGGTTGGGCATTAAGGTTAGCAGTGTGGACAGGTTAGCAGTGTGGACAGGTTGGGCATTAAGGTTAGCAATGTGGACAGGTTAGCAGTGTGGACAGGTTAGCAGTGTGGACAGGTTAGCAGTGTGGACAGGTTGGGCATTAAGGTTAGCAGTGTGGACAGGTTGGCAGTGTGGACAGGTTAGCAGTGTGGACAGGTTGGGCATTAAGGTTAGCAGTGTGGACAGGTTAGCAGTGTGGACAGGTTAGCAGTGTGGACAGGTTAGCGTTAAGGTTAGCAATGTGGACAGGTTAGGCATTAAGGTTAGCAGTGTGGACAGGTTGGCAGTGTGGACAAATTGGGCATTAAGGTTAGCAGTGTGGACAGGTTAGCAGTGTGGACAGGTTAGCAGTGTGGACTGATTGGGCATTAAGGTTAGCAGTGTGGACAGGTTGGGCATTAAGGTTAGCCGTGTGGACAGATTGGGCATTAAGGTTAGCAGTGTGGACAGGTTAGCAGTGTGGACAGGTTAGCAGTGTGGACAGGTTAGCAGTGTGGACAGGTTGGGCATTAAGGTTAGCAGTGTGGACAGGTTAGCAGTGTGGACAGGTTCGGCATTAAGGTTAGCAATGTGGACAGGTTAGCAGTGTGGACAGGTTAGCAATGTGGACAGGTTAGCAGTGTGGACAGGTTGGGCATTAAGGTTAGCAGTGTGGACAGGTTGGCAGTGTGGACAGGTTAGCAGTGTGGACAGGTTGGGCATTAAGGTTAGCAGTGTGGACAGGTTAGCAGTGTGGACAGGTTAGCAGTGTGGACAGGTTGGGCATTAAGGTTATCAGTGTGGACAGGTTAGCAGTGTGGAAAGATTGGGCATTAAGGTTAGCAGTGTGGACAGGTTAGGCATTAAGGTTAGCAGTGTGGACAGATTGGGCATTAAGGTTAGCAGTATGGACAGGTTAGCAGTGTGGACAGGTTGGGCATTAAGGTTAGCAGTGTGGACAGGTTAGCATTGTGGACAGGTTAGCAGTGTGGACAGGTTAGCAGTGTGGACAGGTTGGGCATTAAGGCTATCAGTGTGGACAGGTTAGCAGTGTGGACAGGTTGGGCATTAAGGTTAGCAGTGTGGACAGGTTAGCAGTGTGGACAGGTTAGCAGTGTGGACATGTTGGCGTTAAGGTTAGCAATGTGGACAGGTTAGGCATTAAGGTTAGCAGTGTGGACAGGTTGGCAGTGTGGACAGATTGGGCATTAAGGTTAGCAGTGTGGACAGGTTAGCAGTGTGGACAGATTGGGCATTAATATTAGCAGTGTGGACAGGTTGGGCATTAAGGTTAGCAGTGTGGAAAGGTTAGGCATTAAGGTTAGCCGTGTGGACAGATTGGGCATTAAGGTTAGCAGTATGGACAGGTTAGCAGTGTGGACAGGTTAGCAGTGTGGACAGGTTGGGCATTAAGGTTAGCAGTGTGGACAGGTTAGCAGTGTGGACAGGTTGGGCATTAAGGTTAGCAATGTGGACAGGTTAGCAGTGTGGACAGGTTAGCAGTGTGGACAGGTTAGCAGTGTGGACAGGTTGGGCATTAAGGTTAGCAGTGTGGACAGGTTGGCAGTGTGGACAGGTTAGCAGTGTGGACAGGTTGGGCATTAAGGTTAGCAGTGTGGACAGGGTTAGCAGTGTGGACAGGTTAGCAGTGTGGACAGGTTGGGCATTAAGGTTAGCAGTGTGGACAGGTTGGGCATTAAGGTTAGCAATGTGGACAGGTTAGCAGTGTGGACAGGTTAGCAGTGTTGGCAGGTTAGTAATGTGGACAGGTTAGCAGTGTGGGCAGGTTGGGCATTAAGGTTAGCAGTGTGGACAGCTTAGCAGTGTGGACAGATTGGGCATTGAGGTTAGCAGTGTGGACAGGTTAGGCATTAAGGTTAGCAGTAAGGACAGTTTAGGCATTAAGGTTAGACGTGTGGACAGGTTAGCAGTGTGGACAGATTGGGTATTAAGGTTAGCCGTGTGGACAGGTTAGCAGTGTGGAAAGATTGGGCATTAAGGTTAGCAGTGTGGACAGGTTAGGCATTAAGGTTAGCAGTGTGGACAGATTACAGTGTGGACAGATTGGGCATTAAGGTTAGCAGTATGGACAGGTTAGCAGTGTGGACAGGTTGGCATTAAGGTTAGCAGTGTGGACAGGTTAGCAGTGTGGACAGGTTAGCAGTGTGGACAGGTTAGCAGTGTGGACAGGTTGGGCATTAAGGTTATCAGTGTGGACAGGTTAGCAGTGTGGACAGGTTAGCAGTGTGGACAGGTTAGCAGTGTGGACAGGTTGGGCATTAAGGTTATCAGTGTGGAAAGGTTAGCAGTGTGGACAGGTTGGGCATTAAGGTTAGCAGTGTGGACAGGTTAGCAGTGTGGACAGGTTAGCAGTATGGACAGGTTGGCGTTAAGGTTAGCAATGTGGACAGGTTAGGCATTAAGGTTAGCAGTGTGGACAGGTTGGCAGTGTGGACAAATTGGGCATTAAGGTTAGCAGTGTGGACAGGTTAGCAGTGTGGACAGGTTAGCAGTGTGGACAGATTGGGCATTAAGGTTAGCCGTGTGGACAGATTGGGCATTAAGGTTAGCAGTGTGGACAGGTTAGCAGTGTGGACAGCTTAGCAGTGTGGACAGGTTAGCAGTGTGGACAGGTTGGGCATTAAGGTTAGCAGTGTGGACAGGTTAGCAGTGTGGACAGGTTGGGCATTAAGGTTAGCAATGTGGACAGGTTAGCAGTGTGGACAGGTTAGCAGTGTGGACAGGTTAGCAGTGTGGACAGGTTGGGCATTAAGGTTAGCAGTGTGGACAGGTTGGGCATTAAGGTTAGCAGTGTGGACAGGTTAGCAGTGTGGACAGGTTAGCAGTGTGGACAGGTTAGCGTTAAGGTTAGCAATGTGGACAGGTTAGGCATTAAGGTTAGCAGTGTGGACAGGTTGGCAGTGTGGACAAATTGGGCATTAAGGTTAGCAGTGTGGACAGGTTAGCAGTGTGGACAGGTTAGCAGTGTGGACTGATTGGGCATTAAGGTTAGCAGTGTGGACAGGTTGGGCATTAAGGTTAGCCGTGTGGACAGATTGGGCATTAAGGTTAGCAGTGTGGACAGGTTAGCAGTGTGGACAGGTTAGCAGTGTGGACAGGTTAGCAGTGTGGACAGGTTGGGCATTAAGGTTAGCAGTGTGGACAGGTTAGCAGTGTGGACAGGTTCGGCATTAAGGTTAGCAATGTGGACAGGTTAGCAGTGTGGACAGGTTAGCAATGTGGACAGGTTAGCAGTGTGGACAGGTTGGGCATTAAGGTTAGCAGTGTGGACAGGTTGGCAGTGTGGACAGGTTAGCAGTGTGGACAGGTTGGGCATTAAGGTTAGCAGTGTGGACAGGTTAGCAGTGTGGACAGGTTAGCAGTGTGGACAGGTTGGGCATTAAGGTTATCAGTGTGGACAGGTTAGCAGTGTGGACAGGTTGGGCATTAAGGTTAGCAGTGTGGACAGGTTAGCAGTGTGGACAGGTTAGCAGTGTGGACAGGTTGGGCATTAAGGTTAGCAATGTGGACAGGTTAGGCATTAAGGTTAGCAGTGTGGACAGATTGGGCATTAAGGTTAGCAGTATGGACAGGTTAGCAGTGTGGACAGGTTAGGCATTAAGGTTAGCCGTGTGGACAGGTTAGCAGTGTGGACAGATTGGGCATTAAGGTTAGCAGTGTGGACAGGTTAGCAGTGTGGACAGGTTAGCAGTGTGGACAGGTTGGGCATTAAGGTTAGCAGTGTCGCAGTTTAGGCATTAAGGTTAGCCGTGTGGACAGGTTGGCAGTGTGGACAGATTTGGCATTAAGGTTAGCAGTGTGGACAGGTTAGCAGTGTGGACAGGTTAGCAGTGTGGACAGATTGGGCATTAAGGTTAGCAGTGTGGACAGGTTAGCAGTGTGGACAGGTTAGCAGTGTGGACAGATTGGGCATTAAGGTTAGCAGTGTGGACAGGTTAGGCATTAAGTTTAGCAGTGTGGACAGATTACAGTGTGGACAGATTGGGCATTAAGGTTAGCAGTATGGACAGGTTAGCAGTGTGGACAGGTTGGGCATTAAGGTTAGCAGTGTGGACAGGTTAGCATTGTGGACAGGTTAGCAGTGTGGACAGGTTAGCAGTGTGGACAGGTTGGGCATTAAGGTTATCAGTGTGGACAGGTTAGCAGTGTGGACAGGTTGGGCATTAAGGTTAGCAGTGTGGACAGGTTAGCAGTGTGGACAGGTTAGCAGTGTGGACATGTTGGCGTTAAGGTTAGCAATGTGGACAGGTTAGGCATTAAGGTTAGCAGTGTGGACAGGTTGGCAGTGTGGACAGATTGGGCATTAAGGTTAGCAGTGTGGACAGGTTAGCAGTGTGGACAGATTGGGCATTAAGGTTAGCAGTGTGGACAGGTTGGGCATTAAGGTTAGCAGTGTGGAAAGGTTAGGCATTAAGGTTAGCCGTGTGGACAGATTGGGCATTAAGGTTAGCAGTATGGACAGGTTAGCAGTGTGGACAGGTTGGGCATTAAGGTTAGCAGTGTGGACAGGTTAGCAGTGTGGACAGGTTGGGCATTAAGGTTAGCAATGTGGACACGTTAGCAGTGTGGACAGGTTAGCAGTGTGGACAGGTTAGCAGTGTGGACAGGTTGGGCATTAAGGTTAGCAGTGTGGACAGGTTGGCAGTGTGGACAGGTTAGCAGTGTGGACAGGTTGGGCATTAAGGTTAGCAGTGTGGACAGGGTTAGCAGTGTGGACAGGTTAGCAGTGTGGACAGGTTGGGCATTAAGGTTAGCAGTGTGGACAGGTTGGGCATTAAGGTTAGCAATGTGGACAGGTTAGCAGTGTGGACAGGTTAGCAGTGTTGGCAGGTTAGTAATGTGGACAGGTTAGCAGTGTGGGCAGGTTGGGCATTAAGGTTAGCAGTGTGGACAGGTTAGCAGTGTGGACAGGTTAGCAGTGTGGACAGGTTAGCAGTGTGGACAGGTTGGGCATTAAGGTTAGCAGTGTGGACAGGTTGGGCATTGAGGTTAGCAGTGTGGACAGCTTAGCAGTGTGGACAGATTGGGCATTGAGGTTAGCAGTGTGGACAGGTTAGGCATTAAGGTTAGCAGTAAGGACAGTTTAGGCATTAAGGTTAGCCGTGTGGACAGGTTAGCAGTGTGGACAGATTGGGCATTAAGGTTAGCCGTGTGGACAGGTTAGCAGTGTGGAAAGATTGGGCATTAAGGTTAGCAGTGTGGACAGGTTAGGCATTAAGGTTAGCAGTGTGGACAGATTACAGTGTGGACAGATTGGGCATTAAGGTTAGCAGTATGGACAGGTTAGCAGTGTGGACAGGTTGGGCATTAAGGTTAGCAGTGTGGACAGGTTAGCAGTGTGGACAGGTTAGCAGTGTGGACAGGTTAGCAGTGTGGACAGGTTGGGCATTAAGGTTATCAGTGTGGACAGGTTAGCAGTGTGGACAGGTTAGCAGTGTGGACAGGTTAGCAGTGTGGACAGGTTGGGCATTAAGGTTATCAGTGTGGACAGGTTAGCAGTGTGGACAGGTTGGGCATTAAGGTTAGCAGTGTGGACAGGTTGGGCATTAAGGTTAGCCGTGTGGACAGATTGGGCATTAAGGTTAGCAGTGTGGACAGGTTAGCAGTGTGGACAGCTTAGCAGTGTGGACAGGTTAGCAGTGTGGACAGGTTGGGCATTAAGGTTAGCAGTGTGGACAGGTTAGCAGTGTGGACAGGTTGGGCATTAAGGTTAGCATAGTGGACAGGTTAGCATTGTGGACAGGTTAGCAGTGTGGACAGGTTAGCAGTGTGGACAGGTTGGGCATTAAGGTTAGCAGTGTCGACAGGTTGGCAGTGTGGACAGGTTAGCAGTGTGGACAGGTTGGGCATTAAGGTTAGCAGTGTGGACAGGTTAGCAGTGTGGACAGGTTAGCGTTAAGGTTAGCAATGTGGACAGGTTAGGCATTAAGGTTAGCAGTGTGGACAGGTTGGCAGTGTGGACAAATTGGGCATTAAGGTTAGCAGTGTGGACAGGTTAGCAGTGTGGACAGGTTAGCAGTGTGGACTGATTGGGCATTAAGGTTAGCAGTGTGGACATGTTGGTCATTAAGGTTAGCCGTGTGGACAGATTGGGCATTAAGGTTAGCAGTGTGGACAGGTTAGCAGTGTGGACAGGTTAGCAGTGTGGACAGGTTAGCAGTGTGGACAGGTTGGGCATTAAGGTTAGCAGTGTGGACAGGTTAGCAGTGTGGACAGGTTGGGCATTAAGGTTAGCAATGTGGACAGGTTAGCAGTGTGGACAGGTTAGCAGTGTGGACAGGTTAGCAGTGTGGACAGGTTGGGCATTAAGGTTAGCAGTGTGGACAGGTTGGCAGTGTGGACAGGTTAGCAGTGTGGACAGGTTGGGCATTAAGGTTAGCAGTGTGGACAGGTTAGCAGTGTGGACAGGTTAGCAGTGTGGACAGGTTGGGCATTAAGGTTAGCAATGTGGACAGGTTAGGCATTAAGGTTAGCAGTGTGGACAGATTGGGCATTAAGGTTAGCAGTATGGACAGGTTAGCAGTGTGGACAGGTTAGGCATTAAGGTTAGCCGTGTGGACAGGTTAGCAGTGTGGACTGATTGGGCATTAAGGTTAGCAGTGTGGACAGGTTAGCAGTGTGGACAGGTTAGCAGTGTGGACAGGTTGGGCATTAAGGTTAGCAGTGTGGCAGTTTAGGCATTAAGGTTAGCCGTGTGGACAGGTTGGCAGTGTGGACAGATTTGGCATTAAGGTTAGCAGTGTGGACAGGTTAGCAGTGTGGACAGGTTAGCAGTGTGGACAGATTGGGCATTAAGGTTAGCAGTGTGGACAGGTTAGCAGTGTGGACAGGTTAGCAGTGTGGACAGATTGGGCATTAAGGTTAGCAGTGTGGACAGGTTAGGCATTAAGTTTAGCAGTGTGGACAGATTACAGTGTGGACAGATTGGGCATTAAGGTTAGCAGTATGGAAAGGTTAGCAGTGTGGACAGGTTGGGCATTAAGGTTAGCAGTGTGGACAGGTTGGGCATTAAGGTTAGCAGTGTGGACAGGTTGGCAGTGTGGACAGGTTAGCAGTGTGGACAGGTTGGGCATTAAGGTTAGCAGTGTGGACAGGTTAGCAGTGTGGACAGGTTAGCAGTGTGGACAGGTTGGGCATTAAGGTTATCAGTGTGGACAGGTTAGCAGTGTGGACAGGTTGGGCATTAAGGTTAGCAGTGTGGACAGGTTAGCAGTGTGGACAGGTTAGCAGTGTGGACAGGTTGGGCATTAAGGTTAGCAATGTGGACAGGTTAGGCATTAAGGTTAGCAGTGTGGACAGATTGGGCATTAAGGTTAGCAGTATGGACAGGTTAGCAGTGTGGACAGGTTAGGCATTAAGGTTAGCCGTGTGGACAGGTTAGCAGTGTGGACAGATTGGGCATTAAGGTTAGCAGTGTGGACAGGTTAGCAGTGTGGACAGGTTAGCAGTGTGGACAGGTTGGGCATTAAGGTTAGCAGTGTGGCAGTTTAGGCATTAAGGTTAGCCGTGTGGACAGGTTGGCAGTGTGGACAGATTTGGCATTAAGGTTAGCAGTGTGGACAGGTTAGCAGTGTGGACAGGTTAGCAGTGTGGACAGATTGGGCATTAAGGTTAGCAGTGTGGACAGGTTAGCAGTGTGGACAGGTTAGCAGTGTGGACAGATTGGGCATTAAGGTTAGCAGTGTGGACAGGTTGGGCATTAAGTTTAGCAGTGTGGACAGATTACAGTGTGGACAGATTGGGCATTAAGGTTAGCAGTATGGACAGGTTAGCAGTGTGGACAGGTTGGGCATTAAGGTTAGCAGTGTGGACAGGTTAGCATTGTGGACAGGTTAGCAGTGTGGACAGGTTAGCAGTGTGGACAGGTTGGGCATTAAGGTTATCAGTGTGGACAGGTTAGCAGTGTGGACAGGTTGGGCATTAAGGTTAGCAGTGTGGACAGGTTAGCAGTGTGGACAGGTTAGCAGTGTGGACATGTTGGCGTTAAGGTTAGCAATGTGGACAGGTTAGGCATTAAGGTTAGCAGTGTGGACAGGTTGGCAGTGTGGACAGATTGGGCATTAAGGTTAGCAGTGTGGACAGGTTAGCAGTGTGGACAGATTGGGCATTAAGGTTAGCAGTGTGGACAGGTTGGGCATTAAGGTTAGCAGTGTGGAAAGGTTAGGCATTAAGGTTAGCCGTGTGGACAGATTGGGCATTAAGGTTAGCAGTATGGACAGGTTAGCAGTGTGGACAGGTTGGGCATTAAGGTTAGCAGTGTGGACAGGTTAGCAGTGTGGACAGGTTGGGCATTAAGGTTAGCAATGTGGACACGTTAGCAGTGTGGACAGGTTAGCAGTGTGGACAGGTTAGCAGTGTGGACAGGTTGGGCATTAAGGTTAGCAGTGTGGACAGGTTGGCAGTGTGGACAGGTTAGCAGTGTGGACAGGTTGGGCATTAAGGTTAGCAGTGTGGACAGGGTTAGCAGTGTGGACAGGTTAGCAGTGTGGACAGGTTGGGCATTAAGGTTAGCAGTGTGGACAGGTTGGGCATTAAGGTTAGCAATGTGGACAGGTTAGCAGTGTGGACAGGTTAGCAGTGTTGGCAGGTTAGTAATGTGGACAGGTTAGCAGTGTGGGCAGGTTGGGCATTAAGGTTAGCAGTGTGGACAGGTTAGCAGTGTGGACAGGTTAGCAGTGTGGACAGGTTAGCAGTGTGGACAGGTTGGGCATTAAGGTTAGCAGTGTGGACAGGTTGGGCATTGAGGTTAGCAGTGTGGACAGCTTAGCAGTGTGGACAGATTGGGCATTGAGGTTAGCAGTGTGGACAGGTTAGGCATTAAGGTTAGCAGTAAGGACAGTTTAGGCATTAAGGTTAGCCGTGTGGACAGGTTAGCAGTGTGGACAGATTGGGCATTAAGGTTAGCCGTGTGGACAAGTTAGCAGTGTGGAAAGATTGGGCATTAAGGTTAGCAGTGTGGACAGGTTAGGCATTAAGGTTAGCAGTGTGGACAGATTACAGTGTGGACAGATTGGGCATTAAGGTTAGCAGTATGGACAGGTTAGCAGTGTGGACCGGTTGGGCATTAAGGTTAGCAGTGTGGACAGGTTAGCAGTGTGGACAGGTTAGCAGTGTGGACAGGTTAGCAGTGTGGACAGGTTGGGCATTAAGGTTATCAGTGTGGACAGGTTAGCAGTGTGGACAGGTTAGCAGTGTGGACAGGTTGGCAGTGTGGACAGGTTGGGCATTAAGGTTATCAGTGTGGACAGGTTAGCAGTGTGGACAGGTTGGGCATTAAGGTTAGCAGTGTGGACAGGTTGGGCATTAAGGTTAGCCGTGTGGACAGATTGGGCATTAAGGTTAGCAGTGTGGACAGGTTAGCAGTGTGGACAGCTTAGCAGTGTGGACAGGTTAGCAGTGTGGACAGGTTGGGCATTAAGGTTAGCAGTGTGGACAGGTTAGCAGTGTGGACAGGTTGGGCATTAAGGTTAGCATAGTGGACAGGTTAGCATTGTGGACAGGTTAGCAGTGTGGACAGGTTAGCAGTGTGGACAGGTTGGGCATTAAGGTTAGCAGTGTCGACAGGTTGGCAGTGTGGACAGGTTAGCAGTGTGGACAGGTTGGGCATTAAGGTTAGCAGTGTGGACAGGTTAGCAGTGTGGACAGGTTAGCGTTAAGGTTAGCAATGTGGACAGGTTAGGCATTAAGGTTAGCCGTGTGGACAGGTTGGCAGTGTGGACAAATTGGGCATTAAGGTTAGCAGTGTGGACAGGTTAGCAGTGTGGACAGGTTAGCAGTGTGGACTGATTGGGCATTAAGGTTAGCAGTGTGGACAGGTTGGTCATTAAGGTTAGCCGTGTGGACAGATTGGGCATTAAGGTTAGCAGTGTGGACAGGTTAGCAGTGTGGACAGGTTAGCAGTGTGGACAGGTTAGCAGTGTGGACAGGTTGGGCATTAAGGTTAGCAGTGTGGACAGGTTAGCAGTGTGGACAGGTTGGGCATTAAGGTTAGCAATGTGGACAGGTTAGCAGTGTGGACAGGTTAGCAGTGTGGACAGGTTGGGCATTAAGGTTAGCAGTGTGGACAGGTTGGCAGTGTGGACAGGTTAGCAGTGTGGACAGGTTGGGCATTAAGGTTAGCAGTGTGGACAGGTTAGCAGTGTGGACAGGTTAGCAGTGTGGACAGGTTGGGCATTAAGGTTAGCAATGTGGACAGGTTAGGCATTAAGGTTAGCAGTGTGGACAGATTGGGCATTAAGGTTAGCAGTATGGACAGGTTAGCAGTGTGGACAGGTTAGGCATTAAGGTTAGCCGTGTGGACAGGTTAGCAGTGTGGACAGATTGGGCATTAAGGTTAGCAGTGTGGACAGGTTAGCAGTGTGGACAGGTTAGCAGTGTGGACAGGTTGGGCATTAAGGTTAGCAGTGTGGCAGTTTAGGCATTAAGGTTAGCCGTGTGGACAGGTTGGCAGTGTGGACAGATTTGGCATTAAGGTTAGCAGTGTGGACAGGTTAGCAGTGTGGACAGGTTAGCAGTGTGGACAGATTGGGCATTAAGGTTAGCAGTGTGGACAGGTTAGCAGTGTGGACAGGTTAGCAGTGTGGACAGATTGGGCATTAAGGTTAGCAGTGTGGACAGGTTAGGCATTAAGTTTAGCAGTGTGGACAGATTACAGTGTGGACAGATTGGGCATTAAGGTTAGCAGTATGGAAAGGTTAGCAGTGTGGACAGGTTGGGCATTAAGGTTAGCAGTGTGGACAGGTTGGGCATTGAGGTTAGCAGTGTGGACAGGTTAGCAGTGTGGACAGGTTGGGCATTGAGGTTAGCAGTGTGGACAGGTTAGCAGTGTGGACAGGTTGGGCATTAAGGTTAGCAGTGTGGACAGGTTAGCAGTGTGGACAGGTTGGGCATTAAGGTTAGCAGTGTGGACAGTTTAGCAGTGTGGACAGGTTAGCAGTGTGGACAGGTTGGGCATTATGGTTAGCAGTGTGGAAAGGTTAGCAGTGTTGACAGGTTAGGCATTAAGGTTAGCAGTGTGGACAGGTTAGGCATTAAGGTTAGCCGTGTGGACAGATTAGCAGTGTGGACAGATTGGTCATTAAGGTTAGCAGTGTGGACAGGTTAGCAGTGTGGACAGGTTGGGCATTAAGGTTAGCAGTGAGGACAGGTTGGGCATTGAGGTTAGCAGTGTGGACAGGTTAGCAGTGTGGACAGGTTGGGCATTGAGGTTAGCAGTGTGGACAGGTTAGCAGTGTGGACAGGTTGGGCATTAAGGTTAGCAGTGTGGACAGGTTAGCAGTGTGGACAGGTTGGGCATTAAGGTTAGCAGTGTGGACAGGTTAGCAGTGTGGACAGGTTGGGCATTAAGGTTAGCAGTGTGGACAGGTTAGCAGTGTGGACAGGTTAGGCATTAAGGTTAGCAGTGTGGACAGGTTAGGCATTAAGGTTAGCCGTGTGGACAGGTTAGCAGTGTGGACAGATTGGGCATTAAGGTTAGCAGTGTGGACAGGTTAGCAGTGTGGACAGGTTAGGAGTGTGGACAGGTTGGGCATTAAGGTTAGCAGTGTGGACAGGTTAGCAGTGTGGACAGGTTGGGCATTAAGGTTAGCAGTGTGGACAGTTTAGCAGTGTGGACAGGTTAGCAGTGTGGACAGGTTGGGCATTAAGGTTAGCAGTGTGGAAAGGTTAGCAGTGTTGACAGGTTAGGCATTAAGGTTAGCAGTGTGGACAGGTTAGGCATTAAGGTTAGCCGTGTGGACAGATTAGCAGTGTGGACAGATTGGTCATTAAGGTTAGCAGTGTGGACAGGTTAGCAGTGTGGACAGGTTGGGCATTAAGGTTAGCAGTGAGGACAGGTTGGGCATTGAGGTTAGCAGTGTGGACAGGTTAGCAGTGTGGGCAGGTTGGGCATTGAGGTTAGCAGTGTGGACAGGTTAGCAGTGTGGACAGGTTGGGCATTAAGGTTAGCAGTGTGGACAGGTTAGCAGTGTGGACAGGTTGGGCATTAAGGTTAGCAGTGTGGACAGGTTAGCAGTGTGGACAGGTTGGGCATTAAGGTTAGCAGTGTGGACAGGTTAGCAGTGTGGACAGGTTAGGCATTAAGGTTAGCAGTGTGGACAGGTTAGGCATTAAGGTTAGCCGTGTGGACAGGTTAGCAGTGTGGACAGGTTAGGCATTAAGGTTAGCCGGGTGGACAGGTTAACAGTGTGGACAGATTGGGCATTAAGGTTAGCAGTGTGGACAGGGTTAGCAGTATGGACAGGTTAGCAGTCTGGACAGGTTGGGCATTAAGGTTAGCAGTGTGGACAGGGTTAGCAGTGTGGACAGGTTAGCAGTGTGGACAGGTTGGGCATTAAGGTTAGCAGTGTGGACAGGTTAGCAGTGTGGACAGGTTAGCAGTGTGGACAGATTGGGCATTAACGTTAGCAGTGTGGACAGGTTGGGCATTAAGGTTAGCAGTGTGGACAGGTTAGGCATTAAGGTTAGCAGTGTGGACAGATTGGGCATTAAGGTTAGCAGTATGGACAGGTTAGCAGTGTGGACAGGTTAGCAATGTGGACAGGTTAGCAGTGTGGACAGGTTGGGCATTAAGGTTAGCAGTGTGGACAGGTTAGCAGTGTGGACAGGTTAGCAGTGTGGACAGGTTGGGCATTAAGGTTAGCATTGTGGCAGTTTAGGCATTAAGGTTAGCCGTGTGGACAGGTTAGCAGTGTGGAAAGATTGGGCATTAAGGTTAGCGGTGTGGACAGGTTAGGCATTAAGGTTAGCAGTGTGGACAGATTGGGCATTAAGGTTAGCAGTGTGGACAGGTTAGCAGTGTGGACAGGTTGGGCATTAAGGTTAGCAGTGAGGACAGGTTGGGCATTAAGGTTAGCCGGGTGGACAGGTTAACAGTGTGGACAGATTGGGTATTAAGGTTAGCAGTGTGGACAGGGTTAGCAGTATGGACAGGTTAGCAGTCTGGACAGGTTGGGCATTAAGGTTAGCAGTGTGGACAGGGTTAGCAGTGTGGACAGGTTAGCAGTGTGGACAGGTTGGGCATTAAGGTTAGCAGTGTGGACAGGTTAGCAGTGTGGACAGATTGGGCATTAAGGTTAGCAGTGTGGACAGGTTGGGCATTAAGGTTAGCAGTGTGGACAGGTTAGGCATTAAGGTTAGCAGTGTGGACAGATTGGGCATTAAGGTTAGCAGTATGGACAGGTTAGCAGTGTGGACAGGTTAGCAATGTGGACAGGTTAGCAGTGTGGACAGGTTGGGCATTAAGGTTAGCAGTGTGGACAGGTTAGCAGTGTGGACAGGTTAGCAGTGTGGACAGGTTGGGCATTAAGGTTAGCATTGTGGCAGTTTAGGCATTAAGGTTAGCCGTGTGGACAGGTTAGCAGTGTGGAAAGATTGGGCATTAAGGTTAGCAGTGTGGACAGGTTAGGCATTAAGGTTAGCAGTGTGGACAGATTGGGCATTAAGGTTAGCAGTGTGGACAGGTTGGGCATTGAGGTTAGCAGTGTGGACAGGTTAGCAGTGTGGACAGGTTGGGCATTGAGGTTAGCAGTGTGGACAGGTTAGCAGTGTGGACAGGTTGGGCATTAAGGTTAGCAGTGTGGACAGGTTAGCAGTGTGGACAGGTTGGGCATTAAGGTTAGCAGTGTGGACAGTTTAGCAGTGTGGACAGGTTAGCAGTGTGGACAGGTTGGGCATTAAGGTTAGCAGTGTGGAAAGGTTAGCAGTGTTGACAGGTTAGGCATTAAGGTTAGCAGTGTGGACAGGTTAGGCATTAAGGTTAGCCATGTGGACAGATTAGCAGTGTGGACAGATTGGTCATTAAGGTTAGCAGTGTGGACAGGTTAGCAGTGTGGACAGGTAGGGCATTAAGGTTAGCAGTGAGGACAGGTTGGGCATTGAGGTTAGCAGTGTGGACAGGTTAGCAGTGTGGACAGGTTGGGCATTGAGGTTAGCAGTGTGGACAGGTTAGCAGTGTGGACAGGTTGGGCATTAAGGTTAGCAGTGTGGACAGGTTAGCAGTGTGGACAGGTTGGGCATTAAGGTTAGCAGTGTGGACAGGTTAGCAGTGTGGACAGGTTGGGCATTAAGGTTAGCAGTGTGGACAGGTTAGCAGTGTGGACAGGTTAGGCTTTAAGGTTAGCAGTGTGGACAGGTTAGGCATTAAGGTTAGCCGTGTGGACAGGTTAGCAGTGTGGACAGATTGGGCATTAAGGTTAGCAGTGTGGACAGGTTAGCAGTGTGGACAGGTTAGGAGTGTGGACAGGTTGGGCATTAAGGTTAGCAGTGTGGACAGGTTAGCAGTGTGGACAGGTTGGGCATTAAGGTTAGCAGTGTGGACAGTTTAGCAGTGTGGACAGGTCAGCAGTGTGGACAGGTTGGGCATTAAGGTTAGCAGTGTGGAAAGGTTAGCAGTGTTGACAGGTTAGGCATTAAGGTTAGCAGTGTGGACAGGTTAGGCATTAAGGTTAGCCGTGTGGACAGATTAGCAGTGTGGACAGATTGGTCATTAAGGTTAGCAGTGTGGACAGGTTAGCAGTGTGGACAGGTTGGGCATTAAGGTTAGCAGTGAGGACAGGTTGGGCATTGAGGTTAGCAGTGTGGACAGGTTAGCAGTGTGGGCAGGTTGGGCATTGAGGTTAGCAGTGTGGACAGGTTAGCAGTGTGGACAGGTTGGGCATTAAGGTTAGCAGTGTGGACAGGTTAGCAGTGTGGACAGGTTGGGCATTAAGGTTAGCAGTGTGGACAGGTTAGCAGTGTGGACAGGTTGGGCATTAAGGTTAGCAGTGTGGACAGGTTAGCAGTGTGGACAGGTTAGGCATTAAGGTTAGCAGTGTGGACAGGTTAGGCATTAAGGTTAGCCGTGTGGACAGGTTAGCAGTGTGGACAGGTTAGGCATTAAGGTTAGCCGGGTGGACAGGTTAACAGTGTGGACAGATTGGGCATTAAGGTTAGCAGTGTGGACAGGGTTAGCAGTATGGACAGGTTAGCAGTCTGGACAGGTTGGGCATTAAGGTTAGCAGTGTGGACAGGGTTAGCAGTGTGGACAGGTTAGCAGTGTGGACAGGTTGGGCATTAAGGTTAGCAGTGTGGACAGGTTAGCAGTGTGGACAGGTTAGCAGTGTGGACAGATTGGGCATTAAGGTTAGCAGTGTGGACAGGTTGGGCATTAAGGTTAGCAGTGTGGACAGGTTAGGCATTAAGGTTAGCAGTGTGGACAGATTGGGCATTAAGGTTAGCAGTATGGACAGGTTAGCAGTGTGGACAGGTTAGCAATGTGGACAGGTTAGCAGTGTGGACAGGTTGGGCATTAAGGTTAGCAGTGTGGACAGGTTAGCAGTGTGGACAGGTTAGCAGTGTGGACAGGTTGGGCATTAAGGTTAGCATTGTGGCAGTTTAGGCATTAAGGTTAGCCGTGTGGACAGGTTAGCAGTGTGGAAAGATTGGGCATTAAGGTTAGCAGTGTGGACAGTTTAGGCATTAAGGTTAGCAGTGTGGACAGATTGGGCATTAAGGTTAGCAGTGTGGACAGGTTAGCAGTGTGGACAGGTTGGGCATTAAGGTTAGCAGTGAGGACAGGTTGGGCATTAAGGTTAGCCGGGTGGACAGGTTAACAGTGTGGACAGATTGGGCATTAAGGTTAGCAGTGTGGACAGGGTTAGCAGTATGGACAGGTTAGCAGTCTGGACAGGTTGGGCATTAAGGTTAGCAGTGTGGACAGGGTTAGCAGTGTGGACAGGTTAGCAGTGTGGACAGGTTGGGCATTAAGGTTAGCAGTGTGGACAGGTTAGCAGTGTGGACAGGTTAGCATTGTGGACAGATTGGGCATTAAGGTTAGCAGTGTGGACAGGTTGGGCATTAAGGTTAGCAGTGTGGACAGGTTAGGCATTAAGGTTAGCAGTGTGGACAGATTGGGCATTAAGGTTAGCAGTATGGACAGGTTAGCAGTGTGGACAGGTTAGCAATGTGGACAGGTTAGCAGTGTGGACAGGTTGGGCATTAAGGTTAGCAGTGTGGACAGGTTAGCAGTGTGGACAGGTTAGCAGTGTGGACAGGTTGGGCATTAAGGTTAGCATTGTGGCAGTTTAGGCATTAAGATTAGCCGTGTGGACAGGTTAGCAGTGTGGAAAGATTGGGCATTAAGGTTAGCAGTGTGGACAGGTTAGGCATTAAGGTTAGCAGTGTGGACAGATTGGGCATTAAGGTTAGCAGTGTGGACAGGTTAGCAGTGTGGACAGGTTGGGCATTAAGGTTAGCAGTGAGGACAGGTTGGGCATTGAGGTTAGCAGTGTGGACAGGTTAGCAGTGTGGGCAGGTTGGGCATTGAGGTTAGCAGTGTGGACAGGTTAGCAGTGTGGACAGGTTGGGCATTAAGGTTAGCAGTGTGGACAGGTTAGCAGTGTGGACAGGTTGGGCATTAAGGTTAGCAGTGTGGACAGGTTAGTAGTGTGGACAGGTTGGGCATTAAGGTTAGCAGTGTGGACAGGTTAGCAGTGTGGACAGGTTAGGCATTAAGGTTAGCAGTGTGGACAGGTTAGGCATTAAGGTTAGCCGTGTGGACAGGTTAGCAGTGTGGACAGGTTAGGCATTAAGGTTAGCCGGGTGGACAGGTTAACAGTGTGGACAGATTGGGCATTAAGGTTAGCAGTGTGGACAGGGTTAGCAGTATGGACAGGTTAGCAGTCTGGACAGGTTGGGCATTAAGGTTAGCAGTGTGGACAGGGTTAGCAGTGTGGACAGGTTAGCAGTGTGGACAGGTTGGGCATTAAGGTTAGCAGTGTGGACAGGTTAGCAGTGTGGACAGGTTAGCAGTGTGGACAGATTGGGCATTAAGGTTAGCAGTGTGGACAGGTTGGGCATTAAGGTTAGCAGTGTGGACAGGTTAGGCATTAAGGTTAGCAGTGTGGACAGATTGGGCATTAAGGTTAGCAGTATGGACAGGTTAGCAGTGTGGACAGGTTAGCAATGTGGACAGGTTAGCAGTGTGGACAGGTTGGGCATTAAGGTTAGCAGTGTGGACAGGTTAGCAGTGTGGACAGGTTAGCAGTGTGGACAGGTTGGGCATTAAGGTTAGCATTGTGGCAGTTTAGGCATTAAGGTTAGCCGTGTGGACAGGTTAGCAGTGTGGAAAGATTGGGCATTAAGGTTAGCAGTGTGGACAGGTTAGGCATTAAGGTTAGCAGTGTGGACAGATTGGGCATTAAGGTTAGCAGTATGGACAGGTTAGCAGTGTGGACAGGTTGGCATTAAGGTTAGCAGTGTGGACAGGTTAGCATTGTGGACAGGTTAGCAGTGTGGACAGGTTAGCAGTGTGGACAGGTTGGGCATTAAGGTTATCAGTGTGGACAGGTTAGCAGTGTGGACAGGTTGGGCATTAAGGTTAGCAGTGTGGACAGGTTAGCAGTGTGGACAGGTTAGCAGTGTGGACATGTTGGCGTTAAGGTTAGCAATGTGGACAGGTTAGGCATTAAGGTTAGCAGTGTGGACAGGTTGGCAGTGTGGACAGATTGGGCATTAAGGTTAGCAGTGTGGACAGGTTAGCAGTGTGGACAGATTGGGCATTAATATTAGCAGTGTGGACAGGTTGGGCATTAAGGTTAGCAGTGTGGAAAGGTTAGGCATTAAGGTTAGCTGTGTGGACAGATTGGGCATTAAGGTTAGCAGTATGGACAGGTTAGCAGTGTGGACAGGTTAGCAGTGTGGACAGGTTGGGCATTAAGGTTAGCAGTGTGGACAGGTTAGCAGTGTGGACAGGTTGGGCATTAAGGTTAGCAATGTGGACAGGTTAGCAGTGTGGACAGGTTAGCAGTGTGGACAGGTTAGCAGTGTGGACAGGTTGGGCATTAAGGTTAGCAGTGTGGACAGGTTGGCAGTGTGGACAGGTTAGCAGTGTGGACAGGTTGGGCATTAAGGTTAGCAGTGTGGACAGGGTTAGCAGTGTGGACAGGTTAGCAGTGTGGACAGGTTGGGCATTAAGGTTAGCAGTGTGGACAGGTTGGGCATTAAGGTTAGCAATGTGGACAGGTTAGCAGTGTGGACAGGTTAGCAGTGTTGGCAGGTTAGTAATGTGGACAGGTTAGCAGTGTGGACAGGTTGGGCATTAAGGTTAGCAGTGTGGACAGGTTAGCAGTGTGGACAGGTTGGGCATTAAGGTTAGCAGTGTGGACAGGTTAGTAGTGTGGACAGGTTGGGCATTAAGGTTAGCAGTGTGGACAGGTTAGCAGTGTGGACAGGTTAGGCATTAAGGTTAGCAGTGTGGACAGGTTAGGCATTAAGGTTAGCCGTGTGGACAGGTTAGCAGTGTGGACAGGTTAGGCATTAAGGTTAGCCGGGTGGACAGGTTAACAGTGTGGACAGATTGGGCATTAAGGTTAGCAGTGTGGACAGGGTTAGCAGTATGGACAGGTTAGCAGTCTGGACAGGTTGGGCATTAAGGTTAGCAGTGTGGACAGGGTTAGCAGTGTGGACAGGTTAGCAGTGTGGACAGGTTGGGCATTAAGGTTAGCAGTGTGGACAGGTTAGCAGTGTGGACAGGTTAGCAGTGTGGACAGATTGGGCATTAAGGTTAGCAGTGTGGACAGGTTGGGCATTAAGGTTAGCAGTGTGGACAGGTTAGGCATTAAGGTTAGCAGTGTGGACAGATTGGGCATTAAGGTTAGCAGTATGGACAGGTTAGCAGTGTGGACAGGTTAGCAATGTGGACAGGTTAGCAGTGTGGACAGGTTGGGCATTAAGGTTAGCAGTGTGGACAGGTTAGCAGTGTGGACAGGTTAGCAGTGTGGACAGGTTGGGCATTAAGGTTAGCATTGTGGCAGTTTAGGCATTAAGGTTAGCCGTGTGGACAGGTTAGCAGTGTGGAAAGATTGGGCATTAAGGTTAGCAGTGTGGACAGGTTAGGCATTAAGGTTAGCAGTGTGGACAGATTGGGCATTAAGGTTAGCAGTATGGACAGGTTAGCAGTGTGGACAGGTTGGCATTAAGGTTAGCAGTGTGGACAGGTTAGCATTGTGGACAGGTTAGCAGTGTGGACAGGTTAGCAGTGTGGACAGGTTGGGCATTAAGGTTATCAGTGTGGACAGGTTAGCAGTGTGGACAGGTTGGGCATTAAGGTTAGCAGTGTGGACAGGTTAGCAGTGTGGACAGGTTAGCAGTGTGGACATGTTGGCGTTAAGGTTAGCAATGTGGACAGGTTAGGCATTAAGGTTAGCAGTGTGGACAGGTTGGCAGTGTGGACAGATTGGGCATTAAGGTTAGCAGTGTGGACAGGTTAGCAGTGTGGACAGATTGGGCATTAATATTAGCAGTGTGGACAGGTTGGGCATTAAGGTTAGCAGTGTGGAAAGGTTAGGCATTAAGGTTAGCTGTGTGGACAGATTGGGCATTAAGGTTAGCAGTATGGACAGGTTAGCAGTGTGGACAGGTTAGCAGTGTGGACAGGTTGGGCATTAAGGTTAGCAGTGTGGACAGGTTAGCAGTGTGGACAGGTTGGGCATTAAGGTTAGCAATGTGGACAGGTTAGCAGTGTGGACAGGTTAGCAGTGTGGACAGGTTAGCAGTGTGGACAGGTTGGGCATTAAGGTTAGCAGTGTGGACAGGTTGGCAGTGTGGACAGGTTAGCAGTGTGGACAGGTTGGGCATTAAGGTTAGCAGTGTGGACAGGGTTAGCAGTGTGGACAGGTTAGCAGTGTGGACAGGTTGGGCATTAAGGTTAGCAGTGTGGACAGGTTGGGCATTAAGGTTAGCAATGTGGACAGGTTAGCAGTGTGGACAGGTTAGCAGTGTTGGCAGGTTAGTAATGTGGACAGGTTAGCAGTGTGGGCAGGTTGGGCATTAAGGTTAGCAGTGTGGACAGGTTGGGCATTACGGTTAGCAGTGTGGACAGGTTAGCAGTGTGGACAGGTTAGCAGTGTGGACAGGTTGGGCATTAAGGTTAGCAGTGTGGACAGGTTGGGCATTGAAGTTAGCAGTGTGGACAGCTTAGCAGTGTGGACAGATTGGGCATTGAGGTTAGCAGTGTGGACAGGTTAGGCATTAAGGTTAGCAGTAAGGACAGTTTAGGCATTAAGGTTAGCCGTGTGGACAGGTTAGCAGTGTGGACAGATTGGGCATTAAGGTTAGCCGTGTGGACAGGTTAGCAGTGTGGAAAGATTGGGCATTAAGGTTAGCAGTGTGGACAGGTTAGGCATTAAGGTTAGCAGTGTGGACAGATTGGGCATTAAGGTTAGCAGTATGGACAGGTTAGCAGTGTGGACAGGTTGGGCATTAAGGTTAGCAGTGTGGACAGGTTAGCAGTGTGGACAGGTTAGCAGTGTGGACAGGGTTAGCAGTATGGACAGGTTAGCAGTCTGGACAGGTTGGGCATTAAGGTTAGCAGTGTGGACAGGGTTAGCAGTGTGGACAGGTTAGCAGTGTGGACAGGTTGGGCATTAAGGTTAGCAGTGTGGACAGGTTAGCAGTGTGGACAGGTTAGCAGTGTGGACAGATTGGGCATTAAGGTTAGCAGTGTGGACAGGTTGGGCATTAAGGTTAGCAGTGTGGACAGGTTAGGCATTAAGGTTAGCAGTGTGGACAGATTGGGCATTAAGGTTAGCAGTATGGACAGGTTAGCAGTGTGGACAGGTTAGCAATGTGGACAGGTTAGCAGTGTGGACAGGTTGGGCATTAAGGTTAGCAGTGTGGACAGGTTAGCAGTGTGGACAGGTTAGCAGTGTGGACAGGTTGGGCATTAAGGTTAGCATTGTGGCAGTTTAGGCATTAAGGTTAGCCGTGTGGACAGGTTAGCAGTGTGGAAAGATTGGGCATTAAGGTTAGCAGTGTGGACAGGTTAGGCATTAAGGTTAGCAGTGTGGACAGATTGGGCATTAAGGTTAGCAGTGTGGACAGGTTAGCAGTGTGGACAGGTTGGGCATTAAGGTTAGCAGTGAGGACAGGTTGGGCATTAAGGTTAGCCGGGTGGACAGGTTAACAGTGTGGACAGATTGGGCATTAAGGTTAGCAGTGTGGACAGGGTTAGCAGTATGGACAGGTTAGCAGTCTGGACAGGTTGGGCATTAAGGTTAGCAGTGTGGACAGGGTTAGCAGTGTGGACAGGTTAGCAGTGTGGACAGGTTGGGCATTAAGGTTAGCAGTGTGGACAGGTTAGCAGTGTGGACAGGTTAGCAGTGTGGACAGATTGGGCATTAAGGTTAGCAGTGTGGACACGTTGGGCATTAAGGTTAGCAGTGTGGACAGGTTAGGCATTAAGGTTAGCAGTGTGGACAGATTGGGCATTAAGGTTAGCAGTATGGACAGGTTAGCAGTGTGGACAGGTTAGCAATGTGGACAGGTTAGCAGTGTGGACAGGTTGGGCATTAAGGTTAGCAGTGTGGACAGGTTAGCAGTGTGGACAGGTTAGCAGTGTGGACAGGTTGGGCATTAAGGTTAGCATTGTGGCAGTTTAGGCATTAAGATTAGCTGTGTGGACAGGTTAGCAGTGTGGAAAGATTGGGCATTAAGGTTAGCAGTGTGGACAGGTTAGGCATTAAGGTTAGCAGTGTGGACAGATTGGGCATTAAGGTTAGCAGTGTGGACAGGTTAGCAGTGTGGACAGGTTGGGCATTAAGGTTAGCAGTGAGGACAGGTTGGGCATTGAGGTTAGCAGTGTGGACAGGTTAGCAGTGTGGGCAGGTTGGGCATTGAGGTTAGCAGTGTGGACAGGTTAGCAGTGTGGACAGGTTGGGCATTAAGGTTAGCAGTGTGGACAGGTTAGCAGTGTGGACAGGTTGGGCATTAAGGTTAGCAGTGTGGACAGGTTAGTAGTGTGGACAGGTTGGGCATTAAGGTTAGCAGTGTGGACAGGTTAGCAGTGTGGACAGGTTAGGCATTAAGGTTAGCAGTGTGGACAGGTTAGGCATTAAGGTTAGCCGTGTGGACAGGTTAGCAGTGTGGACAGGTTAGGCATTAAGGTTAGCCGGGTGGACAGGTTAACAGTGTGGACAGATTGGGCATTAAGGTTAGCAGTGTGGACAGGGTTAGCAGTATGGACAGGTTAGCAGTCTGGACAGGTTGGGCATTAAGGTTAGCAGTGTGGACAGGGTTAGCAGTGTGGACAGGTTAGCAGTGTGGACAGGTTGGGCATTAAGGTTAGCAGTGTGGACAGGTTAGCAGTGTGGACAGATTGGGCATTAAGGTTAGCAGTGTGGACAGGTTGGGCATTAAGGTTAGCAGTGTGGACAGGTTAGGCATTAAGGTTAGCAGTGTGGACAGATTGGGCATTAAGGTTAGCAGTATGGACAGGTTAGCAGTGTGGACAGGTTAGCAATGTGGACAGGTTAGCAGTGTGGACAGGTTGGGCATTAAGGTTAGCAGTGTGGACAGGTTAGCAGTGTGGACAGGTTAGCAGTGTGGACAGGTTGGGCATTAAGGTTAGCATTGTGGCAGTTTAGGCATTAAGGTTAGCCGTGTGGACAGGTTAGCAGTGTGGAAAGATTGGGCATTAAGGTTAGCAGTGTGGACAGGTTGGGCATTAAGGTTAGCAGTGTGGACAGATTGGGCATTAAGGTTAGCAGTATGGACAGGTTAGCAGTGTGGACAGGTTGGCATTAAGGTTAGCAGTGTGGACAGGTTAGCATTGTGGACAGGTTAGCAGTGTGGACAGGTTAGCAGTGTGGACAGGTTGGGCATTAAGGTTATCAGTGTGGACAGGTTAGCAGTGTGGACAGGTTGGGCATTAAGGTTAGCAGTGTGGACAGGTTAGCAGTGTGGACAGGTTAGCAGTGTGGACATGTTGGCGTTAAGGTTAGCAATGTGGACAGGTTAGGCATTAAGGTTAGCAGTGTGGACAGGTTGGCAGTGTGGACAGATTGGGCATTAAGGTTAGCAGTGTGGACAGGTTAGCAGTGTGGACAGATTGGGCATTAATATTAGCAGTGTGGACAGGTTGGGCATTAAGGTTAGCAGTGTGGAAAGGTTAGGCATTAAGGTTAGCTGTGTGGACAGATTGGGCATTAAGGTTAGCAGTATGGACAGGTTAGCAGTGTGGACAGGTTAGCAGTGTGGACAGGTTGGGCATTAAGGTTAGCAGTGTGGACAGGTTAGCAGTGTGGACAGGTTGGGCATTAAGGTTAGCAATGTGGACAGGTTAGCAGTGTGGACAGGTTAGCAGTGTGGACAGGTTAGCAGTGTGGACAGGTTGGGCATTAAGGTTAGCAGTGTGGACAGGTTGGCAGTGTGGACAGGTTAGCAGTGTGGACAGGTTGGGCATTAAGGTTAGCAGTGTGGACAGGGTTAGCAGTGTGGACAGGTTAGCAGTGTGGACAGGTTGGGCATTAAGGTTAGCAGTGTGGACAGGTTGGGCATTAAGGTTAGCAATGTGGACAGGTTAGCAGTGTGGACAGGTTAGCAGTGTTGGCAGGTTAGTAATGTGGACAGGTTAGCAGTGTGGGCAGGTTGGGCATTAAGGTTAGCAGTGTGGACAGGTTGGGCATTACGGTTAGCAGTGTGGACAGGTTAGCAGTGTGGACAGGTTAGCAGTGTGGACAGGTTGGGCATTAAGGTTAGCAGTGTGGACAGGTTGGGCATTGAAGTTAGCAGTGTGGACAGCTTAGCAGTGTGGACAGATTGGGCATTGAGGTTAGCAGTGTGGACAGGTTAGGCATTAAGGTTAGCAGTAAGGACAGTTTAGGCATTAAGGTTAGCCGTGTGGACAGGTTAGCAGTGTGGACAGATTGGGCATTAAGGTTAGCCGTGTGGACAGGTTAGCAGTGTGGAAAGATTGGGCATTAAGGTTAGCAGTGTGGACAGGTTAGGCATTAAGGTTAGCAGTGTGGACAGATTACAGTGTGGACAGATTGGGCATTAAGGTTAGCAGTATGGACAGGTTAGCAGTGTGGACAGGTTGGGCATTAAGGTTAGCAGTGTGGACAGGTTAGCAGTGTGGACAGGTTAGCAGTGTGGACAGGTTAGCAGTGTGGACAGGTTGGGCATTAAGGTTATCAGTGTGGACAGGTTAGCAGTGTGGACAGGTTAGCAGTGTGGACAGGTTAGCAGTGTGGACAGGTTGGGCATTAAGGTTATCAGTGTGGACAGGTTAGCAGTGTGGACAGGTTGGGCATTAAGGTTAGCAGTGTGGACAGGTTAGCAGTGTGGACAGGTTAGCAGTATGGACAGGTTGCGGTTAAGGTTAGCAATGTGGACAGGTTAGGCATTAAGGTTAGCAGTGTGGACAGGTTGGCAGTGTGGACAAATTGGGCATTAAGGTTAGCAGTGTGGACAGGTTAGCAGTGTGGACAGGTTAGCAGTGTGGACAGATTGGGCATTAAGGTTAGCCGTGTGGACAGATTGGGCATTAAGGTTAGCAGTGTGGACAGGTTAGCAGTGTGGACAGCTTAGCAGTGTGGACAGGTTAGCAGTGTGGACAGGTTGGGCATTAAGGTTAGCAGTGTGGACAGGTTAGCAGTGTGGACAGGTTGGGCATTAAGGTTAGCAATGTGGACAGGTTAGCAGTGTGGACAGGTTAGCAGTGTGGACAGGTTAGCAGTGTGGACAGGTTGGGCATTAAGGTTAGCAGTGTGGACAGGTTGGCAGTGTGGACAGGTTAGCAGTGTGGACAGGTTGGGCATTAAGGTTAGCAGTGTGGACAGGTTAGCAGTGTGGACAGGTTAGCAGTGTGGACAGGTTAGCGTTAAGGTTAGCAATGTGGACAGGTTAGGCATTAAGGTTAGCAGTGTGGACAGGTTGGCAGTGTGGACAAATTGGGCATTAAGGTTAGCAGTGTGGACAGGTTAGCAGTGTGGACAGGTTAGCAGTGTGGACTGATTGGGCATTAAGGTTAGCAGTGTGGACAGGGTTAGCAGTGTGGACAGGTTAGCAGTGTGGACAGGTTGGGCATTAAGGTTAGCAGTGTGGACAGGTTAGTAGTGTGGACAGGTTGGGCATTAAGGTTAGCAGTGTGGACAGGTTAGCAGTGTGGACAGGTTAGGCATTAAGGTTAGCAGTGTGGACAGGTTAGGCATTAAGGTTAGCCGTGTGGACAGGTTAGCAGTGTGGACAGGTTAGGCATTAAGGTTAGCCGGGTGGACAGGTTAACAGTGTGGACAGATTGGGCATTAAGGTTAGCAGTGTGGACAGGGTTAGCAGTATGGACAGGTTAGCAGTCTGGACAGGTTGGGCATTAAGGTTAGCAGTGTGGACAGGGTTAGCAGTGTGGACAGGTTAGCAGTGTGGACAGGTTGGGCATTAAGGTTAGCAGTGTGGACAGGTTAGCAGTGTGGACAGGTTAGCAGTGTGGACAGATTGGGCATTAAGGTTAGCAGTGTGGACAGGTTGGGCATTAAGGTTAGCAGTGTGGACAGGTTAGGCATTAAGGTTAGCAGTGTGGACAGATTGGGCATTAAGGTTAGCAGTATGGACAGGTTAGCAGTGTGGACAGGTTAGCAATGTGGACAGGTTAGCAGTGTGGACAGGTTGGGCATTAAGGTTAGCAGTGTGGACAGGTTAGCAGTGTGGACAGGTTAGCAGTGTGGACAGGTTGGGCATTAAGGTTAGCATTGTGGCAGTTTAGGCATTAAGGTTAGCCGTGTGGACAGGTTAGCAGTGTGGAAAGATTGGGCATTAAGGTTAGCAGTGTGGACAGGTTAGGCATTAAGGTTAGCAGTGTGGACAGATTGGGCATTAAGGTTAGCAGTATGGACAGGTTAGCAGTGTGGACAGGTTGGCATTAAGGTTAGCAGTGTGGACAGGTTAGCATTGTGGACAGGTTAGCAGTGTGGACAGGTTAGCAGTGTGGACAGGTTGGGCATTAAGGTTATCAGTGTGGACAGGTTAGCAGTGTGGACAGGTTGGGCATTAAGGTTAGCAGTGTGGACAGGTTAGCAGTGTGGACAGGTTAGCAGTGTGGACATGTTGGCGTTAAGGTTAGCAATGTGGACAGGTTAGGCATTAAGGTTAGCAGTGTGGACAGGTTGGCAGTGTGGACAGATTGGGCATTAAGGTTAGCAGTGTGGACAGGTTAGCAGTGTGGACAGATTGGGCATTAATATTAGCAGTGTGGACAGGTTGGGCATTAAGGTTAGCAGTGTGGAAAGGTTAGGCATTAAGGTTAGCTGTGTGGACAGATTGGGCATTAAGGTTAGCAGTATGGACAGGTTAGCAGTGTGGACAGGTTAGCAGTGTGGACAGGTTGGGCATTAAGGTTAGCAGTGTGGACAGGTTAGCAGTGTGGACAGGTTGGGCATTAAGGTTAGCAATGTGGACAGGTTAGCAGTGTGGACAGGTTAGCAGTGTGGACAGGTTAGCAGTGTGGACAGGTTGGGCATTAAGGTTAGCAGTGTGGACAGGTTGGCAGTGTGGACAGGTTAGCAGTGTGGACAGGTTGGGCATTAAGGTTAGCAGTGTGGACAGGGTTAGCAGTGTGGACAGGTTAGCAGTGTGGACAGGTTGGGCATTAAGGTTAGCAGTGTGGACAGGTTGGGCATTAAGGTTAGCAATGTGGACAGGTTAGCAGTGTGGACAGGTTAGCAGTGTTGGCAGGTTAGTAATGTGGACAGGTTAGCAGTGTGGGCAGGTTGGGCATTAAGGTTAGCAGTGTGGACAGGTTGGGCATTACGGTTAGCAGTGTGGACAGGTTAGCAGTGTGGACAGGTTAGCAGTGTGGACAGGTTGGGCATTAAGGTTAGCAGTGTGGACAGGTTGGGCATTGAAGTTAGCAGTGTGGACAGCTTAGCAGTGTGGACAGATTGGGCATTGAGGTTAGCAGTGTGGACAGGTTAGGCATTAAGGTTAGCAGTAAGGACAGTTTAGGCATTAAGGTTAGCCGTGTGGACAGGTTAGCAGTGTGGACAGATTGGGCATTAAGGTTAGCCGTGTGGACAGGTTAGCAGTGTGGAAAGATTGGGCATTAAGGTTAGCAGTGTGGACAGGTTAGGCATTAAGGTTAGCAGTGTGGACAGATTGGGCATTAAGGTTAGCAGTATGGACAGGTTAGCAGTGTGGACAGGTTGGGCATTAAGGTTAGCAGTGTGGACAGGTTAGCAGTGTGGACAGGTTAGCAGTGTGGACAGGGTTAGCAGTATGGACAGGTTAGCAGTCTGGACAGGTTGGGCATTAAGGTTAGCAGTGTGGACAGGGTTAGCAGTGTGGACAGGTTAGCAGTGTGGACAGGTTGGGCATTAAGGTTAGCAGTGTGGACAGGTTAGCAGTGTGGACAGGTTAGCAGTGTGGACAGATTGGGCATTAAGGTTAGCAGTGTGGACAGGTTGGGCATTAAGGTTAGCAGTGTGGACAGGTTAGGCATTAAGGTTAGCAGTGTGGACAGATTGGGCATTAAGGTTAGCAGTATGGACAGGTTAGCAGTGTGGACAGGTTAGCAATGTGGACAGGTTAGCAGTGTGGACAGGTTGGGCATTAAGGTTAGCAGTGTGGACAGGTTAGCAGTGTGGACAGGTTAGCAGTGTGGACAGGTTGGGCATTAAGGTTAGCATTGTGGCAGTTTAGGCATTAAGGTTAGCCGTGTGGACAGGTTAGCAGTGTGGAAAGATTGGGCATTAAGGTTAGCAGTGTGGACAGGTTAGGCATTAAGGTTAGCAGTGTGGACAGATTGGGCATTAAGGTTAGCAGTGTGGACAGGTTAGCAGTGTGGACAGGTTGGGCATTAAGGTTAGCAGTGAGGACAGGTTGGGCATTAAGGTTAGCCGGGTGGACAGGTTAACAGTGTGGACAGATTGGGCATTAAGGTTAGCAGTGTGGACAGGGTTAGCAGTATGGACAGGTTAGCAGTCTGGACAGGTTGGGCATTAAGGTTAGCAGTGTGGACAGGGTTAGCAGTGTGGACAGGTTAGCAGTGTGGACAGGTTGGGCATTAAGGTTAGCAGTGTGGACAGGTTAGCAGTGTGGACAGGTTAGCAGTGTGGACAGATTGGGCATTAAGGTTAGCAGTGTGGACACGTTGGGCATTAAGGTTAGCAGTGTGGACAGGTTAGGCATTAAGGTTAGCAGTGTGGACAGATTGGGCATTAAGGTTAGCAGTATGGACAGGTTAGCAGTGTGGACAGGTTAGCAATGTGGACAGGTTAGCAGTGTGGACAGGTTGGGCATTAAGGTTAGCAGTGTGGACAGGTTAGCAGTGTGGACAGGTTAGCAGTGTGGACAGGTTGGGCATTAAGGTTAGCATTGTGGCAGTTTAGGCATTAAGATTAGCTGTGTGGACAGGTTAGCAGTGTGGAAAGATTGGGCATTAAGGTTAGCAGTGTGGACAGGTTAGGCATTAAGGTTAGCAGTGTGGACAGATTGGGCATTAAGGTTAGCAGTGTGGACAGGTTAGCAGTGTGGACAGGTTGGGCATTAAGGTTAGCAGTGAGGACAGGTTGGGCATTGAGGTTAGCAGTGTGGACAGGTTAGCAGTGTGGGCAGGTTGGGCATTGAGGTTAGCAGTGTGGACAGGTTAGCAGTGTGGACAGGTTGGGCATTAAGGTTAGCAGTGTGGACAGGTTAGCAGTGTGGACAGGTTGGGCATTAAGGTTAGCAGTGTGGACAGGTTAGTAGTGTGGACAGGTTGGGCATTAAGGTTAGCAGTGTGGACAGGTTAGCAGTGTGGACAGGTTAGGCATTAAGGTTAGCAGTGTGGACAGGTTAGGCATTAAGGTTAGCCGTGTGGACAGGTTAGCAGTGTGGACAGGTTAGGCATTAAGGTTAGCCGGGTGGACAGGTTAACAGTGTGGACAGATTGGGCATTAAGGTTAGCAGTGTGGACAGGGTTAGCAGTATGGACAGGTTAGCAGTCTGGACAGGTTGGGCATTAAGGTTAGCAGTGTGGACAGGGTTAGCAGTGTGGACAGGTTAGCAGTGTGGACAGGTTGGGCATTAAGGTTAGCAGTGTGGACAGGTTAGCAGTGTGGACAGGTTAGCAGTGTGGACAGATTGGGCATTAAGGTTAGCAGTGTGGACAGGTTGGGCATTAAGGTTAGCAGTGTGGACAGGTTAGGCATTAAGGTTAGCAGTGTGGACAGATTGGGCATTAAGGTTAGCAGTATGGACAGGTTAGCAGTGTGGACAGGTTAGCAATGTGGACAGGTTAGCAGTGTGGACAGGTTGGGCATTAAGGTTAGCAGTGTGGACAGGTTAGCAGTGTGGACAGGTTAGCAGTGTGGACAGGTTGGGCATTAAGGTTAGCATTGTGGCAGTTTAGGCATTAAGGTTAGCCGTGTGGACAGGTTAGCAGTGTGGAAAGATTGGGCATTAAGGTTAGCAGTGTGGACAGGTTGGGCATTAAGGTTAGCAGTGTGGACAGATTGGGCATTAAGGTTAGCAGTATGGACAGGTTAGCAGTGTGGACAGGTTGGCATTAAGGTTAGCAGTGTGGACAGGTTAGCATTGTGGACAGGTTAGCAGTGTGGACAGGTTAGCAGTGTGGACAGGTTGGGCATTAAGGTTATCAGTGTGGACAGGTTAGCAGTGTGGACAGGTTGGGCATTAAGGTTAGCAGTGTGGACAGGTTAGCAGTGTGGACAGGTTAGCAGTGTGGACATGTTGGCGTTAAGGTTAGCAATGTGGACAGGTTAGGCATTAAGGTTAGCAGTGTGGACAGGTTGGCAGTGTGGACAGATTGGGCATTAAGGTTAGCAGTGTGGACAGGTTAGCAGTGTGGACAGATTGGGCATTAATATTAGCAGTGTGGACAGGTTGGGCATTAAGGTTAGCAGTGTGGAAAGGTTAGGCATTAAGGTTAGCTGTGTGGACAGATTGGGCATTAAGGTTAGCAGTATGGACAGGTTAGCAGTGTGGACAGGTTAGCAGTGTGGACAGGTTGGGCATTAAGGTTAGCAGTGTGGACAGGTTAGCAGTGTGGACAGGTTGGGCATTAAGGTTAGCAATGTGGACAGGTTAGCAGTGTGGACAGGTTAGCAGTGTGGACAGGTTAGCAGTGTGGACAGGTTGGGCATTAAGGTTAGCAGTGTGGACAGGTTGGCAGTGTGGACAGGTTAGCAGTGTGGACAGGTTGGGCATTAAGGTTAGCAGTGTGGACAGGGTTAGCAGTGTGGACAGGTTAGCAGTGTGGACAGGTTGGGCATTAAGGTTAGCAGTGTGGACAGGTTGGGCATTAAGGTTAGCAATGTGGACAGGTTAGCAGTGTGGACAGGTTAGCAGTGTTGGCAGGTTAGTAATGTGGACAGGTTAGCAGTGTGGGCAGGTTGGGCATTAAGGTTAGCAGTGTGGACAGGTTGGGCATTACGGTTAGCAGTGTGGACAGGTTAGCAGTGTGGACAGGTTAGCAGTGTGGACAGGTTGGGCATTAAGGTTAGCAGTGTGGACAGGTTGGGCATTGAAGTTAGCAGTGTGGACAGCTTAGCAGTGTGGACAGATTGGGCATTGAGGTTAGCAGTGTGGACAGGTTAGGCATTAAGGTTAGCAGTAAGGACAGTTTAGGCATTAAGGTTAGCCGTGTGGACAGGTTAGCAGTGTGGACAGATTGGGCATTAAGGTTAGCCGTGTGGACAGGTTAGCAGTGTGGAAAGATTGGGCATTAAGGTTAGCAGTGTGGACAGGTTAGGCATTAAGGTTAGCAGTGTGGACAGATTACAGTGTGGACAGATTGGGCATTAAGGTTAGCAGTATGGACAGGTTAGCAGTGTGGACAGGTTGGGCATTAAGGTTAGCAGTGTGGACAGGTTAGCAGTGTGGACAGGTTAGCAGTGTGGACAGGTTAGCAGTGTGGACAGGTTGGGCATTAAGGTTATCAGTGTGGACAGGTTAGCAGTGTGGACAGGTTAGCAGTGTGGACAGGTTAGCAGTGTGGACAGGTTGGGCATTAAGGTTATCAGTGTGGACAGGTTAGCAGTGTGGACAGGTTGGGCATTAAGGTTAGCAGTGTGGACAGGTTAGCAGTGTGGACAGGTTAGCAGTATGGACAGGTTGCGGTTAAGGTTAGCAATGTGGACAGGTTAGGCATTAAGGTTAGCAGTGTGGACAGGTTGGCAGTGTGGACAAATTGGGCATTAAGGTTAGCAGTGTGGACAGGTTAGCAGTGTGGACAGGTTAGCAGTGTGGACAGATTGGGCATTAAGGTTAGCCGTGTGGACAGATTGGGCATTAAGGTTAGCAGTGTGGACAGGTTAGCAGTGTGGACAGCTTAGCAGTGTGGACAGGTTAGCAGTGTGGACAGGTTGGGCATTAAGGTTAGCAGTGTGGACAGGTTAGCAGTGTGGACAGGTTGGGCATTAAGGTTAGCAATGTGGACAGGTTAGCAGTGTGGACAGGTTAGCAGTGTGGACAGGTTAGCAGTGTGGACAGGTTGGGCATTAAGGTTAGCAGTGTGGACAGGTTGGCAGTGTGGACAGGTTAGCAGTGTGGACAGGTTGGGCATTAAGGTTAGCAGTGTGGACAGGTTAGCAGTGTGGACAGGTTAGCAGTGTGGACAGGTTAGCGTTAAGGTTAGCAATGTGGACAGGTTAGGCATTAAGGTTAGCAGTGTGGACAGGTTGGCAGTGTGGACAAATTGGGCATTAAGGTTAGCAGTGTGGACAGGTTAGCAGTGTGGACAGGTTAGCAGTGTGGACTGATTGGGCATTAAGGTTAGCAGTGTGGACAGGTTGGTCATTAAGGTTAGCCGTGTGGACAGATTGGGCATTAAGGTTAGCAGTGTGGACAGGTTAGCAGTGTGGACAGGTTAGCAGTGTGGACAGGTTAGCAGTGTGGACAGGTTGGGCATTAAGGTTAGCAGTGTGGACAGGTTAGCAGTGTGGACAGGTTGGGCATTAAGGTTAGCAATGTGGACAGGTTAGCAGTGTGGACAGGTTAGCAGTGTGGACAGGTTAGCAGTGTGGACAGGTTGGGCATTAAGGTTAGCAGTGTGGACAGGTTGGCAGTGTGGACAGGTTAGCAGTGTGGACAGGTTGGGCATTAAGGTTAGCAGTGTGGACAGGTTAGCAGTGTGGACAGGTTAGCAGTGTGGACAGGTTGGGCATTAAGGTTAGCAATGTGGACAGGTTAGGCATTAAGGTTAGCAGTGTGGACAGATTGGGCATTAAGGTTAGCAGTATGGACAGGTTAGCAGTGTGGACAGGTTAGGCATTAAGGTTAGCCGTGTGGACAGGTTAGCAGTGTGGACAGATTGGGCATTAAGGTTAGCAGTGTGGACAGGTTAGCAGTGTGGACAGGTTAGCAGTGTGGACAGGTTGGGCATTAAGGTTAGCAGTGTGGCAGTTTAGGCATTAAGGTTAGCCGTGTGGACAGGTTGGCAGTGTGGACAGATTTGGCATTAAGGTTAGCAGTGTGGACAGGTTAGCAGTGTGGACAGGTTAGCAGTGTGGACAGATTGGGCATTAAGGTTAGCAGTGTGGACAGGTTAGCAGTGTGGACAGGTTAGCAGTGTGGACAGATTGGGCATTAAGGTTAGCAGTGTGGACAGGTTAGGCATTAAGTTTAGCAGTGTGGACAGATTACAGTGTGGACAGATTGGGCATTAAGGTTAGCAGTATGGAAAGGTTAGCAGTGTGGACAGGTTGGGGATTAAGGTTAGCAGTGTGGACAGGTTAGCAGTGTGGACAGGTTAGCAGTGTGGACAGGTTAGCAGTGTGGACAGGTTAGCAGTGTGGAAGGGTTGGGCATTAAGGTTAGCAGTGTGGACAGATTACAGTGTGGACAGATTGGGCATTAAGGTTAGCAGTATGGACAGGTTAGCAGTGTGGACAGGTTGGGCATTAAGGTTAGCAGTGTGGACAGGTTGGGCATTAAGGTTAGCCGTGTGGACAGATTGGGCATTAAGGTTAGCAGTGTGGACAGGTTAGCAGTGTGGACAGCTTAGCAGTGTGGACAGGTTAGCAGTGTGGACAGGTTGGGCATTAAGGTTAGCAGTGTGGACAGGTTAGCAGTGTGGACAGGTTGGGCATTAAGGTTAGCAATGTGGACAGGTTAGCATTGTGGACAGGTTAGCAGTGTGGACAGGTTAGCAGTGTGGACAGGTTGGGCATTAAGGTTAGCAGTGTGGACAGGTTGGCAGTGTGGACAGGTTAGCAGTGTGGACAGGTTGGGCATTAAGGTTAGCAGTGTGGACAGGTTAGCAGTGTGGACAGGTTAGCGTTAAGGTTAGCAATGTGGACAGGTTAGGCATTAAGGTTAGCAGTGTGGACAGGTTGGCAGTGTGGACAAATTGGGCATTAAGGTTAGCAGTGTGGACAGGTTAGCAGTGTGGACAGGTTAGCAGTGTGGACTGATTGGGCATTAAGGTTAGCAGTGTGGACAGGTTGGTCATTAAGGTTAGCCGTGTGGACAGATTGGGCATTAAGGTTAGCAGTGTGGACAGGTTAGCAGTGTGGACAGGTTAGCAGTGTGGACAGGTTAGCAGTGTGGACAGGTTGGGCATTAAGGTTAGCAGTGTGGACAGGTTAGCAGTGTGGACAGGTTGGGCATTAAGGTTAGCAATGTGGACAGGTTAGCAGTGTGGACAGGTTAGCAGTGTGGACAGGTTAGCAGTGTGGACAGGTTGGGCATTAAGGTTAGCAGTGTGGACAGGTTGGCAGTGTGGACAGGTTAGCAGTGTGGACAGGTTGGGCATTAAGGTTAGCAGTGTGGACAGGGTTAGCAGTGTGGACAGGTTAGCAGTGTGGACAGGTTGGGCATTAAGGTTAGCAGTGTGGACAGGTTGGGCATTAAGGTTAGCAATGTGGACAGGTTAGCAGTGTGGACAGGTTAGCAGTGTTGGCAGGTTAGTAATGTGGACAGGTTAGCAGTGTGGGCAGGTTGGGCATTAAGGTTAGCAGTGTGGACAGGTTAGCAGTGTGGACAGGTTAGCAGTGTGGACAGGTTAGCAGTGTGGACAGGTTGGGCATTAAGGTTAGCAGTGTGGACAGGTTGGGCATTGAGGTTAGCAGTGTGGACAGCTTAGCAGTGTGGACAGATTGGGCATTGAGGTTAGCAGTGTGGACAGGTTAGGCATTAAGGTTAGCAGTAAGGACAGTTTAGGCATTAAGGTTAGCCGTGTGGACAGGTTAGCAGTGTGGACAGATTGGGCATTAAGGTTAGCCGTGTGGACAGGTTAGCAGTGTGGAAAGATTGGGCATTAAGGTTAGCAGTGTGGACAGGTTAGGCATTAAGGTTAGCAGTGTGGACAGATTACAGTGTGGACAGATTGGGCATTAAGGTTAGCAGTATGGACAGGTTAGCAGTGTGGACAGGTTGGGCATTAAGGTTAGCAGTGTGGACAGGTTAGCAGTGTGGACAGGTTAGCAGTGTGGACAGGTTAGCAGTGTGGACAGGTTGGGCATTAAGGTTATCAGTGTGGACAGGTTAGCAGTGTGGACAGGTTAGCAGTGTGGACAGGTTAGCAGTGTGGACAGGTTGGGCATTAAGGTTATCAGTGTGGACAGGTTAGCAGTGTGGACAGGTTGGGCATTAAGGTTAGCAGTGTGGACAGGTTGGGCATTAAGGTTAGCCGTGTGGACAGATTGGGCATTAAGGTTAGCAGTGTGGACAGGTTAGCAGTGTGGACAGCTTAGCAGTGTGGACAGGTTAGCAGTGTGGACAGGTTGGGCATTAAGGTTAGCAGTGTGGACAGGTTAGCAGTGTGGACAGGTTGGGCATTAAGGTTAGCATAGTGGACAGGTTAGCATTGTGGACAGGTTAGCAGTGTGGACAGGTTAGCAGTGTGGACAGGTTGGGCATTAAGGTTAGCAGTGTGGACAGGTTGGCAGTGTGGACAGGTTAGCAGTGTGGACAGGTTGGGCATTAAGGTTAGCAGTGTGGACAGGTTAGCAGTGTGGACAGGTTAGCGTTAAGGTTAGCAATGTGGACAGGTTAGGCATTAAGGTTAGCAGTGTGGACAGGTTGGCAGTGTGGACAAATTGGGCATTAAGGTTAGCAGTGTGGACAGGTTAGCAGTGTGGACAGGTTAGCAGTGTGGACTGATTGGGCATTAAGGTTAGCAGTGTGGACAGGTTGGTCATTAAGGTTAGCCGTGTGGACAGATTGGGCATTAAGGTTAGCAGTGTGGACAGGTTAGCAGTGTGGACAGGTTAGCAGTGTGGACAGGTTAGCAGTGTGGACAGGTTGGGCATTAAGGTTAGCAGTGTGGACAGGTTAGCAGTGTGGACAGGTTGGGCATTAAGGTTAGCAATGTGGACATGTTAGCAGTGTGGACAGGTTAGCAGTGTGGACAGGTTAGCAGTGTGGACAGGTTGGGCATTAAGGTTAGCAGTGTGGACAGGTTGGCAGTGTGGACAGGTTAGCAGTGTGGACAGGTTGGGCATTAAGGTTAGCAGTGTGGACAGGTTAGCAGTGTGGACAGGTTAGCAGTGTGGACAGGTTGGGCATTAAGGTTAGCAATGTGGACAGGTTAGGCATTAAGGTTAGCAGTGTGGACAGATTGGGCATTAAGGTTAGCAGTATGGACAGGTTAGCAGTGTGGACAGGTTAGGCATTAAGGTTAGCCGTGTGGACAGGTTAGCAGTGTGGACAGATTGGGCATTAAGGTTAGCAGTGTGGACAGGTTAGCAGTGTGGACAGGTTAGCAGTGTGGACAGGTTGGGCATTAAGGTTAGCTGTGTGGCAGTTTAGGCATTAAGGTTAGCCGTGTGGACAGGTTGGCAGTGTGGACAGATTTGGCATTAAGGTTAGCAGTGTGGACAGGTTAGCAGTGTGGACAGGTTAGCAGTGTGGACAGATTGGGCATTAAGGTTAGCAGTGTGGACAGGTTAGCAGTGTGGACAGGTTAGCAGTGTGGACAGGTTGGGCATTAAGGTTTTCAGTGTGGACAGGTTAGCAGTGTGGACAGGTTAGGCATTAAGTTTAGCAGTGTGGACAGGGTTAGCAGTGTGGACAGGTTAGCAGTGTGGACAGGTTAGCAGTGTGGACAGGTTGGGCATTAAGGTTAGCAGTGTGGACAGGTTGGGCATTGAGGTTAGCAGTGTGGACAGCTTAGCAGTGTGGACAGGTTGGGCATTGAGGTTAGCAGTGTGGACAGCTTAGCAGTGTGGACAGGTTAGCAGTGTGGACAGGTTGGGCATTAAGGTTAATAGTGTGGACAGGTTAGCAGTGTGGACAGGTTGGGCATTAAGGTTAGCAATGTGGACAGGTTAGCAGTGTGGACAGGTTAGCAGTGTGGACAGGTTAGCAGTGTTGACAGGTTGGGCATTAAGGTTAGCAGTGTGGACAGGTTGGCAGTGTGGACAGGTTAGCAGTGTGGACAGGTTGGGCATTAAGGTTAGCAGTGTGGACAGGTTAGCAGTGTGGACAGGTTAGCAGTGTGGACAGGTTAGCGTTAAGGTTAGCAATGTGGACAGGTTAGGCATTAAGGTTAGCAGTGTGGACAGGTTGGCAGTGTGGACAAATTGGGCATTAAGGTTAGCAGTGTTGACAGGTTAGCAGTGTGGACAGGTTAGCAGTGTGGACTGATTGGGCATTAAGGTTAGCAGTGTGGACAGGTTGGGCATTAAGGTTAGCCGTGTGGACAGATTGGGCATTAAGGTTAGCAGTGTGGACAGGTTAGCAGTGTGGACAGGTTAGCAGTGTGGACAGGTTAGCAGTGTGGACAGGTTAGGCATTAAGGTTAGCAGTGTGGACAGGTTAGCAGTGTGGACAGGTTGGGCATTAAGGTTAGCAATGTGGACAGGTTAGCAGTGTGGACAGGTTGGCAGTGTGGACAGGTTAGCAGTGTGGACAGGTTGGGCATTAAGGTTAGCAGTGTGGACAGGTTGGCAGTGTGGACAGGTTAGCAGTGTGGACAGGTTGGGCATTAAGGTTAGCAGTGTGGACAGGGTTAGCAGTGTGGACAGGTTAGCAGTGTGGACAGGTTAGCAGTGTGGACAGGTTGGGCATTAATGTTATCAGTGTGGACAGGTTAGCAGTGTGGACAGGTTGGGCATTAAGGTTAGCAGTGTGGACAGGTTAGCAGTGTGGACAGGTTAGCAGTGTGGACAGGTTGGGCATTAAGGTTAGCAATGTGGACAGGTTAGGCATTAAGGTTAGCAGTGTGGACAGATTGGGCATTAAGGTTAGCAGTATGGACAGGTTAGCAGTGTGGACAGGTTAGGCATTAAGGTTAGCCGTGTGGACAGGTTAGCAGTGTGGACAGATTGGGCATTAAGGTTAGCAGTGTGGACAGGTTAGCAGTGTGGACAGGTTAGCAGTGTGGACAGGTTGGGCATTAAGGTTAGCAGTGTGGCAGTTTAGGCATTAAGGTTAGCCGTGTGGACAGGTTGGCAGTGTGGACAGATTTGGCATTAAGGTTAGCAGTGTGGACAGGTTAGCAGTGTGGACAGGTTAGCAGTGTGGACAGATTGGGCATTAAGGTTAGCAGTGTGGACAGGTTAGCAGTGTGGACAGGTTAGCAGTGTGGACAGATTGGGCATTAAGGTTAGCAGTGTGGACAGGTTAGGCATTAAGTTTAGCAGTGTGGACAGATTACAGTGTGGACAGGTTAGCAGTGTGGACAGGTTGGGCATTAAGGTTAGCAATGTGGACAGGTTAGCAGTGTGGACAGGTTAGCAGTGTGGACAGGTTAGCAGTGTGGACAGGTTGAGCATTAAGGTTAGCAGTGTGGACAGGTTGGCAGTGTGGACAGGTTAGCAGTGTGGACAGGTTGGGCATTAAGGTTAGCAGTGTGGACAGGGTTAGCAGTGTGGACAGGTTAGCAGTGTGGACAGGTTAGCAGTGTGGACAGGTTGGGCATTAAGGTTATCAGTGTGGACAGGTTAGCAGTGTGGACAGGTTGGGCATTAAGGTTAGCAGTGTGGACAGGTTAGCAGTGTGGACAGGTTAGCAGTGTGGACAGGTTGGGCATTAAGGTTAGCAGTGTGGACAGATTGGGCATTAAGGTTAGCAGTATGGACAGGTTAGCAGTGTGGACAGGTTAGGCATTAAGGTTAGCCGTGTGGACAGGTTAGCAGTGTGGACAGATTGGGCATTAAGGTTAGCAGTGTGGACAGGTTAGCAGTGTGGACAGGTTAGCAGTGTGGACAGGTTGGGCATTAAGGTTAGCAGTGTGGCAGTTTAGGCATTAAGGTTAGCCGTGTGGACAGGTTGGCAGTGTGGACAGATTTGGCATTAAGGTTAGCAGTGTGGACAGGTTAGCAGTGTGGACAGATTGGGCATTAAGGTTAGCAGTGTGGACAGGTTAGCAGTGTGGACAGGTTAGCAGTGTGGACAGATTGGGCATTAAGGTTAGCAGTGTGGACAGGTTAGCAGTGTGGACAGGTTGGGGATTAAGGTTAGCAGTGTGGACAGGTTAGCAGTGTGGACAGGTTAGCAGTGTGGACAGGTTGGGCATTAAGGTTTTCAGTGTGGACAGGTTAGCAGTGTGGACAGGTTGGGCATTGAGTTTAGCAGTGTGGACAGGTTAGCAGTGTGGACAGGTTAGCAGTGTGGACAGGTTGGTGTTAAGGTTAGCAATGTGGACAGGTTGGGCATTAAGGTTAGCAGTGTGGACAGGGTTAGCAGTGTGGACAGGTTAGCAGTGTGGACAGGTTGGGCATTAAGGTTAGCAGTGTGGACAGGTTGGGCATTAAGGTTAGCAATGTGGACAGGTTAGCAGTGTGGACAGGTTAGCAGTGTTGGCAGGTTAGTAATGTGGACAGGTTAGCAGTGTGGGCAGGTTGGGCATTAAGGTTAGCAGTGTGGACAGGTTGGGCATTACGGTTAGCAGTGTGGACAGGTTAGCAGTGTGGACAGGTTAGCAGTGTGGACAGGTTGGGCATTAAGGTTAGCAGTGTGGACAGGTTGGGCATTGAGGTTAGCAGTGTGGACAGCTTAGCAGTGTGGACAGGTTGGGCATTGAGGTTAGCAGTGTGGACAGCTTAGCAGTGTGGACAGGTTAGCAGTGTGGTTAGCAGTGTGGACAGCTTAGCAGTGTGGACAGGTTGGGCATTAAGGTTAGCAGTGTGGACAGGTTGGCAGTGTGGACAAATTGGGCATTAAGGTTAGCAGTGTGGACAGGTTAGCAGTGTGGACAGGTTAGCAGTGTGGACAGATTGGGCATTAAGGTTAGCAGTGTGGACAGGTTGGGCATTAAGGTTAGCCGTGTGGACAGATTGGGCATTAAGGTTAGCAGTGTGGACAGGTTAGCAGTGTGGACAGCTTTGCAGTGTGGACAGGTTAGCAGTGTGGACAGGTTGGGCATTAAGGTTAGCAGTGTGGACAGGTTAGCAGTGTGGACAGGTTGGGCATTAAGGTTAGCAATGTGGACAGGTTAGCAGTGTGGACAGGTTAGCAGTGTGGACAGGTTAGCAGTGTTGACAGGTTGGGCATTAAGGTTAGCAGTGTGGACAGGTTGGCAGTGTGGACAGGTTAGCAGTGTGGACAGGTTGGGCATTAAGGTTAGCAGTGTGGACAGGTTAGCAGTGTGGACAGGTTAGCAGTGTGGACAGGTTAGCGTTAAGGTTAGCAATGTGGACAGGTTAGGCATTAAGGTTAGCAGTGTGGACAGGTTGGCAGTGTGGACAAATTGGGCATTAAGGTTAGCAGTGTTGACAGGTTAGCAGTGTGGACAGGTTAGCAGTGTGGACTGATTGGGCATTAAGGTTAGCAGTGTGGACAGGTTGGGCATTAAGGTTAGCCGTGTGGACAGATTGGGCATTAAGGTTAGCAGTGTGGACAGGTTAGCAGTGTGGACAGGTTAGCAGTGTGGACAGGTTAGCAGTGTGGACAGGTTAGGCATTAAGGTTAGCAGTGTGGACAGGTTAGCAGTGTGGACAGGTTGGGCATTAAGGTTAGCAATGTGGACAGGTTAGCAGTGTGGACAGGTTAGCAGTGTGGACAGGTTAGCAGTGTGGACAGGTTGGGCATTAAGGTTAGCAGTGTGGACAGGTTGGCAGTGTGGACAGGTTAGCAGTGTGGACAGGTTGGGCATTAAGGTTAGCAGTGTGGACAGGGTTAGCAGTGTGGACAGGTTAGCAGTGTGGACAGGTTAGCAGTGTGGACAGGTTGGGCATTAATGTTATCAGTGTGGACAGGTTAGCAGTGTGGACAGGTTGGGCATTAAGGTTAGCAGTGTGGACAGGTTAGCAGTGTGGACAGGTTAGCAGTGTGGACAGGTTGGGCATTAAGGTTAGCAATGTGGACAGGTTAGGCATTAAGGTTAGCAGTGTGGACAGATTGGGCATTAAGGTTAGCAGTATGGACAGGTTAGCAGTGTGGACAGGTTAGGCATTAAGGTTAGCCGTGTGGACAGTTTAGCAGTGTGGACAGATTGGGCATTAAGGTTAGCAGTGTGGACAGGTTAGCAGTGTGGACAGGTTAGCAGTGTGGACAGGTTGGGCATTAAGGTTAGCAGTGTGGCAGTTTAGGCATTAAGGTTAGCCGTGTGGACAGGTTGGCAGTGTGGACAGATTTGGCATTAAGGTTAGCAGTGTGGACAGGTTAGCAGTGTGGACAGGTTAGCAGTGTGGACAGATTGGGCATTAAGGTTAGCAGTGTGGACAGGTTAGCAGTGTGGACAGGTTAGCAGTGTGGACAGATTGGGCATTAAGGTTAGCAGTGTGGACAGGTTAGGCATTAAGTTTAGCAGTGTGGACAGATTACAGTGTGGACAGATTGGGCATTAAGGTTAGCAGTATGGACAGGTTAGCCGTGTGGACAGGTTGGGCATTAAGGTTAGCAGTGTGGACAGGTTAGCAGTGTGGACAGGTTAGCAGTGTGGACAGGTTGGGCATTAAGGTTATCAGTGTGGACAGGTTAGCAGTGTGGACAGGTTGGGCATTGAGGTTAGCAGTGTGGACAGGTTAGCAGTGTGGACAGGTTAGCAGTGTGGACAGGTTGGTGTTAAGGTTAGCAATGTGGACAGGTTGGGCATTAAGGTTAGCAGTGTGGACAGGGTTAGCAGTGTGGACAGGTTAGCAGTGTGGACAGGTTGGGCATTAAGGTTAGCAGTGTGGACAGGTTGGGCATTAAGGTTAGCAATGTGGACAGGTTAGCAGTGTGGACAGGTTAGCAGTGTTGGCAGGTTAGTAATGTGGACTGGTTAGCAGTGTGGGCAGGTTGGGCATTAAGGTTAGCAGTGTGGACAGGTTGGGCATTACGGTTAGCAGTGTGGACAGGTTAGCAGTGTGGACAGGTTAGCAGTGTGGACAGGTTGGGCATTAAGGTTAGCAGTGTGGACAGGTTGGGCATTGAGGTTAGCAGTGTGGACAGCTTAGCAGTGTGGACAGGTTGGGCATTGAGGTTAGCAGTGTGGACAGGTTAGGCATTAAGGTTAGCAGTAAGGACAGTTTAGGCATTAAGGTTAGCCGTGTGGACAGGTTAGCAGTGTGGACAGATTGGGCATTAAGGTTAGCCGTGTGGACAGGTTAGCAGTGTGGAAAGATTGGGCATTAAGGTTAGCAGTGTGGACAGGTTGGGCATTAAGGGTAGCAGTGTGGACAGGTTAGGCATTAAGGTTAGCAGTGTGGACAGATTACAGTGTGGACAGATTGGGCATTAAGGTTAGCAGTATGGACAGGTTAGCAGTGTGGACAGGTTGGGCATTAAGGTTAGCAGTGTGGACAGGTTATTAGTGTGGACAGGTTAGCAGTGTGGACAGGTTGGGCATTAAGGTTATCAGTGTGGACAGGTTAGCAGTGTGGACAGGTTAGCAGTGTGGACAGGTTAGCAGTGTGGACAGGTTGGGCATTAAGGTTAGCAGTGTGGACAGGTTAGCAGTGTGGACAGGTTGGGCATTAAGGTTAGCAGTGTGGACAGGTTAGCAGTGTGGACAGGTTAGCAGTGTGGACAGGTTGGCGTTAAGGTTAGCAATGTGGACAGGTTAGGCATTAAGGTTAGAAGTGTGGACAGGTTGGCAGTGTGGACAAATTGGGCATTAAGGTTAGCAGTGTGGACAGGTTAGCAGTGTGGACAGGTTAGCAGTGTGGACAGATTGGGCATTAAGGTTAGCAGTGTGGACAGGTTGGGCATTAAGGTTAGCCGTGTGGACAGATTGGGTATTAAGGTTAGCAGTGTGGACAGGTTAGCAGTGTGGACAGGTTAGCAGTGTGGACAGGTTAGCAGTGTGGACAGGTTGGGCATTAAGGTTAGCAGTGTGGACAGGTTAGCAGTGTGGACAGGTTGGGCATTAAGGTTAGCAATGTGGACAGGTTAGCAGTGTGGACAGGTTAGCAGTGTGGACAGTTTGGGCATTAAGGTTAGCAGTGTGGACAGGTTGGCAGTGTGGACAGGTTAGCAGTGTGGACAGGTTGGGCATTAAGGTTAGCAGTGTGGACAGGTTAGCAGTGTGGACAGGTTAGCAGTGTGGACAGGTTGGCGTTAAGGTTAGCAATGTGGACAGGTTAGGCATTAAGGTTAGCAGTGTGGACAGGTTGGCAGTGTGGACAGGTTAGCAGTGTGGACAGGTTGGCATTAAGGTTAGCAGTGTGGACAGGGTTAGCAGTGTGGACAGGTTAGCAGTGTGGACAGGTTAGCAGTGTGGACAGGTTGGGCATTAAGGTTATCAGTGTGGACAGGTTAGCAGTGTGGACAGGTTGGGCATTAAGTTTAGCAGTGTGGACAGGTTAGCAGTGTGGACAGGTTGGCAGTGTGGACAGGTTGGGCATTAAGGTTAGCAATGTGGACAGGTTAGGCATTAAGGTTAGCAGTGTGGACAGGTTGGCAGTGTGGACAGATTGGGCATTAAGGTTAGCAGTGTGGACAGGTTAGCAGTGTGGACAGATTGGGCATTAAGGTTAGCAGTGTGGACAGGTGAGGCATTAAGTTTAGCCGTGTGGACAGCTTAGCAGTGTGGAAAGGTTAGCAGTGTGGACAGGTTAGCAGTGTGGAAAGATTGGGCATTAAGGTTAGCAGTGTGGACAGCTTAGCAGTGTGGAAAGGTTAGCAGTGTGGACAGGTTGGGCATTAAAGTTAACAGTGTGGACAGGTTAGGCATTAAGGTTAGCAGTGTGGACAGGTTAGGCATTAAGGTTAGCAGTGTGGACAGGTTAGCAGTGTGGAAAGGTTAGCAGTGTGGACAGGTTGGGCATTAAGGTTAGCAGTGTGGACAGGTTAGGCATTAAGGTTAGCCGGGTGGACAGGTTAGCAGTGTGGACAGATTGGGCATTAAGCTTAGCAGTGTGGACAGGGTTAGCAGTATGGACAGGTTTGCAGTCTGGACAGGTTGGCATTAAGGTTAGCAGTGTGGACAGGGTTAGCAGTGTGGACAGGTTAGCAGTGTGGCCTGGTTGGGCATTAATGTTAGCAGTGTGGACAGGTTGGGCATTAAGGTTAGCAATGTGGACAGGTTAGCAGTGTGGACATGTTAGCACTGTGGGCAGGTTAGTAATGTGGACAGGTTAGCAGTGTGGGCAGGTTGGGCATTAAGGTTAGCAGTGTGGACAGGTTAGGCATTACGGTTAGCAGTGTGGACAGGTTAGCAGTGTGGACAGGTTAGCAGTGTGGACAGGTTGGGCATTAAGGTTAGCAGTGTGGACAGGTTGGGCATTGAGGTTAGCAGTGTGGACAGGTTAGCAGTGTGGACAGGTTGGGCATTGAGGTTGCAGTGTGGACAGGCTAGCAGTGTGGACAGGTTGGGCATTAAGGTTAGCAGTGTGGACAGTTTAGCAGTGTGGACAGGTTAGCAGTGTGGACAGGTTGGGCATTAAGGTTAGCAGTGTGGACAGGTTAGGCATTAAGGTTAGCAGTGTGGACAGGTTAGGCATTAAGGTTAGCCGTGTGGACAGATTGGCAGTGTTGACAGATTGGGCATTAAGGTTAGCAGTGTGGACAGGTTAGCAGTGTGGACAGGTTGGGCATTAAGGTTAGCAGTGTGGACAGGTTGGGCATTGAGGTTAGCAGTGTGGACAGGTTAGCAGTGTGGACAGGTTGGGCATTGAGGTTAGCAGTGTGGACAGGTTAGCAGTGTGGACAGGTTGGGCATTAAGGTTAGCAGTATGGACAGGTTAGCAGTGTGGACAGGTTGGGCATTAAGGTTAGCAGTGTGGACAGGTTAGCAGTGTGGACAGGTTGGGCATTAAGGTTAGCAGTGTGGACAGGTTAGCAGTGTGGACAGGTTAGGCATTAAGGTTAGCAGTGTGGACAGGTTAGGCATTAAGGTTAGCCGTGTGGACAGGTTAGCAGTGTGGACAGATTGGGCATTAAGGTTAGCAGTGTGGACAGGTTAGCAGTGTGGACAGGTTAGGAGTGTGGACAGGTTGGGCATTAAGGTTAGCAGTGTGGACAGGTTAGGCATTAAGTTTAGCAGTGTGAACAGGTTAGCAGTGTGGACAGATTGGGCATTAAGGTTAGCAGTGTGGACAGGTTGGGCATTAAGGTTAGCAGTGTGGACAGGTTAGGCATTAAGGTTAGCAGTGTGGACAGATTGGGCATTAAGGTTAGCAGTATGGACAGGTTAGCAGTGTGGACAGGTTAGCAATGTGGACAGGTTAGCAGTGTGGACAGGTTGGGCATTAAGGTTAGCAGTGTGGACAGGTTAGCAGTGTGGACAGGTTAGCAGTGTGGACAGGTTAGGCATTAAGGTTAGCAGTGTGGACAGGTTAGGCATTAAGGTTAGCAGTGTGGACAGATTACAGTGTGGACAGATTGGGCATTAAGGTTAGCAGTATGGACAGGTTAGCAGTGTGGACAGGTTGGGCATTAAGGTTAGCAGTGTGGACAGGTTAGCAGTGTGGACAGGTTAGCAGTGTGGACAGGTTAGCAGTGTGGACAGGTTGGGCATTAAGGTTATCAGTGTGGACAGGTTAGCAGTGTGGACAGGTTGGGCATTAAGGTTAGCAGTGTGGACAGGTTAGCAGTGTGGACAGGTTAGCAGTGTGGACAGGTTGGCGTTAAGGTTAGCAATGTGGACAGGTTAGGCATTGAGGTTAGCAGTGTGGACAGGTTGGCAGTGTGGACAGATTGGGCATTAAGGTTAGCAGTGTGGACAGGTTAGCAGTGTGGACAGGTTAGCAGTGTGGACAGATTGGGCATTAAGGTTAGCAGTGTGGACAGGTTGGGCATTAAGGTTAGCAGTGTGGAAAGGTTAGGCATTAAGGTTAGCCGTGTGGACAGATTGGGCATTAAGGTTAGCAGTATGGACAGGTTAGCAGTGTGGACAGGTTAGCAGTGTGGACAGGTTGGGCATTAAGGTTAGCAGTGTGGACAGGTTAGCAGTGTGGACAGGTTAGCAGTGTGGACAGGTTGGGCATTAAGGTTAGCAGTGTGGAGAGGTTGGCAGTGTGGACAGGTTAGCAGTGTGGACAGGTTGGGCATTAAGGTTAGCAGTGTGGACAGGTTGGGCATTAAGGTTAGCAGTGTGGACAGGTTGGGCATTAAGGTTAGCAATGTGGACAGGTTAGCAGTGTGGACAGGTTAGCAGTGTTGGCAGGTTAGTAATGTGGACAGGTTAGCAGTGTGGGCAGGTTGGGCATTAAGGTTAGCAGTGTGGACAGGTTGGGCATTACGGTTAGCAGTGTGGACAGTTTAGCAGTGTGGACAGGTTAGCAGTGTGGACAGGTTGGGCATTAAGGTTAGCAGTGTGGACAGGTTGGGCATTGAGGTTAGCAGTGTGGACAGCTTAGCAGTGTGGACAGGTAGGGCATTGAGGTTAGCAGTGTGGACAGGTTAGGCATTAAGGTTAGCAGTAAGGAGAGTTTAGGCATTAAGGTTAGCCGTGTGGACAGGTTAGCAGTGTGGACAGATTGGGCATTAAGGTTAGCCGTGTGGACAGGTTAGCAGTGTGGAAAGATTGGGCATTAAGGTTAGCAGTGTGGACAGGTTAGGCATTAAGGTTAGCAGTGTGGACAGACTACAGTGTGGACAGATTGGGCATTAAGGTTAGCAGTATGGACAGGTTAGCAGTGTGGACAGGTTGGGCATTAAGGTTAGCAGTGTGGACAGGTTAGCAGTGTGGACAGGTTAGCAGTTTGGACAGGTTAGCAGTGTGGACAGGTTGGGCATTAAGGTTATCAGTGTGGACAGGTTAGCAGTGTGGACAGGTTGGGCATTAAGGTTAGCAGTGTGGACAGGTTAGCAGTGTGGACAGGTTAGCAGTGTGGACAGGTTGGCGTTAAGGTTAGCAATGTGGACAGGTTAGGCATTAAGGTTAGCAGTGTGGACAGGTTGGCAGTGTGGACAGGTTAGCAGTGTGGACAGATTGGGCATTAAGGTTAGCAGTGTGGACAGGTTGGGCATTAAGGTTAGCCCTGTGGACAGATTGGGCATTAAGGTTAGCAGTGGGGACAGGTTAGCAGTGTGGACAGGTTAGCAGTGTGGACAGGTTAGCAGTGTGGACAGGTTAAGCATTAAGGTTAGCAGTGTGGACAGGTTAGCAGTGTGGACAGGTTGGCAGTGTGGACAGGTTAGCAGTGTGGACAGGTTAGCAGTGTGGACAGGTTAGGCATTAAGGTTAGCAGTGTGGACAGGTTAGCAGTGTGGACAGGTTGGGCATTAAGGTTAGCAATGTGGACAGGTTAGCAGTGTGGACAGGTTAGCAGTGTGGACAGGTTAGCAGTGTGGACAGGTTGGGCATTAAGGTTAGCAGTGTGGACAGGTTGGCAGTGTGGACAGGTTAGCAGTGTGGACAGGTTGGGCATTAAGGTTAGCAGTGTGGACAGGGTTAGCAGTGTGGACAGGTTAGCAGTGTGGACAGGTTAGCAGTGTGGACAGGTTGGGCATTAATGTTATCAGTGTGGACAGGTTAGCAGTGTGGACAGGTTGGGCATTAAGGTTAGCAGTGTGGACAGGTTAGCAGTGTGGACAGGTTAGCAGTGTGGACAGGTTGGGCATTAAGGTTAGCAATGTGGACAGGTTAGGCATTAAGGTTAGCAGTGTGGACAGATTGGGCATTAAGGTTAGCAGTATGGACAGGTTAGCAGTGTGGACAGGTTAGGCATTAAGGTTAGCCGTGTGGACAGTTTAGCAGTGTGGACAGATTGGGCATTAAGGTTAGCAGTGTGGACAGGTTAGCAGTGTGGACAGGTTAGCAGTGTGGACAGGTTGGGCATTAAGGTTAGCAGTGTGGCAGTTTAGGCATTAAGGTTAGCCGTGTGGACAGGTTGGCAGTGTGGACAGATTTGGCATTAAGGTTAGCAGTGTGGACAGGTTAGCAGTGTGGACAGGTTAGCAGTGTGGACAGATTGGGCATTAAGGTTAGCAGTGTGGACAGGTTAGCAGTGTGGACAGGTTAGCAGTGTGGACAGATTGGGCATTAAGGTTAGCAGTGTGGACAGGTTAGGCATTAAGTTTAGCAGTGTGGACAGATTACAGTGTGGACAGATTGGGCATTAAGGTTAGCAGTATGGACAGGTTAGCCGTGTGGACAGGTTGGGCATTAAGGTTAGCAGTGTGGACAGGTTAGCAGTGTGGACAGGTTAGCAGTGTGGACAGGTTGGGCATTAAGGTTATCAGTGTGGACAGGTTAGCAGTGTGGACAGGTTGGGCATTGAGGTTAGCAGTGTGGACAGGTTAGCAGTGTGGACAGGTTAGCAGTGTGGACAGGTTGGTGTTAAGGTTAGCAATGTGGACAGGTTGGGCATTAAGGTTAGCAGTGTGGACAGGGTTAGCAGTGTGGACAGGTTAGCAGTGTGGACAGGTTGGGCATTAAGGTTAGCAGTGTGGACAGGTTGGGCATTAAGGTTAGCAATGTGGACAGGTTAGCAGTGTGGACAGGTTAGCAGTGTTGGCAGGTTAGTAATGTGGACTGGTTAGCAGTGTGGGCAGGTTGGGCATTAAGGTTAGCAGTGTGGACAGGTTGGGCATTACGGTTAGCAGTGTGGACAGGTTAGCAGTGTGGACAGGTTAGCAGTGTGGACAGGTTGGGCATTAAGGTTAGCAGTGTGGACAGGTTGGGCATTGAGGTTAGCAGTGTGGACAGCTTAGCAGTGTGGACAGGTTGGGCATTGAGGTTAGCAGTGTGGACAGGTTAGGCATTAAGGTTAGCAGTAAGGACAGTTTAGGCATTAAGGTTAGCCGTGTGGACAGGTTAGCAGTGTGGACAGATTGGGCATTAAGGTTAGCCGTGTGGACAGGTTAGCAGTGTGGAAAGATTGGGCATTAAGGTTAGCAGTGTGGACAGGTTGGGCATTAAGGGTAGCAGTGTGGACAGGTTAGGCATTAAGGTTAGCAGTGTGGACAGATTACAGTGTGGACAGATTGGGCATTAAGGTTAGCAGTATGGACAGGTTAGCAGTGTGGACAGGTTGGGCATTAAGGTTAGCAGTGTGGACAGGTTATTAGTGTGGACAGGTTAGCAGTGTGGACAGGTTGGGCATTAAGGTTATCAGTGTGGACAGGTTAGCAGTGTGGACAGGTTAGCAGTGTGGACAGGTTAGCAGTGTGGACAGGTTGGGCATTAAGGTTAGCAGTGTGGACAGGTTAGCAGTGTGGACAGGTTGGGCATTAAGGTTAGCAGTGTGGACAGGTTAGCAGTGTGGACAGGTTAGCAGTGTGGACAGGTTGGCGTTAAGGTTAGCAATGTGGACAGGTTAGGCATTAAGGTTAGAAGTGTGGACAGGTTGGCAGTGTGGACAAATTGGGCATTAAGGTTAGCAGTGTGGACAGGTTAGCAGTGTGGACAGGTTAGCAGTGTGGACAGATTGGGCATTAAGGTTAGCAGTGTGGACAGGTTGGGCATTAAGGTTAGCCGTGTGGACAGATTGGGTATTAAGGTTAGCAGTGTGGACAGGTTAGCAGTGTGGACAGGTTAGCAGTGTGGACAGGTTAGCAGTGTGGACAGGTTGGGCATTAAGGTTAGCAGTGTGGACAGGTTAGCAGTGTGGACAGGTTGGGCATTAAGGTTAGCAATGTGGACAGGTTAGCAGTGTGGACAGGTTAGCAGTGTGGACAGTTTGGGCATTAAGGTTAGCAGTGTGGACAGGTTGGCAGTGTGGACAGGTTAGCAGTGTGGACAGGTTGGGCATTAAGGTTAGCAGTGTGGACAGGTTAGCAGTGTGGACAGGTTAGCAGTGTGGACAGGTTGGCGTTAAGGTTAGCAATGTGGACAGGTTAGGCATTAAGGTTAGCAGTGTGGACAGGTTGGCAGTGTGGACAGGTTAGCAGTGTGGACAGGTTGGCATTAAGGTTAGCAGTGTGGACAGGGTTAGCAGTGTGGACAGGTTAGCAGTGTGGACAGGTTAGCAGTGTGGACAGGTTGGGCATTAAGGTTATCAGTGTGGACAGGTTAGCAGTGTGGACAGGTTGGGCATTAAGTTTAGCAGTGTGGACAGGTTAGCAGTGTGGACAGGTTGGCAGTGTGGACAGGTTGGGCATTAAGGTTAGCAATGTGGACAGGTTAGGCATTAAGGTTAGCAGTGTGGACAGGTTGGCAGTGTGGACAGATTGGGCATTAAGGTTAGCAGTGTGGACAGGTTAGCAGTGTGGACAGATTGGGCATTAAGGTTAGCAGTGTGGACAGGTGAGGCATTAAGTTTAGCCGTGTGGACAGCTTAGCAGTGTGGAAAGGTTAGCAGTGTGGACAGGTTAGCAGTGTGGAAAGATTGGGCATTAAGGTTAGCAGTGTGGACAGCTTAGCAGTGTGGAAAGGTTAGCAGTGTGGACAGGTTGGGCATTAAAGTTAACAGTGTGGACAGGTTAGGCATTAAGGTTAGCAGTGTGGACAGGTTAGGCATTAAGGTTAGCAGTGTGGACAGGTTAGCAGTGTGGAAAGGTTAGCAGTGTGGACAGGTTGGGCATTAAGGTTAGCAGTGTGGACAGGTTAGGCATTAAGGTTAGCCGGGTGGACAGGTTAGCAGTGTGGACAGATTGGGCATTAAGCTTAGCAGTGTGGACAGGGTTAGCAGTATGGACAGGTTTGCAGTCTGGACAGGTTGGGCATTAAGGTTAGCAGTGTGGACAGGGTTAGCAGTGTGGACAGGTTAGCAGTGTGGCCTGGTTGGGCATTAATGTTAGCAGTGTGGACAGGTTGGGCATTAAGGTTAGCAATGTGGACAGGTTAGCAGTGTGGACATGTTAGCACTGTGGGCAGGTTAGTAATGTGGACAGGTTAGCAGTGTGGGCAGGTTGGGCATTAAGGTTAGCAGTGTGGACAGGTTAGGCATTACGGTTAGCAGTGTGGACAGGTTAGCAGTGTGGACAGGTTAGCAGTGTGGACAGGTTGGGCATTAAGGTTAGCAGTGTGGACAGGTTGGGCATTGAGGTTAGCAGTGTGGACAGGTTAGCAGTGTGGACAGGTTGGGCATTGAGGTTGCAGTGTGGACAGGCTAGCAGTGTGGACAGGTTGGGCATTAAGGTTAGCAGTGTGGACAGTTTAGCAGTGTGGACAGGTTAGCAGTGTGGACAGGTTGGGCATTAAGGTTAGCAGTGTGGACAGGTTAGGCATTAAGGTTAGCAGTGTGGACAGGTTAGGCATTAAGGTTAGCCGTGTGGACAGATTGGCAGTGTTGACAGATTGGGCATTAAGGTTAGCAGTGTGGACAGGTTAGCAGTGTGGACAGGTTGGGCATTAAGGTTAGCAGTGTGGACAGGTTGGGCATTGAGGTTAGCAGTGTGGACAGGTTAGCAGTGTGGACAGGTTGGGCATTGAGGTTAGCAGTGTGGACAGGTTAGCAGTGTGGACAGGTTGGGCATTAAGGTTAGCAGTATGGACAGGTTAGCAGTGTGGACAGGTTGGGCATTAAGGTTAGCAGTGTGGACAGGTTAGCAGTGTGGACAGGTTGGGCATTAAGGTTAGCAGTGTGGACAGGTTAGCAGTGTGGACAGGTTAGGCATTAAGGTTAGCAGTGTGGACAGGTTAGGCATTAAGGTTAGCCGTGTGGACAGGTTAGCAGTGTGGACAGATTGGGCATTAAGGTTAGCAGTGTGGACAGGTTAGCAGTGTGGACAGGTTAGGAGTGTGGACAGGTTGGGCATTAAGGTTAGCAGTGTGGACAGGTTAGGCATTAAGTTTAGCAGTGTGAACAAGTTAGCAGTGTGGACAGATTGGGCATTAAGGTTAGCAGTGTGGACAGGTTGGGCATTAAGGTTAGCAGTGTGGACAGGTTAGGCATTAAGGTTAGCAGTGTGGACAGATTGGGCATTAAGGTTAGCAGTATGGACAGGTTAGCAGTGTGGACAGGTTAGCAATGTGGACAGGTTAGCAGTGTGGACAGGTTGGGCATTAAGGTTAGCAGTGTGGACAGGTTAGCAGTGTGGACAGGTTAGCAGTGTGGACAGGTTAGGCATTAAGGTTAGCAGTGTGGACAGGTTAGGCATTAAGGTTAGCAGTGTGGACAGATTACAGTGTGGACAGATTGGGCATTAAGGTTAGCAGTATGGACAGGTTAGCAGTGTGGACAGGTTGGGCATTAAGGTTAGCAGTGTGGACAGGTTAGCAGTGTGGACAGGTTAGCAGTGTGGACAGGTTAGCAGTGTGGACAGGTTGGGCATTAAGGTTATCAGTGTGGACAGGTTAGCAGTGTGGACAGGTTGGGCATTAAGGTTAGCAGTGTGGACAGGTTAGCAGTGTGGACAGGTTAGCAGTGTGGACAGGTTGGCGTTAAGGTTAGCAATGTGGACAGGTTAGGCATTGAGGTTAGCAGTGTGGACAGGTTGGCAGTGTGGACAGATTGGGCATTAAGGTTAGCAGTGTGGACAGGTTAGCAGTGTGGACAGGTTAGCAGTGTGGACAGATTGGGCATTAAGGTTAGCAGTGTGGACAGGTTGGGCATTAAGGTTAGCAGTGTGGAAAGGTTAGGCATTAAGGTTAGCCGTGTGGACAGATTGGGCATTAAGGTTAGCAGTATGGACAGGTTAGCAGTGTGGACAGGTTAGCAGTGTGGACAGGTTGGGCATTAAGGTTAGCAGTGTGGACAGGTTAGCAGTGTGGACAGGTTAGCAGTGTGGACAGGTTGGGCATTAAGGTTAGCAGTGTGGAGAGGTTGGCAGTGTGGACAGGTTAGCAGTGTGGACAGGTTGGGCATTAAGGTTAGCAGTGTGGACAGGTTGGGCATTAAGGTTAGCAGTGTGGACAGGTTGGGCATTAAGGTTAGCAATGTGGACAGGTTAGCAGTGTGGACAGGTTAGCAGTGTTGGCAGGTTAGTAATGTGGACAGGTTAGCAGTGTGGGCAGGTTGGGCATTAAGGTTAGCAGTGTGGACAGGTTGGGCATTACGGTTAGCAGTGTGGACAGTTTAGCAGTGTGGACAGGTTAGCAGTGTGGACAGGTTGGGCATTAAGGTTAGCAGTGTGGACAGGTTGGGCATTGAGGTTAGCAGTGTGGACAGCTTAGCAGTGTGGACAGGTAGGGCATTGAGGTTAGCAGTGTGGACAGGTTAGGCATTAAGGTTAGCAGTAAGGAGAGTTTAGGCATTAAGGTTAGCCGTGTGGACAGGTTAGCAGTGTGGACAGATTGGGCATTAAGGTTAGCCGTGTGGACAGGTTAGCAGTGTGGAAAGATTGGGCATTAAGGTTAGCAGTGTGGACAGGTTAGGCATTAAGGTTAGCAGTGTGGACAGACTACAGTGTGGACAGATTGGGCATTAAGGTTAGCAGTATGGACAGGTTAGCAGTGTGGACAGGTTGGGCATTAAGGTTAGCAGTGTGGACAGGTTAGCAGTGTGGACAGGTTAGCAGTTTGGACAGGTTAGCAGTGTGGACAGGTTGGGCATTAAGGTTATCAGTGTGGACAGGTTAGCAGTGTGGACAGGTTGGGCATTAAGGTTAGCAGTGTGGACAGGTTAGCAGTGTGGACAGGTTAGCAGTGTGGACAGGTTGGCGTTAAGGTTAGCAATGTGGACAGGTTAGGCATTAAGGTTAGCAGTGTGGACAGGTTGGCAGTGTGGACAGGTTAGCAGTGTGGACAGATTGGGCATTAAGGTTAGCAGTTTGGACAGGTTGGGCATTAAGGTTAGCCCTGTGGACAGATTGGGCATTAAGGTTAGCAGTGGGGACAGGTTAGCAGTGTGGACAGGTTAGCAGTGTGGACAGGTTAGCAGTGTGGACAGGTTAAGCATTAAGGTTAGCAGTGTGGACAGGTTAGCAGTGTGGACAGGTTGGGCATTAAGGTTAGCAATGTGGACAGGTTAGCAGTGTGGACAGGTTGGCAGTGTGGACAGGTTAGCAGTGTGGACAGATTGGGCATTAAGGTTAGCAGTGTGGACAGGTTGGGCATTAAGGTTAGCCGTGTGGACAGATTGGGCATTAAGGTTAGCAGTGTGGACAGGTTAGCAGTGTGGACAGGTTAGCAGTGTGGACAGGTTAGCAGTGTGGACAGGTTGGGCATTAAGGTTAGCAGTGTGGACAGGTTAGCAGTGTGGACAGGTTGGGCATTAAGGTTAGCAATGTGGACAGGTTAGCAGTGTGGACAGGTTAGCAGTGTGGACAGGTTAGCAGTGTGGACAGGTTGGGCATTAAGGTTAGCAGTGTGGACAGGTTGGCAGTGTGGACAGGTTAGCAGTGTGGACAGGTTGGGCATTAAGGTTAGCAGTGTGGACAGGGTTAGCAGTGTGGACAGGTTAGCAGTGTGGACAGGTTGGGCATTAAGGTTAGCAGTGTGGACAGGTTGGGCATTAAGGTTAGCAATGTGGACAGGTTAGCAGTGTGGACAGGTTAGCAGTGTTGGCAGGTTAGTAATGTGGACAGGTTAGCAGTGTGGGCAGGTTGGGCATTAAGGTTAGCAGTGTGGACAGGTTGGGCATTACGGTTAGCAGTGTGGACAGGTTAGCAGTGTGGACAGGTTAGCAGTGTGGACAGGTTGGGCATTAAGGTTAGCAGTGTGGACAGGTTGGGCATTGAGGTTAGCAGTGTGGACAGCTTAGCAGTGTGGACAGGTTGGGCATTGAGGTTAGCAGTGTGGACAGGTTAGGCATTAAGGTTAGCAGTGTGGACAGTTTAGGCATTAAGTTTAGCCGTGTGGACAGGTTAGCAGTGTGGACAGTTTGGGCATTAAGTTTAGCAGTGTGGACAGGTTAGCAGTGTGGACAGGTTGGGCATTAAGGTTAGCAGTGTGGACAGGTTAGGCATTAAGGTTAGCAGTGTGGACAGATTAGGCATGAAGGTTAGCAGTGTGGACAGGTTGGCAGTGTGGACAGGTTGGGCATTAAGGTTAGCAGTGTGGACAGGTTAGCAGTGTGGACAGGTTAGCAGTGTGGACAGGTTGGGCATTAAGGTTAGCAGTGTGGACAGGTTAGGCATTAAGGTTAGCAGTGTGGACAGGTTAGGCATTAAGGTTAGCCGTGTGGACAGGTTAGCAGTGTGGACAGGTTGGGCATTAAGGTTAGCAGAGTGGACAGATTGGGCATTAAGGTTAGCAGTGTGGACAGGTTAGCAGTGTGGACAGGTTAGCAGTGTGGACAGGTTGGGCATTAAGGTTAGCAGTTTGGACAGGTTGGCAGTGTGGACAGGTTAGCAGTGTGGACAGGTTGAGCATTAAGGTTAGCAGTGTGGACAGGGTTAGCAGTGTGGACAGGTTAGCAGTGTGGACAGGTTGGGCATTAAGGTTAGCAGTGTGGACAGGTTGGGCATTAAGGTTAGCAATGTGGACAGGTTAGCAGTGTGGACAGGTTAGCAGTGTTGGCAGGTTAGTAATGTGGACAGGTTAGCAGTGTGGGCAGGTTGGGCATTAAGGTTAGCAGTGTGGACAGGTTGGGCATTACGGTTAGCAGTGTGGACAGGTTAGCAGTGTGGACAGGTTAGCAGTGTGGACAGGTTGGGCATTAAGGTTAGCAGTGTGGACAGGTTAGCAGTGTGGACAGGTTGGGCATTAAGGTTAACAATGTGGACAGGTTAGCAGTGTGGACAGGTTAGCAGTGTGGACAGGTTAGCAGTGTGGACAGGTTGGGCATTAAGGTTAGCAGTGTGGACAGGTTGGCAGTGTGGACAGGTTAGCAGTGTGGACAGGTTGGGCATTAAGGTTAGCAGTGTGGACAGGGTTAGCAGTGTGGACAGGTTAGCAGTGTGGACAGGTTGGGCATTAAGGTTAGCAGTGTGGACAGGTTGGGCATTAAGGTTAGCAATGTGGACAGGTTAGCAGTGTGGACAGGTTAGCAGTGTTGGCAGGTTAGTAATGTGGACAGGTTAGCAGTGTGGGCAGGTTGGGCATTAAGGTTAGCAGTGTGGACAGGTTGGGCATTACGGTTAGCAGTGTGGACAGGTTAGCAGTGTGGACAGGTTAGCAGTGTGGACAGGTTGGGCATTAAGGTTAGCAGTGTGGACAGGTTGGACATTGAGGTTAGCAGTGTGGACAGCTTAGCAGTGTGGACAGGTTGGGCATTGAGGTTAGCAGTGTGGACAGCTTAGCAGTGTGGACAGGTTGGGCATTGAGGTTAGCAGTGTGGACAGGTTAGGCATTAAGGTTAGCAGTGTGGACAGGTTAGGCATTAAGGTTAGCAGTGTGGACAGGTTAGCAGTGTGGACAGATTAGGCATTAAGGTTAGCAGTGTGGACAGGTTAGCAGTGTGGACAGGTTAGCAGTGTGGACAGGTTGGGCATTAAGGTTAGCAGTGTGGACAGGTTAGGCATTAAGGTTAGCAGTGTGGACAGTTTAGGCATTAAGGTTAGCCGTGTGGACAGGTTAGCAGTGTGGACAGATTGGGCATTAAGGTTAGCAGTGTGGACAGGTTAGCAGTGTGGACAGGTTGGGCATTAAGTTTAGCAGTGTGGACAGGTTAGGCATTAAGGTTAGCAGTGTGGACAGTTTAGGCATTAAGGTTAGCCGTGTGGACAGGTTAGCAGTGTGGACAGATTGGGCATTAAGTTTAGCAGTGTGGACAGGTTAGCAGTGTGGACAGGTTGGGCATTAAGGTTAGCAGTGTGGACAGGTTAGGCATTAAGGTTAGCAGTGTGGACAGATTATGCATTAAGGTTAGCAGTGTGGACAGGTTGGCAGTGTGGACAGGTTGGGCATTAAGGTTAGCAGTGTGGACAGGTTAGCAGTGTGGACAGGTTGGGCATTAAGGTTAGCAGTGTGGACAGGTTAGGCATTAAGGTTAGCAGTGTGGACAGGTTAGGCATTAAGGTTAGCCGTGTGGACAGGTTAGCAGTGTGGACAGGTTGGGCATTAAGGTTAGCAGTGTGGACAGATTGGGCATTAAGGTTAGCAGTGTGGACAGGTTAGCAGTGTGGACAGGTTAGCAGTGTGGACAGGTTAGCAGTGTGGACAGGTTGGGCATTAAGGTTAGCAGTGTGGACAGGTTGGCAGTGTGGACAGGTTAGCAGTGTGGACAGGGTTAGCAGTGTGGACAGGTTAGCAGTGTGGACAGGTTGGGCATTAAGGTTAGCAGTGTGGACAGGTTGGGCATTAAGGTTAGCAATGTGGACAGGTTAGCAGTGTGGACAGGTTAGCAGTGTTGGCAGGTTAGTAATGTGGACAGGTTAGCAGTGTGGGCAGGTTGGGCATTAAGGTTAGCAGTGTGGACAGGTTGGGCATTACGGTTAGCAGTGTGGACAGGTTAGCAGTGTGGACAGGTTGGGCATTAAGGTTAGCAGTGTGGACAGGTTGGGCATTGAGGTTAGCAGTGTGGACAGCTTAGCAGTGTGGACAGGTTGTGCATTGAGGTTAGCAGTGTGGACAGGTTAACAGTGTGGACAGGTTGGGCATTAAGGTTAGCAGTGTGGACAGGTTAGGCATTAAGGTTAGCAGTGTGGACAGGTTGGGCATTACGGTTAGCAGTGTGGACAGGTTAGCAGTGTGGACAGGTTAGCAGTGTGGACAGGTTGGGCATTAAGGTTAGCAGTGTGGACAGGTTGGGCATTGAGGTTAGCAGTGTGGACAGCTTAGCAGTGTGGACAGGTTGGGCATTGAGGTTAGCAGTGTGGACAGCTTAGCAGTGTGGACAGGTTGGGCATTGAGGTTAGCAGTGTGGACAGGTTAACAGTGTGGACAGGTTGGGCATTAAGGTTAGCAGTGTGGACAGGTTAGGCATTAAGGTTAGCAGTAAGGACAGTTTAGGCATTAAGGTTAGCCGTGTGGACAGGTTAGCATTGTGGACAGATTGGGCATTAAGGTTAGCAGTGTGGACAGGTTAGGCATTAAGGTTAGCAGTGTGGACAGATTACAGTGTGGACAGATTGGGCATTAAGGTTAGCAGTATGGACAGGTTAGCAGTGTGGACAGGTTGGGCATTAAGGTTAGCAGTGTGGACAGGTTAGCAGTGTGGACAGGTTAGCAGTGTGGACAGGTTAGCAGTGTGGACAGGTTGGGCATTAAGGTTATCAGTGTGGACAGGTTAGCAGTGTGGACAGGTTGGGCATTAAGGTTAGCAGTGTGGACAGGTTAGCAGTGTGGACAGGTTAGCAGTGTGGACAGATTGGGCATTAAGGTTAGCAGTGTGGACAGGTTGGGCATTAAGGTTAGCCGTGTGGACAGATTGGGCATTAAGGTTAGCAGTGTGGACAGGTTAGCAGTGTGGACAGGTTAGCAGTGTGGACAGGTTAGCAGTGTGGACAGGTTGGGCATTAAGGTTAGCAGTGTGGACAGGTTAGCAGTGTGGACAGGTTGGGCATTAAGGTTAGCAGTGTGGACAGGTTAGCAGTGTGGACAGGTTAGCAGTGTGGACAGGTTGGCGTTAAAGTTAGCAATGTGGACAGGTTAGGCATTAAGGTTAGCAGTGTGGACAGGTTGGCAGTGTGGACAGATTGGGCATTAAGGTTAGCAGTGTGGACAGGTTAGCAGTGAGGACAGGTTAGCAGTGTGGACAGATTGGGCATTAAGTTTAGCAGTGTGGACAGGTTGGGCATTAAGGTTAGCCGTGTGGACAGATTGGGCATTAAGGTTAGCAGTGTGGACAGGTTAGCAGTGTGGACAGGTTAGCAGTGTGGACAGGTTGGGCATTAAGGTTAGCAACGTGGACAGGTTAGCAGTGTGGACAGGTTGGGCATTAAGGTTAGCAATGTGGACAGGTTAGCAGTGTGGACAGGTTAGCAGTGTGGACAGGTTAGCAGTGTGGACAGGTTGGGCATTAAGGTTAGCAGTGTGGACAGGTTGGCAGTGTGGACAGGTTAGCAGTGTGGACAGGTTGGGCATTAAGGTTAGCAGTGTGGACAGGGTTAGCAGTGTGGACAGGTTAGCAGTGTGGACAGGTTGGGCATTAAGGTTAGCAGTGTGGACAGGTTGGGCATTAAGATTAGCAATTTTGGACAGGTTAGCAGTGTGGACAGGTTAGCAGTGTTGGCAGGTTAGTAATGTGGACAGGTTAGCAGTGTGGGCAGGTTGGGCATTAAGGTTAGCAGTGTGGACAGGTTGGGCATTAAGGTTAGCAGTGTGGACAGGTTGGACATTGAGGTTAGCAGTGTGGACAGCTTAGCAGTGTGGACAGGTTGGGCATTGAGGTTAGCAGTGTGGACAGCTTAGCAGTGTGGACAGGTTGGGCATTGAGGTTAGCAGTGTGGACAGGTTAGGCATTAAGGTTAGCAGTGTGGACAGGTTAGGCATTAAGGTTAGCAGTGTGGACAGGTTAGCAGTGTGGACAGATTGGGCATTAAGGTTAGCAGTGTGGAGAGGTTAGCAGTGTGGACAGGTTAGCAGTGTGGACAGGTTAGGCATTAAGGTTAGCAGTGTGGACAGATTACAGTGTGGACAGATTGGGCATTAAGGTTAGCAGTATGGACAGGTTAGCAGTGTGGACAGGTTGGGCATTAAGGTTAGCAGTGTGGACAGGTTAGCAGTGTGGACAGGTTAGCAGTGTGGACAGGTTAGCAGTGTGGACAGGTTGGGCATTAAGGTTATCAGTGTGGACAGGTTAGCAGTGTGGACAGGTTGGGCATTAAGGTTAGCAGTGTGGACAGGTTAGCAGTGTGGACAGGTTAGCAGTGTGGACAGATTGGGCATTAAGGTTAGCAGTGTGGACAGGTTGGTCATTAAGGTTAGCCGTGTGGACAGATTGGGCATTAAGGTTAGCAGTGTGGACAGGTTAGCTGTGTGGACAGGTTAGCAGTGTGGACAGGTTAGCAGTGTGGACAGGTTGGGCATTAAGGTTAGCAGTGTGGACAGGTTAGCAGTGTGGACAGGTTGGGGATTAAGGTTAGCAGTGTGGACAGGTTAGCAGTGTGGACAGGTTAGCAGTGTGGACAGGTTGGCGTTAAAGTTAGCAATGTGGACATATTAGGCATTAAGGTTAGCAGTGTGGACAGGTTGGCAGTGTGGACAGATTGGGCATTAAGGTTAGCAGTGTGGACAGGTTAGCAGTGAGGACAGGTTAGCAGTGTGGACAGATTGGGCATTAAGGTTAGCAGTGTGGACAGGTTGGGCATTAAGGTTAGCCGTGTGGACAGATTGGGCATTAAGGTTAGCAGTGTGGACAGGTTAGCAGTGTGGACAGGTTAGCAGTGTGGACAGGTTAGCAGTGTGGACAGGTTGGGCATTAAGGTTAGCAGTGTGGACAGGTTCGCAGTGTGGTCAGGTTGTGCATTAAGGTTAGCAATGTGGACAGGTTAGCAGTGTGGACAGGTTAGCAGTGTGGACAGGTTAGCAGTGTGGACAGGTTGGGCATTAAGGTTAGCAGTGTGGACAGGTTGGCAGTGTGGACAGGTTAGCAGTGTGGACAGGTTGGGCATTAAGGTTAGCAGTGTGGACAGGGTTAGCAGTGTGGACAGGTTAGCAGTGTGGACAGGTTGGGCATTAAGGTTAGCAGTGTGGACAGGTTGGGCATTAAGGTTAGCAATGTGGACAGGTTAGCAGTGTGGACAGGTTAGCAGTGTTGGCAGGTTAGTAATGTGGACAGGTTAGCAGTGTGGGCAGGTTGGGCATTAAGGTTAGCAGTGTGGACAGGTTGGGCATTACGGTTAGCAGTGTGGACAGGTTAGCAGTGTGGACAGGTTAGCAGTGTGGACAGGTTGGACATTGAGGTTAGCAGTGTGGACAGCTTAGCAGTGTGGACAGGTTGGGCAATGAGGTTAGCAGTGTGGACAGCTTAGCAGTGTGGACAGGTTGGGCATTGAGGTTAGCAGTGTGGACAGGTTAGGCATTAAGGTTAGCAGTGTGGACAGGTTAGGCATTAAGGTTAGCAGTGTGGACAGGTTAGCAGTGTGGACAGATTGGGCATTAAGGTTAGCAGTGTGGACAGGTTAGCAGTGTGGACAGGTTAGCAGTGTGGACAGGTTGGGCATTAAGGTTAGCAGTGTGGACAGGTTAGGCATTAAGGTTAGCAGTGTGGACAGTTTAGGCATTAAGGTTAGCCGTGTGGACAGGTTAGCAGTGTGGACAGATTGGGCATTAAGGTTAGCAGTGTGGACAGGTTAGCAGTGTGGACAGGTTGGGCATTAAGGTTAGCAGTGTGGACAGGTTAGCAGTGTGGACAGGTTGGGCATTAAGGTTATCAGTGTGGACAGGTTAGCAGTGTGGACAGGTTGGGCATTAAGGTTATCAGTGTGGACAGGTTAGCAGTGTGGACAGGTTGGGCATTAAGGTTAGCAGTGTGGACAGGTTAGCAGTGTGGACAGGTTAGCAGTGTGGACAGGTTGGCGTTAAGGTTAGCAATGTGGACAGGTTAGGCATTAAGGTTAGCAGTGTGGACAGGTTGGCAGTGTGGACAGATTGGGCATTAAGGTTAGCAGTGTGGACAGGTTAGCAGTGAGGACAGGTTAGCAGTGTGGACAGATTGGGCATTAAGGTTAGCAGTGTGGACAGGTTGGGCATTAAGGTTAGCCGTGTGGACAGATTGGGCATTAAGGTTAGCAGTGTGGACAGGTTAGCAGTGTGGACAGGTTAGCAGTGTGGACAGGTTAGCAGTGTGGACAGGTTGGGCATTAAGGTTAGCAGTGTGGACAGGTTAGCAGTGTGGACAGGTTGGGCATTAAGGTTAGCAATGTGGACAGGTTAGCAGTGTGGACAGGTTAGCAGTGTGGACAGGTTAGCAGTGTGGACAGGTTGGGCATTAAGGTTAGCAGTGTGGACAGGTTGGCAGTGTGGACAGGTTAGCAGTGTGGACAGGTTGGGCATTAAGGTTAGCAGTGTGGACAGGGTTAGCAGTGTGGACAGGTTAGCAGTGTGGACAGGTTGGGCATTAAGGTTAGCAGTGTGGACAGGTTGGGCATTAAGGTTAGCAATGTGGACAGGTTAGCAGTGTGGACAGGTTAGCAGTGTTGGCAGGTTAGTAATGTGGACAGGTTAGCAGTGTGGGCAGGTTGGGCATTAAGGTTAGCAGTGTGGACAGGTTGGGCATTACGGTTAGCAGTGTGGACAGGTTAGCAGTGTGGACAGGTTAGCAGTGTGGACAGGTTGGGCATTAAGGTTAGCAGTGTGGACAGGTTGGACATTGAGGTTAGCAGTGTGGACAGCTTAGCAGTGTGGACAGGTTGGGCATTGAGGTTAGCAGTGTGGACAGCTTAGCAGTGTGGACAGGTTGGGCATTGAGGTTAGCAGTGTGGACAGGTTAGGCATTAAGGTTCGCAGTGTGGACAGGTTAGGCATTAAGGTTAGCAGTGTGGACAGGTTAGCAGTGTGGACAGATTGGGCATTAAGGTTAGCAGTGTGGACAGGTTAGCAGTGTGGACAGGTTAGCAGTGTGGACAGGTTGGGCATTAAGGTTAGCAGTGTGGACAGGTTAGGCATTAAGGTTAGCAGTGTGGACAGTTTAGGCATTAAGGTTAGCCGTGTGGACAGGTTAGCAGTGTGGACAGATTGGGCATTAAGGTTAGCAGTGTGGACAGGTTAGCAGTGTGGACAGGTTGGGCATTAAGGTTATCAGTGTGGACAGGTTAGCAGTGTGGACAGGTTGGGCATTAAGGTTAGCAGTGTGGACAGGTTAGCAGTGTGGACAGGTTAGCAGTGTGGACAGGTTGGCGTTAAGGTTAGCAATGTGGACAGGTTAGGCATTAAGGTTAGCAGTGTGGACAGGTTGGCAGTGTGGACAGATTGGGCATTAAGGTTAGCAGTGTGGACAGGTTAGCAGTGAGGACAGGTTAGCAGTGTGGACAGATTGGGCATTAAGGTTAGCAGTGTGGACAGGTTGGGCATTAAGGTTAGCTGTGTGGACAGATTGGGCATTAAGGTTAGCAGTGTGGACAGGTTAGCAGTGTGGACAGGTTAGCAGTGTGGACAGGTTAGCAGTGTGGACAGGTTGGGCATTAAGGTTAGCAGTGTGGACAGGTTAGCAGTGTGGACAGGTTGGGCATTAAGGTTAGCAATGTGGACAGGTTAGCAGTGTGGACAGGTTAGCAGTGTGGACAGGTTAGCAGTGTGGACAGGTTGGGCATTAAGGTTAGCAGTGTGGACAGGTTGGCAGTGTGGACAGGTTAGCAGTGTGGACAGGTTGGGCATTAAGGTTAGCAGTGTGGACAGGGTTAGCAGTGTGGACAGGTTAGCAGTGTGGACAGGTTGGGCATTAAGGTTAGCAGTGTGGACAGGTTGGGCATTAAGGTTAGCAATGTGGACAGGTTAGCAGTGTGGACAGGTTAGCAGTGTTGGCAGGTTAGTAATGTGGACAGGTTAGCAGTGTGGGCAGGTTGGGCATTAAGGTTAGCAGTGTGGACAGGTTGGGCATTACGGTTAGCAGTGTGGACAGGTTAGCAGTGTGGACAGGTTAGCAGTGTGGACAGGTTGGGCATTAAGGTTAGCAGTGTGGACAGGTTGGACATTGAGGTTAGCAGTGTGGACAGCTTAGCAGTGTGGACAGGTTGGGCATTGAGGTTAGCAGTGTGGACAGCTTAGCAGTGTGGACAGGTTGGGCATTGAGGTTAGCAGTGTGGACAGGTTAGGCATTAAGGTTCGCAGTGTGGACAGGTTAGGCATTAAGGTTAGCAGTGTGGACAGGTTAGCAGTGTGGACAGATTGGGCATTAAGGTTAGCAGTGTGGACAGGTTAGCAGTGTGGACAGGTTAGCAGTGTGGACAGGTTGGGCATTAAGGTTAGCAGTGTGGACAGGTTAGGCATTAAGGTTAGCAGTGTGGACAGTTTAGGCATTAAGGTTAGCCGTGTGGACAGGTTAGCAGTGTGGACAGATTGGGCATTAAGGTTAGCAGTGTGGACAGGTTAGCAGTGTGGACAGGTTGGGCATTAAGGTTAGCAGTGTGGACAGGTTAGGCATTAAGGTTAGCAGTGTGGACAGTTTAGGCATTAAGGTTAGCCGTGTGGACAGGTTAGCAGTGTGGACAGATTGGGCATTAAGTTTAGCAGTGTGGACAGGTTAGCAGTGTGGACAGGTTGGGCATTAAGGTTAGCAGTGTGGACAGGTTAGGCATTAAGGTTAGCAGTGTGGACAGATTAGGCATTAAGGTTAGCAGTGTGGACAGGTTGGCAGTGTGGACAGGTTGGGCATTAAGGTTAGCAGTGTGGACAGGTTAGCAGTGTGGACAGGTTGGGCATTAAGGTTAGCAGTGTGGACAGGTTAGGCATTAAGGTTAGCAGTGTGGACAGGTTAGGCATTAAGGTTAGCCGTGTGGACAGGTTAGCAGTGTGGACAGGTTGGGCATTAAGGTTAGCAGTGTGGACAGATTGGGCATTAAGGTTAGCAGTGTGGACAGGTTAGCAGTGTGGACAGGTTGGGCAATGAGGTTAGCAGTGTGGACAGCTTAGCAGTGTGGACAGGTTGGGCATTGAGGTTAGCAGTGTGGACAGATTGGGCATTAAGGTTAGCAGTGTGGACAGGTTAGCAGTGTGGACAGGTTGGGCATTAAGGTTAGCAACGTGGACAGGTTAGCAGTGTGGACAGGTTGGGCATTAAGGTTAGCAATGTGGACAGGTTAGCAGTGTGGACAGGTTAGCAGTGTGGACAGGTTAGCAGTGTGGACAGGTTGGGCATTAAGGTTAGCAGTGTGGACAGGTTGGCAGTGTGGACAGGTTAGCAGTGTGGACAGGTTGGGCATTAAGGTTAGCAGTGTGGACAGGGTTAGCAGTGTGGACAGGTTAGCAGTGTGGACAGGTTGGGCATTAAGGTTAGCAGTGTGGACAGGTTGGGCATTAAGGTTAGCAATGTGGACAGGTTAGCAGTGTGGACAGGTTAGCAGTGTTGGCAGGTTAGTAATGTGGACAGGTTAGCAGTGTGGGCAGGTTGGGCATTAAGGTTAGCAGTGTGGACAGGTTGGGCATTAAGGTTAGCAGTGTGGACAGGTTGGACATTGAGGTTAGCAGTGTGGACAGCTTAGCAGTGTGGACAGGTTGGGCATTGAGGTTAGCAGTGTGGACAGCTTAGCAGTGTGGACAGGTTGGGCATTGAGGTTAGCAGTGTGGACAGGTTAGGCATTAAGGTTAGCAGTGTGGACAGGTTAGGCATTAAGGTTAGCAGTGTGGACAGGTTAGCAGTGTGGACAGATTGGGCATTAAGGTTAGCAGTGTGGACAGGTTAGCAGTGTGGACAGGTTAGCAGTGTGGACAGGTTAGGCATTAATGTTAGCAGTGTGGACAGATTACAGTGTGGACAGATTGTGCATTAAGGTTAGCAGTATGGACAGGTTAGCAGTGTGGACAGGTTGGGCATTAAGGTTAGCAGTGTGGACAGGTTAGCAGTGTGGACAGGTTAGCAGTGTGGACAGGTTAGCAATGTGGACAGGTTGGGCATTAAGGTTATCAGTGTGGACAGGTTAGCAGTGTGGACAGGTTGGGCATTAAGGTTAGCAGTGTGGACAGGTTAGCAGTGTGGACAGGTTAGCAGTGTGGACAGATTGGGCATTAAGGTTAGCAGTGTGGACAGGTTGGGCATTAAGGTTAGCCGTGTGGACAGATTGGGCATTAAGGTTAGCAGTGTGGACAGGTTAGCAGTGTGGACAGGTTGGGCATTAAGGTTAGCAGTGTGGACAGGTTAGCAGTGTGGACAGGTTGGGGATTAAGGTTAGCAGTGTGGACAGGTTAGCAGTGTGGACAGGTTAGCAGTGTGGACAGGTTGGCGTTAAAGTTAGCAATGTGGACATATTAGGCATTAAGGTTAGCAGTGTGGACAGGTTGGCAGTGTGGACAGATTGGGCATTAAGGTTAGCAGTGTGGACAGGTTAGCAGTGAGGACAGGTTAGCAGTGTGGACAGATTGGGCATTAAGGTTAGCAGTGTGGACAGGTTGGGCATTAAGGTTAGCCGTGTGGACAGATTGGGCATTAAGGTTAGCAGTGTGGACAGGTTAGCAGTGTGGACAGGTTAGCAGTGTGGACAGGTTAGCAGTGTGGACAGGTTGGGCATTAAGGTTAGCAGTGTGGACAGGTTAGCAGTGTGGACAGGTTGGGCATTAAGGTTAGCAATGTGGACAGTTTAGCAGTGTGGACAGGTTAGCAGTGTGGACAGGTTAGCAGTGTGGACAGGTTGGGCATTAAGGTTAGCAGTGTGGACAGGTTGGCAGTGTGGACAGGTTAGCAGTGTGGACAGGTTGGGCATTAAGGTTAGCAGTGTGGACAGGGTTAGCAGTGTGGACAGGTTAGCAGTGTGGACAGGTTGGGCATTAAGGTTAGCAGTGTGGACAGGTTGGGCATTAAGGTTAGCAATGTGGACAGGTTAGCAGTGTGGACAGGTTAGCAGTGTTGGCAGGTTAGTAATGTGGACAGGTTAGCAGTGTGGGCAGGTTGGGCATTAAGGTTAGCAGTGTGGACAGGTTGGGCATTACGGTTAGCAGTGTGGACAGGTTAGCAGTGTGGACAGGTTAGCAGTGTGGACAGGTTGGGCATTAAGGTTAGCAATGTGGACAGGTTAGCAGTGTGGACAGGTTAGCAGTGTGGACAGGTTAGCAGTGTGGACAGGTTGGGCATTAAGGTTAGCAGTGTGGACAGGTTGGCAGTGTGGACAGGTTAGCAGTGTGGACAGGTTGGGCATTAAGGTTAGCAGTGTGGACAGGGTTAGCAGTGTGGACAGGTTAGCAGTGTGGACAGGTTGGGCATTAAGGTTAGCAGTGTGGACAGGTTGGGCATTAAGGTTAGCAATGTGGACAGGTTAGCAGTGTGGACAGGTTAGCAGTGTTGGCAGGTTAGTAATGTGGACAGGTTAGCAGTGTGGGCAGGTTGGGCATTAAGGTTAGCAGTGTGGACAGGTTGGGCATTACGGTTAGCAGTGTGGACAGGTTAGCAGTGTGGACAGGTTAGCAGTGTGGACAGGTTGGGCATTAAGGTTAGCAGTGTGGACAGGTTGGACATTGAGGTTAGCAGTGTGGACAGCTTAGCAGTGTGGACAGGTTGGGCATTGAGGTTAGCAGTGTGGACAGCTTAGCAGTGTGGACAGGTTGGGCATTGAGGTTAGCAGTGTGGACAGGTTAGGCATTAAGGTTCGCAGTGTGGACAGGTTAGGCATTAAGGTTAGCAGTGTGGACAGGTTAGCAGTGTGGACAGATTGGGCATTAAGGTTAGCAGTGTGGACAGGTTAGCAGTGTGGACAGGTTAGCAGTGTGGACAGGTTGGGCATTAAGGTTAGCAGTGTGGACAGGTTAGGCATTAAGGTTAGCAGTGTGGACAGTTTAGGCATTAAGGTTAGCCGTGTGGACAGGTTAGCAGTGTGGACAGATTGGGCATTAAGGTTAGCAGTGTGGACAGGTTAGCAGTGTGGACAGGTTGGGCATTAAGGTTAGCAGTGTGGACAGGTTAGGCATTAAGGTTAGCAGTGTGGACAGTTTAGGCATTAAGGTTAGCCGTGTGGACAGGTTAGCAGTGTGGACAGATTGGGCATTAAGTTTAGCAGTGTGGACAGGTTAGCAGTGTGGACAGGTTGGGCATTAAGGTTAGCAGTGTGGACAGGTTAGGCATTAAGGTTAGCAGTGTGGACAGATTAGGCATTAAGGTTAGCAGTGTGGACAGGTTGGCAGTGTGGACAGGTGGGGCATTAAGGTTAGCAGTGTGGACAGGTTAGCAGTGTGGACAGGTTGGGCATTAAGGTTAGCAGTGTGGACAGGTTAGGCATTAAGGTTAGCAGTGTGGACAGGTTAGGCATTAAGGTTAGCCGTGTGGACAGGTTAGCAGTGTGGACAGGTTGGGCATTAAGGTTAGCAGTGTGGACAGATTGGGCATTAAGGTTAGCAGTGTGGACAGGTTAGCAGTGTGGACAGGTTGGGCAATGAGGTTAGCAGTGTGGACAGCTTAGCAGTGTGGACAGGTTGGGCATTGAGGTTAGCAGTGTGGACAGATTGGGCATTAAGGTTAGCAGTGTGGACAGGTTAGCAGTGTGGACAGGTTGGGCATTAAGGTTAGCAACGTGGACAGGTTAGCAGTGTGGACAGGTTGGGCATTAAGGTTAGCAATGTGGACAGGTTAGCAGTGTGGACAGGTTAGCAGTGTGGACAGGTTAGCAGTGTGGACAGGTTGGGCATTAAGGTTAGCAGTGTGGACAGGTTGGCAGTGTGGACAGGTTAGCAGTGTGGACAGGTTGGGCATTAAGGTTAGCAGTGTGGACAGGGTTAGCAGTGTGGACAGGTTAGCAGTGTGGACAGGTTGGGCATTAAGGTTAGCAGTGTGGACAGGTTGGGCATTAAGGTTAGCAATGTGGACAGGTTAGCAGTGTGGACAGGTTAGCAGTGTTGGCAGGTTAGTAATGTGGACAGGTTAGCAGTGTGGGCAGGTTGGGCATTAAGGTTAGCAGTGTGGACAGGTTGGGCATTAAGGTTAGCAGTGTGGACAGGTTGGACATTGAGGTTAGCAGTGTGGACAGCTTAGCAGTGTGGACAGGTTGGGCATTGAGGTTAGCAGTGTGGACAGCTTAGCAGTGTGGACAGGTTGGGCATTGAGGTTAGCAGTGTGGACAGGTTAGGCATTAAGGTTAGCAGTGTGGACAGGTTAGGCATTAAGGTTAGCAGTGTGGACAGGTTAGCAGTGTGGACAGATTGGGCATTAAGGTTAGCAGTGTGGACAGGTTAGCAGTGTGGACAGGTTAGCAGTGTGGACAGGTTAGGCATTAATGTTAGCAGTGTGGACAGATTACAGTGTGGACAGATTGTGCATTAAGGTTAGCAGTATGGACAGGTTAGCAGTGTGGACAGGTTGGGCATTAAGGTTAGCAGTGTGGACAGGTTAGCAGTGTGGACAGGTTAGCAGTGTGGACAGGTTAGCAATGTGGACAGGTTGGGCATTAAGGTTATCAGTGTGGACAGGTTAGCAGTGTGGACAGGTTGGGCATTAAGGTTAGCAGTGTGGACAGGTTAGCAGTGTGGACAGGTTAGCAGTGTGGACAGATTGGGCATTAAGGTTAGCAGTGTGGACAGGTTGGGCATTAAGGTTAGCCGTGTGGACAGATTGGGCATTAAGGTTAGCAGTGTGGACAGGTTAGCAGTGTGGACAGGTTAGCAGTGTTGACAGGTTAGCAGTGTGGACAGGTTGGGCATTAAGGTTAGCAGTGTGGACAGGTTAGCAGTGTGGACAGGTTGGGGATTAAGGTTAGCAGTGTGGACAGGTTAGCAGTGTGGACAGGTTAGCAGTGTGGACAGGTTGGCGTTAAAGTTAGCAATGTGGACATATTAGGCATTAAGGTTAGCAGTGTGGACAGGTTGGCAGTGTGGACAGATTGGGCATTAAGGTTAGCAGTGTGGACAGGTTAGCAGTGAGGACAGGTTAGCAGTGTGGACAGATTGGGCATTAAGGTTAGCAGTGTGGACAGGTTGGGCATTAAGGTTAGCCGTGTGGACAGATTGGGCATTAAGGTTAGCAGTGTGGACAGGTTAGCAGTGTGGACAGGTTAGCAGTGTGGACAGGTTAGCAGTGTGGACAGGTTGGGCATTAAGGTTAGCAGTGTGGACAGGTTAGCAGTGTGGACAGGTTGGGCATTAAGGTTAGCAATGTGGACAGTTTAGCAGTGTGGACAGGTTAGCAGTGTGGACAGGTTAGCAGTGTGGACAGGTTGGGCATTAAGGTTAGCAGTGTGGACAGGTTGGCAGTGTGGACAGGTTAGCAGTGTGGACAGGTTGGGCATTAAGGTTAGCAGTGTGGACAGGGTTAGCAGTGTGGACAGGTTAGCAGTGTGGACAGGTTGGGCATTAAGGTTAGCAGTGTGGACAGGTTGGGCATTAAGGTTAGCAATGTGGACAGGTTAGCAGTGTGGACAGGTTAGCAGTGTTGGCAGGTTAGTAATGTGGACAGGTTAGCAGTGTGGGCAGGTTGGGCATTAAGGTTAGCAGTGTGGACAGGTTGGGCATTACGGTTAGCAGTGTGGACAGGTTAGCAGTGTGGACAGGTTAGCAGTGTGGACAGGTTGGGCATTAAGGTTAGCAGTGTGGACAGGTTGGACATTGAGGTTAGCAGTGTGGACAGCTTAGCAGTGTGGACAGGTTGGGCATTGAGGTTAGCAGTGTGGACAGCTTAGCAGTGTGGACAGGTTGGGCATTGAGGTTAGCAGTGTGGACAGGTTAGGCATTAAGGTTAGCAGTGTGGACAGGTTAGGCATTAAGGTTAGCAGTGTGGACAGGTTAGCAGTGTGGACAGATTGGGCATTAAGGTTAGCAGTGTGGACAGGTTAGCAGTGTGGACAGGTTAGCAGTGTGGACAGGTTGGGCATTAAGGTTAGCAGTGTGGACAGGTTAGGCATTAAGGTTAGCAGTGTGGACAGTTTAGGCATTAAGGTTAGCCGTGTGGACAGGTTAGCAGTGTGGACAGATTGGGCATTAAGGTTAGCAGTGTGGACAGGTTAGCAGTGTGGACAGGTTGGGCATTAAGGTTAGCAGTGTGGACAGGTTAGCAGTGTGGACAGGTTAGCAGTGTGGACAGGTTAGCAGTGTGGACAGGTTGGGCATTAAGGTTATCAGTGTGGACAGGTTAGCAGTGTGGACAGGTTGGGCATTAAGGTTAGCAGTGTGGACAGGTTAGCAGTGTGGACAGGTTAGCAGTGTGGACAGGTTGGCGTTAAGGTTAGCAATGTGGACAGGTTAGGCATTAAGGTTAGCAGTGTGGACAGGTTGGCAGTGTGGACAGATTGGGCATTAAGGTTAGCAGTGTGGACAGGTTAGCAGTGAGGACAGGTTAGCAGTGTGGACAGATTGGGCATTAAGGTTAGCAGTGTGGACAGGTTGGGCATTAAGGTTAGCCGTGTGGACAGATTGGGCATTAAGGTTAGCAGTGTGGACAGGTTAGCAGTGTGGACAGGTTAGCAGTGTGGACAGGTTAGCAGTGTGGACAGGTTGGGCATTAAGGTTAGCAGTGTGGACAGGTTAGCAGTGTGGACAGGTTGGGCATTAAGGTTAGCAATGTGGACAGGTTAGCAGTGTGGACAGGTTAGCAGTGTGGACAGGTTAGCAGTGTGGACAGGTTGGGCATTAAGGTTAGCAGTGTGGACAGGTTGGACATTGAGGTTAGCAGTGTGGACAGCTTAGCAGTGTGGACAGGTTGGGCATTGAGGTTAGCAGTGTGGACAGCTTAGCAGTGTGGACAGGTTGGGCATTGAGGTTAGCAGTGTGGACAGGTTAGGCATTAAGGTTCGCAGTGTGGACAGGTTAGGCATTAAGGTTAGCAGTGTGGACAGGTTAGCAGTGTGGACAGATTGGGCATTAAGGTTAGCAGTGTGGACAGGTTAGCAGTGTGGACAGGTTAGCAGTGTGGACAGGTTGGGCATTAAGGTTAGCAGTGTGGACAGGTTAGCAGTGTGGACAGATTGGGCATTAAGGTTAGCAGTGTGGACAGGTTAGCAGTGTGGACAGGTTAGCAGTGTGGACAGGTTGGGCATTAAGGTTAGCAGTGTGGACAGGTTAGGCATTAAGGTTAGCAGTGTGGACAGTTTAGGCATTAAGGTTAGCCGTGTGGACAGGTTAGCAGTGTGGACAGATTGGGCATTAAGGTTAGCAGTGTGGACAGGTTAGCAGTGTGGACAGGTTGGGCATTAAGGTTAGCAGTGTGGACAGGTTAGGCATTAAGGTTAGCAGTGTGGACAGTTTAGGCATTAAGGTTAGCCGTGTGGACAGGTTAGCAGTGTGGACAGATTGGGCATTAAGTTTAGCAGTGTGGACAGGTTAGCAGTGTGGACAGGTTGGGCATTAAGGTTAGCAGTGTGGACAGGTTAGGCATTAAGGTTAGCAGTGTGGACAGATTAGGCATTAATGTTAGCAGTGTGGACAGGTTGGCAGTGTGGACAGGTTGGGCATTAAGGTTAGCAGTGTGGACAGGTTAGCAGTGTGGACAGGTTGGGCATTAAGGTTAGCAGTGTGGACAGGTTAGGCATTAAGGTTAGCAGTGTGGACAGGTTAGGCATTAAGGTTAGCCGTGTGGACAGGTTAGCAGTGTGGACAGGTTGGGCATTAAGGTTAGCAGTGTGGACAGATTGGGCATTAAGGTTAGCAGTGTGGACAGGTTAGCAGTGTGGACAGGTTAGCAGTGTGGACAGGTTAGCAGTGTGGACAGGTTGGGCATTAAGGTTAGCAGTGTGGACAGGTTGGCAGTGTGGACAGGTTAGCAGTGTGGACAGGTTGAGCATTAAGGTTAGCAGTGTGGACAGGGTTAGCAGTGTGGACAGGTTAGCAGTGTGGACAGGTTGGGCATTAAGGTTAGCAGTGTGGACAGGTTGGGCATTAAGGTTAGCAATGTGGACAGGTTAGCAGTGTGGACAGGTTAGCAGTGTGGACAGGTTGGGCATTAAGGTTAGCAGTGTGGACAGGTTAGCAGTGTGGACAGGTTAGCAGTGTGGACAGGTTAGCAGTGTGGACAGGTTGGGCATTAAGGTTATCAGTGTGGACAGGTTAGCAGTGTGGACAGGTTGGGCATTAAGGTTAGCAGTGTGGACAGGTTAGCAGTGTGGACAGGTTAGCAGTGTGGACAGGTTGGCGTTAAGGTTAGCAATGTGGACAGGTTAGGCATTAAGGTTAGCAGTGTGGACAGGTTGGCAGTGTGGACAGATTGGGCATTAAGGTTAGCAGTGTGGACAGGTTAGCAGTGAGGACAGGTTAGCAGTGTGGACAGATTGGGCATTAAGGTTAGCAGTGTGGACAGGTTGGGCATTAAGGTTAGCCGTGTGGACAGATTGGGCATTAAGGTTAGCAGTGTGGACAGGTTAGCAGTGTGGACAGGTTAGCAGTGTGGACAGGTTAGCAGTGTGGACAGGTTGGGCATTAAGGTTAGCAGTGTGGACAGGTTAGCAGTTTGGACAGGTTGGGCATTAAGGTTAGCAATGTGGACAGGTTAGCAGTGTGGACAGGTTAGCAGTGTGGACAGGTTAGCAGTGTGGACAGGTTGGGCATTGAGGTTAGCAGTGTGGACAGGTTAGGCATTAAGGTTAGCAGTGTGGACAGGTTGGCAGTGTGGACAGGTTAGCAGTGTGGACAGGTTGGGCATTAAGGTTAGCAGTGTGGACAGGGTTAGCAGTGTGGACAGGTTAGCAGTGTGGACAGGTTGGGCATTAAGGTTAGCAGTGTGGACAGGTTGGGCATTAAGGTTAGCAATGTGGACAGGTTGGCAGTGTGGACAGGTTAGCAGTGTTGGCAGGTTAGTAATGTGGACAGGTTAGCAGTGTGGGCAGGTTGGGCATTAAGGTTAGCAGTGTGGACAGGTTGGGCATTACGGTTAGCAGTGTGGACAGGTTAGCAGTGTGGACAGGTTAGCAGTGTGGACAGGTTGGGCATTAAGGTTAGCAGTGTGGACAGGTTGGACATTGAGGTTAGCAGTGTGGACAGCTTAGCAGTGTGGACAGGTTGGGCATTGAGGTTAGCAGTGTGGACAGCTTAGCAGTGTGGACAGGTTGGGCATTGAGGTTAGCAGTGTGGACAGGTTAGGCATTAAGGTTCGCAGTGTGGACAGGTTAGGCATTAAGGTTAGCAGTGTGGACAGGTTAGCAGTGTGGACAGATTGGGCATTAAGGTTAGCAGTGTGGACAGGTTAGCAGTGTGGACAGGTTAGCAGTGTGGACAGGTTGGGCATTAAGGTTAGCAGTGTGGACAGGTTAGGCATTAAGGTTAGCAGTGTGGACAGTTTAGGCATTAAGGTTAGCCGTGTGGACAGGTTAGCAGTGTGGACAGATTGGGCATTAAGGTTAGCAGTGTGGACAGGTTAGCAGTGTGGACAGGTTGGGCATTAAGGTTAGCAGTGTGGACAGGTTAGGCATTAAGGTTAGCAGTGTGGACAGTTTAGGCATTAAGGTTAGCCGTGTGGACAGGTTAGCAGTGTGGACAGATTGGGCATTAAGTTTAGCAGTGTGGACAGGTTAGCAGTGTGGACAGGTTGGGCATTAAGGTTAGCAGTGTGGACAGGTTAGGCATTAAGGTTAGCAGTGTGGACAGATTAGGCATTAATGTTAGCAGTGTGGACAGGTTGGCAGTGTGGACAGGTTGGGCATTAAGGTTAGCAGTGTGGACAGGTTAGCAGTGTGGACAGGTTGGGCATTAAGGTTAGCAGTGTGGACAGGTTAGGCATTAAGGTTAGCAGTGTGGACAGGTTAGGCATTAAGGTTAGCCGTGTGGACAGGTTAGCAGTGTGGACAGGTTGGGCATTAAGGTTAGCAGTGTGGACAGATTGGGCATTAAGGTTAGCAGTGTGGACAGGTTAGCAGTGTGGACAGGTTAGCAGTGTGGACAGGTTAGCAGTGTGGACAGGTTGGGCATTAAGGTTAGCAGTGTGGACAGGTTGGCAGTGTGGACAGGTTGGGCATTGAGGTTAGCAGTGTGGACAGGTTAGCAGTGTGGACAGGTTGGGCATTAAGGTTAGCAGTGTGGACAGGTTAGCAGTGTGGACAGGTTGGGCATTAAGGTTAGCAGTGTGGACAGTTTAGCAGTGTGGACAGGTTAGCAGTGTGGACAGGTTGGGCATTAAGGTTAGCAGTGTGGAAAGGTTAGCAGTGTTGACAGGTTAGGCATTAAGGTTAGCAGTGTGGACAGGTTAGGCATTAAGGTTAGCAGTGTGGACAGGTTAGCAGTGTGGACAGGTTAGCAATGTGGACAGGTTGGGCATTAAGGTTAGCAGTGTGGACAGGTTAGGCATTAAGGTTAGCCGGGTGGACAGGTTAGCAGTGTGGACAGATTGGGCATTAAGGTTAGCAGTGTGGACAGGGTTAGCAGTATGGACAGGTTAGCAGTCTGGACAGGTTGGCATTAAGGTTAGCAGTGTGGACAGGGTTAGCAGTGTGGACAGGTTAGCAGTGTGGACAGGTTGGGCATTAAGGTTAGCAGTGTGGACAGGTTGGCCATTAAGGTTAGCAATGTGGACAGGTTAGCAGTGTGGACAGGTTAGCACTGTGGGCAGGTTAGTAATGTGGACAGGTTAGCAGTGTGGGCAGGTTGGGCATTAAGGTTAGCAGTGTGGACAGGTTGGGCATTACGGTTAGCAGTGTGGACAGGTTAGCAGTGTGGACAGGTTAGCAGTGTGGACAGGTTGGGCATTAAGGTTAGCAGTGTGGACAGGTTGGGCATTGAGGTTAGCAGTGTGGACAGGTTAGCAGTGTGGACAGGTTGGGCATTGAGGTTAGCAGTGTGGACAGGTTAGCAGTGTGGACAGGTTGGGCATTAAGGTTAGCAGTGTGGACAGGTTAGCAGTGTGGACAGGTTGGGCATTAAGGTTAGCAGTGTGGACAGTTTAGCAGTGTGGACAGGTTAGCAGTGTGGACAGGTTGGGCATTAAGGTTAGCAGTGTGGAAAGGTTAGCAGTGTTGACAGGTTAGGCATTAAGGTTAGCAGTGTGGACAGGTTAGGCATTAAGGTTAGCCGTGTGGACAGATTAGCAGTGTGGACAGATTGGTCATTAAGGTTAGCAGTGTGGACAGGTTAGCAGTGTGGACAGGTTGGGCATTAAGGTTAGCAGTGAGGACAGGTTGGGCATTGATGTTAGCAGTGTGGACAGGTTAGCAGTGTGGGCAGGTTGGGCATTGAGGTTAGCAGTGTGGACAGGTTAGGAGTGTGGACAGGTTGGGCATTAAGGTTAGCAGTGTGGACAGGTTAGCAGTGTGGACAGGTTGGGCATTAAGGTTAGCAGTGTGGACAGGTTAGCAGTGTGGACAGGTTGGGCATTAAGGTTAGCAGTGTGGACAGGTTAGCAGTGTGGACAGGTTAGGCATTAAGGTTAGCAGTGTGGACAGGTTAGGCATTAAGGTTAGCCGTGTGGACAGGTTAGCAGTGTGGACAGGTTAGGCATTAAGGTTAGCCGGGTGGACAGGTTAACAGTGTGGACAGATTGGGCATTAAGGTTAGCAGTGTGGACAGGGTTAGCAGTATGGACAGGTTAGCAGTCTGGACAGGTTGGGCATTAAGGTTAGCAGTGTGGACAGGGTTAGCAGTGTGGACAGGTTAGCAGTGTGGACAGGTTGGGCATTAAGGTTAGCAGTGTGGGCAGGTTGGGCATTAAGGTCAGCAGTGTGGACAGGTTGGGCATTACGGTTAGCAGTGTGGACAGGTTAGCAGTGTGGACAGGTTAGCAGTGTGGACAGGTTGGGCATTAAGGTTAGCAGTGTGGACAGGTTGGGCATTGAGGTTAGCAGTGTGGACAGGTTAGCAGTGTGGACAGGTTGGGCATTGAGGTTAGCAGTGTGGACAGGTTAGCAGTGTGGACAGGTTGGGCATTAAGGTTAGCAGTGTGGACAGGTTAGCAGTGTGGAAAGGTTGGGCATTAAGGTTAGCAGTGTGGACAGTTTAGCAGTGTGGACAGGTTAGCAGTGTGGACAGGTTGGGCATTAAGGTTAGCAGTGTGGAAAGGTTAGCAGTGTTGACAGGTTAGGCATTAAGGTTAGCAGTGTGGACAGGTTAGGCATTAAGGTTAGCCGTGTGGACAGATTAGCAGTGTGGACAGATTGGTCATTAAGGTTAGAAGTGTGGACAGGTTAGCAGTGTGGACAGGTTGGGCATTAAGGTTAGCAGTGAGGACAGGTTGGGCATTGAGGTTAGCAGTGTGGACAGGTTAGCAGTGTGGGCAGGTTGGGCATTGAGGTTAGCAGTGTGGACAGGTTAGGAGTGTGGACAGGTTGGGCATTAAGGTTAGCAGTGTGGACAGGTTAGGCATTAAGGTTAGCCGGGTGGACAGGTTAGCAGTGTGGACAGATTGGGCATTAAGGTTAGCAGTGTGGACAGGGTTAGCAGTATGGACAGGTTAGCAGTCTGGACAGGTTGGCATTAAGGTTAGCAGTGTGGACAGGGTTAGCAGTGTGGACAGGTTAGCAGTGTGGACAGGTTGGGCATTAAGGTTAGCAGTGTGGACAGGTTGGGCATTAAGGTTAGCAATGTGGACAGGTTAGCAGTGTGGACAGGTTAGCACTGTGGGCAGGTTAGTAATGTGGACAGGTTAGCAGTGTGGGCAGGTTGGGCATTAAGGTTAGCAGTGTGGACAGGTTGGGCATTACGGTTAGCAGTGTGGACAGGTTAGCAGTGTGGACAGGTTAGCAGTGTGGACAGGTTGGGCATTAAGGTTAGCAGTGTGGACAGGTTGGGCATTGAGGTTAGCAGTGTGGACAGGTTAGCAGTGTGGACAGGTTGGGCATTGAGGTTAGCAGTGTGGACAGGTTAGCAGTGTGGACAGGTTGGGCATTAAGGTTAGCAGTGTGGACAGGTTAGCAGTGTGGACAGGTTGGGCATTAAGGTTAGCAGTGTGGACAGTTTAGCAGTGTGGACAGGTTAGCAGTGTGGACAGGTTGGGCATTAAGGTTAGCAGTGTGGACAGGTTAGGCATTAAGGTTAGCCGTGTGGACAGATTAGCAGTGTGGACAGATTGGTCATTAAGGTTAGCAGTGTGGACAGGTTAGCAGTGTGGACAGGTTGGGCATTAAGGTTAGCAGTGAGGACAGGTTGGGCATTGAGGTTAGCAGTGTGGACAGGTTAGCAGTGTGGGCAGGTTGGGCATTGAGGTTAGCAGTGTGGACAGGTTAGGAGTGTGGACAGGTTGGGCATTAAGGTTAGCAGTGTGGACAGGTTAGCAGTGTGGACAGGTTGGGCATTAAGGTTAGCAGTGTGGACAGGTTAGCAGTGTGGACAGGTTGGGCATTAAGGTTAGCAGTGTGGACAGGTTAGCAGTGTGGACAGGTTAGGCATTAAGGTTAGCAGTGTGGACAGGTTAGGCATTAAGGTTAGCCGTGTGGACAGGTTAGCAGTGTGGACAGGTTAGGCATTAAGGTTAGCCGGGTGGACAGGTTAACAGTGTGGACAGATTGGGCATTAAGGTTAGCAGTGTGGACAGGGTTAGCAGTATGGACAGGTTAGCAGTCTGGACAGGTTGGGCATTAAGGTTAGCAGTGTTGACAGGGTTAGCAGTGTGGACAGGTTAGCAGTGTGGACAGGTTGGGCATTAAGGTTAGCAGTGTGGGCAGGTTGGGCATTAAGGTTAGCAGTGTGGACAGGTTGGGCATTACGGTTAGCAGTGTGGACAGGTTAGCAGTGTGGACAGGTTAGCAGTGTGGACAGGTTGGGCATTAAGGTTAGCAGTGTGGACAGGTTGGGCATTGAGGTTAGCAGTGTGGACAGGTTAGCAGTGTGGACAGGTTGGGCATTGAGGTTAGCAGTGTGGACAGGTTAGCAGTGTGGACAGGTTGGGCATTAAGGTTAGCAGTGTGGACAGGTTAGCAGTGTGGACAGGTTGGGCATTAAGGTTAGCAGTGTGGACAGTTTAGCAGTGTGGACAGGTTAGCAGTGTGGACAGGTTGGCATTAAGGTTAGCAGTGTGGAAAGGTTAGCAGTGTTGACAGGTTAGGCATTAAGGTTAGCAGTGTGGACAGGTTAGGCATTAAGGTTAGCAGTGTGGACAGGTTAGCAGTGTGGACAGGTTAGCAATGTGGACAGGTTGGGCATTAAGGTTAGCAGTGTGGACAGGTTAGGCATTAAGGTTAGCAGGGTGGACAGGTTAGCAGTGTGGACAGATTGGGCATTAAGGTTAGCAGTGTGGACAGGGTTAGCAGTATGGACAGGTTAGCAGTCTGGACAGGTTGGCATTAAGGTTAGCAGTGTGGACAGGGTTAGCAGTGTGGACAGGTTAGCAGTGTGGACAGGTTGGGCATTAAGGTTAGCAGTGTGGACAGGTTGGGCATTAAGGTTAGCAATGTGGACAGGTTAGCAGTGTGGACAGGTTAGCACTGTGGGCAGGTTAGTAATGTGGACAGGTTAGCAGTGTGGGCAGGTTGGGCATTAAGGTTAGCAGTGTGGACAGGTTGGGCATTACGGTTAGCAGTGTGGACAGGTTAGCAGTGTGGACAGGTTAGCAGTGTGGACAGGTTGGGCATTAAGGTTAGCAGTGTGGACAGGTTGGGCATTGAGGTTAGCAGTGTGGACAGCTTAGCAGTGTGGACAGGTTGGGCATTGAGGTTAGCAGTGTGGACAGGTTAGCAGTGTGGACAGGTTGGGCATTAAGGTTAGCAGTGTGGAAAGGTTAGCAGTGTGGACAGGTTGGGCATTAAGGTTAGCAGTGTGGACAGTTTAGCAGTGTGGACAGGTTAGCAGTGTGGACAGGTTGGGCATTAAGGTTAGCAGTGTGGAAAGGTTAGCAGTGTTGACAGGTTAGGCATTAAGGTTAGCAGTGTGGACAGGTTAGGCATTAAGGTTAGCCGTGTGGACAGATTAGCAGTGTGGACAGATTGGTCATTAAGGTTAGCAGTGTGGACAGGTTAGCAGTTTGGACAGGTTGGGCATTAAGGTTAGCAGTGAGGACAGGTTGGGCATTGAGGTTAGCAGTGTGGACAGGTTAGCAGTGTGGGCAGGTTGGGCATTGAGGTTAGCAGTGTGGACAGGTTAGGAGTGTGGACAGGTTGGGCATTAAGGTTAGCAGTGTGGACAGGTTAGCAGTGTGGACAGGTTGGGCATTAAGGTTAGCAGTGTGGACAGGTTAGCAGTGTGGACAGGTTGGGCATTAAGGTTAGCAGTGTGGACAGGTTAGCAGTGTGGACAGGTTAGGCATTAAGGTTAGCAGTGTGGACAGGTTAGGCATTAAGGTTAGCCGTGTGGACAGGTTAGCAGTGTGGACAGGTTAGGCATTAAGGTTAGCCGGGTGGACAGGTTAACAGTGTGGACAGATTGGGCATTAAGGTTAGCAGTGTGGACAGGGTTAGCAGTATGGACAGGTTAGCAGTCTGGACAGGTTGGGCATTAAGGTTAGCAGTGTGGACAGGGTTAGCAGTGTGGACAGGTTAGCAGTGTGGACAGGTTGGGCATTAAGGTTAGCAGTGTGGGCAGGTTGGGCATTAAGGTCAGCAGTGTGGACAGGTTGGGCATTACGGTTAGCAGTGTGGACAGGTTAGCAGTGTGGACAGGTTAGCAGTGTGGACAGGTTGGGCATTAAGGTTAGCAGTGTGGACAGGTTGGGCATTGAGGTTAGCAGTGTGGACAGGTTAGCAGTGTGGACAGGTTGGGCATTGAGGTTAGCAGTGTGGACAGGTTAGCAGTGTGGACAGGTTGGGCATTAAGGTTAGCAGTGTGGACAGGTTAGCAGTGTGGACAGGTTGGGCATTAAGGTTAGCAGTGTGGACAGTTTAGCAGTGTGGACAGGTTAGCAGTGTGGACAGGTTGGGCATTAAGGTTAGCAGTGTGGAAAGGTTAGCAGTGTTGACAGGTTAGGCATTAAGGTTAGCAGTGTGGACAGGTTAGGCATTAAGGTTAGCCGTGTGGACAGATTAGCAGTGTGGACAGATTGGTCATTAAGGTTAGAAGTGTGGACAGGTTAGCAGTGTGGACAGGTTGGGCATTAAGGTTAGCAGTGAGGACAGGTTGGGCATTGAGGTTAGCAGTGTGGACAGGTTAGCAGTGTGGGCAGGTTGGGCATTGAGGTTAGCAGTGTGGACAGGTTAGGAGTGTGGACAGGTTGGGCATTAAGGTTAGCAGTGTGGACAGGTTAGCAGTGTGGACAGGTTGGGCATTAAGGTTAGCAGTGTGGACAGGTTAGCAGTGTGGACAGGTTGGGCATTAAGGTTAGCAGTGTGGACAGGTTAGCAGTGTGGACAGGTTAGGCATTAAGGTTAGCAGTGTGGACATGTTAGGCATTAAGGTTAGCCGTGTGGACAGGTTAGCAGTGTGGACAGGTTAGGCATTAAGGTTAGCCGGGTGGACAGGTTAACAGTGTGGACAGATTGGGCATTAAGGTTAGCAGTGTGGACAGGGTTAGCAGTATGGACAGGTTAGCAGTCTGGACAGGTTGGGCATTAAGGTTAGAAGTGTGGACAGGGTTAGCAGTGTGGACAGGTTAGCAGTGTGGACAGGTTGGGCATTAAGGTTAGCAGTGTGGACAGGTTGGGCATTAAGGTTAGCAATGTGGACAGGTTAGCAGTGTGGACAGGTTAGCACTGTGGGCAGGTTAGTAATGTGGACAGGTTAGCAGTGTGGGCAGGTTGGGCATTAAGGTTAGCAGTGTGGACAGGTTGGGCATTACGGTTAGCAGTGTGGACAGGTTAGCAGTGTGGACAGGTTAGCAGTGTGGACAGGTTGGGCATTAAGGTTAGCAGTGTGGACAGGTTGGGCATTGAGGTTAGCAGTGTGGACAGGTTAGCAGTGTGGACAGGTTGGGCATTGAGGTTAGCAGTGTGGACAGGTTAGCAGTGTGGACAGGTTGGGCATTAAGGTTAGCAGTGTGGACAGGTTAGCAGTGTGGACAGGTTGGGCATTAAGGTTAGCAGTGTGGACAGTTTAGCAGTGTGGACAGGTTAGCAGTGTGGACAGGTTGGGCATTAAGGTTAGCAGTGTGGAAAGGTTAGCAGTGTTGACAGGTTAGGCATTAAGGTTAGCAGTGTGGACAGGTTAGGCATTAAGGTTAGCCGTGTGGACAGATTAGCAGTGTGGACAGATTGGTCATTAAGGTTAGCAGTGTGGACAGGTTAGCAGTGTGGACAGGTTGGGCATTAAGGTTAGCAGTGAGGACATGTTGGGCATTGAGGTTAGCAGTGTGGACAGGTTAGCAGTGTGGGCAGGTTGGGCATTAAGGTTAGCAGTGTGGACAGGGTTAGCAGTGTGGACAGGTTAGCAGTGTGGACAGGTTGGGCATTAAGGTTAGCAGTGTGGACAGGTTAGCAGTGTGGACAGATTGGGCATTAAGGTTAGCAGTGTGGACAGGTTGGGCATTAAGGTTAGCAGTGTGGACAGGTTAGGCATTAAGGTTAGCAGTGTGGACAGATTGGGCATTAAGGTTAGCAGTATGGACAGGTTAGCAGTGTGGACAGGTTAGCAATGTGGACAGGTTAGCAGTGTGGACAGGTTGGGCATTAAGGTTAGCAGTGTGGACAGGTTAGCAGTGTGGACAGGTTAGCAGTGTGGACAGGTTGGGCATTAAGGTTAGCATTGTGGCAGTTTAGGCATTAAGGTTAGCCGTGTGGACAGGTTAGCAGTGTGGAAAGATTGGGCATTAAGGTTAGCAGTGTGGACAGGTTAGGCATTAAGGTTAGCAGTGTGGACAGATTGGGCATTAAGGTTAGCAGTGTGGACAGGTTGGGCATTGAGGTTAGCAGTGTGGACAGGTTAGCAGTGTGGACAGGTTGGGCATTGAGGTTAGCAGTGTGGACAGGTTAGCAGTGTGGACAGGTTGGGCATTAAGGTTAGCAGTGTGGACAGGTTAGCAGTGTGGACAGGTTGGGCATTAAGGTTAGCAGTGTGGACAGTTTAGCAGTGTGGACAGGTTAGCAGTGTGGACAGGTTGGGCATTAAGGTTAGCAGTGTGGAAAGGTTAGCAGTGTTGACAGGTTAGGCATTAAGGTTAGCAGTGTGGACAGGTTAGGCATTAAGGTTAGCCGTGTGGACAGATTAGCAGTGTGGACAGATTGGTCATTAAGGTTAGCAGTGTGGACAGGTTAGCAGTGTGGACAGGTTGGGCATTAAGGTTAGCAGTGAGGACAGGTTGGGCATTGAGGTTAGCAGTGTGGACAGGTTAGCAGTGTGGACAGGTTGGGCATTGAGGTTAGCAGTGTGGACAGGTTAGCAGTGTGGACAGGTTGGGCATTAAGGTTAGCAGTGTGGACAGGTTAGCAGTGTGGACAGGTTGGGCATTAAGGTTAGCAGTGTGGACAGGTTAGCAGTGTGGACAGGTTGGGCATTAAGGTTAGCAGTGTGGACAGGTTAGCAGTGTGGACAGGTTAGGCTTTAAGGTTAGCAGTGTGGACAGGTTAGGCATTAAGGTTAGCCGTGTGGACAGGTTAGCAGTGTGGACAGATTGGGCATTAAGGTTAGCAGTGTGGACAGGTTAGCAGTGTGGACAGGTTAGGAGTGTGGACAGGTTGGGCATTAAGGTTAGCAGTGTGGACAGGTTAGCAGTGTGGACAGGTTGGGCATTAAGGTTAGCAGTGTGGACAGTTTAGCAGTGTGGACAGGTTAGCAGTGTGGACAGGTTGGGCATTAAGGTTAGCAGTGTGGAAAGGTTAGCAGTGTTGACAGGTTAGGCATTAAGGTTAGCAGTGTGGACAGGTTAGGCATTAAGGTTAGCCGTGTGGACAGATTAGCAGTGTGGACAGATTGGTCATTAAGGTTAGCAGTGTGGACAGGTTAGCAGTGTGGACAGGTTGGGCATTAAGGTTAGCAGTGAGGACAGGTTGGGCATTGAGGTTAGCAGTGTGGACAGGTTAGCAGTGTGGGCAGGTTGGGCATTGAGGTTAGCAGTGTGGACAGGTTAGCAGTGTGGACAGGTTGGGCATTAAGGTTAGCAGTGTGGACAGGTTAGCAGTGTGGACAGGTTGGGCATTAAGGTTAGCAGTGTGGACAGGTTAGCAGTGTGGACAGGTTGGGCATTAAGGTTAGCAGTGTGGACAGGTTAGCAGTGTGGACAGGTTAGGCATTAAGGTTAGCAGTGTGGACAGGTTAGGCATTAAGGTTAGCCGTGTGGACAGGTTAGCAGTGTGGACAGGTTAGGCATTAAGGTTAGCCGGGTGGACAGGTTAACAGTGTGGACAGATTGGGCATTAAGGTTAGCAGTGTGGACAGGGTTAGCAGTATGGACAGGTTAGCAGTCTGGACAGGTTGGGCATTAAGGTTAGCAGTGTGGACAGGGTTAGCAGTGTGGACAGGTTAGCAGTGTGGACAGGTTGGGCATTAAGGTTAGCAGTGTGGACAGGTTAGCAGTGTGGACAGGTTAGCAGTGTGGACAGATTGGGCATTAAGGTTAGCAGTGTGGACAGGTTGGGCATTAAGGTTAGCAGTGTGGACAGGTTAGGCATTAAGGTTAGCAGTGTGGACAGATTGGGCATTAAGGTTAGCAGTGTGGACAGTTTAGCAGTGTGGACAGGTTAGCAGTGTGGACAGGTTGGGCATTAAGGTTAGCAGTGTGGAAAGGTTAGCAGTGTTGACAGGTTAGGCATTAAGGTTAGCAGTGTGGACAGGTTAGGCATTAAGGTTAGCCGTGTGGACAGATTAGCAGTGTGGACAGATTGGTCATTAAGGTTAGCAGTGTGGACAGGTTAGCAGTGTGGACAGGTTGGGCATTAAGGTTAGCAGTGAGGACATGTTGGGCATTGAGGTTAGCAGTGTGGACAGGTTAGAAGTGTGGGCAGGTTGGGCATTGAGGTTAGCAGTGTGGACAGGTTAGCAGTGTGGACAGGTTGGGCATTAAGGTTAGCAGTGTGGACAGGTTGGGCATTAAGGTTAGCAGTGTGGACAGTTTAGCAGTGTGGACAGGTTAGCAGTGTGGACAGGTTGGGCATTAAGGTTAGCAGTGTGGAAAGGTTAGCAGTGTTGACAGGTTAGGCATTAAGGTTAGCAGTGTGGACAGGTTAGGCATTAAGGTTAGCCGTGTGGACAGATTAGCAGTGTGGACAGATTGGTCATTAAGGTTAGCAGTGTGGACAGGTTAGCAGTTTGGACAGGTTGGGCATTAAGGTTAGCAGTGAGGACAGGTTGGGCATTGAGGTTAGCAGTGTGGACAGGTTAGCAGTGTGGGCAGGTTGGGCATTGAGGTTAGCAGTGTGGACAGGTTAGGAGTGTGGACAGGTTGGGCATTAAGGTTAGCAGTGTGGACAGGTTAGCAGTGTGGACAGGTTGGGCATTAAGGTTAGCAGTGTGGACAGGTTAGCAGTGTGGACAGGTTGGGCATTAAGGTTAGCAGTGTGGACAGGTTAGCAGTGTGGACAGGTTAGGCATTAAGGTTAGCAGTGTGGACAGGTTAGGCATTAAGGTTAGCCGTGTGGACAGGTTAGCAGTGTGGACAGGTTAGGCATTAAGGTTAGCCGGGTGGACAGGTTAACAGTGTGGACAGATTGGGCATTAAGGTTAGCAGTGTGGACAGGGTTAGCAGTATGGACAGGTTAGCAGTCTGGACAGGTTGGGCATTAAGGTTAGCAGTGTGGACAGGGTTAGCAGTGTGGACAGGTTAGCAGTGTGGACAGGTTGGGCATTAAGGTTAGCAGTGTGGGCAGGTTGGGCATTAAGGTCAGCAGTGTGGACAGGTTGGGCATTACGGTTAGCAGTGTGGACAGGTTAGCAGTGTGGACAGGTTAGCAGTGTGGACAGGTTGGGCATTAAGGTTAGCAGTGTGGACAGGTTGGGCATTGAGGTTAGCAGTGTGGACAGGTTAGCAGTGTGGACAGGTTGGGCATTGAGGTTAGCAGTGTGGACAGGTTAGCAGTGTGGACAGGTTGGGCATTAAGGTTAGCAGTGTGGACAGGTTAGCAGTGTGGACAGGTTGGGCATTAAGGTTAGCAGTGTGGACAGTTTAGCAGTGTGGACAGGTTAGCAGTGTGGACAGGTTGGGCATTAAGGTTAGCAGTGTGGAAAGGTTAGCAGTGTTGACAGGTTAGGCATTAAGGTTAGCAGTGTGGACAGGTTAGGCATTAAGGTTAGCCGTGTGGACAGATTAGCAGTGTGGACAGATTGGTCATTAAGGTTAGAAGTGTGGACAGGTTAGCAGTGTGGACAGGTTGGGCATTAAGGTTAGCAGTGAGGACAGGTTGGGCATTGAGGTTAGCAGTGTGGACAGGTTAGCAGTGTGGGCAGGTTGGGCATTGAGGTTAGCAGTGTGGACAGGTTAGGAGTGTGGACAGGTTGGGCATTAAGGTTAGCAGTGTGGACAGGTTAGCAGTGTGGACAGGTTGGGCATTAAGGTTAGCAGTGTGGATATGTTAGCAGTGTGGACAGGTTGGGCATTAAGGTTAGCAGTGTGGACAGGTTAGGCATTAAGGTTAGCCGTGTGGACAGGTTAGCAGTGTGGACAGGTTAGGCATTAAGGTTAGCCGGGTGGACAGGTTAACAGTGTGGACAGATTGGGCATTAAGGTTAGCAGTGTGGACAGGGTTAGCAGTATGGACAGGTTAGCAGTCTGGACAGGTTGGGCATTAAGGTTAGCAGTGTGGACAGGGTTAGCAGTGTGGACAGGTTAGCAGTGTGGACAGGTTGGGCATTAAGGTTAGCAGTGTGGACAGGTTGGGCATTAAGGTTAGCAATGTGGACAGGTTAGCAGTGTGGACAGGTTAGCACTGTGGGCAGGTTAGTAAGGTGGACAGGTTAGCAGTGTGGGAAGGTTGGGCATTAAGGTTAGCAGTGTGGACAGGTTGGGCATTACGGTTAGCAGTGTGGACAGGTTAGCAGTGTGGACAGGTTAGCAGTGTGGACAGGTTGGGCATTAAGGTTAGCAGTGTGGACAGGTTGGGCATTGAGGTTAGCAGTGTGGACAGGTTAGCAGTGTGGACAGGTTGGGCATTGAGGTTAGCAGTGTGGACAGGTTAGCAGTGTGGACAGGTTGGGCATTAAGGTTAGCAGTGTGGACAGGTTAGCAGTGTGGACAGGTTGGGCATTAAGGTTAGCAGTGTGGACAGTTTAGCAGTGTGGACAGGTTAGCAGTGTGGACAGGTTGGGCATTAAGGTTAGCAGTGTGGAAAGGTTAGCAGTGTTGACAGGTTAGGCATTAAGGTTAGCAGTGTGGACAGGTTAGGCATTAAGGTTAGCCGTGTGGACAGATTAGCAGTGTTGACAGATTGGTCATTAAGGTTAGCAGTGTGGACAGGTTAGCAGTGTGGACAGGTTGGGCATTAAGGTTAGCAGTGAGGACATGTTGGGCATTGAGGTTAGCAGTGTGGACAGGTTAGCAGTGTGGGCAGGTTGGGCATTGAGGTTAGCAGTGTGGACAGGTTAGCAGTGTGGACAGGTTGGGCATTAAGGTTAGCAGTGTGGACAGGTTAGCAGTGTGGACAGGTTGGGCATTAAGGTTAGCAGTGTGGACAGGTTAGCAGTGTGGACAGGTTGGGCATTAAGGTTAGCAGTGTGGACAGGTTAGCAGTGTGGACAGGTTAGGCATTAAGGTTAGCAGTGTGGACAGGTTAGGCATTAAGGTTAGCCGTGTGGACAGGTTAGCAGTGTGGACAGGTTAGGCATTAAGGTTAGCCGGGTGGACAGGTTAACAGTGTGGACAGATTGGGCATTAAGGTTAGCAGTGTGGACAGGGTTAGCAGTATGGACAGGTTAGCAGTCTGGACAGGTTGGGCATTAAGGTTAGCAGTGTGGACAGGGTTAGCAGTGTGGACAGGTTAGCAGTGTGGACAGGTTGGGCATTAAGGTTAGCAGTGTGGACAGGTTGGGCATTAAGGTTAGCAATGTGGACAGGTTAGCAGTGTGGACAGGTTGGCACTGTGGGCAGGTTAGTAATGTGGACAGGTTAGCAGTGTGGGCAGGTTGGGCATTAAGGTTAGCAGTGTGGACAGGTTGGGCATTACGGTTAGCAGTGTGGACAGGTTAGCAGTGTGGACAGGTTAGCAGTGTGGACAGGTTGGGCATTAAGGTTAGCAGTGTGGACAGGTTGGGCATTGAGGTTAGCAGTGTGGACAGGTTAGCAGTGTGGACAGGTTGGGCATTGAGGTTAGCAGTGTGGACAGGTTAGCAGTGTGGACAGGTTGGGCATTAAGGTTAGCAGTGTGGACAGGTTAGCAGTGTGGACAGGTTGGGCATTAAGGTTAGCAGTGTGGACAGTTTAGCAGTGTGGACAGGTTAGCAGTGTGGACAGGTTGGGCATTATGGTTAGCAGTGTGGAAAGGTTAGCAGTGTTGACAGGTTAGGCATTAAGGTTAGCAGTGTGGACAGGTTAGGCATTAAGGTTAGCCGTGTGGACAGATTAGCAGTGTGGACAGATTGGTCATTAAGGTTAGCAGTGTGGACAGGTTAGCAGTGTGGACAGGTTGGGCATTAAGGTTAGCAGTGAGGACAGGTTGGGCATTGAGGTTAGCAGTGTGGACAGGTTAGCAGTGTGGACAGGTTGGGCATTGAGGTTAGCAGTGTGGACAGGTTAGCAGTGTGGACAGGTTGGGCATTAAGGTTAGCAGTGTGGACAGGTTAGCAGTGTGGACAGGTTGGGCATTAAGGTTAGCAGTGTGGACAGGTTAGCAGTGTGGACAGGTTGGGCATTAAGGTTAGCAGTGTGGACAGGTTAGCAGTGTGGACAGGTTAGGCATTAAGGTTAGCAGTGTGGACAGGTTAGGCATTAAGGTTAGCCGTGTGGACAGGTTAGCAGTGTGGACAGATTGGGCATTAAGGTTAGCAGTGTGGACAGGTTAGCAGTATGGACAGGTTAGGAGTGTGGACAGGTTGGGCATTAAGGTTAGCAGTGTGGACAGGTTAGCAGTGTGGACAGGTTGGGCATTAAGGTTAGCAGTGTGGACAGTTTAGCAGTGTGGACAGGTTAGCAGTGTGGACAGGTTGGGCATTAAGGTTAGCAGTGTGGAAAGGTTAGCAGTGTTGACAGGTTAGGCATTAAGGTTAGCAGTGTGGACAGGTTAGGCATTAAGGTTAGCCGTGTGGACAGATTAGCAGTGTGGACAGATTGGTCATTAAGGTTAGCAGTGTGGACAGGTTAGCAGTGTGGACAGGTTGGGCATTAAGGTTAGCAGTGAGGACAGGTTGGGCATTGAGGTTAGCAGTGTGGACAGGTTAGCAGTGTGGGCAGGTTGGGCATTGAGGTTAGCAGTGTGGACAGGTTAGCAGTGTGGACAGGTTGGGCATTAAGGTTAGCAGTGTGGACAGGTTAGCAGTGTGGACAGGTTGGGCATTAAGGTTAGCAGTGTGGACAGGTTAGCAGTGTGGACAGGTTGGGCATTAAGGTTAGCAGTGTGGACAGGTTAGCAGTGTGGACAGGTTAGGCATTAAGGTTAGCAGTGTGGACAGGTTAGGCATTAAGGTTAGCCGTGTGGACAGGTTAGCAGTGTGGACAGGTTAGGCATTAAGGTTAGCCGGGTGGACAGGTTAGCAGTGTGGACAGATTGGGCATTAAGGTTAGCAGTGTGGACAGGTTAGCAGTATGGACAGGTTAGGAGTGTGGACAGGTTGGGCATTAAGGTTAGCAGTGTGGACAGGTTAGCAGTGTGGACAGGTTGGGCATTAAGGTTAGCAGTGTGGACAGTTTAGCAGTGTGGACAGGTTAGCAGTGTGGACAGGTTGGGCATTAAGGTTAGCAGTGTGGAAAGGTTAGCAGTGTTGACAGGTTAGGCATTAAGGTTAGCAGTGTGGACAGGTTAGGCATTAAGGTTAGCCGTGTGGACAGATTAGCAGTGTGGACAGATTGGTCATTAAGGTTAGCAGTGTGGACAGGTTAGCAGTGTGGACAGGTTGGGCATTAAGGTTAGCAGTGAGGACAGGTTGGGCATTGAGGTTAGCAGTGTGGACAGGTTAGCAGTGTGGGCAGGTTGGGCATTGAGGTTAGCAGTGTGGACAGGTTAGCAGTGTGGACAGGTTGGGCATTAAGGTTAGCAGTGTGGACAGGTTAGCAGTGTGGACAGGTTGGGCATTAAGGTTAGCAGTGTGGACAGGTTAGCAGTGTGGACAGGTTGGGCATTAAGGTTAGCAGTGTGGACAGGTTAGCAGTGTGGACAGGTTAGGCATTAAGGTTAGCAGTGTGGACAGGTTAGGCATTAAGGTTAGCCGTGTGGACAGGTTAGCAGTGTGGACAGGTTAGGCATTAAGGTTAGCCGGGTGGACAGGTTAACAGTGTGGACAGATTGGGCATTAAGGTTAGCAGTGTGGACAGGGTTAGCAGTATGGACAGGTTAGCAGTCTGGACAGGTTGGGCATTAAGGTTAGCAGTGTGGACAGGGTTAGCAGTGTGGACAGGTTAGCAGTGTGGACAGGTTGGGCATTAAGGTTAGCAGTGTGGACAGGTTAGCAGTGTGGACAGGTTAGCAGTGTGGACAGATTGGGCATTAACGTTAGCAGTGTGGACAGGTTGGGCATTAAGGTTAGCAGTGTGGACAGGTTAGGCATTAAGGTTAGCAGTGTGGACAGATTGGGCATTAAGGTTAGCAGTATGGACAGGTTAGCAGTGTGGACAGGTTAGCAATGTGGACAGGTTAGCAGTGTGGACAGGTTGGGCATTAAGGTTAGCAGTGTGGACAGGTTAGCAGTGTGGACAGGTTAGCAGTGTGGACAGGTTGGGCATTAAGGTTAGCATTGTGGCAGTTTAGGCATTAAGGTTAGCCGTGTGGACAGGTTAGCAGTGTGGAAAGATTGGGCATTAAGGTTAGCAGTGTGGACAGGTTAGGCATTAAGGTTAGCAGTGTGGACAGATTGGGCATTAAGGTTAGCAGTGTGGACAGGTTAGCAGTGTGGACAGGTTGGGCATTAAGGTTAGCAGTGAGGACAGGTTGGGCATTAAGGTTAGCCGGGTGGACAGGTTAACAGTGTGGACAGATTGGGTATTAAGGTTAGCAGTGTGGACAGGGTTAGCAGTATGGACAGGTTAGCAGTCTGGACAGGTTGGGCATTAAGGTTAGCAGTGTGGACAGGGTTAGCAGTGTGGACAGGTTAGCAGTGTGGACAGGTTGGGCATTAAGGTTAGCAGTGTGGACAGGTTGGGCATTAAGGTTAGCAATGTGGACAGGTTAGCAGTGTGGACAGGTTGGCACTGTGGGCAGGTTAGTAATGTGGACAGGTTAGCAGTGTGGGCAGGTTGGGCATTAAGGTTAGCAGTGTGGACAGGTTGGGCATTACGGTTAGCAGTGTGGACAGGTTAGCAGTGTGGACAGGTTAGCAGTGTGGACAGGTTGGGCATTAAGGTTAGCAGTGTGGACAGGTTGGGCATTGAGGTTAGCAGTGTGGACAGGTTAGCAGTGTGGACAGGTTGGGCATTGAGGTTAGCAGTGTGGACAGGTTAGCAGTGTGGACAGGTTGGGCATTAAGGTTAGCAGTGTGGACAGGTTAGCAGTGTGGACAGGTTGGGCATTAAGGTTAGCAGTGTGGACAGTTTAGCAGTGTGGACAGGTTAGCAGTGTGGACAGGTTGGGCATTATGGTTAGCAGTGTGGAAAGGTTAGCAGTGTTGACAGGTTAGGCATTAAGGTTAGCAGTGTGGACAGGTTAGGCATTAAGGTTAGCCGTGTGGACAGATTAGCAGTGTGGACAGATTGGTCATTAAGGTTAGCAGTGTGGACAGGTTAGCAGTGTGGACAGGTTGGGCATTAAGGTTAGCAGTGAGGACAGGTTGGGCATTGAGGTTAGCAGTGTGGACAGGTTAGCAGTGTGGACAGGTTGGGCATTGAGGTTAGCAGTGTGGACAGGTTAGCAGTGTGGACAGGTTGGGCATTAAGGTTAGCAGTGTGGACAGGTTAGCAGTGTGGACAGGTTGGGCATTAAGGTTAGCAGTGTGGACAGGTTAGCAGTGTGGACAGGTTGGGCATTAAGGTTAGCAGTGTGGACAGGTTAGCAGTGTGGACAGGTTAGGCATTAAGGTTAGCAGTGTGGACAGGTTAGGCATTAAGGTTAGCCGTGTGGACAGGTTAGCAGTGTGGACAGATTGGGCATTAAGGTTAGCAGTGTGGACAGGTTAGCAGTGTGGACAGGTTAGGAGTGTGGACAGGTTGGGCATTAAGGTTAGCAGTGTGGACAGGTTAGCAGTGTGGACAGGTTGGGCATTAAGGTTAGCAGTGTGGACAGTTTAGCAGTGTGGACAGGTTAGCAGTGTGGACAGGTTGGGCATTAAGGTTAGCAGTGTGGAAAGGTTAGCAGTGTTGACAGGTTAGGCATTAAGGTTAGCAGTGTGGACAGGTTAGGCATTAAGGTTAGCCGTGTGGACAGATTAGCAGTGTGGACAGATTGGTCATTAAGGTTAGCAGTGTGGACAGGTTAGCAGTGTGGACAGGTTGGGCATTAAGGTTAGCAGTGAGGACAGGTTGGGCATTGAGGTTAGCAGTGTGGACAGGTTAGCAGTGTGGGCAGGTTGGGCATTGAGGTTAGCAGTGTGGACAGGTTAGCAGTGTGGACAGGTTGGGCATTAAGGTTAGCAGTGTGGACAGGTTAGCAGTGTGGACAGGTTGGGCATTAAGGTTAGCAGTGTGGACAGGTTAGCAGTGTGGACAGGTTGGGCATTAAGGTTAGCAGTGTGGACAGGTTAGCAGTGTGGACAGGTTAGGCATTAAGGTTAGCAGTGTGGACAGGTTAGGCATTAAGGTTAGCCGTGTGGACAGGTTAGCAGTGTGGACAGGTTAGGCATTAAGGTTAGCCGGGTGGACAGGTTAACAGTGTGGACAGATTGGGCATTAAGGTTAGCAGTGTGGACAGGGTTAGCAGTATGGACAGGTTAGCAGTCTGGACAGGTTGGGCATTAAGGTTAGCAGTGTGGACAGGGTTAGCAGTGTGGACAGGTTAGCAGTGTGGACAGGTTGGGCATTAAGGTTAGCAGTGTGGACAGGTTAGCAGTGTGGACAGGTTAGCAGTGTGGACAGATTGGGCATTAACGTTAGCAGTGTGGACAGGTTGGGCATTAAGGTTAGCAGTGTGGACAGGTTAGGCATTAAGGTTAGCAGTGTGGACAGATTGGGCATTAAGGTTAGCAGTATGGACAGGTTAGCAGTGTGGACAGGTTAGCAATGTGGACAGGTTAGCAGTGTGGACAGGTTGGGCATTAAGGTTAGCAGTGTGGACAGGTTAGCAGTGTGGACAGGTTAGCAGTGTGGACAGGTTGGGCATTAAGGTTAGCATTGTGGCAGTTTAGGCATTAAGGTTAGCCGTGTGGACAGGTTAGCAGTGTGGAAAGATTGGGCATTAAGGTTAGCAGTGTGGACAGGTTAGGCATTAAGGTTAGCAGTGTGGACAGATTGGGCATTAAGGTTAGCAGTGTGGACAGGTTAGCAGTGTGGACAGGTTGGGCATTAAGGTTAGCAGTGAGGACAGGTTGGGCATTAAGGTTAGCCGGGTGGACAGGTTAACAGTGTGGACAGATTGGGTATTAAGGTTAGCAGTGTGGACAGGGTTAGCAGTATGGACAGGTTAGCAGTCTGGACAGGTTGGGCATTAAGGTTAGCAGTGTGGACAGGGTTAGCAGTGTGGACAGGTTAGCAGTGTGGACAGGTTGGGCATTAAGGTTAGCAGTGTGGACAGGTTGGGCATTAAGGTTAGCAATGTGGACAGGTTAGCAGTGTGGACAGGTTGGCACTGTGGGCAGGTTAGTAATGTGGACAGGTTAGCAGTGTGAGCAGGTTGGGCATTAAGGTTAGCAGTGTGGACAGGTTGGGCATTACGGTTAGCAGTGTGGACAGGTTAGCAGTGTGGACAGGTTAGCAGTGTGGACAGGTTGGGCATTAAGGTTAGCAGTGTGGACAGGTTGGGCATTGAGGTTAGCAGTGTGGACAGGTTAGCAGTGTGGACAGGTTGGGCATTGAGGTTAGCAGTGTGGACAGGTTAGCAGTGTGGACAGGTTGGGCATTAAGGTTAGCAGTGTGGACAGGTTAGCAGTGTGGACAGGTTGGGCATTAAGGTTAGCAGTGTGGACAGTTTAGCAGTGTGGACAGGTTAGCAGTGTGGACAGGTTGGGCATTATGGTTAGCAGTGTGGAAAGGTTAGCAGTGTTGACAGGTTAGGCATTAAGGTTAGCAGTGTGGACAGGTTAGGCATTAAGGTTAGCCGTGTGGACAGATTAGCAGTGTGGACAGATTGGTCATTAAGGTTAGCAGTGTGGACAGGTTAGCAGTGTGGACAGGTTGGGCATTAAGGTTAGCAGTGAGGACAGGTTGGGCATTGAGGTTAGCAGTGTGGACAGGTTAGCAGTGTGGACAGGTTGGGCATTGAGGTTAGCAGTGTGGACAGGTTAGCAGTGTGGACAGGTTGGGCATTAAGGTTAGCAGTGTGGACAGGTTAGCAGTGTGGACAGGTTGGGCATTAAGGTTAGCAGTGTGGACAGGTTAGCAGTGTGGACAGGTTGGGCATTAAGGTTAGCAGTGTGGACAGGTTAGCAGTGTGGACAGGTTAGGCATTAAGGTTAGCAGTGTGGACAGGTTAGGCATTAAGGTTAGCCGTGTGGACAGGTTAGCAGTGTGGACAGATTGGGCATTAAGGTTAGCAGTGTGGACAGGTTAGCAGTGTGGACAGGTTAGGAGTGTGGACAGGTTGGGCATTAAGGTTAGCAGTGTGGACAGGTTAGCAGTGTGGACAGGTTGGGCATTAAGGTTAGCAGTGTGGACAGTTTAGCAGTGTGGACAGGTTAGCAGTGTGGACAGGTTGGGCATTAAGGTTAGCAGTGTGGAAAGGTTAGCAGTGTTGACAGGTTAGGCATTAAGGTTAGCAGTGTGGACAGGTTAGGCATTAAGGTTAGCCGTGTGGACAGATTAGCAGTGTGGACAGATTGGTCATTAAGGTTAGCAGTGTGGACAGGTTAGCAGTGTGGACAGGTTGGGCATTAAGGTTAGCAGTGAGGACAGGTTGGGCATTGAGGTTAGCAGTGTGGACAGGTTAGCAGTGTGGGCAGGTTGGGCATTGAGGTTAGCAGTGTGGACAGGTTAGCAGTGTGGACAGGTTGGGCATTAAGGTTAGCAGTGTGGACAGGTTAGCAGTGTGGACAGGTTGGGCATTAAGGTTAGCAGTGTGGACAGGTTAGCAGTGTGGACAGGTTGGGCATTAAGGTTAGCAGTGTGGACAGGTTAGCAGTGTGGACAGGTTAGGCATTAAGGTTAGCAGTGTGGACAGGTTAGGCATTAAGGTTAGCCGTGTGGACAGGTTAGCAGTGTGGACAGGTTAGGCATTAAGGTTAGCCGGGTGGACAGGTTAACAGTGTGGACAGATTGGGCATTAAGGTTAGCAGTGTGGACAGGGTTAGCAGTATGGACAGGTTAGCAGTCTGGACAGGTTGGGCATTAAGGTTAGCAGTGTGGACAGGGTTAGCAGTGTGGACAGGTTAGCAGTGTGGACAGGTTGGGCATTAAGGTTAGCAGTGTGGACAGGTTAGCAGTGTGGACAGGTTAGCAGTGTGGACAGATTGGGCATTAACGTTAGCAGTGTGGACAGGTTGGGCATTAAGGTTAGCAGTGTGGACAGGTTAGGCATTAAGGTTAGCAGTGTGGACAGATTGGGCATTAAGGTTAGCAGTATGGACAGGTTAGCAGTGTGGACAGGTTAGCAATGTGGACAGGTTAGCAGTGTGGACAGGTTGGGCATTAAGGTTAGCAGTGTGGACAGGTTAGCAGTGTGGACAGGTTAGCAGTGTGGACAGGTTGGGCATTAAGGTTAGCATTGTGGCAGTTTAGGCATTAAGGTTAGCCGTGTGGACAGGTTAGCAGTGTGGAAAGATTGGGCATTAAGGTTAGCAGTGTGGACAGGTTAGGCATTAAGGTTAGCAGTGTGGACAGATTGGGCATTAAGGTTAGCAGTGTGGACAGGTTAGCAGTGTGGACAGGTTGGGCATTAAGGTTAGCAGTGAGGACAGGTTGGGCATTAAGGTTAGCCGGGTGGACAGGTTAACAGTGTGGACAGATTGGGTATTAAGGTTAGCAGTGTGGACAGGGTTAGCAGTATGGACAGGTTAGCAGTCTGGACAGGTTGGGCATTAAGGTTAGCAGTGTGGACAGGGTTAGCAGTGTGGACAGGTTAGCAGTGTGGACAGGTTGGGCATTAAGGTTAGCAGTGTGGACAGGTTAGCAGTGTGGACAGATTGGGCATTAAGGTTAGCAGTGTGGACAGGTTGGGCATTAAGGTTAGCAGTGTGGACAGGTTAGGCATTAAGGTTAGCAGTGTGGACAGATTGGGCATTAAGGTTAGCAGTATGGACAGGTTAGCAGTGTGGACAGGTTAGCAATGTGGACAGGTTAGCAGTGTGGACAGGTTGGGCATTAAGGTTAGCAGTGTGGACAGGTTAGCAGTGTGGACAGGTTAGCAGTGTGGACAGGTTGGGCATTAAGGTTAGCATTGTGGCAGTTTAGGCATTAAGGTTAGCCGTGTGGACAGGTTAGCAGTGTGGAAAGATTGGGCATTAAGGTTAGCAGTGTGGACAGGTTAGGCATTAAGGTTAGCAGTGTGGACAGATTGGGCATTAAGGTTAGCAGTGTGGACAGGTTGGGCATTGAGGTTAGCAGTGTGGACAGGTTAGCAGTGTGGACAGGTTGGGCATTGAGGTTAGCAGTGTGGACAGGTTAGCAGTGTGGACAGGTTGGGCATTAAGGTTAGCAGTGTGGACAGGTTAGCAGTGTGGACAGGTTGGGCATTAAGGTTAGCAGTGTGGACAGTTTAGCAGTGTGGACAGGTTAGCAGTGTGGACAGGTTGGGCATTAAGGTTAGCAGTGTGGAAAGGTTAGCAGTGTTGACAGGTTAGGCATTAAGGTTAGCAGTGTGGACAGGTTAGGCATTAAGGTTAGCCGTGTGGACAGATTAGCAGTGTGGACAGATTGGTCATTAAGGTTAGCAGTGTGGACAGGTTAGCAGTGTGGACAGGTTGGGCATTAAGGTTAGCAGTGAGGACAGGTTGGGCATTGAGGTTAGCAGTGTGGACAGGTTAGCAGTGTGGACAGGTTGGGCATTGAGGTTAGCAGTGTGGACAGGTTAGCAGTGTGGACAGGTTGGGCATTAAGGTTAGCAGTGTGGACAGGTTAGCAGTGTGGACAGGTTGGGCATTAAGGTTAGCAGTGTGGACAGGTTAGCAGTGTGGACAGGTTGGGCATTAAGGTTAGCAGTGTGGACAGGTTAGCAGTGTGGACAGGTTAGGCTTTAAGGTTAGCAGTGTGGACAGTTTAGGCATTAAGGTTAGCCGTGTGGACAGGTTAGCAGTGTGGACAGATTGGGCATTAAGGTTAGCAGTGTGGACAGGTTAGCAGTGTGGACAGGTTAGGAGTGTGGACAGGTTGGGCATTAAGGTTAGCAGTGTGGACAGGTTAGCAGTGTGGACAGGTTGGGCATTAAGGTTAGCAGTGTGGACAGTTTAGCAGTGTGGACAGGTTAGCAGTGTGGACAGGTTGGGCATTAAGGTTAGCAGTGTGGAAAGGTTAGCAGTGTTGACAGGTTAGGCATTAAGGTTAGCAGTGTGGACAGGTTAGGCATTAAGGTTAGCCGTGTGGACAGATTAGCAGTGTGGACAGATTGGTCATTAAGGTTAGCAGTGTGGACAGGTTAGCAGTGTGGACAGGTTGGGCATTAAGGTTAGCAGTGAGGACAGGTTGGGCATTGAGGTTAGCAGTGTGGACAGGTTAGCAGTGTGGGCAGGTTGGGCATTGAGGTTAGCAGTGTGGACAGGTTAGCAGTGTGGACAGGTTGGGCATTAAGGTTAGCAGTGTGGACAGGTTAGCAGTGTGGACAGGTTGGGCATTAAGGTTAGCAGTGTGGACAGGTTAGCAGTGTGGACAGGGTTAGCAGTGTGGACAGGTTAGCAGTGTGGACAGGTTGGGCATTAAGGTTAGCAGTGTGGACAGGTTAGCAGTGTGGACAGGTTAGCAGTGTGGACAGATTGGGCATTAACGTTAGCAGTGTGGACAGGTTGGGCATTAAGGTTAGCAGTGTGGACAGGTTAGGCATTAAGGTTAGCAGTGTGGACAGATTGGGCATTAAGGTTAGCAGTATGGACAGGTTAGCAGTGTGGACAGGTTAGCAATGTGGACAGGTTAGCAGTGTGGACAGGTTGGGCATTAAGGTTAGCAGTGTGGACAGGTTAGCAGTGTGGACAGGTTAGCAGTGTGGACAGGTTGGGCATTAAGGTTAGCATTGTGGCAGTTTAGGCATTAAGGTTAGCCGTGTGGACAGGTTAGCAGTGTGGAAAGATTGGGCATTAAGGTTAGCAGTGTGGACAGGTTAGGCATTAAGGTTAGCAGTGTGGACAGATTGGGCATTAAGGTTAGCAGTGTGGACAGGTTAGCAGTGTGGACAGGTTGGGCATTAAGGTTAGCAGTGAGGACAGGTTGGGCATTAAGGTTAGCCGGGTGGACAGGTTAACAGTGTGGACAGATTGGGTATTAAGGTTAGCAGTGTGGACAGGGTTAGCAGTATGGACAGGTTAGCAGTCTGGACAGGTTGGGCATTAAGGTTAGCAGTGTGGACAGGGTTAGCAGTGTGGACAGGTTAGCAGTGTGGACAGGTTGGGCATTAAGGTTAGCAGTGTGGACAGGTTAGCAGTGTGGACAGATTGGGCATTAAGGTTAGCAGTGTGGACAGGTTGGGCATTAAGGTTAGCAGTGTGGACAGGTTAGGCATTAAGGTTAGCAGTGTGGACAGATTGGGCATTAAGGTTAGCAGTATGGACAGGTTAGCAGTGTGGACAGGTTAGCAATGTGGACAGGTTAGCAGTGTGGACAGGTTGGGCATTAAGGTTAGCAGTGTGGACAGGTTAGCAGTGTGGACAGGTTAGCAGTGTGGACAGGTTGGGCATTAAGGTTAGCATTGTGGCAGTTTAGGCATTAAGGTTAGCCGTGTGGACAGGTTAGCAGTGTGGAAAGATTGGGCATTAAGGTTAGCAGTGTGGACAGGTTAGGCATTAAGGTTAGCAGTGTGGACAGATTGGGCATTAAGGTTAGCAGTGTGGACAGGTTGGGCATTGAGGTTAGCAGTGTGGACAGGTTAGCAGTGTGGACAGGTTGGGCATTGAGGTTAGCAGTGTGGACAGGTTAGCAGTGTGGACAGGTTGGGCATTAAGGTTAGCAGTGTGGACAGGTTAGCAGTGTGGACAGGTTGGGCATTAAGGTTAGCAGTGTGGACAGTTTAGCAGTGTGGACAGGTTAGCAGTGTGGACAGGTTGGGCATTAAGGTTAGCAGTGTGGAAAGGTTAGCAGTGTTGACAGGTTAGGCATTAAGGTTAGCAGTGTGGACAGGTTAGGCATTAAGGTTAGCCGTGTGGACAGATTAGCAGTGTGGACAGATTGGTCATTAAGGTTAGCAGTGTGGACAGGTTAGCAGTGTGGACAGGTTGGGCATTAAGGTTAGCAGTGAGGACAGGTTGGGCATTGAGGTTAGCAGTGTGGACAGGTTAGCAGTGTGGACAGGTTGGGCATTGAGGTTAGCAGTGTGGACAGGTTAGCAGTGTGGACAGGTTGGGCATTAAGGTTAGCAGTGTGGACAGGTTAGCAGTGTGGACAGGTTGGGCATTAAGGTTAGCTGTGTGGACAGGTTAGCAGTGTGGACAGGTTGGGCATTAAGGTTAGCAGTGTGGACAGGTTAGCAGTGTGGACAGGTTAGGCTTTAAGGTTAGCAGTGTGGACAGGTTAGGCATTAAGGTTAGCCGTGTGGACAGGTTAGCAGTGTGGACAGATTGGGCATTAAGGTTAGCAGTGTGGACAGGTTAGCAGTGTGGACAGGTTAGGAGTGTGGACAGGTTGGGCATTAAGGTTAGCAGTGTGGACAGGTTAGCAGTGTGGACAGGTTGGGCATTAAGGTTAGCAGTGTGGACAGTTTAGCAGTGTGGACAGGTTAGCAGTGTGGACAGGTTGGGCATTAAGGTTAGCAGTGTGGAAAGGTTAGCAGTGTTGACAGGTTAGGCATTAAGGTTAGCAGTGTGGACAGGTTAGGCATTAAGGTTAGCCGTGTGGACAGATTAGCAGTGTGGACAGATTGGTCATTAAGGTTAGCAGTGTGGACAGGTTAGCAGTGTGGACAGGTTGGGCATTAAGGTTAGCAGTGAGGACAGGTTGGGCATTGAGGTTAGCAGTGTGGACAGGTTAGCAGTGTGGGCAGGTTGGGCATTGAGGTTAGCAGTGTGGACAGGTTAGCAGTGTGGACAGGTTGGGCATTAAGGTTAGCAGTGTGGACAGGTTAGCAGTGTGGACAGGTTGGGCATTAAGGTTAGCAGTGTGGACAGGTTGGGCATTAAGGTTAGCAGTGTGGACAGGTTAGCAGTGTGGACAGGTTAGGCATTAAGGTTAGCAGTGTGGACAGGTTAGGCATTAAGGTTAGCCGTGTGGACAGGTTAGCAGTGTGGACAGGTTAGGCATTAAGGTTAGCCGGGTGGACAGGTTAACAGTGTGGACAGATTGGGCATTAAGGTTAGCAGTGTGGACAGGGTTAGCAGTATGGACAGGTTAGCAGTCTGGACAGGTTGGGCATTAAGGTTAGCAGTGTGGACAGGGTTAGCAGTGTGGACAGGTTAGCAGTGTGGACAGGTTGGGCATTAAGGTTAGCAGTGTGGACAGGTTAGCAGTGTGGACAGGTTAGCAGTGTGGACAGATTGGGCATTAAGGTTAGCAGTGTGGACAGGTTGGGCATTAAGGTTAGCAGTGTGGACAGGTTAGGCATTAAGGTTAGCAGTGTGGACAGATTGGGCATTAAGGTTAGCAGTATGGACAGGTTAGCAGTGTGGACAGGTTAGCAATGTGGACAGGTTAGCAGTGTGGACAGGTTGGGCATTAAGGTTAGCAGTGTGGACAGGTTAGCAGTGTGGACAGGTTAGCAGTGTGGACAGGTTGGGCATTAAGGTTAGCATTGTGGCAGTTTAGGCATTAAGGTTAGCCGTGTGGACAGGTTAGCAGTGTGGAAAGATTGGGCATTAAGGTTAGCAGTGTGGACAGGTTAGGCATTAAGGTTAGCAGTGTGGACAGATTGGGCATTAAGGTTAGCAGTGTGGACAGGTTAGCAGTGTGGACAGGTTGGGCATTAAGGTTAGCAGTGAGGACAGGTTGGGCATTAAGGTTAGCCGGGTGGACAGGTTAACAGTGTGGACAGATTGGGCATTAAGGTTAGCAGTGTGGACAGGGTTAGCAGTATGGACAGGTTAGCAGTCTGGACAGGTTGGGCATTAAGGTTAGCAGTGTGGACAGGGTTAGCAGTGTGGACAGGTTAGCAGTGTGGACAGGTTGGGCATTAAGGTTAGCAGTGTGGACAGGTTAGCAGTGTGGACAGGTTAGCAGTGTGGACAGATTGGGCATTAAGGTTAGCAGTGTGGACAGGTTGGGCATTAAGGTTAGCAGTGTGGACAGGTTAGGCATTAAGGTTAGCAGTGTGGACAGATTGGGCATTAAGGTTAGCAGTATGGACAGGTTAGCAGTGTGGACAGGTTAGCAATGTGGACAGGTTAGCAGTGTGGACAGGTTGGGCATTAAGGTTAGCAGTGTGGACAGGTTAGCAGTGTGGACAGGTTAGCAGTGTGGACAGGTTGGGCATTAAGGTTAGCATTGTGGCAGTTTAGGCATTAAGATTAGCCGTGTGGACAGGTTAGCAGTGTGGAAAGATTGGGCATTAAGGTTAGCAGTGTGGACAGGTTAGGCATTAAGGTTAGCAGTGTGGACAGATTGGGCATTAAGGTTAGCAGTGTGGACAGGTTAGCAGTGTGGACAGGTTGGGCATTAAGGTTAGCAGTGAGGACAGGTTGGGCATTGAGGTTAGCAGTGTGGACAGGTTAGCAGTGTGGGCAGGTTGGGCATTGAGGTTAGCAGTGTGGACAGGTTAGCAGTGTGGACAGGTTGGGCATTAAGGTTAGCAGTGTGGACAGGTTAGCAGTGTGGACAGGTTGGGCATTAAGGTTAGCAGTGTGGACAGGTTAGTAGTGTGGACAGGTTGGGCATTAAGGTTAGCAGTGTGGACAGGTTAGCAGTGTGGACAGGTTAGGCATTAAGGTTAGCAGTGTGGACAGGTTAGGCATTAAGGTTAGCCGTGTGGACAGGTTAGCAGTGTGGACAGGTTAGGCATTAAGGTTAGCCGGGTGGACAGGTTAACAGTGTTGACAGATTGGGCATTAAGGTTAGCAGTGTGGACAGGGTTAGCAGTATGGACAGGTTAGCAGTCTGGACAGGTTGGGCATTAAGGTTAGCAGTGTGGACAGGGTTAGCAGTGTGGACAGGTTAGCAGTGTGGACAGGTTGGGCATTAAGGTTAGCAGTGTGGACAGGTTAGCAGTGTGGACAGGTTAGCAGTGTGGACAGATTGGGCATTAAGGTTAGCAGTGTGGACAGGTTGGGCATTAAGGTTAGCAGTGTGGACAGGTTAGGCATTAAGGTTAGCAGTGTGGACAGATTGGGCATTAAGGTTAGCAGTATGGACAGGTTAGCAGTGTGGACAGGTTAGCAATGTGGACAGGTTAGCAGTGTGGACAGGTTGGGCATTAAGGTTAGCAGTGTGGACAGGTTAGCAGTGTGGACATGTTAGCAGTGTGGACAGGTTGGGCATTAAGGTTAGCATTGTGGCAGTTTAGGCATTAAGGTTAGCCGTGTGGACAGGTTAGCAGTGTGGAAAGATTGGGCATTAAGGTTAGCAGTGTGGACAGGTTAGGCATTAAGGTTAGCAGTGTGGACAGATTGGGCATTAAGGTTAGCAGTATGGACAGGTTAGCAGTGTGGACAGGTTGGCATTAAGGTTAGCAGTGTGGACAGGTTAGCATTGTGGACAGGTTAGCAGTGTGGACAGGTTAGCAGTGTGGACAGGTTGGGCATTAAGGTTATCAGTGTGGACAGGTTAGCAGTGTGGACAGGTTGGGCATTAAGGTTAGCAGTGTGGACAGGTTGGCAGTGTGGACAGGTTAGCAGTGTGGACATGTTGGCGTTAAGGTTAGCAATGTGGACAGGTTAGGCATTAAGGTTAGCAGTGTGGACAGGTTGGCAGTGTGGACAGATTGGGCATTAAGGTTAGCAGTGTGGACAGGTTAGCAGTGTGGACAGATTGGGCATTAATATTAGCAGTGTGGACAGGTTGGGCATTAAGGTTAGCAGTGTGGAAAGGTTAGGCATTAAGGTTAGCTGTGTGGACAGATTGGGCATTAAGGTTAGCAGTATGGACAGGTTAGCAGTGTGGACAGGTTAGCAGTGTGGACAGGTTGGGCATTAAGGTTAGCAGTGTGGACAGGTTAGCAGTGTGGACAGGTTGGGCATTAAGGTTAGCAATGTGGACAGGTTAGCAGTGTGGACAGGTTAGCAGTGTGGACAGGTTAGCAGTGTGGACAGGTTGGGCATTAAGGTTAGCAGTGTGGACAGGTTGGCAGTGTGGACAGGTTAGCAGTGTGGACAGGTTGGGCATTAAGGTTAGCAGTGTGGACAGGGTTAGCAGTGTGGACAGGTTAGCAGTGTGGACAGGTTGGGCATTAAGGTTAGCAGTGTGGACAGGTTGGGCATTAAGGTTAGCAATGTGGACAGGTTAGCAGTGTGGACAGGTTAGCAGTGTTGGCAGGTTAGTAATGTGGACAGGTTAGCAGTGTGGGCAGGTTGGGCATTAAGGTTAGCAGTGTGGACAGGTTGGGCATTACGGTTAGCAGTGTGGACAGGTTAGCAGTGTGGACAGGTTAGCAGTGTGGACAGGTTGGGCATTAAGGTTAGCAGTGTGGACAGGTTGGGCATTGAAGTTAGCAGTGTGGACAGCTTAGCAGTGTGGACAGATTGGGCATTGAGGTTAGCAGTGTGGACAGGTTAGGCATTAAGGTTAGCAGTAAGGACAGTTTAGGCATTAAGGTTAGCCGTGTGGACAGGTTAGCAGTGTGGACAGATTGGGCATTAAGGTTAGCCGTGTGGACAGGTTAGCAGTGTGGAAAGATTGGGCATTAAGGTTAGCAGTGTGGACAGGTTAGGCATTAAGGTTAGCAGTGTGGACAGATTACAGTGTGGACAGATTGGGCATTAAGGTTAGCAGTATGGACAGGTTAGCAGTGTGGACAGGTTGGGCATTAAGGTTAGCAGTGTGGACAGGTTAGCAGTGTGGACAGGTTAGCAGTGTGGACAGGTTAGCAGTGTGGACAGGTTGGGCATTAAGGTTATCAGTGTGGACAGGTTAGCAGTGTGGACAGGTTAGCAGTGTGGACAGGTTAGCAGTGTGGACAGGTTGGGCATTAAGGTTATCAGTGTGGACAGGTTAGCAGTGTGGACAGGTTGGGCATTAAGGTTAGCAGTGTGGACAGGTTAGCAGTGTGGACAGGTTAGCAGTATGGACAGGTTGGCGTTAAGGTTAGCAATGTGGACAGGTTAGGCATTAAGGTTAGCAGTGTGGACAGGTTGGCAGTGTGGACAAATTGGGCATTAAGGTTAGCAGTGTGGACAGGTTAGCAGTGTGGACAGATTGGGCATTAAGGTTAGCCGTGTGGACAGATTGGGCATTAAGGTTAGCAGTGTGGACAGGTTAGCAGTGTGGACAGCTTAGCAGTGTGGACAGGTTAGCAGTGTGGACAGGTTGGGCATTAAGGTTAGCAGTGTGGACAGGTTAGCAGTGTGGACAGGTTGGGCATTAAGGTTAGCAATGTGGACAGGTTAGCAGTGTGGACAGGTTAGCAGTGTGGACAGGTTAGCAGTGTGGACAGGTTGGGCATTAAGGTTAGCAGTGTGGACAGGTTGGCAGTGTGGACAGGTTAGCAGTGTGGACAGGTTGGGCATTAAGGTTAGCAGTGTGGACAGGTTAGCAGTGTGGACAGGTTAGCAGTGTGGACAGGTTAGCGTTAAGGTTAGCAATGTGGACAGGTTAGGCATTAAGGTTAGCAGTGTGGACAGGTTGGCAGTGTGGACAAATTGGGCATTAAGGTTAGCAGTGTGGACAGGTTAGCAGTGTGGACAGGTTAGCAGTGTGGACTGATTGGGCATTAAGGTTAGCATTGTGGCAGTTTAGGCATTAAGGTTAGCCGTGTGGACAGGTTAGCAGTGTGGAAAGATTGGGCATTAAGGTTAGCAGTGTGGACAGGTTAGGCATTAAGGTTAGCAGTGTGGACAGGTTAGGCATTAAGGTTAGCAGTGTGGACAGATTGGGCATTAAGGTTAGCAGTATGGACAGGTTAGCAGTGTGGACAGGTTGGGCATTAAGGTTAGCAGTGTGGACAGGTTAGCATTGTGGACAGGTTAGCAGTGTGGACAGGTTAGCAGTGTGGACAGGTTGGGCATTAAGGTTATCAGTGTGGACAGGTTAGCAGTGTGGACAGGTTGGGCATTAAGGTTAGCAGTGTGGACAGGTTAGCAGTGTGGACAGGTTAGCAGTGTGGACATGTTGGCGTTAAGGTTAGCAATGTGGACAAGTTAGGCATTAAGGTTAGCAGTGTGGACAGGTTGGCAGTGTGGACAGATTGGGCATTAAGGTTAGCAGTGTGGACAGGTTAGCAGTGTGGACAGATTGGGCATTAATATTAGCAGTGTGGACAGGTTGGGCATTAAGGTTAGCAGTGTGGAAAGGTTAGGCATTAAGGTTAGCCGTGTGGACAGATTGGGCATTAAGGTTAGCAGTATGGACAGGTTAGCAGTGTGGACAGGTTAGCAGTGTGGACAGGTTGGGCATTAAGGTTAGCAGTGTGGACAGGTTAGCAGTGTGGACAGGTTGGGCATTAAGGTTAGCAATGTGGACAGGTTAGCAGTGTGGACAGGTTAGCAGTGTGGACAGGTTAGCAGTGTGGACAGGTTGGGCATTAAGGTTAGCAGTGTGGACAGGTTGGCAGTGTGGACAGGTTAGCAGTGTGGACAGGTTGGGCATTAAGGTTAGCAGTGTGGACAGGGTTAGCAGTGTGGACAGGTTAGCAGTGTGGACAGGTTGGGCATTAAGGTTAGCAGTGTGGACAGGTTGGGCATTAAGGTTAGCAATGTGGACAGGTTAGCAGTGTGGACAGGTTAGCAGTGTTGGCAGGTTAGTAATGTGGACAGGTTAGCAGTGTGGGCAGGTTGGGCATTAAGGTTAGCAGTGTGGACAGGTTGGGCATTACGGTTAGCAGTGTGGACAGGTTAGCAGTGTGGACAGGTTAGCAGTGTGGACAGGTTGGGCATTAAGGTTAGCAGTGTGGACAGGTTGGGCATTGAAGTTAGCAGTGTGGACAGCTTAGCAGTGTGGACAGATTGGGCATTGAGGTTAGCAGTGTGGACAGGTTAGGCATTAAGGTTAGCAGTAAGGACAGTTTAGGCATTAAGGTTAGCCGTGTGGACAGGTTAGCAGTGTGGACAGATTGGGCATTAAGGTTAGCCGTGTGGACAGGTTAGCAGTGTGGAAAGATTGGGCATTAAGGTTAGCAGTGTGGACAGGTTAGGCATTAAGGTTAGCAGTGTGGACAGATTACAGTGTGGACAGATTGGGCATTAAGGTTAGCAGTATGGACAGGTTAGCAGTGTGGACAGGTTGGGCATTAAGGTTAGCAGTGTGGACAGGTTAGCAGTGTGGACAGGTTAGCAGTGTGGACAGGTTAGCAGTGTGGACAGGTTGGGCATTAAGGTTATCAGTGTGGACAGGTTAGCAGTGTGGACAGGTTAGCAGTGTGGACAGGTTAGCAGTGTGGACAGGTTGGGCATTAAGGTTATCAGTGTGGACAGGTTAGCAGTGTGGACAGGTTGGGCATTAAGGTTAGCAGTGTGGACAGGTTAGCAGTGTGGACAGGTTAGCAGTATGGACAGGTTGGCGTTAAGGTTAGCAATGTGGACAGGTTAGCATTAAGGTTAGCAGTGTGGACAGGTTGGCAGTGTGGACAAATTGGGCATTAAGGTTAGCAGTGTGGACAGGTTAGCAGTGTGGACAGGTTAGCAGTGTGGACAGATTGGGCATTAAGGTTAGCCGTGTGGACAGATTGGGCATTAAGGTTAGCAGTGTGGACAGGTTAGCAGTGTGGACAGCTTAGCAGTGTGGACAGGTTAGCAGTGTGGACAGGTTGGGCATTAAGGTTAGCAGTGTGGACAGGTTAGCAGTGTGGACAGGTTGGGCATTAAGGTTAGCAATGTGGACAGGTTAGCAGTGTGGACAGGTTGGGCATTAAGGTTAGCAGTGTGGACAGGTTGGCAGTGTGGACAGGTTAGCAGTGTGGACAGGTTGGGCATTAAGGTTAGCAGTGTGGACAGGTTAGCAGTGTGGACAGGTTAGCAGTGTGGACAGGTTAGCGTTAAGGTTAGCAATGTGGACAGGTTAGGCATTAAGGTTAGCAGTGTGGACAGGTTGGCAGTGTGGACAAATTGGGCATTAAGGTTAGCAGTGTGGACAGGTTAGCAGTGTGGACAGGTTAGCAGTGTGGACTGATTGGGCATTAAGGTTAGCATTGTGGCAGTTTAGGCATTAAGGTTAGCCGTGTGGACAGGTTAGCAGTGTGGAAAGATTGGGCATTAAGGTTAGCAGTGTGGACAGGTTAGGCATTAAGGTTAGCAGTGTGGACAGGTTAGGCATTAAGGTTAGCAGTGTGGACAGATTGGGCATTAAGGTTAGCAGTATGGACAGGTTAGCAGTGTGGACAGGTTGGGCATTAAGGTTAGCAGTGTGGACAGGTTAGCATTGTGGACAGGTTAGCAGTGTGGACAGGTTAGCAGTGTGGACAGGTTGGGCATTAAGGTTATCAGTGTGGACAGGTTAGCAGTGTGGACAGGTTGGGCATTAAGGTTAGCAGTGTGGACAGGTTAGCAGTGTGGACAGGTTAGCAGTGTGGACATGTTGGCGTTAAGGTTAGCAATGTGGACAAGTTAGGCATTAAGGTTAGCAGTGTGGACAGGTTGGCAGTGTGGACAGATTGGGCATTAAGGTTAGCAGTGTGGACAGGTTAGCAGTGTGGACAGATTGGGCATTAATATTAGCAGTGTGGACAGGTTGGGCATTAAGGTTAGCAGTGTGGAAAGGTTAGGCATTAAGGTTAGCCGTGTGGACAGATTGGGCATTAAGGTTAGCAGTATGGACAGGTTAGCAGTGTGGACAGGTTAGCAGTGTGGACAGGTTGGGCATTAAGGTTAGCAGTGTGGACAGGTTAGCAGTGTGGACAGGTTGGGCATTAAGGTTAGCAATGTGGACAGGTTAGCAGTGTGGACAGGTTAGCAGTGTGGACAGGTTAGCAGTGTGGACAGGTTGGGCATTAAGGTTAGCAGTGTGGACAGGTTGGCAGTGTGGACAGGTTAGCAGTGTGGACAGGTTGGGCATTAAGGTTAGCAGTGTGGACAGGGTTAGCAGTGTGGACAGGTTAGCAGTGTGGACAGGTTGGGCATTAAGGTTAGCAGTGTGGACAGGTTGGGCATTAAGGTTAGCAATGTGGACAGGTTAGCAGTGTGGACAGGTTAGCAGTGTTGGCAGGTTAGTAATGTGGACAGGTTAGCAGTGTGGGCAGGTTGGGCATTAAGGTTAGCAGTGTGGACAGGTTGGGCATTACGGTTAGCAGTGTGGACAGGTTAGCAGTGTGGACAGGTTAGCAGTGTGGACAGGTTGGGCATTAAGGTTAGCAGTGTGGACAGGTTGGGCATTGAAGTTAGCAGTGTGGACAGCTTAGCAGTGTGGACAGATTGGGCATTGAGGTTAGCAGTGTGGACAGGTTAGGCATTAAGGTTAGCAGTAAGGACAGTTTAGGCATTAAGGTTAGCCATGTGGACAGGTTAGCAGTGTGGACAGATTGGGCATTAAGGTTAGCCGTGTGGACAGGTTAGCAGTGTGGAAAGATTGGGCATTAAGGTTAGCAGTGTGGACAGGTTAGGCATTAAGGTTAGCAGTGTGGACAGATTACAGTGTGGACAGATTGGGCATTAAGGTTAGCAGTATGGACAGGTTAGCAGTGTGGACAGGTTGGGCATTAAGGTTAGCAGTGTGGACAGGTTAGCAGTGTGGACAGGTTAGCAGTGTGGACAGGTTAGCAGTGTGGACAGGTTGGGCATTAAGGTTATCAGTGTGGACAGGTTAGCAGTGTGGACAGGTTAGCAGTGTGGACAGGTTAGCAGTGTGGACAGGTTGGGCATTAAGGTTATCAGTGTGGACAGGTTAGCAGTGTGGACAGGTTGGGCATTAAGGTTAGCAGTGTGGACAGGTTAGCAGTGTGGACAGGTTAGCAGTATGGACAGGTTGGCGTTAAGGTTAGCAATGTGGACAGGTTAGCATTAAGGTTAGCAGTGTGGACAGGTTGGCAGTGTGGACAAATTGGGCATTAAGGTTAGCAGTGTGGACAGGTTAGCAGTGTGGACAGGTTAGCAGTGTGGACAGATTGGGCATTAAGGTTAGCCGTGTGGACAGATTGGGCATTAAGGTTAGCAGTGTGGACAGGTTAGCAGTGTGGACAGCTTAGCAGTGTGGACAGGTTAGCAGTGTGGACAGGTTGGGCATTAAGGTTAGCAGTGTGGACAGGTTAGCAGTGTGGACAGGTTGGGCATTAAGGTTAGCAATGTGGACAGGTTAGCAGTGTGGACAGGTTAGCAGTGTGGACAGGTTAGCAGTGTGGACAGGTTGGGCATTAAGGTTAGCAGTGTGGACAGGTTGGCAGTGTGGACAGGTTAGCAGTGTGGACAGGTTGGGCATTAAGGTTAGCAGTGTGGACAGGTTAGCAGTGTGGACAGGTTAGCAGTGTGGACAGGTTAGCGTTAAGGTTAGCAATGTGGACAGGTTAGGCATTAAGGTTAGCAGTGTGGACAGGTTGGCAGTGTGGACAAATTGGGCATTAAGGTTAGCAGTGTGGACAGGTTAGCAGTGTGGACAGGTTAGCAGTGTGGACTGATTGGGCATTAAGGTTAGCAGTGTGGACAGGTTGGGCATTAAGGTTAGCCGTGTGGACAGATTGGGCATTAAGGTTAGCAGTGTGGACAGGTTAGCAGTGTGGACAGGTTAGCAGTGTGGACAGGTTAGCAGTGTGGACAGGTTGGGCATTAAGGTTAGCAGTGTGGACAGGTTAGCAGTGTGGACAGATTGGGCATTAATATTAGCAGTGTGGACAGGTTGGGCATTAAGGTTAGCAGTGTGGAAAGGTTAGGCATTAAGGTTAGCTGTGTGGACAGATTGGGCATTAAGGTTAGCAGTATGGACAGGTTAGCAGTGTGGACAGGTTAGCAGTGTGGACAGGTTGGGCATTAAGGTTAGCAGTGTGGACAGGTTAGCAGTGTGGACAGGTTGGGCATTAAGGTTAGCAATGTGGACAGGTTAGCAGTGTGGACAGGTTAGCAGTGTGGACAGGTTAGCAGTGTGGACAGGTTGGGCATTAAGGTTAGCAGTGTGGACAGGTTGGCAGTGTGGACAGGTTAGCAGTGTGGACAGGTTGGGCATTAAGGTTAGCAGTGTGGACAGGGTTAGCAGTGTGGACAGGTTAGCAGTGTGGACAGGTTGGGCATTAAGGTTAGCAGTGTGGACAGGTTGGGCATTAAGGTTAGCAATGTGGACAGGTTAGCAGTGTGGACAGGTTAGCAGTGTTGGCAGGTTAGTAATGTGGACAGGTTAGCAGTGTGGGCAGGTTGGGCATTAAGGTTAGCAGTGTGGACAGGTTGGGCATTACGGTTAGCAGTGTGGACAGGTTAGCAGTGTGGACAGGTTAGCAGTGTGGACAGGTTGGGCATTAAGGTTAGCAGTGTGGACAGGTTGGGCATTGAAGTTAGCAGTGTGGACAGCTTAGCAGTGTGGACAGATTGGGCATTGAGGTTAGCAGTGTGGACAGGTTAGGCATTAAGGTTAGCAGTAAGGACAGTTTAGGCATTAAGGTTAGCCGTGTGGACAGGTTAGCAGTGTGGACAGATTGGGCATTAAGGTTAGCCGTGTGGACAGGTTAGCAGTGTGGAAAGATTGGGAATTAAGGTTAGCAGTGTGGACAGGTTAGGCATTAAGGTTAGCAGTGTGGACAGATTACAGTGTGGACAGATTGGGCATTAAGGTTAGCAGTATGGACAGGTTAGCAGTGTGGACAGGTTGGGCATTAAGGTTAGCAGTGTGGACAGGTTAGCAGTGTGGACAGGTTAGCAGTGTGGACAGGTTAGCAGTGTGGACAGGTTGGGCATTAAGGTTATCAGTGTGGACAGGTTAGCAGTGTGGACAGGTTAGCAGTGTGGACAGGTTAGCAGTGTGGACAGGTTGGGCATTAAGGTTATCAGTGTGGACAGGTTAGCAGTGTGGACAGGTTGGGCATTAAGGTTAGCAGTGTGGACAGGTTAGCAGTGTGGACAGGTTAGCAGTATGGACAGGTTGGCGTTAAGGTTAGCAATGTGGACAGGTTAGGCATTAAGGTTAGCAGTGTGGACAGGTTGGCAGTGTGGACAAATTGGGCATTAAGGTTAGCAGTGTGGACAGGTTAGCAGTGTGGACAGGTTAGCAGTGTGGACAGATTGGGCATTAAGGTTAGCCGTGTGGACAGATTGGGCATTAAGGTTAGCAGTGTGGACAGGTTAGCAGTGTGGACAGCTTAGCAGTGTGGACAGGTTAGCAGTGTGGACAGGTTGGGCATTAAGGTTAGCAGTGTGGACAGGTTAGCAGTGTGGACAGGTTGGGCATTAAGGTTAGCAATGTGGACAGGTTAGCAGTGTGGACAGGTTAGCAGTGTGGACAGGTTAGCAGTGTGGACAGGTTGGGCATTAAGGTTAGCAGTGTGGACAGGTTGGCAGTGTGGACAGGTTAGCAGTGTGGACAGGTTGGGCATTAAGGTTAGCAGTGTGGACAGGTTAGCAGTGTGGACAGGTTAGCAGTGTGGACAGGTTAGCGTTAAGGTTAGCAATGTGGACAGGTTAGGCATTAAGGTTAGCAGTGTGGACAGGTTGGCAGTGTGGACAAATTGGGCATTAAGGTTAGCAGTGTGGACAGGTTAGCAGTGTGGACAGGTTAGCAGTGTGGACTGATTGGGCATTAAGGTTAGCATTGTGGCAGTTTAGGCATTAAGGTTAGCCGTGTGGACAGGTTAGCAGTGTGGAAAGATTGGGCATTAAGGTTAGCAGTGTGGACAGGTTAGGCATTAAGGTTAGCAGTGTGGACAGGTTAGGCATTAAGGTTAGCAGTGTGGACAGATTGGGCATTAAGGTTAGCAGTATGGACAGGTTAGCAGTGTGGACAGGTTGGGCATTAAGGTTAGCAGTGTGGACAGGTTAGCTTTGTGGACAGGTTAGCAGTGTGGACAGGTTAGCAGTGTGGACAGGTTGGGCATTAAGGTTATCAGTGTGGACAGGTTAGCAGTGTGGACAGGTTGGGCATTAAGGTTAGCAGTGTGGACAGGTTAGCAGTGTGGACAGGTTAGCAGTGTGGACATGTTGGCGTTAAGGTTAGCAATGTGGACAGGTTAGGCATTAAGGTTAGCAGTGTGGACAGGTTGGCAGTGTGGACAGATTGGGCATTAAGGTTAGCAGTGTGGACAGGTTAGCAGTGTGGACAGATTGGGCATTAATATTAGCAGTGTGGACAGGTTGGGCATTAAGGTTAGCAGTGTGGAAAGGTTAGGCATTAAGGTTAGCCGTGTGGACAGATTGGGCATTAAGGTTAGCAGTATGGACAGGTTAGCAGTGTGGACAGGTTAGCAGTGTGGACAGGTTGGGCATTAAGGTTAGCAGTGTGGACAGGTTAGCAGTGTGGACAGGTTGGGCATTAAGGTTAGCAATGTGGACAGGTTAGCAGTGTGGACAGGTTAGCAGTGTGGACAGGTTAGCAGTGTGGACAGGTTGGGCATTAAGGTTAGCAGTGTGGACAGGTTGGCAGTGTGGACAGGTTAGCAGTGTGGACAGGTTGGGCATTAAGGTTAGCAGTGTGGACAGGGTTAGCAGTGTGGACAGGTTAGCAGTGTGGACAGGTTGGGCATTAAGGTTAGCAGTGTGGACAGGTTGGGCATTAAGGTTAGCAATGTGGACAGGTTAGCAGTGTGGACAGGTTAGCAGTGTTGGCAGGTTAGTAATGTGGACAGGTTAGCAGTGTGGGCAGGTTGGGCATTAAGGTTAGCAGTGTGGACAGGTTGGGCATTACGGTTAGCAGTGTGGACAGGTTAGCAGTGTGGACAGGTTAGCAGTGTGGACAGGTTGGGCATTAAGGTTAGCAGTGTGGACAGGTTGGGCATTGAAGTTAGCAGTGTGGACAGCTTAGCAGTGTGGACAGATTGGGCATTGAGGTTAGCAGTGTGGACAGGTTAGGCATTAAGGTTAGCAGTAAGGACAGTTTAGGCATTAAGGTTAGCCGTGTGGACAGGTTAGCAGTGTGGACAGATTGGGCATTAAGGTTAGCCGTGTGGACAGGTTAGCAGTGTGGAAAGATTGGGCATTAAGGTTAGCAGTGTGGACAGGTTAGGCATTAAGGTTAGCAGTGTGGACAGATTACAGTGTGGACAGATTGGGCATTAAGGTTAGCAGTATGGACAGGTTAGCAGTGTGGACAGGTTGGGCATTAAGGTTAGCAGTGTGGACAGGTTAGCAGTGTGGACAGGTTAGCAGTGTGGACAGGTTAGCAGTGTGGACAGGTTGGGCATTAAGGTTATCAGTGTGGACAGGTTAGCAGTGTGGACAGGTTAGCAGTGTGGACAGGTTAGCAGTGTGGACAGGTTGGGCATTAAGGTTAGCAGTGTGGACAGGTTAGCAGTGTGGACAGGTTGGGCATTAAGGTTAGCAGTGTGGACAGGTTAGCAGTGTGGACAGGTTAGCAGTGTGGACAGGTTAGCAGTGTGGACAGGTTAGCAGTGTGGACAGGTTAGCAGTGTGGATAGGTTGGGCATTAAGGTTATCAGTGTGGACAGGTTATCAGTGTGGACAGGTTAGCAGTGTGGACAGGTTGGGCATTAAGGTTAGCAGTGTGGACAGGTTAGCAGTGTGGACAGGTTAGCAGTATGGACAGGTTGGCGTTAAGGTTAGCAATGTGGACAGGTTAGCATTAAGGTTAGCAGTGTGGACAGGTTGGCAGTGTGGACAAATTGGGCATTAAGGTTAGCAGTGTGGACAGGTTAGCAGTGTGGACAGGTTAGCAGTGTGGACAGATTGGGCATTAAGGTTAGCCGTGTGGACAGATTGGGCATTAAGGTTAGCAGTGTGGACAGGTTAGCAGTGTGGACAGCTTAGCAGTGTGGACAGGTTAGCAGTGTGGACAGGTTGGGCATTAAGGTTAGCAGTGTGGACAGGTTAGCAGTGTGGACAGGTTGGGCATTAAGGTTAGCAATGTGGACAGGTTAGCAGTGTGGACAGGTTAGCAGTGTGGACAGGTTAGCAGTGTGGACAGGTTGGGCATTAAGGTTAGCAGTGTGGACAGGTTGGCAGTGTGGACAGGTTAGCAGTGTGGACAGGTTGGGCATTAAGGTTAGCAGTGTGGACAGGTTAGCAGTGTGGACAGGTTAGCAGTGTGGACAGGTTAGCGTTAAGGTTAGCAATGTGGACAGGTTAGGCATTAAGGTTAGCAGTGTGGACAGGTTGGCAGTGTGGACAAATTGGGCATTAAGGTTAGCAGTGTGGACAGGTTAGCAGTGTGGACAGGTTAGCAGTGTGGACTGATTGGGCATTAAGGTTAGCAGTGTGGACAGGTTGGGCATTAAGGTTAGCCGTGTGGACAGATTGGGCATTAAGGTTAGCAGTGTGGACAGGTTAGCAGTGTGGACAGGTTAGCAGTGTGGACAGGTTAGCAGTGTGGACAGGTTGGGCATTAAGGTTAGCAGTGTGGACAGGTTAGCAGTGTGGACAGGTTCGGCATTAAGGTTAGCAATGTGGACAGGTTAGCAGTGTGGACAGGTTAGCAATGTGGACAGGTTAGCAGTGTGGACAGGTTGGGCATTAAGGTTAGCAGTGTGGACAGGTTGGCAGTGTGGACAGGTTAGCAGTGTGGACAGGTTGGGCATTAAGGTTAGCAGTGTGGACAGGTTAGCAGTGTGGACAGGTTAGCAGTGTGGACAGGTTGGGCATTAAGGTTATCAGTGTGGACAGGTTAGCAGTGTGGAAAGATTGGGCATTAAGGTTAGCAGTGTGGACAGGTTAGGCATTAAGGTTAGCAGTGTGGACAGATTGGGCATTAAGGTTAGCAGTATGGACAGGTTAGCAGTGTGGACAGGTTGGGCATTAAGGTTAGCAGTGTGGACAGGTTAGCATTGTGGACAGGTTAGCAGTGTGGACAGGTTAGCAGTGTGGACAGGTTGGGCATTAAGGCTATCAGTGTGGACAGGTTAGCAGTGTGGACAGGTTGGGCATTAAGGTTAGCAGTGTGGACAGGTTAGCAGTGTGGACAGGTTAGCAGTGTGGACATGTTGGCGTTAAGGTTAGCAATGTGGACAGGTTAGGCATTAAGGTTAGCAGTGTGGACAGGTTGGCAGTGTGGACAGATTGGGCATTAAGGTTAGCAGTGTGGACAGGTTAGCAGTGTGGACAGATTGGGCATTAATATTAGCAGTGTGGACAGGTTGGGCATTAAGGTTAGCAGTGTGGAAAGGTTAGGCATTAAGGTTAGCCGTGTGGACAGATTGGGCATTAAGGTTAGCAGTATGGACAGGTTAGCAGTGTGGACAGGTTAGCAGTGTGGACAGGTTGGGCATTAAGGTTAGCAGTGTGGACAGGTTAGCAGTGTGGACAGGTTGGGCATTAAGGTTAGCAATGTGGACAGGTTAGCAGTGTGGACAGGTTAGCAGTGTGGACAGGTTAGCAGTGTGGACAGGTTGGGCATTAAGGTTAGCAGTGTGGACAGGTTGGCAGTGTGGACAGGTTAGCAGTGTGGACAGGTTGGGCATTAAGGTTAGCAGTGTGGACAGGGTTAGCAGTGTGGACAGGTTAGCAGTGTGGACAGGTTGGGCATTAAGGTTAGCAGTGTGGACAGGTTGGGCATTAAGGTTAGCAATGTGGACAGGTTAGCAGTGTGGACAGGTTAGCAGTGTTGGCAGGTTAGTAATGTGGACAGGTTAGCAGTGTGGGCAGGTTGGGCATTAAGGTTAGCAGTGTGGACAGCTTAGCAGTGTGGACAGATTGGGCATTGAGGTTAGCAGTGTGGACAGGTTAGGCATTAAGGTTAGCAGTAAGGACAGTTTAGGCATTAAGGTTAGACGTGTGGACAGGTTAGCAGTGTGGACAGATTGGGTATTAAGGTTAGCCGTGTGGACAGGTTAGCAGTGTGGAAAGATTGGGCATTAAGGTTAGCAGTGTGGACAGGTTAGGCATTAAGGTTAGCAGTGTGGACAGATTACAGTGTGGACAGATTGGGCATTAAGGTTAGCAGTATGGACAGGTTAGCAGTGTGGACAGGTTGGCATTAAGGTTAGCAGTGTGGACAGGTTAGCAGTGTGGACAGGTTAGCAGTGTGGACAGGTTAGCAGTGTGGACAGGTTGGGCATTAAGGTTATCAGTGTGGACAGGTTAGCAGTGTGGACAGGTTAGCAGTGTGGACAGGTTAGCAGTGTGGACAGGTTGGGCATTAAGGTTATCAGTGTGGAAAGGTTAGCAGTGTGGACAGGTTGGGCATTAAGGTTAGCAGTGTGGACAGGTTAGCAGTGTGGACAGGTTAGCAGTATGGACAGGTTGGCGTTAAGGTTAGCAATGTGGACAGGTTAGGCATTAAGGTTAGCAGTGTGGACAGGTTGGCAGTGTGGACAAATTGGGCATTAAGGTTAGCAGTGTGGACAGGTTAGCAGTGTGGACAGGTTAGCAGTGTGGACAGATTGGGCATTAAGGTTAGCCGTGTGGACAGATTGGGCATTAAGGTTAGCAGTGTGGACAGGTTAGCAGTGTGGACAGCTTAGCAGTGTGGACAGGTTAGCAGTGTGGACAGGTTGGGCATTAAGGTTAGCAGTGTGGACAGGTTAGCAGTGTGGACAGGTTGGGCATTAAGGTTAGCAATGTGGACAGGTTAGCAGTGTGGACAGGTTAGCAGTGTGGACAGGTTAGCAGTGTGGACAGGTTGGGCATTAAGGTTAGCAGTGTGGACAGGTTGGGCATTAAGGTTAGCAGTGTGGACAGGTTAGCAGTGTGGACAGGTTAGCAGTGTGGACAGGTTAGCGTTAAGGTTAGCAATGTGGACAGGTTAGGCATTAAGGTTAGCAGTGTGGACAGGTTGGCAGTGTGGACAAATTGGGCATTAAGGTTAGCAGTGTGGACAGGTTAGCAGTGTGGACAGGTTAGCAGTGTGGACTGATTGGGCATTAAGGTTAGCAGTGTGGACAGGTTGGGCATTAAGGTTAGCCGTGTGGACAGATTGGGCATTAAGGTTAGCAGTGTGGACAGGTTAGCAGTGTGGACAGGTTAGCAGTGTGGACAGGTTAGCAGTGTGGACAGGTTGGGCATTAAGGTTAGCAGTGTGGACAGGTTAGCAGTGTGGACAGGTTCGGCATTAAGGTTAGCAATGTGGACAGGTTAGCAGTGTGGACAGGTTAGCAATGTGGACAGGTTAGCAGTGTGGACAGGTTGGGCATTAAGGTTAGCAGTGTGGACAGGTTGGCAGTGTGGACAGGTTAGCAGTGTGGACAGGTTGGGCATTAAGGTTAGCAGTGTGGACAGGTTAGCAGTGTGGACAGGTTAGCAGTGTGGACAGGTTGGGCATTAAGGTTATCAGTGTGGACAGGTTAGCAGTGTGGACAGGTTGGGCATTAAGGTTAGCAGTGTGGACAGGTTAGCAGTGTGGACAGGTTAGCAGTGTGGACAGGTTGGGCATTAAGGTTAGCAATGTGGACAGGTTAGGCATTAAGGTTAGCAGTGTGGACAGATTGGGCATTAAGGTTAGCAGTATGGACAGGTTAGCAGTGTGGACAGGTTAGGCATTAAGGTTAGCCGTGTGGACAGGTTAGCAGTGTGGACAGATTGGGCATTAAGGTTAGCAGTGTGGACAGGTTAGCAGTGTGGACAGGTTAGCAGTGTGGACAGGTTGGGCATTAAGGTTAGCAGTGTGGCAGTTTAGGCATTAAGGTTAGCCGTGTGGACAGGTTGGCAGTGTGGACAGATTTGGCATTAAGGTTAGCAGTGTGGACAGGTTAGCAGTGTGGACAGGTTAGCAGTGTGGACAGATTGGGCATTAAGGTTAGCAGTGTGGACAGGTTAGCAGTGTGGACAGGTTAGCAGTGTGGACAGATTGGGCATTAAGGTTAGCAGTGTGGACAGGTTAGGCATTAAGTTTAGCAGTGTGGACAGATTACAGTGTGGACAGATTGGGCATTAAGGTTAGCAGTATGGACAGGTTAGCAGTGTGGACAGGTTGGGCATTAAGGTTAGCAGTGTGGACAGGTTAGCATTGTGGACAGGTTAGCAGTGTGGACAGGTTAGCAGTGTGGACAGGTTGGGCATTAAGGTTATCAGTGTGGACAGGTTAGCAGTGTGGACAGGTTGGGCATTAAGGTTAGCAGTGTGGACAGGTTAGCAGTGTGGACAGGTTAGCAGTGTGGACATGTTGGCGTTAAGGTTAGCAATGTGGACAGGTTAGGCATTAAGGTTAGCAGTGTGGACAGGTTGGCAGTGTGGACAGATTGGGCATTAAGGTTAGCAGTGTGGACAGGTTAGCAGTGTGGACAGATTGGGCATTAAGGTTAGCAGTGTGGACAGGTTGGGCATTAAGGTTAGCAGTGTGGAAAGGTTAGGCATTAAGGTTAGCCGTGTGGACAGATTGGGCATTAAGGTTAGCAGTATGGACAGGTTAGCAGTGTGGACAGGTTGGGCATTAAGGTTAGCAGTGTGGACAGGTTAGCAGTGTGGACAGGTTGGGCATTAAGGTTAGCAATGTGGACACGTTAGCAGTGTGGACAGGTTAGCAGTGTGGACAGGTTAGCAGTGTGGACAGGTTGGGCATTAAGGTTAGCAGTGTGGACAGGTTGGCAGTGTGGACAGGTTAGCAGTGTGGACAGGTTGGGCATTAAGGTTAGCAGTGTGGACAGGGTTAGCAGTGTGGACAGGTTAGCAGTGTGGACAGGTTGGGCATTAAGGTTAGCAGTGTGGACAGGTTGGGCATTAAGGTTAGCAATGTGGACAGGTTAGCAGTGTGGACAGGTTAGCAGTGTTGGCAGGTTAGTAATGTGGACAGGTTAGCAGTGTGGGCAGGTTGGGCATTAAGGTTAGCAGTGTGGACAGGTTAGCAGTGTGGACAGGTTAGCAGTGTGGACAGGTTAGCAGTGTGGACAGGTTGGGCATTAAGGTTAGCAGTGTGGACAGGTTGGGCATTGAGGTTAGCAGTGTGGACAGCTTAGCAGTGTGGACAGATTGGGCATTGAGGTTAGCAGTGTGGACAGGTTAGGCATTAAGGTTAGCAGTAAGGACAGATTAGGCATTAAGGTTAGCCGTGTGGACAGGTTAGCAGTGTGGACAGATTGGGCATTAAGGTTAGCCGTGTGGACAGGTTAGCAGTGTGGAAAGATTGGGCATTAAGGTTAGCAGTGTGGACAGGTTAGGCATTAAGGTTAGCAGTGTGGACAGATTACAGTGTGGACAGATTGGGCATTAAGGTTAGCAGTATGGACAGGTTAGCAGTGTGGACAGGTTGGGCATTAAGGTTAGCAGTGTGGACAGGTTAGCAGTGTGGACAGGTTAGCAGTGTGGACAGGTTAGCAGTGTGGACAGGTTGGGCATTAAGGTTATCAGTGTGGACAGGTTAGCAGTGTGGACAGGTTAGCAGTGTGGACAGGTTAGCAGTGTGGACAGGTTGGGCATTAAGGTTATCAGTGTGGACAGGTTAGCAGTGTGGACAGGTTGGGCATTAAGGTTAGCAGTGTGGACAGGTTGGGCATTAAGGTTAGCCGTGTGGACAGATTGGGCATTAAGGTTAGCAGTGTGGACAGGTTAGCAGTGTGGACAGCTTAGCAGTGTGGACAGGTTAGCAGTGTGGACAGGTTGGGCATTAAGGTTAGCAGTGTGGACAGGTTAGCAGTGTGGACAGGTTGGGCATTAAGGTTAGCATAGTGGACAGGTTAGCATTGTGGACAGGTTAGCAGTGTGGACAGGTTAGCAGTGTGGACAGGTTGGGCATTAAGGTTAGCAGTGTCGACAGGTTGGCAGTGTGGACAGGTTAGCAGTGTGGACAGGTTGGGCATTAAGGTTAGCAGTGTGGACAGGTTAGCAGTGTGGACAGGTTAGCGTTAAGGTTAGCAATGTGGACAGGTTAGGCATTAAGGTTAGCAGTGTGGACAGGTTGGCAGTGTGGACAAATTGGGCATTAAGGTTAGCAGTGTGGACAGGTTAGCAGTGTGGACAGGTTAGCAGTGTGGACTGATTGGGCATTAAGGTTAGCAGTGTGGACATGTTGGTCATTAAGGTTAGCCGTGTGGACAGATTGGGCATTAAGGTTAGCAGTGTGGACAGGTTAGCAGTGTGGACAGGTTAGCAGTGTGGACAGGTTAGCAGTGTGGACAGGTTGGGCATTAAGGTTAGCAGTGTGGACAGGTTAGCAGTGTGGACAGGTTGGGCATTAAGGTTAGCAATGTGGACAGGTTAGCAGTGTGGACAGGTTAGCAGTGTGGACAGGTTAGCAGTGTGGACAGGTTGGGCATTAAGGTTAGCAGTGTGGACAGGTTGGCAGTGTGGACAGGTTAGCAGTGTGGACAGGTTGGGCATTAAGGTTAGCAGTGTGGACAGGTTAGCAGTGTGGACAGGTTAGCAGTGTGGACAGGTTGGGCATTAAGGTTAGCAATGTGGACAGGTTAGGCATTAAGGTTAGCAGTGTGGACAGATTGGGCATTAAGGTTAGCAGTATGGACAGGTTAGCAGTGTGGACAGGTTAGGCATTAAGGTTAGCCGTGTGGACAGGTTAGCAGTGTGGACTGATTGGGCATTAAGGTTAGCAGTGTGGACAGGTTAGCAGTGTGGACAGGTTAGCAGTGTGGACAGGTTGGGCATTAAGGTTAGCAGTGTGGCAGTTTAGGCATTAAGGTTAGCCGTGTGGACAGGTTGGCAGTGTGGACAGATTTGGCATTAAGGTTAGCAGTGTGGACAGGTTAGCAGTGTGGACAGGTTAGCAGTGTGGACAGATTGGGCATTAAGGTTAGCAGTGTGGACAGGTTAGCAGTGTGGACAGGTTAGCAGTGTGGACAGATTGGGCATTAAGGTTAGCAGTGTGGACAGGTTAGGCATTAAGTTTAGCAGTGTGGACAGATTACAGTGTGGACAGATTGGGCATTAAGGTTAGCAGTATGGAAAGGTTAGCAGTGTGGACAGGTTGGGCATTAAGGTTAGCAGTGTGGACAGGTTGGGCATTAAGGTTAGCAGTGTGGACAGGTTGGCAGTGTGGACAGGTTAGCAGTGTGGACAGGTTGGGCATTAAGGTTAGCAGTGTGGACAGGTTAGCAGTGTGGACAGGTTAGCAGTGTGGACAGGTTGGGCATTAAGGTTATCAGTGTGGACAGGTTAGCAGTGTGGACAGGTTGGGCATTAAGGTTAGCAGTGTGGACAGGTTAGCAGTGTGGACAGGTTAGCAGTGTGGACAGGTTGGGCATTAAGGTTAGCAATGTGGACAGGTTAGGCATTAAGGTTAGCAGTGTGGACAGATTGGGCATTAAGGTTAGCAGTATGGACAGGTTAGCAGTGTGGACAGGTTAGGCATTAAGGTTAGCCGTGTGGACAGGTTAGCAGTGTGGACAGATTGGGCATTAAGGTTAGCAGTGTGGACAGGTTAGCAGTGTGGACAGGTTAGCAGTGTGGACAGGTTGGGCATTAAGGTTAGCAGTGTGGCAGTTTAGGCATTAAGGTTAGCCGTGTGGACAGGTTGGCAGTGTGGACAGATTTGGCATTAAGGTTAGCAGTGTGGACAGGTTAGCAGTGTGGACAGGTTAGCAGTGTGGACAGATTGGGCATTAAGGTTAGCAGTGTGGACAGGTTAGCAGTGTGGACAGGTTAGCAGTGTGGACAGATTGGGCATTAAGGTTAGCAGTGTGGACAGGTTAGGCATTAAGTTTAGCAGTGTGGACAGATTACAGTGTGGACAGATTGGGCATTAAGGTTAGCAGTATGGACAGGTTAGCAGTGTGGACAGGTTGGGCATTAAGGTTAGCAGTGTGGACAGGTTAGCATTGTGGACAGGTTAGCAGTGTGGACAGGTTAGCAGTGTGGACAGGTTGGGCATTAAGGTTATCAGTGTGGACAGGTTAGCAGTGTGGACAGGTTGGGCATTAAGGTTAGCAGTGTGGACAGGTTAGCAGTGTGGACAGGTTAGCAGTGTGGACATGTTGGCGTTAAGGTTAGCAATGTGGACAGGTTAGGCATTAAGGTTAGCAGTGTGGACAGGTTGGCAGTGTGGACAGATTGGGCATTAAGGTTAGCAGTGTGGACAGGTTAGCAGTGTGGACAGATTGGGCATTAAGGTTAGCAGTGTGGACAGGTTGGGCATTAAGGTTAGCAGTGTGGAAAGGTTAGGCATTAAGGTTAGCCGTGTGGACAGATTGGGCATTAAGGTTAGCAGTATGGACAGGTTAGCAGTGTGGACAGGTTGGGCATTAAGGTTAGCAGTGTGGACAGGTTAGCAGTGTGGACAGGTTGGGCATTAAGGTTAGCAATGTGGACACGTTAGCAGTGTGGACAGGTTAGCAGTGTGGACAGGTTAGCAGTGTGGACAGGTTGGGCATTAAGGTTAGCAGTGTGGACAGGTTGGCAGTGTGGACAGGTTAGCAGTGTGGACAGGTTGGGCATTAAGGTTAGCAGTGTGGACAGGGTTAGCAGTGTGGACAGGTTAGCAGTGTGGACAGGTTGGGCATTAAGGTTAGCAGTGTGGACAGGTTGGGCATTAAGGTTAGCAATGTGGACAGGTTAGCAGTGTGGACAGGTTAGCAGTGTTGGCAGGTTAGTAATGTGGACAGGTTAGCAGTGTGGGCAGGTTGGGCATTAAGGTTAGCAGTGTGGACAGGTTAGCAGTGTGGACAGGTTAGCAGTGTGGACAGGTTAGCAGTGTGGACAGGTTGGGCATTAAGGTTAGCAGTGTGGACAGGTTGGGCATTGAGGTTAGCAGTGTGGACAGCTTAGCAGTGTGGACAGATTGGGCATTGAGGTTAGCAGTGTGGACAGGTTAGGCATTAAGGTTAGCAGTAAGGACAGTTTAGGCATTAAGGTTAGCCGTGTGGACAGGTTAGCAGTGTGGACAGATTGGGCATTAAGGTTAGCCGTGTGGACAAGTTAGCAGTGTGGAAAGATTGGGCATTAAGGTTAGCAGTGTGGACAGGTTAGGCATTAAGGTTAGCAGTGTGGACAGATTACAGTGTGGACAGATTGGGCATTAAGGTTAGCAGTATGGACAGGTTAGCAGTGTGGACCGGTTGGGCATTAAGGTTAGCAGTGTGGACAGGTTAGCAGTGTGGACAGGTTAGCAGTGTGGACAGGTTAGCAGTGTGGACAGGTTGGGCATTAAGGTTATCAGTGTGGACAGGTTAGCAGTGTGGACAGGTTAGCAGTGTGGACAGGTTGGCAGTGTGGACAGGTTGGGCATTAAGGTTATCAGTGTGGACAGGTTAGCAGTGTGGACAGGTTGGGCATTAAGGTTAGCAGTGTGGACAGGTTGGGCATTAAGGTTAGCCGTGTGGACAGATTGGGCATTAAGGTTAGCAGTGTGGACAGGTTAGCAGTGTGGACAGCTTAGCAGTGTGGACAGGTTAGCAGTGTGGACAGGTTGGGCATTAAGGTTAGCAGTGTGGACAGGTTAGCAGTGTGGACAGGTTGGGCATTAAGGTTAGCATAGTGGACAGGTTAGCATTGTGGACAGGTTAGCAGTGTGGACAGGTTAGCAGTGTGGACAGGTTGGGCATTAAGGTTAGCAGTGTCGACAGGTTGGCAGTGTGGACAGGTTAGCAGTGTGGACAGGTTGGGCATTAAGGTTAGCAGTGTGGACAGGTTAGCAGTGTGGACAGGTTAGCGTTAAGGTTAGCAATGTGGACAGGTTAGGCATTAAGGTTAGCCGTGTGGACAGGTTGGCAGTGTGGACAAATTGGGCATTAAGGTTAGCAGTGTGGACAGGTTAGCAGTGTGGACAGGTTAGCAGTGTGGACTGATTGGGCATTAAGGTTAGCAGTGTGGACAGGTTGGTCATTAAGGTTAGCCGTGTGGACAGATTGGGCATTAAGGTTAGCAGTGTGGACAGGTTAGCAGTGTGGACAGGTTAGCAGTGTGGACAGGTTAGCAGTGTGGACAGGTTGGGCATTAAGGTTAGCAGTGTGGACAGGTTAGCAGTGTGGACAGGTTGGGCATTAAGGTTAGCAATGTGGACAGGTTAGCAGTGTGGACAGGTTAGCAGTGTGGACAGGTTGGGCATTAAGGTTAGCAGTGTGGACAGGTTGGCAGTGTGGACAGGTTAGCAGTGTGGACAGGTTGGGCATTAAGGTTAGCAGTGTGGACAGGTTAGCAGTGTGGACAGGTTAGCAGTGTGGACAGGTTGGGCATTAAGGTTAGCAATGTGGACAGGTTAGGCATTAAGGTTAGCAGTGTGGACAGATTGGGCATTAAGGTTAGCAGTATGGACAGGTTAGCAGTGTGGACAGGTTAGGCATTAAGGTTAGCCGTGTGGACAGGTTAGCAGTGTGGACAGATTGGGCATTAAGGTTAGCAGTGTGGACAGGTTAGCAGTGTGGACAGGTTAGCAGTGTGGACAGGTTGGGCATTAAGGTTAGCAGTGTGGCAGTTTAGGCATTAAGGTTAGCCGTGTGGACAGGTTGGCAGTGTGGACAGATTTGGCATTAAGGTTAGCAGTGTGGACAGGTTAGCAGTGTGGACAGGTTAGCAGTGTGGACAGATTGGGCATTAAGGTTAGCAGTGTGGACAGGTTAGCAGTGTGGACAGGTTAGCAGTGTGGACAGATTGGGCATTAAGGTTAGCAGTGTGGACAGGTTAGGCATTAAGTTTAGCAGTGTGGACAGATTACAGTGTGGACAGATTGGGCATTAAGGTTAGCAGTATGGAAAGGTTAGCAGTGTGGACAGGTTGGGCATTAAGGTTAGCAGTGTGGACAGGTTGGGCATTGAGGTTAGCAGTGTGGACAGGTTAGCAGTGTGGACAGGTTGGGCATTGAGGTTAGCAGTGTGGACAGGTTAGCAGTGTGGACAGGTTGGGCATTAAGGTTAGCAGTGTGGACAGGTTAGCAGTGTGGACAGGTTGGGCATTAAGGTTAGCAGTGTGGACAGTTTAGCAGTGTGGACAGGTTAGCAGTGTGGACAGGTTGGGCATTATGGTTAGCAGTGTGGAAAGGTTAGCAGTGTTGACAGGTTAGGCATTAAGGTTAGCAGTGTGGACAGGTTAGGCATTAAGGTTAGCCGTGTGGACAGATTAGCAGTGTGGACAGATTGGTCATTAAGGTTAGCAGTGTGGACAGGTTAGCAGTGTGGACAGGTTGGGCATTAAGGTTAGCAGTGAGGACAGGTTGGGCATTGAGGTTAGCAGTGTGGACAGGTTAGCAGTGTGGACAGGTTGGGCATTGAGGTTAGCAGTGTGGACAGGTTAGCAGTGTGGACAGGTTGGGCATTAAGGTTAGCAGTGTGGACAGGTTAGCAGTGTGGACAGGTTGGGCATTAAGGTTAGCAGTGTGGACAGGTTAGCAGTGTGGACAGGTTGGGCATTAAGGTTAGCAGTGTGGACAGGTTAGCAGTGTGGACAGGTTAGGCATTAAGGTTAGCAGTGTGGACAGGTTAGGCATTAAGGTTAGCCGTGTGGACAGGTTAGCAGTGTGGACAGATTGGGCATTAAGGTTAGCAGTGTGGACAGGTTAGCAGTGTGGACAGGTTAGGAGTGTGGACAGGTTGGGCATTAAGGTTAGCAGTGTGGACAGGTTAGCAGTGTGGACAGGTTGGGCATTAAGGTTAGCAGTGTGGACAGTTTAGCAGTGTGGACAGGTTAGCAGTGTGGACAGGTTGGGCATTAAGGTTAGCAGTGTGGAAAGGTTAGCAGTGTTGACAGGTTAGGCATTAAGGTTAGCAGTGTGGACAGGTTAGGCATTAAGGTTAGCCGTGTGGACAGATTAGCAGTGTGGACAGATTGGTCATTAAGGTTAGCAGTGTGGACAGGTTAGCAGTGTGGACAGGTTGGGCATTAAGGTTAGCAGTGAGGACAGGTTGGGCATTGAGGTTAGCAGTGTGGACAGGTTAGCAGTGTGGGCAGGTTGGGCATTGAGGTTAGCAGTGTGGACAGGTTAGCAGTGTGGACAGGTTGGGCATTAAGGTTAGCAGTGTGGACAGGTTAGCAGTGTGGACAGGTTGGGCATTAAGGTTAGCAGTGTGGACAGGTTAGCAGTGTGGACAGGTTGGGCATTAAGGTTAGCAGTGTGGACAGGTTAGCAGTGTGGACAGGTTAGGCATTAAGGTTAGCAGTGTGGACAGGTTAGGCATTAAGGTTAGCCGTGTGGACAGGTTAGCAGTGTGGACAGGTTAGGCATTAAGGTTAGCCGGGTGGACAGGTTAACAGTGTGGACAGATTGGGCATTAAGGTTAGCAGTGTGGACAGGGTTAGCAGTATGGACAGGTTAGCAGTCTGGACAGGTTGGGCATTAAGGTTAGCAGTGTGGACAGGGTTAGCAGTGTGGACAGGTTAGCAGTGTGGACAGGTTGGGCATTAAGGTTAGCAGTGTGGACAGGTTAGCAGTGTGGACAGGTTAGCAGTGTGGACAGATTGGGCATTAACGTTAGCAGTGTGGACAGGTTGGGCATTAAGGTTAGCAGTGTGGACAGGTTAGGCATTAAGGTTAGCAGTGTGGACAGATTGGGCATTAAGGTTAGCAGTATGGACAGGTTAGCAGTGTGGACAGGTTAGCAATGTGGACAGGTTAGCAGTGTGGACAGGTTGGGCATTAAGGTTAGCAGTGTGGACAGGTTAGCAGTGTGGACAGGTTAGCAGTGTGGACAGGTTGGGCATTAAGGTTAGCATTGTGGCAGTTTAGGCATTAAGGTTAGCCGTGTGGACAGGTTAGCAGTGTGGAAAGATTGGGCATTAAGGTTAGCGGTGTGGACAGGTTAGGCATTAAGGTTAGCAGTGTGGACAGATTGGGCATTAAGGTTAGCAGTGTGGACAGGTTAGCAGTGTGGACAGGTTGGGCATTAAGGTTAGCAGTGAGGACAGGTTGGGCATTAAGGTTAGCCGGGTGGACAGGTTAACAGTGTGGACAGATTGGGTATTAAGGTTAGCAGTGTGGACAGGGTTAGCAGTATGGACAGGTTAGCAGTCTGGACAGGTTGGGCATTAAGGTTAGCAGTGTGGACAGGGTTAGCAGTGTGGACAGGTTAGCAGTGTGGACAGGTTGGGCATTAAGGTTAGCAGTGTGGACAGGTTAGCAGTGTGGACAGATTGGGCATTAAGGTTAGCAGTGTGGACAGGTTGGGCATTAAGGTTAGCAGTGTGGACAGGTTAGGCATTAAGGTTAGCAGTGTGGACAGATTGGGCATTAAGGTTAGCAGTATGGACAGGTTAGCAGTGTGGACAGGTTAGCAATGTGGACAGGTTAGCAGTGTGGACAGGTTGGGCATTAAGGTTAGCAGTGTGGACAGGTTAGCAGTGTGGACAGGTTAGCAGTGTGGACAGGTTGGGCATTAAGGTTAGCATTGTGGCAGTTTAGGCATTAAGGTTAGCCGTGTGGACAGGTTAGCAGTGTGGAAAGATTGGGCATTAAGGTTAGCAGTGTGGACAGGTTAGGCATTAAGGTTAGCAGTGTGGACAGATTGGGCATTAAGGTTAGCAGTGTGGACAGGTTGGGCATTGAGGTTAGCAGTGTGGACAGGTTAGCAGTGTGGACAGGTTGGGCATTGAGGTTAGCAGTGTGGACAGGTTAGCAGTGTGGACAGGTTGGGCATTAAGGTTAGCAGTGTGGACAGGTTAGCAGTGTGGACAGGTTGGGCATTAAGGTTAGCAGTGTGGACAGTTTAGCAGTGTGGACAGGTTAGCAGTGTGGACAGGTTGGGCATTAAGGTTAGCAGTGTGGAAAGGTTAGCAGTGTTGACAGGTTAGGCATTAAGGTTAGCAGTGTGGACAGGTTAGGCATTAAGGTTAGCCATGTGGACAGATTAGCAGTGTGGACAGATTGGTCATTAAGGTTAGCAGTGTGGACAGGTTAGCAGTGTGGACAGGTAGGGCATTAAGGTTAGCAGTGAGGACAGGTTGGGCATTGAGGTTAGCAGTGTGGACAGGTTAGCAGTGTGGACAGGTTGGGCATTGAGGTTAGCAGTGTGGACAGGTTAGCAGTGTGGACAGGTTGGGCATTAAGGTTAGCAGTGTGGACAGGTTAGCAGTGTGGACAGGTTGGGCATTAAGGTTAGCAGTGTGGACAGGTTAGCAGTGTGGACAGGTTGGGCATTAAGGTTAGCAGTGTGGACAGGTTAGCAGTGTGGACAGGTTAGGCTTTAAGGTTAGCAGTGTGGACAGGTTAGGCATTAAGGTTAGCCGTGTGGACAGGTTAGCAGTGTGGACAGATTGGGCATTAAGGTTAGCAGTGTGGACAGGTTAGCAGTGTGGACAGGTTAGGAGTGTGGACAGGTTGGGCATTAAGGTTAGCAGTGTGGACAGGTTAGCAGTGTGGACAGGTTGGGCATTAAGGTTAGCAGTGTGGACAGTTTAGCAGTGTGGACAGGTTAGCAGTGTGGACAGGTTGGGCATTAAGGTTAGCAGTGTGGAAAGGTTAGCAGTGTTGACAGGTTAGGCATTAAGGTTAGCAGTGTGGACAGGTTAGGCATTAAGGTTAGCCGTGTGGACAGATTAGCAGTGTGGACAGATTGGTCATTAAGGTTAGCAGTGTGGACAGGTTAGCAGTGTGGACAGGTTGGGCATTAAGGTTAGCAGTGAGGACAGGTTGGGCATTGAGGTTAGCAGTGTGGACAGGTTAGCAGTGTGGGCAGGTTGGGCATTGAGGTTAGCAGTGTGGACAGGTTAGCAGTGTGGACAGGTTGGGCATTAAGGTTAGCAGTGTGGACAGGTTAGCAGTGTGGACAGGTTGGGCATTAAGGTTAGCAGTGTGGACAGGTTAGCAGTGTGGACAGGTTGGGCATTAAGGTTAGCAGTGTGGACAGGTTAGCAGTGTGGACAGGTTAGGCATTAAGGTTAGCAGTGTGGACAGGTTAGGCATTAAGGTTAGCCGTGTGGACAGGTTAGCAGTGTGGACAGGTTAGGCATTAAGGTTAGCCGGGTGGACAGGTTAACAGTGTGGACAGATTGGGCATTAAGGTTAGCAGTGTGGACAGGGTTAGCAGTATGGACAGGTTAGCAGTCTGGACAGGTTGGGCATTAAGGTTAGCAGTGTGGACAGGGTTAGCAGTGTGGACAGGTTAGCAGTGTGGACAGGTTGGGCATTAAGGTTAGCAGTGTGGACAGGTTAGCAGTGTGGACAGGTTAGCAGTGTGGACAGATTGGGCATTAAGGTTAGCAGTGTGGACAGGTTGGGCATTAAGGTTAGCAGTGTGGACAGGTTAGGCATTAAGGTTAGCAGTGTGGACAGATTGGGCATTAAGGTTAGCAGTATGGACAGGTTAGCAGTGTGGACAGGTTAGCAATGTGGACAGGTTAGCAGTGTGGACAGGTTGGGCATTAAGGTTAGCAGTGTGGACAGGTTAGCAGTGTGGACAGGTTAGCAGTGTGGACAGGTTGGGCATTAAGGTTAGCATTGTGGCAGTTTAGGCATTAAGGTTAGCCGTGTGGACAGGTTAGCAGTGTGGAAAGATTGGGCATTAAGGTTAGCAGTGTGGACAGTTTAGGCATTAAGGTTAGCAGTGTGGACAGATTGGGCATTAAGGTTAGCAGTGTGGACAGGTTAGCAGTGTGGACAGGTTGGGCATTAAGGTTAGCAGTGAGGACAGGTTGGGCATTAAGGTTAGCCGGGTGGACAGGTTAACAGTGTGGACAGATTGGGCATTAAGGTTAGCAGTGTGGACAGGGTTAGCAGTATGGACAGGTTAGCAGTCTGGACAGGTTGGGCATTAAGGTTAGCAGTGTGGACAGGGTTAGCAGTGTGGACAGGTTAGCAGTGTGGACAGGTTGGGCATTAAGGTTAGCAGTGTGGACAGGTTAGCAGTGTGGACAGGTTAGCATTGTGGACAGATTGGGCATTAAGGTTAGCAGTGTGGACAGGTTGGGCATTAAGGTTAGCAGTGTGGACAGGTTAGGCATTAAGGTTAGCAGTGTGGACAGATTGGGCATTAAGGTTAGCAGTATGGACAGGTTAGCAGTGTGGACAGGTTAGCAATGTGGACAGGTTAGCAGTGTGGACAGGTTGGGCATTAAGGTTAGCAGTGTGGACAGGTTAGCAGTGTGGACAGGTTAGCAGTGTGGACAGGTTGGGCATTAAGGTTAGCATTGTGGCAGTTTAGGCATTAAGATTAGCCGTGTGGACAGGTTAGCAGTGTGGAAAGATTGGGCATTAAGGTTAGCAGTGTGGACAGGTTAGGCATTAAGGTTAGCAGTGTGGACAGATTGGGCATTAAGGTTAGCAGTGTGGACAGGTTAGCAGTGTGGACAGGTTGGGCATTAAGGTTAGCAGTGAGGACAGGTTGGGCATTGAGGTTAGCAGTGTGGACAGGTTAGCAGTGTGGGCAGGTTGGGCATTGAGGTTAGCAGTGTGGACAGGTTAGCAGTGTGGACAGGTTGGGCATTAAGGTTAGCAGTGTGGACAGGTTAGCAGTGTGGACAGGTTGGGCATTAAGGTTAGCAGTGTGGACAGGTTAGTAGTGTGGACAGGTTGGGCATTAAGGTTAGCAGTGTGGACAGGTTAGCAGTGTGGACAGGTTAGGCATTAAGGTTAGCAGTGTGGACAGGTTAGGCATTAAGGTTAGCCGTGTGGACAGGTTAGCAGTGTGGACAGGTTAGGCATTAAGGTTAGCCGGGTGGACAGGTTAACAGTGTGGACAGATTGGGCATTAAGGTTAGCAGTGTGGACAGGGTTAGCAGTATGGACAGGTTAGCAGTCTGGACAGGTTGGGCATTAAGGTTAGCAGTGTGGACAGGGTTAGCAGTGTGGACAGGTTAGCAGTGTGGACAGGTTGGGCATTAAGGTTAGCAGTGTGGACAGGTTAGCAGTGTGGACAGGTTAGCAGTGTGGACAGATTGGGCATTAAGGTTAGCAGTGTGGACAGGTTGGGCATTAAGGTTAGCAGTGTGGACAGGTTAGGCATTAAGGTTAGCAGTGTGGACAGATTGGGCATTAAGGTTAGCAGTATGGACAGGTTAGCAGTGTGGACAGGTTAGCAATGTGGACAGGTTAGCAGTGTGGACAGGTTGGGCATTAAGGTTAGCAGTGTGGACAGGTTAGCAGTGTGGACAGGTTAGCAGTGTGGACAGGTTGGGCATTAAGGTTAGCATTGTGGCAGTTTAGGCATTAAGGTTAGCCGTGTGGACAGGTTAGCAGTGTGGAAAGATTGGGCATTAAGGTTAGCAGTGTGGACAGGTTAGGCATTAAGGTTAGCAGTGTGGACAGATTGGGCATTAAGGTTAGCAGTATGGACAGGTTAGCAGTGTGGACAGGTTGGCATTAAGGTTAGCAGTGTGGACAGGTTAGCATTGTGGACAGGTTAGCAGTGTGGACAGGTTAGCAGTGTGGACAGGTTGGGCATTAAGGTTATCAGTGTGGACAGGTTAGCAGTGTGGACAGGTTGGGCATTAAGGTTAGCAGTGTGGACAGGTTAGCAGTGTGGACAGGTTAGCAGTGTGGACATGTTGGCGTTAAGGTTAGCAATGTGGACAGGTTAGGCATTAAGGTTAGCAGTGTGGACAGGTTGGCAGTGTGGACAGATTGGGCATTAAGGTTAGCAGTGTGGACAGGTTAGCAGTGTGGACAGATTGGGCATTAATATTAGCAGTGTGGACAGGTTGGGCATTAAGGTTAGCAGTGTGGAAAGGTTAGGCATTAAGGTTAGCTGTGTGGACAGATTGGGCATTAAGGTTAGCAGTATGGACAGGTTAGCAGTGTGGACAGGTTAGCAGTGTGGACAGGTTGGGCATTAAGGTTAGCAGTGTGGACAGGTTAGCAGTGTGGACAGGTTAGCAGTGTGGACAGGTTGGGCATTAAGGTTAGCAGTGTGGACAGGGTTAGCAGTGTGGACAGGTTAGCAGTGTGGACAGGTTGGGCATTAAGGTTAGCAGTGTGGACAGGTTGGGCATTAAGGTTAGCAATGTGGACAGGTTAGCAGTGTGGACAGGTTAGCAGTGTTGGCAGGTTAGTAATGTGGACAGGTTAGCAGTGTGGACAGGTTGGGCATTAAGGTTAGCAGTGTGGACAGGTTAGCAGTGTGGACAGGTTGGGCATTAAGGTTAGCAGTGTGGACAGGTTAGTAGTGTGGACAGGTTGGGCATTAAGGTTAGCAGTGTGGACAGGTTAGCAGTGTGGACAGGTTAGGCATTAAGGTTAGCAGTGTGGACAGGTTAGGCATTAAGGTTAGCCGTGTGGACAGGTTAGCAGTGTGGACAGGTTAGGCATTAAGGTTAGCCGGGTGGACAGGTTAACAGTGTGGACAGATTGGGCATTAAGGTTAGCAGTGTGGACAGGGTTAGCAGTATGGACAGGTTAGCAGTCTGGACAGGTTGGGCATTAAGGTTAGCAGTGTGGACAGGGTTAGCAGTGTGGACAGGTTAGCAGTGTGGACAGGTTGGGCATTAAGGTTAGCAGTGTGGACAGGTTAGCAGTGTGGACAGGTTAGCAGTGTGGACAGATTGGGCATTAAGGTTAGCAGTGTGGACAGGTTGGGCATTAAGGTTAGCAGTGTGGACAGGTTAGGCATTAAGGTTAGCAGTGTGGACAGATTGGGCATTAAGGTTAGCAGTATGGACAGGTTAGCAGTGTGGACAGGTTAGCAATGTGGACAGGTTAGCAGTGTGGACAGGTTGGGCATTAAGGTTAGCAGTGTGGACAGGTTAGCAGTGTGGACAGGTTAGCAGTGTGGACAGGTTGGGCATTAAGGTTAGCATTGTGGCAGTTTAGGCATTAAGGTTAGCCGTGTGGACAGGTTAGCAGTGTGGAAAGATTGGGCATTAAGGTTAGCAGTGTGGACAGGTTAGGCATTAAGGTTAGCAGTGTGGACAGATTGGGCATTAAGGTTAGCAGTATGGACAGGTTAGCAGTGTGGACAGGTTGGCATTAAGGTTAGCAGTGTGGACAGGTTAGCATTGTGGACAGGTTAGCAGTGTGGACAGGTTAGCAGTGTGGACAGGTTGGGCATTAAGGTTATCAGTGTGGACAGGTTAGCAGTGTGGACAGGTTGGGCATTAAGGTTAGCAGTGTGGACAGGTTAGCAGTGTGGACAGGTTAGCAGTGTGGACATGTTGGCGTTAAGGTTAGCAATGTGGACAGGTTAGGCATTAAGGTTAGCAGTGTGGACAGGTTGGCAGTGTGGACAGATTGGGCATTAAGGTTAGCAGTGTGGACAGGTTAGCAGTGTGGACAGATTGGGCATTAATATTAGCAGTGTGGACAGGTTGGGCATTAAGGTTAGCAGTGTGGAAAGGTTAGGCATTAAGGTTAGCTGTGTGGACAGATTGGGCATTAAGGTTAGCAGTATGGACAGGTTAGCAGTGTGGACAGGTTAGCAGTGTGGACAGGTTGGGCATTAAGGTTAGCAGTGTGGACAGGTTAGCAGTGTGGACAGGTTGGGCATTAAGGTTAGCAATGTGGACAGGTTAGCAGTGTGGACAGGTTAGCAGTGTGGACAGGTTAGCAGTGTGGACAGGTTGGGCATTAAGGTTAGCAGTGTGGACAGGTTGGCAGTGTGGACAGGTTAGCAGTGTGGACAGGTTGGGCATTAAGGTTAGCAGTGTGGACAGGGTTAGCAGTGTGGACAGGTTAGCAGTGTGGACAGGTTGGGCATTAAGGTTAGCAGTGTGGACAGGTTGGGCATTAAGGTTAGCAATGTGGACAGGTTAGCAGTGTGGACAGGTTAGCAGTGTTGGCAGGTTAGTAATGTGGACAGGTTAGCAGTGTGGGCAGGTTGGGCATTAAGGTTAGCAGTGTGGACAGGTTGGGCATTACGGTTAGCAGTGTGGACAGGTTAGCAGTGTGGACAGGTTAGCAGTGTGGACAGGTTGGGCATTAAGGTTAGCAGTGTGGACAGGTTGGGCATTGAAGTTAGCAGTGTGGACAGCTTAGCAGTGTGGACAGATTGGGCATTGAGGTTAGCAGTGTGGACAGGTTAGGCATTAAGGTTAGCAGTAAGGACAGTTTAGGCATTAAGGTTAGCCGTGTGGACAGGTTAGCAGTGTGGACAGATTGGGCATTAAGGTTAGCCGTGTGGACAGGTTAGCAGTGTGGAAAGATTGGGCATTAAGGTTAGCAGTGTGGACAGGTTAGGCATTAAGGTTAGCAGTGTGGACAGATTGGGCATTAAGGTTAGCAGTATGGACAGGTTAGCAGTGTGGACAGGTTGGGCATTAAGGTTAGCAGTGTGGACAGGTTAGCAGTGTGGACAGGTTAGCAGTGTGGACAGGGTTAGCAGTATGGACAGGTTAGCAGTCTGGACAGGTTGGGCATTAAGGTTAGCAGTGTGGACAGGGTTAGCAGTGTGGACAGGTTAGCAGTGTGGACAGGTTGGGCATTAAGGTTAGCAGTGTGGACAGGTTAGCAGTGTGGACAGGTTAGCAGTGTGGACAGATTGGGCATTAAGGTTAGCAGTGTGGACAGGTTGGGCATTAAGGTTAGCAGTGTGGACAGGTTAGGCATTAAGGTTAGCAGTGTGGACAGATTGGGCATTAAGGTTAGCAGTATGGACAGGTTAGCAGTGTGGACAGGTTAGCAATGTGGACAGGTTAGCAGTGTGGACAGGTTGGGCATTAAGGTTAGCAGTGTGGACAGGTTAGCAGTGTGGACAGGTTAGCAGTGTGGACAGGTTGGGCATTAAGGTTAGCATTGTGGCAGTTTAGGCATTAAGGTTAGCCGTGTGGACAGGTTAGCAGTGTGGAAAGATTGGGCATTAAGGTTAGCAGTGTGGACAGGTTAGGCATTAAGGTTAGCAGTGTGGACAGATTGGGCATTAAGGTTAGCAGTGTGGACAGGTTAGCAGTGTGGACAGGTTGGGCATTAAGGTTAGCAGTGAGGACAGGTTGGGCATTAAGGTTAGCCGGGTGGACAGGTTAACAGTGTGGACAGATTGGGCATTAAGGTTAGCAGTGTGGACAGGGTTAGCAGTATGGACAGGTTAGCAGTCTGGACAGGTTGGGCATTAAGGTTAGCAGTGTGGACAGGGTTAGCAGTGTGGACAGGTTAGCAGTGTGGACAGGTTGGGCATTAAGGTTAGCAGTGTGGACAGGTTAGCAGTGTGGACAGGTTAGCAGTGTGGACAGATTGGGCATTAAGGTTAGCAGTGTGGACACGTTGGGCATTAAGGTTAGCAGTGTGGACAGGTTAGGCATTAAGGTTAGCAGTGTGGACAGATTGGGCATTAAGGTTAGCAGTATGGACAGGTTAGCAGTGTGGACAGGTTAGCAATGTGGACAGGTTAGCAGTGTGGACAGGTTGGGCATTAAGGTTAGCAGTGTGGACAGGTTAGCAGTGTGGACAGGTTAGCAGTGTGGACAGGTTGGGCATTAAGGTTAGCATTGTGGCAGTTTAGGCATTAAGATTAGCTGTGTGGACAGGTTAGCAGTGTGGAAAGATTGGGCATTAAGGTTAGCAGTGTGGACAGGTTAGGCATTAAGGTTAGCAGTGTGGACAGATTGGGCATTAAGGTTAGCAGTGTGGACAGGTTAGCAGTGTGGACAGGTTGGGCATTAAGGTTAGCAGTGAGGACAGGTTGGGCATTGAGGTTAGCAGTGTGGACAGGTTAGCAGTGTGGGCAGGTTGGGCATTGAGGTTAGCAGTGTGGACAGGTTAGCAGTGTGGACAGGTTGGGCATTAAGGTTAGCAGTGTGGACAGGTTAGCAGTGTGGACAGGTTGGGCATTAAGGTTAGCAGTGTGGACAGGTTAGTAGTGTGGACAGGTTGGGCATTAAGGTTAGCAGTGTGGACAGGTTAGCAGTGTGGACAGGTTAGGCATTAAGGTTAGCAGTGTGGACAGGTTAGGCATTAAGGTTAGCCGTGTGGACAGGTTAGCAGTGTGGACAGGTTAGGCATTAAGGTTAGCCGGGTGGACAGGTTAACAGTGTGGACAGATTGGGCATTAAGGTTAGCAGTGTGGACAGGGTTAGCAGTATGGACAGGTTAGCAGTCTGGACAGGTTGGGCATTAAGGTTAGCAGTGTGGACAGGGTTAGCAGTGTGGACAGGTTAGCAGTGTGGACAGGTTGGGCATTAAGGTTAGCAGTGTGGACAGGTTAGCAGTGTGGACAGGTTAGCAGTGTGGACAGATTGGGCATTAAGGTTAGCAGTGTGGACAGGTTGGGCATTAAGGTTAGCAGTGTGGACAGGTTAGGCATTAAGGTTAGCAGTGTGGACAGATTGGGCATTAAGGTTAGCAGTATGGACAGGTTAGCAGTGTGGACAGGTTAGCAATGTGGACAGGTTAGCAGTGTGGACAGGTTGGGCATTAAGGTTAGCAGTGTGGACAGGTTAGCAGTGTGGACAGGTTAGCAGTGTGGACAGGTTGGGCATTAAGGTTAGCATTGTGGCAGTTTAGGCATTAAGGTTAGCCGTGTGGACAGGTTAGCAGTGTGGAAAGATTGGGCATTAAGGTTAGCAGTGTGGACAGGTTGGGCATTAAGGTTAGCAGTGTGGACAGATTGGGCATTAAGGTTAGCAGTATGGACAGGTTAGCAGTGTGGACAGGTTGGCATTAAGGTTAGCAGTGTGGACAGGTTAGCATTGTGGACAGGTTAGCAGTGTGGACAGGTTAGCAGTGTGGACAGGTTGGGCATTAAGGTTATCAGTGTGGACAGGTTAGCAGTGTGGACAGGTTGGGCATTAAGGTTAGCAGTGTGGACAGGTTAGCAGTGTGGACAGGTTAGCAGTGTGGACATGTTGGCGTTAAGGTTAGCAATGTGGACAGGTTAGGCATTAAGGTTAGCAGTGTGGACAGGTTGGCAGTGTGGACAGATTGGGCATTAAGGTTAGCAGTGTGGACAGGTTAGCAGTGTGGACAGATTGGGCATTAATATTAGCAGTGTGGACAGGTTGGGCATTAAGGTTAGCAGTGTGGAAAGGTTAGGCATTAAGGTTAGCTGTGTGGACAGATTGGGCATTAAGGTTAGCAGTATGGACAGGTTAGCAGTGTGGACAGGTTAGCAGTGTGGACAGGTTGGGCATTAAGGTTAGCAGTGTGGACAGGTTAGCAGTGTGGACAGGTTGGGCATTAAGGTTAGCAATGTGGACAGGTTAGCAGTGTGGACAGGTTAGCAGTGTGGACAGGTTAGCAGTGTGGACAGGTTGGGCATTAAGGTTAGCAGTGTGGACAGGTTGGCAGTGTGGACAGGTTAGCAGTGTGGACAGGTTGGGCATTAAGGTTAGCAGTGTGGACAGGGTTAGCAGTGTGGACAGGTTAGCAGTGTGGACAGGTTGGGCATTAAGGTTAGCAGTGTGGACAGGTTGGGCATTAAGGTTAGCAATGTGGACAGGTTAGCAGTGTGGACAGGTTAGCAGTGTTGGCAGGTTAGTAATGTGGACAGGTTAGCAGTGTGGGCAGGTTGGGCATTAAGGTTAGCAGTGTGGACAGGTTGGGCATTACGGTTAGCAGTGTGGACAGGTTAGCAGTGTGGACAGGTTAGCAGTGTGGACAGGTTGGGCATTAAGGTTAGCAGTGTGGACAGGTTGGGCATTGAAGTTAGCAGTGTGGACAGCTTAGCAGTGTGGACAGATTGGGCATTGAGGTTAGCAGTGTGGACAGGTTAGGCATTAAGGTTAGCAGTAAGGACAGTTTAGGCATTAAGGTTAGCCGTGTGGACAGGTTAGCAGTGTGGACAGATTGGGCATTAAGGTTAGCCGTGTGGACAGGTTAGCAGTGTGGAAAGATTGGGCATTAAGGTTAGCAGTGTGGACAGGTTAGGCATTAAGGTTAGCAGTGTGGACAGATTACAGTGTGGACAGATTGGGCATTAAGGTTAGCAGTATGGACAGGTTAGCAGTGTGGACAGGTTGGGCATTAAGGTTAGCAGTGTGGACAGGTTAGCAGTGTGGACAGGTTAGCAGTGTGGACAGGTTAGCAGTGTGGACAGGTTGGGCATTAAGGTTATCAGTGTGGACAGGTTAGCAGTGTGGACAGGTTAGCAGTGTGGACAGGTTAGCAGTGTGGACAGGTTGGGCATTAAGGTTATCAGTGTGGACAGGTTAGCAGTGTGGACAGGTTGGGCATTAAGGTTAGCAGTGTGGACAGGTTAGCAGTGTGGACAGGTTAGCAGTATGGACAGGTTGCGGTTAAGGTTAGCAATGTGGACAGGTTAGGCATTAAGGTTAGCAGTGTGGACAGGTTGGCAGTGTGGACAAATTGGGCATTAAGGTTAGCAGTGTGGACAGGTTAGCAGTGTGGACAGGTTAGCAGTGTGGACAGATTGGGCATTAAGGTTAGCCGTGTGGACAGATTGGGCATTAAGGTTAGCAGTGTGGACAGGTTAGCAGTGTGGACAGCTTAGCAGTGTGGACAGGTTAGCAGTGTGGACAGGTTGGGCATTAAGGTTAGCAGTGTGGACAGGTTAGCAGTGTGGACAGGTTGGGCATTAAGGTTAGCAATGTGGACAGGTTAGCAGTGTGGACAGGTTAGCAGTGTGGACAGGTTAGCAGTGTGGACAGGTTGGGCATTAAGGTTAGCAGTGTGGACAGGTTGGCAGTGTGGACAGGTTAGCAGTGTGGACAGGTTGGGCATTAAGGTTAGCAGTGTGGACAGGTTAGCAGTGTGGACAGGTTAGCAGTGTGGACAGGTTAGCGTTAAGGTTAGCAATGTGGACAGGTTAGGCATTAAGGTTAGCAGTGTGGACAGGTTGGCAGTGTGGACAAATTGGGCATTAAGGTTAGCAGTGTGGACAGGTTAGCAGTGTGGACAGGTTAGCAGTGTGGACTGATTGGGCATTAAGGTTAGCAGTGTGGACAGGTTGGTCATTAAGGTTAGCCGTGTGGACAGATTGGGCATTAAGGTTAGCAGTGTGGACAGGTTAGCAGTGTGGACAGGTTAGCAGTGTGGACAGGTTAGCAGTGTGGACAGGTTGGGCATTAAGGTTAGCAGTGTGGACAGGTTAGCAGTGTGGACAGGTTGGGCATTAAGGTTAGCAATGTGGACAGGTTAGCAGTGTGGACAGGTTAGCAGTGTGGACAGGTTAGCAGTGTGGACAGGTTGGGCATTAAGGTTAGCAGTGTGGACAGGTTGGCAGTGTGGACAGGTTAGCAGTGTGGACAGGTTGGGCATTAAGGTTAGCAGTGTGGACAGGTTAGCAGTGTGGACAGGTTAGCAGTGTGGACAGGTTGGGCATTAAGGTTAGCAATGTGGACAGGTTAGGCATTAAGGTTAGCAGTGTGGACAGATTGGGCATTAAGGTTAGCAGTATGGACAGGTTAGCAGTGTGGACAGGTTAGGCATTAAGGTTAGCCGTGTGGACAGGTTAGCAGTGTGGACAGATTGGGCATTAAGGTTAGCAGTGTGGACAGGTTAGCAGTGTGGACAGGTTAGCAGTGTGGACAGGTTGGGCATTAAGGTTAGCAGTGTGGCAGTTTAGGCATTAAGGTTAGCCGTGTGGACAGGTTGGCAGTGTGGACAGATTTGGCATTAAGGTTAGCAGTGTGGACAGGTTAGCAGTGTGGACAGGTTAGCAGTGTGGACAGATTGGGCATTAAGGTTAGCAGTGTGGACAGGTTAGCAGTGTGGACAGGTTAGCAGTGTGGACAGATTGGGCATTAAGGTTAGCAGTGTGGACAGGTTAGGCATTAAGTTTAGCAGTGTGGACAGATTACAGTGTGGACAGATTGGGCATTAAGGTTAGCAGTATGGAAAGGTTAGCAGTGTGGACAGGTTGGGGATTAAGGTTAGCAGTGTGGACAGGTTAGCAGTGTGGACAGGTTAGCAGTGTGGACAGGTTAGCAGTGTGGACAGGTTAGCAGTGTGGAAGGGTTGGGCATTAAGGTTAGCAGTGTGGACAGATTACAGTGTGGACAGATTGGGCATTAAGGTTAGCAGTATGGACAGGTTAGCAGTGTGGACAGGTTGGGCATTAAGGTTAGCAGTGTGGACAGGTTGGGCATTAAGGTTAGCCGTGTGGACAGATTGGGCATTAAGGTTAGCAGTGTGGACAGGTTAGCAGTGTGGACAGCTTAGCAGTGTGGACAGGTTAGCAGTGTGGACAGGTTGGGCATTAAGGTTAGCAGTGTGGACAGGTTAGCAGTGTGGACAGGTTGGGCATTAAGGTTAGCAATGTGGACAGGTTAGCATTGTGGACAGGTTAGCAGTGTGGACAGGTTAGCAGTGTGGACAGGTTGGGCATTAAGGTTAGCAGTGTGGACAGGTTGGCAGTGTGGACAGGTTAGCAGTGTGGACAGGTTGGGCATTAAGGTTAGCAGTGTGGACAGGTTGGCAGTGTGGACAGGTTAGCAGTGTGGACAGGTTGGGCATTAAGGTTAGCAGTGTGGACAGGTTAGCAGTGTGGACAGGTTAGCGTTAAGGTTAGCAATGTGGACAGGTTAGGCATTAAGGTTAGCAGTGTGGACAGGTTGGCAGTGTGGACAAATTGGGCATTAAGGTTAGCAGTGTGGACAGGTTAGCAGTGTGGACAGGTTAGCAGTGTGGACTGATTGGGCATTAAGGTTAGCAGTGTGGACAGGTTGGTCATTAAGGTTAGCCGTGTGGACAGATTGGGCATTAAGGTTAGCAGTGTGGACAGGTTAGCAGTGTGGACAGGTTAGCAGTGTGGACAGGTTAGCAGTGTGGACAGGTTGGGCATTAAGGTTAGCAGTGTGGACAGGTTAGCAGTGTGGACAGGTTGGGCATTAAGGTTAGCAATGTGGACAGGTTAGCAGTGTGGACAGGTTAGCAGTGTGGACAGGTTAGCAGTGTGGACAGGTTGGGCATTAAGGTTAGCAGTGTGGACAGGTTGGCAGTGTGGACAGGTTAGCAGTGTGGACAGGTTGGGCATTAAGGTTAGCAGTGTGGACAGGGTTAGCAGTGTGGACAGGTTAGCAGTGTGGACAGGTTGGGCATTAAGGTTAGCAGTGTGGACAGGTTGGGCATTAAGGTTAGCAATGTGGACAGGTTAGCAGTGTGGACAGGTTAGCAGTGTTGGCAGGTTAGTAATGTGGACAGGTTAGCAGTGTGGGCAGGTTGGGCATTAAGGTTAGCAGTGTGGACAGGTTAGCAGTGTGGACAGGTTAGCAGTGTGGACAGGTTAGCAGTGTGGACAGGTTGGGCATTAAGGTTAGCAGTGTGGACAGGTTGGGCATTGAGGTTAGCAGTGTGGACAGCTTAGCAGTGTGGACAGATTGGGCATTGAGGTTAGCAGTGTGGACAGGTTAGGCATTAAGGTTAGCAGTAAGGACAGTTTAGGCATTAAGGTTAGCCGTGTGGACAGGTTAGCAGTGTGGACAGATTGGGCATTAAGGTTAGCCGTGTGGACAGGTTAGCAGTGTGGAAAGATTGGGCATTAAGGTTAGCAGTGTGGACAGGTTAGGCATTAAGGTTAGCAGTGTGGACAGATTACAGTGTGGACAGATTGGGCATTAAGGTTAGCAGTATGGACAGGTTAGCAGTGTGGACAGGTTGGGCATTAAGGTTAGCAGTGTGGACAGGTTAGCAGTGTGGACAGGTTAGCAGTGTGGACAGGTTAGCAGTGTGGACAGGTTGGGCATTAAGGTTATCAGTGTGGACAGGTTAGCAGTGTGGACAGGTTAGCAGTGTGGACAGGTTAGCAGTGTGGACAGGTTGGGCATTAAGGTTATCAGTGTGGACAGGTTAGCAGTGTGGACAGGTTGGGCATTAAGGTTAGCAGTGTGGACAGGTTGGGCATTAAGGTTAGCCGTGTGGACAGATTGGGCATTAAGGTTAGCAGTGTGGACAGGTTAGCAGTGTGGACAGCTTAGCAGTGTGGACAGGTTAGCAGTGTGGACAGGTTGGGCATTAAGGTTAGCAGTGTGGACAGGTTAGCAGTGTGGACAGGTTGGGCATTAAGGTTAGCATAGTGGACAGGTTAGCATTGTGGACAGGTTAGCAGTGTGGACAGGTTAGCAGTGTGGACAGGTTGGGCATTAAGGTTAGCAGTGTGGACAGGTTGGCAGTGTGGACAGGTTAGCAGTGTGGACAGGTTGGGCATTAAGGTTAGCAGTGTGGACAGGTTAGCAGTGTGGACAGGTTAGCGTTAAGGTTAGCAATGTGGACAGGTTAGGCATTAAGGTTAGCAGTGTGGACAGGTTGGCAGTGTGGACAAATTGGGCATTAAGGTTAGCAGTGTGGACAGGTTAGCAGTGTGGACAGGTTAGCAGTGTGGACTGATTGGGCATTAAGGTTAGCAGTGTGGACAGGTTGGTCATTAAGGTTAGCCGTGTGGACAGATTGGGCATTAAGGTTAGCAGTGTGGACAGGTTAGCAGTGTGGACAGGTTAGCAGTGTGGACAGGTTAGCAGTGTGGACAGGTTGGGCATTAAGGTTAGCAGTGTGGACAGGTTAGCAGTGTGGACAGGTTGGGCATTAAGGTTAGCAATGTGGACAGGTTAGCAGTGTGGACAGGTTAGCAGTGTGGACAGGTTAGCAGTGTGGACAGGTTGGGCATTAAGGTTAGCAGTGTGGACAGGTTGGCAGTGTGGACAGGTTAGCAGTGTGGACAGGTTGGGCATTAAGGTTAGCAGTGTGGACAGGTTAGCAGTGTGGACAGGTTAGCAGTGTGGACAGGTTGGGCATTAAGGTTAGCAATGTGGACAGGTTAGGCATTAAGGTTAGCAGTGTGGACAGATTGGGCATTAAGGTTAGCAGTATGGACAGGTTAGCAGTGTGGACAGGTTAGGCATTAAGGTTAGCCGTGTGGACAGGTTAGCAGTGTGGACAGATTGGGCATTAAGGTTAGCAGTGTGGACAGGTTAGCAGTGTGGACAGGTTAGCAGTGTGGACAGGTTGGGCATTAAGGTTAGCTGTGTGGCAGTTTAGGCATTAAGGTTAGCCGTGTGGACAGGTTGGCAGTGTGGACAGATTTGGCATTAAGGTTAGCAGTGTGGACAGGTTAGCAGTGTGGACAGGTTAGCAGTGTGGACAGATTGGGCATTAAGGTTAGCAGTGTGGACAGGTTAGCAGTGTGGACAGGTTAGCAGTGTGGACAGGTTGGGCATTAAGGTTTTCAGTGTGGACAGGTTAGCAGTGTGGACAGGTTAGGCATTAAGTTTAGCAGTGTGGACAGGGTTAGCAGTGTGGACAGGTTAGCAGTGTGGACAGGTTAGCAGTGTGGACAGGTTGGGCATTAAGGTTAGCAGTGTGGACAGGTTGGGCATTGAGGTTAGCAGTGTGGACAGCTTAGCAGTGTGGACAGGTTGGGCATTGAGGTTAGCAGTGTGGACAGCTTAGCAGTGTGGACAGGTTAGCAGTGTGGACAGGTTGGGCATTAAGGTTAATAGTGTGGACAGGTTAGCAGTGTGGACAGGTTGGGCATTAAGGTTAGCAATGTGGACAGGTTAGCAGTGTGGACAGGTTAGCAGTGTGGACAGGTTAGCAGTGTTGACAGGTTGGGCATTAAGGTTAGCAGTGTGGACAGGTTGGCAGTGTGGACAGGTTAGCAGTGTGGACAGGTTGGGCATTAAGGTTAGCAGTGTGGACAGGTTAGCAGTGTGGACAGGTTAGCAGTGTGGACAGGTTGCGTTAAGGTTAGCAATGTGGACAGGTTAGGCATTAAGGTTAGCAGTGTGGACAGGTTGGCAGTGTGGACAAATTGGGCATTAAGGTTAGCAGTGTTGACAGGTTAGCAGTGTGGACAGGTTAGCAGTGTGGACTGATTGGGCATTAAGGTTAGCAGTGTGGACAGGTTGGGCATTAAGGTTAGCCGTGTGGACAGATTGGGCATTAAGGTTAGCAGTGTGGACAGGTTAGCAGTGTGGACAGGTTAGCAGTGTGGACAGGTTAGCAGTGTGGACAGGTTAGGCATTAAGGTTAGCAGTGTGGACAGGTTAGCAGTGTGGACAGGTTGGGCATTAAGGTTAGCAATGTGGACAGGTTAGCAGTGTGGACAGGTTGGCAGTGTGGACAGGTTAGCAGTGTGGACAGGTTGGGCATTAAGGTTAGCAGTGTGGACAGGTTGGCAGTGTGGACAGGTTAGCAGTGTGGACAGGTTGGGCATTAAGGTTAGCAGTGTGGACAGGGTTAGCAGTGTGGACAGGTTAGCAGTGTGGACAGGTTAGCAGTGTGGACAGGTTGGGCATTAATGTTATCAGTGTGGACAGGTTAGCAGTGTGGACAGGTTGGGCATTAAGGTTAGCAGTGTGGACAGGTTAGCAGTGTGGACAGGTTAGCAGTGTGGACAGGTTGGGCATTAAGGTTAGCAATGTGGACAGGTTAGGCATTAAGGTTAGCAGTGTGGACAGATTGGGCATTAAGGTTAGCAGTATGGACAGGTTAGCAGTGTGGACAGGTTAGGCATTAAGGTTAGCCGTGTGGACAGGTTAGCAGTGTGGACAGATTGGGCATTAAGGTTAGCAGTGTGGACAGGTTAGCAGTGTGGACAGGTTAGCAGTGTGGACAGGTTGGGCATTAAGGTTAGCAGTGTGGCAGTTTAGGCATTAAGGTTAGCCGTGTGGACAGGTTGGCAGTGTGGACAGATTTGGCATTAAGGTTAGCAGTGTGGACAGGTTAGCAGTGTGGACAGGTTAGCAGTGTGGACAGATTGGGCATTAAGGTTAGCAGTGTGGACAGGTTAGCAGTGTGGACAGGTTAGCAGTGTGGACAGATTGGGCATTAAGGTTAGCAGTGTGGACAGGTTAGGCATTAAGTTTAGCAGTGTGGACAGATTACAGTGTGGACAGGTTAGCAGTGTGGACAGGTTGGGCATTAAGGTTAGCAATGTGGACAGGTTAGCAGTGTGGACAGGTTAGCAGTGTGGACAGGTTAGCAGTGTGGACAGGTTGGGCATTAAGGTTAGCAGTGTGGACAGGTTGGCAGTGTGGACAGGTTAGCAGTGTGGACAGGTTGGGCATTAAGGTTAGCAGTGTGGACAGGGTTAGCAGTGTGGACAGGTTAGCAGTGTGGACAGGTTAGCAGTGTGGACAGGTTGGGCATTAAGGTTATCAGTGTGGACAGGTTAGCAGTGTGGACAGGTTGGGCATTAAGGTTAGCAGTGTGGACAGGTTAGCAGTGTGGACAGGTTAGCAGTGTGGACAGGTTGGGCATTAAGGTTAGCAGTGTGGACAGATTGGGCATTAAGGTTAGCAGTATGGACAGGTTAGCAGTGTGGACAGGTTAGGCATTAAGGTTAGCCGTGTGGACAGGTTAGCAGTGTGGACAGATTGGGCATTAAGGTTAGCAGTGTGGACAGGTTAGCAGTGTGGACAGGTTAGCAGTGTGGACAGGTTGGGCATTAAGGTTAGCAGTGTGGCAGTTTAGGCATTAAGGTTAGCCGTGTGGACAGGTTGGCAGTGTGGACAGATTTGGCATTAAGGTTAGCAGTGTGGACAGGTTAGCAGTGTGGACAGATTGGGCATTAAGGTTAGCAGTGTGGACAGGTTAGCAGTGTGGACAGGTTAGCAGTGTGGACAGATTGGGCATTAAGGTTAGCAGTGTGGACAGGTTAGGCATTAAGTTTAGCAGTGTGGACAGATTACAGTGTGGACAGATTGGGCATTAAGGTTAGCAGTATGGACAGGTTAGCAGTGTGGACAGGTTGGGGATTAAGGTTAGCAGTGTGGACAGGTTAGCAGTGTGGACAGGTTAGCAGTGTGGACAGGTTGGGCATTAAGGTTTTCAGTGTGGACAGGTTAGCAGTGTGGACAGGTTGGGCATTGAGTTTAGCAGTGTGGACAGGTTAGCAGTGTGGACAGGTTAGCAGTGTGGACAGGTTGGTGTTAAGGTTAGCAATGTGGACAGGTTGGGCATTAAGGTTAGCAGTGTGGACAGGGTTAGCAGTGTGGACAGGTTAGCAGTGTGGACAGGTTGGGCATTAAGGTTAGCAGTGTGGACAGGTTGGGCATTAAGGTTAGCAATGTGGACAGGTTAGCAGTGTGGACAGGTTAGCAGTGTTGGCAGGTTAGTAATGTGGACAGGTTAGCAGTGTGGGCAGGTTGGGCATTAAGGTTAGCAGTGTGGACAGGTTGGGCATTACGGTTAGCAGTGTGGACAGGTTAGCAGTGTGGACAGGTTAGCAGTGTGGACAGGTTGGGCATTAAGGTTAGCAGTGTGGACAGGTTGGGCATTGAGGTTAGCAGTGTGGACAGCTTAGCAGTGTGGACAGGTTGGGCATTGAGGTTAGCAGTGTGGACAGCTTAGCAGTGTGGACAGGTTAGCAGTGTGGTTAGCAGTGTGGACAGCTTAGCAGTGTGGACAGGTTGGGCATTAAGGTTAGCAGTGTGGACAGGTTGGCAGTGTGGACAAATTGGGCATTAAGGTTAGCAGTGTGGACAGGTTAGCAGTGTGGACAGGTTAGCAGTGTGGACAGATTGGGCATTAAGGTTAGCAGTGTGGACAGGTTGGGCATTAAGGTTAGCCGTGTGGACAGATTGGGCATTAAGGTTAGCAGTGTGGACAGGTTAGCAGTGTGGACAGCTTTGCAGTGTGGACAGGTTAGCAGTGTGGACAGGTTGGGCATTAAGGTTAGCAGTGTGGACAGGTTAGCAGTGTGGACAGGTTGGGCATTAAGGTTAGCAATGTGGACAGGTTAGCAGTGTGGACAGGTTAGCAGTGTGGACAGGTTAGCAGTGTTGACAGGTTGGGCATTAAGGTTAGCAGTGTGGACAGGTTGGCAGTGTGGACAGGTTAGCAGTGTGGACAGGTTGGGCATTAAGGTTAGCAGTGTGGACAGGTTAGCAGTGTGGACAGGTTAGCAGTGTGGACAGGTTAGCGTTAAGGTTAGCAATGTGGACAGGTTAGGCATTAAGGTTAGCAGTGTGGACAGGTTGGCAGTGTGGACAAATTGGGCATTAAGGTTAGCAGTGTTGACAGGTTAGCAGTGTGGACAGGTTAGCAGTGTGGACTGATTGGGCATTAAGGTTAGCAGTGTGGACAGGTTGGGCATTAAGGTTAGCCGTGTGGACAGATTGGGCATTAAGGTTAGCAGTGTGGACAGGTTAGCAGTGTGGACAGGTTAGCAGTGTGGACAGGTTAGCAGTGTGGACAGGTTAGGCATTAAGGTTAGCAGTGTGGACAGGTTAGCAGTGTGGACAGGTTGGGCATTAAGGTTAGCAATGTGGACAGGTTAGCAGTGTGGACAGGTTAGCAGTGTGGACAGGTTAGCAGTGTGGACAGGTTGGGCATTAAGGTTAGCAGTGTGGACAGGTTGGCAGTGTGGACAGGTTAGCAGTGTGGACAGGTTGGGCATTAAGGTTAGCAGTGTGGACAGGGTTAGCAGTGTGGACAGGTTAGCAGTGTGGACAGGTTAGCAGTGTGGACAGGTTGGGCATTAATGTTATCAGTGTGGACAGGTTAGCAGTGTGGACAGGTTGGGCATTAAGGTTAGCAGTGTGGACAGGTTAGCAGTGTGGACAGGTTAGCAGTGTGGACAGGTTGGGCATTAAGGTTAGCAATGTGGACAGGTTAGGCATTAAGGTTAGCAGTGTGGACAGATTGGGCATTAAGGTTAGCAGTATGGACAGGTTAGCAGTGTGGACAGGTTAGGCATTAAGGTTAGCCGTGTGGACAGTTTAGCAGTGTGGACAGATTGGGCATTAAGGTTAGCAGTGTGGACAGGTTAGCAGTGTGGACAGGTTAGCAGTGTGGACAGGTTGGGCATTAAGGTTAGCAGTGTGGCAGTTTAGGCATTAAGGTTAGCCGTGTGGACAGGTTGGCAGTGTGGACAGATTTGGCATTAAGGTTAGCAGTGTGGACAGGTTAGCAGTGTGGACAGGTTAGCAGTGTGGACAGATTGGGCATTAAGGTTAGCAGTGTGGACAGGTTAGCAGTGTGGACAGGTTAGCAGTGTGGACAGATTGGGCATTAAGGTTAGCAGTGTGGACAGGTTAGGCATTAAGTTTAGCAGTGTGGACAGATTACAGTGTGGACAGATTGGGCATTAAGGTTAGCAGTATGGACAGGTTAGCCGTGTGGACAGGTTGGGCATTAAGGTTAGCAGTGTGGACAGGTTAGCAGTGTGGACAGGTTAGCAGTGTGGACAGGTTGGGCATTAAGGTTATCAGTGTGGACAGGTTAGCAGTGTGGACAGGTTGGGCATTGAGGTTAGCAGTGTGGACAGGTTAGCAGTGTGGACAGGTTAGCAGTGTGGACAGGTTGGTGTTAAGGTTAGCAATGTGGACAGGTTGGGCATTAAGGTTAGCAGTGTGGACAGGGTTAGCAGTGTGGACAGGTTAGCAGTGTGGACAGGTTGGGCATTAAGGTTAGCAGTGTGGACAGGTTGGGCATTAAGGTTAGCAATGTGGACAGGTTAGCAGTGTGGACAGGTTAGCAGTGTTGGCAGGTTAGTAATGTGGACTGGTTAGCAGTGTGGGCAGGTTGGGCATTAAGGTTAGCAGTGTGGACAGGTTGGGCATTACGGTTAGCAGTGTGGACAGGTTAGCAGTGTGGACAGGTTAGCAGTGTGGACAGGTTGGGCATTAAGGTTAGCAGTGTGGACAGGTTGGGCATTGAGGTTAGCAGTGTGGACAGCTTAGCAGTGTGGACAGGTTGGGCATTGAGGTTAGCAGTGTGGACAGGTTAGGCATTAAGGTTAGCAGTAAGGACAGTTTAGGCATTAAGGTTAGCCGTGTGGACAGGTTAGCAGTGTGGACAGATTGGGCATTAAGGTTAGCCGTGTGGACAGGTTAGCAGTGTGGAAAGATTGGGCATTAAGGTTAGCAGTGTGGACAGGTTGGGCATTAAGGGTAGCAGTGTGGACAGGTTAGGCATTAAGGTTAGCAGTGTGGACAGATTACAGTGTGGACAGATTGGGCATTAAGGTTAGCAGTATGGACAGGTTAGCAGTGTGGACAGGTTGGGCATTAAGGTTAGCAGTGTGGACAGGTTATTAGTGTGGACAGGTTAGCAGTGTGGACAGGTTGGGCATTAAGGTTATCAGTGTGGACAGGTTAGCAGTGTGGACAGGTTAGCAGTGTGGACAGGTTAGCAGTGTGGACAGGTTGGGCATTAAGGTTAGCAGTGTGGACAGGTTAGCAGTGTGGACAGGTTGGGCATTAAGGTTAGCAGTGTGGACAGGTTAGCAGTGTGGACAGGTTAGCAGTGTGGACAGGTTGGCGTTAAGGTTAGCAATGTGGACAGGTTAGGCATTAAGGTTAGAAGTGTGGACAGGTTGGCAGTGTGGACAAATTGGGCATTAAGGTTAGCAGTGTGGACAGGTTAGCAGTGTGGACAGGTTAGCAGTGTGGACAGATTGGGCATTAAGGTTAGCAGTGTGGACAGGTTGGGCATTAAGGTTAGCCGTGTGGACAGATTGGGTATTAAGGTTAGCAGTGTGGACAGGTTAGCAGTGTGGACAGGTTAGCAGTGTGGACAGGTTAGCAGTGTGGACAGGTTGGGCATTAAGGTTAGCAGTGTGGACAGGTTAGCAGTGTGGACAGGTTGGGCATTAAGGTTAGCAATGTGGACAGGTTAGCAGTGTGGACAGGTTAGCAGTGTGGACAGTTTGGGCATTAAGGTTAGCAGTGTGGACAGGTTGGCAGTGTGGACAGGTTAGCAGTGTGGACAGGTTGGGCATTAAGGTTAGCAGTGTGGACAGGTTAGCAGTGTGGACAGGTTAGCAGTGTGGACAGGTTGGCGTTAAGGTTAGCAATGTGGACAGGTTAGGCATTAAGGTTAGCAGTGTGGACAGGTTGGCAGTGTGGACAGGTTAGCAGTGTGGACAGGTTGGCATTAAGGTTAGCAGTGTGGACAGGGTTAGCAGTGTGGACAGGTTAGCAGTGTGGACAGGTTAGCAGTGTGGACAGGTTGGGCATTAAGGTTATCAGTGTGGACAGGTTAGCAGTGTGGACAGGTTGGGCATTAAGTTTAGCAGTGTGGACAGGTTAGCAGTGTGGACAGGTTGGCAGTGTGGACAGGTTGGGCATTAAGGTTAGCAATGTGGACAGGTTAGGCATTAAGGTTAGCAGTGTGGACAGGTTGGCAGTGTGGACAGATTGGGCATTAAGGTTAGCAGTGTGGACAGGTTAGCAGTGTGGACAGATTGGGCATTAAGGTTAGCAGTGTGGACAGGTGAGGCATTAAGTTTAGCCGTGTGGACAGCTTAGCAGTGTGGAAAGGTTAGCAGTGTGGACAGGTTAGCAGTGTGGAAAGATTGGGCATTAAGGTTAGCAGTGTGGACAGCTTAGCAGTGTGGAAAGGTTAGCAGTGTGGACAGGTTGGGCATTAAAGTTAACAGTGTGGACAGGTTAGGCATTAAGGTTAGCAGTGTGGACAGGTTAGGCATTAAGGTTAGCAGTGTGGACAGGTTAGCAGTGTGGAAAGGTTAGCAGTGTGGACAGGTTGGGCATTAAGGTTAGCAGTGTGGACAGGTTAGGCATTAAGGTTAGCCGGGTGGACAGGTTAGCAGTGTGGACAGATTGGGCATTAAGCTTAGCAGTGTGGACAGGGTTAGCAGTATGGACAGGTTTGCAGTCTGGACAGGTTGGCATTAAGGTTAGCAGTGTGGACAGGGTTAGCAGTGTGGACAGGTTAGCAGTGTGGCCTGGTTGGGCATTAATGTTAGCAGTGTGGACAGGTTGGGCATTAAGGTTAGCAATGTGGACAGGTTAGCAGTGTGGACATGTTAGCACTGTGGGCAGGTTAGTAATGTGGACTGGTTAGCAGTGTGGGCAGGTTGGGCATTAAGGTTAGCAGTGTGGACAGGTTGGGCATTACGGTTAGCAGTGTGGACAGGTTAGCAGTGTGGACAGGTTAGCAGTGTGGACAGGTTGGGCATTAAGGTTAGCAGTGTGGACAGGTTGGGCATTGAGGTTAGCAGTGTGGACAGCTTAGCAGTGTGGACAGGTTGGGCATTGAGGTTAGCAGTGTGGACAGGTTAGGCATTAAGGTTAGCAGTAAGGACAGTTTAGGCATTAAGGTTAGCCGTGTGGACAGGTTAGCAGTGTGGACAGATTGGGCATTAAGGTTAGCCGTGTGGACAGGTTAGCAGTGTGGAAAGATTGGGCATTAAGGTTAGCAGTGTGGACAGGTTGGGCATTAAGGGTAGCAGTGTGGACAGGTTAGGCATTAAGGTTAGCAGTGTGGACAGATTACAGTGTGGACAGATTGGGCATTAAGGTTAGCAGTATGGACAGGTTAGCAGTGTGGACAGGTTGGGCATTAAGGTTAGCAGTGTGGACAGGTTATTAGTGTGGACAGGTTAGCAGTGTGGACAGGTTGGGCATTAAGGTTATCAGTGTGGACAGGTTAGCAGTGTGGACAGGTTAGCAGTGTGGACAGGTTAGCAGTGTGGACAGGTTGGGCATTAAGGTTAGCAGTGTGGACAGGTTAGCAGTGTGGACAGGTTGGGCATTAAGGTTAGCAGTGTGGACAGGTTAGCAGTGTGGACAGGTTAGCAGTGTGGACAGGTTGGCGTTAAGGTTAGCAATGTGGACAGGTTAGGCATTAAGGTTAGAAGTGTGGACAGGTTGGCAGTGTGGACAAATTGGGCATTAAGGTTAGCAGTGTGGACAGGTTAGCAGTGTGGACAGGTTAGCAGTGTGGACAGATTGGGCATTAAGGTTAGCAGTGTGGACAGGTTGGGCATTAAGGTTAGCCGTGTGGACAGATTGGGTATTAAGGTTAGCAGTGTGGACAGGTTAGCAGTGTGGACAGGTTAGCAGTGTGGACAGGTTAGCAGTGTGGACAGGTTGGGCATTAAGGTTAGCAGTGTGGACAGGTTAGCAGTGTGGACAGGTTGGGCATTAAGGTTAGCAATGTGGACAGGTTAGCAGTGTGGACAGGTTAGCAGTGTGGACAGTTTGGGCATTAAGGTTAGCAGTGTGGACAGGTTGGCAGTGTGGACAGGTTAGCAGTGTGGACAGGTTGGGCATTAAGGTTAGCAGTGTGGACAGGTTAGCAGTGTGGACAGGTTAGCAGTGTGGACAGGTTGGCGTTAAGGTTAGCAATGTGGACAGGTTAGGCATTAAGGTTAGCAGTGTGGACAGGTTGGCAGTGTGGACAGGTTAGCAGTGTGGACAGGTTGGCATTAAGGTTAGCAGTGTGGACAGGGTTAGCAGTGTGGACAGGTTAGCAGTGTGGACAGGTTAGCAGTGTGGACAGGTTGGGCATTAAGGTTATCAGTGTGGACAGGTTAGCAGTGTGGACAGGTTGGGCATTAAGTTTAGCAGTGTGGACAGGTTAGCAGTGTGGACAGGTTGGCAGTGTGGACAGGTTGGGCATTAAGGTTAGCAATGTGGACAGGTTAGGCATTAAGGTTAGCAGTGTGGACAGGTTGGCAGTGTGGACAGATTGGGCATTAAGGTTAGCAGTGTGGACAGGTTAGCAGTGTGGACAGATTGGGCATTAAGGTTAGCAGTGTGGACAGGTGAGGCATTAAGTTTAGCCGTGTGGACAGCTTAGCAGTGTGGAAAGGTTAGCAGTGTGGACAGGTTAGCAGTGTGGAAAGATTGGGCATTAAGGTTAGCAGTGTGGACAGCTTAGCAGTGTGGAAAGGTTAGCAGTGTGGACAGGTTGGGCATTAAAGTTAACAGTGTGGACAGGTTAGGCATTAAGGTTAGCAGTGTGGACAGGTTAGGCATTAAGGTTAGCAGTGTGGACAGGTTAGCAGTGTGGAAAGGTTAGCAGTGTGGACAGGTTGGGCATTAAGGTTAGCAGTGTGGACAGGTTAGGCATTAAGGTTAGCCGGGTGGACAGGTTAGCAGTGTGGACAGATTGGGCATTAAGCTTAGCAGTGTGGACAGGGTTAGCAGTATGGACAGGTTTGCAGTCTGGACAGGTTGGCATTAAGGTTAGCAGTGTGGACAGGGTTAGCAGTGTGGACAGGTTAGCAGTGTGGCCTGGTTGGGCATTAATGTTAGCAGTGTGGACAGGTTGGGCATTAAGGTTAGCAATGTGGACAGGTTAGCAGTGTGGACATGTTAGCACTGTGGGCAGGTTAGTAATGTGGACAGGTTAGCAGTGTGGGCAGGTTGGGCATTAAGGTTAGCAGTGTGGACAGGTTAGGCATTACGGTTAGCAGTGTGGACAGGTTAGCAGTGTGGACAGGTTAGCAGTGTGGACAGGTTGGGCATTAAGGTTAGCAGTGTGGACAGGTTGGGCATTGAGGTTAGCAGTGTGGACAGGTTAGCAGTGTGGACAGGTTGGGCATTGAGGTTGCAGTGTGGACAGGCTAGCAGTGTGGACAGGTTGGGCATTAAGGTTAGCAGTGTGGACAGTTTAGCAGTGTGGACAGGTTAGCAGTGTGGACAGGTTGGGCATTAAGGTTAGCAGTGTGGACAGGTTAGGCATTAAGGTTAGCAGTGTGGACAGGTTAGGCATTAAGGTTAGCCGTGTGGACAGATTGGCAGTGTTGACAGATTGGGCATTAAGGTTAGCAGTGTGGACAGGTTAGCAGTGTGGACAGGTTGGGCATTAAGGTTAGCAGTGTGGACAGGTTGGGCATTGAGGTTAGCAGTGTGGACAGGTTAGCAGTGTGGACAGGTTGGGCATTGAGGTTAGCAGTGTGGACAGGTTAGCAGTGTGGACAGGTTGGGCATTAAGGTTAGCAGTATGGACAGGTTAGCAGTGTGGACAGGTTGGGCATTAAGGTTAGCAGTGTGGACAGGTTAGCAGTGTGGACAGGTTGGGCATTAAGGTTAGCAGTGTGGACAGGTTAGCAGTGTGGACAGGTTAGGCATTAAGGTTAGCAGTGTGGACAGGTTAGGCATTAAGGTTAGCCGTGTGGACAGGTTAGCAGTGTGGACAGATTGGGCATTAAGGTTAGCAGTGTGGACAGGTTAGCAGTGTGGACAGGTTAGGAGTGTGGACAGGTTGGGCATTAAGGTTAGCAGTGTGGACAGGTTAGGCATTAAGTTTAGCAGTGTGAACAGGTTAGCAGTGTGGACAGATTGGGCATTAAGGTTAGCAGTGTGGACAGGTTGGGCATTAAGGTTAGCAGTGTGGACAGGTTAGGCATTAAGGTTAGCAGTGTGGACAGATTGGGCATTAAGGTTAGCAGTATGGACAGGTTAGCAGTGTGGACAGGTTAGCAATGTGGACAGGTTAGCAGTGTGGACAGGTTGGGCATTAAGGTTAGCAGTGTGGACAGGTTAGCAGTGTGGACAGGTTAGCAGTGTGGACAGGTTAGGCATTAAGGTTAGCAGTGTGGACAGGTTAGGCATTAAGGTTAGCAGTGTGGACAGATTACAGTGTGGACAGATTGGGCATTAAGGTTAGCAGTATGGACAGGTTAGCAGTGTGGACAGGTTGGGCATTAAGGTTAGCAGTGTGGACAGGTTAGCAGTGTGGACAGGTTAGCAGTGTGGACAGGTTAGCAGTGTGGACAGGTTGGGCATTAAGGTTATCAGTGTGGACAGGTTAGCAGTGTGGACAGGTTGGGCATTAAGGTTAGCAGTGTGGACAGGTTAGCAGTGTGGACAGGTTAGCAGTGTGGACAGGTTGGCGTTAAGGTTAGCAATGTGGACAGGTTAGGCATTGAGGTTAGCAGTGTGGACAGGTTGGCAGTGTGGACAGATTGGGCATTAAGGTTAGCAGTGTGGACAGGTTAGCAGTGTGGACAGGTTAGCAGTGTGGACAGATTGGGCATTAAGGTTAGCAGTGTGGACAGGTTGGGCATTAAGGTTAGCAGTGTGGAAAGGTTAGGCATTAAGGTTAGCCGTGTGGACAGATTGGGCATTAAGGTTAGCAGTATGGACAGGTTAGCAGTGTGGACAGGTTAGCAGTGTGGACAGGTTGGGCATTAAGGTTAGCAGTGTGGACAGGTTAGCAGTGTGGACAGGTTAGCAGTGTGGACAGGTTGGGCATTAAGGTTAGCAGTGTGGAGAGGTTGGCAGTGTGGACAGGTTAGCAGTGTGGACAGGTTGGGCATTAAGGTTAGCAGTGTGGACAGGTTGGGCATTAAGGTTAGCAGTGTGGACAGGTTGGGCATTAAGGTTAGCAATGTGGACAGGTTAGCAGTGTGGACAGGTTAGCAGTGTTGGCAGGTTAGTAATGTGGACAGGTTAGCAGTGTGGGCAGGTTGGGCATTAAGGTTAGCAGTGTGGACAGGTTGGGCATTACGGTTAGCAGTGTGGACAGTTTAGCAGTGTGGACAGGTTAGCAGTGTGGACAGGTTGGGCATTAAGGTTAGCAGTGTGGACAGGTTGGGCATTGAGGTTAGCAGTGTGGACAGCTTAGCAGTGTGGACAGGTAGGGCATTGAGGTTAGCAGTGTGGACAGGTTAGGCATTAAGGTTAGCAGTAAGGAGAGTTTAGGCATTAAGGTTAGCCGTGTGGACAGGTTAGCAGTGTGGACAGATTGGGCATTAAGGTTAGCCGTGTGGACAGGTTAGCAGTGTGGAAAGATTGGGCATTAAGGTTAGCAGTGTGGACAGGTTAGGCATTAAGGTTAGCAGTGTGGACAGACTACAGTGTGGACAGATTGGGCATTAAGGTTAGCAGTATGGACAGGTTAGCAGTGTGGACAGGTTGGGCATTAAGGTTAGCAGTGTGGACAGGTTAGCAGTGTGGACAGGTTAGCAGTTTGGACAGGTTAGCAGTGTGGACAGGTTGGGCATTAAGGTTATCAGTGTGGACAGGTTAGCAGTGTGGACAGGTTGGGCATTAAGGTTAGCAGTGTGGACAGGTTAGCAGTGTGGACAGGTTAGCAGTGTGGACAGGTTGGCGTTAAGGTTAGCAATGTGGACAGGTTAGGCATTAAGGTTAGCAGTGTGGACAGGTTGGCAGTGTGGACAGGTTAGCAGTGTGGACAGATTGGGCATTAAGGTTAGCAGTGTGGACAGGTTGGGCATTAAGGTTAGCCCTGTGGACAGATTGGGCATTAAGGTTAGCAGTGGGGACAGGTTAGCAGTGTGGACAGGTTAGCAGTGTGGACAGGTTAGCAGTGTGGACAGGTTAAGCATTAAGGTTAGCAGTGTGGACAGGTTAGCAGTGTGGACAGGTTGGCAGTGTGGACAGGTTAGCAGTGTGGACAGGTTAGCAGTGTGGACAGGTTAGGCATTAAGGTTAGCAGTGTGGACAGGTTAGCAGTGTGGACAGGTTGGGCATTAAGGTTAGCAATGTGGACAGGTTAGCAGTGTGGACAGGTTAGCAGTGTGGACAGGTTAGCAGTGTGGACAGGTTGGGCATTAAGGTTAGCAGTGTGGACAGGTTGGCAGTGTGGACAGGTTAGCAGTGTGGACAGGTTGGGCATTAAGGTTAGCAGTGTGGACAGGGTTAGCAGTGTGGACAGGTTAGCAGTGTGGACAGGTTAGCAGTGTGGACAGGTTGGGCATTAATGTTATCAGTGTGGACAGGTTAGCAGTGTGGACAGGTTGGGCATTAAGGTTAGCAGTGTGGACAGGTTAGCAGTGTGGACAGGTTAGCAGTGTGGACAGGTTGGGCATTAAGGTTAGCAATGTGGACAGGTTAGGCATTAAGGTTAGCAGTGTGGACAGATTGGGCATTAAGGTTAGCAGTATGGACAGGTTAGCAGTGTGGACAGGTTAGGCATTAAGGTTAGCCGTGTGGACAGTTTAGCAGTGTGGACAGATTGGGCATTAAGGTTAGCAGTGTGGACAGGTTAGCAGTGTGGACAGGTTAGCAGTGTGGACAGGTTGGGCATTAAGGTTAGCAGTGTGGCAGTTTAGGCATTAAGGTTAGCCGTGTGGACAGGTTGGCAGTGTGGACAGATTTGGCATTAAGGTTAGCAGTGTGGACAGGTTAGCAGTGTGGACAGGTTAGCAGTGTGGACAGATTGGGCATTAAGGTTAGCAGTGTGGACAGGTTAGCAGTGTGGACAGGTTAGCAGTGTGGACAGATTGGGCATTAAGGTTAGCAGTGTGGACAGGTTAGGCATTAAGTTTAGCAGTGTGGACAGATTACAGTGTGGACAGATTGGGCATTAAGGTTAGCAGTATGGACAGGTTAGCCGTGTGGACAGGTTGGGCATTAAGGTTAGCAGTGTGGACAGGTTAGCAGTGTGGACAGGTTAGCAGTGTGGACAGGTTGGGCATTAAGGTTATCAGTGTGGACAGGTTAGCAGTGTGGACAGGTTGGGCATTGAGGTTAGCAGTGTGGACAGGTTAGCAGTGTGGACAGGTTAGCAGTGTGGACAGGTTGGTGTTAAGGTTAGCAATGTGGACAGGTTGGGCATTAAGGTTAGCAGTGTGGACAGGGTTAGCAGTGTGGACAGGTTAGCAGTGTGGACAGGTTGGGCATTAAGGTTAGCAGTGTGGACAGGTTGGGCATTAAGGTTAGCAATGTGGACAGGTTAGCAGTGTGGACAGGTTAGCAGTGTTGGCAGGTTAGTAATGTGGACTGGTTAGCAGTGTGGGCAGGTTGGGCATTAAGGTTAGCAGTGTGGACAGGTTGGGCATTACGGTTAGCAGTGTGGACAGGTTAGCAGTGTGGACAGGTTAGCAGTGTGGACAGGTTGGGCATTAAGGTTAGCAGTGTGGACAGGTTGGGCATTGAGGTTAGCAGTGTGGACAGCTTAGCAGTGTGGACAGGTTGGGCATTGAGGTTAGCAGTGTGGACAGGTTAGGCATTAAGGTTAGCAGTAAGGACAGTTTAGGCATTAAGGTTAGCCGTGTGGACAGGTTAGCAGTGTGGACAGATTGGGCATTAAGGTTAGCCGTGTGGACAGGTTAGCAGTGTGGAAAGATTGGGCATTAAGGTTAGCAGTGTGGACAGGTTGGGCATTAAGGGTAGCAGTGTGGACAGGTTAGGCATTAAGGTTAGCAGTGTGGACAGATTACAGTGTGGACAGATTGGGCATTAAGGTTAGCAGTATGGACAGGTTAGCAGTGTGGACAGGTTGGGCATTAAGGTTAGCAGTGTGGACAGGTTATTAGTGTGGACAGGTTAGCAGTGTGGACAGGTTGGGCATTAAGGTTATCAGTGTGGACAGGTTAGCAGTGTGGACAGGTTAGCAGTGTGGACAGGTTAGCAGTGTGGACAGGTTGGGCATTAAGGTTAGCAGTGTGGACAGGTTAGCAGTGTGGACAGGTTGGGCATTAAGGTTAGCAGTGTGGACAGGTTAGCAGTGTGGACAGGTTAGCAGTGTGGACAGGTTGGCGTTAAGGTTAGCAATGTGGACAGGTTAGGCATTAAGGTTAGAAGTGTGGACAGGTTGGCAGTGTGGACAAATTGGGCATTAAGGTTAGCAGTGTGGACAGGTTAGCAGTGTGGACAGGTTAGCAGTGTGGACAGATTGGGCATTAAGGTTAGCAGTGTGGACAGGTTGGGCATTAAGGTTAGCCGTGTGGACAGATTGGGTATTAAGGTTAGCAGTGTGGACAGGTTAGCAGTGTGGACAGGTTAGCAGTGTGGACAGGTTAGCAGTGTGGACAGGTTGGGCATTAAGGTTAGCAGTGTGGACAGGTTAGCAGTGTGGACAGGTTGGGCATTAAGGTTAGCAATGTGGACAGGTTAGCAGTGTGGACAGGTTAGCAGTGTGGACAGTTTGGGCATTAAGGTTAGCAGTGTGGACAGGTTGGCAGTGTGGACAGGTTAGCAGTGTGGACAGGTTGGGCATTAAGGTTAGCAGTGTGGACAGGTTAGCAGTGTGGACAGGTTAGCAGTGTGGACAGGTTGGCGTTAAGGTTAGCAATGTGGACAGGTTAGGCATTAAGGTTAGCAGTGTGGACAGGTTGGCAGTGTGGACAGGTTAGCAGTGTGGACAGGTTGGCATTAAGGTTAGCAGTGTGGACAGGGTTAGCAGTGTGGACAGGTTAGCAGTGTGGACAGGTTAGCAGTGTGGACAGGTTGGGCATTAAGGTTATCAGTGTGGACAGGTTAGCAGTGTGGACAGGTTGGGCATTAAGTTTAGCAGTGTGGACAGGTTAGCAGTGTGGACAGGTTGGCAGTGTGGACAGGTTGGGCATTAAGGTTAGCAATGTGGACAGGTTAGGCATTAAGGTTAGCAGTGTGGACAGGTTGGCAGTGTGGACAGATTGGGCATTAAGGTTAGCAGTGTGGACAGGTTAGCAGTGTGGACAGATTGGGCATTAAGGTTAGCAGTGTGGACAGGTGAGGCATTAAGTTTAGCCGTGTGGACAGCTTAGCAGTGTGGAAAGGTTAGCAGTGTGGACAGGTTAGCAGTGTGGAAAGATTGGGCATTAAGGTTAGCAGTGTGGACAGCTTAGCAGTGTGGAAAGGTTAGCAGTGTGGACAGGTTGGGCATTAAAGTTAACAGTGTGGACAGGTTAGGCATTAAGGTTAGCAGTGTGGACAGGTTAGGCATTAAGGTTAGCAGTGTGGACAGGTTAGCAGTGTGGAAAGGTTAGCAGTGTGGACAGGTTGGGCATTAAGGTTAGCAGTGTGGACAGGTTAGGCATTAAGGTTAGCCGGGTGGACAGGTTAGCAGTGTGGACAGATTGGGCATTAAGCTTAGCAGTGTGGACAGGGTTAGCAGTATGGACAGGTTTGCAGTCTGGACAGGTTGGGCATTAAGGTTAGCAGTGTGGACAGGGTTAGCAGTGTGGACAGGTTAGCAGTGTGGCCTGGTTGGGCATTAATGTTAGCAGTGTGGACAGGTTGGGCATTAAGGTTAGCAATGTGGACAGGTTAGCAGTGTGGACATGTTAGCACTGTGGGCAGGTTAGTAATGTGGACAGGTTAGCAGTGTGGGCAGGTTGGGCATTAAGGTTAGCAGTGTGGACAGGTTAGGCATTACGGTTAGCAGTGTGGACAGGTTAGCAGTGTGGACAGGTTAGCAGTGTGGACAGGTTGGGCATTAAGGTTAGCAGTGTGGACAGGTTGGGCATTGAGGTTAGCAGTGTGGACAGGTTAGCAGTGTGGACAGGTTGGGCATTGAGGTTGCAGTGTGGACAGGCTAGCAGTGTGGACAGGTTGGGCATTAAGGTTAGCAGTGTGGACAGTTTAGCAGTGTGGACAGGTTAGCAGTGTGGACAGGTTGGGCATTAAGGTTAGCAGTGTGGACAGGTTAGGCATTAAGGTTAGCAGTGTGGACAGGTTAGGCATTAAGGTTAGCCGTGTGGACAGATTGGCAGTGTTGACAGATTGGGCATTAAGGTTAGCAGTGTGGACAGGTTAGCAGTGTGGACAGGTTGGGCATTAAGGTTAGCAGTGTGGACAGGTTGGGCATTGAGGTTAGCAGTGTGGACAGGTTAGCAGTGTGGACAGGTTGGGCATTGAGGTTAGCAGTGTGGACAGGTTAGCAGTGTGGACAGGTTGGGCATTAAGGTTAGCAGTATGGACAGGTTAGCAGTGTGGACAGGTTGGGCATTAAGGTTAGCAGTGTGGACAGGTTAGCAGTGTGGACAGGTTGGGCATTAAGGTTAGCAGTGTGGACAGGTTAGCAGTGTGGACAGGTTAGGCATTAAGGTTAGCAGTGTGGACAGGTTAGGCATTAAGGTTAGCCGTGTGGACAGGTTAGCAGTGTGGACAGATTGGGCATTAAGGTTAGCAGTGTGGACAGGTTAGCAGTGTGGACAGGTTAGGAGTGTGGACAGGTTGGGCATTAAGGTTAGCAGTGTGGACAGGTTAGGCATTAAGTTTAGCAGTGTGAACAAGTTAGCAGTGTGGACAGATTGGGCATTAAGGTTAGCAGTGTGGACAGGTTGGGCATTAAGGTTAGCAGTGTGGACAGGTTAGGCATTAAGGTTAGCAGTATGGACAGGTTAGCAGTGTGGACAGGTTAGCAATGTGGACAGGTTAGCAGTGTGGACAGGTTGGGCATTAAGGTTAGCAGTGTGGACAGGTTAGCAGTGTGGACAGGTTAGCAGTGTGGACAGGTTAGGCATTAAGGTTAGCAGTGTGGACAGGTTAGGCATTAAGGTTAGCAGTGTGGACAGATTACAGTGTGGACAGATTGGGCATTAAGGTTAGCAGTATGGACAGGTTAGCAGTGTGGACAGGTTGGGCATTAAGGTTAGCAGTGTGGACAGGTTAGCAGTGTGGACAGGTTAGCAGTGTGGACAGGTTAGCAGTGTGGACAGGTTGGGCATTAAGGTTATCAGTGTGGACAGGTTAGCAGTGTGGACAGGTTGGGCATTAAGGTTAGCAGTGTGGACAGGTTAGCAGTGTGGACAGGTTAGCAGTGTGGACAGGTTGGCGTTAAGGTTAGCAATGTGGACAGGTTAGGCATTGAGGTTAGCAGTGTGGACAGGTTGGCAGTGTGGACAGATTGGGCATTAAGGTTAGCAGTGTGGACAGGTTAGCAGTGTGGACAGGTTAGCAGTGTGGACAGATTGGGCATTAAGGTTAGCAGTGTGGACAGGTTGGGCATTAAGGTTAGCAGTGTGGAAAGGTTAGGCATTAAGGTTAGCCGTGTGGACAGATTGGGCATTAAGGTTAGCAGTATGGACAGGTTAGCAGTGTGGACAGGTTAGCAGTGTGGACAGGTTGGGCATTAAGGTTAGCAGTGTGGACAGGTTAGCAGTGTGGACAGGTTAGCAGTGTGGACAGGTTGGGCATTAAGGTTAGCAGTGTGGAGAGGTTGGCAGTGTGGACAGGTTAGCAGTGTGGACAGGTTGGGCATTAAGGTTAGCAGTGTGGACAGGTTGGGCATTAAGGTTAGCAGTGTGGACAGGTTGGGCATTAAGGTTAGCAATGTGGACAGGTTAGCAGTGTGGACAGGTTAGCAGTGTTGGCAGGTTAGTAATGTGGACAGGTTAGCAGTGTGGGCAGGTTGGGCATTAAGGTTAGCAGTGTGGACAGGTTGGGCATTACGGTTAGCAGTGTGGACAGTTTAGCAGTGTGGACAGGTTAGCAGTGTGGACAGGTTGGGCATTAAGGTTAGCAGTGTGGACAGGTTGGGCATTGAGGTTAGCAGTGTGGACAGCTTAGCAGTGTGGACAGGTAGGGCATTGAGGTTAGCAGTGTGGACAGGTTAGGCATTAAGGTTAGCAGTAAGGAGAGTTTAGGCATTAAGGTTAGCCGTGTGGACAGGTTAGCAGTGTGGACAGATTGGGCATTAAGGTTAGCCGTGTGGACAGGTTAGCAGTGTGGAAAGATTGGGCATTAAGGTTAGCAGTGTGGACAGGTTAGGCATTAAGGTTAGCAGTGTGGACAGACTACAGTGTGGACAGATTGGGCATTAAGGTTAGCAGTATGGACAGGTTAGCAGTGTGGACAGGTTGGGCATTAAGGTTAGCAGTGTGGACAGGTTAGCAGTGTGGACAGGTTAGCAGTTTGGACAGGTTAGCAGTGTGTTTAGGTTGGGCATTAAGGTTATCAGTGTGGACAGGTTAGCAGTGTGGACAGGTTGGGCATTAAGGTTAGCAGTGTGGACAGGTTAGCAGTGTGGACAGGTTAGCAGTGTGGACAGGTTGGCGTTAAGGTTAGCAATGTGGACAGGTTAGGCATTAAGGTTAGCAGTGTGGACAGGTTGGCAGTGTGGACAGGTTAGCAGTGTGGACAGATTGGGCATTAAGGTTAGCAGTTTGGACAGGTTGGGCATTAAGGTTAGCCCTGTGGACAGATTGGGCATTAAGGTTAGCAGTGGGGACAGGTTAGCAGTGTGGACAGGTTAGCAGTGTGGACAGGTTAGCAGTGTGGACAGGTTAAGCATTAAGGTTAGCAGTGTGGACAGGTTAGCAGTGTGGACAGGTTGGGCATTAAGGTTAGCAATGTGGACAGGTTAGCAGTGTGGACAGGTTGGCAGTGTGGACAGGTTAGCAGTGTGGACAGATTGGGCATTAAGGTTAGCAGTGTGGACAGGTTGGGCATTAAGGTTAGCCGTGTGGACAGATTGGGCATTAAGGTTAGCAGTGTGGACAGGTTAGCAGTGTGGACAGGTTAGCAGTGTGGACAGGTTAGCAGTGTGGACAGGTTGGGCATTAAGGTTAGCAGTGTGGACAGGTTAGCAGTGTGGACAGGTTGGGCATTAAGGTTAGCAATGTGGACAGGTTAGCAGTGTGGACAGGTTAGCAGTGTGGACAGGTTAGCAGTGTGGACAGGTTGGGCATTAAGGTTAGCAGTGTGGACAGGTTGGCAGTGTGGACAGGTTAGCAGTGTGGACAGGTTGGGCATTAAGGTTAGCAGTGTGGACAGGGTTAGCAGTGTGGACAGGTTAGCAGTGTGGACAGGTTGGGCATTAAGGTTAGCAGTGTGGACAGGTTGGGCATTAAGGTTAGCAATGTGGACAGGTTAGCAGTGTGGACAGGTTAGCAGTGTTGGCAGGTTAGTAATGTGGACAGGTTAGCAGTGTGGGCAGGTTGGGCATTAAGGTTAGCAGTGTGGACAGGTTGGGCATTACGGTTAGCAGTGTGGACAGGTTAGCAGTGTGGACAGGTTAGCAGTGTGGACAGGTTGGGCATTAAGGTTAGCAGTGTGGACAGGTTGGGCATTGAGGTTAGCAGTGTGGACAGCTTAGCAGTGTGGACAGGTTGGGCATTGAGGTTAGCAGTGTGGACAGGTTAGGCATTAAGGTTAGCAGTGTGGACAGTTTAGGCATTAAGTTTAGCCGTGTGGACAGGTTAGCAGTGTGGACAGTTTGGGCATTAAGTTTAGCAGTGTGGACAGGTTAGCAGTGTGGACAGGTTGGGCATTAAGGTTAGCAGTGTGGACAGGTTAGGCATTAAGGTTAGCAGTGTGGACAGATTAGGCATGAAGGTTAGCAGTGTGGACAGGTTGGCAGTGTGGACAGGTTGGGCATTAAGGTTAGCAGTGTGGACAGGTTAGCAGTGTGGACAGGTTAGCAGTGTGGACAGGTTGGGCATTAAGGTTAGCAGTGTGGACAGGTTAGGCATTAAGGTTAGCAGTGTGGACAGGTTAGGCATTAAGGTTAGCCGTGTGGACAGGTTAGCAGTGTGGACAGGTTGGGCATTAAGGTTAGCAGAGTGGACAGATTGGGCATTAAGGTTAGCAGTGTGGACAGGTTAGCAGTGTGGACAGGTTAGCAGTGTGGACAGGTTGGGCATTAAGGTTAGCAGTTTGGACAGGTTGGCAGTGTGGACAGGTTAGCAGTGTGGACAGGTTGAGCATTAAGGTTAGCAGTGTGGACAGGGTTAGCAGTGTGGACAGGTTAGCAGTGTGGACAGGTTGGGCATTAAGGTTAGCAGTGTGGACAGGTTGGGCATTAAGGTTAGCAATGTGGACAGGTTAGCAGTGTGGACAGGTTAGCAGTGTTGGCAGGTTAGTAATGTGGACAGGTTAGCAGTGTGGGCAGGTTGGGCATTAAGGTTAGCAGTGTGGACAGGTTGGGCATTACGGTTAGCAGTGTGGACAGGTTAGCAGTGTGGACAGGTTAGCAGTGTGGACAGGTTGGGCATTAAGGTTAGCAGTGTGGACAGGTTAGCAGTGTGGACAGGTTGGGCATTAAGGTTAACAATGTGGACAGGTTAGCAGTGTGGACAGGTTAGCAGTGTGGACAGGTTAGCAGTGTGGACAGGTTGGGCATTAAGGTTAGCAGTGTGGACAGGTTGGCAGTGTGGACAGGTTAGCAGTGTGGACAGGTTGGGCATTAAGGTTAGCAGTGTGGACAGGGTTAGCAGTGTGGACAGGTTAGCAGTGTGGACAGGTTGGGCATTAAGGTTAGCAGTGTGGACAGGTTGGGCATTAAGGTTAGCAATGTGGACAGGTTAGCAGTGTGGACAGGTTAGCAGTGTTGGCAGGTTAGTAATGTGGACAGGTTAGCAGTGTGGGCAGGTTGGGCATTAAGGTTAGCAGTGTGGACAGGTTGGGCATTACGGTTAGCAGTGTGGACAGGTTAGCAGTGTGGACAGGTTAGCAGTGTGGACAGGTTGGGCATTAAGGTTAGCAGTGTGGACAGGTTGGACATTGAGGTTAGCAGTGTGGACAGCTTAGCAGTGTGGACAGGTTGGGCATTGAGGTTAGCAGTGTGGACAGCTTAGCAGTGTGGACAGGTTGGGCATTGAGGTTAGCAGTGTGGACAGGTTAGGCATTAAGGTTAGCAGTGTGGACAGGTTAGGCATTAAGGTTAGCAGTGTGGACAGGTTAGCAGTGTGGACAGATTAGGCATTAAGGTTAGCAGTGTGGACAGGTTAGCAGTGTGGACAGGTTAGCAGTGTGGACAGGTTGGGCATTAAGGTTAGCAGTGTGGACAGGTTAGGCATTAAGGTTAGCAGTGTGGACAGTTTAGGCATTAAGGTTAGCCGTGTGGACAGGTTAGCAGTGTGGACAGATTGGGCATTAAGGTTAGCAGTGTGGACAGGTTAGCAGTGTGGACAGGTTGGGCATTAAGTTTAGCAGTGTGGACAGGTTAGGCATTAAGGTTAGCAGTGTGGACAGTGTAGGCATTAAGGTTAGCCGTGTGGACAGGTTAGCAGTGTGGACAGATTGGGCATTAAGTTTAGCAGTGTGGACAGGTTAGCAGTGTGGACAGGTTGGGCATTAAGGTTAGCTGTGTGGACAGGTTAGGCATTAAGGTTAGCAGTGTGGACAGATTATGCATTAAGGTTAGCAGTGTGGACAGGTTGGCAGTGTGGACAGGTTGGGCATTAAGGTTAGCAGTGTGGACAGGTTAGCAGTGTGGACAGGTTGGGCATTAAGGTTAGCAGTGTGGACAGGTTAGGCATTAAGGTTAGCAGTGTGGACAGGTTAGGCATTAAGGTTAGCCGTGTGGACAGGTTAGCAGTGTGGACAGGTTGGGCATTAAGGTTAGCAGTGTGGACAGATTGGGCATTAAGGTTAGCAGTGTGGACAGGTTAGCAGTGTGGACAGGTTAGCAGTGTGGACAGGTTAGCAGTGTGGACAGGTTGGGCATTAAGGTTAGCAGTGTGGACAGGTTGGCAGTGTGGACAGGTTAGCAGTGTGGACAGGGTTAGCAGTGTGGACAGGTTAGCAGTGTGGACAGGTTGGGCATTAAGGTTAGCAGTGTGGACAGGTTGGGCATTAAGGTTAGCAATGTGGACAGGTTAGCAGTGTGGACAGGTTAGCAGTGTTGGCAGGTTAGTAATGTGGACAGGTTAGCAGTGTGGGCAGGTTGGGCATTAAGGTTAGCAGTGTGGACAGGTTGGGCATTACGGTTAGCAGTGTGGACAGGTTAGCAGTGTGGACAGGTTGGGCATTAAGGTTAGCAGTGTGGACAGGTTGGGCATTGAGGTTAGCAGTGTGGACAGCTTAGCAGTGTGGACAGGTTGTGCATTGAGGTTAGCAGTGTGGACAGGTTAACAGTGTGGACAGGTTGGGCATTAAGGTTAGCAGTGTGGACAGGTTAGGCATTAAGGTTAGCAGTGTGGACAGGTTGGGCATTACGGTTAGCAGTGTGGACAGGTTAGCAGTGTGGACAGGTTAGCAGTGTGGACAGGTTGGGCATTAAGGTTAGCAGTGTGGACAGGTTGGGCATTGAGGTTAGCAGTGTGGACAGCTTAGCAGTGTGGACAGGTTGGGCATTGAGGTTAGCAGTGTGGACAGCTTAGCAGTGTGGACAGGTTGGGCATTGAGGTTAGCAGTGTGGACAGGTTAACAGTGTGGACAGGTTGGGCATTAAGGTTAGCAGTGTGGACAGGTTAGGCATTAAGGTTAGCAGTAAGGACAGTTTAGGCATTAAGGTTAGCCGTGTGGACAGGTTAGCATTGTGGACAGATTGGGCATTAAGGTTAGCAGTGTGGACAGGTTAGGCATTAAGGTTAGCAGTGTGGACAGATTACAGTGTGGACAGATTGGGCATTAAGGTTAGCAGTATGGACAGGTTAGCAGTGTGGACAGGTTGGGCATTAAGGTTAGCAGTGTGGACAGGTTAGCAGTGTGGACAGGTTAGCAGTGTGGACAGGTTAGCAGTGTGGACAGGTTGGGCATTAAGGTTATCAGTGTGGACAGGTTAGCAGTGTGGACAGGTTGGGCATTAAGGTTAGCAGTGTGGACAGGTTAGCAGTGTGGACAGGTTAGCAGTGTGGACAGATTGGGCATTAAGGTTAGCAGTGTGGACAGGTTGGGCATTAAGGTTAGCCGTGTGGACAGATTGGGCATTAAGGTTAGCAGTGTGGACAGGTTAGCAGTGTGGACAGGTTAGCAGTGTGGACAGGTTAGCAGTGTGGACAGGTTGGGCATTAAGGTTAGCAGTGTGGACAGGTTAGCAGTGTGGACAGGTTGGGCATTAAGGTTAGCAGTGTGGACAGGTTAGCAGTGTGGACAGGTTAGCAGTGTGGACAGGTTGGCGTTAAAGTTAGCAATGTGGACAGGTTAGGCATTAAGGTTAGCAGTGTGGACAGGTTGGCAGTGTGGACAGATTGGGCATTAAGGTTAGCAGTGTGGACAGGTTAGCAGTGAGGACAGGTTAGCAGTGTGGACAGATTGGGCATTAAGTTTAGCAGTGTGGACAGGTTGGGCATTAAGGTTAGCCGTGTGGACAGATTGGGCATTAAGGTTAGCAGTGTGGACAGGTTAGCAGTGTGGACAGGTTAGCAGTGTGGACAGGTTGGGCATTAAGGTTAGCAACGTGGACAGGTTAGCAGTGTGGACAGGTTGGGCATTAAGGTTAGCAATGTGGACAGGTTAGCAGTGTGGACAGGTTAGCAGTGTGGACAGGTTAGCAGTGTGGACAGGTTGGGCATTAAGGTTAGCAGTGTGGACAGGTTGGCAGTGTGGACAGGTTAGCAGTGTGGACAGGTTGGGCATTAAGGTTAGCAGTGTGGACAGGGTTAGCAGTGTGGACAGGTTAGCAGTGTGGACAGGTTGGGCATTAAGGTTAGCAGTGTGGACAGGTTGGGCATTAAGATTAGCAATTTTGGACAGGTTAGCAGTGTGGACAGGTTAGCAGTGTTGGCAGGTTAGTAATGTGGACAGGTTAGCAGTGTGGGCAGGTTGGGCATTAAGGTTAGCAGTGTGGACAGGTTGGGCATTAAGGTTAGCAGTGTGGACAGGTTGGACATTGAGGTTAGCAGTGTGGACAGCTTAGCAGTGTGGACAGGTTGGGCATTGAGGTTAGCAGTGTGGACAGCTTAGCAGTGTGGACAGGTTGGGCATTGAGGTTAGCAGTGTGGACAGGTTAGGCATTAAGGTTAGCAGTGTGGACAGGTTAGGCATTAAGGTTAGCAGTGTGGACAGGTTAGCAGTGTGGACAGATTGGGCATTAAGGTTAGCAGTGTGGAGAGGTTAGCAGTGTGGACAGGTTAGCAGTGTGGACAGGTTAGGCATTAAGGTTAGCAGTGTGGACAGATTACAGTGTGGACAGATTGGGCATTAAGGTTAGCAGTATGGACAGGTTAGCAGTGTGGACAGGTTGGGAATTAAGGTTAGCAGTGTGGACAGGTTAGCAGTGTGGACAGGTTAGCAGTGTGGACAGGTTAGCAGTGTGGACAGGTTGGGCATTAAGGTTATCAGTGTGGACAGGTTAGCAGTGTGGACAGGTTGGGCATTAAGGTTAGCAGTGTGGACAGGTTAGCAGTGTGGACAGGTTAGCAGTGTGGACAGATTGGGCATTAAGGTTAGCAGTGTGGACAGGTTGGTCATTAAGGTTAGCCGTGTGGACAGATTGGGCATTAAGGTTAGCAGTGTGGACAGGTTAGCTGTGTGGACAGGTTAGCAGTGTGGACAGGTTAGCAGTGTGGACAGGTTGGGCATTAAGGTTAGCAGTGTGGACAGGTTAGCAGTGTGGACAGGTTGGGGATTAAGGTTAGCAGTGTGGACAGGTTAGCAGTGTGGACAGGTTAGCAGTGTGGACAGGTTGGCGTTAAAGTTAGCAATGTGGACATATTAGGCATTAAGGTTAGCAGTGTGGACAGGTTGGCAGTGTGGACAGATTGGGCATTAAGGTTAGCAGTGTGGACAGGTTAGCAGTGAGGACAGGTTAGCAGTGTGGACAGATTGGGCATTAAGGTTAGCAGTGTGGACAGGTTGGGCATTAAGGTTAGCCGTGTGGACAGATTGGGCATTAAGGTTAGCAGTGTGGACAGGTTAGCAGTGTGGACAGGTTAGCAGTGTGGACAGGTTAGCAGTGTGGACAGGTTGGGCATTAAGGTTAGCAGTGTGGACAGGTTCGCAGTGTGGTCAGGTTGTGCATTAAGGTTAGCAATGTGGACAGGTTAGCAGTGTGGACAGGTTAGCAGTGTGGACAGGTTAGCAGTGTGGACAGGTTGGGCATTAAGGTTAGCAGTGTGGACAGGTTGGCAGTGTGGACAGGTTAGCAGTGTGGACAGGTTGGGCATTAAGGTTAGCAGTGTGGACAGGGTTAGCAGTGTGGACAGGTTAGCAGTGTGGACAGGTTGGGCATTAAGGTTAGCAGTGTGGACAGGTTGGGCATTAAGGTTAGCAATGTGGACAGGTTAGCAGTGTGGACAGGTTAGCAGTGTTGGCAGGTTAGTAATGTGGACAGGTTAGCAGTGTGGGCAGGTTGGGCATTAAGGTTAGCAGTGTGGACAGGTTGGGCATTACGGTTAGCAGTGTGGACAGGTTAGCAGTGTGGACAGGTTGGGCATTAAGGTTAGCAGTGTGGACAGGTTGGGCATTGAGGTTAGCAGTGTGGACAGCTTAGCAGTGTGGACAGGTTGTGCATTGAGGTTAGCAGTGTGGACAGGTTAACAGTGTGGACAGGTTGGGCATTAAGGTTAGCAGTGTGGACAGGTTAGGCATTAAGGTTAGCAGTGTGGACAGGTTGGGCATTACGGTTAGCAGTGTGGACAGGTTAGCAGTGTGGACAGGTTAGCAGTGTGGACAGGTTGGGCATTAAGGTTAGCAGTGTGGACAGGTTGGGCATTGAGGTTAGCAGTGTGGACAGCTTAGCAGTGTGGACAGGTTGGGCATTGAGGTTAGCAGTGTGGACAGCTTAGCAGTGTGGACAGGTTGGGCATTGAGGTTAGCAGTGTGGACAGGTTAACAGTGTGGACAGGTTGGGCATTAAGGTTAGCAGTGTGGACAGGTTAGGCATTAAGGTTAGCAGTAAGGACAGTTTAGGCATTAAGGTTAGCCGTGTGGACAGGTTAGCATTGTGGACAGATTGGGCATTAAGGTTAGCAGTGTGGACAGGTTAGGCATTAAGGTTAGCAGTGTGGACAGATTACAGTGTGGACAGATTGGGCATTAAGGTTAGCAGTATGGACAGGTTAGCAGTGTGGACAGGTTGGGCATTAAGGTTAGCAGTGTGGACAGGTTAGCAGTGTGGACAGGTTAGCAGTGTGGACAGGTTAGCAGTGTGGACAGGTTGGGCATTAAGGTTATCAGTGTGGACAGGTTAGCAGTGTGGACAGGTTGGGCATTAAGGTTAGCAGTGTGGACAGGTTAGCAGTGTGGACAGGTTAGCAGTGTGGACAGATTGGGCATTAAGGTTAGCAGTGTGGACAGGTTGGGCATTAAGGTTAGCCGTGTGGACAGATTGGGCATTAAGGTTAGCAGTGTGGACAGGTTAGCAGTGTGGACAGGTTAGCAGTGTGGACAGGTTAGCAGTGTGGACAGGTTGGGCATTAAGGTTAGCAGTGTGGACAGGTTAGCAGTGTGGACAGGTTGGGCATTAAGGTTAGCAGTGTGGACAGGTTAGCAGTGTGGACAGGTTAGCAGTGTGGACAGGTTGGCGTTAAAGTTAGCAATGTGGACAGGTTAGGCATTAAGGTTAGCAGTGTGGACAGGTTGGCAGTGTGGACAGATTGGGCATTAAGGTTAGCAGTGTGGACAGGTTAGCAGTGAGGACAGGTTAGCAGTGTGGACAGATTGGGCATTAAGTTTAGCAGTGTGGACAGGTTGGGCATTAAGGTTAGCCGTGTGGACAGATTGGGCATTAAGGTTAGCAGTGTGGACAGGTTAGCAGTGTGGACAGGTTAGCAGTGTGGACAGGTTGGGCATTAAGGTTAGCAACGTGGACAGGTTAGCAGTGTGGACAGGTTGGGCATTAAGGTTAGCAATGTGGACAGGTTAGCAGTGTGGACAGGTTAGCAGTGTGGACAGGTTAGCAGTGTGGACAGGTTGGGCATTAAGGTTAGCAGTGTGGACAGGTTGGCAGTGTGGACAGGTTAGCAGTGTGGACAGGTTGGGCATTAAGGTTAGCAGTGTGGACAGGGTTAGCAGTGTGGACAGGTTAGCAGTGTGGACAGGTTGGGCATTAAGGTTAGCAGTGTGGACAGGTTGGGCATTAAGATTAGCAATTTTGGACAGGTTAGCAGTGTGGACAGGTTAGCAGTGTTGGCAGGTTAGTAATGTGGACAGGTTAGCAGTGTGGGCAGGTTGGGCATTAAGGTTAGCAGTGTGGACAGGTTGGGCATTAAGGTTAGCAGTGTGGACAGGTTGGACATTGAGGTTAGCAGTGTGGACAGCTTAGCAGTGTGGACAGGTTGGGCATTGAGGTTAGCAGTGTGGACAGCTTAGCAGTGTGGACAGGTTGGGCATTGAGGTTAGCAGTGTGGACAGGTTAGGCATTAAGGTTAGCAGTGTGGACAGGTTAGGCATTAAGGTTAGCAGTGTGGACAGGTTAGCAGTGTGGACAGATTGGGCATTAAGGTTAGCAGTGTGGAGAGGTTAGCAGTGTGGACAGGTTAGCAGTGTGGACAGGTTAGGCATTAAGGTTAGCAGTGTGGACAGATTACAGTGTGGACAGATTGGGCATTAAGGTTAGCAGTATGGACAGGTTAGCAGTGTGGACAGGTTGGGAATTAAGGTTAGCAGTGTGGACAGGTTAGCAGTGTGGACAGGTTAGCAGTGTGGACAGGTTAGCAGTGTGGACAGGTTGGGCATTAAGGTTATCAGTGTGGACAGGTTAGCAGTGTGGACAGGTTGGGCATTAAGGTTAGCAGTGTGGACAGGTTAGCAGTGTGGACAGGTTAGCAGTGTGGACAGATTGGGCATTAAGGTTAGCAGTGTGGACAGGTTGGTCATTAAGGTTAGCCGTGTGGACAGATTGGGCATTAAGGTTAGCAGTGTGGACAGGTTAGCTGTGTGGACAGGTTAGCAGTGTGGACAGGTTAGCAGTGTGGACAGGTTGGGCATTAAGGTTAGCAGTGTGGACAGGTTAGCAGTGTGGACAGGTTGGGGATTAAGGTTAGCAGTGTGGACAGGTTAGCAGTGTGGACAGGTTAGCAGTGTGGACAGGTTGGCGTTAAAGTTAGCAATGTGGACATATTAGGCATTAAGGTTAGCAGTGTGGACAGGTTGGCAGTGTGGACAGATTGGGCATTAAGGTTAGCAGTGTGGACAGGTTAGCAGTGAGGACAGGTTAGCAGTGTGGACAGATTGGGCATTAAGGTTAGCAGTGTGGACAGGTTGGGCATTAAGGTTAGCCGTGTGGACAGATTGGGCATTAAGGTTAGCAGTGTGGACAGGTTAGCAGTGTGGACAGGTTAGCAGTGTGGACAGGTTAGCAGTGTGGACAGGTTGGGCATTAAGGTTAGCAGTGTGGACAGGTTCGCAGTGTGGTCAGGTTGTGCATTAAGGTTAGCAATGTGGACAGGTTAGCAGTGTGGACAGGTTAGCAGTGTGGACAGGTTAGCAGTGTGGACAGGTTGGGCATTAAGGTTAGCAGTGTGGACAGGTTGGCAGTGTGGACAGGTTAGCAGTGTGGACAGGTTGGGCATTAAGGTTAGCAGTGTGGACAGGGTTAGCAGTGTGGACAGGTTAGCAGTGTGGACAGGTTGGGCATTAAGGTTAGCAGTGTGGACAGGTTGGGCATTAAGGTTAGCAATGTGGACAGGTTAGCAGTGTGGACAGGTTAGCAGTGTTGGCAGGTTAGTAATGTGGACAGGTTAGCAGTGTGGGCAGGTTGGGCATTAAGGTTAGCAGTGTGGACAGGTTGGGCATTACGGTTAGCAGTGTGGACAGGTTAGCAGTGTGGACAGGTTAGCAGTGTGGACAGGTTGGACATTGAGGTTAGCAGTGTGGACAGCTTAGCAGTGTGGACAGGTTGGGCAATGAGGTTAGCAGTGTGGACAGCTTAGCAGTGTGGACAGGTTGGGCATTGAGGTTAGCAGTGTGGACAGGTTAGGCATTAAGGTTAGCAGTGTGGACAGGTTAGGCATTAAGGTTAGCAGTGTGGACAGGTTAGCAGTGTGGACAGATTGGGCATTAAGGTTAGCAGTGTGGACAGGTTAGCAGTGTGGACAGGTTAGCAGTGTGGACAGGTTGGGCATTAAGGTTAGCAGTGTGGACAGGTTAGGCATTAAGGTTAGCAGTGTGGACAGTTTAGGCATTAAGGTTAGCCGTGTGGACAGGTTAGCAGTGTGGACAGATTGGGCATTAAGGTTAGCAGTGTGGACAGGTTAGCAGTGTGGACAGGTTGGGCATTAAGGTTAGCAGTGTGGACAGGTTAGCAGTGTGGACAGGTTGGGCATTAAGGTTATCAGTGTGGACAGGTTAGCAGTGTGGACAGGTTGGGCATTAAGGTTATCAGTGTGGACAGGTTAGCAGTGTGGACAGGTTGGGCATTAAGGTTAGCAGTGTGGACAGGTTAGCAGTGTGGACAGGTTAGCAGTGTGGACAGGTTGGCGTTAAGGTTAGCAATGTGGACAGGTTAGGCATTAAGGTTAGCAGTGTGGACAGGTTGGCAGTGTGGACAGATTGGGCATTAAGGTTAGCAGTGTGGACAGGTTAGCAGTGAGGACAGGTTAGCAGTGTGGACAGATTGGGCATTAAGGTTAGCAGTGTGGACAGGTTGGGCATTAAGGTTAGCCGTGTGGACAGATTGGGCATTAAGGTTAGCAGTGTGGACAGGTTAGCAGTGTGGACAGGTTAGCAGTGTGGACAGGTTAGCAGTGTGGACAGGTTGGGCATTAAGGTTAGCAGTGTGGACAGGTTAGCAGTGTGGACAGGTTGGGCATTAAGGTTAGCAATGTGGACAGGTTAGCAGTGTGGACAGGTTAGCAGTGTGGACAGGTTAGCAGTGTGGACAGGTTGGGCATTAAGGTTAGCAGTGTGGACAGGTTGGCAGTGTGGACAGGTTAGCAGTGTGGACAGGTTGGGCATTAAGGTTAGCAGTGTGGACAGGGTTAGCAGTGTGGACAGGTTAGCAGTGTGGACAGGTTGGGCATTAAGGTTAGCAGTGTGGACAGGTTGGGCATTAAGGTTAGCAATGTGGACAGGTTAGCAGTGTGGACAGGTTAGCAGTGTTGGCAGGTTAGTAATGTGGACAGGTTAGCAGTGTGGGCAGGTTGGGCATTAAGGTTAGCAGTGTGGACAGGTTGGGCATTACGGTTAGCAGTGTGGACAGGTTAGCAGTGTGGACAGGTTAGCAGTGTGGACAGGTTGGGCATTAAGGTTAGCAGTGTGGACAGGTTGGACATTGAGGTTAGCAGTGTGGACAGCTTAGCAGTGTGGACAGGTTGGGCATTGAGGTTAGCAGTGTGGACAGCTTAGCAGTGTGGACAGGTTGGGCATTGAGGTTAGCAGTGTGGACAGGTTAGGCATTAAGGTTCGCAGTGTGGACAGGTTAGGCATTAAGGTTAGCAGTGTGGACAGGTTAGCAGTGTGGACAGATTGGGCATTAAGGTTAGCAGTGTGGACAGGTTAGCAGTGTGGACAGGTTAGCAGTGTGGACAGGTTGGGCATTAAGGTTAGCAGTGTGGACAGGTTAGGCATTAAGGTTAGCAGTGTGGACAGTTTAGGCATTAAGGTTAGCCGTGTGGACAGGTTAGCAGTGTGGACAGATTGGGCATTAAGGTTAGCAGTGTGGACAGGTTAGCAGTGTGGACAGGTTGGGCATTAAGGTTATCAGTGTGGACAGGTTAGCAGTGTGGACAGGTTGGGCATTAAGGTTAGCAGTGTGGACAGGTTAGCAGTGTGGACAGGTTAGCAGTGTGGACAGGTTGGCGTTAAGGTTAGCAATGTGGACAGGTTAGGCATTAAGGTTAGCAGTGTGGACAGGTTGGCAGTGTGGACAGATTGGGCATTAAGGTTAGCAGTGTGGACAGGTTAGCAGTGAGGACAGGTTAGCAGTGTGGACAGATTGGGCATTAAGGTTAGCAGTGTGGACAGGTTGGGCATTAAGGTTAGCCGTGTGGACAGATTGGGCATTAAGGTTAGCAGTGTGGACAGGTTAGCAGTGTGGACAGGTTAGCAGTGTGGACAGGTTAGCAGTGTGGACAGGTTGGGCATTAAGGTTAGCAGTGTGGACAGGTTAGCAGTGTGGACAGGTTGGGCATTAAGGTTAGCAATGTGGACAGGTTAGCAGTGTGGACAGGTTAGCAGTGTGGACAGGTTAGCAGTGTGGACAGGTTGGGCATTAAGGTTAGCAGTGTGGACAGGTTGGCAGTGTGGACAGGTTAGCAGTGTGGACAGGTTGGGCATTAAGGTTAGCAGTGTGGACAGGGTTAGCAGTGTGGACAGGTTAGCAGTGTGGACAGGTTGGGCATTAAGGTTAGCAGTGTGGACAGGTTGGGCATTAAGGTTAGCAATGTGGACAGGTTAGCAGTGTGGACAGGTTAGCAGTGTTGGCAGGTTAGTAATGTGGACAGGTTAGCAGTGTGGGCAGGTTGGGCATTAAGGTTAGCAGTGTGGACAGGTTGGGCATTACGGTTAGCAGTGTGGACAGGTTAGCAGTGTGGACAGGTTAGCAGTGTGGACAGGTTGGGCATTAAGGTTAGCAGTGTGGACAGGTTGGACATTGAGGTTAGCAGTGTGGACAGCTTAGCAGTGTGGACAGGTTGGGCATTGAGGTTAGCAGTGTGGACAGCTTAGCAGTGTGGACAGGTTGGGCATTGAGGTTAGCAGTGTGGACAGGTTAGGCATTAAGGTTCGCAGTGTGGACAGGTTAGGCATTAAGGTTAGCAGTGTGGACAGGTTAGCAGTGTGGACAGATTGGGCATTAAGGTTAGCAGTGTGGACAGGTTAGCAGTGTGGACAGGTTAGCAGTGTGGACAGGTTGGGCATTAAGGTTAGCAGTGTGGACAGGTTAGGCATTAAGGTTAGCAGTGTGGACAGTTTAGGCATTAAGGTTAGCCGTGTGGACAGGTTAGCAGTGTGGACAGATTGGGCATTAAGGTTAGCAGTGTGGACAGGTTAGCAGTGTGGACAGGTTGGGCATTAAGGTTAGCAGTGTGGACAGGTTAGGCATTAAGGTTAGCAGTGTGGACAGTTTAGGCATTAAGGTTAGCCGTGTGGACAGGTTAGCAGTGTGGACAGATTGGGCATTAAGTTTAGCAGTGTGGACAGGTTAGCAGTGTGGACAGGTTGGGCATTAAGGTTAGCAGTGTGGACAGGTTAGGCATTAAGGTTAGCAGTGTGGACAGATTAGGCATTAAGGTTAGCAGTGTGGACAGGTTGGCAGTGTGGACAGGTTGGGCATTAAGGTTAGCAGTGTGGACAGGTTAGCAGTGTGGACAGGTTGGGCATTAAGGTTAGCAGTGTGGACAGGTTAGGCATTAAGGTTAGCAGTGTGGACAGGTTAGGCATTAAGGTTAGCCGTGTGGACAGGTTAGCAGTGTGGACAGGTTGGGCATTAAGGTTAGCAGTGTGGACAGATTGGGCATTAAGGTTAGCAGTGTGGACAGGTTAGCAGTGTGGACAGGTTGGGCAATGAGGTTAGCAGTGTGGACAGCTTAGCAGTGTGGACAGGTTGGGCATTGAGGTTAGCAGTGTGGACAGATTGGGCATTAAGGTTAGCAGTGTGGACAGGTTAGCAGTGTGGACAGGTTGGGCATTAAGGTTAGCAACGTGGACAGGTTAGCAGTGTGGACAGGTTGGGCATTAAGGTTAGCAATGTGGACAGGTTAGCAGTGTGGACAGGTTAGCAGTGTGGACAGGTTAGCAGTGTGGACAGGTTGGGCATTAAGGTTAGCAGTGTGGACAGGTTGGCAGTGTGGACAGGTTAGCAGTGTGGACAGGTTGGGCATTAAGGTTAGCAGTGTGGACAGGGTTAGCAGTGTGGACAGGTTAGCAGTGTGGACAGGTTGGGCATTAAGGTTAGCAGTGTGGACAGGTTGGGCATTAAGGTTAGCAATGTGGACAGGTTAGCAGTGTGGACAGGTTAGCAGTGTTGGCAGGTTAGTAATGTGGACAGGTTAGCAGTGTGGGCAGGTTGGGCATTAAGGTTAGCAGTGTGGACACGTTGGGCATTAAGGTTAGCAGTGTGGACAGGTTGGACATTGAGGTTAGCAGTGTGGACAGCTTAGCAGTGTGGACAGGTTGGGCATTGAGGTTAGCAGTGTGGACAGCTTAGCAGTGTGGACAGGTTGGGCATTGAGGTTAGCAGTGTGGACAGGTTAGGCATTAAGGTTAGCAGTGTGGACAGGTTAGGCATTAAGGTTAGCAGTGTGGACAGGTTAGCAGTGTGGACAGATTGGGCATTAAGGTTAGCAGTGTGGACAGGTTAGCAGTGTGGACAGGTTAGCAGTGTGGACAGGTTAGGCATTAATGTTAGCAGTGTGGACAGATTACAGTGTGGACAGATTGTGCATTAAGGTTAGCAGTATGGACAGGTTAGCAGTGTGGACAGGTTGGGCATTAAGGTTAGCAGTGTGGACAGGTTAGCAGTGTGGACAGGTTAGCAGTGTGGACAGGTTAGCAATGTGGACAGGTTGGGCATTAAGGTTATCAGTGTGGACAGGTTAGCAGTGTGGACAGGTTGGGCATTAAGGTTAGCAGTGTGGACAGGTTAGCAGTGTGGACAGGTTAGCAGTGTGGACAGATTGGGCATTAAGGTTAGCAGTGTGGACAGGTTGGGCATTAAGGTTAGCCGTGTGGACAGATTGGGCATTAAGGTTAGCAGTGTGGACAGGTTAGCAGTGTGGACAGGTTAGCAGTGTGGACAGGTTAGCAGTGTGGACAGGTTGGGCATTAAGGTTAGCAGTGTGGACAGGTTAGCAGTGTGGACAGGTTGGGGATTAAGGTTAGCAGTGTGGACAGGTTAGCAGTGTGGACAGGTTAGCAGTGTGGACAGGTTGGCGTTAAAGTTAGCAATGTGGACATATTAGGCATTAAGGTTAGCAGTGTGGACAGGTTGGCAGTGTGGACAGATTGGGCATTAAGGTTAGCAGTGTGGACAGGTTAGCAGTGAGGACAGGTTAGCAGTGTGGACAGATTGGGCATTAAGGTTAGCAGTGTGGACAGGTTGGGCATTAAGGTTAGCCGTGTGGACAGATTGGGCATTAAGGTTAGCAGTGTGGACAGGTTAGCAGTGTGGACAGGTTAGCAGTGTGGACAGGTTAGCAGTGTGGACAGGTTGGGCATTAAGGTTAGCAGTGTGGACAGGTTAGCAGTGTGGACAGGTTGGGCATTAAGGTTAGCAATGTGGACAGTTTAGCAGTGTGGACAGGTTAGCAGTGTGGACAGGTTAGCAGTGTGGACAGGTTGGGCATTAAGGTTAGCAGTGTGGACAGGTTGGCAGTGTGGACAGGTTAGCAGTGTGGACAGGTTGGGCATTAAGGTTAGCAGTGTGGACAGGGTTAGCAGTGTGGACAGGTTAGCAGTGTGGACAGGTTGGGCATTAAGGTTAGCAGTGTGGACAGGTTGGGCATTAAGGTTAGCAATGTGGACAGGTTAGCAGTGTGGACAGGTTAGCAGTGTTGGCAGGTTAGTAATGTGGACAGGTTAGCAGTGTGGGCAGGTTGGGCATTAAGGTTAGCAGTGTGGACAGGTTGGGCATTACGGTTAGCAGTGTGGACAGGTTAGCAGTGTGGACAGGTTAGCAGTGTGGACAGGTTGGGCATTAAGGTTAGCAATGTGGACAGGTTAGCAGTGTGGACAGGTTAGCAGTGTGGACAGGTTAGCAGTGTGGACAGGTTGGGCATTAAGGTTAGCAGTGTGGACAGGTTGGCAGTGTGGACAGGTTAGCAGTGTGGACAGGTTGGGCATTAAGGTTAGCAGTGTGGACAGGGTTAGCAGTGTGGACAGGTTAGCAGTGTGGACAGGTTGGGCATTAAGGTTAGCAGTGTGGACAGGTTGGGCATTAAGGTTAGCAATGTGGACAGGTTAGCAGTGTGGACAGGTTAGCAGTGTTGGCAGGTTAGTAATGTGGACAGGTTAGCAGTGTGGGCAGGTTGGGCATTAAGGTTAGCAGTGTGGACAGGTTGGGCATTACGGTTAGCAGTGTGGACAGGTTAGCAGTGTGGACAGGTTAGCAGTGTGGACAGGTTGGGCATTAAGGTTAGCAGTGTGGACAGGTTGGACATTGAGGTTAGCAGTGTGGACAGCTTAGCAGTGTGGACAGGTTGGGCATTGAGGTTAGCAGTGTGGACAGCTTAGCAGTGTGGACAGGTTGGGCATTGAGGTTAGCAGTGTGGACAGGTTAGGCATTAAGGTTCGCAGTGTGGACAGGTTAGGCATTAAGGTTAGCAGTGTGGACAGGTTAGCAGTGTGGACAGATTGGGCATTAAGGTTAGCAGTGTGGACAGGTTAGCAGTGTGGACAGGTTAGCAGTGTGGACAGGTTGGGCATTAAGGTTAGCAGTGTGGACAGGTTAGGCATTAAGGTTAGCAGTGTGGACAGTTTAGGCATTAAGGTTAGCCGTGTGGACAGGTTAGCAGTGTGGACAGATTGGGCATTAAGGTTAGCAGTGTGGACAGGTTAGCAGTGTGGACAGGTTGGGCATTAAGGTTAGCAGTGTGGACAGGTTAGGCATTAAGGTTAGCAGTGTGGACAGTTTAGGCATTAAGGTTAGCCGTGTGGACAGGTTAGCAGTGTGGACAGATTGGGCATTAAGTTTAGCAGTGTGGACAGGTTAGCAGTGTGGACAGGTTGGGCATTAAGGTTAGCAGTGTGGACAGGTTAGGCATTAAGGTTAGCAGTGTGGACAGATTAGGCATTAAGGTTAGCAGTGTGGACAGGTTGGCAGTGTGGACAGGTTGGGCATTAAGGTTAGCAGTGTGGACAGGTTAGCAGTGTGGACAGGTTGGGCATTAAGGTTAGCAGTGTGGACAGGTTAGGCATTAAGGTTAGCAGTGTGGACAGGTTAGGCATTAAGGTTAGCCGTGTGGACAGGTTAGCAGTGTGGACAGGTTGGGCATTAAGGTTAGCAGTGTGGACAGATTGGGCATTAAGGTTAGCAGTGTGGACAGGTTAGCAGTGTGGACAGGTTGGGCAATGAGGTTAGCAGTGTGGACAGCTTAGCAGTGTGGACAGGTTGGGCATTGAGGTTAGCAGTGTGGACAGATTGGGCATTAAGGTTAGCAGTGTGGACAGGTTAGCAGTGTGGACAGGTTGGGCATTAAGGTTAGCAACGTGGACAGGTTAGCAGTGTGGACAGGTTGGGCATTAAGGTTAGCAATGTGGACAGGTTAGCAGTGTGGACAGGTTAGCAGTGTGGACAGGTTAGCAGTGTGGACAGGTTGGGCATTAAGGTTAGCAGTGTGGACAGGTTGGCAGTGTGGACAGGTTAGCAGTGTGGACAGGTTGGGCATTAAGGTTAGCAGTGTGGACAGGGTTAGCAGTGTGGACAGGTTAGCAGTGTGGACAGGTTGGGCATTAAGGTTAGCAGTGTGGACAGGTTGGGCATTAAGGTTAGCAATGTGGACAGGTTAGCAGTGTGGACAGGTTAGCAGTGTTGGCAGGTTAGTAATGTGGACAGGTTAGCAGTGTGGGCAGGTTGGGCATTAAGGTTAGCAGTGTGGACAGGTTGGGCATTAAGGTTAGCAGTGTGGACAGGTTGGACATTGAGGTTAGCAGTGTGGACAGCTTAGCAGTGTGGACAGGTTGGGCATTGAGGTTAGCAGTGTGGACAGCTTAGCAGTGTGGACAGGTTGGGCATTGAGGTTAGCAGTGTGGACAGGTTAGGCATTAAGGTTAGCAGTGTGGACAGGTTAGGCATTAAGGTTAGCAGTGTGGACAGGTTAGCAGTGTGGACAGATTGGGCATTAAGGTTAGCAGTGTGGACAGGTTAGCAGTGTGGACAGGTTAGCAGTGTGGACAGGTTAGGCATTAATGTTAGCAGTGTGGACAGATTACAGTGTGGACAGATTGTGCATTAAGGTTAGCAGTATGGACAGGTTAGCAGTGTGGACAGGTTGGGCATTAAGGTTAGCAGTGTGGACAGGTTAGCAGTGTGGACAGGTTAGCAGTGTGGACAGGTTAGCAATGTGGACAGGTTGGGCATTAAGGTTATCAGTGTGGACAGGTTAGCAGTGTGGACAGGTTGGGCATTAAGGTTAGCAGTGTGGACAGGTTAGCAGTGTGGACAGGTTAGCAGTGTGGACAGATTGGGCATTAAGGTTAGCAGTGTGGACAGGTTGGGCATTAAGGTTAGCCGTGTGGACAGATTGGGCATTAAGGTTAGCAGTGTGGACAGGTTAGCAGTGTGGACAGGTTAGCAGTGTTGACAGGTTAGCAGTGTGGACAGGTTGGGCATTAAGGTTAGCAGTGTGGACAGGTTAGCAGTGTGGACAGGTTGGGGATTAAGGTTAGCAGTGTGGACAGGTTAGCAGTGTGGACAGGTTAGCAGTGTGGACAGGTTGGCGTTAAAGTTAGCAATGTGGACATATTAGGCATTAAGGTTAGCAGTGTGGACAGGTTGGCAGTGTGGACAGATTGGGCATTAAGGTTAGCAGTGTGGACAGGTTAGCAGTGAGGACAGGTTAGCAGTGTGGACAGATTGGGCATTAAGGTTAGCAGTGTGGACAGGTTGGGCATTAAGGTTAGCCGTGTGGACAGATTGGGCATTAAGGTTAGCAGTGTGGACAGGTTAGCAGTGTGGACAGGTTAGCAGTGTGGACAGGTTAGCAGTGTGGACAGGTTGGGCATTAAGGTTAGCAGTGTGGACAGGTTAGCAGTGTGGACAGGTTGGGCATTAAGGTTAGCAATGTGGACAGTTTAGCAGTGTGGACAGGTTAGCAGTGTGGACAGGTTAGCAGTGTGGACAGGTTGGGCATTAAGGTTAGCAGTGTGGACAGGTTGGCAGTGTGGACAGGTTAGCAGTGTGGACAGGTTGGGCATTAAGGTTAGCAGTGTGGACAGGGTTAGCAGTGTGGACAGGTTAGCAGTGTGGACAGGTTGGGCATTAAGGTTAGCAGTGTGGACAGGTTGGGCATTAAGGTTAGCAATGTGGACAGGTTAGCAGTGTGGACAGGTTAGCAGTGTTGGCAGGTTAGTAATGTGGACAGGTTAGCAGTGTGGGCAGGTTGGGCATTAAGGTTAGCAGTGTGGACAGGTTGGGCATTACGGTTAGCAGTGTGGACAGGTTAGCAGTGTGGACAGGTTAGCAGTGTGGACAGGTTGGGCATTAAGGTTAGCAGTGTGGACAGGTTGGACATTGAGGTTAGCAGTGTGGACAGCTTAGCAGTGTGGACAGGTTGGGCATTGAGGTTAGCAGTGTGGACAGCTTAGCAGTGTGGACAGGTTGGGCATTGAGGTTAGCAGTGTGGACAGGTTAGGCATTAAGGTTAGCAGTGTGGACAGGTTAGGCATTAAGGTTAGCAGTGTGGACAGGTTAGCAGTGTGGACAGATTGGGCATTAAGGTTAGCAGTGTGGACAGGTTAGCAGTGTGGACAGGTTAGCAGTGTGGACAGGTTGGGCATTAAGGTTAGCAGTGTGGACAGGTTAGGCATTAAGGTTAGCAGTGTGGACAGTTTAGGCATTAAGGTTAGCCGTGTGGACAGGTTAGCAGTGTGGACAGATTGGGCATTAAGGTTAGCAGTGTGGACAGGTTAGCAGTGTGGACAGGTTGGGCATTAAGGTTAGCAGTGTGGACAGGTTAGCAGTGTGGACAGGTTAGCAGTGTGGACAGGTTAGCAGTGTGGACAGGTTGGGCATTAAGGTTATCAGTGTGGACAGGTTAGCAGTGTGGACAGGTTGGGCATTAAGGTTAGCAGTGTGGACAGGTTAGCAGTGTGGACAGGTTAGCAGTGTGGACAGGTTGGCGTTAAGGTTAGCAATGTGGACAGGTTAGGCATTAAGGTTAGCAGTGTGGACAGGTTGGCAGTGTGGACAGATTGGGCATTAAGGTTAGCAGTGTGGACAGGTTAGCAGTGAGGACAGGTTAGCAGTGTGGACAGATTGGGCATTAAGGTTAGCAGTGTGGACAGGTTGGGCATTAAGGTTAGCCGTGTGGACAGATTGGGCATTAAGGTTAGCAGTGTGGACAGGTTAGCAGTGTGGACAGGTTAGCAGTGTGGACAGGTTAGCAGTGTGGACAGGTTGGGCATTAAGGTTAGCAGTGTGGACAGGTTAGCAGTGTGGACAGGTTGGGCATTAAGGTTAGCAATGTGGACAGGTTAGCAGTGTGGACAGGTTAGCAGTGTGGACAGGTTAGCAGTGTGGACAGGTTGGGCATTAAGGTTAGCAGTGTGGACAGGTTGGCAGTGTGGACAGGTTGGCAGTGTGGACAGGTTAGCAGTGTGGACAGGTTGGGCATTAAGGTTAGCAGTGTGGACAGGGTTAGCAGTGTGGACAGGTTAGCAGTGTGGACAGGTTGGGCATTAAGGTTAGCAGTGTGGACAGGTTAGGGCATTAAGGTTAGCAATGTGGACAGGTTAGCAGTGTGGACAGGTTAGCAGTGTTGGCAGGTTAGTAATGTGGACAGGTTAGCAGTGTGGGCAGGTTGGGCATTAAGGTTAGCAGTGTGGACAGGTTGGGCATTACGGTTAGCAGTGTGGACAGGTTAGCAGTGTGGACAGGTTAGCAGTGTGGACAGGTTGGGCATTAAGGTTAGCAGTGTGGACAGGTTGGACATTGAGGTTAGCAGTGTGGACAGCTTAGCAGTGTGGACAGGTTGGGCATTGAGGTTAGCAGTGTGGACAGCTTAGCAGTGTGGACAGGTTGGGCATTGAGGTTAGCAGTGTGGACAGGTTAGGCATTAAGGTTCGCAGTGTGGACAGGTTAGGCATTAAGGTTAGCAGTGTGGACAGGTTAGCAGTGTGGACAGATTGGGCATTAAGGTTAGCAGTGTGGACAGGTTAGCAGTGTGGACAGGTTAGCAGTGTGGACAGGTTGGGCATTAAGGTTAGCAGTGTGGACAGGTTAGGCATTAAGGTTAGCAGTGTGGACAGTTTAGGCATTAAGGTTAGCCGTGTGGACAGGTTAGCAGTGTGGACAGATTGGGCATTAAGGTTAGCAGTGTGGACAGGTTAGCAGTGTGGACAGGTTGGGCATTAAGGTTAGCAGTGTGGACAGGTTAGGCATTAAGGTTAGCAGTGTGGACAGTTTAGGCATTAAGGTTAGCCGTGTGGACAGGTTAGCAGTGTGGACAGATTGGGCATTAAGTTTAGCAGTGTGGACAGGTTAGCAGTGTGGACAGGTTGGGCATTAAGGTTAGCAGTGTGGACAGGTTAGGCATTAAGGTTAGCAGTGTGGATAGATTAGGCATTAATGTTAGCAGTGTGGACAGGTTGGCAGTGTGGACAGGTTGGGCATTAAGGTTAGCAGTGTGGACAGGTTAGCAGTGTGGACAGGTTGGGCATTAAGGTTAGCAGTGTGGACAGGTTAGGCATTAAGGTTAGCAGTGTGGACAGGTTAGGCATTAAGGTTAGCCGTGTGGACAGGTTAGCAGTGTGGACAGGTTGGGCATTAAGGTTAGCAGTGTGGACAGATTGGGCATTAAGGTTAGCAGTGTGGACAGGTTAGCAGTGTGGACAGGTTAGCAGTGTGGACAGGTTAGCAGTGTGGACAGGTTGGGCATTAAGGTTAGCAGTGTGGACAGGTTGGCAGTGTGGACAGGTTAGCAGTGTGGACAGGTTGAGCATTAAGGTTAGCAGTGTGGACAGGGTTAGCAGTGTGGACAGGTTAGCAGTGTGGACAGGTTGGGCATTAAGGTTAGCAGTGTGGACAGGTTGGGCATTAAGGTTAGCAATGTGGACAGGTTAGCAGTGTGGACAGGTTAGCAGTGTGGACAGGTTGGGCATTAAGGTTAGCAGTGTGGACAGGTTAGCAGTGTGGACAGGTTAGCAGTGTGGACAGGTTAGCAGTGTGGACAGGTTGGGCATTAAGGTTATCAGTGTGGACAGGTTAGCAGTGTGGACAGGTTGGGCATTAAGGTTAGCAGTGTGGACAGGTTAGCAGTGTGGACAGGTTAGCAGTGTGGACAGGTTGGCGTTAAGGTTAGCAATGTGGACAGGTTAGGCATTAAGGTTAGCAGTGTGGACAGGTTGGCAGTGTGGACAGATTGGGCATTAAGGTTAGCAGTGTGGACAGGTTAGCAGTGAGGACAGGTTAGCAGTGTGGACAGATTGGGCATTAAGGTTAGCAGTGTGGACAGGTTGGGCATTAAGGTTAGCCGTGTGGACAGATTGGGCATTAAGGTTAGCAGTGTGGACAGGTTAGCAGTGTGGACAGGTTAGCAGTGTGGACAGGTTAGCAGTGTGGACAGGTTGGGCATTAAGGTTAGCAGTGTGGACAGGTTAGCAGTTTGGACAGGTTGGGCATTAAGGTTAGCAATGTGGACAGGTTAGCAGTGTGGACAGGTTAGCAGTGTGGACAGGTTAGCAGTGTGGACAGGTTGGGCATTGAGGTTAGCAGTGTGGACAGGTTAGGCATTAAGGTTAGCAGTGTGGACAGGTTGGCAGTGTGGACAGGTTAGCAGTGTGGACAGGTTGGGCATTAAGGTTAGCAGTGTGGACAGGGTTAGCAGTGTGGACAGGTTAGCAGTGTGGACAGGTTGGGCATTAAGGTTAGCAGTGTGGACAGGTTGGGCATTAAGGTTAGCAATGTGGACAGGTTGGCAGTGTGGACAGGTTAGCAGTGTTGCCAGGTCAGTAATGTGGACAGGTTAGCAGTGTGGGCAGGTTGGGCATTAAGGTTAGCAGTGTGGACAGGTTGGGCATTACGGTTAGCAGTGTGGACAGGTTAGCAGTGTGGACAGGTTAGCAGTGTGGACAGGTTGGGCATTAAGGTTAGCAGTGTGGACAGGTTGGACATTGAGGTTAGCAGTGTGGACAGCTTAGCAGTGTGGACAGGTTGGGCATTGAGGTTAGCAGTGTGGACAGCTTAGCAGTGTGGACAGGTTGGGCATTGAGGTTAGCAGTGTGGACAGGTTAGGCATTAAGGTTCGCAGTGTGGACAGGTTAGGCATTAAGGTTAGCAGTGTGGACAGGTTAGCAGTGTGGACAGATTGGGCATTAAGGTTAGCAGTGTGGACAGGTTAGCAGTGTGGACAGGTTAGCAGTGTGGACAGGTTGGGCATTAAGGTTAGCAGTGTGGACAGGTTAGGCATTAAGGTTAGCAGTGTGGACAGTTTAGGCATTAAGGTTAGCCGTGTGGACAGGTTAGCAGTGTGGACAGATTGGGCATTAAGGTTAGCAGTGTGGACAGGTTAGCAGTGTGGACAGGTTGGGCATTAAGGTTAGCAGTGTGGACAGGTTAGGCATTAAGGTTAGCAGTGTGGACAGTTTAGGCATTAAGGTTAGCCGTGTGGACAGGTTAGCAGTGTGGACAGATTGGGCATTAAGTTTAGCAGTGTGGACAGGTTAGCAGTGTGGACAGGTTGGGCATTAAGGTTAGCAGTGTGGACAGGTTAGGCATTAAGGTTAGCAGTGTGGACAGATTAGGCATTAATGTTAGCAGTGTGGACAGGTTGGCAGTGTGGACAGGTTGGGCATTAAGGTTAGCAGTGTGGACAGGTTAGCAGTGTGGACAGGTTGGGCATTAAGGTTAGCAGTGTGGACAGGTTAGGCATTAAGGTTAGCAGTGTGGACAGGTTAGGCATTAAGGTTAGCCGTGTGGACAGGTTAGCAGTGTGGACAGGTTGGGCATTAAGGTTAGCAGTGTGGACAGATTGGGCATTAAGGTTAGCAGTGTGGACAGGTTAGCAGTGTGGACAGGTTAGCAGTGTGGACAGGTTAGCAGTGTGGACAGGTTGGGCATTAAGGTTAGCAGTGTGGACAGGTTGGCAGTGTGGACAGGTTAGCAGTGTGGACAGGTTGAGCATTAAGGTTAGCAGTGTGGACAGGGTTAGCAGTGTGGACAGGTTAGCAGTGTGGACAGGTTGGGCATTAAGGTTAGCAGTGTGGACAGGTTGGGCATTAAGGTTAGCAATGTGGACAGGTTAGCAGTGTGGACAGGTTAGCAGTGTTGGCAGGTTAGTAATGTGGACAGGTTAGCAGTGTGGGCAGGTTGGGCATTAAGGTTAGCAGTGTGGACAGGTTGGGCATTACGGTTAGCAGTGTGGACAGGTTAGCAGTGTGGACAGGTTAGCAGTGTGGACAGGTTGGGCATTAAGGTTAGCAGTGTGGACAGGTTGGGCATTGAGGTTAGCAGTGTGGACAGCTTAGCAGTGTGGACAGGTTGGGCATTGAGGTTAGCAGTGTGGACAGGTTAACAGTGTGGACAGGTTGGGCATTAAGGTTAGCAGTGTGGACAGGTTAGGCATTAAGGTTAGCAGTGTGGACAGGTAGGGCATTACGGTTAGCAGTGTGGACAGGTTAGCAGTGTGGACAGGTTAGCAGTGTGGACAGGTTGGGCATTAAGGTTAGCAGTGTGGACAGGTTGTGAATTGAGGTTAGCAGTGTGGACAGCTTAGCAGTGTGGACAGGTTGGGCATTGAGGTTAGCAGTGTGGACAGCTTAGCAGTGTGGACAGGTTGGGCATTGAGGTTAGCAGTGTGGACAGGTTAACAGTGTGGACAGGTTGGGCATTAAGGTTAGCAGTGTGGACAGGTTAGGCATTAAGGTTAGCAGTAAGGACAGTTTAGGCATTAAGGTTAGCCGTGTGGACAGGTTAGCAGTGTGGACAGATTGGGCAATAAGGTTAGCCGTGTGGACAGGTTAGCAGTGTGGAAAGATTGGGCATTAAGGTTAGCAGTGTGGACAGGTTAGGCATTAAGGTTAGCAGTGTGGACAGATTACAGTGTGGACAGATTGGGCATTAAGGTTAGCAGTATGGACAGGTTAGCAGTGTGGACAGGTTGGGCATTAAGGTTAGCAGTGTGGACAGCTTAGCAGTGTGGACAGGTTAGCAGTGTGGACAGGTTGGGCATTAAGGTTATCAGTGTGGACAGGTTAGCAGTGTGGACAGGTTGGGCATTAAGGTTAGCAGTGTGGACAGGTTAGCAGTGTGGACAGGTTAGCAGTGTGGACAGATTGGGCATTAAGGTTAGCAGTGTGGACAGGTTGGGCATTAAGGTTAGCCGTGTGGACAGATTGGGCATTAAGGTTAGCAGTGTGGACAGGTTAGCAGTGTGGACAGGTTAGCAGTGTGGACAGGTTAGCAGTGTGTACAGGTTGGGCATTAAGGTTAGCAGTGTGGACAGGTTAGCAGTGTGGACAGATTGGGCATTAAGGTTAGCAGTGTGGACAGGTTAGCAGTGTGGACAGGTTGGGCATTAAGGTTAGCAGTGTGGACAGGTTAGCAGTGTGGACAGGTTAGCAGTGTGGACAGGTTAGCAGTGTGGACAGGTTGGGCATTAAGGTTATCAGTGTGGACAGGTTAGCAGTGTGGACAGGTTGGGCATTAAGGTTAGCAGTGTGGACAGGTTAGCAGTGTGGACAGGTTAGCAGTGTGGACAGGTTGGCGTTAAGGTTAGCAATGTGGACAGGTTAGGCATTAAGGTTAGCAGTGTGGACAGGTTGGCAGTGTGGACAGATTGGGCATTAAGGTTAGCAGTGTGGACAGGTTAGCAGTGAGGACAGGTTAGCAGTGTGGACAGATTGGGCATTAAGGTTAGCAGTGTGGACAGGTTGGGCATTAAGGTTAGCCGTGTGGACAGATTGGGCATTAAGGTTAGCAGTGTGGACAGGTTAGCAGTGTGGACAGGTTAGCAGTGTGGACAGGTTAGCAGTGTGGACAGGTTGGGCATTAAGGTTAGCAGTGTGGACAGGTTGGGCATTAAGGTTAGCAATGTGGACAGGTTAGCAGTGTGGACAGGTTAGCAGTGTGGACAGGTTAGCAGTGTGGACAGGTTGGGCATTAAGGTTAGCAGTGTGGACAGGTTGGCAGTGTGGACAGGTTAGCAGTGTGGACAGGTTGGGCATTAAGGTTAGCAGTGTGGACAGGGTTAGCAGTGTGGACAGGTTAGCAGTGTGGACAGGTTGGGCATTAAGGTTAGCAGTGTGGACAGGTTGGGCATTAAGGTTAGCAATGTGGACAGGTTAGCAGTGTGGACAGGTTAGCAGTGTTGGCAGGTTAGTAATGTGGACAGGTTAGCAGTGTGGGCAGGTTGGGCATTAAAGTTAGCAGTGTGGACAGGTTGGGCATTACGGTTAGCAGTGTGGACAGGTTAGCAGTGTGGACAGGTTAGCAGTGTGGACAGGTTGGGCATTAAGGTTAGCAGTGTGGACAGGTTGGACATTGAGGTTAGCAGTGTGGACAGCTTAGCAGTGTGGACAGGTTGGGCATTGAGGTTAGCAGTGTGGACAGCTTAGCAGTGTGGACAGGTTGGGCATTGAGGTTAGCAGTGTGGACAGGTTAGGCATTAAGGTTCGCAGTGTGGACAGGTTAGGCATTAAGGTTAGCAGTGTGGACAGGTTAGCAGTGTGGACAGATTGGGCATTAAGGTTAGCAGTGTGGACAGGTTAGCAGTGTGGACAGGTTGGGCATTAAGGTTAGCAGTGTGGACAGGTTAGGCATTAAGGTTAGCAGTGTGGACAGGTTAGGCATTAAGGTTAGCCGTGTGGACAGGTTAGCAGTGTGGACAGGTTGGGCATTAAGGTTAGCAGTGTGGACAGATTGGGCATTAAGGTTAGCAGTGTGGACAGGTTAGCAGTGTGGACAGGTTAGCAGTGTGGACAGGTTAGCAGTGTGGACAGGTTGGGCATTAAGGTTAGCAACGTGGACAGGTTAGCAGTGTGGACAGGTTGGGCATTAAGGTTAGCAATGTGGACAGGTTAGCAGTGTGGACAGGTTAGCAGTGTGGACAGGTTAGCAGTGTGGACAGGTTGGGCATTAAGGTTAGCAGTGTGGACAGGTTAGGCATTAAGGTTAGCAGTGTGGACAGTTTAGGCATTAAGGTTAGCCGTGTGGACAGGTTAGCAGTGTGGACAGATTGGGCATTAAGGTTAGAAGTGTGGACAGGTTAGCAGTGTGGACAGGTTGGGCATTAAGGTTAGCAGTGTGGACAGGTTAGGCATTAAGGTTAGCAGTGTGGACAGTTTAGGCATTAAGGTTAGCCGTGTGGACAGGTTAGCAGTGTGGACAGATTGGGCATTAAGTTTAGCAGTGTGGACAGGTTAGCAGTGTGGACAGGTTGGGCATTAAGGTTAGCAGTGTGGACAGGTTAGGCATTAAGGTTAGCAGTGTGGACAGATTAGGCATTAATGTTAGCAGTGTGGACAGGTTGGCAGTGTGGACAGGTTGGGCATTAAGGTTAGCAGTGTGGACAGGTTAGCAGTGTGGACAGGTTGGGCATTAAGGTTAGCAGTGTGGACAGGTTAGGCATTAAGGTTAGCAGTGTGGACAGGTTAGGCATTAAGGTTAGCCGTGTGGACAGGTTAGCAGTGTGGACAGGTTGGGCATTAAGGTTAGCAGTGTGGACAGATTGGGCATTAAGGTTAGCAGTGTGGACAGGTTAGCAGTGTGGACAGGTTAGCAGTGTGGACAGGTTAGCAGTGTGGACAGGTTGGGCATTAAGGTTAGCAGTGTGGACAGGTTGGCAGTGTGGACAGGTTAGCAGTGTGGACAGGTTGAGCATTAAGGTTAGCAGTGTGGACAGGGTTAGCAGTGTGGACAGGTTAGCAGTGTGGACAGGTTGGGCATTAAGGTTAGCAGTGTGGACAGGTTGGGCATTAAGGTTAGCAATGTGGACAGGTTAGCAGTGTGGACAGGTTAGCAGTGTTGGCAGGTTAGTAATGTGGACAGGTTAGCAGTGTGGGCAGGTTGGGCATTAAGGTTAGCAGTGTGGACAGGTTAGCAGTGTGGACAGGTTAGGCATTAAGGTTAGCAGTGTGGACAGATTACAGTGTGGACAGATTGGGCATTAAGGTTAGCAGTATGGACAGGTTAGCAGTGTGGACAGGTTGGGCATTAAGGTTAGCAGTGTGGACAGGTTAGCAGTGTGGACAGGTTAGCAGTGTGGACAGGTTAGCAGTGTGGACAGGTTGGGCATTAAGGTTATCAGTGTGGACAGGTTAGCAGTGTGGACAGGTTGGGCATTAAGGTTAGCAGTGTGGACAGGTTAGCAGTGTGGACAGGTTAGCAGTGTGGACAGATTGGGCATTAAGGTTAGCAGTGTGGACAGGTTGGGCATTAAGGTTAGCCGTGTGGACAGATTGGGCATTAAGGTTAGCAGTGTGGACAGGTTAGCAGTGTGGACAGGTTAGCAGTGTGGACAGGTTAGCAGTGTGTACAGGTTGGGCATTAAGGTTAGCAGTGTGGACAGGTTAGCAGTGTGGACAGATTGGGCATTAAGGTTAGCAGTGTGGACAGGTTAGCAGTGTGGACAGGTTGGGCATTAAGGTTAGCAGTGTGGACAGGTTAGCAGTGTGGACAGGTTAGCAGTGTGGACAGGTTAGCAGTGTGGACAGGTTGGGCATTAAGGTTATCAGTGTGGACAGGTTAGCAGTGTGGACAGGTTGGGCATTAAGGTTAGCAGTGTGGACAGGTTAGCAGTGTGGACAGGTTAGCAGTGTGGACAGGTTGGCGTTAAGGTTAGCAATGTGGACAGGTTAGGCATTAAGGTTAGCAGTGTTGACAGGTTGGCAGTGTGGACAGATTGGGCATTAAGGTTAGCAGTGTGGACAGGTTAGCAGTGAGGACAGGTTAGCAGTGTGGACAGATTTGGCATTAAGGTTAGCAGTGTGGACAGGTTGGGCATTAAGGTTAGCCGTGTGGACAGATTGGGCATTAAGGTTAGCAGTGTGGACAGGTTAGCAGTGTGGACAGGTTAGCAGTGTGGACAGGTTAGCAGTGTGGACAGGTTGGGCATTAAGGTTAGCAGTGTGGACAGGTTAGCAGTGTGGACAGGTTGGGCATTAAGGTTAGCAATGTGGACAGGTTAGCAGTGTGGACAGGTTAGCAGTGTGGACAGGTTAGCAGTGTGGACAGGTTGGGCATTAAGGTTAGCAGTGTGGACAGGTTGGCAGTGTGGACAGGTTAGCAGTGTGGACAGGTTGGGCATTAAGGTTAGCAGTGTGGACAGGGTTAGCAGTGTGGACAGGTTAGCAGTGTGGACAGGTTGGGCATTAAGGTTAGCAGTGTGGACAGGTTGGGCATTAAGGTTAGCAATGTGGACAGGTTAGCAGTGTGGACAGGTTAGCAGTGTTGGCAGGTTAGTAATGTGGACAGGTTAGCAGTGTGGGCAGGTTGGGCATTAAGGTTAGCAGTGTGGACAGGTTGGGCATTACGGTTAGCAGTGTGGACAGGTTAGCAGTGTGGACAGGTTAGCAGTGTGGACAGGTTGGGCATTAAGGTTAGCAGTGTGGACAGGTTGGACATTGAGGTTAGCAGTGTGGACAGCTTAGCAGTGTGGACAGGTTGGGCATTGAGGTTAGCAGTGTGGACAGCTTAGCAGTGTGGACAGGTTGGGCATTGAGGTTAGCAGTGTGGACAGGTTAGGCATTAAGGTTCGCAGTGTGGACAGGTTAGGCATTAAGGTTAGCAGTGTGGACAGGTTAGCAGTGTGGACAGATTGGGCATTAAGGTTAGCAGTGTGGACAGGTTAGCAGTGTGGACAGGTTGGGCATTAAGGTTAGCAGTGTGGACAGGTTAGGCATTAAGGTTAGCAGTGTGGACAGGTTAGGCATTAAGGTTAGCCGTGTGGACAGGTTAGCAGTGTGGACAGGTTGGGCATTAAGGTTAGCAGTGTGGACAGATTGGGCATTAAGGTTAGCAGTGTGGACAGGTTAGCAGTGTGGACAGGTTAGCAGTGTGGACAGGTTAGCAGTGTGGACAGGTTGGGCATTAAGGTTAGCAACGTGGACAGGTTAGCAGTGTGGACAGGTTGGGCATTAAGGTTAGCAATGTGGACAGGTTAGCAGTGTGGACAGGTTAGCAGTGTGGACAGGTTAGCAGTGTGGACAGGTTGGGCATTAAGGTTAGCAGTGTGGACAGGTTAGGCATTAAGGTTAGCAGTGTGGACAGTTTAGGCATTAAGGTTAGCCGTGTGGACAGGTTAGCAGTGTGGACAGATTGGGCATTAAGGTTAGCAGTGTGGACAGGTTAGCAGTGTGGACAGGTTGGGCATTAAGGTTAGCAGTGTGGACAGGTTAGGCATTAAGGTTAGCAGTGTGGACAGTTTAGGCATTAAGGTTAGCCGTGTGGACAGGTTAGCAGTGTGGACAGATTGGGCATTAAGTTTAGCAGTGTGGACAGGTTAGCAGTGTGGACAGGTTGGGCATTAAGGTTAGCAGTGTGGACAGGTTAGGCATTAAGGTTAGCAGTGTGGACAGATTAGGCATTAATGTTAGCAGTGTGGACAGGTTGGCAGTGTGGACAGGTTGGGCATTAAGGTTAGCAGTGTGGACAGGTTAGCAGTGTGGACAGGTTGGGCATTAAGGTTAGCAGTGTGGACAGGTTAGGCATTAAGGTTAGCAGTGTGGACAGGTTAGGCATTAAGGTTAGCCGTGTGGACAGGTTAGCAGTGTGGACAGGTTGGGCATTAAGGTTAGCAGTGTGGACAGATTGGGCATTAAGGTTAGCAGTGTGGACAGGTTAGCAGTGTGGACAGGTTAGCAGTGTGGACAGGTTAGCAGTGTGGACAGGTTGGGCATTAAGGTTAGCAGTGTGGACAGGTTGGCAGTGTGGACAGGTTAGCAGTGTGGACAGGTTGAGCATTAAGGTTAGCAGTGTGGACAGGGTTAGCAGTGTGGACAGGTTAGCAGTGTGGACAGGTTGGGCATTAAGGTTAGCAGTGTGGACAGGTTGGGCATTAAGGTTAGCAATGTGGACAGGTTAGCAGTGTGGACAGGTTAGCAGTGTTGGCAGGTTAGTAATGTGGACAGGTTAGCAGTGTGGGCAGGTTGGGCATTAAGGTTAGCAGTGTGGACAGGTTGGGCATTACGGTTAGCAGTGTGGACAGGTTAGCAGTGTGGACAGGTTAGCAGTGTGGACAGGTTGGGCATTAAGGTTAGCAGTGTGGACAGGTTGGGCATTGAGGTTAGCAGTGTGGACAGCTTAGCAGTGTGGACAGGTTGGGCATTGAGGTTAGCAGTGTGGACAGGTTAACAGTGTGGACAGGTTGGGCATTAAGGTTAGCAGTGTGGACAGGTTAGGCATTAAGGTTAGCAGTGTGGACAGGTTGGGCATTACGGTTAGCAGTGTGGACAGGTTAGCAGTGTGGACAGGTTAGCAGTGTGGACAGGTTGGGCATTAAGGTTAGCAGTGTGGACAGGTTGTGAATTGAGGTTAGCAGTGTGGACAGCTTAGCAGTGTGGACAGGTTGGGCATTGAGGTTAGCAGTGTGGACAGCTTAGCAGTGTGGACAGGTTGGGCATTGAGGTTAGCAGTGTGGACAGGTTAACAGTGTGGACAGGTTGGGCATTAAGGTTAGCAGTGTGGACAGGTTAGGCATTAAGGTTAGCAGTAAGGACAGTTTAGGCATTAAGGTTAGCCGTGTGGACAGGTTAGCAGTGTGGACAGATTGGGCAATAAGGTTAGCCGTGTGGACAGGTTAGCAGTGTGGAAAGATTGGGCATTAAGGTTAGCAGTGTGGACAGGTTAGGCATTAAGGTTAGCAGTGTGGACAGATTACAGTGTGGACAGATTGGGCATTAAGGTTAGCAGTATGGACAGGTTAGCAGTGTGGACAGGTTGGGCATTAAGGTTAGCAGTGTGGACAGGTTAGCAGTGTGGACAGGTTAGCAGTGTGGACAGGTTAGCAGTGTGGACAGGTTGGGCATTAAGGTTATCAGTGTGGACAGGTTAGCAGTGTGGACAGGTTGGGCATTAAGGTTAGCAGTGTGGACAGGTTAGCAGTGTGGACAGGTTAGCAGTGTGGACAGATTGGGCATTAAGGTTAGCAGTGTGGACAGGTTGGGCATTAAGGTTAGCCGTGTGGACAGATTGGGCATTAAGGTTAGCAGTGTGGACAGGTTAGCAGTGTGGACAGGTTAGCAGTGTGGACAGGTTAGCAGTGTGTACAGGTTGGGCATTAAGGTTAGCAGTGTGGACAGGTTAGCAGTGTGGACAGGTTGGGCATTAAGGTTAGCAGTGTGGACAGGTTAGCAGTGTGGACAGGTTAGCAGTGTGGACAGGTTGGCGTTAAGGTTAGCAATGCGGACAGGTTAGGCATTAAGGTTAGCAGTGTGGACAGGTTGGCAGTGTGGACAGATTGGGCATTAAGGTTAGCAGTGTGGACAGGTTAGCAGTGAGGACAGGTTAGCAGTGTGGACAGATTGGGCATTAAGGTTAGCAGTGTGGACAGGTTGGGCATTAAGGTTAGCCGTGTGGACAGATTGGGCATTAAGGTTAGCAGTGTGGACAGGTTAGCAGTGTGGACAGGTTAGCAGTGTGGACAGGTTAGCAGTGTGGACAGGTTGGGCATTAAGGTTAGCAGTGTGGACAGGTTAGCAGTGTGGACAGGTTGGGCATTAAGGTTAGCAATGTGGACAGGTTAGCAGTGTGGACAGGTTAGCAGTGTGGACAGGTTAGCAGTGTGGACAGGTTGGGCATTAAGGTTAGCAGTGTGGACAGGTTGGCAGTGTGGACAGGTTAGCAGTGTGGACAGGTTGGGCATTAAGGTTAGCAGTGTGGACAGGGTTAGCAGTGTGGACAGGTTAGCAGTGTGGACAGGTTGGGCATTAAGGTTAGCAGTGTGGACAGGTTGGGCATTAAGGTTAGCAATGTGGACAGGTTAGCAGTGTGGACAGGTTAGCAGTGTTGGCAGGTTAGTAATGTGGACAGGTTAGCAGTGTGGGCAGGTTGGGCATTAAGGTTAGCAGTGTGGACAGGTTGGGCATTACGGTTAGCAGTGTGGACAGGTTAGCAGTGTGGACAGGTTAGCAGTGTGGACAGGTTGGGCATTAAGGTTAGCAGTGTGGACAGGTTGGACATTGAGGTTAGCAGTGTGGACAGCTTAGCAGTGTGGACAGGTTGGGCATTGAGGTTAGCAGTGTGGACAGCTTAGCAGTGTGGACAGGTTGGGCATTGAGGTTAGCAGTGTGGACAGGTTAGGCATTAAGGTTAGCAGTGTGGACAGGTTAGGCATTAAGGTTAGCAGTGTGGACAGGTTAGCAGTGTGGACAGATTGGGCATTAAGGTTAGCAGTGTGGACAGGTTAGCAGTGTGGACAGGTTAGCAGTGTGGACAGGTTGGGCATTAAGGTTAGCAGTGTGGACAGGTTAGGCATTAAGGTTAGCAGTGTGGACAGTTTAGGCATTAAGGTTAGCCGTGTGGACAGGTTAGCAGTGTGGACAGATTGGGCATTAAGGTTAGCAGTGTGGACAGGTTAGCAGTGTGGACAGGTTGGGCATTAAGGTTAGCAGTGTGGACAGGTTAGGCATTAAGGTTAGCAGTGTGGACAGTTTAGGCATTAAGGTTAGCCGTGTGGACAGGTTAGCAGTGTGGACAGATTGGGCATTAAGTTTAGCAGTGTGGACAGGTTAGCAGTGTGGACAGATTGGGCAATAAGGTTAGCCGTGTGGACAGGTTAGCAGTGTGGAAAGATTGGGCATTAAGGTTAGCAGTGTGGACAGGTTAGGCATTAAGGTTAGCAGTGTGGACAGATTACAGTGTGGACAGATTGGGCATTAAGGTTAGCAGTATGGACAGGTTAGCAGTGTGGACAGGTTGGGCATTAAGGTTAGCAGTGTGGACAGGTTAGCAGTGTGGACAGGTTAGCAGTGTGGACAGGTTGGGCATTAAGGTTATCAGTGTGGACAGGTTAGCAGTGTGGACAGGTTGGGCATTAAGGTTAGCAGTGTGGACAGGTTAGCAGTGTGGACAGGTTAGCAGTGTGGACAGATTGGGCATTAAGGTTAGCAGTGTGGACAGGTTGGGCATTAAGGTTAGCCGTGTGGACAGATTGGGCATTAAGGTTAGCAGTGTGGACAGGTTAGCAGTGTGGACAGGTTAGCAGTGTGGACAGGTTAGCAGTGTGTACAGGTTGGGCATTAAGGTTAGCAGTGTGGACAGGTTAGCAGTGTGGACAGGTTGGGCATTAAGGTTAGCAGTGTGGACAGGTTAGCAGTGTGGACAAGTTAGCAGTGTGGACAGGTTGGCGTTAAGGTTAGCAATGCGGACAGGTTAGGCATTAAGGTTAGCAGTGTGGACAGGTTGGCAGTGTGGACAGATTGGGCATTAAGGTTAGCAGTGTGGACAGGTTAGCAGTGAGGACAGGTTAGCAGTGTGGACAGATTGGGCATTAAGGTTAGCAGTGTGGACAGGTTGGGCATTAAGGTTAGCCGTGTGGACAGATTGGGCATTAAGGTTAGCAGTGTGGACAGGTTAGCAGTGTGGACAGGTTAGCAGTGTGGACAGGTTAGCAGTGTGGACAGGTTGGGCATTAAGGTTAGCAGTGTGGACAGGTTAGCAGTGTGGACAGGTTGGGCATTAAGGTTAGCAATGTGGACAGGTTAGCAGTGTGGACAGGTTAGCAGTGTGGACAGGTTAGCAGTGTGGACAGGTTGGGCATTAAGGTTAGCAGTGTGGACAGGTTGGCAGTGTGGACAGGTTAGCAGTGTGGACAGGTTGGGCATTAAGGTTAGCAGTGTGGACAGGGTTAGCAGTGTGGACAGGTTAGCAGTGTGGACAGGTTGGGCATTAAGGTTAGCAGTGTGGACAGGTTGGGCATTAAGGTTAGCAATGTGGACAGGTTAGCAGTGTGGACAGGTTAGCAGTGTTGGCAGGTTAGTAATGTGGACAGGTTAGCAGTGTGGGCAGGTTGGGCATTAAGGTTAGCAGTGTGGACAGGTTGGGCATTACGGTTAGCAGTGTGGACAGGTTAGCAGTGTGGACAGGTTAGCAGTGTGGACAGGTTGGGCATTAAGGTTAGCAGTGTGGACAGGTTGGACATTGAGGTTAGCAGTGTGGACAGCTTAGCAGTGTGGACAGGTTGGGCATTGAGGTTAGCAGTGTGGACAGCTTAGCAGTGTGGACAGGTTGGGCATTGAGGTTAGCAGTGTGGACAGGTTAGGCATTAAGGTTAGCAGTGTGGACAGGTCAGGCATTAAGGTTAGCAGTGTGGACAGGTTAGCAGTGTGGACAGATTGGGCATTAAGGTTAGCAGTGTGGACAGGTTAGCAGTGTGGACAGGTTAGCAGTGTGGACAGGTTGGGCATTAAGGTTAGCAGTGTGGACAGGTTAGGCATTAAGGTTAGCAGTGTGGACAGTTTAGGCATTAAGGTTAGCCGTGTGGACAGGTTAGCAGTGTGGACACATTGGGCATTAAGGTTAGCAGTGTGGACAGGTTAGCAGTGTGGACAGGTTGGGCATTAAGGTTAGCAGTGTGGACAGGTTAGGCATTAAGGTTAGCAGTGTGGACAGTTTAGGCATTAAGGTTAGCCGTGTGGACAGGTTAGCAGTGTGGACAGATTGGGCATTAAGTTTAGCAGTGTGGACAGGTTAGCAGTGTGGACAGGTTGGGCATTAAGGTTAGCAGTGTGGACAGGTTAGGCATTAAGGTTAGCAGTGTGGACAGATTAGGCATTAAGGTTAGCAGTGTGGACAGGTTGGCAGTGTGGACAGGTTGGGCATTAAGGTTAGCAGTGTGGACAGGTTAGCAGTGTGGACAGGTTGGGCATTAAGGTTAGCAGTGTGGACAGGTTAGGCATTAAGGTTAGCAGTGTGGACAGGTTAGGCATTAAGGTTAGCCGTGTGGACAGGTTAGCAGTGTGGACAGGTTGGGCATTAAGGTTAGCATTGTGGACAGATTGGGCATTAAGGTTAGCAGTGTGGACAGGTTAGCAGTGTGGACAGGTTAGCAGTGTGGACAGGTTAGCAGTGTGGACAGGTTGGGCATTAAGGTTGGCAGTGTGGACAGGTTGGCAGTGTGGACAGGTTAGCAGCGTGGACAGGTTGAGCATTAAGGTTAGCAGTGTGGACAGGGTTAGCAGTGTGGACAGGTTAGCAGTGTGGACAGGTTGGGCATTAAGGTTAGCAGTGTGGACAGGTTGGGCATTAAGGTTAGCAATGTGGACAGGTTAGCAGTGTGGACAGGTTTGCAGTGTTGGCAGGTAAGTAATGTGGACAGGTTAGCAGTGTGGGCAGGTTGGGCATTAAGGTTAGCAGTGTGGACAGGTTGGGCATTACGGTCAGCAGTGTGGACAGGTTAGCAGTGTGGACAGGTTAGCAGTGTGGACAGGTTGGGCATTAAGGTTAGCAGTGTGGACAGGTTGGGCATTGAGGTTAGCAGTGTGGACAGCTTAGCAGTGTGGACAGGTTGGGCATTGAGGTTAGCAGTGTGGACAGGTTAACAGTGTGGACAGGTTGGGCATTAAGGTTAGCAGTGTGGACAGGTTAGGCATTAAGGTTAGCAGTGTGGACAGGTTGGGCATTACGGTTAGCAGTGTGGACAGGTTAGCAGTGTGGACAGGTTAGCAGTGTGGACAGGTTGGGCATTAAGGTTAGCAGTGTGGACAGGTTGGCAGTGTGGACAGGTTAGCAGTGTGGACAGGTTGGGCATTAAGGTTAGCAGTGTGGACAGGGTTAGCAGTGTGGACAGGTTAGCAGTGTGGACAGGTTGGGCATTAAGGTTAGCAGTGTGGACAGGTTGGGCATTAAGGTTAGCAATGTGGACAGGTTAGCAGTGTGGACAGGTTAGCAGTGTTGGCAGGTTAGTAATGTGGACAGGTTAGCAGTGTGGGCAGGTTGGGCATTAAGGTTAGCAGTGTGGACAGGTTGGGCATTACGGTTAGCAGTGTGGACAGGTTAGCAGTGTGGACAGGTTAGCAGTGTGGACAGGTTGGGCATTAAGGTTAGCAGTGTGGACAGGTTGGGCATTGAGGTTAGCAGTGTGGACAGCTTAGCAGTGTGGACAGGTTGGGCATTGAGGTTAGCAGTGTGGACAGCTTAGCAGTGTGGACAGGTTGGGCATTGAGGTTAGCAGTGTGGACAGGTTAGGCATTAAGGTTAGCAGTGTGGACAGGTTAGGCATTAAGGTTAGCAGTGTGGACAGGTTAGCAGTGTGGACAGATTGGGCATTAAGGTTAGCAGTGTGGACAGGTTAGCAGTGTGGACAGGTTAGCAGTGTGGACAGGTTGGGCATTAAGGTTAGCAGTGTGGACAGGTTAGGCATTAAGGTTAGCAGTGTGGACAGTTTAGGCATTAAGGTTAGCCGTGTGGACAGGTTAGCAGTGTGGACAGATTGGGCATTAAGGTTAGCAGTGTGGACAGGTTAGCAGTGTGGACAGGTTGGGCATTAAGGTTAGCAGTGTGGACAGGTTAGGCATTAAGGTTAGCAGTGTGGACAGTTTAGGCATTAAGGTTAGCCGTGTGGACAGGTTAGCAGTGTGGACAGATTGGGCATTAAGTTTAGCAGTGTGGACAGGTTAGCAGTGTGGACAGGTTAGCAGTGTGGACAGGTTAGCAGTGTTGGCAGGTAAGTAATGTGGACAGGTTAGCAGTGTGGGCAGGTTGGGCATTAAGGTTAGCAGTGTGGACAGGTTGGGCATTACGGTTAGCAGTGTGGACAGGTTAGCAGTGTGGACAGGTTAGCAGTGTGGACAGGTTGGGCATTAAGGTTAGCAGTGTGGACAGGTTGGGCATTGAGGTTAGCAGTGTGGACAGCTTAGCAGTGTGGACAGGTTGGGCATTGAGGTTAGCAGTGTGGACAGGTTAACAGTGTGGACAGGTTGGGCATTAAGGTTAGCAGTGTGGACAGGTTAGGCATTAAGGTTAGCAGTGTGGACAGGTTGGGCATTACGGTTAGCAGTGTGGACAGGTTAGCAGTGTGGACAGGTTAGCAGTGTGGACAGGTTGGGCATTAAGGTTAGCAGTGTGGACAGGTTGGGCATTGAGGTTAGCAGTGTGGACAGCTTAGCAGTGTGGACAGGTTGGGCATTGAGGTTAGCAGTGTGGACAGCTTAGCAGTGTGGACAGGTTGGGCATTGAGGTTAGCAGTGTGGACAGGTTAACAGTGTGGACAGGTTGGGCATTAAGGTTAGCAGTGTGGACAGGTTAGGCATTAAGGTTAGCAGTAAGGACAGTTTAGGCATTAAGGTTAGCCGTGTGGACAGGTTAGCAGTGTGGACAGATTGGGCATTAAGGTTAGCCGTGTGGACAGGTTAGCAGTGTGGAAAGATTGGGCATTAAGGTTAGCAGTGTGGACAGGTTAGGCATTAAGGTTAGCAGTGTGGACAGATTACAGTGTGGACAGATTGGGCATTAAGGTTAGCAGTATGGACAGGTTAGCAGTGTGGACAGGTTGGGCATTAAGGTTAGCAGTGTGGACAGGTTAGCAGTGTGGACAGGTTACCAGTGTGGACAGGTTAGCAGTGTGGACAGGTTGGGCATTAAGGTTAGCAGTGTGGACAGGTTAGGCATTAAGGTTAGCAGTGTGGACAGGTTAGGCATTAAGGTTAGCCGTGTGGACAGGTTAGCAGTGTGGACAGGTTGGGCATTAAGGTTAGCAGTGTGGACAGATTGGGCATTAAGGTTAGCAGTGTGGACAGGTTAGCAGTGTGGACAGGTTAGCAGTGTGGACAGGTTAGCAGTGTGGACAGGTTGGGCATTAAGGTTAGCAGTGTGGACAGGTTGGCAGTGTGGACAGGTTAGCAGTGTGGACAGGTTGAGCATTAAGGTTAGCAGTGTGGACAGGGTTAGCAGTGTGGACAGGTTAGCAGTGTGGACAGGTTGGACATTAAGGTTAGCAGTGTGGACAGGTTGGGCATTAAGGTTAGCAATGTGGACAGGTTAGCAGTGTGGACAGGTTAGCTGTGTTGGCAGGTTAGTAATGTGGACAGGTTAGCAGTGTGGGCAGGTTGGGCATTAAGGTTAGCAGTGTGGACAGGTTGGGCATTACGGTTAGCAGTGTGGACAGGTTAGCAGTGTGGACAGGTTAGCAGTGTGGACAGGTTGGGCATTAAGGTTAGCAGTGTGGACAGGTTGGGCATTGAGGTTAGCAGTGTGGACAGCTTAGCAGTGTGGACAGGTTGGGCATTGAGGTTAGCAGTGTGGACAGGTTAACAGTGTGGACAGGTTGGGCATTAAGGTTAGCAGTGTGGACAGGTTAGGCATTAAGGTTAGCAGTGTGGACAGGTTGGGCATTACGGTTAGCAGTGTGGACAGGTTAGCAGTGTGGACAGGTTAGCAGTGTGGACAGGTTGGCCATTAAGGTTAGCAGTGTGGACAGGTTGGGCATTGAGGTTAGCAGTGTGGACAGCTTAGCAGTGTGGACAGGTTGGGCATTGAGGTTAGCAGTGTGGACAGCTTAGCAGTGTGGACAGGTTGGGCATTGAGGTTAGCAGTGTGGACAGGTTAACAGTGTGGACAGGTTGGGCATTAAGGTTAGCAGTGTGGACAGGTTAGGCATTAAGGTTAGCAGTAAGGACAGTTTAGGCATTAAGGTTAGCCGTGTGGACAGGTTAGCAGTGTGGACAGATTGGGCATTAAGGTTAGCCGTGTGGACAGGTTAGCAGTGTGGAAAGATTGGGCATTAAGGTTAGCAGTGTGGACAGGTTAGGCATTAAGGTTAGCAGTGTGGACAGATTACAGTGTGGACAGATTGGGCATTAAGGTTAGCAGTATGGACAGGTTAGCAGTGTGGACAGGTTGGGCATTAAGGTTAGCAGTGTGGACAGGTTAGCAGTGTGGACAGGTTAGCAGTGTGGACAGGTTAGCAGTGTGGACAGGTTGGGCATTAAGGTTATCAGTGTGGACAGGTTAGCAGTGTGGACAGGTTGGGCATTAAGGTTAGCAGTGTGGACAGGTTAGCAGTGTGGACAGGTTAGCAGTGTGGACAGATTGGGCATTAATGTTAGCAGTGTGGACAGGTTGGCATTAAGGTTAGCCGTGTGGACAGATTGGGCATTAAGGTTAGCAGTGTGGACAGGTTAGCAGTGTGGACAGGTTAGCAGTGTGGACAGGTTAGCAGTGTGGACAGGTTGGGCATTAAGGTTAGCAGTGTGGACAGGTTAGCAGTGTGGACAGGTTGGGCATTAAGGTTAGCAATGTGGACAGCTTAGCAGTGTGGACAGGTTAGCAGTGTTGGCAGGTTAGTAATGTGGACAGGTTAGCAGTGTGGGCAGGTTGGGCATTAAGGTTAGCAGTGTGGACAGGTTGGGCATTACGGTTAGCAGTGTGGACAGGTTAGCAGTGTGGACAGGTTAGCAGTGTGGACAGGTTGGGCATTAAGGTTAGCAGTGTGGACAGGTTGGGCATTGAGGTTAGCAGTGTGGACAGCTTAGCAGTGTGGACATGTTGGGCATTGAGGTTAGCAGTGTGGACAGCTTAGCAGTGTGGACAGGTTGGGCATTGAGGTTAGCAGTGTGGACAGGTTAGGCATTAAGGTTAGCAGTGTGGACAGGTTAGGCATTAAGGTTAGCAGTGTGGACAGGTTAGCAGTGTGGACAGATTGGGCATTAAGGTTAGCAGTGTGGACAGGTTAGGCATTAAGGTTAGCAGTGTGGACAGTTTAGGCATTAAGGTTAGCCGTGTGGACAGGTTAGCAGTGTGGACAGATTGGGCATTAAGGTTAGCAGTGTGGACAGGTTAGCAGTGTGGACAGGTTGGGCATTAAGGTTAGCAGTGTGGACAGGTTAGGCATTAAGGTTAGCAGTGTGGACAGATTCGGCATTAAGGTTAGCAGTATGGACAGGTTAGCAGTGTGGACAGGTTGGCAGTGTGGACAGGTTGGGCATTAAGGTTAGCAGTGTGGACAGGTTAGCATTGTGGACAGGTTAGGCATTAAGGTTAGCATTGTTGACAGGTTAGGCATTAAGGTTAGCCGTGTGGACAGGTTAGCAGTGTGGACAGATTGGGCATTAAGGTTAGCAGTGTGGACAGGTTAGCAGTGTGGACAGGTTAGCAGTGTGGACAGGTTGGGCATTAAGGTTAGCAGTGTGGACAGGTTAGGCATTAAGTTTAGCAGTGTGGACAGATTGGGCATTAAGGTTAGCAGTATGGACAGGTTAGCAGTGTGGACAGGTTAGGCATTAAGGTTAGCCGTGTGGACAGGTTAGCAGTGTGGACAGGTTAGCAGTGTGGACAGGTTAGCAGTGTGGACAGGTTGGGCATTAAGGTTATCAGTGTGGCAGTTTAGGCATTAAGGTTAGCCGTGTGGACAGGTTAGCAGTGTGGAAAGATTGGGCATTAAGGTTAGCAGTGTGGACAGGTTAGGCATTAAGGTTAGCAGTGTGGACAGATTACAGTGTGGACAGATTGGGCATTAAGGTTAGCAGTATGGACAGGTTAGCAGTGTGGACAGGTTGGGCATTAAGGTTAGCAGTGTGGACAGGTTAGCAGTGTGGACAGGTTAGCAGTGTGGACAGGTTAGCAGTGTGGACAGGTTGGGCATTAAGGTTATCAGTGTGGACAGGTTAGCAGTGTGGACAGGTTGGGCATTGAGGTTAGCAGTGTGGACAGGTTAGCAGTGTGGACAGATTTGGCATTAAGGTTAGCAGTGTGGACAGGTTGGGCATTACGGTTAGCAGTGTGGACAGGTTAGCAGTGTGGACAGGTTAGCAGTGTGGACAGGTTGGGCATTAAGGTTAGCAGTGTGGACAGGTTGGGCATTGAGGTTAGCAGTGTGGACAGCTTAGCAGTGTGGACAGGTTGGGCATTGAGGTTAGCAGTGTGGACAGCTTAGCAGTGTGGACAGGTTGGGCATTGAGGTTAGCAGTGTGGACAGGTTAACAGTGTGGACAGGTTGGGCATTAAGGTTAGCAGTGTGGACAGGTTAGGCATTAAGGTTAGCAGTAAGGACAGTTTAGGCATTAAGGTTAGCCGTGTGGACAGGTTAGCAGTGTGGACAGATTGGGCATTAAGGTTAGCCGTGTGGACAGGTTAGCAGTGTGGAAAGATTGGGCATTAAGGTTAGCAGTGTGGACAGGTTAGGCATTAAGGTTAGCAGTGTGGACAGATTACAGTGTGGACAGATTGGGCATTAAGGTTAGCAGTATGGACAGGTTAGCAGTGTGGACAGGTTGGGCATTAAGGTTAGCAGTGTGGACAGGTTAGCAGTGTGGACAGGTTACCAGTGTGGACAGGTTAGCAGTGTGGACAGGTTGGGCATTAAGGTTAGCAGTGTGGACAGGTTAGGCATTAAGGTTAGCAGTGTGGACAGGTTAGGCATTAAGGTTAGCCGTGTGGACAGGTTAGCAGTGTGGACAGGTTGGGCATTAAGGTTAGCAGTGTGGACAGATTGGGCATTAAGGTTAGCAGTGTGGACAGGTTAGCAGTGTGGACAGGTTAGCAGTGTGGACAGGTTAGCAGTGTGGACAGGTTGGGCATTAAGGTTAGCAGTGTGGACAGGTTGGCAGTGTGGACAGGTTAGCAGTGTGGACAGGTTGAGCATTAAGGTTAGCAGTGTGGACAGGGTTAGCAGTGTGGACAGGTTAGCAGTGTGGACAGGTTGGACATTAAGGTTAGCAGTGTGGACAGGTTGGGCATTAAGGTTAGCAATGTGGACAGGTTAGCAGTGTGGACAGGTTAGCTGTGTTGGCAGGTTAGTAATGTGGACAGGTTAGCAGTGTGGGCAGGTTGGGCATTAAGGTTAGCAGTGTGGACAGGTTGGGCATTACGGTTAGCAGTGTGGACAGGTTAGCAGTGTGGACAGGTTAGCAGTGTGGACAGGTTGGGCATTAAGGTTAGCAGTGTGGACAGGTTGGGCATTGAGGTTAGCAGTGTGGACAGCTTAGCAGTGTGGACAGGTTGGGCATTGAGGTTAGCAGTGTGGACAGGTTAACAGTGTGGACAGGTTGGGCATTAAGGTTAGCAGTGTGGACAGGTTAGGCATTAAGGTTAGCAGTGTGGACAGGTTGGGCATTACGGTTAGCAGTGTGGACAGGTTAGCAGTGTGGACAGGTTAGCAGTGTGGACAGGTTGGCCATTAAGGTTAGCAGTGTGGACAGGTTGGGCATTGAGGTTAGCAGTGTGGACAGCTTAGCAGTGTGGACAGGTTGGGCATTGAGGTTAGCAGTGTGGACAGCTTAGCAGTGTGGACAGGTTGGGCATTGAGGTTAGCAGTGTGGACAGGTTAACAGTGTGGACAGGTTGGGCATTAAGGTTAGCAGTGTGGACAGGTTAGGCATTAAGGTTAGCAGTAAGGACAGTTTAGGCATTAAGGTTAGCCGTGTGGACAGGTTAGCAGTGTGGACAGATTGGGCATTAAGGTTAGCCGTGTGGACAGGTTAGCAGTGTGGAAAGATTGGGCATTAAGGTTAGCAGTGTGGACAGGTTAGGCATTAAGGTTAGCAGTGTGGACAGATTACAGTGTGGACAGATTGGGCATTAAGGTTAGCAGTATGGACAGGTTAGCAGTGTGGACAGGTTGGGCATTAAGGTTAGCAGTGTGGACAGGTTAGCAGTGTGGACAGGTTAGCAGTGTGGACAGGTTAGCAGTGTGGACAGGTTGGGCATTAAGGTTATCAGTGTGGACAGGTTAGCAGTGTGGACAGGTTGGGCATTAAGGATAGCAGTGTGGACAGGTTAGCAGTGTGGACAGGTTAGCAGTGTGGACAGATTGGGCATTAATGTTAGCAGTGTGGACAGGTTGGCATTAAGGTTAGCCGTGTGGACAGATTGGGCATTAAGGTTAGCAGTGTGGACAGGTTAGCAGTGTGGACAGGTTAGCAGTGTGGACAGGTTAGCAGTGTGGACAGGTTGGGCATTAAGGTTAGCAGTGTGGACAGGTTAGCAGTGTGGACAGGTTGGGCATTAAGGTTAGCAATGTGGACAGGTTAGCAGTGTGGACAGGTTAGCAGTGTTGGCAGGTTAGTAATGTGGACAGGTTAGCAGTGTGGGCAGGTTGGGCATTAAGGTTAGCAGTGTGGACAGGTTGGGCATTACGGTTAGCAGTGTGGACAGGTTAGCAGTGTGGACAGGTTAGCAGTGTGGACAGGTTGGGCATTAAGGTTAGCAGTGTGGACAGGTTGGGCATTGAGGTTAGCAGTGTGGACAGCTTAGCAGTGTGGACATGTTGGGCATTGAGGTTAGCAGTGTGGACAGCTTAGCAGTGTGGACAGGTTGGGCATTGAGGTTAGCAGTGTGGACAGGTTAGGCATTAAGGTTAGCAGTGTGGACAGGTTAGGCATTAAGGTTAGCAGTGTGGACAGGTTAGCAGTGTGGACAGATTGGGCATTAAGGTTAGCAGTGTGGACAGGTTAGGCATTAAGGTTAGCAGTGTGGACAGTTTAGGCATTAAGGTTAGCCGTGTGGACAGGTTAGCAGTGTGGACAGATTGGGCATTAAGGTTAGCAGTGTGGACAGGTTAGCAGTGTGGACAGGTTGGGCATTAAGGTTAGCAGTGTGGACAGGTTAGGCATTAAGGTTAGCAGTGTGGACAGATTCGGCATTAAGGTTAGCAGTATGGACAGGTTAGCAGTGTGGACAGGTTGGCAGTGTGGACAGGTTGGGCATTAAGGTTAGCAGTGTGGACAGGTTAGCATTGTGGACAGGTTAGGCATTAAGGTTAGCATTGTTGACAGGTTAGGCATTAAGGTTAGCCGTGTGGACAGGTTAGCAGTGTGGACAGATTGGGCATTAAGGTTAGCAGTGTGGACAGGTTAGCAGTGTGGACAGGTTAGCAGTGTGGACAGGTTGGGCATTAAGGTTAGCAGTGTGGACAGGTTAGGCATTAAGGTTAGCAGTGTGGACAGATTGGGCATTAAGGTTAGCAGTATGGACAGGTTAGCAGTGTGGACAGGTTAGGCATTAAGGTTAGCCGTGTGGACAGGTTAGCAGTGTGGACAGGTTAGCAGTGTGGACAGGTTAGCAGTGTGGACAGGTTGGGCATTAAGGTTATCAGTGTGGCAGTTTAGGCATTAAGGTTAGCCGTGTGGACAGGTTAGCAGTGTGGAAAGATTGGGCATTAAGGTTAGCAGTGTGGACAGGTTAGGCATTAAGGTTAGCAGTGTGGACAGATTACAGTGTGGACAGATTGGGCATTAAGGTTAGCAGTATGGACAGGTTAGCAGTGTGGACAGGTTGGGCATTAAGGTTAGCAGTGTGGACAGGTTAGCAGTGTGGACAGGTTAGCAGTGTGGACAGGTTAGCAGTGTGGACAGGTTGGGCATTAAGGTTATCAGTGTGGACAGGTTAGCAGTGTGGACAGGTTGGGCATTGAGGTTAGCAGTGTGGACAGGTTAGCAGTGTGGACAGATTTGGCATTAAGGTTAGCAGTGTGGACAGGTTAGGCATTAAGGTTAGCAGTGTGGACAGATTAGGCATTAAGGTTAGCAGTGTGGACAGGTTGGCAGTGTGGACAGGTTGGGCATTAAGGTTAGCAGTGTGGACAGGTTAGCAGTGTGGACAGGTTAGCAGTGTGGACAGGTTGGACATTAAGGTTAGCAGTGTGGACAGGTTAGGCATTAAGGTTAGCAGTGTGGACAGGTTCGGCATTAAGGTTAGCCGTGTGGACAGGTTAGCAGTGTGGACAGGTTGGGCATTAAGGTTAGCAGTGTGGACAGATTGGGCATTAAGGTTAGCAAAGTGGACAGGTTAGCAGTGTGGACAGGTAAGCAGTGTGGACAGGTTGGGCATTAAGGTTAGCAGTGTGGACAGGTTGGCAGTGTGGACAGGTTAGCAGTGTGGACAGGTTGGGCATTAAGGTTAGCAGTGTGGACAGGTTAGGCATTAAGGTTAGCAGTGTGGACAGATTCGGCATTAAGGTTAGCAGTATGGACAGGTTAGCAGTGTGGACAGGTTGGCAGTGTGGACAGGTTGGGCATTAAGGTTAGCAGTGTGGACAGGTTAGCATTGTGGACAGGTTAGGCATTAAGGTTAGCATTGTTGACAGGTTAGGCATTAAGGTTAGCCGTGTGGACAGGTTAGCAGTGTGGACAGATTGGGCATTAAGGTTAGCAGTGTGGACAGGTTAGCAGTGTGGACAGGTTAACAGTGTGGACAGGTTGGGCATTAAGGTTAGCAGTGTGGACAGGTTAGGCATTAAGGTTAGCAGTGTGGACAGATTGGGCATTAAGGTTAGCAGTATGGACAGGTTAGCAGTGTGGACAGGTTAGGCATTAAGGTTAGCCGTGTGGACAGGTTAGCAGTGTGGACAGGTTAGCAGTGTGGACAGGTTAGCAGTGTGGACAGGTTGGGCATTAAGGTTATCAGTGTGGCAGTTTAGGCATTAAGGTTAGCCGTGTGGACAGGTTAGCAGTGTGGAAAGATTGGGCATTAAGGTTAGCAGTGTGGACAGGTTAGGCATTAAGGTTAGCAGTGTGGACAGATTGGGCATTAAGGTTAGCAGTATGGACAGGTTAGCATTGTGGACAGGTTGGGCATTAAGGTTAGCAGTGTGGACAGGTTAGCAGTGTGGACAGGTTAGCAGTGTGGACAGGTTAGCAGTGTGGACAGGTTGGGCATTAAGGTTATCAGTGTGGACAGGTTAGCAGTGTGGACAGGTTGGGCATTGAGGTTAGCAGTGTGGACAGGTTAGCAGTGTGGACAGGTAAGCAGTGTGGACAGGTTAGCAGTGTGGACAGGTTGGGCATTAAGGTTATCAGTGTGGCAGTTTAGGCATTAAGGTTAGCCGTGTGGACAGGTTAGCAGTGTGGAAAGATTGGGCATTAAGGTTAGCAGTGTGGACAGGTTAGGCATTAAGGTTAGCAGTGTGGACAGATTACAGTGTGGACAGATTGGGCATTAAGGTTAGCAGTATGGACAGGTTAGCAGTGTGGACAGGTTGGGCATTAAGGTTAGCAGTGTGGACAGGTTAGCAGTGTGGACAGGTTAGCAGTGTGGACAGGTTAGCAGTGTGGACAGGTTGGGCATTAAGGTTATCAGTGTGGACAGGTTAGCAGTGTGGACAGGTTGGGCATTGAGGTTAGCAGTGTGGACAGGTTAGCAGTGTGGACAGATTTGGCATTAAGGTTAGCAGTGTGGACAGGTTAGGCATTAAGGTTAGCAGTGTGGACAGATTAGGCATTAAGGTTAGCAGTGTGGACAGGTTGGCAGTGTGGACAGGTTGGGCATTAAGGTTAGCAGTGTGGACAGGTTAGCAGTGTGGACAGGTTAGCAGTGTGGACAGGTTGGGCATTAAGGTTAGCAGTGTGGACAGGTTAGGCATTAAGGTTAGCAGTGTGGACAGGTTCGGCATTAAGGTTAGCCGTGTGGACAGGTTAGCAGTGTGGACAGGTTGGGCATTAAGGTTAGCAGTGTGGACAGATTGGGCATTAAGGTTAGCAAAGTGGACAGGTTAGCAGTGTGGACAGGTAAGCAGTGTGGACAGGTTGGGCATTAAGGTTAGCAGTGTGGACAGGTTGGCAGTGTGGACAGGTTAGCAGTGTGGACAGGTTGGGCATTAAGGTTAGCAGTGTGGACAGGTTAGGCATTAAGGTTAGCAGTGTGGACAGATTCGGCATTAAGGTTAGCAGTATGGACAGGTTAGCAGTGTGGACAGGTTGGCAGTGTGGACAGGTTGGGCATTAAGGTTAGCAGTGTGGACAGGTTAGCATTGTGGACAGGTTAGGCATTAAGGTTAGCATTGTTGACAGGTTAGGCATTAAGGTTAGCCGTGTGGACAGGTTAGCAGTGTGGACAGATTGGGCATTAAGGTTAGCAGTGTGGACAGGTTAGCAGTGTGGACAGGTTAGCAGTGTGGACAGGTTGGGCATTAAGGTTAGCAGTGTGGACAGGTTAGGCATTAAGGTTAGCAGTGTGGACAGATTGGGCATTAAGGTTAGCAGTATGGAAAGGTTAGCAGTGTGGACAGGTTAGGCATTAAGGTTAGCCGTGTGGACAGGTTAGCAGTGTGGACAGGTTAGCAGTGTGGACAGGTTAGCAGTGTGGACAGGTTGGGCATTAAGGTTATCAGTGTGGCAGTTTAGGCATTAAGGTTAGCCGTGTGGACAGGTTAGCAGTGTGGAAAGATTGGGCATTAAGGTTAGCAGTGTGGACAGGTTAGGCATTAAGGTTAGCAGTGTGGACAGATTACAGTGTGGACAGATTGGGCATTAAGGTTAGCAGTATGGACAGGTTAGCAGTGTGGACAGGTTGGGCATTAAGGTTAGCAGTGTGGACAGGTTAGCAGTGTGGACAGGTTAGCAGTGTGGACAGGTTAGCAGTGTGGACAGGTTGGGCATTAAGGTTATCAGTGTGGACAGGTTAGCAGTGTGGACAGGTTGGGCATTGAGGTTAGCAGTGTGGACAGGTTAGCAGTGTGGACAGATTTGGCATTAAGGTTAGCAGTGTGGACAGGTTAGGCATTAAGGTTAGCAGTGTGGACAGATTAGGCATTAAGGTTAGCAGTGTGGACAGGTTGGCAGTGTGGACAGGTTGGGCATTAAGGTTAGCAGTGTGGACAGGTTAGCAGTGTGGACAGGTTAGCAGTGTGGACAGGTTGGGCATTAAGGTTAGCAGTGTGGACAGGTTAGGCATTAAGGTTAGCAGTGTGGACAGGTTCGGCATTAAGGTTAGCCGTGTGGACAGGTTAGCAGTGTGGACAGGTTGGGCATTAAGGTTAGCAGTGTGGACAGATTGGGCATTAAGGTTAGCAAAGTGGACAGGTTAGCAGTGTGGACAGGTAAGCAGTGTGGACAGGTTGGGCATTAAGGTTAGCAGTGTGGACAGGTTGGCAGTGTGGACAGGTTAGCAGTGTGGACAGGTTGAGCATTAAGGTTAGCAGTGTGGACAGGGTTAGCAGTGTGGACAGGTTAGCAGTTTGGACAGGTTGGGCATTAAGGTTAGCAGTGTGGACAGGTTGGGCATTAAGGTTAGCAATGTGGACAGGTTAGCAGTGTGGACAGGTTAGCAGTGTTGGACAGGTTAGTAATGTGGACAGGTTAGCAGTGTGGGCAGGTTGGGCATTAAGGTTAGCAGTGTGGACAGGTTGGGCATTACGGTTAGCAGTGTGGACAGGTTAGCAGTGTGGACAGGTTAGCAGTGTGGACAGGTTGGGCATTAAGGTTAGCAGTGTGGACAGGTTGGGCATTGAGGTTAGCAGTGTGGACAGCTTAGCAGTGTGGACAGGTTGGGCATTGAGGTTAGCAGTGTGGACAGGTTAACAGTGTGGACAGGTTGGGCATTAAGGTTAGCAGTGTGGACAGGTTAGGCATTAAGGTTAGCAGTGTGGACAGGTTGGGCATTACGGTTAGCAGTGTGGACAGGTTAGCAGTGTGGACAGGTTAGCAGTGTGGACAGGTTGGGCATTAAGGTTAGCAGTGTGGACAGGTTGGGCATTGAGGTTAGCAGTGTGGACAGCTTAGCAGTGTGGACAGGTTGGGCATTGAGGTTAGCAGTGTGGACAGCTTAGCAGTGTGGACAGGTTGGGCATTGAGGTTAGCAGTGTGGACAGGTTGACAGTGTGGACAGGTTGGGCATTAAGGTTAGCAGTGTGGACAGGTTAGGCATTAAGGTTAGCAGTAAGGACAGTTTAGGCATTAATTTTAGCCGTGTGGACAGGTTAGCAGTGTGGACAGATTGGGCATTAAGGTTAGCCGTGTGGACAGGTTAGCAGTGTGGAAAGATTGGGCATTAAGGTTAGCAGTGTGGACAGGTTAGGCATTAAGGTTAGCAGTGTGGACAGATTACAGTGTGGACAGATTGGGCATTAAGGTTAGCAGTATGGACAGGTTAGCAATGTGGACAGGTTGGGCATTAAGGTTAGCAGTGTGGACAGGAAAGCAGTGTGGACAGGTTAGCAGTGTGGACAGGTTAGCAGTGTGGACAGGTTGGGCATTAAGGTTATCAGTGTGGACAGGTTAGCAGTGTGGACAGGTTGGGCATTAAGGTTAGCAGTGTGGACAGGTTAGCAGTGTGGACAGGTTAACAGTGTGGACAGATTGGGCATTAAGGTTAGCAGTGTGGACAGGTTGGGCATTAAGGTTAGCCGTGTGGACAGATTGGGCATTAAGGTTAGCAGTGTGGACAGGTTAGCAGTGTGGACAGGTTAGCAGTGTGGACAGGTTAGCAGTGTGGACAGGTTGGGCATTAAGGTTAGCAGTGTGGACAGGTTAGCAGTGTGGACAGGTTGGGCATTAAGGTTAGCAATGTGGACAGGTTAGCAGTGTGGACAGGTTAGCAGTGTGGACAGGTTAGCAGTGTGGACAGGTTGGGCATTAAGGTTAGCAGTGTGGACAGGTTGGCAGTGTGGACAGGTTAGCAGTGTGGACAGGTTGGGCATTAAGGTTAGCAGTGTGGACAGGGTTAGCAGTGTGGACAGGTTAGCAGTGTGGACAGGTTGGGCATTAAGGTTAGCAGTGTGGACAGGTTGGGCATTAAGGTTAGCAATGTGGACAGGTTAGCAGTGTGGACAGGTTAGCAGTGTTGGCAGGTTAGTAATGTGGACAGGTTAGCAGTGTGGGCAGGTTGGGCATTAAGGTTAGCAGTGTGGACAGGTTGGGCATTACTGTTAGCAGTGTGGACAGGTTAGCAGTGTGGACAGGTTAGCAGTGTGGACAGGTTGGGCATTAAGGTTAGCAGTGTGGACAGGTTGGGCATTGAGGTTAGCAGTGTGGACAGCTTAGCAGTGTGGACATGTTGGGCATTGAGGTTAGCAGTGTGGACAGCTTAGCAGTGTGGACAGGTTGGGCATTGAGGTTAGCAGTGTGGACAGGTTAGGCATTAAGGTTAGCAGTGTGGACAGGTTAGGCATTAAGGTTAGCAGTGTGGACAGGTTAGCAGTGTGGACAGATTGGGCATTAAGGTTAGCAGTGTGGACAGGTTAGCAGTGTGGACAGGTTAGCAGTGTGGACAGGTTGGCATTAAGGTTAGCAGTGTGGACAGGTTAGGCATTAAGGTTAGCAGTGTGGACAGTTTAGGCATTAAGGTTAGCCGTGTGGACAGGTTAGCAGTGTGGACAGATTGGGCATTAAGGTTAGCAGTGTGGACAGGTTAGCAGTGTGGACAGGTTGGGCATTAAGGTTAGCAGTGTGGACAGGTTAGGCATTAAGGTTAGCAGTGTGGACAGATTCGGCATTAAGGTTAGCAGTATGGACAGGTTAGCAGTGTGGACAGGTTGGCAGTGTGGACAGGTTGGGCATTAAGGTTAGCAGTGTGGACAGATTCGGCATTAAGGTTAGCAGTGTGGACAGGTTAGCAGTGTGGACAGGTTGGGCATTAAGGTTAGCAGTGTGGACAGGTTGGGCATTGAGGTTAGCAGTGTGGACAGCTTAGCAGTGTGGACAGGTTGGGCATTGAGGTTAGCAGTGTGGACAGGTTAACAGTGTGGACAGGTTGGGCATTAAGGTTAGCAGTGTGGACAGGTTAGGCATTAAGGTTAGCAGTGTGGACAGGTTGGGCATTACGGTTAGCAGTGTGGACAGGTTAGCAGTGTGGACAGGTTAGCAGTGTGGACAGGTTGGGCATTAAGGTTAGCAGTGTGGACAGGTTGGGCATTGAGGTTAGCAGTGTGGACAGCTTAGCAGTGTGGACAGGTTGGGCATTGAGGTTAGCAGTGTGGACAGCTTAGCAGTGTGGACAGGTTGGGCATTGAGGTTAGCAGTGTGGACAGGTTAACAGTGTGGACAGGTTGGGCATTAAGGTTAGCAGTGTGGACAGGTTAGGCATTAAGGTTAGCAGTAAGGACAGTTTAGGCATTAAGGTTAGCCGTGTGGACAGGTTAGCAGTGTGGACAGATTGGGCATTAAGGTTAGCCGTGTGGACAGGTTAGCAGTGTGGAAAGATTGGGCATTAAGGTTAGCAGTGTGGACAGGTTAGGCATTAAGTTTAGCAGTGTGGACAGATTACAGTGTGGACAGATTGGGCATTAAGGTTAGCAGTATGGACAGGTTAGCAGTGTGGACAGGTTGGGCATTAAGGTTAGCAGTGTGGACAGGTTAGCAGTGTGGACAGGTTAGCAGTGTGGACAGGTTAGCAGTGTGGACAGGTTGGGCATTAAGGTTATCAGTGTGGACAGGTTAGCAGTGTGGACAGGTAGGGCATTAAGGTTAGCAGTGTGGACAGGTTAGCAGTGTGGACAGGTTAACAGTGTGGACAGATTGGGCATTAAGGTTAGCAGTGTGGACAGGTTGGGCATTAAGGTTAGCCGTGTGGACAGATTGGGCATTAAGGTTAGCAGTGTGGACAGGTTAGCAGTGTGGACAGGTTAGCAGTGTGGACAGGTTAGCAGTGTGGACAGGTTGGGCATTAAGGTTAGCAGTGTGGACAGGTTAGCAGTGTGGACAGGTTGGGCATTAAGGTTAGCAATGTGGACAGGTTAGCAGTGTGGACAGGTTAGCAGTGTGGACAGGTTAGCAGTGTGGACAGGTTGGGCATTAAGGTTAGCAGTGTGGACAGGTTGGCAGTGTGGACAGGTTAGCAGTGTGGACAGGTTGGGCATTAAGGTTAGCAGTGTGGACAGGGTTAGCAGTGTGGACAGGTTAGCAGTGTGGACAGGTTGGGCATTAAGGTTAGCAGTGTGGACAGGTTGGGCATTAAGGTTAGCAATGTGGACAGGTTAGCAGTGTGGACAGGTTAGCAGTGTTGGCAGGTTAGTAATGTGGACAGGTTAGCAGTGTGGGCAGGTTGGGCATTAAGGTTAGCAGTGTGGACAGGTTGGGCATTACGGTTAGCAGTGTGGACAGGTTAGCAGTGTGGACAGGTTAGCAGTGTGGACAGGTTGGGCATTAAGGTTAGCAGTGTGGACAGGTTGGGCATTGAGGTTAGCAGTGTGGACAGCTTAGCAGTGTGGACATGTTGGGCATTGAGGTTAGCAGTGTGGACAGCTTAGCAGTGTGGACAGGTTGGGCATTGAGGTTAGCAGTGTGGACAGGTTAGGCATTAAGGTTAGCAGTGTGGACAGGTTAGGCATTAAGGTTAGCAGTGTGGACAGGTTAGCAGTGTGGACAGATTGGGCATTAAGGTTAGCAGTGTGGACAGGTTAGCAGTGTGGACAGGTTAGCAGTGTGGACAGGTTGGCATTAAGGTTAGCAGTGTGGACAGGTTAGGCATTAAGGTTAGCAGTGTGGACAGTTTAGGCATTAAGGTTAGCCATGTGGACAGGTTAGCAGTGTGGACAGATTGGGCATTAAGGTTAGCAGTGTGGACAGGTTAGCAGTGTGGACAGGTTGGGCATTAAGGTTAGCAGTGTGGACAGGTTAGGCATTAAGGTTAGCAGTGTGGACAGATTCGGCATTAAGGTTAGCAGTATGGACAGGTTAGCAGTGTGGACAGGTTGGCAGTGTGGACAGGTTGGGCATTAAGGTTAGCAGTGTGGACAGGTTAGCAGTGTGGACAGGTTAGGCATTAAGGTTAGCATTGTGGACAGGTTAGGCATTAAGGTTAGCCGTGTGGACAGGTTAGCAGTGTGGACAGATTGGGCATTAAGGTTAGCAGTGTGGACAGGTTAGCAGTGTGGACAGGTTAGCAGTGTGGACAGGTTGGGCATTAAGGTTAGCAGTGTGGACAGGTTAGGCATTAAGGTTAGCAGTGTGGACAGATTGGGCATTAAGGTTAGCAGTATGGACAGGTTAGCAGTGTGGACAGGTTAGGCATTAAGGTTAGCCGTGTGGACAGGTTAGCAGTGTGGACAGGTTAGCAGTGTGGACAGGTTAGCAGTGTGGACAGGTTGGGCATTAAGGTTAGCAGTGTGGCAGTTTAGGCATTAAGGTTAGCCGTGTGGACAGGTTAGCAGTGTGGAAAGATTGGGCATTAAGGTTAGCAGTGTGGACAGGTTAGGCATTAAGGTTAGCAGTGTGGACAGATTACAGTGTGGACAGATTGGGCATTAAGGTTAGCAGTATGGACAGGTTAGCAGTGTGGACAGGTTGGGCATTAAGGTTAGCAGTGTGGACAGGTTAGCAGTGTGGACAGGTTAGCAGTGTGGACAGGTTAGCAGTGTGGACAGGTTGGGCATTAAGGTTATCAGTGTGGACAGGTTAGCAGTGTGGACAGGTTGGGCAATGAGGTTAGCAGTGTGGACAGGTTAGCAGTGTGGACAGATTTGGCATTAAGGTTAGCAGTGTGGACAGGTTAGGCATTAAGGTTAGCAGTGTGGACAGATTAGGCATTAAGGTTAGCAGTGTGGACAGGTTGGCAGTGTGGACAGGTTGGGCATTAAGGTTAGCAGTGTGGACAGGTTAGGCATTAAGGTTAGCAGTGTGGACAGGTTCGGCATTAAGGTTAGCCGTGTGGACAGGTTAGCAGTGTGGACAGGTTGGGCATTAAGGTTAGCAGTGTGGACAGATTGGGCATTAAGGTTAGCAAAGTGGACAGGTTAGCAGTGTGGACAGGTTAGCAGTGTGGACAGGTAAGCAGTGTGGACAGGTTGGGCATTAAGGTTAGCAGTGTGGAAAGGTTGGCAGTGTGGACAGGTTAGCAGTGTGGACAGGTTGAGCATTAAGGTTAGCAGTGTGGACAGGGTTAGCAGTGTGGACAGGTTAGCAGTTTGGACAGGTTGGGCATTAAGGTTAGCAGTGTGGACAGGTTGGGCATTAAGGTTAGCAGTGTTGGCAGGTTAGTAATGTGGACAGGTTAGCAGTGTGGGCAGGTTGGGCATTAAGGTTAGCAGTGTGGACAGGTTGGGCATTACGGTTAGCAGTGTGGACAGGTTAGCAGTGTGGACAGGTTAGCAGTGTGGACAGGTTGGGCATTAAGGTTAGCAGTGTGGACAGGTTGGGCATTGAGGTTAGCAGTGTGGACAGCTTAGCAGTGTGGACAGGTTGGGCATTGAGGTTAGCAGTGTGGACAGGTTAACAGTGTGGACAGGTTGGGCATTAAGGTTAGCAGTGTGGACAGGTTAGGCATTAAGGTTAGCAGTGTGGACAGGTTGGGCATTACGGTTAGCAGTGTGGACAGGTTAGCAGTGTGGACAGGTTAGCAGTGTGGACAGGTTGGGCATTAAGGTTAGCAGTGTGGACAGGTTGGGCATTGAGGTTAGCAGTGTGGACAGCTTAGCAGTGTGGACAGGTTGGGCATTGAGGTTAGCAGTGTGGACAGGTTAGGCATTAAGGTTAGCAGTGTGGACAGGTTAGGCATTAAGGTTAGCAGTGTGGACAGGTTAGCAGTGTGGACAGATTGGGCATTAAGGTTAGCAGTGTGGACAGGTTAGCAGTGTGGACAGGTTAGCAGTGTGGACAGGTTGGCATTAAGGTTAGCAGTGTGGACAGGTTAGGCATTAAGGTTAGCAGTGTGGACAGTTTAGGCATTAAGGTTAGCCGTGTGGACAGGTTAGCAGTGTGGACAGATTGGGCATTAAGGTTAGCAGTGTGGACAGGTTAGCAGTGTGGACAGGTTGGGCATTAAGGTTAGCAGTGTGGACAGGTTAGGCATTAAGGTTAGCAGTGTGGACAGATTCGGCATTAAGGTTAGCAGTATGGACAGGTTAGCAGTGTGGACAGGTTGGGCAGTGTGGACAGGTTGGGCATTAAGGTTAGCAGTGTGGACAGGTTAGCAGTGTGGACAGGTTAGGCATTAAGGTTAGCATTGTGGACAGGTTAGGCATTAAGGTTAGCCGTGTGGACAGGTTAGCAGTGTGGACAGATTGGGCATTAAGGTTAGCAGTGTGGACAGGTTAGCAGTGTGGACAGGTTAGCAGTGTGGACAGGTTGGGCATTAAGGTTAGCAGTGTGGACAGGTTAGGCATTAAGTTTAGCAGTGTGGACAGATTGGGCATTAAGGTTAGCAGTATGGACAGGTTAGCAGTGTGGACAGGTTAGGCATTAAGGTTAGCCGTGTGGACAGGTTAGCAGTGTGGACAGGTTAGCAGTGTGGACAGGTTATCAGTGTGGACAGGTTGGGCATTAAGGTTAGCAGTGTGGCAGTTTAGGCATTAAGGTTAGCCGTGTGGACAGGTTAGCAGTGTGGAAAGATTGGGCATTAAGGTTAGCAGTGTGGACAGGTTAGGCATTAAGGTTAGCAGTGTGGACAGATTACAGTGTGGACAGATTGGGCATTAAGGTTAGCAGTATGGACAGGTTAGCAGTGTGGACAGGTTGGGCATTAAGGTTATCAGTGTGGACAGGTTAGCAGTGTGGACAGGTTGGGCAATGAGGTTAGCAGTGTGGACAGGTTAGCAGTGTGGACAGATTTGGCATTAAGGTTAGCAGTGTGGACAGGTTAGGCATTAAGGTTAGCAGTGTGGACAGATTAGGCATTAAGGTTAGCAGTGTGGACAGGTTGGCAGTGTGGACAGGTTGGGCATTAAGGTTAGCAGTGTGGACAGGTTCGGCATTAAGGTTAGCCGTGTGGACAGGTTAGCAGTGTGGACTGGTTGGGCATTAAGGTTAGCAGTGTGGACAGATTGGGCATTAAGGTTAGCAAAGTGGACAGGTTAGCAGTGTGGACAGGTTAGCAGTGTCGACAGGTAAGCAGTGTGGACAGGTTGGGCATTAAGGTTAGCAGTGTGGACAGGTTGGCAGTGTGGACAGGTTAGCAGTGTGGACAGGTTGAGCATTAAGGTTAGCAGTGTGGACAGGGTTAGCAGTGTGGACAGGTTAGCAGTTTGGACAGGTTGGGCATTAAGGTTAGCAGTGTGGACAGGTTGGGCATTAAGGTTAGCAGTGTTGGCAGGTTAGTAATGTGGACAGGTTAGCAGTGTGGGCAGGTTGGGAATTAAGGTTAGCAGTGTGGACAGGTTGGGCATTACGGTTAGCAGTGTGGACAGGTTAGCAGTGTGGACAGGTTAGCAGTGTGGACAGGTTGGGCATTAAGGTTAGCAGTGTGGACAGGTTGGGCATTGAGGTTAGCAGTGTGGACAGCTTAGCAGTGTGGACAGGTTGGGCATTGAGGTTAGCAGTGTGGACAGGTTAACAGTGTGGACAGGTTGGGCATTAAGGTTAGCAGTGTGGACAGGTTAGGCATTAAGGTTAGCAGTGTGGACAGGTTGGGCATTACGGTTAGCAGTGTGGACAGGTTAGCAGTGTGGACAGGTTAGCAGTGTGGACAGGTTGGGCATTAAGGTTAGCAGTGTGGACAGGTTGGGCATTGAGGTTAGCAGTGTGGACAGCTTAGCAGTGTGGACAGGTTGGGCATTGAGGTTAGCAGTGTGGACAGCTTAGCAGTGTGTACAGGTTGGGCAATGAGGTTAGCACTGTGGACAGGTTAACAGTGTGGACAGGTTGGGCATTAAGGTTAGCAGTGTGGACAGGTTAGGCATTAAGGTTAGCAGTAAGGACAGTTTAGGCATTAAGGTTAGCCGTGTGGACAGGTTAGCAGTGTGGACAGATTGGGCATTAAGGTTAGCCGTGTGGACAGGTTAGCAGTGTGGAAAGATTGTTCATTAAGGTTAGCAGTGTGGACAGGTTGGGCATTACGGTTAGCAGTGTGGACAGGTTAGCAGTGTGGACAGGTTAGCAGTGTGGACAGGTTGGGCATTAAGGTTAGCAGTGTGGACAGGTTGGGCATTGAGGTTAGCAGTGTGGACAGCTTAGCAGTGTGGACATGTTGGGCATTGAGGTTAGCAGTGTGGACAGCTTAGCAGTGTGGACAGGTTGGGCATTGAGGTTAGCAGTGTGGACAGGTTAGGCATTAAGGTTAGCAGTGTGGACAGGTTAGGCATTAAGGTTAGCAGTGTGGACAGGTTAGCAGTGTGGACAGATTGGGCATTAAGGTTAGCAGTGTGGACAGGTTAGCAGTGTGGACAGGTTAGCAGTGTGGACAGGTTGGCATTAAGGTTAGCAGTGTGGACAGGTTAGGCATTAAGGTTAGCAGTGTGGACAGTTTAGGCATTAAGGTTAGCCGTGTGGACAGGTTAGCAGTGTGGACAGATTGGGCATTAAGGTTAGCAGTGTGGACAGGTTAGCAGTGTGGACAGGTTGGGCATTAAGGTTAGCAGTGTGGACAGGTTAGGCATTAAGGTTAGCAGTGTGGACAGATTCGGCATTAAGGTTAGCAGTATGGACAGGTTAGCAGTGTGGACAGGTTGGCAGTGTGGACAGGTTGGGCATTAAGGTTAGCAGTGTGGACAGGTTAGCAGTGTGGACAGGTTAGGCATTAAGGTTAGCATTGTGGACAGGTTAGGCATTAAGGTTAGCCGTGTGGACAGGTTAGCAGTGTGGACAGATTGGGCATTAAGGTTAGCAGTGTGGACAGGTTAGCAGTGTGGACAGGTTAGCAGTGTGGACAGGTTGGGCATTAAGGTTAGCAGTGTGGACAGGTTAGGCATTAAGGTTAGCAGTGTGGACAGATTGGGCATTAAGGTTAGCAGTATGGACAGGTTAGCAGTGTGGACAGGTTAGGCATTAAGGTTAGCCGTGTGGACAGGTTAGCAGTGTGGACAGGTTAGCAGTGTGGACAGGTTAGCAGTGTGGACAGGTTGGGCATTAAGGTTAGCAGTGTGGCAGTTTAGGCATTAAGGTTAGCCGTGTGGACAGGTTAGCAGTGTGGAAAGATTGGGCATTAAGGTTAGCAGTGTGGACAGGTTAGGCATTAAGGTTAGCAGTGTGGACAGATTACAGTGTGGACAGATTGGGCATTAAGGTTAGCAGTATGGACAGGTTAGCAGTGTGGACAGGTTGGGCATTAAGGTTAGCAGTGTGGACAGGTTAGCAGTGTGGACAGGTTAGCAGTGTGGACAGGTTAGCAGTGTGGACAGGTTGGGCATTAAGGTTATCAGTGTGGACAGGTTAGCAGTGTGGACAGGTTGGGCAATGAGGTTAGCAGTGTGGACAGGTTAGCAGTGTGGACAGATTTGGCATTAAGGTTAGCAGTGTGGACAGGTTAGGCATTAAGGTTAGCAGTGTGGACAGATTAGGCATTAAGGTTAGCAGTGTGGACAGGTTGGCAGTGTGGACAGGTTGGGCATTAAGGTTAGCAGTGTGGACAGGTTAGGCATTAAGGTTAGCAGTGTGGACAGGTTCGGCATTAAGGTTAGCCGTGTGGCCAGGTTAGCAGTGTGGACAGGTTGGGCATTAAGGTTAGCAGTGTGGACAGATTGGGCATTAAGGTTAGCAAAGTGGACAGGTTAGCAGTGTGGACAGGTTAGCAGTGTGGACAGGTAAGCAGTGTGGACAGGTTGGGCATTAAGGTTAGCAGTGTGGACAGGTTGGCAGTGTGGACAGGTTAGCAGTGTGGACAGGTTGAGCATTAAGGTTAGCAGTGTGGACAGGGTTAGCAGTGTGGACAGGTTAGCAGTTTGGACAGGTTGGGCATTAAGGTTAGCAGTGTGGACAGGTTGGGCATTAAGGTTAGCAATGTGGACAGGTTAGCAGTGTGGACAGGTTAGCAGTGTTGGCAGGTTAGTAATGTGGACAGGTTAGCAGTGTGGGCAGGTTGGGCATTGAGGTTAGCAGTGTGGACAGCTTAGCAGTGTGGACAGGTTGGGCATTGAGGTTAGCAGTGTGGACAGCTTAGCAGTGTGGACAGGTTGGGCATTGAGGTTAGCAGTGTGGACAGGTTAACAGTGTGGACAGGTTGGGCATTAAGGTTAGCAGTGTGGACAGGTTAGGCATTAAGGTTAGCAGTAAGGACAGTTTAGGCATTAAGGTTAGCCGTGTGGACAGGTTAGCAGTGTGGACAGATTGGGCATTAAGGTTAGCCGTGTGGACAGGTTAGCAGTGTGGAAAGATTGGGCATTAAGGTTAGCAGTGTGGACAGGTTAGGCATTAAGGTTAGCAGTGTGGACAGATTACAGTGTGGACAGATTGGGCATTAAGGTTAGCAGTATGGACAGGTTAGCAGTGTGGACAGGTTGGGCATTAAGGTTAGCAGTGTGGACAGGTTAGCAGTGTGGACAGGTTAGCAGTGTGGACAGGTTAGCAGTGTGGACAGGTTGGGCATTAAGGTTATCAGTGTGGACAGGTTAGCAGTGTGGACAGGTTGGGCATTAAGGTTAGCAGTGTGGACAGGTTAGAAGTGTGGACAGGTTAGCAGTGTGGACAGATTGGGCATTAAGGTTAGCAGTGTGGACAGGTTGGGCATTAAGGTTAGCCGTGTGGACAGATTGGGCATTAAGGTTAGCAGTGTGGACAGGTTAGCAGTGTGGACAGGTTGGGCATTAAGGTTAGCAGTGTGGACAGGTTAGCAGTGTGGACAGGTTGGGCATTAAGGTTAGCAATGTGGACAGGTTAGCAGTGTGGACAGGTTAGCAGTGTGGACAGGTTAGCAGTGTGGACAGGTTGGGCATTAAGGTTAGCAGTGTGGACAGGTTGGCAGTGTGGACAGGTTAGCAGTGTGGACAGGTTGGGCATTAAGGTTAGCAGTGTGGACAGGGTTAGCAGTGTGGACAGGTTAGCAGTGTGGACAGGTTGGGCATTAAGGTTAGCAGTGTGGACAGGTTGGGCATTAAGGTTAGCAATGTGGACAGGTTAGCAGTGTGGACAGGTTAGCAGTGTTGGCAGGTTAGTAATGTGGACAGGTTAGCAGTGTGGGCAGGTTGGGCATTAAGGTTAGCAGTGTGGACAGGTTGGGCATTACGGTTAGCAGTGTGGACAGGTTAGCAGTGTGGACAGGTTAGCAGTGTGGACAGGTTGGGCATTAAGGTTAGCAGTGTGGACAGGTTGGGCATTGAGGTTAGCAGTGTGGACAGCTTAGCAGTGTGGACATGTTGGGCATTGAGGTTAGCAGTGTGGACAGCTTAGCAGTGTGGACAGGTTGGGCATTGAGGTTAGCAGTGTGGACAGGTTAGGCATTAAGGTTAGCAGTGTGGACAGGTTAGGCATTAAGGTTAGCAGTGTGGACAGGTTAGCAGTGTGGACAGATTGGGCATTAAGGTTAGCAGTGTGGACAGGTTAGCAGTGTGGACAGGTTAGCAGTGTGGACAGGTTGGGCATTAAGGTTAGCAGTGTGGACAGGTTAGGCATTAAGGTTAGCAGTGTGGACAGTTTAGGCATTAAGGTTAGCCGTGTGGACAGGTTAGCAGTGTGGACAGATTGGGCATTAAGATTAGCAGTGTGGACAGGTTAGCAGTGTGGACAGGTTGGGCATTAAGGTTAGCAGTGTGGACAGGTTAGGCATTAAGGTTAGCAGTGTGGACAGATTCGGCATTAAGGTTAGCAGTATGGACAGGTTAGCAGTGTGGACAGGTTGGCAGTGTGGAAAGGTTGGGCATTAAGGTTAGCAGTGTGGACAGGTTAGCAGTGTGGACAGGTTAGGCATTAAGGTTAGCATTGTGGACAGGTTAGGCATTAAGGTTAGCCGTGTGGACAGGTTAGCAGTGTGGACAGATTGGGCATTAAGGTTAGCAGTGTGGACAGGTTAGCAGTGTGGACAGGTTAGCAGTGTGGACAGGTTGGGCATTAAGGTTAGCAGTGTGGACAGGTTAGGCATTAAGGTTAGCAGTGTGGACAGATTGGGCATTAAGGTTAGCAGTATGGACAGGTTAGCAGTGTGGACAGGTTAGGCATTAAGGTTAGCAGTGTGGACAGATTGGGCATTAAGGTTAGCAGTGTGGACAGGTTAGCAGTGTGGACAGGTTAGCAGTGTGGACAGGTAAGCAGTGTGGACAGGTTGGGCATTAAGGTTAGCAGTGTGGACAGGTTGGCAGTGTGGACAGGTTAGCAGTGTGGACAGGTTGAGCATTAAGGTTAGCAGTGTGGACAGGGTTAGCAGTGTGGACAGGTTAGCAGTGTGGACAGGTTGGGCATTAAGGTTAGCAGTGTGGACAGGTTGGGCATTAAGGTTAGCAATGTGGACAGGTCAGCAGTGTGGACAGGTTAGCAGTGTTGGCAGGTTAGTAATGTGGACAGGTTAGCAGTGTGGGCAGGTTGGGCATTAAGGTTAGCAGTGTGGACAGGTTGGGCATTACGGTTAGCAGTGTGGACAGGTTAGCAGTGTGGACAGGTTAGCAGTGTGGACAGGTTGGGCATTAAGGTTAGCAGTGTGGACAGGTTGGGCATTGAGGTTAGCAGTGTGGACAGCTTAGCAGTGTGGACAGGTTGGGCATTGAGGTTAGCAGTGTGGACAGGTTAACAGTGTGGACAGGTTGGGCATTAAGGTTAGCAGTGTGGACAGGTTAGGCATTAAGGTTAGCAGTGTGGACAGGTTGGGCATTACGGTTAGCAGTGTGGACAGGTTAGCAGTGTGGACAGGTTAGCAGTGTGGACAGGTTGGGCATTAAGGTTAGCAGTGTGGACAGGTTGGGCATTGAGGTTAGCAGTGTGGACAGCTTAGCAGTGTGGACAGGTTGGGCATTGAGGTTAGCAGTGTGGACAGCTTAGCAGTGTGGACAGGTTGGGCATTGAGGTTAGCAGTGTGGACAGGTTAACAGTGTGGACAGGTTGGGCATTAAGGTTAGCAGTGTGGACAGGTTAGGCATTAAGGTTAGCAGTAAGGACAGCTTAGCAGTGTGGACAGGTTGGGCATTGAGGTTAGCAGTGTGGACAGGTTAACAGTGTGGACAGGTTGGGCATTAAGGTTAGCAGTGTGGACAGGTTAGGCATTAAGGTTAGCAGTGTGGACAGGTTGGGCATTACGGTTAGCAGTGTGGACAGGTTAGCAGTGTGGACAGGTTAGCAGTGTGGACAGGTTGGCATTAAGGTTAGCAGTGTGGACAGGTTGGGCATTGAGGTTAGCAGTGTGGACAGCTTAGCAGTGTGGACAGGTTGGGCATTGAGGTTAGCAGTGTGGACAGCTTAGCAGTGTGTACAGGTTGGGCAATGAGGTTAGCACTGTGGACAGGTTAACAGTGTGGACAGGTTGGGCATTAAGGTTAGCAGTGTGGACAGGTTAGGCATTAAGGTTAGCAGTAAGGACAGTTTAGGCATTAAGGTTAGCCGTGTGGACAGGTTAGCAGTGTGGACAGATTGGGCATTAAGGTTAGCCGTGTGGACAGGTTAGCAGTGTGGAAAGATTGTTCATTAAGGTTAGCAGTGTGGACAGGTTGGGCATTACGGTTAGCAGTGTGGACAGGTTAGCAGTGTGGACAGGTTAGCAGTGTGGACAGGTTGGGCATTAAGGTTAGCAGTGTGGACAGGTTGGGCATTGAGGTTAGCAGTGTGGACAGCTTAGCAGTGTGGACATGTTGGGCATTGAGGTTAGCAGTGTGGACAGCTTAGCAGTGTGGACAGGTTGGGCATTGAGGTTAGCAGTGTGGACAGGTTAGGCATTAAGGTTAGCAGTGTGGACAGGTTAGGCATTAAGGTTAGCAGTGTGGACAGGTTAGCAGTGTGGACAGATTGGGCATTAAGGTTAGCAGTGTGGACAGGTTAGCAGTGTGGACAGGTTAGCAGTGTGGACAGGTTGGCATTAAGGTTAGCAGTGTGGACAGGTTAGGCATTAAGGTTAGCAGTGTGGACAGTTTAGGCATTAAGGTTAGCCGTGTGGACAGGTTAGCAGTGTGGACAGATTGGGCATTAAGGTTAGCAGTGTGGACAGGTTAGCAGTGTGGACAGGTTGGGCATTAAGGTTAGCAGTGTGGACAGGTTAGGCATTAAGGTTAGCAGTGTGGACAGATTCGGCATTAAGGTTAGCAGTATGGACAGGTTAGCAGTGTGGACAGGTTGGCAGTGTGGACAGGTTGGGCATTAAGGTTAGCAGTGTGGACAGGTTAGCAGTGTGGACAGGTTAGGCATTAAGGTTAGCATTGTGGACAGGTTAGGCATTAAGGTTAGCCGTGTGGACAGGTTAGCAGTGTGGACAGATTGGGCATTAAGGTTAGCAGTGTGGACAGGTTAGCAGTGTGGACAGGTTAGCAGTGTGGACAGGTTGGGCATTAAGGTTAGCAGTGTGGACAGGTTAGGCATTAAGGTTAGCAGTGTGGACAGATTGGGCATTAAGGTTAGCAGTATGGACAGGTTAGCAGTGTGGACAGGTTAGGCATTAAGGTTAGCCGTGTGGACAGGTTAGCAGTGTGGACAGGTTAGCAGTGTGGACAGGTTAGCAGTGTGGACAGGTTGGGCATTAAGGTTAGCAGTGTGGCAGTTTAGGCATTAAGGTTAGCCGTGTGGACAGGTTAGCAGTGTGGAAAGATTGGGCATTAAGGTTAGCAGTGTGGACAGGTTAGGCATTAAGGTTAGCAGTGTGGACAGATTACAGTGTGGACAGATTGGGCATTAAGGTTAGCAGTATGGACAGGTTAGCAGTGTGGACAGGTTGGGCATTAAGGTTAGCAGTGTGGACAGGTTAGCAGTGTGGACAGGTTAGCAGTGTGGACAGGTTAGCAGTGTGGACAGGTTGGGCATTAAGGTTATCAGTGTGGACAGGTTAGCAGTGTGGACAGGTTGGGCAATGAGGTTAGCAGTGTGGACAGGTTAGCAGTGTGGACAGATTTGGCATTAAGGTTAGCAGTGTGGACAGGTTAGGCATTAAGGTTAGCAGTGTGGACAGATTAGGCATTAAGGTTAGCAGTGTGGACAGGTTAGGCATTAAGGTTAGCAGTGTGGACAGGTTCGGCATTAAGGTTAGCCGTGTGGCCAGGTTAGCAGTGTGGACAGGTTGGGCATTAAGGTTAGCAGTGTGGACAGATTGGGCATTAAGGTTAGCAAAGTGGACAGGTTAGCAGTGTGGACAGGTTAGCAGTGTGGACAGGTAAGCAGTGTGGACAGGTTGGGCATTAAGGTTAGCAGTGTGGACAGGTTGGCAGTGTGGACAGGTTAGCAGTGTGGACAGGTTGAGCATTAAGGTTAGCAGTGTGGACAGGGTTAGCAGTGTGGACAGGTTAGCAGTTTGGACAGGTTGGGCATTAAGGTTAGCAGTGTGGACAGGTTGGGCATTAAGGTTAGCAATGTGGACAGGTTAGCAGTGTGGACAGGTTAGCAGTGTTGGCAGGTTAGTAATGTGGACAGGTTAGCAGTGTGGGCAGGTTGGGCATTGAGGTTAGCAGTGTGGACAGCTTAGCAGTGTGGACAGGTTGGGCATTGAGGTTAGCAGTGTGGACAGCTTAGCAGTGTGGACAGGTTGGGCATTGAGGTTAGCAGTGTGGACAGGTTAACAGTGTGGACAGGTTGGGCATTAAGGTTAGCAGTGTGGACAGGTTAGGCATTAAGGTTAGCAGTAAGGACAGTTTAGGCATTAAGGTTAGCCGTGTGGACAGGTTAGCAGTGTGGACAGATTGGGCATTAAGGTTAGCCGTGTGGACAGGTTAGCAGTGTGGAAAGATTGGGCATTAAGGTTAGCAGTGTGGACAGGTTAGGCATTAAGGTTAGCAGTGTGGACAGATTACAGTGTGGACAGATTGGGCATTAAGGTTAGCAGTATGGACAGGTTAGCAGTGTGGACAGGTTGGGCATTAAGGTTAGCAGTGTGGACAGGTTAGCAGTGTGGACAGGTTAGCAGTGTGGACAGGTTAGCAGTGTGGACAGGTTGGGCATTAAGGTTATCAGTGTGGACAGGTTAGCAGTGTGGACAGGTTGGGCATTAAGGTTAGCAGTGTGGACAGGTTAGAAGTGTGGACAGGTTAGCAGTGTGGACAGATTGGGCATTAAGGTTAGCAGTGTGGACAGGTTGGGCATTAAGGTTAGCCGTGTGGACAGATTGGGCATTAAGGTTAGCAGTGTGGACAGGTTAGCAGTGTGGACAGGTTGGGCATTAAGGTTAGCAGTGTGGACAGGTTAGCAGTGTGGACAGGTTGGGCATTAAGGTTAGCAATGTGGACAGGTTAGCAGTGTGGACAGGTTAGCAGTGTGGACAGGTTAGCAGTGTGGACAGGTTGGGCATTAAGGTTAGCAGTGTGGACAGGTTGGCAGTGTGGACAGGTTAGCAGTGTGGACAGGTTGGGCATTAAGGTTAGCAGTGTGGACAGGGTTAGCAGTGTGGACAGGTTAGCAGTGTGGACAGGTTGGGCATTAAGGTTAGCAGTGTGGACAGGTTGGGCATTAAGGTTAGCAATGTGGACAGGTTAGCAGTGTGGACAGGTTAGCAGTGTTGGCAGGTTAGTAATGTGGACAGGTTAGCAGTGTGGGCAGGTTGGGCATTAAGGTTAGCATTGTGGACAGGTTAGGCATTAAGGTTAGCCGTGTGGACAGGTTAGCAGTGTGGACAGATTGGGCATTAAGGTTAGCAGTGTGGACAGGTTAGCAGTGTGGACAGGTTAGCAGTGTGGACAGGTTGGGCATTAAGGTTAGCAGTGTGGACAGGTTAGGCATTAAGGTTAGCAGTGTGGACAGATTGGGCATTAAGGTTAGCAGTATGGACAGGTTAGCAGTGTGGACAGGTTAGGCATTAAGGTTAGCAGTGTGGACAGATTGGGCATTAAGGTTAGCAGTGTGGACAGGTTAGCAGTGTGGACAGGTTAGCAGTGTGGACAGGTAAGCAGTGTGGACAGGTTGGGCATTAAGGTTAGCAGTGTGGACAGGTTGGCAGTGTGGACAGGTTAGCAGTGTGGACAGGTTGAGCATTAAGGTTAGCAGTGTGGACAGGGTTAGCAGTGTGGACAGGTTAGCAGTGTGGACAGGTTGGGCATTAAGGTTAGCAGTGTGGACAGGTTGGGCATTAAGGTTAGCAATGTGGACAGGTCAGCAGTGTGGACAGGTTAGCAGTGTTGGCAGGTTAGTAATGTGGACAGGTTAGCAGTGTGGGCAGGTTGGGCATTAAGGTTAGCAGTGTGGACAGGTTGGGCATTACGGTTAGCAGTGTGGACAGGTTAGCAGTGTGGACAGGTTAGCAGTGTGGACAGGTTGGGCATTAAGGTTAGCAGTGTGGACAGGTTGGGCATTGAGGTTAGCAGTGTGGACAGCTTAGCAGTGTGGACAGGTTGGGCATTGAGGTTAGCAGTGTGGACAGGTTAACAGTGTGGACAGGTTGGGCATTAAGGTTAGCAGTGTGGACAGGTTAGGCATTAAGGTTAGCAGTGTGGACAGGTTGGGCATTACGGTTAGCAGTGTGGACAGGTTAGCAGTGTGGACAGGTTAGCAGTGTGGACAGGTTGGGCATTAAGGTTAGCAGTGTGGACAGGTTGGGCATTGAGGTTAGCAGTGTGGACAGCTTAGCAGTGTGGACAGGTTGGGCATTGAGGTTAGCAGTGTGGACAGCTTAGCAGTGTGGACAGGTTGGGCATTGAGGTTAGCAGTGTGGACAGGTTAACAGTGTGGACAGGTTGGGCATTAAGGTTAGCAGTGTGGACAGGTTAGGCATTAAGGTTAGCAGTAAGGACAGCTTAGCAGTGTGGACAGGTTGGGCATTGAGGTTAGCAGTGTGGACAGGTTAACAGTGTGGACAGGTTGGGCATTAAGGTTAGCAGTGTGGACAGGTTAGGCATTAAGGTTAGCAGTGTGGACAGGTTGGGCATTACGGTTAGCAGTGTGGACAGGTTAGCAGTGTGGACAGGTTAGCAGTGTGGACAGGTTGGGCATTAAGGTTAGCAGTGTGGACAGGTTGGGCATTGAGGTTAGCAGTGTGGACAGCTTAGCAGTGTGGACAGGTTGGGCATTGAGGTTAGCAGTGTGGACAGCTTAGCAGTGTGTACAGGTTGGGCAATGAGGTTAGCACTGTGGACAGGTTAACAGTGTGGACAGGTTGGGCATTAAGGTTAGCAGTGTGGACAGGTTAGGCATTAAGGTTAGCAGTAAGGACAGTTTAGGCATTAAGGTTAGCCGTGTGGACAGGTTAGCAGTGTGGACAGATTGGGCATTAAGGTTAGCCGTGTGGACAGGTTAGCAGTGTGGAAAGATTGTTCATTAAGGTTAGCAGTGTGGACAGGTTGGGCATTACGGTTAGCAGTGTGGACAGGTTAGCAGTGTGGACAGGTTAGCAGTGTGGACAGGTTGGGCATTAAGGTTAGCAGTGTGGACAGGTTGGGCATTGAGGTTAGCAGTGTGGACAGCTTAGCAGTGTGGACATGTTGGGCATTGAGGTTAGCAGTGTGGACAGCTTAGCAGTGTGGACAGGTTGGGCATTGAGGTTAGCAGTGTGGACAGGTTAGGCATTAAGGTTAGCAGTGTGGACAGGTTAGGCATTAAGGTTAGCAGTGTGGACAGGTTAGCAGTGTGGACAGATTGGGCATTAAGGTTAGCAGTGTGGACAGGTTAGCAGTGTGGACAGGTTAGCAGTGTGGACAGGTTGGCATTAAGGTTAGCAGTGTGGACAGGTTAGGCATTAAGGTTAGCAGTGTGGACAGTTTAGGCATTAAGGTTAGCCGTGTGGACAGGTTAGCAGTGTGGACAGATTGGGCATTAAGGTTAGCAGTGTGGACAGGTTAGCAGTGTGGACAGGTTGGGCATTAAGGTTAGCAGTGTGGACAGGTTAGGCATTAAGGTTAGCAGTGTGGACAGATTCGGCATTAAGGTTAGCAGTATGGACAGGTTAGCAGTGTGGACAGGTTGGCAGTGTGGACAGGTTGGGCATTAAGGTTAGCAGTGTGGACAGGTTAGCAGTGTGGACAGGTTAGGCATTAAGGTTAGCCGTGTGGACAGGTTAGCAGTGTGGACAGGTTAGCAGTGTGGACAGGTTAGCAGTGTGGACAGGTTGGGCATTAAGGTTAGCAGTGTGGCAGTTTAGGCATTAAGGTTAGCCGTGTGGACAGGTTAGCAGTGTGGAAAGATTGGGCATTAAGGTTAGCAGTGTGGACAGGTTAGGCATTAAGGTTAGCAGTGTGGACAGATTACAGTGTGGACAGATTGGGCATTAAGGTTAGCAGTATGGACAGGTTAGCAGTGTGGACAGGTTGGGCATTAAGGTTAGCAGTGTGGACAGGTTAGCAGTGTGGACAGGTTAGCAGTGTGGACAGGTTAGCAGTGTGGACAGGTTGGGCATTAAGGTTATCAGTGTGGACAGGTTAGCAGTGTGGACAGGTTGGGCAATGAGGTTAGCAGTGTGGACAGGTTAGCAGTGTGGACAGATTTGGCATTAAGGTTAGCAGTGTGGACAGGTTAGGCATTAAGGTTAGCAGTGTGGACAGATTAGGCATTAAGGTTAGCAGTGTGGACAGGTTAGGCATTAAGGTTAGCAGTGTGGACAGGTTCGGCATTAAGGTTAGCCGTGTGGCCAGGTTAGCAGTGTGGACAGGTTGGGCATTAAGGTTAGCAGTGTGGACAGATTGGGCATTAAGGTTAGCAAAGTGGACAGGTTAGCAGTGTGGACAGGTTAGCAGTGTGGACAGGTAAGCAGTGTGGACAGGTTGGGCATTAAGGTTAGCAGTGTGGACAGGTTGGCAGTGTGGACAGGTTAGCAGTGTGGACAGGTTGAGCATTAAGGTTAGCAGTGTGGACAGGGTTAGCAGTGTGGACAGGTTAGCAGTTTGGACAGGTTGGGCATTAAGGTTAGCAGTGTGGACAGGTTGGGCATTAAGGTTAGCAATGTGGACAGGTTAGCAGTGTGGACAGGTTAGCAGTGTTGGCAGGTTAGTAATGTGGACAGGTTAGCAGTGTGGGCAGGTTGGGCATTGAGGTTAGCAGTGTGGACAGCTTAGCAGTGTGGACAGGTTGGGCATTGAGGTTAGCAGTGTGGACAGCTTAGCAGTGTGGACAGGTTGGGCATTGAGGTTAGCAGTGTGGACAGGTTAACAGTGTGGACAGGTTGGGCATTAAGGTTAGCAGTGTGGACAGGTTAGGCATTAAGGTTAGCAGTAAGGACAGTTTAGGCATTAAGGTTAGCCGTGTGGACAGGTTAGCAGTGTGGACAGATTGGGCATTAAGGTTAGCCGTGTGGACAGGTTAGCAGTGTGGAAAGATTGGGCATTAAGGTTAGCAGTGTGGACAGGTTAGGCATTAAGGTTAGCAGTGTGGACAGATTACAGTGTGGACAGATTGGGCATTAAGGTTAGCAGTATGGACAGGTTAGCAGTGTGGACAGGTTGGGCATTAAGGTTAGCAGTGTGGACAGGTTAGCAGTGTGGACAGGTTAGCAGTGTGGACAGGTTAGCAGTGTGGACAGGTTGGGCATTAAGGTTATCAGTGTGGACAGGTTAGCAGTGTGGACAGGTTGGGCATTAAGGTTAGCAGTGTGGACAGGTTAGAAGTGTGGACAGGTTAGCAGTGTGGACAGATTGGGCATTAAGGTTAGCAGTGTGGACAGGTTGGGCATTAAGGTTAGCCGTGTGGACAGATTGGGCATTAAGGTTAGCAGTGTGGACAGGTTAGCAGTGTGGACAGGTTGGGCATTAAGGTTAGCAGTGTGGACAGGTTAGCAGTGTGGACAGGTTGGGCATTAAGGTTAGCAATGTGGACAGGTTAGCAGTGTGGACAGGTTAGCAGTGTGGACAGGTTAGCAGTGTGGACAGGTTGGGCATTAAGGTTAGCAGTGTGGACAGGTTGGCAGTGTGGACAGGTTAGCAGTGTGGACAGGTTGGGCATTAAGGTTAGCAGTGTGGACAGGGTTAGCAGTGTGGACAGGTTAGCAGTGTGGACAGGTTGGGCATTAAGGTTAGCAGTGTGGACAGGTTGGGCATTAAGGTTAGCAATGTGGACAGGTTAGCAGTGTGGACAGGTTAGCAGTGTTGGCAGGTTAGTAATGTGGACAGGTTAGCAGTGTGGGCAGGTTGGGCATTAAGGTTAGCATTGTGGACAGGTTAGGCATTAAGGTTAGCCGTGTGGACAGGTTAGCAGTGTGGACAGATTGGGCATTAAGGTTAGCAGTGTGGACAGGTTAGCAGTGTGGACAGGTTAGCAGTGTGGACAGGTTGGGCATTAAGGTTAGCAGTGTGGACAGGTTAGGCATTAAGGTTAGCAGTGTGGACAGATTGGGCATTAAGGTTAGCAGTATGGACAGGTTAGCAGTGTGGACAGGTTAGGCATTAAGGTTAGCAGTGTGGACAGATTGGGCATTAAGGTTAGCAGTGTGGACAGGTTAGCAGTGTGGACAGGTTAGCAGTGTGGACAGGTAAGCAGTGTGGACAGGTTGGGCATTAAGGTTAGCAGTGTGGACAGGTTGGCAGTGTGGACAGGTTAGCAGTGTGGACAGGTTGAGCATTAAGGTTAGCAGTGTGGACAGGGTTAGCAGTGTGGACAGGTTAGCAGTGTGGACAGGTTGGGCATTAAGGTTAGCAGTGTGGACAGGTTGGGCATTAAGGTTAGCAATGTGGACAGGTCAGCAGTGTGGACAGGTTAGCAGTGTTGGCAGGTTAGTAATGTGGACAGGTTAGCAGTGTGGGCAGGTTGGGCATTAAGGTTAGCAGTGTGGACAGGTTGGGCATTACGGTTAGCAGTGTGGACAGGTTAGCAGTGTGGACAGGTTAGCAGTGTGGACAGGTTGGGCATTAAGGTTAGCAGTGTGGACAGGTTGGGCATTGAGGTTAGCAGTGTGGACAGCTTAGCAGTGTGGACAGGTTGGGCATTGAGGTTAGCAGTGTGGACAGGTTAACAGTGTGGACAGGTTGGGCATTAAGGTTAGCAGTGTGGACAGGTTAGGCATTAAGGTTAGCAGTGTGGACAGGTTGGGCATTACGGTTAGCAGTGTGGACAGGTTAGCAGTGTGGACAGGTTAGCAGTGTGGACAGGTTGGGCATTAAGGTTAGCAGTGTGGACAGGTTGGGCATTGAGGTTAGCAGTGTGGACAGCTTAGCAGTGTGGACAGGTTGGGCATTGAGGTTAGCAGTGTGGACAGCTTAGCAGTGTGGACAGGTTGGGCATTGAGGTTAGCAGTGTGGACAGGTTAACAGTGTGGACAGGTTGGGCATTAAGGTTAGCAGTGTGGACAGGTTAGGCATTAAGGTTAGCAGTAAGGACAGCTTAGCAGTGTGGACAGGTTGGGCATTGAGGTTAGCAGTGTGGACAGGTTAACAGTGTGGACAGGTTGGGCATTAAGGTTAGCAGTGTGGACAGGTTAGGCATTAAGGTTAGCAGTGTGGACAGGTTGGGCATTACGGTTAGCAGTGTGGACAGGTTAGCAGTGTGGACAGGTTAGCAGTGTGGACAGGTTGGGCATTAAGGTTAGCAGTGTGGACAGGTTGGGCATTGAGGTTAGCAGTGTGGACAGCTTAGCAGTGTGGACAGGTTGGGCATTGAGGTTAGCAGTGTGGACAGCTTAGCAGTGTGTACAGGTTGGGCAATGAGGTTAGCACTGTGGACAGGTTAACAGTGTGGACAGGTTGGGCATTAAGGTTAGCAGTGTGGACAGGTTAGGCATTAAGGTTAGCAGTAAGGACAGTTTAGGCATTAAGGTTAGCCGTGTGGACAGGTTAGCAGTGTGGACAGATTGGGCATTAAGGTTAGCCGTGTGGACAGGTTAGCAGTGTGGAAAGATTGTTCATTAAGGTTAGCAGTGTGGACAGGTTGGGCATTACGGTTAGCAGTGTGGACAGGTTAGCAGTGTGGACAGGTTAGCAGTGTGGACAGGTTGGGCATTAAGGTTAGCAGTGTGGACAGGTTGGGCATTGAGGTTAGCAGTGTGGACAGCTTAGCAGTGTGGACATGTTGGGCATTGAGGTTAGCAGTGTGGACAGCTTAGCAGTGTGGACAGGTTGGGCATTGAGGTTAGCAGTGTGGACAGGTTAGGCATTAAGGTTAGCAGTGTGGACAGGTTAGGCATTAAGGTTAGCAGTGTGGACAGGTTAGCAGTGTGGACAGATTGGGCATTAAGGTTAGCAGTGTGGACAGGTTAGCAGTGTGGACAGGTTAGCAGTGTGGACAGGTTGGCATTAAGGTTAGCAGTGTGGACAGGTTAGGCATTAAGGTTAGCAGTGTGGACAGTTTAGGCATTAAGGTTAGCCGTGTGGACAGGTTAGCAGTGTGGACAGATTGGGCATTAAGGTTAGCAGTGTGGACAGGTTAGCAGTGTGGACAGGTTGGGCATTAAGGTTAGCAGTGTGGACAGGTTAGGCATTAAGGTTAGCAGTGTGGACAGATTCGGCATTAAGGTTAGCAGTATGGACAGGTTAGCAGTGTGGACAGGTTGGCAGTGTGGACAGGTTGGGCATTAAGGTTAGCAGTGTGGACAGGTTAGCAGTGTGGACAGGTTAGGCATTAAGGTTAGCATTGTGGACAGGTTAGGCATTAAGGTTAGCCGTGTGGACAGGTTAGCAGTGTGGACAGATTGGGCATTAAGGTTAGCAGTGTGGACAGGTTAGCAGTGTGGACAGGTTAGCAGTGTGGACAGGTTGGGCATTAAGGTTAGCAGTGTGGACAGGTTAGGCATTAAGGTTAGCAGTGTGGACAGATTGGGCATTAAGGTTAGCAGTATGGACAGGTTAGCAGTGTGGACAGGTTAGGCATTAAGGTTAGCCGTGTGGACAGGTTAGCAGTGTGGACAGGTTAGCAGTGTGGACAGGTTAGCAGTGTGGACAGGTTGGGCATTAAGGTTAGCAGTGTGGCAGTTTAGGCATTAAGGTTAGCCGTGTGGACAGGTTAGCAGTGTGGAAAGATTGGGCATTAAGGTTAGCAGTGTGGACAGGTTAGGCATTAAGGTTAGCAGTGTGGACAGATTACAGTGTGGACAGATTGGGCATTAAGGTTAGCAGTATGGACAGGTTAGCAGTGTGGACAGGTTGGGCATTAAGGTTAGCAGTGTGGACAGGTTAGCAGTGTGGACAGGTTAGCAGTGTGGACAGGTTAGCAGTGTGGACAGGTTGGGCATTAAGGTTATCAGTGTGGACAGGTTAGCAGTGTGGACAGGTTGGGCAATGAGGTTAGCAGTGTGGACAGGTTAGCAGTGTGGACAGATTTGGCATTAAGGTTAGCAGTGTGGACAGGTTAGGCATTAAGGTTAGCAGTGTGGACAGATTAGGCATTAAGGTTAGCAGTGTGGACAGGTTGGCAGTGTGGACAGGTTGGGCATTAAGGTTAGCAGTGTGGACAGGTTAGGCATTAAGGTTAGCAGTGTGGACAGGTTCGGCATTAAGGTTAGCCGTGTGGCCAGGTTAGCAGTGTGGACAGGTTGGGCATTAAGGTTAGCAGTGTGGACAGATTGGGCATTAAGGTTAGCAAAGTGGACAGGTTAGCAGTGTGGACAGGTTAGCAGTGTGGACAGGTAAGCAGTGTGGACAGGTTGGGCATTAAGGTTAGCAGTGTGGACAGGTTGGCAGTGTGGACAGGTTAGCAGTGTGGACAGGTTGAGCATTAAGGTTAGCAGTGTGGACAGGGTTAGCAGTGTGGACAGGTTAGCAGTTTGGACAGGTTGGGCATTAAGGTTAGCAGTGTGGACAGGTTGGGCATTAAGGTTAGCAATGTGGACAGGTTAGCAGTGTGGACAGGTTAGCAGTGTTGGCAGGTTAGTAATGTGGACAGGTTAGCAGTGTGGGCAGGTTGGGCATTGAGGTTAGCAGTGTGGACAGCTTAGCAGTGTGGACAGGTTGGGCATTGAGGTTAGCAGTGTGGACAGCTTAGCAGTGTGGACAGGTTGGGCATTGAGGTTAGCAGTGTGGACAGGTTAACAGTGTGGACAGGTTGGGCATTAAGGTTAGCAGTGTGGACAGGTTAGGCATTAAGGTTAGCAGTAAGGACAGTTTAGGCATTAAGGTTAGCCGTGTGGACAGGTTAGCAGTGTGGACAGATTGGGCATTAAGGTTAGCCGTGTGGACAGGTTAGCAGTGTGGAAAGATTGGGCATTAAGGTTAGCAGTGTGGACAGGTTAGGCATTAAGGTTAGCAGTGTGGACAGATTACAGTGTGGACAGATTGGGCATTAAGGTTAGCAGTATGGACAGGTTAGCAGTGTGGACAGGTTGGGCATTAAGGTTAGCAGTGTGGACAGGTTAGCAGTGTGGACAGGTTAGCAGTGTGGACAGGTTAGCAGTGTGGACAGGTTGGGCATTAAGGTTATCAGTGTGGACAGGTTAGCAGTGTGGACAGGTTGGGCATTAAGGTTAGCAGTGTGGACAGGTTAGAAGTGTGGACAGGTTAGCAGTGTGGACAGATTGGGCATTAAGGTTAGCAGTGTGGACAGGTTGGGCATTAAGGTTAGCCGTGTGGACAGATTGGGCATTAAGGTTAGCAGTGTGGACAGGTTAGCAGTGTGGACAGGTTGGGCATTAAGGTTAGCAGTGTGGACAGGTTAGCAGTGTGGACAGGTTGGGCATTAAGGTTAGCAATGTGGACAGGTTAGCAGTGTGGACAGGTTAGCAGTGTGGACAGGTTAGCAGTGTGGACAGGTTGGGCATTAAGGTTAGCAGTGTGGACAGGTTGGCAGTGTGGACAGGTTAGCAGTGTGGACAGGTTGGGCATTAAGGTTAGCAGTGTGGACAGGGTTAGCAGTGTGGACAGGTTAGCAGTGTGGACAGGTTGGGCATTAAGGTTAGCAGTGTGGACAGGTTGGGCATTAAGGTTAGCAATGTGGACAGGTTAGCAGTGTGGACAGGTTAGCAGTGTTGGCAGGTTAGTAATGTGGACAGGTTAGCAGTGTGGGCAGGTTGGGCATTAAGGTTAGCAGTGTGGACAGGTTGGGCATTACGGTTAGCAGTGTGGACAGGTTAGCAGTGTGGACAGGTTAGCAGTGTGGACAGGTTGGGCATTAAGGTTAGCAGTGTGGACAGGTTGGGCATTGAGGTTAGCAGTGTGGACAGCTTAGCAGTGTGGACATGTTGGGCATTGAGGTTAGCAGTGTGGACAGCTTAGCAGTGTGGACAGGTTGGGCATTGAGGTTAGCAGTGTGGACAGGTTAGGCATTAAGGTTAGCAGTGTGGACAGGTTAGGCATTAAGGTTAGCAGTGTGGACAGGTTAGCAGTGTGGACAGATTGGGCATTAAGGTTAGCAGTGTGGACAGGTTAGCAGTGTGGACAGGTTAGCAGTGTGGACAGGTTGGGCATTAAGGTTAGCAGTGTGGACAGGTTAGGCATTAAGGTTAGCAGTGTGGACAGTTTAGGCATTAAGGTTAGCCGTGTGGACAGGTTAGCAGTGTGGACAGATTGGGCATTAAGATTAGCAGTGTGGACAGGTTAGCAGTGTGGACAGGTTGGGCATTAAGGTTAGCAGTGTGGACAGGTTAGGCATTAAGGTTAGCAGTGTGGACAGATTCGGCATTAAGGTTAGCAGTATGGACAGGTTAGCAGTGTGGACAGGTTGGCAGTGTGGACAGGTTGGGCATTAAGGTTAGCAGTGTGGACAGGTTAGCAGTGTGGACAGGTTAGGCATTAAGGTTAGCATTGTGGACAGGTTAGGCATTAAGGTTAGCCGTGTGGACAGGTTAGCAGTGTGGACAGATTGGGCATTAAGGTTAGCAGTGTGGACAGGTTAGCAGTGTGGACAGGTTAGCAGTGTGGACAGGTTGGGCATTAAGGTTAGCAGTGTGGACAGGTTAGGCATTAAGGTTAGCAGTGTGGACAGATTGGGCATTAAGGTTAGCAGTATGGACAGGTTAGCAGTGTGGACAGGTTAGGCATTAAGGTTAGCAGTGTGGACAGATTGGGCATTAAGGTTAGCAGTGTGGACAGGTTAGCAGTGTGGACAGGTTAGCAGTGTGGACAGGTAAGCAGTGTGGACAGGTTGGGCATTAAGGTTAGCAGTGTGGACAGGTTGGCAGTGTGGACAGGTTAGCAGTGTGGACAGGTTGAGCATTAAGGTTAGCAGTGTGGACAGGGTTAGCAGTGTGGACAGGTTAGCAGTGTGGACAGGTTGGGCATTAAGGTTAGCAGTGTGGACAGGTTGGGCATTAAGGTTAGCAATGTGGACAGGTCAGCAGTGTGGACAGGTTAGCAGTGTTGGCAGGTTAGTAATGTGGACAGGTTAGCAGTGTGGGCAGGTTGGGCATTAAGGTTAGCAGTGTGGACAGGTTGGGCATTACGGTTAGCAGTGTGGACAGGTTAGCAGTGTGGACAGGTTAGCAGTGTGGACAGGTTGGGCATTAAGGTTAGCAGTGTGGACAGGTTGGGCATTGAGGTTAGCAGTGTGGACAGCTTAGCAGTGTGGACAGGTTGGGCATTGAGGTTAGCAGTGTGGACAGGTTAACAGTGTGGACAGGTTGGGCATTAAGGTTAGCAGTGTGGACAGGTTAGGCATTAAGGTTAGCAGTGTGGACAGGTTGGGCATTACGGTTAGCAGTGTGGACAGGTTAGCAGTGTGGACAGGTTAGCAGTGTGGACAGGTTGGGCATTAAGGTTAGCAGTGTGGACAGGTTGGGCATTGAGGTTAGCAGTGTGGACAGCTTAGCAGTGTGGACAGGTTGGGCATTGAGGTTAGCAGTGTGGACAGCTTAGCAGTGTGGACAGGTTGGGCATTGAGGTTAGCAGTGTGGACAGGTTAACAGTGTGGACAGGTTGGGCATTAAGGTTAGCAGTGTGGACAGGTTAGGCATTAAGGTTAGCAGTAAGGACAGTTTAGGCATTAAGTTTAGCCGTGTGGACAGGTTAGCAGTGTGGACAGATTGGGCATTAAGGTTAGCCGTGTGGACAGGTTAGCAGTGTGGAAAGATTGGGCATTAAGGTTAGCAGTGTGGACAGGTTAGGCATTAAGGTTAGCAGTGTGGACAGATTACAGTGTGGACAGATTGGGCATTAAGGTTAGCAGTATGGACAGGTTAGCAGTGTGGACAGGTTGGGCATTAAGGTTAGCAGTGTGGACAGGTTAGCAGTGTGGACAGGTTAGCAGTGTGGACAGGTTAGCAGTGTGGACAGGTTGGGCATTAAGGTTATCAGTGTGGACAGGTTAGCAGTGTGGACAGGTTGGGCATTAAGGTTAGCAGTGTGGACAGGTTAGCAGTGTGGACAGGTTAGCAGTGTGGACAGATTGGGCATTAAGGTTAGCAGTGTGGACAGGTTGGGCATTAAGTTTAGCCGTGTGGACAGATTGGGCATTAAGGTTAGCAGTGTGGACAGGTTAGCAGTGTGGACAGGTTGGGCATTAAGGTTAGCAGTGTGGACAGGTTAGCAGTGTGGAAAGGTTGGGCATTAAGGTTAGCAATGTGGACAGGTTAGCAGTGTGGACAGGTTAGCAGTGTGGACAGGTTAGCAGTGTGGACAGGTTGGGCATTAAGGTTAGCAGTGTGGACAGGTTGGCAGTGTGGACAGGTTAGCAGTGTGGACAGGTTGGGCATTAAGGTTAGCAGTGTGGACAGGGTTAGCAGTGTGGACAGGTTAGCAGTGTGGACAGGTTGGGCATTAAGGTTAGCAGTGTGGACAGGTTGGGCATTAAGGTTAGCAATGTGGACAGGTTAGCAGTGTGGACAGGTTAGCAGTGTTGGCAGGTTAGTAATGTGGACAGGTTAGCAGTGTGGGCAGGTTGGGCATTAAGGTTAGCAGTGTGGACAGGTTGGGCATTAAGGTTAGCAGTGTGGACAGGTTAGGCATTAAGGTTAGCAGTGTGGACAGGTTGGGCATTACGGTTAGCAGTGTGGACAGGTTAGCAGTGTGGACAGGTTAGCAGTGTGGACAGGTTGGGCATTAAGGTTAGCAGTGTGGACAGGTTGGGCATTGAGGTTAGCAGTGTGGACAGCTTAGCAGTGTGGACAGGTTGGGCATTGAGGTTAGCAGTGTGGACAGCTTAGCAGTGTGGACAGGTTGGGCATTGAGGTTAGCAGTGTGGACAGATTAACAGTGTGGACAGGTTAGGCATTAAGGTTAGCAGTAAGGACAGTTTAGGCATTAAGGTTAGCCGTGTGGACAGGTTAGCAGTGTGGACAGATTGGGCATTAAGGTTAGCCGTGTGGACAGGTTAGCAGTGTGGAAAGATTGGGCATTAAGGTTAGCAGTGTGGACAGGTTAGGCATTAAGGTTAGCAGTGTGGACAGATTACAGTGTGGACAGATTGGGCATTAAGGTTAGCAGTATGGACAGGTTAGCAGTGTGGACAGGTTGGGCATTAAGGTTAGCAGTGTGGACAGGTTAGCAGTGTGGACAGGTTGAGCATTAAGGTTAGCAGTGTGGACAGGGTTAGCAGTGTGGACAGGTTAGCAGTGTGGACAGGTTGGGCATTAAGGTTAGCAGTGTGGACAGGTTGGGCATTAAGGTTAGCAATGTGGACAGGTCAGCAGTGTGGACAGGTTAGCAGTGTTGGCAGGTTAGTAATGTGGACAGGTTAGCAGTGTGGGCAGGTTGGGCATTAAGGTTAGCAGTGTGGACAGGTTGGGCATTACGGTTAGCAGTGTGGACAGGTTAGCAGTGTGGACAGGTTAGCAGTGTGGACAGGTTGGGCATTAAGGTTAGCAGTGTGGACAGGTTGGGCATTGAGGTTAGCAGTGTGGACAGCTTAGCAGTGTGGACAGGTTGGGCATTGAGGTTAGCAGTGTGGACAGGTTAACAGTGTGGACAGGTTGGGCATTAAGGTTAGCAGTGTGGACAGGTTAGGCATTAAGGTTAGCAGTGTGGACAGGTTGGGCATTACGGTTAGCAGTGTGGACAGGTTAGCAGTGTGGACAGGTTAGCAGTGTGGACAGGTTGGGCATTAAGGTTAGCAGTGTGGACAGGTTGGGCATTGAGGTTAGCAGTGTGGACAGCTTAGCAGTGTGGACAGGTTGGGCATTGAGGTTAGCAGTGTGGACAGCTTAGCAGTGTGGACAGGTTGGGCATTGAGGTTAGCAGTGTGGACAGGTTAACAGTGTGGACAGGTTGGGCATTAAGGTTAGCAGTGTGGACAGGTTAGGCATTAAGGTTAGCAGTAAGGACAGCTTAGCAGTGTGGACAGGTTGGGCATTGAGGTTAGCAGTGTGGACAGGTTAACAGTGTGGACAGGTTGGGCATTAAGGTTAGCAGTGTGGACAGGTTAGGCATTAAGGTTAGCAGTGTGGACAGGTTGGGCATTACGGTTAGCAGTGTGGACAGGTTAGCAGTGTGGACAGGTTAGCAGTGTGGACAGGTTGGGCATTAAGGTTAGCAGTGTGGACAGGTTGGGCATTGAGGTTAGCAGTGTGGACAGCTTAGCAGTGTGGACAGGTTGGGCATTGAGGTTAGCAGTGTGGACAGCTTAGCAGTGTGTACAGGTTGGGCAATGAGGTTAGCACTGTGGACAGGTTAACAGTGTGGACAGGTTGGGCATTAAGGTTAGCAGTGTGGACAGGTTAGGCATTAAGGTTAGCAGTAAGGACAGTTTAGGCATTAAGGTTAGCCGTGTGGACAGGTTAGCAGTGTGGACAGATTGGGCATTAAGGTTAGCCGTGTGGACAGGTTAGCAGTGTGGAAAGATTGTTCATTAAGGTTAGCAGTGTGGACAGGTTGGGCATTACGGTTAGCAGTGTGGACAGGTTAGCAGTGTGGACAGGTTAGCAGTGTGGACAGGTTGGGCATTAAGGTTAGCAGTGTGGACAGGTTGGGCATTGAGGTTAGCAGTGTGGACAGCTTAGCAGTGTGGACATGTTGGGCATTGAGGTTAGCAGTGTGGACAGCTTAGCAGTGTGGACAGGTTGGGCATTGAGGTTAGCAGTGTGGACAGGTTAGGCATTAAGGTTAGCAGTGTGGACAGGTTAGGCATTAAGGTTAGCAGTGTGGACAGGTTAGCAGTGTGGACAGATTGGGCATTAAGGTTAGCAGTGTGGACAGGTTAGCAGTGTGGACAGGTTAGCAGTGTGGACAGGTTGGCATTAAGGTTAGCAGTGTGGACAGGTTAGGCATTAAGGTTAGCAGTGTGGACAGTTTAGGCATTAAGGTTAGCCGTGTGGACAGGTTAGCAGTGTGGACAGATTGGGCATTAAGGTTAGCAGTGTGGACAGGTTAGCAGTGTGGACAGGTTGGGCATTAAGGTTAGCAGTGTGGACAGGTTAGGCATTAAGGTTAGCAGTGTGGACAGATTCGGCATTAAGGTTAGCAGTATGGACAGGTTAGCAGTGTGGACAGGTTGGCAGTGTGGACAGGTTGGGCATTAAGGTTAGCAGTGTGGACAGGTTAGCAGTGTGGACAGGTTAGGCATTAAGGTTAGCATTGTGGACAGGTTAGGCATTAAGGTTAGCCGTGTGGACAGGTTAGCAGTGTGGACAGATTGGGCATTAAGGTTAGCAGTGTGGACAGGTTAGCAGTGTGGACAGGTTAGCAGTGTGGACAGGTTGGGCATTAAGGTTAGCAGTGTGGACAGGTTAGGCATTAAGGTTAGCAGTGTGGACAGATTGGGCATTAAGGTTAGCAGTATGGACAGGTTAGCAGTGTGGACAGGTTAGGCATTAAGGTTAGCCGTGTGGACAGGTTAGCAGTGTGGACAGGTTAGCAGTGTGGACAGGTTAGCAGTGTGGACAGGTTGGGCATTAAGGTTAGCAGTGTGGCAGTTTAGGCATTAAGGTTAGCCGTGTGGACAGGTTAGCAGTGTGGAAAGATTGGGCATTAAGGTTAGCAGTGTGGACAGGTTAGGCATTAAGGTTAGCAGTGTGGACAGATTACAGTGTGGACAGATTGGGCATTAAGGTTAGCAGTATGGACAGGTTAGCAGTGTGGACAGGTTGGGCATTAAGGTTAGCAGTGTGGACAGGTTAGCAGTGTGGACAGGTTAGCAGTGTGGACAGGTTAGCAGTGTGGACAGGTTGGGCATTAAGGTTATCAGTGTGGACAGGTTAGCAGTGTGGACAGGTTGGGCAATGAGGTTAGCAGTGTGGACAGGTTAGCTGTGTGGACAGATTTGGCATTAAGGTTAGCAGTGTGGACAGGTTAGGCATTAAGGTTAGCAGTGTGGACAGATTAGGCATTAAGGTTAGCAGTGTGGACAGGTTGGCAGTGTGGACAGGTTGGGCATTAAGGTTAGCAGTGTGGACAGGTTAGGCATTAAGGTTAGCAGTGTGGACAGGTTCGGCATTAAGGTTAGCCGTGTGGCCAGGTTAGCAGTGTGGACAGGTTGGGCATTAAGGTTAGCAGTGTGGACAGATTGGGCATTAAGGTTAGCAAAGTGGACAGGTTAGCAGTGTGGACAGGTTAGCAGTGTGGACAGGTAAGCAGTGTGGACAGGTTGGGCATTAAGGTTAGCAGTGTGGACAGGTTGGCAGTGTGGACAGGTTAGCAGTGTGGACAGGTTGAGCATTAAGGTTAGCAGTGTGGACAGGGTTAGCAGTGTGGACAGGTTAGCAGTTTGGACAGGTTGGGCATTAAGGTTAGCAGTGTGGACAGGTTGGGCATTAAGGTTAGCAATGTGGACAGGTTAGCAGTGTGGACAGGTTAGCAGTGTTGGCAGGTTAGTAATGTGGACAGGTTAGCAGTGTGGGCAGGTTGGGCATTGAGGTTAGCAGTGTGGACAGCTTAGCAGTGTGGACAGGTTGGGCATTGAGGTTAGCAGTGTGGACAGCTTAGCAGTGTGGACAGGTTGGGCATTGAGGTTAGCAGTGTGGACAGGTTAACAGTGTGGACAGGTTGGGCATTAAGGTTAGCAGTGTGGACAGGTTAGGCATTAAGGTTAGCAGTAAGGACAGTTTAGGCATTAAGGTTAGCCGTGTGGACAGGTTAGCAGTGTGGACAGATTGGGCATTAAGGTTAGCCGTGTGGACAGGTTAGCAGTGTGGAAAGATTGGGCATTAAGGTTAGCAGTGTGGACAGGTTAGGCATTAAGGTTAGCAGTGTGGACAGATTACAGTGTGGACAGATTGGGCATTAAGGTTAGCAGTATGGACAGGTTAGCAGTGTGGACAGGTTGGGCATTAAGGTTAGCAGTGTGGACAGGTTAGCAGTGTGGACAGGTTAGCAGTGTGGACAGGTTAGCAGTGTGGACAGGTTGGGCATTAAGGTTATCAGTGTGGACAGGTTAGCAGTGTGGACAGGTTGGGCATTAAGGTTAGCAGTGTGGACAGGTTAGAAGTGTGGACAGGTTAGCAGTGTGGACAGATTGGGCATTAAGGTTAGCAGTGTGGACAGGTTGGGCATTAAGGTTAGCCGTGTGGACAGATTGGGCATTAAGGTTAGCAGTGTGGACAGGTTAGCAGTGTGGACAGGTTGGGCATTAAGGTTAGCAGTGTGGACAGGTTAGCAGTGTGGACAGGTTGGGCATTAAGGTTAGCAATGTGGACAGGTTAGCAGTGTGGACAGGTTAGCAGTGTGGACAGGTTAGCAGTGTGGACAGGTTGGGCATTAAGGTTAGCAGTGTGGACAGGTTGGCAGTGTGGACAGGTTAGCAGTGTGGACAGGTTGGGCATTAAGGTTAGCAGTGTGGACAGGGTTAGCAGTGTGGACAGGTTAGCAGTGTGGACAGGTTGGGCATTAAGGTTAGCAGTGTGGACAGGTTGGGCATTAAGGTTAGCAATGTGGACAGGTTAGCAGTGTGGACAGGTTAGCAGTGTTGGCAGGTTAGTAATGTGGACAGGTTAGCAGTGTGGGCAGGTTGGGCATTAAGGTTAGCAGTGTGGACAGGTTGGGCATTACGGTTAGCAGTGTGGACAGGTTAGCAGTGTGGACAGGTTAGCAGTGTGGACAGGTTGGGCATTAAGGTTAGCAGTGTGGACAGGTTGGGCATTGAGGTTAGCAGTGTGGACAGCTTAGCAGTGTGGACATGTTGGGCATTGAGGTTAGCAGTGTGGACAGCTTAGCAGTGTGGACAGGTTGGGCATTGAGGTTAGCAGTGTGGACAGGTTAGGCATTAAGGTTAGCAGTGTGGACAGGTTAGGCATTAAGGTTAGCAGTGTGGACAGGTTAGCAGTGTGGACAGATTGGGCATTAAGGTTAGCAGTGTGGACAGGTTAGCAGTGTGGACAGGTTAGCAGTGTGGACAGGTTGGGCATTAAGGTTAGCAGTGTGGACAGGTTAGGCATTAAGGTTAGCAGTGTGGACAGTTTAGGCATTAAGGTTAGCCGTGTGGACAGGTTAGCAGTGTGGACAGATTGGGCATTAAGATTAGCAGTGTGGACAGGTTAGCAGTGTGGACAGGTTGGGCATTAAGGTTAGCAGTGTGGACAGGTTAGGCATTAAGGTTAGCAGTGTGGACAGATTCGGCATTAAGGTTAGCAGTATGGACAGGTTAGCAGTGTGGACAGGTTGGCAGTGTGGACAGGTTGGGCATTAAGGTTAGCAGTGTGGACAGGTTAGCAGTGTGGACAGGTTAGGCATTAAGGTTAGCATTGTGGACAGGTTAGGCATTAAGGTTAGCCGTGTGGACAGGTTAGCAGTGTGGACAGATTGGGCATTAAGGTTAGCAGTGTGGACAGGTTAGCAGTGTGGACAGGTTAGCAGTGTGGACAGGTTGGGCATTAAGGTTAGCAGTGTGGACAGGTTAGGCATTAAGGTTAGCAGTGTGGACAGATTGGGCATTAAGGTTAGCAGTATGGACAGGTTAGCAGTGTGGACAGGTTAGGCATTAAGGTTAGCAGTGTGGACAGATTGGGCATTAAGGTTAGCAGTGTGGACAGGTTAGCAGTGTGGACAGGTTAGCAGTGTGGACAGGTAAGCAGTGTGGACAGGTTGGGCATTAAGGTTAGCAGTGTGGACAGGTTGGCAGTGTGGACAGGTTAGCAGTGTGGACAGGTTGAGCATTAAGGTTAGCAGTGTGGACAGGGTTAGCAGTGTGGACAGGTTAGCAGTGTGGACAGGTTGGGCATTAAGGTTAGCAGTGTGGACAGGTTGGGCATTAAGGTTAGCAATGTGGACAGGTCAGCAGTGTGGACAGGTTAGCAGTGTTGGCAGGTTAGTAATGTGGACAGGTTAGCAGTGTGGGCAGGTTGGGCATTAAGGTTAGCAGTGTGGACAGGTTGGGCATTACGGTTAGCAGTGTGGACAGGTTAGCAGTGTGGACAGGTTAGCAGTGTGGACAGGTTGGGCATTAAGGTTAGCAGTGTGGACAGGTTGGGCATTGAGGTTAGCAGTGTGGACAGCTTAGCAGTGTGGACAGGTTGGGCATTGAGGTTAGCAGTGTGGACAGGTTAACAGTGTGGACAGGTTGGGCATTAAGGTTAGCAGTGTGGACAGGTTAGGCATTAAGGTTAGCAGTGTGGACAGGTTGGGCATTACGGTTAGCAGTGTGGACAGGTTAGCAGTGTGGACAGGTTAGCAGTGTGGACAGGTTGGGCATTAAGGTTAGCAGTGTGGACAGGTTGGGCATTGAGGTTAGCAGTGTGGACAGCTTAGCAGTGTGGACAGGTTGGGCATTGAGGTTAGCAGTGTGGACAGCTTAGCAGTGTGGACAGGTTGGGCATTGAGGTTAGCAGTGTGGACAGGTTAACAGTGTGGACAGGTTGGGCATTAAGGTTAGCAGTGTGGACAGGTTAGGCATTAAGGTTAGCAGTAAGGACAGTTTAGGCATTAAGTTTAGCCGTGTGGACAGGTTAGCAGTGTGGACAGATTGGGCATTAAGGTTAGCCGTGTGGACAGGTTAGCAGTGTGGAAAGATTGGGCATTAAGGTTAGCAGTGTGGACAGGTTAGGCATTAAGGTTAGCAGTGTGGACAGATTACAGTGTGGACAGATTGGGCATTAAGGTTAGCAGTATGGACAGGTTAGCAGTGTGGACAGGTTGGGCATTAAGGTTAGCAGTGTGGACAGGTTAGCAGTGTGGACAGGTTAGCAGTGTGGACAGGTTAGCAGTGTGGACAGGTTGGGCATTAAGGTTATCAGTGTGGACAGGTTAGCAGTGTGGACAGGTTGGGCATTAAGGTTAGCAGTGTGGACAGGTTAGCAGTGTGGACAGGTTAGCAGTGTGGACAGATTGGGCATTAAGGTTAGCAGTGTGGACAGGTTGGGCATTAAGTTTAGCCGTGTGGACAGATTGGGCATTAAGGTTAGCAGTGTGGACAGGTTAGCAGTGTGGACAGGTTGGGCATTAAGGTTAGCAGTGTGGACAGGTTAGCAGTGTGGAAAGGTTGGGCATTAAGGTTAGCAATGTGGACAGGTTAGCAGTGTGGACAGGTTAGCAGTGTGGACAGGTTAGCAGTGTGGACAGGTTGGGCATTAAGGTTAGCAGTGTGGACAGGTTGGCAGTGTGGACAGGTTAGCAGTGTGGACAGGTTGGGCATTAAGGTTAGCAGTGTGGACAGGGTTAGCAGTGTGGACAGGTTAGCAGTGTGGACAGGTTGGGCATTAAGGTTAGCAGTGTGGACAGGTTGGGCATTAAGGTTAGCAATGTGGACAGGTTAGCAGTGTGGACAGGTTAGCAGTGTTGGCAGGTTAGTAATGTGGACAGGTTAGCAGTGTGGGCAGGTTGGGCATTAAGGTTAGCAGTGTGGACAGGTTGGGCATTAAGGTTAGCAGTGTGGACAGGTTAGGCATTAAGGTTAGCAGTGTGGACAGGTTGGGCATTACGGTTAGCAGTGTGGACAGGTTAGCAGTGTGGACAGGTTAGCAGTGTGGACAGGTTGGGCATTAAGGTTAGCAGTGTGGACAGGTTGGGCATTGAGGTTAGCAGTGTGGACAGCTTAGCAGTGTGGACAGGTTGGGCATTGAGGTTAGCAGTGTGGACAGCTTAGCAGTGTGGACAGGTTGGGCATTGAGGTTAGCAGTGTGGACAGATTAACAGTGTGGACAGGTTAGGCATTAAGGTTAGCAGTAAGGACAGTTTAGGCATTAAGGTTAGCCGTGTGGACAGGTTAGCAGTGTGGACAGATTGGGCATTAAGGTTAGCCGTGTGGACAGGTTAGCAGTGTGGAAAGATTGGGCATTAAGGTTAGCAGTGTGGACAGGTTAGGCATTAAGGTTAGCAGTGTGGACAGATTACAGTGTGGACAGATTGGGCATTAAGGTTAGCAGTATGGACAGGTTAGCAGTGTGGACAGGTTGGGCATTAAGGTTAGCAGTGTGGACAGGTTAGCAGTGTGGACAGGTTAGCAGTGTGGACAGGTTGAGCATTAAGGTTATCAGTGTGGACAGGTTAGCAGTGTGGACAGGTTGGGCATTAAGGTTAGCAGTGTGGACAGGTTAGCAGTGTGGACAGGTTAGCAGTGTGGACAGATTGGGCATTAAGGTTAGCAGTGTGGACAGGTTGGGCATTAAGGTTAGCCGTGTGGACAGATTGGGCATTAAGGTTAGCAGTGTGGATAGGTTAGCAGTGTGGACAGGTTGGGCATTAAGGTTAGCAGTGTGGACAGGTTAGCAGTGTGGACAGGTTGGGCATTAAGGTTAGCAATGTGGACAGGTTAGCAGTGTGGACAGGTTAGCAGTGTGGACAGGTTAGCATTGTGGACAGGTTGGGCATTAAGGTTAGCAGTGTGGACAGGTTGGCAGTGTGGACAGGTTGGGCATTAAGGTTATCAGTGTGGACAGGTTAGCAGTGTGGACAGGTTGGGCATTAAGGTTAGCAGTGTGGACAGGTTAGCAGTGTGGACAGGTTAGCAGTGTGGACAGATTGGGCATTAAGGTTATCAGTGTGGACAGGTTAGCAGTGTGGACAGGTTGGGCAATGAGGTTAGCAGTGTGGACAGGTTAGCAGTGTGGACAGATTTGGCATTAAGGTTAGCAGTGTGGACAGGTTAGGCATTAAGGTTAGCAGTGTGGACAGATTAGGCATTAAGGTTAGCAGTGTGGACAGGTTGGCAGTGTGGACAGGTTGGGCATTAAGGTTAGCAGTGTGGACAGGTTAGGCATTAAGGTTAGCAGTGTGGACAGGTTCGGCATTAAGGTTAGCCGTGTGGCCAGGTTAGCAGTGTGGACAGGTTGGGCATTAAGGTTAGCAGTGTGGACAGATTGGGCATTAAGGTTAGCAAAGTGGACAGGTTAGCAGTGTGGACAGGTTAGCAGTGTGGACAGGTAAGCAGTGTGGACAGGTTGGGCATTAAGGTTAGCAGTGTGGACAGGTTGGCAGTGTGGACAGGTTAGCAGTGTGGACAGGTTGAGCATTAAGGTTAGCAGTGTGGACAGGGTTAGCAGTGTGGACAGGTTAGCAGTTTGGACAGGTTGGGCATTAAGGTTAGCAGTGTGGACAGGTTGGGCATTAAGGTTAGCAATGTGGACAGGTTAGCAGTGTGGACAGGTTAGCAGTGTTGGCAGGTTAGTAATGTGGACAGGTTAGCAGTGTGGGCAGGTTGGGCATTGAGGTTAGCAGTGTGGACAGCTTAGCAGTGTGGACAGGTTGGGCATTGAGGTTAGCAGTGTGGACAGCTTAGCAGTGTGGACAGGTTGGGCATTGAGGTTAGCAGTGTGGACAGGTTAACAGTGTGGACAGGTTGGGCATTAAGGTTAGCAGTGTGGACAGGTTAGGCATTAAGGTTAGCAGTAAGGACAGTTTAGGCATTAAGGTTAGCCGTGTGGACAGGTTAGCAGTGTGGACAGATTGGGCATTAAGGTTAGCCGTGTGGACAGGTTAGCAGTGTGGAAAGATTGGGCATTAAGGTTAGCAGTGTGGACAGGTTAGGCATTAAGGTTAGCAGTGTGGACAGATTACAGTGTGGACAGATTGGGCATTAAGGTTAGCAGTATGGACAGGTTAGCAGTGTGGACAGGTTGGGCATTAAGGTTAGCAGTGTGGACAGGTTAGCAGTGTGGACAGGTTAGCAGTGTGGACAGGTTAGCAGTGTGGACAGGTTGGGCATTAAGGTTATCAGTGTGGACAGGTTAGCAGTGTGGACAGGTTGGGCATTAAGGTTAGCAGTGTGGACAGGTTAGAAGTGTGGACAGGTTAGCAGTGTGGACAGATTGGGCATTAAGGTTAGCAGTGTGGACAGGTTGGGCATTAAGGTTAGCCGTGTGGACAGATTGGGCATTAAGGTTAGCAGTGTGGACAGGTTAGCAGTGTGGACAGGTTGGGCATTAAGGTTAGCAGTGTGGACAGGTTAGCAGTGTGGACAGGTTGGGCATTAAGGTTAGCAATGTGGACAGGTTAGCAGTGTGGACAGGTTAGCAGTGTGGACAGGTTAGCAGTGTGGACAGGTTGGGCATTAAGGTTAGCAGTGTGGACAGGTTGGCAGTGTGGACAGGTTAGCAGTGTGGACAGGTTGGGCATTAAGGTTAGCAGTGTGGACAGGGTTAGCAGTGTGGACAGGTTAGCAGTGTGGACAGGTTGGGCATTAAGGTTAGCAGTGTGGACAGGTTGGGCATTAAGGTTAGCAATGTGGACAGGTTAGCAGTGTGGACAGGTTAGCAGTGTTGGCAGGTTAGTAATGTGGACAGGTTAGCAGTGTGGGCAGGTTGGGCATTAAGGTTAGCAGTGTGGACAGGTTGGGCATTACGGTTAGCAGTGTGGACAGGTTAGCAGTGTGGACAGGTTAGCAGTGTGGACAGGTTGGGCATTAAGGTTAGCAGTGTGGACAGGTTGGGCATTGAGGTTAGCAGTGTGGACAGCTTAGCAGTGTGGACATGTTGGGCATTGAGGTTAGCAGTGTGGACAGCTTAGCAGTGTGGACAGGTTGGGCATTGAGGTTAGCAGTGTGGACAGGTTAGGCATTAAGGTTAGCAGTGTGGACAGGTTAGGCATTAAGGTTAGCAGTGTGGACAGGTTAGCAGTGTGGACAGATTGGGCATTAAGGTTAGCAGTGTGGACAGGTTAGCAGTGTGGACAGGTTAGCAGTGTGGACAGGTTGGGCATTAAGGTTAGCAGTGTGGACAGGTTAGGCATTAAGGTTAGCAGTGTGGACAGTTTAGGCATTAAGGTTAGCCGTGTGGACAGGTTAGCAGTGTGGACAGATTGGGCATTAAGATTAGCAGTGTGGACAGGTTAGCAGTGTGGACAGGTTGGGCATTAAGGTTAGCAGTGTGGACAGGTTAGGCATTAAGGTTAGCAGTGTGGACAGATTCGGCATTAAGGTTAGCAGTATGGACAGGTTAGCAGTGTGGACAGGTTGGCAGTGTGGACAGGTTGGGCATTAAGGTTAGCAGTGTGGACAGGTTAGCAGTGTGGACAGGTTAGGCATTAAGGTTAGCATTGTGGACAGGTTAGGCATTAAGGTTAGCCGTGTGGACAGGTTAGCAGTGTGGACAGATTGGGCATTAAGGTTAGCAGTGTGGACAGGTTAGCAGTGTGGACAGGTTAGCAGTGTGGACAGGTTGGGCATTAAGGTTAGCAGTGTGGACAGGTTAGGCATTAAGGTTAGCAGTGTGGACAGATTGGGCATTAAGGTTAGCAGTATGGACAGGTTAGCAGTGTGGACAGGTTAGGCATTAAGGTTAGCAGTGTGGACAGATTGGGCATTAAGGTTAGCAGTGTGGACAGGTTAGCAGTGTGGACAGGTTAGCAGTGTGGACAGGTAAGCAGTGTGGACAGGTTGGGCATTAAGGTTAGCAGTGTGGACAGGTTGGCAGTGTGGACAGGTTAGCAGTGTGGACAGGTTGAGCATTAAGGTTAGCAGTGTGGACAGGGTTAGCAGTGTGGACAGGTTAGCAGTGTGGACAGGTTGGGCATTAAGGTTAGCAGTGTGGACAGGTTGGGCATTAAGGTTAGCAATGTGGACAGGTCAGCAGTGTGGACAGGTTAGCAGTGTTGGCAGGTTAGTAATGTGGACAGGTTAGCAGTGTGGGCAGGTTGGGCATTAAGGTTAGCAGTGTGGACAGGTTGGGCATTACGGTTAGCAGTGTGGACAGGTTAGCAGTGTGGACAGGTTAGCAGTGTGGACAGGTTGGGCATTAAGGTTAGCAGTGTGGACAGGTTGGGCATTGAGGTTAGCAGTGTGGACAGCTTAGCAGTGTGGACAGGTTGGGCATTGAGGTTAGCAGTGTGGACAGGTTAACAGTGTGGACAGGTTGGGCATTAAGGTTAGCAGTGTGGACAGGTTAGGCATTAAGGTTAGCAGTGTGGACAGGTTGGGCATTACGGTTAGCAGTGTGGACAGGTTAGCAGTGTGGACAGGTTAGCAGTGTGGACAGGTTGGGCATTAAGGTTAGCAGTGTGGACAGGTTGGGCATTGAGGTTAGCAGTGTGGACAGCTTAGCAGTGTGGACAGGTTGGGCATTGAGGTTAGCAGTGTGGACAGCTTAGCAGTGTGGACAGGTTGGGCATTGAGGTTAGCAGTGTGGACAGGTTAACAGTGTGGACAGGTTGGGCATTAAGGTTAGCAGTGTGGACAGGTTAGGCATTAAGGTTAGCAGTAAGGACAGTTTAGGCATTAAGTTTAGCCGTGTGGACAGGTTAGCAGTGTGGACAGATTGGGCATTAAGGTTAGCCGTGTGGACAGGTTAGCAGTGTGGAAAGATTGGGCATTAAGGTTAGCAGTGTGGACAGGTTAGGCATTAAGGTTAGCAGTGTGGACAGATTACAGTGTGGACAGATTGGGCATTAAGGTTAGCAGTATGGACAGGTTAGCAGTGTGGACAGGTTGGGCATTAAGGTTAGCAGTGTGGACAGGTTAGCAGTGTGGACAGGTTAGCAGTGTGGACAGGTTAGCAGTGTGGACAGGTTGGGCATTAAGGTTATCAGTGTGGACAGGTTAGCAGTGTGGACAGGTTGGGCATTAAGGTTAGCAGTGTGGACAGGTTAGAAGTGTGGACAGGTTAGCAGTGTGGACAGATTGGGCATTAAGGTTAGCAGTGTGGACAGGTTGGGCATTAAGGTTAGCCGTGTGGACAGATTGGGCATTAAGGTTAGCAGTGTGGACAGGTTAGCAGTGTGGACAGGTTGGGCATTAAGGTTAGCAGTGTGGACAGGTTAGCAGTGTGGACAGGTTGGGCATTAAGGTTAGCAATGTGGACAGGTTAGCAGTGTGGACAGGTTAGCAGTGTGGACAGGTTAGCAGTGTGGACAGGTTGGGCATTAAGGTTAGCAGTGTGGACAGGTTGGCAGTGTGGACAGGTTAGCAGTGTGGACAGGTTGGGCATTAAGGTTAGCAGTGTGGACAGGGTTAGCAGTGTGGACAGGTTAGCAGTGTGGACAGGTTGGGCATTAAGGTTAGCAGTGTGGACAGGTTGGGCATTAAGGTTAGCAATGTGGACAGGTTAGCAGTGTGGACAGGTTAGCAGTGTTGGCAGGTTAGTAATGTGGACAGGTTAGCAGTGTGGGCAGGTTGGGCATTAAGGTTAGCAGTGTGGACAGGTTGGGCATTACGGTTAGCAGTGTGGACAGGTTAGCAGTGTGGACAGGTTAGCAGTGTGGACAGGTTGGGCATTAAGGTTAGCAGTGTGGACAGGTTGGGCATTGAGGTTAGCAGTGTGGACAGCTTAGCAGTGTGGACATGTTGGGCATTGAGGTTAGCAGTGTGGACAGCTTAGCAGTGTGGACAGGTTGGGCATTGAGGTTAGCAGTGTGGACAGGTTAGGCATTAAGGTTAGCAGTGTGGACAGGTTAGGCATTAAGGTTAGCAGTGTGGACAGGTTAGCAGTGTGGACAGATTGGGCATTAAGGTTAGCAGTGTGGACAGGTTAGCAGTGTGGACAGGTTAGCAGTGTGGACAGGTTGGGCATTAAGGTTAGCAGTGTGGACAGGTTAGGCATTAAGGTTAGCAGTGTGGACAGTTTAGGCATTAAGGTTAGCCGTGTGGACAGGTTAGCAGTGTGGACAGATTGGGCATTAAGATTAGCAGTGTGGACAGGTTAGCAGTGTGGACAGGTTGGGCATTAAGGTTAGCAGTGTGGACAGGTTAGGCATTAAGGTTAGCAGTGTGGACAGATTCGGCATTAAGGTTAGCAGTATGGACAGGTTAGCAGTGTGGACAGGTTGGCAGTGTGGACAGGTTGGGCATTAAGGTTAGCAGTGTGGACAGGTTAGCAGTGTGGACAGGTTAGGCATTAAGGTTAGCATTGTGGACAGGTTAGGCATTAAGGTTAGCCGTGTGGACAGGTTAGCAGTGTGGACAGATTGGGCATTAAGGTTAGCAGTGTGGACAGGTTAGCAGTGTGGACAGGTTAGCAGTGTGGACAGGTTGGGCATTAAGGTTAGCAGTGTGGACAGGTTAGGCATTAAGGTTAGCAGTGTGGACAGATTGGGCATTAAGGTTAGCAGTATGGACAGGTTAGCAGTGTGGACAGGTTAGGCATTAAGGTTAGCAGTGTGGACAGATTGGGCATTAAGGTTAGCAGTGTGGACAGGTTAGCAGTGTGGACAGGTTAGCAGTGTGGACAGGTAAGCAGTGTGGACAGGTTGGGCATTAAGGTTAGCAGTGTGGACAGGTTGGCAGTGTGGACAGGTTAGCAGTGTGGACAGGTTGAGCATTAAGGTTAGCAGTGTGGACAGGGTTAGCAGTGTGGACAGGTTAGCAGTGTGGACAGGTTGGGCATTAAGGTTAGCAGTGTGGACAGGTTGGGCATTAAGGTTAGCAATGTGGACAGGTCAGCAGTGTGGACAGGTTAGCAGTGTTGGCAGGTTAGTAATGTGGACAGGTTAGCAGTGTGGGCAGGTTGGGCATTAAGGTTAGCAGTGTGGACAGGTTGGGCATTACGGTTAGCAGTGTGGACAGGTTAGCAGTGTGGACAGGTTAGCAGTGTGGACAGGTTGGGCATTAAGGTTAGCAGTGTGGACAGGTTGGGCATTGAGGTTAGCAGTGTGGACAGCTTAGCAGTGTGGACAGGTTGGGCATTGAGGTTAGCAGTGTGGACAGGTTAACAGTGTGGACAGGTTGGGCATTAAGGTTAGCAGTGTGGACAGGTTAGGCATTAAGGTTAGCAGTGTGGACAGGTTGGGCATTACGGTTAGCAGTGTGGACAGGTTAGCAGTGTGGACAGGTTAGCAGTGTGGACAGGTTGGGCATTAAGGTTAGCAGTGTGGACAGGTTGGGCATTGAGGTTAGCAGTGTGGACAGCTTAGCAGTGTGGACAGGTTGGGCATTGAGGTTAGCAGTGTGGACAGCTTAGCAGTGTGGACAGGTTGGGCATTGAGGTTAGCAGTGTGGACAGGTTAACAGTGTGGACAGGTTGGGCATTAAGGTTAGCAGTGTGGACAGGTTAGGCATTAAGGTTAGCAGTAAGGACAGTTTAGGCATTAAGTTTAGCCGTGTGGACAGGTTAGCAGTGTGGACAGATTGGGCATTAAGGTTAGCCGTGTGGACAGGTTAGCAGTGTGGAAAGATTGGGCATTAAGGTTAGCAGTGTGGACAGGTTAGGCATTAAGGTTAGCAGTGTGGACAGATTACAGTGTGGACAGATTGGGCATTAAGGTTAGCAGTATGGACAGGTTAGCAGTGTGGACAGGTTGGGCATTAAGGTTAGCAGTGTGGACAGGTTAGCAGTGTGGACAGGTTAGCAGTGTGGACAGGTTAGCAGTGTGGACAGGTTGGGCATTAAGGTTATCAGTGTGGACAGGTTAGCAGTGTGGACAGGTTGGGCATTAAGGTTAGCAGTGTGGACAGGTTAGCAGTGTGGACAGGTTAGCAGTGTGGACAGATTGGGCATTAAGGTTAGCAGTGTGGACAGGTTGGGCATTAAGTTTAGCCGTGTGGACAGATTGGGCATTAAGGTTAGCAGTGTGGACAGGTTAGCAGTGTGGACAGGTTGGGCATTAAGGTTAGCAGTGTGGACAGGTTAGCAGTGTGGAAAGGTTGGGCATTAAGGTTAGCAATGTGGACAGGTTAGCAGTGTGGACAGGTTAGCAGTGTGGACAGGTTAGCAGTGTGGACAGGTTGGGCATTAAGGTTAGCAGTGTGGACAGGTTGGCAGTGTGGACAGGTTAGCAGTGTGGACAGGTTGGGCATTAAGGTTAGCAGTGTGGACAGGGTTAGCAGTGTGGACAGGTTAGCAGTGTGGACAGGTTGGGCATTAAGGTTAGCAGTGTGGACAGGTTGGGCATTAAGGTTAGCAATGTGGACAGGTTAGCAGTGTGGACAGGTTAGCAGTGTTGGCAGGTTAGTAATGTGGACAGGTTAGCAGTGTGGGCAGGTTGGGCATTAAGGTTAGCAGTGTGGACAGGTTGGGCATTAAGGTTAGCAGTGTGGACAGGTTAGGCATTAAGGTTAGCAGTGTGGACAGGTTGGGCATTACGGTTAGCAGTGTGGACAGGTTAGCAGTGTGGACAGGTTAGCAGTGTGGACAGGTTGGGCATTAAGGTTAGCAGTGTGGACAGGTTGGGCATTGAGGTTAGCAGTGTGGACAGCTTAGCAGTGTGGACAGGTTGGGCATTGAGGTTAGCAGTGTGGACAGCTTAGCAGTGTGGACAGGTTGGGCATTGAGGTTAGCAGTGTGGACAGATTAACAGTGTGGACAGGTTAGGCATTAAGGTTAGCAGTAAGGACAGTTTAGGCATTAAGGTTAGCCGTGTGGACAGGTTAGCAGTGTGGACAGATTGGGCATTAAGGTTAGCCGTGTGGACAGGTTAGCAGTGTGGAAAGATTGGGCATTAAGGTTAGCAGTGTGGACAGGTTAGGCATTAAGGTTAGCAGTGTGGACAGATTACAGTGTGGACAGATTGGGCATTAAGGTTAGCAGTATGGACAGGTTAGCAGTGTGGACAGGTTGGGCATTAAGGTTAGCAGTGTGGACAGGTTAGCAGTGTGGACAGGTTAGCAGTGTGGACAGGTTGAGCATTAAGGTTATCAGTGTGGACAGGTTAGCAGTGTGGACAGGTTGGGCATTAAGGTTAGCAGTGTGGACAGGTTAGCTGTGTGGACAGGTTAGCAGTGTGGACAGATTGGGCATTAAGGTTAGCAGTGTGGACAGGTTGGGCATTAAGGTTAGCCGTGTGGACAGATTGGGCATTAAGGTTAGCAGTGTGGATAGGTTAGCAGTGTGGACAGGTTGGGCATTAAGGTTAGCAGTGTGGACAGGTTAGCAGTGTGGACAGGTTGGGCATTAAGGTTAGCAATGTGGACAGGTTAGCAGTGTGGACAGGTTAGCAGTGTGGACAGGTTAGCATTGTGGACAGGTTGGGCATTAAGGTTAGCAGTGTGGACAGGTTGGCAGTGTGGACAGGTTGGGCATTAAGGTTATCAGTGTGGACAGGTTAGCAGTGTGGACAGGTTGGGCATTAAGGTTAGCAGTGTGGACAGGTTAGCAGTGTGGACAGGTTAGCAGTGTGGACAGATTGGGCATTAAGGTTAGCAGTGTGGACAGGTTAGGCATTAAGGTTAGCAGTGTGGACAGGGTTAGCAGTGTGGACAGGTTAGCAGTGTGGACAGGTTGGGCATTAAGGTTAGCAGTGTGGACAGGTTGGGCATTAAGGTTAGCAATGTGGACAGGTTAGCAGTGTGGACAGGTTAGCAGTGTTGGCAGGTTAGTAATGTGGACAGGTTAGCAGTGTGGGCAGGTTGGGCATTAAGGTTAGCAGTGTGGACAGGTTGGGCATTACGGTTAGCAGTGTGGACAGGTTAGCAGTGTGGACAGGTTAGCAGTGTGGACAGGTTGGGCATTAAGGTTAGCAGTGTGGACAGGTTGGGCATTGAGGTTAGCAGTGTGGACAGCTTAGCAGTGTGGACATGTTGGGCATTGAGGTTAGCAGTGTGGACAGCTTAGCAGTGTGGACAGGTTGGGCATTGAGGTTAGCAGTGTGGACAGGTTAGGCATTAAGGTTAGCATTGTGGACAGGTTAGGCATTAAGGTTAGCAGTGTGGACAGGTTAGCAGTGTGGACAGATTGGGCATTAAGGTTAGCAGTGTGGACAGGTTAGCAGTGTGGACAGGTTAGCAGTGTGGACAGGTTGGGCATTAAGGTTAGCAGTGTGGACAGGTTAGGCATTAAGGTTAGCAGTGTGGACAGTTTAGGCATTAAGGTTAGCCGTGTGGACAGGTTAGCAGTGTGGACAGATTGGGCATTAAGGTTAGCAGTGTGGACAGGTTAGCAGTGTGGACAGGTTGGGCATTAAGGTTAGCAGTGTGGACAGGTTGGGCATTGAGGTTAGCAGTGTGGACAGCTTAGCAGTGTGGACAGGTTGGGCATTGAGGTTAGCAGTGTGGACAGGTTAACAGTGTGGACAGGTTGGGCATTAAGGTTAGCAGTGTGGACAGGTTAGGCATTAAGGTTAGCAGTGTGGACAGGTTGGGCATTACGGTTAGCAGTGTGGACAGGTTAGCAGTGTGGACAGGTTAGCAGTGTGGACAGGTTGGGCATTAAGGTTAGCAGTGTGGACAGGTTGGGCATTGAGGTTAGCAGTGTGGACAGCTTAGCAGTGTGGACAGGTTAGCAGTGTGGACAGGTTGAGCATTAAGGTTATCAGTGTGGACAGGTTAGCAGTGTGGACAGGTTGGGCATTAAGGTTAGCAGTGTGGACAGGTTAGCAGTGTGGACATGTTAGCAGTGTGGACAGATTGGGCATTAAGGTTAGCAGTGTGGACAGGTTGGGCATTAAGGTTAGCCGTGTGGACAGATTGGGCATTAAGGTTAGCAGTGTGGATAGGTTAGCAGTGTGGACAGGTTGGGCATTAAGGTTAGCAGTGTGGACAGGTTAGCAGTGTGGACAGGTTGGGCATTAAGGTTAGCAATGTGGACAGGTTAGCAGTGTGGACAGGTTAGCAGTGTGGACAGGTTAGCATTGTGGACAGGTTGGGCATTAAGGTTAGCAGTGTGGACAGGTTGGCAGTGTGGACAGGTTGGGCATTAAGGTTATCAGTGTGGACAGGTTAGCAGTGTGGACAGGTTGGGCATTAAGGTTAGCAGTGTGGACAGGTTAGCAGTGTGGACAGGTTAGCAGTGTGGACAGATTGGGCATTAAGGTTAGCAGTGTGGACAGGTTAGGCATTAAGGTTAGCAGTGTGGACAGGGTTAGCAGTGTGGACAGGTTAGCAGTGTGGACAGGTTGGGCATCAAGGTTAGCAGTGTGGACAGGTTGGGCATTAAGGTTAGCAATGTGGACAGGTTAGCAGTGTGGACAGGTTAGCAGTGTTGGCAGGTTAGTAATGTGGACAGGTTAGCAGTGTGGGCAGGTTGGGCATTAAGGTTAGCAGTGTGGACAGGTTGGGCATTACGGTTAGCAGTGTGGACAGGTTAGCAGTGTGGACAGGTTAGCAGTGTGGACAGGTTGGGCATTAAGGTTAGCAGTGTGGACAGGTTGGGCATTGAGGTTAGCAGTGTGGACAGCTTAGCAGTGTGGACATGTTGGGCATTGAGGTTAGCAGTGTGGACAGCTTAGCAGTGTGGACAGGTTGGGCATTGAGGTTAGCAGTGTGGACAGGTTAGGCATTAAGGTTAGCATTGTGGACAGGTTAGGCATTAAGGTTAGCAGTGTGGACAGGTTAGCAGTGTGGACAGATTGGGCATTAAGGTTAGCAGTGTGGACAGGTTAGCAGTGTGGACAGGTTAGCAGTGTGGACAGGTTGGGCATTAAGGTTAGCAGTGTGGACAGGTTAGGCATTAAGGTTAGCAGTGTGGACAGTTTAGGCATTAAGGTTAGCCGTGTGGACAGGTTAGCAGTGTGGACAGATTGGGCATTAAGGTTAGCAGTGTGGACAGGTTAGCAGTGTGGACAGGTTGGGCATTAAGGTTAGCATTGTGGACAGGTTAGGCATTAAGGTTAGCAGTGTGGACAGATTCGGCATTAAGGTTAGCAGTATGGACAGGTTAGCAGTGTGGACAGGTTGGCAGTGTGGACAGGTTGGGCATTAAGGTTAGCAGTGTGGACAGGTTAGCAGTGTGGACAGGTTAGGCATTAAGGTTAGCATTTTGGACAGGTTAGGCATTAAGGTTAGCCGTGTGGACAGGTTAGCAGTGTGGACAGATTGGGCATTAAGGTTAGCAGTGTGGACAGGTTAGCAGTGTGGACAGGTTAGCAGTGTGGACAGGTTGGGCATTAAGGTTAGCAGTGTGGACAGGTTGGGCATTGAGGTTAGCAGTGTGGACAGCTTAGCAGTGTGGACAGGTTGGGCATTGAGGTTAGCAGTGTGGACAGGTTAACAGTGTGGACAGGTTGGGCATTAAGGTTAGCAGTGTGGACAGGTTAGGCATTAAGGTTAGCAGTGTGGACAGGTTGGGCATTACGGTTAGCAGTGTGGACAGGTTAGCAGTGTGGACAGGTTAGCAGTGTGGACAGGTTGGGCATTAAGGTTAGCAGTGTGGACAGGTTGGGCATTGAGGTTAGCAGTGTGGACAGCTTAGCAGTGTGGACAGGTTGGGCATTGAGGTTAGCAGTGTGGACAGCTTAGCAGTGTGGACAGGTTGGGCATTAAGGTTAGCCGTGTGGACAGGTTAGCAGTGTGGAAAGATTGGGCATTAAGGTTAGCAGTGTGGACAGGTTAGGCATTAAGGTTAGCAGTGTGGACAGGTTGGGCATTACGGTTAGCAGTGTGGACAGGTTAGCAGTGTGGACAGGTTAGCAGTGTGGACAGGTTGGGCATTAAGGTTAGCAGTGTGGACAGGTTGGGCATTACGGTTAGCAGTGTGGACAGGTTAGCAGTGTGGACAGGTTAGCAGTGTGGACAGGTTGGGCATTGAGGTTAGCAGTGTGGACAGCTTAGCAGTGTGGACATGTTGGGCATTGAGGTTAGCAGTGTGGACAGCTTAGCAGTGTGGACAGGTTGGGCATTGAGGTTAGCAGTGTGGACAGGTTAGGCATTAAGGTTAGCATTGTGGACAGGTTAGGCATTAAGGTTAGCAGTGTGGACAGGTTAGCAGTGTGGACAGATTGGGCATTAAGGTTAGCAGTGTGGACAGGTTAGCAGTGTGGACAGGTTAGCAGTGTGGACAGGTTGGGCATTAAGGTTAGCAGTGTGGACAGGTTAGGCATTAAGGTTAGCAGTGTGGACAGTTTAGGCATTAAGGTTAGCCGTGTGGACAGGTTAGCAGTGTGGACAGATTGGGCATTAAGGTTAGCAGTGTGGACAGGTTAGCAGTGTGGACAGGTTGGGCATTAAGGTTAGCAGTGTGGACAGGTTGGGCATTGAGGTTAGCAGTGTGGACAGCTTAGCAGTGTGGACAGGTTGGGCATTGAGGTTAGCAGTGTGGACAGGTTAACAGTGTGGACAGGTTGGGCATTAAGGTTAGCAGTGTGGACAGGTTAGGCATTAAGGTTAGCAGTGTGGACAGGTTGGGCATTACGGTTAGCAGTGTGGACAGGTTAGCAGTGTGGACAGGTTAGCAGTGTGGACAGGTTGGGCATTAAGGTTAGCAGTGTGGACAGGTTGGGCATTGAGGTTAGCAGTGTGGACAGCTTAGCAGTGTGGACAGGTTAGCAGTGTGGACAGGTTGAGCATTAAGGTTATCAGTGTGGACAGGTTAGCAGTGTGGACAGGTTGGGCATTAAGGTTAGCAGTGTGGACAGGTTAGCAGTGTGGACATGTTAGCAGTGTGGACAGATTGGGCATTAAGGTTAGCAGTGTGGACAGGTTGGGCATTAAGGTTAGCCGTGTGGACAGATTGGGCATTAAGGTTAGCAGTGTGGATAGGTTAGCAGTGTGGACAGGTTGGGCATTAAGGTTAGCAGTGTGGACAGGTTAGCAGTGTGGACAGGTTGGGCATTAAGGTTAGCAATGTGGACAGGTTAGCAGTGTGGACAGGTTAGCAGTGTGGACAGGTTAGCATTGTGGACAGGTTGGGCATTAAGGTTAGCAGTGTGGACAGGTTGGCAGTGTGGACAGGTTGGGCATTAAGGTTATCAGTGTGGACAGGTTAGCAGTGTGGACAGGTTGGGCATTAAGGTTAGCAGTGTGGACAGGTTAGCAGTGTGGACAGGTTAGCAGTGTGGACAGATTGGGCATTAAGGTTAGCAGTGTGGACAGGTTAGGCATTAAGGTTAGCAGTGTGGACAGGGTTAGCAGTGTGGACAGGTTAGCAGTGTGGACAGGTTGGGCATCAAGGTTAGCAGTGTGGACAGGTTGGGCATTAAGGTTAGCAATGTGGACAGGTTAGCAGTGTGGACAGGTTAGCAGTGTTGGCAGGTTAGTAATGTGGACAGGTTAGCAGTGTGGGCAGGTTGGGCATTAAGGTTAGCAGTGTGGACAGGTTGGGCATTACGGTTAGCAGTGTGGACAGGTTAGCAGTGTGGACAGGTTAGCAGTGTGGACAGGTTGGGCATTAAGGTTAGCAGTGTGGACAGGTTGGGCATTGAGGTTAGCAGTGTGGACAGCTTAGCAGTGTGGACATGTTGGGCATTGAGGTTAGCAGTGTGGACAGCTTAGCAGTGTGGACAGGTTGGGCATTGAGGTTAGCAGTGTGGACAGGTTAGGCATTAAGGTTAGCATTGTGGACAGGTTAGGCATTAAGGTTAGCAGTGTGGACAGGTTAGCAGTGTGGACAGATTGGGCATTAAGGTTAGCAGTGTGGACAGGTTAGCAGTGTGGACAGGTTAGCAGTGTGGACAGGTTGGGCATTAAGGTTAGCAGTGTGGACAGGTTAGGCATTAAGGTTAGCAGTGTGGACAGTTTAGGCATTAAGGTTAGCCGTGTGGACAGGTTAGCAGTGTGGACAGATTGGGCATTAAGGTTAGCAGTGTGGACAGGTTAGCAGTGTGGACAGGTTGGGCATTAAGGTTAGCATTGTGGACAGGTTAGGCATTAAGGTTAGCAGTGTGGACAGATTCGGCATTAAGGTTAGCAGTATGGACAGGTTAGCAGTGTGGACAGGTTGGCAGTGTGGACAGGTTGGGCATTAAGGTTAGCAGTGTGGACAGGTTAGCAGTGTGGACAGGTTAGGCATTAAGGTTAGCATTTTGGACAGGTTAGGCATTAAGGTTAGCCGTGTGGACAGGTTAGCAGTGTGGACAGATTGGGCATTAAGGTTAGCAGTGTGGACAGGTTAGCAGTGTGGACAGGTTAGCAGTGTGGACAGGTTGGGCATTAAGGTTAGCAGTGTGGACAGGTTGGGCATTGAGGTTAGCAGTGTGGACAGCTTAGCAGTGTGGACAGGTTGGGCATTGAGGTTAGCAGTGTGGACAGGTTAACAGTGTGGACAGGTTGGCATTAAGGTTAGCAGTGTGGACAGGTTAGGCATTAAGGTTAGCAGTGTGGACAGGTTGGGCATTACGGTTAGCAGTGTGGACAGGTTAGCAGTGTGGACAGGTTAGCAGTGTGGACAGGTTGGGCATTAAGGTTAGCAGTGTGGACAGGTTGGGCATTGAGGTTAGCAGTGTGGACAGCTTAGCAGTGTGGACAGGTTGGGCATTGAGGTTAGCAGTGTGGACAGCTTAGCAGTGTGGACAGGTTGGGCATTAAGGTTAGCCGTGTGGACAGGTTAGCAGTGTGGAAAGATTGGGCATTAAGGTTAGCAGTGTGGACAGGTTAGGCATTAAGGTTAGCAGTGTGGACAGATTACAGTGTGGACAGATTGGGCATTAAGGTTAGCAGTATGGACAGGTTAGCAGCGTGGACAGGTTGGGCATTAAGGTTAGCAGTGTGGACAGGTTAGCAGTGTGGACAGGTTAGCAGTGTGGACAGGTTAGCAGTGTGGACATGTTGGGCATTAAGGTTATCAGTGTGGACAGGTTAGCAGTGTGGACAGGTTGGGCATTAAGGTTAGCAGTGTGGACAGGTTAGAAGTGTGGACAAGTTAGCAGTGTGGACAGATTGGGCATTAAGGTTAGCAGTGTGGACAGGTTGGGCATTAAGGTTAGCCGTGTGGACAGATTGGGCATTAAGGTTAGCAGTGTGGACAGGTTAGCAGTGTGGACAGGTTGGGCATTAAGGTTAGCAGTGTGGACAGGTTAGCAGTGTGGACAGGTTGGGCATTAAGGTTAGCAGTGTGGACAGGGTTAGCAGTGTGGACAGGTTAGCAGTGTGGACAGGTTGGGCATTAAGGTTAGCAGTGTGGACAGGTTGGGCATTAAGGTTAGCAATGTGGACAGGTTAGCAGTGTGGACAGGTTAGCAGTGTTGGCAGGTTAGTAATGTGGACAGGTTAGCAGTGTGGGCAGGTTGGGCATTAAGGTTAGCAGTGTGGACAGGTTGGGCATTAAGGTTAGCAGTGTGGACAGGTTAGGCATTAAGGTTAGCAGTGTGGACAGGTTGGGCATTACGGTTAGCAGTGTGGACAGGTTAGCAGTGTGGACAGGTTAGCAGTGTGGACAGGTTGGGCATTAAGGTTAGCAGTGTGGACAGGTTGGTCATTGAGGTTAGCAGTGTGGACAGCTTAGCAGTGTGGACAGGTTGGGCATTGAGGTTAGCAGTGTGGACAGCTTAGCAGTGTGGACAGGTTGGGCATTGAGGTTAGCAGTGTGGACAGATTAACAGTGTGGACAGGTTAGGCATTAAGGTTAGCAGTAAGGACAGTTTAGGCATTAAGGTTAGCCGTGTGGACAGGTTAGCAGTGTGGACAGATTGGGCATTAAGGTTAGCCGTGTGGACAGGTTAGCAGTGTGGAAAGATTGGGCATTAAGGTTAGCAGTGTGGACAGGTTAGGCATTAAGGTTAGCAGTGTGGACAGATTACAGTGTGGACAGATTGGGCATTAAGGTTAGCAGTATGGACAGGTTAGCAGTGTGGACAGGTTGGGCATTAAGGTTAGCAGTGTGGACAGGTTAGCAGTGTGGACAGGTTAGCAGTGTGGACAGGTTGAGCATTAAGGTTATCAGTGTGGACAGGTTAGCAGTGTGGACAGGTTGGGCATTAAGGTTAGCAGTGTGGACAGGTTAGCAGTGTGGACAGGTTAGCAGTGTGGACAGATTGGGCATTAAGGTTAGCAGTGTGGACAGGTTGGGCATTAAGGTTAGCCGTGTGGACAGATTGGGCATTAAGGTTAGCAGTGTGGATAGGTTAGCAGTGTGGACAGGTTGGGCATTAAGGTTAGCAGTGTGGACAGGTTAGCAGTGTGGACAGGTTGGGCATTAAGGTTAGCAATGTGGACAGGTTAGCAGTGTGGACAGGTTAGCAGTGTGGACAGGTTAGCAGTGTGGACAGGTTGGGCATTAAGGTTAGCAGTGTGGACAGGTTGGCAGTGTGGACAGGTTGGGCATTAAGGTTATCAGTGTGGACAGGTTAGCAGTGTGGACAGGTTGGGCATTAAGGTTAGCAGTGTGGACAGGTTAGCAGTGTGGACAGGTTAGCAGTGTGGACAGATTGGGCATTAAGGTTAGCAGTGTGGACAGGTTAGGCATTAAGGTTAGCAGTGTGGACAGGGTTAGCAGTGTGGACAGGTTAGCAGTGTGGACAGGTTGGGCATTAAGGTTAGCAGTGTGGACAGGTTGGGCATTAAGGTTAGCAATGTGGACAGGTTAGCAGTGTGGACAGGTTAGCAGTGTTGGCAGGTTAGTAATGTGGACAGGTTAGCAGTGTGGGCAGGTTGGGCATTAAGGTTAGCAGTGTGGACAGGTTGGGCATTACGGTTAGCAGTGTGGACAGGTTAGCAGTGTGGACAGGTTAGCAGTGTGGACAGGTTGGGCATTAAGGTTAGCAGTGTGGACAGGTTGGGCATTGAGGTTAGCAGTGTGGACAGCTTAGCAGTGTGGACATGTTGGGCATTGAGGTTAGCAGTGTGGACAGCTTAGCAGTGTGGACAGGTTGGGCATTGAGGTTAGCAGTGTGGACAGGTTAGGCATTAAGGTTAGCATTGTGGACAGGTTAGGCATTAAGGTTAGCAGTGTGGACAGGTTAGCAGTGTGGACAGATTGGGCATTAAGGTTAGCAGTGTGGACAGGTTAGCAGTGTGGACAGGTTAGCAGTGTGGACAGGTTGGGCATTAAGGTTAGCAGTGTGGACAGGTTAGGCATTAAGGTTAGCAGTGTGGACAGTTTAGGCATTAAGGTTAGCCGTGTGGACAGGTTAGCAGTGTGGACAGATTGGGCATTAAGGTTAGCAGTGTGGACAGGTTAGCAGTGTGGACAGGTTGGGCATTAAGGTTAGCAGTGTGGACAGGTTAGGCATTAAGGTTAGCAGTGTGGACAGATTCGGCATTAAGGTTAGCAGTATGGACAGGTTAGCAGTGTGGACAGGTTGGCAGTGTGGACAGGTTGGGCATTAAGGTAAGCAGTGTGGACAGGTTAGCAGTGTGGACAGGTTAGGCATTAAGGTTAGCATTTTGGACAGGTTAGGCATTAAGGTTAGCCGTGTGGACAGGTTAGCAGTGTGGACAGATTGGGCATTAAGGTTAGCAGTGTGGACAGGTTAGCAGTGTGGACAGGTTAGCAGTGTGGACAGGTTGGGCATTAAGGTTAGCAGTGTGGACAGGTTGGGCATTGAGGTTAGCAGTGTGGACAGCTTAGCAGTGTGGACAGGTTGGGCATTGAGGTTAGCAGTGTGGACAGGTTAACAGTGTGGACAGGTTGGGCATTAAGGTTAGCAGTGTGGACAGGTTAGGCATTAAGGTTAGCAGTGTGGACAGGTTGGGCATTACGGTTAGCAGTGTGGACAGGTTAGCAGTGTGGACAGGTTAGCAGTGTGGACAGGTTGGGCATTAAGGTTAGCAGTGTGGACAGGTTGGGCATTGAGGTTAGCAGTGTGGACAGCTTAGCAGTGTGGACAGGTTGGGCATTGAGGTTAGCAGTGTGGACAGCTTAGCAGTGTGGACAGGTTGGGCATTGAGGTTAGCAGTGTGGACAGGTTAACAGTGTGGACAGGTTGGGCATTAAGGTTAGCAGTGTGGACAGGTTAGGCATTAAGGTTAGCAGTAAGGACAGTTTAGGCATTAAGGTTAGCCGTGTGGACAGGTTAGCAGTGTGGACAGATTGGGCATTAAGGTTAGCCGTGTGGACAGGTTAGCAGTGTGGAAAGATTGGGCATTAAGGTTAGCAGTGTGGACAGGTTAGGCATTAAGGTTAGCAGTGTGGACAAATTACAGTGTGGACAGATTGGGCATTAAGGTTAGCAGTATGGACAGGTTAGCAGCGTGGACAGGTTGGGTATTAAGGTTAGCAGTGTGGACAGGTTAGCAGTGTGGACAGGTTAGCAGTGTGGACAGGTTAGCAGTGTGGACAGGTTGGGCATTAAGGTTATCAGTGTGGACAGGTTAGCAGTGTGGACAGGTTGGGCATTAAGGTTAGCAGTGTGGACAGGTTAGAAGTGTGGACAAGTTAGCAGTGTGGACAGATTGGGCATTAAGGTTAGCAGTGTGGACAGGTTGGGCATTAAGGTTAGCCGTGTGGACAGATTGGGCATTAAGGTTAGCAGTGTGGACAGGTTAGCAGTGTGGACAGGTTGGGCATTAAGGTTAGCAGTGTGGACAGGTTAGCAGTGTGGACAGGTTGGGCATTAAGGTTAGCAATGTGGACAGGTTAGCAGTGTGGACAGGTTAGCAGTGTGGACAGGTTAGCAGTGTGGACAGGTTGGGCATTAAGGTTAGCAGTGTGGACAGGTTGGCAGTGTGGACAGGTTAGCAGTGTGGACACGTTGGGCATTAAGGTTAGCAGTGTGGACAGGGTTAGCAGTGTGGACAGGTTAGCAGTGTGGACAGGTTGGGCATTAAGGTTAGCAGTGTGGACAGGTTGGGCATTAAGGTTAGCAATGTGGACAGGTTAGCAGTGTGGACAGGTTAGCAGTGTTGGCAGGTTAGTAATGTGGACAGGTTAGCAGTGTGGGCAGGTTGGGCATTAAGGTTAGCAGTGTGGACAGGTTGGGCATTACGGTTAGCAGTGTGGACAGGTTAGCAGTGTGGACAGGTTAGCAGTGTGGACAGGTTGGGCATTAAGGTTAGCAGTGTGGACAGGTTGGGCATTGAGGTTAGCAGTGTGGACAGCTTAGCAGTGTGGACATGTTGGGCATTGAGGTTAGCAGTGTGGACAGGTTAGCAGTGTGGACAGGTTAGCAGTGTTGGCAGGTTAGTAATGTGGACAGGTTAGCAGTGTGGGCAGGTTGGGCATTAAGGTTAGCAATGTGGACAGGTTAGCAGTGTGGACAGGTTAGCAGTGTTGGCAGGTTAGTAATGTGGACAGGTTAGCAGTGTGGGCAGGTTGGGCATTAAGGTTAGCAGTGTGGACAGGTTGGGCATTAAGGTTAGCAGTGTGGACAGGTTAGGCATTAAGGTTAGCAGTGTGGACAGGTTGGGCATTACGGTTAGCAGTGTGGACAGGTTAGCAGTGTGGACAGGTTAGCAGTGTGGACAGGTTGGGCATTAAGGTTAGCAGTGTGGACAGGTTGGTCATTGAGGTTAGCAGTGTGGACAGCTTAGCAGTGTGGACAGGTTGGGCATTGAGGTTAGCAGTGTGGACAGCTTAGCAGTGTGGACAGGTTGGGCATTGAGGTTAGCAGTGTGGACAGATTAACAGTGTGGACAGGTTAGGCATTAAGGTTAGCAGTAAGGACAGTTTAGGCATTAAGGTTAGCCGTGTGGACAGGTTAGCAGTGTGGACAGATTGGGCATTAAGGTTAGCCGTGTGGACAGGTTAGCAGTGTGGAAAGATTGGGCATTAAGGTTAGCAGTGTGGACAGGTTAGGCATTAAGGTTAGCAGTATGGACAGGTTAGCAGTGTGGACAGGTTGGGCATTAAGGTTAGCAGTGTGGACAGGTTAGCAGTGTGGACAGGTTAGCAGTGTGGACAGGTTGAGCATTAAGGTTATCAGTGTGGACAGGTTAGCAGTGTGGACAGGTTGGGCATTAAGGTTAGCAGTGTGGACAGGTTAGCAGTGTGGACAGGTTAGCAGTGTGGACAGATTGGGCATTAAGGTTAGCAGTGTGGACAGGTTGGGCATTAAGGTTAGCCGTGTGGACAGATTGGGCATTAAGGTTAGCAGTGTGGATAGGTTAGCAGTGTGGACAGGTTGGGCATTAAGGTTAGCAGTGTGGACAGGTTAGCAGTGTGGACAGGTTGGGCATTAAGGTTAGCAATGTGGACAGGTTAGCAGTGTGGACAGGTTAGCAGTGTGGACAGGTTAGCAGTGTGGACAGGTTGGGCATTAAGGTTAGCAGTGTGGACAGGTTGGCAGTGTGGACAGGTTGGGCATTAAGGTTATCAGTGTGGACAGGTTAGCAGTGTGGACAGGTTGGGCATTAAGGTTAGCAGTGTGGACAGGTTAGCAGTGTGGACAGGTTAGCAGTGTGGACAGATTGGGCATTAAGGTTAGCAGTGTGGACAGGTTAGGCATTAAGGTTAGCAGTGTGGACAGGGTTAGCAGTGTGGACAGGTTAGCAGTGTGGACAGGTTGGGCATTAAGGTTAGCAGTGTGGACAGGTTGGGCATTAAGGTTAGCAATGTGGACAGGTTAGCAGTGTGGACAGGTTAGCAGTGTTGGCAGGTTAGTAATGTGGACAGGTTAGCAGTGTGGGCAGGTTGGGCATTAAGGTTAGCAGTGTGGACAGGTTGGGCATTACGGTTAGCAGTGTGGACAGGTTAGCAGTGTGGACAGGTTAGCAGTGTGGACAGGTTGGGCATTAAGGTTAGCAGTGTGGACAGGTTGGGCATTGAGGTTAGCAGTGTGGACAGCTTAGCAGTGTGGACATGTTGGGCATTGAGGTTAGCAGTGTGGACAGCTTAGCAGTGTGGACAGGTTGGGCATTGAGGTTAGCAGTGTGGACAGGTTAGGCATTAAGGTTAGCATTGTGGACAGGTTAGGCATTAAGGTTAGCAGTGTGGACAGGTTAGCAGTGTGGACAGATTGGGCATTAAGGTTAGCAGTGTGGACAGGTTAGCAGTGTGGACAGGTTAGCAGTGTGGACAGGTTGGGCATTAAGGTTAGCAGTGTGGACAGGTTAGGCATTAAGGTTAGCAGTGTGGACAGTTTAGGCATTAAGGTTAGCCGTGTGGACAGGTTAGCAGTGTGGACAGATTGGGCATTAAGGTTAGCAGTGTGGACAGGTTAGCAGTGTGGACAGGTTGGGCATTAAGGTTAGCAGTGTGGACAGGTTAGGCATTAAGGTTAGCAGTGTGGACAGATTCGGCATTAAGGTTAGCAGTATGGACAGGTTAGCAGTGTGGACAGGTTGGCAGTGTGGACAGGTTGGGCATTAAGGTTAGCAGTGTGGACAGGTTAGCAGTGTGGACAGGTTAGGCATTAAGGTTAGCATTTTGGACAGGTTAGGCATTAAGGTTAGCCGTGTGGACAGGTTAGCAGTGTGGACAGGTTGGGCATTGAGGTTAGCAGTGTGGACAGGTTAGGCATTAAGGTTAGCATTGTGGACAGGTTAGGCATTAAGGTTAGCAGTGTGGACAGGTTAGCAGTGTGGACAGATTGGGCATTAAGGTTAGCAGTGTGGACAGGTTAGCAGTGTGGACAGGTTAGCAGTGTGGACAGGTTGGGCATTAAGGTTAGCAGTGTGGACAGGTTAGGCATTAAGGTTAGCAGTGTGGACAGTTTAGGCATTAAGGTTAGCCGTGTGGACAGGTTAGCAGTGTGGACAGATTGGGCATTAAGGTTAGCAGTGTGGACAGGTTAGCAGTGTGGACAGGTTGGGCATTAAGGTTAGCAGTGTGGACAGGTTAGGCATTAAGGTTAGCAGTGTGGACAGATTCGGCATTAAGGTTAGCAGTATGGACAGGTTAGCAGTGTGGACAGGTTGGCAGTGTGGACAGGTTGGGCATTAAGGTTAGCAGTGTGGACAGGTTAGCAGTGTGGACAGGTTAGGCATTAAGGTTAGCATTTTGGACAGGTTAGGCATTAAGGTTAGCCGTGTGGACAGGTTAGCAGTGTGGACAGATTGGGCATTAAGGTTAGCAGTGTGGACAGGTTAGCAGTGTGGACAGGTTAGCAGTGTGGACAGGTTGGGCATTAAGGTTAGCAGTGTGGACAGGTTGGGCATTGAGGTTAGCAGTGTGGACAGCTTAGCAGTGTGGACAGGTTGGGCATTGAGGTTAGCAGTGTGGACAGGTTAACAGTGTGGACAGGTTGGGCATTAAGGTTAGCAGTGTGGACAGGTTAGGCATTAAGGTTAGCAGTGTGGACAGGTTGGGCATTACGGTTAGCAGTGTGGACAGGTTAGCAGTGTGGACAGGTTAGCAGTGTGGACAGGTTGGGCATTAAGGTTAGCAGTGTGGACAGGTTGGGCATTGAGGTTAGCAGTGTGGACAGCTTAGCAGTGTGGACAGGTTGGGCATTGAGGTTAGCAGTGTGGACAGCTTAGCAGTGTGGACAGGTTGGGCATTGAGGTTAGCAGTGTGGACAGGTTAACAGTGTGGACAGGTTGGGCATTAAGGTTAGCAGTGTGGACAGGTTAGGCATTAAGGTTAGCAGTAAGGACAGTTTAGGCATTAAGGTTAGCCGTGTGGACAGGTTAGCAGTGTGGACAGATTGGGCATTAAGGTTAGCCGTGTGGACAGGTTAGCAGTGTGGAAAGATTGGGCATTAAGGTTAGCAGTGTGGACAGGTTAGGCATTAAGGTTAGCAGTGTGGACAAATTACAGTGTGGACAGATTGGGCATTAAGGTTAGCAGTATGGACAGGTTAGCAGCGTGGACAGGTTGGGTATTAAGGTTAGCAGTGTGGACAGGTTAGCAGTGTGGACAGGTTAGCAGTGTGGACAGGTTAGCAGTGTGGACAGGTTGGGCATTAAGGTTATCAGTGTGGACAGGTTAGCAGTGTGGACAGGTTGGGCATTAAGGTTAGCAGTGTGGACAGGTTAGAAGTGTGGACAAGTTAGCAGTGTGGACAGATTGGGCATTAAGGTTAGCAGTGTGGACAGGTTGGGCATTAAGGTTAGCCGTGTGGACAGATTGGGCATTAAGGTTAGCAGTGTGGACAGGTTAGCAGTGTGGACAGGTTGGGCATTAAGGTTAGCAGTGTGGACAGGTTAGCAGTGTGGACAGGTTGGGCATTAAGGTTAGCAATGTGGACAGGTTAGCAGTGTGGACAGGTTAGCAGTGTGGACAGGTTAGCAGTGTGGACAGGTTGGGCATTAAGGTTAGCAGTGTGGACAGGTTGGCAGTGTGGACAGGTTAGCAGTGTGGACACGTTGGGCATTAAGGTTAGCAGTGTGGACAGGGTTAGCAGTGTGGACAGGTTAGCAGTGTGGACAGGTTGGGCATTAAGGTTAGCAGTGTGGACAGGTTGGGCATTAAGGTTAGCAATGTGGACAGGTTAGCAGTGTGGACAGGTTAGCAGTGTTGGCAGGTTAGTAATGTGGACAGGTTAGCAGTGTGGGCAGGTTGGGCATTAAGGTTAGCAGTGTGGACAGGTTGGGCATTACGGTTAGCAGTGTGGACAGGTTAGCAGTGTGGACAGGTTAGCAGTGTGGACAGGTTGGGCATTAAGGTTAGCAGTGTGGACAGGTTGGGCATTGAGGTTAGCAGTGTGGACAGCTTAGCAGTGTGGACATGTTGGGCATTGAGGTTAGCAGTGTGGACAGCTTAGCAGTGTGGACAGGTTGGGCAATGAGGTTAGCAGTGTGGACAGGTTAGGCATTAAGGTTAGCAGTGTGGACAGGTTAGGCATTAAGGTTAGCAGTGTGGACAGGTTAGCAGTGTGGACAGATTGGGCATTAAGGTTAGCAGTGTGGACAGGTTAGCAGTGTGGACAGGTTAGCAGTGTGGACAGGTTGGGCATTAAGGTTAGCAGTGTGGACAGGTTAGGCATTAAGGTTAGCAGTGTGGACAGTTTAGGCATTAAGGTTAGCCGTGTGGACAGGTTAGCAGTGTGGACAGATTGGGCATTAAGGTTAGCAGTGTGGACAGGTTAGCAGTGTGGACAGGTTAGGCATTAAGGTTAGCAGTGTGGACAGATTCGGCATTAAGGTTAGCAGTATGGACAGGTTAGCAGTGTGGACAGGTTGGCAGTGTGGACAGGTTGGGCATTAAGGTTAGCAGTGTGGACAGGTTAGCAGTGTGGACAGGTTAGGCATTAAGGTTAGCATTGTGGACAGGTTAGGCATTAAGGTTAGCCGTGTGGACAGGTTAGCAGTGTGGACAGATTGGGCATTAAGGTTAGCAGTGTGGACAGGTTAGCAGTGTGGACAGGTTAGCAGTGTGGACAGGTTGGGCATTAAGGTTAGCAGTGTGGACAGGTTAGGCATTAAGGTTAGCAGTGTGGACAGATTGGGCATTAAGGTTAGCAGTATGGACAGGTTAGCAGTGTGGACAGGTTAGGCATTAAGGTTAGCAGTGTGGACAGATTGGGCATTAAGGTTAGCAGTGTGGACAGGTTAGCAGTGTGGACAGGTTAGCAGTGTGGACAGGTAAGCAGTGTGGACAGGTTGGGCATTAAGGTTAGCAGTGTGGACAGGTTGGCAGTGTGGACAGGTTAGCAGTGTGGACAGGTTGAGCATTAAGGTTAGCAGTGTGGACAGGGTTAGCAGTGTGGACAGGTTAGCAGTGTGGACAGGTTGGGCATTAAGGTTAGCAGTGTGGACAGGTTGGGCATTAAGGTTAGCAATGTGGACAGGTTAGCAGTGTGGACAGGTTAGCAGTGTTGGCAGGTTAGTAATGTGGACAGGTTAGCAGTGTGGGCAGGTTGGGCATTAAGGTTAGCAGTGTGGACAGGTTGGGCATTACGGTTAGCAGTGTGGACAGGTTAGCAGTGTGGACAGGTTAGCAGTGTGGACAGGTTGGGCATTAAGGTTAGCAGTGTGGACAGGTTGGGCATTGAGGTTAGCAGTGTGGACAGCTTAGCAGTGTGGACAGGTTGGGCATTGAGGTTAGCAGTGTGGACAGGTTAACAGTGTGGACAGGTTGGGCATTAAGGTTAGCAGTGTGGACAGGTTAGGCATTAAGGTTAGCAGTGTGGACAGGTTGGGCATTACGGTTAGCAGTGTGGACAGGTTAGCAGTGTGGACAGGTTAGCAGTGTGGACAAGTTGGGCATTAAGGTTAGCAGTGTGGACAGGTTGGGCATTGAGGTTAGCAGTGTGGACAGCTTAGCAGTGTGGACAGGTTGGGCATTGAGGTTAGCAGTGTGGACAGCTTAGCAGTGTGGACAGGTTGGGCATTGAGGTTAGCAGTGTGGACAGGTTAACAGTGTGGACAGGTTGGGCATTAAGGTTAGCAGTGTGGACAGGTTAGGCATTAAGTTTAGCAGTAAGGACAGTTTAGGCATTAAGGTTAGCCGTGTGGACAGGTTAGCAGTGTGGACAGATTGGGCATTAAGGTTAGCCGTGTGGACAGGTTAGCAGTGTGGAAAGATTGGGCATTAAGGTTAGCAGTGTGGACAGGTTAGGCATTAAGGTTAGCAGTGTGGACAGATTACAGTGTGGACAGATTGGGCATTAAGGTTAGCAGTATGGACAGGTTAGCAGTGTGGACAGGTTGGGCATTAAGGTTAGCAGTGTGGACAGGTTAGCAGTGTGGACAGGTTAGCAGTGTGGACAGGTTAGCAGTGTGGACAGGTTGGGCATTAAGGTTATCAGTGTGGACAGGTTAGCAGTGTGGACAGGTTGGGCATTAAGGTTAGCAGTGTGGACAGGTTAGCAGTGTGGACAGGTTAGCAGTGTGGACAGATTGGGCATTAAGGTTAGCAGTGTGGACAGGTTGGGCATTAAGGTTAGCCGTGTGGACAGATTGGGCATTAAGGTTAGCAGTGTGGACAGGTTAGCAGTGTGGACAGGTTGGGCATTAAGGTTAGCAGTGTGGACAGGTTAGCAGTGTGGACAGGTTGGGCATTAAGGTTAGCAATGTGGACAGGTTAGCAGTGTGGACAGGTTAGCAGTGTGGACAGGTTAGCAGTGTGGACAGGTTGGGCATTAAGGTTAGCAGTGTGGACAGGTTGGCAGTGTGGACAGGTTAGCAGTGTGGACAGGTTGGGCATTAAGGTTAGCAGTGTGGACAGGGTTAGCAGTGTGGACAGGTTAGCAGTGTGGACAGGTTGGGCATTAAGGTTAGCAGTGTGGACAGGTTGGGCATTAAGGTTAGCAATGTGGACAGGTTAGCAGTGTGGACAGGTTAGCAGTGTTGGCAGGTTAGTAATGTGGACAGGTTAGCAGTGTGGGCAGGTTGGGCATTAAGGTTAGCAGTGTGGACAGGTTGGGCATTACGGTTAGCAGTGTGGACAGGTTAGCAGTGTGGACAGGTTAGCAGTGTGGACAGGTTGGGCATTAAGGTTAGCAGTGTGGACAGGTTGGGCATTGAGGTTAGCAGTGTGGACAGCTTAGCAGTGTGGACATGTTGGGCATTGAGGTTAGCAGTGTGGACAGCTTAGCAGTGTGGACAGGTTGGGCATTGAGGTTAGCAGTGTGGACAGGTTAGGCATTAAGGTTAGCAGTGTGGACAGGTTAGGCATTAAGGTTAGCAGTGTGGACAGGTTAGCAGTGTGGACAGATTGGGCATTAAGGTTAGCAGTGTGGACAGGTTAGCAGTGTGGACAGGTTAGCAGTGTGGACAGGTTGGGCATTAAGGTTAGCAGTGTGGACAGGTTAGGCATTAAGGTTAGCAGTGTGGACAGTTTAGGCATTAAGGTTAGAAGTGTGGACAGGTTAGCAGTGTGGACAGATTGGGCATTAAGGTTAGCAGTGTGGACAGGTTAGCAGTGTGGACAGGTTAGGCATTAAGGTTAGCAGTGTGGACAGATTCGGCATTAAGGTTAGCAGTATGGACAGGTTAGCAGTGTGGACAGGTTGGCAGTGTGGACAGGTTGGGCATTAAGGTTAGCAGTGTGGACAGGTTAGCAGTGTGGACAGGTTAGGCATTAAGGTTAGCATTGTGGACAGGTTAGGCATTAAGGTTAGCCGTGTGGACAGGTTAGCAGTGTGGACAGATTGGGCATTAAGGTTAGCAGTGTGGACAGGTTAGCAGTGTGGACAGGTTAGCAGTGTGGACAGGTTGGGCATTAAGGTTAGCAGTGTGGACAGGTTAGGCATTAAAGGTTAGCAGTGTGGACAGATTGGGCATTAAGGTTAGCAGTATGGACAGGTTAGCAGTGTGGACAGGTTAGCAGTGTGGACAGGTAAGCAGTGTGGACAGGTTGGGCATTAAGGTTAGCAGTGTGGACAGGTTGGCAGTGTGGACAGGTTAGCAGTGTGGACAGGTTGAGCATTAAGGTTAGCAGTGTGGACAGGGTTAGCAGTGTGGACAGGTTAGCAGTGTGGACAGGTTGGGCATTAAGGTTAGCAGTGTGGACAGGTTGGGCATTAAGGTTAGCCGTGTGGACAGATTGGGCATTAAGGTTAGCAGTGTGGACAGGTTAGCAGTGTGGACAGGTTGGGCATTAAGGTTAGCAGTGTGGACAGGTTAGCAGTGTGGACAGGTTGGGCATTAAGGTTAGCAATGTGGACAGGTTAGCAGTGTGGACAGGTTAGCAGTGTGGACAGGTTAGCAGTGTGGACAGGTTGGGCATTAAGGTTAGCAGTGTGGACAGGTTGGCAGTGTGGACAGGTTAGCAGTGTGGACAGGTTGGGCATTAAGGTTAGCAGTGTGGACAGGGTTAGCAGTGTGGACAGGTTAGCAGTGTGGACAGGTTGGGCATTAAGGTTAGCAGTGTGGACAGGTTGGGCATTAAGGTTAGCAATGTGGACAGGTTAGCAGTGTGGACAGGTTAGCAGTGTTGGCAGGTTAGTAATGTGGACAGGTTAGCAGTGTGGGCAGGTTGGGCATTAAGGTTAGCAGTGTGGACAGGTTGGGCATTACGGTTAGCAGTGTGGACAGGTTAGCAGTGTGGACAGGTTAGCAGTGTGGACAGGTTGGGCATTAAGGTTAGCAGTGTGGACAGGTTGGGCATTGAGGTTAGCAGTGTGGACAGCTTAGCAGTGTGGACATGTTGGGCATTGAGGTTAGCAGTGTGGACAGCTTAGCAGTGTGGACAGGTTGGGCATTGAGGTTAGCAGTGTGGACAGGTTAGGCATTAAGGTTAGCAGTGTGGACAGGTTAGGCATTAAGGTTAGCAGTGTGGACAGGTTAGCAGTGTGGACAGATTGGGCATTAAGGTTAGCAGTGTGGACAGGTTAGCAGTGTGGACAGGTTAGCAGTGTGGACAGGTTGGGCATTAAGGTTAGCAGTGTGGACAGGTTAGGCATTAAGGTTAGCAGTGTGGACAGTTTAGGCATTAAGGTTAGAAGTGTGGACAGGTTAGCAGTGTGGACAGATTGGGCATTAAGGTTAGCAGTGTGGACAGGTTAGCAGTGTGGACAGGTTAGGCATTAAGGTTAGCAGTGTGGACAGATTCGGCATTAAGGTTAGCAGTATGGACAGGTTAGCAGTGTGGACAGGTTGGCAGTGTGGACAGGTTGGGCATTAAGGTTAGCAGTGTGGACAGGTTAGCAGTGTGGACAGGTTAGGCATTAAGGTTAGCATTGTGGACAGGTTAGGCATTAAGGTTAGCCGTGTGGACAGGTTAGCAGTGTGGACAGATTGGGCATTAAGGTTAGCAGTGTGGACAGGTTAGCAGTGTGGACAGGTTAGCAGTGTGGACAGGTTGGGCATTAAGGTTAGCAGTGTGGACAGGTTAGGCATTAAGGTTAGCAGTGTGGACAGATTGGGCATTAAGGTTAGCAGTATGGACAGGTTAGCAGTGTGGACAGGTTAGCAGTGTGGACAGGTAAGCAGTGTGGACAGGTAGGGCATTAAGGTTAGCAGTGTGGACAGGTTGGCAGTGTGGACAGGTTAGCAGTGTGGACAGGTTGAGCATTAAGGTTAGCAGTGTGGACAGGGTTAGCAGTGTGGACAGGTTAGCAGTGTGGACAGGTTGGGCATTAAGGTTAGCAGTGTGGACAGGTTGGGCATTAAGGTTAGCAATGTGGACAGGTTAGAAGTGTGGACAGGTTAGCAGTGTTGGCAGGTTAGTAATGTGGACAGGTTAGCAGTGTGGGCAGGTTGGGCATTAAGGTTAGCAGTGTGGACAGGTTGGGCATTACGGTTAGCAGTGTGGACAGGTTAGCAGTGTGGACAGGTTAGCAGTGTGGACAGGTTGGGCATTAAGGTTAGCAGTGTGGACAGGTTGGGCATTGAGGTTAGCAGTGTGGACAGCTTAGCAGTGTGGACAGGTTGGGCATTGAGGTTAGCAGTGTGGACAGGTTAACAGTGTGGACAGGTTGGGCATTAAGGTTAGCAGTGTGGACAGGTTAGGCATTAAGGTTAGCAGTGTGGACAGGTTGGGCATTACGGTTAGCAGTGTGGACAGGTTAGCAGTGTGGACAGGTTAGCAGTGTGGACAGGTTGGGCATTAAGGTTAGCAGTGTGGACAGGTTGGGCATTGAGGTTAGCAGTGTGGACAGCTTAGCAGTGTGGACAGGTTGGGCATTGAGGTTAGCAGTGTGGACAGCTTAGCAGTGTGGACAGGTTGGGCATTGAGGTTAGCAGTGTGGACAGGTTAACAATGTGGACAGGTTGGGCATTAAGGTTAGCAGTGTGGACAGGTTAGGTATTAAGGTTAGCAGTAAGGACAGTTTAGGCATTAAGGTTAGCCGTGTGGACAGGTTAGCAGTGTGCACAGATTGGGCATTAAGGTTAGCCGTGTGGACAGGTTAGCAGTGTGGAAAGATTGGGCATTAAGGTTAGCAGTGTGGACAGGTTAGGCATTAAGGTTAGCAGTGTGGACAGATTACAGTGTGGACAGATTGGGCATTAAGGTTAGCAGTATGGACAGGTTAGCAGTGTGGACAGGTTGGGCATTAAGGTTAGCAGTGTGGACAGGTTAGCAGTGTGGACAGGTTAGCAGTGTGGACAGGTTAGCAGTGTGGACAGGTTGGGCATTAAGGTTATCAGTGTGGACAGGTTAGCAGTGTGGACAGGTTGGGCATTAAGGTTAGCAGTGTGGACAGGTTAGCAGTGTGGACAGGTTAGCAGTGTGGACAGATTGGGCATTAAGGTTAGCAGTGTGGACAGGTTGGGCATTAAGGTTAGCCGTGTGGACAGATTGGGCATTAAGGTTAGCAGTGTGGACAGGTTAGCAGTGTGGACAGGTTGGGCATTAAGGTTAGCAGTGTGGACAGGTTAGCAGTGTGGACAGGTTGGGCATTAAGGTTAGCAATGTGGACAGGTTAGCAGTGTGGACAGGTTAGCAGTGTGGACAGGTTAGCAGTGTGGACAGGTTGGGCATTAAGGTTAGCAGTGTGGACAGGTTGGCAGTGTGGACAGGTTAGCAGTGTGGACAGGTTGGGCATTAAGGTTAGCAGTGTGGACAGGGTTAGCAGTGTGGACAGGTTAGCAGTGTGGACAGGTTGGGCATTAAGGTTAGCAGTGTGGACAGGTTGGGCATTAAGGTTAGCAATGTGGACAGGTTAGCAGTGTGGACAGGTTAGCAGTGTTGGCAGGTTAGTAATGTGGACAGGTTAGCAGTGTGGGCAGGTTGGGCATTAAGGTTAGCAGTGTGGACAGGTTGGGCATTACGGTTAGCAGTGTGGACAGGTTAGCAGTGTGGACAGGTTAGCAGTGTGGACAGGTTGGGCATTAAGGTTAGCAGTGTGGACAGGTTGGGCATTGAGGTTAGCAGTGTGGACAGCTTAGCAGTGTGGACATGTTGGCATTGAGGTTAGCAGTGTGGACAGCTTAGCAGTGTGGACAGGTTGGGCATTGAGGTTAGCAGTGTGGACAGGTTAGCAGTGTGGACAGGTTAGCAGTGTGGACAGGTTGGGCATTAAGGTTAGCAGTGTGGACAGGTTAGGCATTAAGGTTAGCAGTGTGGACAGTTTAGGCATTAAGGTTAGCCGTGTGGACAGGTTAGCAGTGTGGACAGATTGGGCATTAAGGTTAGCAGTGTGGACAGGTTAGGCATTAAGGTTAGCAGTGTGGACAGATTACAGTGTGGACAGATTGGGCATTAAGGTTAGCAGTATGGACAGGTTAGCAGTGTGGACAGGTTGGGCATTAAGGTTAGCAGTGTGGACAGGTTAGCAGTGTGGACAGGTTAGCAGTGTGGACAGGTTAGCAGTGTGGACAGGTTGGGCATTAAGGTTATCAGTGTGGACAGGTTAGCAGTGTGGACAGGTTGGGCATTAAGGTTAGCAGTTTGGACAGGTTAGCAGTGTGGACAGGTTAGCAGTGTGGACAGATTGGGCATTAAGGTTAGCAGTGTGGACAGGTTGGGCATTAAGGTTAGCCGTGTGGACAGATTGGGCATTAAGGTTAGCAGTGTGGACAGGTTAGCAGTGTGGACAGGTTTGGCATTAAGGTTAGCAGTGTGGACAGGTTAGCAGTGTGGACAGGTTGGGCATTAAGGTTAGCAATGTGGACAGGTTAGCAGTGTGGACAGGTTAGCAGTGTGGACAGGTTAGCAGTGTGGACAGGTTGGGCATTAAGGTTAGCAGTGTGGACAGGTTGGCAGTGTGGACAGGTTAGCAGTGTGGACAGGTTGGGCATTAAGGTTAGCAGTGTGGACAGGGTTAGCAGTGTGGACAGGTTAGCAGTGTGGACAGGTTGGGCATTAAGGTTAGCAGTGTGGACAGGTTGGGCATTAAGGTTAGCAATGTGGACAGGTTAGCAGTGTGGACAGGTTAGCAGTGTTGGCAGGTTAGTAATGTGGACAGGTTAGCAGTGTGGGCAGGTTGGGCATTAAGGTTAGCAGTGTGGACAGGTTGGGCATTACGGTTAGCAGTGTGGACAGGTTAGCAGTGTGGACAGGTTAGCAGTGTGGACAGGTTGGGCATTAAGGTTAGCAGTGTGGACAGGTTGGGCATTGAGGTTAGCAGTGTGGACAGCTTAGCAGTGTGGACATGTTGGCATTGAGGTTAGCAGTGTGGACAGCTTAGCAGTGTGGACAGGTTGGGCATTGAGGTTAGCAGTGTGGACAGGTTAGCAGTGTGGACAGGTTAGCAGTGTGGACAGGTTGGGCATTAAGGTTAGCAGTGTGGACAGGTTAGGCATTAAGGTTAGCAGTGTGGACAGTTTAGGCATTAAGGTTAGCCGTGTGGACAGGTTAGCAGTGTGGACAGATTGGGCATTAAGGTTAGCAGTGTGGACAGGTTAGGCATTAAGGTTAGCAGTGTGGACAGATTACAGTGTGGACAGATTGGGCATTAAGGTTAGCAGTATGGACAGGTTAGCAGTGTGGACAGGTTGGGCATTAAGGTTAGCAGTGTGGACAGGTTAGCAGTGTGGACAGGTTAGCAGTGTGGACAGGTTAGCAGTGTGGACAGGTTGGGCATTAAGGTTATCAGTGTGGACAGGTTAGCAGTGTGGACAGGTTGGGCATTAAGGTTAGCAGTTTGGACAGGTTAGCAGTGTGGACAGGTTAGCAGTGTGGACAGATTGGGCATTAAGGTTAGCAGTGTGGACAGGTTGGGCATTAAGGTTAGCCGTGTGGACAGATTGGGCATTAAGGTTAGCAGTGTGGACAGGTTAGCAGTGTGGACAGGTTTGGCATTAAGGTTAGCAGTGTGGACAGGTTAGCAGTGTGGACAGGTTGGGCATTAAGGTTAGCAATGTGGACAGGTTAGCAGTGTGGACAGGTTAGCAGTGTGGACAGGTTAGCAGTGTGGACAGGTTGGGCATTAAGGTTAGCAGTGTGGACAGGTTGGCAGTGTGGACAGGTTAGCAGTGTGGACAGGTTGGGCATTAAGGTTAGCAGTGTGGACAGGGTTAGCAGTGTGGACAGGTTAGCAGTGTGGACAGGTTGGGCATTAAGGTTAGCAATGTGGACAGGTTAGCAGTGTGGACAGGTTAGCAGTGTGGACAGGTTGGGCATTAAGGTTAGCAGTGTGGACAGGTTGGCAGTGTGGACAGGTTAGCAGTGTGGACAGGTTGGGCATTAAGGTTAGCAGTGTGGACAGGGTTAGCAGTGTGGACAGGTTAGCAGTGTGGACAGGTTGGGCATTAAGGTTAGCAGTGTGGACAGGTTGGGCATTAAGGTTAGCAATGTGGACAGGTTAGCAGTGTGGACAGGTTAGCAGTGTTGGCAGGTTAGTAATGTGGACAGGTTAGCAGTGTGGGCAGGTTGGGCATTAAGGTTAGCAGTGTGGACAGGTTGGGCATTACGGTTAGCAGTGTGGACAGGTTAGCAGTGTGGACAGGTTAGCAGTGTGGACAGGTTGGGCATTAAGGTTAGCAGTGTGGACAGGTTGGGCATTGAGGTTAGCAGTGTGGACAGCTTAGCAGTGTGGACATGTTGGCATTGAGGTTAGCAGTGTGGACAGCTTAGCAGTGTGGACAGGTTGGGCATTGAGGTTAGCAGTGTGGACAGGTTAGCAGTGTGGACAGGTTAGCAGTGTGGACAGGTTGGGCATTAAGGTTAGCAGTGTGGACAGGTTAGGCATTAAGGTTAGCAGTGTGGACAGTTTAGGCATTAAGGTTAGCCGTGTGGACAGGTTAGCAGTGTGGACAGATTGGGCATTAAGGTTAGCAGTGTGGACAGGTTAGCAGTGTGGACAGGTTGGGCATTAAGGTTAGCAGTGTGGACAGGTTAGGCATTAAGGTTAGCAGTGTGGACAGATTCGGCATTAAGGTTAGCAGTATGGACAGGTTAGCAGTGTGGACAGGTTGGCAGTGTGGACAGGTTGGGCATTAAGGTTAGCAGTGTGGACAGGTTAGCAGTGTGGACAGGTTAGGCATTAAGGTTAGCATTGTGGACAGGTTAGGCATTAAGGTTAGCCGTGTGGACAGGTTAGCAGTGTGGACAGATTGGGCATTAAGGTTAGCAGTGTGGACAGGTTAGCAGTGTGGACAGGTTAGGCATTAAGGTTAGCAGTGTGGACAGATTGGGCATTAAGGTTAGCAGTATGGACAGGTTAGCAGTGTGGACAGGTTAGGCATTAAGGTTAGCCGTGTGGACAGGTTAGCAGTGTGGACAGATTGGGCATTAAGGTTAGCAGTGTGGACAGGTTAGCAGTGTGGACAGGTTAGCAGTGTGGACAGGTTGGGCATTAAGGTTAGCAGTGTGGCAGTTTAGGCATTAAGGTTAGCCGTGTGGACAGGTTAGCAGTGTGGAAAGATTGGGCATTAAGGTTAGCAGTGTGGACAGGTTAGGCATTAAGGTTAGCAGTGTGGACAGATTACAGTGTGGACAGATTGGGCATTAAGGTTAGCAGTATGGACAGGTTAGCAGTGTGGACAGGTTGGGCATTAAGGTTAGCAGTGTGGACAGGTTAGCAGTGTGTACAGGTTAGCAGTGTGGACAGGTTAGCAGTGTGGACAGGTTGGGCATTAAGGTTATCAGTGTGGACAGGTTAGCAGTGTGGACAGGTTGGGCATTGAGGTTAGCAGTGTGGACAGGTTAGCAGTGTGGACAGGTTAGCAGTGTGGACAGGTTGGGCATTAAGGTTAGCAGTGTGGACAGGTTAGGCATTAAGGTTAGCAGTGTGGACAGTTTAGGCATTAAGGTTAGCCGTGTGGACAGGTTAGCAGTGTGGACAGATTGGGCATTAAGGTTAGCAGTGTGGACAGGTTAGGCATTAAGGTTAGCAGTGTGGACAGATTACAGTGTGGACAGATTGGGCATTAAGGTTAGCAGTATGGACAGGTTAGCAGTGTGGACAGGTTGGGCATTAAGGTTAGCAGTGTGGACAGGTTAGCAGTGTGGACAGGTTAGCAGTGTGGACAGGTTAGCAGTGTGGACAGGTTGGGCATTAAGGTTATCAGTGTGGACAGGTTAGCAGTGTGGACAGGTTGGGCATTAAGGTTAGCAGTTTGGACAGGTTAGCAGTGTGGACAGGTTAGCAGTGTGGACAGATTGGGCATTAAGGTTAGCAGTGTGGACAGGTTGGGCATTAAGGTTAGCCGTGTGGACAGATTGGGCATTAAGGTTAGCAGTGTGGACAGGTTAGCAGTGTGGACAGGTTTGGCATTAAGGTTAGCAGTGTGGACAGGTTAGCAGTGTGGACAGGTTGGGCATTAAGGTTAGCAATGTGGACAGGTTAGCAGTGTGGACAGGTTAGCAGTGTGGACAGGTTAGCAGTGTGGACAGGTTGGGCATTAAGGTTAGCAGTGTGGACAGGTTGGCAGTGTGGACAGGTTAGCAGTGTGGACAGGTTGGGCATTAAGGTTAGCAGTGTGGACAGGGTTAGCAGTGTGGACAGGTTAGCAGTGTGGACAGGTTGGGCATTAAGGTTAGCAGTGTGGACAGGTTGGGCATTAAGGTTAGCAATGTGGACAGGTTAGCAGTGTGGACAGGTTAGCAGTGTTGGCAGGTTAGTAATGTGGACAGGTTAGCAGTGTGGGCAGGTTGGGCATTAAGGTTAGCAGTGTGGACAGGTTGGGCATTACGGTTAGCAGTGTGGACAGGTTAGCAGTGTGGACAGGTTAGCAGTGTGGACAGGTTGGGCATTAAGGTTAGCAGTGTGGACAGGTTGGGCATTGAGGTTAGCAGTGTGGACAGCTTAGCAGTGTGGACATGTTGGCATTGAGGTTAGCAGTGTGGACAGCTTAGCAGTGTGGACAGGTTGGGCATTGAGGTTAGCAGTGTGGACAGGTTAGCAGTGTGGACAGGTTAGCAGTGTGGACAGGTTGGGCATTAAGGTTAGCAGTGTGGACAGGTTAGGCATTAAGGTTAGCAGTGTGGACAGATTGGGCATTAAGGTTAGCAGTATGGACAGGTTAGCAGTGTGGACAGGTTAGGCATTAAGGTTAGCCGTGTGGACAGGTTAGCAGTGTGGACAGATTGGGCATTAAGGTTAGCAGTGTGGACAGGTTAGCAGTGTGGACAGGTTAGCAGTGTGGACAGGTTGGGCATTAAGGTTAGCAGTGTGGCAGTTTAGGCATTAAGGTTAGCCGTGTGGACAGGTTAGCAGTGTGGAAAGATTGGGCATTAAGGTTAGCAGTGTGGACAGGTTAGGCATTAAGGTTAGCAGTGTGGACAGATTACAGTGTGGACAGATTGGGCATTAAGGTTAGCAGTATGGACAGGTTAGCAGTGTGGACAGGTTGGGCATTAAGGTTAGCAGTGTGGACAGGTTAGCAGTGTGTACAGGTTAGCAGTGTGGACAGGTTAGCAGTGTGGACAGGTTGGGCATTAAGGTTATCAGTGTGGACAGGTTAGCAGTGTGGACAGGTTGGGCATTGAGGTTAGCAGTGTGGACAGGTTAGCAGTGTGGACAGATTTGGCATTAAGGTTAGCAGTGTGGACAGGTTAGCAGTGTGGACAGGTTAGCAGTGTGGACAGATTGGGCATTAAGGTTAGCAGTGTGGCAGTTTAGGCATTAAGGTTAGCCCTGTGGACAGGTCAGCAGTGTGGAAAGATTGGGCATTAAGGTTAGCAGTGTGGGCAGGTTGGGCATTAAGGTTAGCAGTGTGGACAGGTTGGGCATTAAGGTTAGCAGTGTGGACAGGGTTAGCAGTGTGGACAGGTTAGCAGTGTGGACAGGTTGGGCATTAAGGTTAGCAGTGTGGACAGGTTGGGCATTAAGGTTAGCAATGTGGACAGGTTAGCAGTGTGGACAGGTTAGCAGTGTTGGCAGGTTAGTAATGTGGACAGGTTAGCAGTGTGGGCAGGTTGGGCATTAAGGTTAGCAGTGTGGACAGGTTGGGCATTACGGTTAGCAGTGTGGACAGGTTAGCAGTGTGGACAGGTTAGCAGTGTGGACAGGTTGGGCATTAAGGTTAGCAGTGTGGACAGGTTGGGCATTGAGGTTAGCAGTGTGGACAGCTTAGCAGTGTGGACATGTTGGCATTGAGGTTAGCAGTGTGGACAGCTTAGCAGTGTGGACAGGTTGGGCATTGAGGTTAGCAGTGTGGACAGGTTAGCAGTGTGGACAGGTTAGCATTGTGGACAGGTTGGGCATTAAGGTTAGCAGTGTGGACAGGTTAGGCATTAAGGTTAGCAGTGTGGACAGTTTAGGCATTAAGGTTAGCCGTGTGGACAGGTTAGCAGTGTGGACAGATTGGGCATTAAGGTTAGCAGTGTGGACAGGTTAGCAGTGTGGACAGGTTGGGCATTAAGGTTAGCAGTGTGGACAGGTTAGGCATTAAGGTTAGCAGTGTGGACAGATTCGGCATTAAGGTTAGCAGTATGGACAGGTTAGCAGTGTGGACAGGTTGGCAGTGTGGACAGGTTGGGCATTAAGGTTAGCAGTGTGGACAGGTTAGCAGTGTGGACAGGTTAGGCATTAAGGTTAGCATTGTGGACAGGTTAGGCATTAAGGTTAGCCGTGTGGACAGGTTAGCAGTGTGGACAGATTGGGCATTAAGGTTAGCAGTGTGGACAGGTTAGCAGTGTGGACAGGTTAGGCATTAAGGTTAGCAGTGTGGACAGATTGGGCATTAAGGTTAGCAGTATGGACAGGTTAGCAGTGTGGACAGGTTAGGCATTAAGGTTAGCCGTGTGGACAGGTTAGCAGTGTGGACAGATTGGGCATTAAGGTTAGCAGTGTGGACAGGTTAGCAGTGTGGACAGGTTAGCAGTGTGGACAGGTTGGGCATTAAGGTTAGCAGTGTGGCAGTTTAGGCATTAAGGTTAGCCGTGTGGACAGGTTAGCAGTGTGGAAAGATTGGGCATTAAGGTTAGCAGTGTGGACAGGTTAGGCATTAAGGTTAGCAGTGTGGACAGATTACAGTGTGGACAGATTGGGCATTAAGGTTAGCAGTATGGACAGGTTAGCAGTGTGGACAGGTTGGGCATTAAGGTTAGCAGTGTGGACAGGTTAGCAGTGTGTACAGGTTAGCAGTGTGGACAGGTTAGCAGTGTGGACAGGTTGGGCATTAAGGTTATCAGTGTGGACAGGTTAGCAGTGTGGACAGGTTGGGCATTGAGGTTAGCAGTGTGGACAGGTTAGCAGTGTGGACAGGTTAGCAGTGTGGACAGGTTGGGCATTAAGGTTAGCAGTGTGGACAGGTTAGGCATTAAGGTTAGCAGTGTGGACAGTTTAGGCATTAAGGTTAGCCGTGTGGACAGGTTAGCAGTGTGGACAGATTGGGCATTAAGGTTAGCAGTGTGGACAGGTTAGGCATTAAGGTTAGCAGTGTGGACAGATTACAGTGTGGACAGATTGGGCATTAAGGTTAGCAGTATGGACAGGTTAGCAGTGTGGACAGGTTGGGCATTAAGGTTAGCAGTGTGGACAGGTTAGCAGTGTGGACAGGTTAGCAGTGTGGACAGGTTAGCAGTGTGGACAGGTTGGGCATTAAGGTTATCAGTGTGGACAGGTTAGCAGTGTGGACAGGTTGGGCATTAAGGTTAGCAGTTTGGACAGGTTAGCAGTGTGGACAGGTTAGCAGTGTGGACAGATTGGGCATTAAGGTTAGCAGTGTGGACAGGTTGGGCATTAAGGTTAGCCGTGTGGACAGATTGGGCATTAAGGTTAGCAGTGTGGACAGGTTAGCAGTGTGGACAGGTTTGGCATTAAGGTTAGCAGTGTGGACAGGTTAGCAGTGTGGACAGGTTGGGCATTAAGGTTAGCAATGTGGACAGGTTAGCAGTGTGGACAGGTTAGCAGTGTGGACAGGTTAGCAGTGTGGACAGGTTGGGCATTAAGGTTAGCAGTGTGGACAGGTTGGCAGTGTGGACAGGTTAGCAGTGTGGACAGGTTGGGCATTAAGGTTAGCAGTGTGGACAGGGTTAGCAGTGTGGACAGGTTAGCAGTGTGGACAGGTTGGGCATTAAGGTTAGCAGTGTGGACAGGTTGGGCATTAAGGTTAGCAATGTGGACAGGTTAGCAGTGTGGACAGGTTAGCAGTGTTGGCAGGTTAGTAATGTGGACAGGTTAGCAGTGTGGGCAGGTTGGGCATTAAGGTTAGCAGTGTGGACAGGTTGGGCATTACGGTTAGCAGTGTGGACAGGTTAGCAGTGTGGACAGGTTAGCAGTGTGGACAGGTTGGGCATTAAGGTTAGCAGTGTGGACAGGTTGGGCATTGAGGTTAGCAGTGTGGACAGCTTAGCAGTGTGGACATGTTGGCATTGAGGTTAGCAGTGTGGACAGCTTAGCAGTGTGGACAGGTTGGGCATTGAGGTTAGCAGTGTGGACAGGTTAGCAGTGTGGACAGGTTAGCAGTGTGGACAGGTTGGGCATTAAGGTTAGCAGTGTGGACAGGTTAGGCATTAAGGTTAGCAGTGTGGACAGTTTAGGCATTAAGGTTAGCCGTGTGGACAGGTTAGCAGTGTGGACAGATTGGGCATTAAGGTTAGCAGTGTGGACAGGTTAGCAGTGTGGACAGGTTGGGCATTAAGGTTAGCAGTGTGGACAGGTTATGCATTAATGTTAGCAGTGTGGACAGATTCGGCATTAAGGTTAGCAGTATGGACAGGTTAGCAGTGTGGACAGGTTGGCAGTGTGGACAGGTTGGGCATTAAGGTTAGCAGTGTGGACAGGTTAGCAGTGTGGACAGGTTAGCAGTGTGGACAGGTTGGGCATTAAGGTTAGCAGTGTGGACAGGTTAGCAGTGTGGACAGGTTAGCAGTGTGGACAGGTTAGCAGTGTGGACAGGTTGGGCATTAAGGTTATCAGTGTGGACAGGTTAGCAGTGTGGACAGGTTGGGCATTAAGGTTAGCAGTGTGGACAGGTTAGCAGTGTGGACAGGTTAGCAGTGTGGACAGATTGGGCATTAAGGTTAGCAGTGTGGACAGGTTGGGCATTAAGGTTAGCCGTGTGGACAGATTGGGCATTAAGGTTAGCAGTGTGGACAGGTTAGCAGTGTGGACAGGTTGGGCATTAAGGTTAGCAGTGTGGACAGGTTAGCAGTGTGGACAGGTTGGGCATTAAGGTTAGCAATGTGGACAGGTTAGCAGTGTGGACAGGTTAGCAGTGTGGACAGGTTAGCAGTGTGGACAGGTTGGGCATTAAGGTTAGCAGTGTGGACAGGTTGGCAGTGTGGACAGGTTAGCAGTGTGGACAGGTTGGGCATTAAGGTTAGCAGTGTGGACAGGGTTAGCAGTGTGGACAGGTTAGCAGTGTGGACAGGTTGGGCATTAAGGTTAGCAGTGTGGACAGGTTGGGCATTAAGGTTAGCAATGTGGACAGGTTAGCAGTGTGGACAGGTTAGCAGGGTTGGCAGGTTAGTAATGTGGACAGGTTAGCAGTGTGGGCAGGTTGGGCATTAAGGTTAGCAGTGTGGACAGGTTGGGCATTACGGTTAGCAGTGTGGACAGGTTAGCAGTGTGGACAGGTTAGCAGTGTGGACAGGTTGGGCATTAAGGTTAGCAGTGTGGACAGGTTGGGCATTGAGGTTAGCAGTGTGGACAGCTTAGCAGTGTGGACATGTTGGCATTGAGGTTAGCAGTGTGGACAGCTTAGCAGTGTGGACAGGTTGGGCATTGAGGTTAGCAGTGTGGACAGGTTAGCAGTGTGGACAGGTTAGCAGTGTGGACAGGTTGGGCATTAAGGTTAGCAGTGTGGACAGGTTAGGCATTAAGGTTAGCAGTGTGGACAGTTTAGGCATTAAGGTTAGCCGTGTGGACAGGTTAGCAGTGTGGACAGATTGGGCATTAAGGTTAGCAGTGTGGACAGGTTAGGCATTAAGGTTAGCAGTGTGGACAGATTACAGTGTGGACAGATTGGGCATTAAGGTTAGCAGTATGGTCAGGTTAGCAGTGTGGACAGGTTGGGCATTAAGGTTAGCAGTGTGGACAGGTTAGCAGTGTGGACAGGTTAGCAGTGTGGACAGGTTAGCAGTGTGGACAGGTTGGGCATTAAGGTTATCAGTGTGGACAGGTTAGCAGTGTGGACAGGTTGGGCATTAAGGTTAGCAGTTTGGACAGGTTAGCAGTGTGGACAGGTTAGCAGTGTGGACAGATTGGGCATTAAGGTTAGCAGTGTGGACAGGTTGGGCATTAAGGTTAGCCGTGTGGACAGATTGGGCATTAAGGTTAGCAGTGTGGACAGGTTAGCAGTGTGGACAGGTTTGGCATTAAGGTTAGCAGTGTGGACAGGTTAGCAGTGTGGACAGGTTGGGCATTAAGGTTAGCAATGTGGACAGGTTAGCAGTGTGGACAGGTTAGCAGTGTGGACAGGTTAGCAGTGTGGACAGGTTGGCATTAAGGTTAGCAGTGTGGACAGGTTGGCAGTGTGGACAGGTTAGCAGTGTGGACAGGTTGGGCATTAAGGTTAGCAGTGTGGACAGGGTTAGCAGTGTGGACAGGTTAGCAGTGTGGACAGGTTAGGCATTAAGGTTAGCAGTGTGGACAGTTTAGGCATTAAGGTTAGCCGTGTGGACAGGTTAGCAGTGTGGACAGATTGGGCATTAAGGTTAGCAGTGTGGACAGGTTAGGCATTAAGGTTAGCAGTGTGGACAGATTACAGTGTGGACAGATTGGGCATTAAGGTTAGCAGTATGGTCAGGTTAGCAGTGTGGACAGGTTGGGCATTAAGGTTAGCAGTGTGGACAGGTTAGCAGTGTGGACAGGTTAGCAGTGTGGACAGGTTAGCAGTGTGGACAGGTTGGGCATTAAGGTTATCAGTGTGGACAGGTTAGCAGTGTGGACAGGTTGGGCATTAAGGTTAGCAGTTTGGACAGGTTAGCAGTGTGGACAGGTTAGCAGTGTGGACAGATTGGGCATTAAGGTTAGCAGTGTGGACAGGTTGGGCATTAAGGTTAGCCGTGTGGACAGATTGGGCATTAAGGTTAGCAGTGTGGACAGGTTAGCAGTGTGGACAGGTTTGGCATTAAGGTTAGCAGTGTGGACAGGTTAGCAGTGTGGACAGGTTGGGCATTAAGGTTAGCAATGTGGACAGGTTAGCAGTGTGGACAGGTTAGCAGTGTGGACAGGTTAGCAGTGTGGACAGGTTGGCATTAAGGTTAGCAGTGTGGACAGGTTGGCAGTGTGGACAGGTTAGCAGTGTGGACAGGTTGGGCATTAAGGTTAGCAGTGTGGACAGGGTTAGCAGTGTGGACAGGTTAGCAGTGTGGACAGGTTGGGCATTAAGGTTAGCAGTGTGGACAGGTTGGGCATTAAGGTTAGCAATGTGGACAGGTTAGCAGTGTGGACAGGTTAGCAGTGTTGGCAGGTTAGTAATGTGGACAGGTTAGCAGTGTGGGCAGGTTGGGCATTAAGGTTAGCAGTGTGGACAGGTTGGGCATTACGGTTAGCAGTGTGGACAGGTTAGCAGTGTGGACAGGTTAGCAGTGTGGACAGGTTGGGCATTAAGGTTAGCAGTGTGGACAGGTTGGGCATTGAGGTTAGCAGTGTGGACAGCTTAGCAGTGTGGACATGTTGGCATTGAGGTTAGCAGTGTGGACAGCTTAGCAGTGTGGACAGGTTGGGCATTGAGGCTAGCAGTGTGGACAGGTTAGCAGTGTGGACAGGTTAGCAGTGTGGACAGGTTGGGCATTAAGGTTAGCAGTGTGGACAGGTTAGGCATTAAGGTTAGCAGTGTGGACAGTTTAGGCATTAAGGTTAGCCGTGTGGACAGGTTAGCAGTGTGGACAGATTGGGCATTAAGGTTAGCAGTGTGGACAGGTTAGCAGTGTGGACAGGTTGGGCATTAAGGTTAGCAGTGTGGACAGGTTAGGCATTAAGGTTAGCAGTGTGGACAGATTCGGCATTAAGGTTAGCAGTATGGACAGGTTAGCAGTGTGGACAGGTTGGCAGTGTGGACAGGTTGGGCATTAAGGTTAGCAGTGTGGACAGGTTAGCAGTGTGGACAGGTTAGGCATTAAGGTTAGCATTGTGGACAGGTTAGGCATTAAGGTTAGCCGTGTGGACAGGTTAGCAGTGTGGACAGATTGGGCATTAAGGTTAGCAGTGTGGACAGGTTAGCAGTGTGGACAGGGTAGCAGTGTGGACAGGTTGGGCATTAAGGTTAGCAGTGTGGACAGGTTAGGCATTAAGGTTAGCAGTGTGGACAGATTGGGCATTAAGGTTAGCAGTATGGACAGGTTAGCAGTGTGGACAGGTTAGGCATTAAGGTTAGCCGTGTGGACAGGTTAGCAGTGTGGACAGATTGGGCATTAAGGTTAGCAGTGTGGACAGGTTAGCAGTGTGGACAGGTTAGCAGTGTGGACAGGTTGGGCATTAAGGTTAGCAGTGTGGCAGTTTAGGCATTAAGGTTAGCCGTGTGGACAGGTTAGCAGTGTGGAAAGATTGGGCATTAAGGTTAGCAGTGTGGACAGGTTAGGCATTAAGGTTAGCAGTGTGGACAGATTACAGTGTGGACAGATTGGGCATTAAGGTTAGCAGTATGGACAGGTTAGCAGTGTGGACAGGTTGGGCATTAAGGTTAGCAGTGTGGACAGGTTAGCAGTGTGTACAGGTTAGCAGTGTGGACAGGTTAGCAGTGTGGACAGGTTGGGCATTAAGGTTATCAGTGTGGACAGGTTAGCAGTGTGGACAGGTTGGGCATTGAGGTTAGCAGTGTGGACAGGTTAGCAGTGTGGACAGGTTAGCAGTGTGGACAGGTTGGGCATTAAGGTTAGCAGTGTGGACAGGTTAGGCATTAAGGTTAGCAGTGTGGACAGTTTAGGCATTAAGGTTAGCCGTGTGGACAGGTTAGCAGTGTGGACAGATTGGGCATTAAGGTTAGCAGTGTGGACAGGTTAGGCATTAAGGTTAGCAGTGTGGACAGATTACAGTGTGGACAGATTGGGCATTAAGGTTAGCAGTATGGACAGGTTAGCAGTGTGGACAGGTTGGGCATTAAGGTTAGCAGTGTGGACAGGTTAGCAGTGTGGACAGGTTAGCAGTGTGGACAGGTTAGCAGTGTGGACAGGTTGGGCATTAAGGTTATCAGTGTGGACAGGTTAGCAGTGTGGACAGGTTGGGCATTAAGGTTAGCAGTTTGGACAGGTTAGCAGTGTGGACAGGTTAGCAGTGTGGACAGATTGGGCATTAAGGTTAGCAGTGTGGACAGGTTGGGCATTAAGGTTAGCCGTGTGGACAGATTGGGCATTAAGGTTAGCAGTGTGGACAGGTTAGCAGTGTGGACAGGTTTGGCATTAAGGTTAGCAGTGTGGACAGGTTAGCAGTGTGGACAGGTTGGGCATTAAGGTTAGCAATGTGGACAGGTTAGCAGTGTGGACAGGTTAGCAGTGTGGACAGGTTAGCAGTGTGGACAGGTTGGGCATTAAGGTTAGCAGTGTGGACAGGTTGGCAGTGTGGACAGGTTAGCAGTGTGGACAGGTTGGGCATTAAGGTTAGCAGTGTGGACAGGGTTAGCAGTGTGGACAGGTTAGCAGTGTGGACAGGTTGGCATTAAGGTTAGCAGTGTGGACAGGTTGGGCATTAAGGTTAGCAATGTGGACAGGTTAGCAGTGTGGACAGGTTAGCAGTGTTGGCAGGTTAGTAATGTGGACAGGTTAGCAGTGTGGGCAGGTTGGGCATTAAGGTTAGCAGTGTGGACAGGTTGGGCATTACGGTTAGCAGTGTGGACAGGTTAGCAGTGTGGACAGGTTAGCAGTGTGGACAGGTTGGGCATTAAGGTTAGCAGTGTGGACAGGTTGGGCATTGAGGTTAGCAGTGTGGACAGCTTAGCAGTGTGGACATGTTGGCATTGAGGTTAGCAGTGTGGACAGCTTAGCAGTGTGGACAGGTTGGGCATTGAGGTTAGCAGTGTGGACAGGTTAGCAGTGTGGACAGGTTAGCAGTGTGGACAGGTTGGGCATTAAGGTTAGCAGTGTGGACAGGTTAGGCATTAAGGTTAGCAGTGTGGACAGTTTAGGCATTAAGGTTAGCCGTGTGGACAGGTTAGCAGTGTGGACAGATTGGGCATTAAGGTTAGCAGTGTGGACAGGTTAGCAGTGTGGACAGGTTGGGCATTAAGGTTAGCAGTGTGGACAGGTTAGGCATTAAGGTTAGCAGTGTGGACAGATTCGGCATTAAGGTTAGCAGTATGGACAGGTTAGCAGTGTGGACAGGTTGGCAGTGTGGACAGGTTGGGCATTAAGGTTAGCAGTGTGGACAGGTTAGCAGTGTGGACAGGTTAGGCATTAAGGTTAGCATTGTGGACAGGTTAGGCATTAAGGTTAGCCGTGTGGACAGGTTAGCAGTGTGGACAGATTGGGCATTAAGGTTAGCAGTGTGGACAGGTTAGCAGTGTGGACAGGGTAGCAGTGTGGACAGGTTGGGCATTAAGGTTAGCAGTGTGGACAGGTTAGGCATTAAGGTTAGCAGTGTGGACAGATTGGGCATTAAGGTTAGCAGTATGGACAGGTTAGCAGTGTGGACAGGTTAGGCATTAAGGTTAGCCGTGTGGACAGGTTAGCAGTGTGGACAGATTGGGCATTAAGGTTAGCAGTGTGGACAGGTTAGCAGTGTGGACAGGTTAGCAGTGTGGACAGGTTGGGCATTAAGGTTAGCAGTGTGGCAGTTTAGGCATTAAGGTTAGCCGTGTGGACAGGTTAGCAGTGTGGAAAGATTGGGCATTAAGGTTAGCAGTGTGGACAGGTTAGGCATTAAGGTTAGCAGTGTGGACAGATTACAGTGTGGACAGATTGGGCATTAAGGTTAGCAGTATGGACAGGTTAGCAGTGTGGACAGGTTGGGCATTAAGGTTAGCAGTGTGGACAGGTTAGCAGTGTGTACAGGTTAGCAGTGTGGACAGGTTAGCAGTGTGGACAGGTTGGGCATTAAGGTTATCAGTGTGGACAGGTTAGCAGTGTGGACAGGTTGGGCATTGAGGTTAGCAGTGTGGACAGGTTAGCAGTGTGGACAGATTTGGCATTAAGGTTAGCAGTGTGGACAGGTTGGCAGTGTGGACAGGTTAGCAGTGTGGACAGATTGGGCATTAAGGTTAGCAGTGTGGCAGTTTAGGCATTAAGGTTAGCCCTGTGGACAGGTCAGCAGTGTGGAAAGATTGGGCATTAAGGTTAGCAGTGTGGGCAGGTTGGGCATTAAGGTTAGCAGTGTGGACAGGTTGGGCATTACTGTTAGCAGTGTGGACAGGTAAGCAGTGTGGACAGGTTAGCAGTGTGGACAGGTTGGGCATTAAGGTTAGCAGTGTGGACAGGTTGGGCATTGAGGTTAGCAGTGTGGACAGCTTAGCAGTGTGGACAGGTTGGGCATTGAGGTTAGCAGTGTGGACAGCTTAGCAGTGTGGACAGGTTGGGCATTGAGGTTAGCAGTGTGGACAGGTTAGGCATTAAGGTTAGCAGTGTGGACAGGTTAGGCATTAAGGTTAGCAGTGTGGACAGGTTAGCAGTGTGGACAGATTGGGCATTAAGGTTAGCAGTGTGGACAGGTTAGCAGTGTGGACAGGTTAGCAGTGTGGACAGGTTGGGCATTAAGGTTAGCAGTGTGGACAGGTTAGGCATTAAGGTTAGCAGTGTGGACAGTTTAGGCATTAAGGTTAGCCGTGTGGACAGGTTAGCAGTGTGGACAGATTGGGCATTAAGGTTAGCAGTGTGGACAGGTTAGCAGTGTGGACAGGTTGGGCATTAAGGTTAGCAGTGTGGACAGGTTAGGCATTAAGGTTAGCAGTGTGGACAGATTCGGCATTAAGGTTAGCAGTATGGACAGGTTAGCAGTGTGGACAGGTTAGGCATTAAGGTTAGCAGTGTGGACAGTTTAGGCATTAAGGTTAGCCGTGTGGACAGGTTAGCAGTGTGGACAGATTGGGCATTAAGGTTAGCAGTGTGGACAGGTTAGCAGTGTGGACAGGTTGGGCATTAAGGTTAGCAGTGTGGACAGGTTAGGCATTAAGGTTAGCAGTGTGGACAGATTCGGCATTAAGGTTAGCAGTATGGACAGGTTAGCAGTGTGGACAGGTTGGCAGTGTGGACAGGTTGGGCATTAAGGTTAGCAGTGTGGACAGGTTAGCAGTGTGGACAGGTTAGGCATTAAGGTTAGCATTGTGGACAGGTTAGGCATTAAGGTTAGCCGTGTGGACAGGTTAGCAGTGTGGACAGATTGGGCATTAAGGTTAGCAGTGTGGACAGGTTAGCAGTGTGGACAGGGTAGCAGTGTGGACAGGTTGGGCATTAAGGTTAGCAGTGTGGACAGGTTAGGCATTAAGGTTAGCAGTGTGGACAGATTGGGCATTAAGGTTAGCAGTATGGACAGGTTAGCAGTGTGGACAGGTTAGGCATTAAGGTTAGCCGTGTGGACAGGTTAGCAGTGTGGACAGATTGGGCATTAAGGTTAGCAGTGTGGACAGGTTAGCAGTGTGGACAGGTTAGCAGTGTGGACAGGTTGGGCATTAAGGTTAGCAGTGTGGCAGTTTAGGCATTAAGGTTAGCCGTGTGGACAGGTTAGCAGTGTGGAAAGATTGGGCATTAAGGTTAGCAGTGTGGACAGGTTAGGCATTAAGGTTAGCAGTGTGGACAGATTACAGTGTGGACAGATTGGGCATTAAGGTTAGCAGTATGGACAGGTTAGCAGTGTGGACAGGTTGGGCATTAAGGTTAATAGTGTGGACAGGTTAGCAGTGTGTACAGGTTAGCAGTGTGGACAGGTTAGCAGTGTGGACAGGTTGGGCATTAAGGTTATCAGTGTGGACAGGTTAGCAGTGTGGACAGGTTGGGCATTGAGGTTAGCAGTGTGGACAGGTTAGCAGTGTGGACAGATTTGGCATTAAGGTTAGCAGTGTGGACAGGTTAGCAGTGTGGACAGGTTAGCAGTGTGGACAGATTGGGCATTAAGGTTAGCAGTGTGGCAGTTTAGGCATTAAGGTTAGCCCTGTGGACAGGTCAGCAGTGTGGAAAGATTGGGCATTAAGGTTAGCAGTGTGGGCAGGTTGGGCATTAAGGTTAGCAGTGTGGACAGGTTGGGCATTACGGTTAGCAGTGTGGACAGGTAAGCAGTGTGGACAGGTTAGCAGTGTGGACAGGTTGGGCATTAAGGTTAGCAGTGTGGACAGGTTGGGCATTGAGGTTAGCAGTGTGGACAGCTTAGCAGTGTGGACAGGTTGGGCATTGAGGTTAGCAGTGTGGACAGCTTAGCAGTGTGGACAGGTTGGGCATTGAGGTTAGCAGTGTGGACAGGTTAGGCATTAAGGTTAGCAGTGTGGACAGGTTATGCATTAAGGTTAGCAGTGTGGACAGGTTAGCAGTGTGGACAGATTGGGCATTAAGGTTAGCAGTGTGGACAGGTTAGCAGTGTGGACAGGTTAGCAGTGTGGACAGGTTGGGCATTAAGGTTAGCAGTGTGGACAGGTTAGGCATTAAGGTTAGCAGTGTGGACAGTTTAGGCATTAAGGTTAGCCGTGTGGACAGGTTAGCAGTGTGGACAGATTGGGCATTAAGGTTAGCAGTGTGGACAGGTTAGCAGTGTGGACAGGTTGGGCATTAAGGTTAGCAGTGTGGACAGGTTAGGCATTAAGGTTAGCAGTGTGGACAGATTCGGCATTAAGGTTAGCAGTATGGACAGGTTAGCAGTGTGGACAGGTTGGCAATGTGGACAGGTTGGGCATTAAGGTTAGCAGTGTGGACAGGTTAGCAGTGTGGACAGGTTAGGCATTAAGGTTAGCAGTGTGGACAGGTTAGGCATTAAGGTTAGCCGTGTGGACAGGTTAACAGTGTTGACAGATTGGGCATTAAGGTTAGCAGTGTGGACAGGTTAGCAGTGTGGACAGGTTAGCAGTGTGGACAGGTTGGGCATTAAGGTTAGCAGTGTGGACAGGTTAGGCATTAAGGTTAGCAGTGTGGACAGATTGGGCATTAAGGTTAGCAGTATGGACAGGTTAGCAGTGTGGACAGGTTAGGCATTAAGGTTAGCCGTGTGGACAGGTTAGCAGTGTGGGAAGATTGGGCATTAAGGTTAGCAGTGTGGACAGGTTAGGCATTAAGGTTAGCAGTGTGGACAGATTACAGTGTGGACAGATTGGGCATTAAGGTTAGCAGTATGGACAGGTTAGCAGTGTGGACAGGTTGGGCATTAAGGTTAGCAGTGTGGACAGGTTAGCAGTGTGGACAGGTTAGCAGTGTGGACAGGTTAGCAGTGTGGACAGGTTGGGCATTAAGGTTATCAGTGTGGACAGGTTAGCAGTGTGGACAGGTTGGGCATTGAGGTTAGCAGTGTGGACAGGTTAGCAGTGTGGACAGATTTGGCATTAAGGTTAGCAGTGTGGACAGGTTAGCAGTGTGGACAGGTTAGCAGTGTGGACAGATTGGGCATTAAGGTTAGCAGTGTGGCAGTTTAGGCATTAAGGTTAGCCCTGTGGACAGGTCAGCAGTGTGGAAAGATTGGGCATTAAGGTTAGCAGTGTGGGCAGGTTGGGCATTAAGGTTAGCAGTGTGGACAGGTTGGGCATTACGGTTAGCAGTGTGGACAGGTTAGCAGTGTGGACAGGTTAGCAGTGTGGACAGGTTGGGCATTAAGGTTAGCAGTGTGGACAGGTTGGGCATTGAGGTTAGCAGTGTGGACAGCTTAGCAGTGTGGACAGGTTGGGCATTGAGGTTAGCAGTGTGGACAGCTTAGCAGTGTGGACAGGTTGGGCATTGAGGTTAGCAGTGTGGACAGGTTAGGCATTAAGGTTAGCAGTGTGGACAGGTTAGGCATTAAGGTTAGCAGTGTGGACAGGTTAGCAGTGTGGACAGATTGGGCATTAAGGTTAGCAGTGTGGACAGGTTAGCAGTGTGGACAGGTTAGCAGTGTGGACAGGTTGGGCATTAAGGTTAGCAGTGTGGAAAGGTTAGGCATTAAGGTTAGCAGTGTGGACAGTTTAGGCATTAAGGTTAGCCGTGTGGACAGGTTAGCAGTGTGGACAGATTGGGCATTAAGGTTAGCAGTGTGGACAGGTTAGCAGTGTGGACAGGTTGGGCATTAAGGTTAGCAGTGTGGACAGGTTAGGCATTAAGGTTAGCAGTGTGGACAGATTCGGCATTAAGGTTAGCAGTGTGGACAGGTAAGCAGTGTGGACAGGTTAGCAGTGTGGACAGATTGGGCATTAAGGTTAGCAGTGTGGACAGGTTAGCAGTGTGGACAGCTTAGCAGTGTGGAAAGGTTAGCAGTGTGGACAGGTTGGGCATTAAGGTTAACAGTGTTTACAGGTTAGGCATTAAGGTTAGCCGTGTGGACAGATTGGGCATTAAGGTTAGCAGTATGGACAGGTTAGCAGTGTGGACAGGTTAGCAGTGTGGACAGGTTAGCAGTGTGGACAGGTTGGGCATTAAGGTTAGCAGTGTGGACAGGTTAGCAGTGTGGAAAGGTTGGGCATTAAGGTTAGCCGTGTGGACAGGTTAGCAGTGTGGACAGATTGGGCATTAAGGTTAGCAGTGTGGACAGGTTAGCAGTGTGGACAGGTTAGCAGTGTGGACAGATTGGGCATTAAGGTTAGCAGTGTGGCAGTTTAGGCATTAAGGTTAGCCCTGTGGACAGGTTAGCAGTGTGGAAAGATTGGGCATTAAGGTTAGCAGTGTGGGCAGGTTGGGCATTAAGGTTAGCAGTGTGGAAAGGTTGGGCATTACGGTTAGCAGTGTGGACAGGTTAGCAGTGTGGACAGGTTAGCAGTGTGGACAGGTTGGGCATTAAGGTTAGCAGTGTGGACAGGTTGGGCATTGAGGTTAGCAGTGTGGACAGCTTAGCAGTGTGGACAGGTTGGGCATTGAGGTTAGCAGTGTGGACAGCTTAGCAGTGTGGACAGGTTGGGCATTGAGGTTAGCAGTGTGGACAGGTTAGGCATTAAGGTTAGCAGTGTGGACAGGTTAGGCATTAAGGTTAGCAGTGTGGACAGGTTAGCAGTGTGGACAGATTGGGCATTAAGGATAGCAGTGTGGACAGGTTAGCCGTGTGGACAGGTTAGCAGTGTGGACAGATTGGGCATTAAGGTTAGCAGTGTGGACAGGTTAGCAGTGTGGACAGGTTGGGCATTAAGGTTAGCAGTGTGGACAGGTTAGGCATTAAGGTTAGCAGTGTGGACAGATTCGGCATTAAGGTTAGCAGTATGGACAGGTTAGCAGTGTGGACAGGTTGGCAGTGTGGACAGGTTGGGCATTAAGGTTAGCAGTGTGGACAGGTTAGCAGTGTGGACAGGTTAGGCATTAAGGTTAGCAGTGTGGACAGGTTAGGCATTAAGGTTAGCCGTGTGGACAGGTTAGCAGTGTGGACAGATTGGGCATTAAGGTTAGCAGTGTGGACAGGTTAGCAGTGTGGACAGGTTAGCAGTGTGGACAGGTTGGGCATTAAGGTTAGCAGTGTGGACAGGTTAGGCATTAAGGTTAGCAGTGTGTACAGATTGGGCATTAAGGTTAGCAGTATGGACAGGTTAGCAGTGTGGACAGGTTAGGCATTAAGGTTAGCCGTGTGGACAGGTTAGCAGTGTGGACAGATTGGGCATTAAGGTTAGCAGTATGGACAGGTTAGCAGTGTGGACAGGTTAGCAGTGTGGACAGGTTGGGCATTAAGGTTAGCAGTGTGGCAGTTTAGGCATTAAGGTTAGCCGTGTGGACAGGTTAGCAGTGTGGAAAGATTGGGCATTAAGGTTAGCAGTGTGGACAGGTTAGGCATTAAGGTTAGCAGTGTGGACAGATTACAGTGTGGACAGATTGGACATTAAGGTTAGTAGTATGGACAGGTTAGCAGTGTGGACAGGTTGGCCATTAAGGTTAGCAGTGTGGACAAGTTAGCAGTGTGGACAAGTTAGCAGTGTGGACAGGTTTGCAGTGTGGACAGGTTGGGCATTAAGGTTATCAGTGTGGACAGGTTAGCAGTGTGGACAGGTTGGGCATTGAGGTTAGCAGTGTGGACAGGTTAGCAGTGTGGACAGATTTGGCATTAAGGTTAGCAGTGTGGACAGGTTAGCAGTGTGGACAGGTTAGCAGTGTGGACAGATTGGGCATTAAGGTTAGCAGTGTGGACAGGTTAGCAGTGTGGACAGCTTAGCAGTGTGGAAAGGTTAGCAGTGTGGACAGGTTGGGCATTAAGGTTAACAGTGTGGACAGGTTAGGCATTAAGGTTAGCCGTGTGGACAGATTGGGCATTAAGGTTAGCGGTATGGACAGGTTAGCAGTGTGGACAGGTTAGCAGTGTGGACAGGTTAGCAGTGTGGACAGGTTGGGCATCAAGGTTAGCAGTGTGGACAGGTTAGCAGTGTGGAAAGGTTGGGCATTAAGGTTAGCAATGTGGACAGGTTGGGCATTAAGGTTAGCAGTGTGGACAGGTTGGCAGTGTGGACAGATTGGGCATTAAGGTTAGCAGTGTGGACAGGTTAGCAGTGTGGACAGGTTAGCAGTGTGGACAGGTGAGGCATTAAGTTTAGCAGTGTGGACAGGTTAGGCATTAAGGTTAGCCGTGTGGACAGATTGGGCATTAAGGTTAGCAGTATGGACAGGTTAGCAGTGTGGACAGGTTACAGTGTGGAAAGATTGGGCATTAAGGTTAGCAGTGTGGACAGGTTAGCAGTGTGGACAGCTTAGCAGTGTGGAAAGGTTAGCAGTGTGGACAGGTTGGGCATTAAGGTTAACAGTGTGGACAGGTTAGGCATTAAGGTTAGCAGTGTGGACAGGTTAGGCATTAAGGTTAGCAGTGTGGACAGGTTAGCAGTGTGGACAGGTTAGCAGTGTGGACAGGTTGGGCATTAAGGTTAGCAGTGTGGACAGGTTAGGCATTAAGGTTAGCCGGGTGGACAGGTTAGCAGTGTGGACAGATTGGGCATTAAGGTTAGCAGTGTGGACAGGGTTAGCAGTATGGACAGGTTAGCAGTCTGGACATGTTGGGCATTAAGGTTAGCAGTGTGGACAGGGTTAGCAGTGTGGACAGGTTAGCAGTGTGGACAGGTTGGGCATTAAGGTTAGCAGTGTGGACAGGTTGGGCATTAAGGTTAGCAATGTGGACAGGTTAGCAGTGTGGACAGGTTAGCACTGTGGGCAGGTTAGTAATGTGGACAGGTTAGCAGTGTGGGCAGGTTGGGCATTAAGGTTAGCAGTGTGGACAGGTTGGGCATTACGGTTAGCAGTGTGGACAGGTTAGCAGTGTGGACAGGTTAGCAGTGTGGACAGGTTGGGCATTAAGGTTAGCAGTGTGGACAGGTTGGGCATTGAGGTTAGCAGTGTGGACAGGTTAGCAGTGTGGACAGGTTGGGCATTGAGGTTAGCAGTGTGGACAGGTTAGCAGTGTGGACAGGTTGGGCATTAAGGTTAGCAGTGTGGACAGGTTAGCAGTGTGGACAGGTTGGCATTAAGGTTAGCAGTGTGGACAGTTTAGCAGTGTGGACAGGTTAGCAGTGTGGACAGGTTGGGCATTAAGGTTAGCAGTGTGGACAGGTTAGCAGTGTGGACATGTTAGGCATTAAGGTTAGCAGTGTGGACAGGTTAGCAGTGTGGACAGGTTAGCAGTGTGGACAGGTTTGCAGTGTGGACAGGTTGGGCATTAAGGTTATCAGTGTGGACAGGTTAGCAGTGTGGACAGGTTGGGCATTGAGGTTAGCAGTGTGGACAGGTTAGCAGTGTGGACAGATTTGGCATTAAGGTTAGCAGTGTGGACAGGTTAGCAGTGTGGACAGGTTAGCAGTGTGGACAGATTGGGCATTAAGGTTAGCAGTGTGGACAGGTTAGCAGTGTGGACAGCTTAGCAGTGTGGAAAGGTTAGCAGTGTGGACAGGTTGGGCATTAAGGTTAACAGTGTGGACAGGTTAGGCATTAAGGTTAGCCGTGTGGACAGATTGGGCATTAAGGTTAGCGGTATGGACAGGTTAGCAGTGTGGACAGGTTAGCAGTGTGGACAGGTTGCAGTGTGGACAGGTTGGGCATTAAGGTTAGCAGTGTGGACAGGTTAGCAGTGTGGAAAGGTTGGGCATTAAGGTTAGCAATGTGGACAGGTTAGGCATTAAGGTTAGCAGTGTGGACAGGTTGGCAGTGTGGACAGATTGGGCATTAAGGTTAGCAGTGTGGACAGTTTAGCAGTGTGGACAGGTTAGCAGTGTGGACAGGTTGGGCATTAAGGTTAGCAGTGTGGACAGGTTAGCAGTGTGGACATGTTAGGCATTAAGGTTAGCAGTGTGGACAGGTTAGCAGTGTGGACAGGTTAGCAGTGTGGACAGGTTTGCAGTGTGGACAGGTTGGGCATTAAGGTTATCAGTGTGGACAGGTTAGCAGTGTGGACAGGTTGGGCATTGAGGTTAGCAGTGTGGACAGGTTAGCAGTGTGGACAGATTTGGCATTAAGGTTAGCAGTGTGGACAGGTTAGCAGTGTGGACAGGTTAGCAGTGTGGACAGATTGGGCATTAAGGTTAGCAGTGTGGACAGGTTAGCAGTGTGGACAGCTTAGCAGTGTGGAAAGGTTAGCAGTGTGGACAGGTTGGGCATTAAGATTAACAGTGTGGACAGGTTAGGCATTAAGGTTAGCCGTGTGGACAGATTGGGCATTAAGGTTAGCGGTATGGACAGGTTAGCAGTGTGGACAGGTTAGCAGTGTGGACAGGTTAGCAGTGTGGACAGGTTGGGCATTAAGGTTAGCAGTGTGGACAGGTTAGCAGTGTGGAAAGGTTGGGCATTAAGGTTAGCAATGTGGACAGGTTAGGCATTAAGGTTAGCAGTGTGGACAGGTTGGCAGTGTGGACAGATTGGGCATTAAGGTTAGCAGTGTGGACAGGTTAGCAGTGTGGACAGGTTAGCAGTGTGGACAGGTGAGGCATTAAGTTTAGCAGTGTGGACAGGTTAGGCATTAAGGTTAGCCGTGTGGACAGATTGGGCATTAAGGTTAGCAGTATGGACAGGTTAGCAGTGTGGACAGGTTAGCAGTGTGGAAAGATTGGGCATTAAGGTTAGCAGTGTGGACAGGTTAGCAGTGTGGACAGCTTAGCAGTGTGGAAAGGTTAGCAGTGTGGACAGGTTGGGCATTAAGGTTAACAGTGTGGACAGGTTAGGCATTAAGGTTAGCAGTGTGGACAGGTTAGGCATTAAGGTTAGCAGTGTGGACAGGTTAGCAGTGTGGACAGGTTAGCAGTGTGGACAGGTTGGGCATTAAGGTTAGCAGTGTGGACAGGTTAGGCATTAAGGTTAGCCGGGTGGACAGGTTAGCAGTGTGGACAGATTGGGCATTAAGGTTAGCAGTGTGGACAGGGTTAGCAGTATGGACAGGTTAGCAGTCTGGACATGTTGGGCATTAAGGTTAGCAGTGTGGACAGGGTTAGCAGTGTGGACAGGTTAGCAGTGTGGACAGGTTGGGCATTAAGGTTAGCAGTGTGGACAGGTTGGGCATTAAGGTTAGCAATGTGGACAGGTTAGCAGTGTGGACAGGTTAGCACTGTGGGCAGGTTAGTAATGTGGACAGGTTAGCAGTGTGGGCAGGTTGGGCATTAAGGTTAGCAGTGTGGACAGGTTGGGCATTACGGTTAGCAGTGTGGACAGGTTAGCAGTGTGGACAGGTTAGCAGTGTGGACAGGTTGGGGATTAAGGTTAGCAGTGTGGACAGGTTGGGCATTGAGGTTAGCAGTGTGGACAGGTTAGCAGTGTGGACAGGTTGGGCATTGAGGTTAGCAGTGTGGACAGGTTAGCAGTGTGGACAGGTTGGGTATTAAGGTTAGCAGTGTGGACAGGTTAGCAGTGTGGACAGGTTGGCATTAAGGTTAGCAGTGTGGACAGTTTAGCAGTGTGGACAGGTTAGCAGTGTGGACAGGTTGGGCATTAAGGTTAGCAGTGTGGACAGGTTAGCAGTGTGGACATGTTAGGCATTAAGGTTAGCAGTGTGGACAGGTTAGGCATTAAGGTTAGCCGTGTGGACAGATTGGCAGTGTGGACAGATTGGGCATTAAGGTTAGCAGTGTGGACAGGTTAGCAGTTTGGACAGGTTGGGCATTAAGGTTAGCAGTGTGGACAGGTTGGGCATTGAGGTTAGCAGTGTGGACAGGTTAGCAGTGTGGACAGGTTGGGCATTAAGGTTAGCAGTGTGGACAGGTTAGCAGTGTGGACAGGTTGGGCATTAAGGTTAGCAGTGTGGACAGGTTAGCAGTGTGGACAGGTTGGGCATAAAGGTTAGTAGTGTGGACAGGTTAGCAGTGTGGACAGGTTAGGCATTAAGGTTAGCAGTGTGGACAGGTTAGGCATTAAGGTTAGCCGTGTGGACAGGTTAGCAGTGTGGACAGATTGGGCATTAAGGTTAGCAGTGTGGACAGGTTAGGAGTGTGGACAGGTTTGGGCATTAAGGTTAGCAGTGTGGACAGGTTAGGCATTAAGGTTAGCAGTGTGGACAGATTCGGCATTAAGGTTAGCAGTATGGACAGGTTAGCAGTGTGGACAGGTTGGCAGTGTGGACGGGTTGGGCATTAAGGTTAGCAGTGTGGACAGGTTAGCAGTGTGGACAGGTTAGGCATTAAGGTTAGCAGTGTGGACAGGTTAGGCATTAAGGTTAGCCGTGTGGACAGGTTAGCATTGTGGACAGATTGGGCATTAAGGTTAGCAGTGTGGACAGGTTAGCAGTGTGGACAGGTTAGCAGTGTGGACAGGTTGGGCATTAAGGTTAGCAGTGTGGACAGGTTAGGCATTAAGGTTAGCAGTGTGGACAGATTGGGCATTAAGGTTAGCAGTATGGACAGGTTAGCCGTGTGGACAGGTTAGCAGTGTGGACAGATTGGGCATTAAGGTTAGCAGTGTGGACAGGTTAGCAGTGTGGACAGGTTAGCAGTGTGGACAGGTTGGGCATTAAGGTTAGCAGTGTGGACAGGTTAGGCATTAAGGTTAGCAGTGTGGACAGATTACAGTGTGGACAGATTGGGCATTAAGGTTAGCAGTATGGACAGGTTAGCAGTGTGGACAGGTTGGGCATTAAGGTTAGCAGTGTGGACAGGTTAGCAGTGTGGACAGGTTAGCAGTGTGGACATTTTAGCAGTGTGGACAGGTTGGGCATTAAGGTTTTCAGTGTGGACAGGTTAGCAGTGTGGACAGGTTGGGCATTGAGGTTAGCAGTGTGGACAGGTTAGCAGTGTGGACAGATTTGGCATTAAGGTTAGCAGTGTGGACAGCTTAGCAGTGTGGAAAGGTTAGCAGTGTGGACAGGTTGGGCATTAAGGTTAACAGTGTGGACAGATTTGGCATTAAGGTTAGCAGTATGGACAGGTTAGCAGTGTGGACAGGTTAGCAGTGTGGACAGGTTAGCAGTGTGGACAGGTTGGGCATTAAGGTTAGCAGTGTGGACAGGTTAGCAGTGTGGAAAGGTTGGGCATTAAGGTTAGCAATGTGGACAGGTTAGGCATTAAGGTTAGCAGTGTGGACAGGTTGGCAGTGTGGACAGATTGGGCATTAAGGTTAGCAGTGTGGACAGGTTAGCAGTGTGGACAGGTTAGCAGTGTGGACAGATTGGGCATTAAGGTTAGCAGTGTGGACAGGTTGGGCATTAAGGTTAGCAGTGTGGACAGGTTGGGCATTGAGGTTAGCAGTGTGGACAGGTTAGCAGTGTGGACAGGTTGGGCATTAAGGTTAGCAGTGTGGACAGGTTAGCAGTGTGGACAGGTTGGGCATTAAGGTTAGCAGTGTGGACAGGTTAGCAGTGTGGACAGGTTGGGCATAAAGGTTAGCAGTGTGGACAGGTTAGCAGTGTGGACAGGTTAGGCATTAAGGTTAGCCGGGTGGACAGGGTAGCAGTGTGGACAGATTGGGTATTAAGGTTAGCAGTTTGGACAGGGTTAGCAGTATGGACAGGTTAGCAGTCTGGACATGTTGGGCATTAAGGTTAGCAGTGTGGACAGGGTTAGCAGTGTGGACAGGTTAGCAGTGTGGACAGGTTGGGCATTAAGGTTAGCAGTGTGGACAGGTTGGCATTAAGGTTAGCAATGTGGACAGGTTAGCAGTGTGGACAGGTTAGCACTGTGGGCAGGTTAGTAATGTGGACAGGTTAGCAGTGTGGGCAGGTTGGGCATTAAGGTTAGCAGTGTGGACAGGTTTGGCATTACGGTTAGCAGTGTGGACAGGTTAGCAGTGTGGACAGGTTAGCAGTGTGGACAGGTTGGGCATTAAGGTTAGCAGTGTGGACAGGTTGGCATTGAGGTTAGCAGTGTGGACAGGTTAGCAGTGTGGACAGGTTGGGCATTGAGGTTAGCAGTGTGGACAGGTTAGCAGTGTGGACAGGTTGGGCATTAAGGTTAGCAGTGTGGACAGGTTAGCAGTGTGGACAGGTTGGCATTAAGGTTAGCAGTGTGGACAGTTTAGCAGTGTGGACAGGTTAGCAGTGTGGACAGGTTGGGCATTAAGGTTAGCAGTGTGGACAGGTTAGCAGTGTGGACATGTTAGGCATTAAGGTTAGCAGTGTGGACAGGTTAGGCATTAAGGTTAGCCGTGTGGACAGATTGGCAGTGTGGACAGATTGGGCATTAAGGTTAGCAGTGTGGACAGGTTAGCAGTTTGGACAGGTTGGGCATTAAGGTTAGCAGTGTGGACAGGTTGGGCATTGAGGTTAGCAGTGTGGACAGGTTAGCAGTGTGGACAGGTTGGGCATTAAGGTTAGCAGTGTGGACAGGTTAGCAGTGTGGACAGGTTGGGCATTAAGGTTAGCAGTGTGGACAGGTTAGCAGTGTGGACAGGTTGGGCATAAAGGTTAGTAGTGTGGACAGGTTAGCAGTGTGGACAGGTTAGGCATTAAGGTTAGCAGTGTGGACAGGTTAGGCATTAAGGTTAGCCGTGTGGACAGGTTAGCAGTGTGGACAGATTGGGCATTAAGGTTAGCAGTGTGGACAGGTTAGGAGTGTGGACAGGTTGGGCATTAAGGTTAGCAGTGTGGACAGGTTAGGCATTAAGGTTAGCAGTGTGGACAGATTCGGCATTATGGTTAGCAGTATGGACAGGTTAGCAGTGTGCACAGGTTGGCAGTGTGGACAGGTTGGGCATTAAGGTTAGCAGTGTGGACAGGTTGGGCATTACGGTTAGCAGTGTGGACAGGTTAGCAGTGTGGACAGGTTAGCAGTGTGGACAGGTTGGGCATTAAGGTTAGCAGTGTGGACAGGTTGGCATTGAGGTTAGCAGTGTGGACAGGTTAGCAGTGTGGACAGGTTGGGCATTGAGGTTAGCAGTGTGGACAGGTTAGCAGTGTGGACAGGTTGGGCATTAAGGTTAGCAGTGTGGACAGGTTAGCAGTGTGGACAGGTTGGCATTAAGGTTAGCAGTGTGGACAGTTTAGCAGTGTGGACAGGTTAGCAGTGTGGACAGGTTGGGCATTAAGGTTAGCAGTGTGGACAGGTTAGCAGTGTGGACATGTTAGGCATTAAGGTTAGCAGTGTGGACAGGTTAGGCATTAAGGTTAGCCGTGTGGACAGATTGGCAGTGTGGACAGATTGGGCATTAAGGTTAGCAGTGTGGACAGGTTAGCAGTTTGGACAGGTTGGGCATTAAGGTTAGCAGTGTGGACAGGTTGGGCATTGAGGTTAGCAGTGTGGACAGGTTAGCAGTGTGGACAGGTTGGGCATTAAGGTTAGCAGTGTGGACAGGTTAGCAGTGTGGACAGGTTGGGCATTAAGGTTAGCAGTGTGGACAGGTTAGCAGTGTGGACAGGTTGGGCATAAAGGTTAGTAGTGTGGACAGGTTAGCAGTGTGGACAGGTTAGGCATTAAGGTTAGCAGTGTGGACAGGATAGGCATTAAGGTTAGCCGTGTGGACAGGTTAGCAGTGTGGACAGATTGGGCATTAAGGTTAGCAGTGTGGACAGGTTAGGAGTGTGGACAGGTTGGGCATTAAGGTTAGCAGTGTGGACAGGTTCGGCATTAAGGTTAGCAGTGTGGACAGATTCGGCATTATGGTTAGCAGTATGGACAGGTTAGCAGTATGGACAGGTTAGCAGTCTGGACATGTTGGGCATTAAGGTTAGCAGTGTGGACAGGGTTAGCAGTGTGGACAGGTTGGGCATTAAGGTTAGCCGGGTGGACAGGGTAGCAGTGTGGACAGATTGGGTATTAAGGTTAGCAGTTTGGACAGGGTTAGCAGTATGGACAGGTTAGCAGTCTGGACATGTTGGGCATTAAGGTTAGCAGTGTGGACAGGGTTAGCAGTGTGGACAGGTTAGCAGTGTGGACAGGTTGGGCATTAAGGTTAGCAGTGTGGACAGGTTGGCATTAAGGTTAGCAATGTGGACAGGTTAGCAGTGTGGACAGGTTAGCACTGTGGGCAGGTTAGTAATGTGGACAGGTTAGCAGTGTGGGCAGGTTGGGCATTAAGGTTAGCAGTGTGGACAGGTTTGGCATTACGGTTAGCAGTGTGGACAGGTTAGCAGTGTGGACAGGTTAGCAGTGTGGACAGGTTGGGCATTAAGGTTAGCAGTGTGGACAGGTTGGCATTGAGGTTAGCAGTGTGGACAGGTTAGCAGTGTGGACAGGTTGGGCATTGAGGTTAGCAGTGTGGACAGGTTAGCAGTGTGGACAGGTTGGGCATTAAGGTTAGCAGTGTGGACAGGTTAGCAGTGTGGACAGGTTGGCATTAAGGTTAGCAGTGTGGACAGTTTAGCAGTGTGGACAGGTTAGCAGTGTGGACAGGTTGGGCATTAAGGTTAGCAGTGTGGACAGGTTAGCAGTGTGGACATGTTAGGCATTAAGGTTAGCAGTGTGGACAGGTTAGGCATTAAGGTTAGCCGTGTGGACAGATTGGCAGTGTGGACAGATTGGGCATTAAGGTTAGCAGTGTGGACAGGTTAGCAGTTTGGACAGGTTGGGCATTAAGGTTAGCAGTGTGGACAGGTTGGGCATTGAGGTTAGCAGTGTGGACAGGTTAGCAGTGTGGACAGGTTGGGCATTAAGGTTAGCAGTGTGGACAGGTTAGCAGTGTGGACAGGTTGGGCATTAAGGTTAGCAGTGTGGACAGGTTAGCAGTGTGGACAGGTTGGGCATAAAGGTTAGTAGTGTGGACAGGTTAGCAGTGTGGACAGGTTAGGCATTAAGGTTAGCAGTGTGGACAGGTTAGGCATTAAGGTTAGCCGTGTGGACAGGTTAGCAGTGTGGACAGATTGGGCATTAAGGTTAGCAGTGTGGACAGGTTAGGAGTGTGGACAGGTTGGGCATTAAGGTTAGCAGTGTGGACAGGTTAGGCATTAAGGTTAGCAGTGTGGACAGATTCGGCATTATGGTTAGCAGTATGGACAGGTTAGCAGTGTGCACAGGTTGGCAGTGTGGACAGGTTGGGCATTAAGGTTAGCAGTGTGGACAGGTTGGGCATTACGGTTAGCAGTGTGGACAGGTTAGCAGTGTGGACAGGTTAGCAGTGTGGACAGGTTGGGCATTAAGGTTAGCAGTGTGGACAGGTTGGCATTGAGGTTAGCAGTGTGGACAGGTTAGCAGTGTGGACAGGTTGGGCATTGAGGTTAGCAGTGTGGACAGGTTAGCAGTGTGGACAGGTTGGGCATTAAGGTTAGCAGTGTGGACAGGTTAGCAGTGTGGACAGGTTGGCATTAAGGTTAGCAGTGTGGACAGTTTAGCAGTGTGGACAGGTTAGCAGTGTGGACAGGTTGGGCATTAAGGTTAGCAGTGTGGACAGGTTAGCAGTGTGGACATGTTAGGCATTAAGGTTAGCAGTGTGGACAGGTTAGGCATTAAGGTTAGCCGTGTGGACAGATTGGCAGTGTGGACAGATTGGGCATTAAGGTTAGCAGTGTGGACAGGTTAGCAGTTTGGACAGGTTGGGCATTAAGGTTAGCAGTGTGGACAGGTTGGGCATTGAGGTTAGCAGTGTGGACAGGTTAGCAGTGTGGACAGGTTGGGCATTAAGGTTAGCAGTGTGGACAGGTTAGCAGTGTGGACAGGTTGGGCATTAAGGTTAGCAGTGTGGACAGGTTAGCAGTGTGGACAGGTTGGGCATAAAGGTTAGTAGTGTGGACAGGTTAGCAGTGTGGACAGGTTAGGCATTAAGGTTAGCAGTGTGGACAGGATAGGCATTAAGGTTAGCCGTGTGGACAGGTTAGCAGTGTGGACAGATTGGGCATTAAGGTTAGCAGTGTGGACAGGTTAGGAGTGTGGACAGGTTGGGCATTAAGGTTAGCAGTGTGGACAGGTTCGGCATTAAGGTTAGCAGTGTGGACAGATTCGGCATTATGGTTAGCAGTATGGACAGGTTAGCAGTGTGGACAGGTTGGCAGTGTGGACAGGTTGGGCATTAAGGTTAGCAGTGTGGACAGGTTAGCAGTGTGGACAGGTTAGGCATTAAGGTTAGCAGTGTGGACAGGTTAGTCATTAAGGTTAGCCGTGTGGACAGGTTAGCAGTGTGGACAGATTGGGCATTAAGGTTAGCAGTGTGGACAGGTTAGCAGTGTGGACAGGTTAGCAGTGTGGACAGGTTGGGCATTAAGGTTAGCAGTGTGGACAGGTTAGGCATTAAGGTTAGCAGTGTGGACAGATTGGGCATTAAGGTTAGCAGTATGGACAGGTTAGCCGTGTGGACAGGTTAGCAGTGTGGACAGATTGGGCATTAAGGTTAGCAGTGTGGACAGGTTAGCAGTGTGGACAGGTTAGCAGTGTGGACAGGTTGGGCATTAAGGTTAGCAGTGTGGACAGGTTAGGCATTAAGGTTAGCAGTGTGGACAGATTACAGTGTGGACAGATTGGGCATTAAGGTTAGCAGTATGGACAGGTTAGCAGTGTGGACAGGTTGGGCATTAAGGTTAGCAGTGTGGACAGGTTAGCAGTGTGGACAGGTTAGCAGTGTGGACATTTTAGCAGTGTGGACAGGTTGGGCATTAAGGTTTTCAGTGTGGACAGGTTAGCAGTGTGGACAGGTTGGGCATTGAGGTTAGCAATGTGGACAGGTTAGCAGTGTGGACAGATTTGGCATTAAGGTTAGCAGTGTGGACAGCTTAGCAGTGTGGAAAGGTTAGCAGTGTGGACAGGTTGGGCATTAAGGTTAACAGTGTGGACAGATTTGGCATTAAGGTTAGCAGTATGGACAGGTTAGCAGTGTGGACAGGTTAGCAGTGTGGACAGGTTAGCAGTGTGGACAGGTTGGGCATTAAGGTTAGCAGTGTGGACAGGTTAGCAGTGTGGAAAGGTTGGGCATTAAGGTTAGCAATGTGGACAGGTTAGGCATTAAGGTTAGCAGTGTGGACAGGTTGGCAGTGTGGACAGATTGGGCATTAAGGTTAGCAGTGTGGACAGGTTAGCAGTGTGGACAGGTTAGCAGTGTGGACAGATTGGGCATTAAGGTTAGCAGTGTGGACAGGTTGGGCATTAAGGTTAGCAGTGTGGACAGGTTGGGCATTGAGGTTAGCAGTGTGGACAGGTTAGCAGTGTGGACAGGTTGGGCATTAAGGTTAGCAGTGTGGACAGGTTAGCAGTGTGGACAGGTTGGGCATTAAGGTTAGCAGTGTGGACAGGTTAGGCATTAAGGTTAGCCGTGTGGACAGGTTAGCAGTGTGGACAGATTGGGCATTAAGGTTAGCAGTGTGGACAGGTTAGGAGTGTGGACAGGTTGGGCATTAAGGTTAGCAGTGTGGACAGGTTAGGCATTAAGGTTAGCAGTGTGGACAGATTCGGCATTAAGGTTAGCAGTATGGACAGGTTAGCAGTGTGGACAGGTTGGCAGTGTGGACAGGTTGGGCATTAAGGTTAGCAGTGTGGACAGGTTAGCAGTGTGGACAGGTTAGGCATTAAGGTTAGCAGTGTGGACAGGTTAGGCATTAAGGTTAGCCGTGTGGACAGGTTAGCAGTGTGGACAGATTGGGCATTAAGGTTAGCAGTGTGGACAGGTTAGCAGTGTGGACAGGTTAGCAGTGTGGACAGGTTGGGCATTAAGGTTAGCAGTGTGGCAGTTTAGGCATTAAGGTTAGCCGTGTGGACAGGTTAGCTGTGTGGAAAGATTGGGCATTAAGGTTAGCAGTGTGGACAGGTTAGGCATTAAGGTTAGCAGTGTGGACAGATTACAGTGTGGACAGATTGGGCATTAAGGTTAGCAGTATGGACAGGTTAGCAGTGTGGACAGGTTGGGCATTAAGGTTAGCAGTGTGGACAGGTTAGCAGTGTGGACAGGTTAGCAGTGTGGACATTTTAGCAGTGTGGACAGGTTGGGCATTAAGGTTTTCAGTGTGGACAGGTTAGCAGTGTGGACAGGTTGGGCATTGAGGTTAGCAGTGTGGACAGGTTAGCAGTGTGGACAGATTTGGCATTAAGGTTAGCAGTGTGGACAGCTTAGCAGTGTGGAAAGGTTAGCAGTGTGGACAGGTTGGGCATTAAGGTTAACAGTGTGGACAGATTTGGCATTAAGGTTAGCAGTATGGACAGGTTAGCAGTGTGGACAGGTTAGCAGTGTGGACAGGTTAGCAGTGTGGACAGGTTGGGCATTAAGGTTAGCAGTGTGGACAGGTTAGCAGTGTGGAAAGGTTGGGCATTAAGGTTAGCAATGTGGACAGGTTAGGCATTAAGATTAGCAGTGTGGACAGGTTGGCAGTGTGGACAGATTGGGCATTAAGGTTAGCAGTGTGGACAGGTTAGCAGTGTGGACAGGTTAGCAGTGTGGACAGATTGGGCATTAAGGTTTTCAGTGTGGACAGGTTAGCAGTGTGGACAGGTTGGGCATTGAGGTTAGCAGTGTGGACAGGTTAGCAGTGTGGACAGATTTGGCATTAAGGTTAGCAGTGTGGACAGCTTAGCAGTGTGGAAAGGTTAGCAGTGTGGACAGGTTGGGCATTAAGGTTAACAGTGTGGACAGATTTGGCATTAAGGTTAGCAGTATGGACAGGTTAGCAGTGTGGACAGGTTAGCAGTGTGGACAGGTTAGCAGTGTGGACAGGTTGGGCATTAAGGTTAGCAGTGTGGACAGGTTAGCAGTGTGGAAAGGTTGGGCATTAAGGTTAGCAATGTGGACAGGTTAGGCATTAAGATTAGCAGTGTGGACAGGTTGGCAGTGTGGACAGATTGGGCATTAAGGTTAGCAGTGTGGACAGGTTAGCAGTGTGGACAGGTTAGCAGTGTGGACAGATTGGGCATTAAGGTTAGCAGTGTGGACAGGTTGGGCATTAAGGTTAGCAGTGTGGACAGGTTGGGCATTGAGGTTAGCAGTGTGGACAGGTTAGCAGTGTGGACAGGTTGGGCATTAAGGTTAGCAGTGTGGACAGGTTAGCAGTGTGGACAGGTTGGGCATTAAGGTTAGCAGTGTGGACAGGTTAGCAGTGTGGACAGGTTGGGCATAAAGGTTAGCAGTGTGGACAGGTTAGCAGTGTGGACAGGTTAGGCATTAAGGTTAGCAGTGTCGACAGGTTAGGCATTAAGGTTAGCCGTGTGGACAGGTTAGCAGTGTGGACAGATTGGGCATTAAGGTTAGCAGTGTGGACAGGTTAGGAGTGTGGACAGGTTGGGCATTAAGGTTAGCAGTGTGGACAGGTTAGGCATTAAGGTTAGCAGTGTGGACAGATTCGGCATTAAGGTTAGCAGTATGGACAGGTTAGCAGTGTGGACAGGTTGGCAGTGTGGACAGGTTGGGCATTAAGGTTAGCAGTGTGGACAGGTTAGCAGTGTGGACAGGTTAGGCATTAAGGTTAGCAGTGTGGACAGGTTAGGCATTAAGGTTAGCCGTGTGGACAGGTTAGCAGTGTGGACAGATTGGGCATTAAGGTTAGCAGTGTGGACAGGTTAGCAGTGTGGACAGGTTAGCAGTGTGGACAGGTTGGGCATTAAGGTTAGCAGTGTGGACAGGTTAGGCATTAAGGTTAGCAGTGTGGACAGATTGGGCATTAAGGTTAGCAGTATGGACAGGTTAGCCGTGTGGACAGGTTAGCAGTGTGGACAGATTGGGCATTAAGGTTAGCAGTGTGGACAGGTTAGCAGTGTGGACAGGTTAGCAGTGTGGACAGGTTGGGCATTAAGGTTAGCAGTGTGGCAGTTTAGGCATTAAGGTTAGCCGTGTGGACAGGTTAGCTGTGTGGAAAGATTGGGCATTAAGGTTAGCAGTGTGGACAGGTTAGGCATTAAGGTTAGCAGTGTGGACAGATTACAGTGTGGACAGATTGGGCATTAAGGTTAGCAGTATGGACAGGTTAGCAGTGTGGACAGGTTGGGCATTAAGGTTAGCAGTGTGGACAGGTTAGCAGTGTGGACAGGTTAGCAGTGTGGACATTTTAGCAGTGTGGACAGGTTGGGCATTAAGGTTATCAGTGTGGACAGGTTAGCAGTGTGGACAGGTTGGGCATTGAGGTTAGCAGTGTGGACAGGTTAGCAGTGTGGACAGATTTGGCATTAAGGTTAGCAGTGTGGACAGCTTAGCAGTGTGGAAAGGTTAGCAGTGTGGACAGGTTGGGCATTAAGGTTAACAGTGTGGACAGATTTGGCATTAAGGTTAGCAGTATGGACAGGTTCGCAGTGTGGACAGGTTAGCAGTGTGGACAGGTTAGCAGTGTGGACAGGTTGGGCATTAAGGTTAGCAGTGTGGACAGGTTAGCAGTGTGGAAAGGTTGGGCATTAAGGTTAGCAATGTGGACAGGTTAGGCATTAAGTTTAGCAGTGTGGACAGGTTGGCAGTGTGGACAGATTGGGCATTAAGGTTAGCAGTGTGGACAGGTTAGCAGTGTGGACAGGTTAGCAGTGTGGACAGATTGGCATTAAGGTTAGCAGTGTGGACAGGTTGGGCATTAAGGTTAGCAGTGTGGACAGGTTGGGCATTGAGGTTAGCAGTGTGGACAGGTTAGCAGTGTGGACAGGTTGGGCATTAAGGTTAGCAGTGTGGACAGGTTAGCAGTGTGGACAGGTTAGGCATTAAGGTTAGCAGTGTGGACAGGTTAGCAGTGTGGACAGGTTGGGCATTAAGGTTAGTAGTATGGACAGGTTAGCAGTGTGGACAGGTTGGGCATTAAGGTTAGCAGTGTGGACAGGTTAGCAGTGTGGACAGGTTAGCAGTGTGGACAGGTTAGCAGTGTGGACAGGTTGGGCATTAAGGTTATCAGTGTGGACAGGTTAGCAGTGTGGACAGGTTGGGCATTGAGGTTAGCAGTGTGGACAGGTTAGCAGTGTGGACAGATTTGGCATGAAGGTTAGCAGTGTGGACAGGTTAGCAGTGTGGACAGGTTAGCAGTGTGGACAGATTGGGCATTAAGGTTAGCAGTGTGGACAGGTTAGCAGTGTGGACAGCTTAGCAGTGTGGAAAGGTTAGCCGTGTGGACAGGTTAGCAGTGTGGAAAGATTGGGCATTAAGGTTAGCAGTGTGGACAGGTTAGGCATTAAGGTTAGCAGTGTGGACAGATTACAGTGTGGACAGATTGGGCATTAAGGTTAGTAGTATGGACAGGTTAGCAGTGTGGACAGGTTGGGCATTAAGGTTAGCAGTGTGGACAGGTTAGCAGTGTGGACAGGTTAGCAGTGTGGACAGGTTAGCAGTGTGGACAGGTTGGGCATTAAGGTTATCAGTGTGGACAGGTTAGCAGTGTGGACAGGTTGGGCATTGAGGTTAGCAGTGTGGACAGGTTAGCAGTGTGGACAGATTTGGCATGAAGGTTAGCAGTGTGGACAGGTTAGCAGTGTGGACAGGTTAGCAGTGTGGACAGATTGGGCATTAAGGTTAGCAGTGTGGACAGGTTAGCAGTGTGGACAGCTTAGCAGTGTGGAAAGTTTAGCAGTGTGGACAGGTTGGGCATTAAGGTTAACAGTGTGGACAGGTTAGGCATTAAGGTTAGCCGTGTGGACAGATTGGGCATTAAGGTTAGCAGTATGGACAGGTTAGCAGTGTGGACAGGTTAGCAGTGTGGACAGGTTGGGCATTAAGGTTAGCAGTGTGGACAGGTTAGCAGTGTGGAAAGGTTGGGCATTAAGGTTAGCAATGTGGACAGGTTAGGCATTAAGGTTAGCAGTGTGGACAGGTTGGCAGTGTGGACAGATTGGGCATTAAGGTTAGCAGTGTGGACAGGTTAGCAGTGTGGACAGGTTAGCAGTGTGGAAAGATTGGGCATTAAGGTTAGCAGTGTGGACAGGTTAGCAGTGTGGACAGCTTAGCAGTGTGGAAAGGTTAGCAGTGTGGACAGGTTGGGCATTAAGGTTAACAGTGTGGACAAGTTAGGCATTAAGGTTAGCAGTGTGGACAGGTTAGGCATTAAGGTTAGCAGTGTGGACAGGTTAGCAGTGTGGACAGGTTAGCAGTGTGGACAGGTTGGGCATTAAGGTTAGCATTGTGGACAGGTTAGGCATTAAGGTTAGCCGTGTGGACAGGTTAGCAGTGTGGACAGATTGGGCATTAAGGTTAGCAGTGTGGACAGGGTTAGCAGTATGGACAGGTTAGCAGTCTGGACAGGTTGGGCATTAAGGTTAGCAGTGTGGACAGGTTGGGCATTAAGGTTAGCAATGTGGACAGGTTAGCAGTGTGGACAGGTTAGCACTGTGGGCAGGTTAGTAATGTGGACAGGTTAGCAGTGTGGGCAGGTTGGGCATTAAGGTTAGCAGTGTGGACAGGTTGGGCATTACGGTTAGCAGTGTGGACAGGTTAGCAGTGTGGACAGGTTAGCAGTGTGGACAGGTTGGGCATTAAGGTTAGCAGTGTGGACAGGTTGGGCATTGAGGTTAGCAGTGTGGACAGGTTAGCAGTGTGGACAGGTTGGGCATTGAGGTTAGCAGTGTGGACAGGTTAGCAGTGTGGACAGGTTGGGCATTAAGGTTAGCAGTGTGGACAGGTTAGCAGTGTGGACAGGTTGGGCATTAAGGTTAGCAGTGTGGACAGTTTAGCAGTGTGGACAGGTTAGCAGTGTGGACAGGTTGGGCATTAAGGTTAGCAGTGTGGACAGGTTAGCAGTGTGGACAGGTTAGGCATTAAGGTTAGCAGTGTGGACAGGTTAGGCATTAAGGTTAGCCGTGTGGACAGATTGGCAGTGTGGACAGATTAGCAGTGTGGACAGGTTGGGCATTAAGGTTAGCAGTGTGGACAGGTTGGGCATTGAGGTTAGCAGTGTGGACAGGTTAGCAGTGTGGACAGGTTGGGCATTAAGGTTAGCAGTGTGGACAGGTTAGCAGTGTGGACAGGTTGGGCATTAAGGTTAGCAGTGTGGACAGGTTAGCAGTGTGGACAGGTTGGGCATAAAGGTTAGCAGTGTGGACAGGTTAGCAGTGTGGACAGGTTAGGCATTAAGGTTAGCAGTGTGGACAGGTTAGGCATTAAGGTTAGCCGTGTGGACAGGTTAGCAGTGTGGACAGATTGGGCATTAAGGTTAGCAGTGTGGACAGGTTAGGAGTGTGGACAGGTTGGGCATTAAGGTTAGCAGTGTGGACAGGTTAGGCATTTAGGTTAGCAGTGTGGACAGATTCGGCATTAAGGTTAGCAGTATGGACAGGTTAGCAGTGTGGACAGGTTGGCAGTGTGGACAGGTTGGGCATTAAGGTTAGCAGTGTGGACAGGTTAGCAGTGTGGACAGGTTAGCAGTGTCGACAGGTTAGCAGTGTGGACAGGTTGGGCATTAAGGTTAGCAGTGTGGACAGGTTAGGCATTAAGGTTAGCAGTGTGGACAGATTGGGCATTAAGGTTAGCAGTATGGACAGGTTAGCCGTGTGGACAGGTTAGCAGTGTGGACAGATTGGGCATTAAGGTTAGCAGTGTGGACAGGTTAGCAGTGTGGACAGGTTAGCAGTGTGGACAGGTTGGGCATTAAGGTTAGCAGTGTGGCAGTTTAGGCATTAAGGTTAGCCGTGTGGACAGGTTAGCTGTGTGGAAAGATTGGGCATTAAGGTTAGCAGTGTGGACAGGTTAGGCATTAAGGTTAGCAGTGTGGACAGATTACAGTGTGGACAGATTGGGCATTAAGGTTAGCCGTGTGGACAGGTTAGCTGTGTGGAAAGATTGGGCATTAAGGTTAGCAGTGTGGACAGGATAGGCATTAAGGTTAGCAGTGTGGACAGATTACAGTGTGGACAGATTGGGCATTAAGGTTAGCAGTATGGACAGGTTAGCAGTGTGGACAGGTTGGGCATTAAGGTTAGCAGTGTGGACAGGTTAGCAGTGTGGACAGGTTAGCAGTGTGGACAGGTTAGCAGTGTGGACAGGTTGGGCATTAAGGTTATCAGTGTGGACAGGTTAGCAGTGTGGACAGGTTAGAAGTGTGGACAGATTTGGCATTAAGGTTAGCAGTCTGGACAGCTTAGCAGTGTGGAAAGGTTAGCAGTGTGGACAGGTTGGGCATTAAGGTTAACAGTGTGGACAGGTTAGGCATTAAGGTTAGCCGTGTGGACAGATTGGGCATTAAGGTTAGCAGTATGGACAGGTTAGCAGTGTGGACAGGTTAGCAGTGTGGGCAGGTTAGCAGTGTGGACAGGTTGGGCATTAAGGTTAGCAGTGTGGACAGGTTAGCAGTGTGGAATGGTTGGGCATTAAGGTTAGCAATGTGGACAGGTTAGGCATTAAGGTTAGCAGTGTGGACAGGTTGGCAGTGTGGACAGATTGGGCATTAAGGTTAGCAGTGTGGACAGGTTAGCAGTGTGGACAGGTTAGCAGTGTGGACAGATTGGGCATTAAGGTTAGCAGTGTGGACAGGGGAGGCATTAAGTTTAGCAGTGTGGACAGGTTAGGCATTAAGGTTAGCCGTGTGGACAGATTGGGCATTAAGTTTAGCAGTATGGACAGGTTAGCAGTGTGGACAGGTTAGCAGTGTGGAAAGATTGGGCATTAAGGTTAGCAGTGTGGACAGGTTAGCAGTGTGGACAGCTTAGCAGTGTGGAAAGGTTAGCAGTGTGGACAGGTTGGGCATTAAGGTTAACAGTGTGGACAGGTTAGGCATTAAGGTTAGCAGTGTGGACAGGTTAGGCATTAAGGTTAGCAGTGTGGACAGGTTAGCAGTGTGGACAGGTTAGCAGTGTGGACAGGTTGGGCATTAAGGTTAGCAGTGTGGACAGGTTAGGCATTAAGGTTAGCCGGGTGGACAGGTTAGCAGTGTGGACAGATTGGGCATTAAGGTTAGCAGTGTGGACAGGGTTAGCAGTATGGACAGGTTAGCAGTCTGGACAGGTTGGGCATTAAGGTTAGCAGTGTGGACAGGGTTAGCAGTGTGGACAGGTTAGCAGGGTGGACAGGTTGGGCATTAAGGTTAGCAGTGTGGACAGGTTGGGCATTAAGGTTAGCAATGTGGACAGGTTAGCAGTGTGGACAGGTTAGCACTGTGGGCAGGTTAGTAATGTGGACAGGTTAGCAGTGTGGGCAGGTTGGGCTTTAAGGTTAGCAGTGTGGACAGGTTGGGCATTACGGTTAGCAGTGTGGACAGGTTAGCAGTGTGGACAGGTTAGCAGTGTGGACAGGTTGGGCATTAAGGTTAGCAGTGTGGACAGGTTGGGCATTGAGGTTAGCAGTGTGGACAGGTTAGCAGTGTGGACAGGTTGGGCACTAAGGTTAGCAGTGTGGACAGGTTAGCAGTGTGGACAGGTTGGGCATTAAGGTTAGCAGTGTGGACAGTTTAACAGTGTGGACAGGTTAGCAGTGTGGACAGGTTGGGCATTAAGGTTAGCAGTGTGGACAGGTTAGCAGTGTGGACAGGTTAGGCATTAAGGTTAGCAGTGTGGACAGATTGGCAGTGTGGACAGATTGGGCATTAAGGTTAGCAGTGTGGACAGGTTAGCAGTGTGGACAGGTTGGGCATTAAGGTTAGCAGTGTGGACAGGTTGGGCATTGAGGTTAGCAGTGTGGACAGGTTAGCAGTGTGGACAGGTTGGGCATTAAGGTTAGCAGTGTGGACAGGTTAGCAGTGTGGACAGGTTGGGCATTAAGGTTAGCAGTGTGGACAGGTTAGCAGTGTGGACAGGTTGGGCATAAAGGTTAGCAGTGTGGACAGGTTAGCAGTGTGGACAGGTTAGGCATTAAGGTTAGCAGTGTGGACAGGTTAGGCATTAAGGTTAGCCGTGTGGACAGGTTAGCAGTGTGGACAGATTGGGCATTAAGGTTAGCAGTGTGGACAGGTTAGCAGTGTGGACAGGTTAGGAGTGTGGACAGGTTGGGCATTAAGGTTAGCAGTGTGGACAGGTTAGGCATTAAGTTTAGCAGTGTGAACAGGTTAGCAGTGTGGACAGATTGGGCATTAAGGTTAGCAGTGTGGACAGGTTAGCAGTGTGGACAGATTGGGCATTAAGGTTAGCAGTGTGGACAGGTTGGGCATTAAGGTTAGCAGTGTGGACAGGTTAGGCATTAAGGTTAGCAGTGTGGACAGATTGGGCATTAAGGTTAGCAGTATGGACAGGTTAGCAGTGTGGACAGGTTAGCAATGTGGACAGGTTAGCAGTGTGGACAGGTTGGGCATTAAGGTTAGCAGTGTGGACAGGTTAGCAGTGTGGACAGGTTAGCAGTGTGGACAGGTTGGGCATTAAGGTTAGCATTGTGGCAGTTTAGGCATTAAGGTTAGCAATGTGGACAGGTTAGCAGTGTGGAAAGATTGGGCATTAAGGTTAGCAGTGTGGACAGGTTTGGCATTAAGGTTAGCAGTGTGGACAGATTACAGTGTGGACAGATTGGGCATTAAGGTTAGCAGTATGGACAGGTTAGCAGTGTGGACAGGTTGGGCATTAAGGTTAGCAGTGTGGACAGGTTAGCAGTGTGGACAGGTTAGCAGTGTGGACAGGTTAGCAGTGTGGACAGGTTGGGCATTAAGGTTATCAGTGTGGACAGGTTAGCAGTGTGGACAGGTTGGGCATTAAGGTTAGCAGTGTGGACAGGTTAGCAGTGTGGACAGGTTAGCAGTGTGGACAGGTTGGGCATTAAGGTTAGCAGTGTGGACAGGTTAGCAGTGTGGAAAGGTTGGGCATTAAGGTTAGCAATGTGGACAGGTTAGGCATTAAGGTTAGCAGTGTGGACAGGTTGGCAGTGTAGACTGATTGGGTATTAAGGTTAGCAGTGTGGACAGGTTAGCAGTGTGGACAGGTTAGCAGTGTGGACAGATTGGGCATTAAGGTTAGCAGTGTGGACAGGTGAGGCATTAAGTTTAGCAGTGTGGACAGGTTAGGCATTAAGGTTAGCCGTGTGGACAGATTGGGCATTAAGGTTAGCAGTATGGACAGGTTAGCAGTGTGGACAGGTTAGCAGTGTGGACAGGTTAGCAGTGTGGAAAGATTGGGCATTAAGGTTAGCAGTGTGGACAGGTTAGCAGTGTGGACAGCTTAGCAGTGTGGAAAGGTTAGCAGTGTGGACAGGTTGGGCATTAAGGTTAACAGTGTGGACAGGTTAGGCATTAAGGTTAGCAGTGTGGACAGGTTAGCAGTGTGGACAGGTTGGGCATTAAGGTTAGCAGTGTGGACAGGTTAGGCATTAAGGTTAGCCGGGTGGACAGGTTAGCAGTGTGGACAGATTGGGCATTAAGGTTAGCAGTGTGGACAGGGTTAGCAGTATGGACAGGTTAGCAGTCTGGACAGGTTGGGCATTAAGGTTAGCAGTGTGGACAGGTTGGGCATTAAGGTTAGCAATGTGGACAGGTTAGCAGTGTGGACAGGGTTAGCAGTGTGGACAGGTTAGCAGTGTGGACAGGTTGGGCATTAAGGTTAGCAGTGTGGACAGGTTGGGCATTAAGGTTAGCAATGTGGACAGGTTAGCAGTGTGGACAGGTTAGCACTGTGGGCAGGTTAGTAATGTGGACAGGTTAGCAGTGTGGGCAGGTTGGGCATTAAAGTTAGCAGTGTGGACAGGTTGGGCATTACGGTTAGCAGTGTGGACAGGTTAGCAGTGTGGACAGGTTAGCAGTGTGGACAGGTTGGGCATTAAGGTTAGCAGTGTGGACAGGTTGGGCATTGAGGTTAGCAGTGTGGACAGGTTAGCAGTGTGGACAGGTTGGGCATTGAGGTTAGCAGTGTGGATAGGTTAGCAGTGTGGACAGGTTGGGCATTAAGGTTAGCAGTGTGGACAGGTTAGCAGTGTGGACAGGTTGGGCATTAAGGTTAGCAGTGTGGACAGGTTAGGCATTAAGGTTAGCAGTGTGGACAGATTGGGCATTAAGGTTAGCAGTATGGACAGGTTAGCAGTGTGGACAGGTTAGCAGTGTGGACAGGTTGGGCATTAAGGTTAGCAGTGTGGACAGGTTAGCAGTGTGGACAGGTTAGCAGTGTGGACAGGTTGGGCATTAAGGTTAGCATTGTGGCAGTTTAGGCATTAAGGTTAGCAATGTGGACAGGTTAGCAGTGTGGAAAGATTGGGCATTAAGGTTAGCAGTGTGGACAGGTTAGGCATTAAGGTTAGCAGTGTGGACAGATTACAGTGTGGACAGATTGGGCATTAAGGTTAGCAGTATGGACAGGTTAGCAGTGTGGACAGGTTGGGCATTAAGGTTAGCAGTGTGGACAGGTTAGCAGTGTGGACAGGTTAGCAGTGTGGACAGGTTAGCAGTGTGGACAGGTTGGGCATTAAGGTTATCAGTGTGGACAGGTTAGCAGTGTGGACAGGTTGGGCATTAAGGTTAGCAGTGTGGACAGGTTAGCAGTGTGGACAGGTTAGCAGTGTGGACAGGTTGGGCATTAAGGTTAGCAGTGTGGACAGGTTAGCAGTGTGGAAAGGTTGGGCATTAAGGTTAGCAATGTGGACAGGTTAGGCATTAAGGTTAGCAATGTGGACAGGTTGGCAGTGTAGACTGATTGGGTATTAAGGTTAGCAGTGTGGACAGGTTAGCAGTGTGGACAGGTTAGCAGTGTGGACAGATTGGGCATTAAGGTTAGCAGTGTGGACAGGTGAGGCATTAAGTTTAGCAGTGTGGACAGGTTAGGCATTAAGGTTAGCCGTGTGGACAGATTGGGCATTAAGGTTAGCAGTATGGACAGGTTAGCAGTGTGGACAGGTTAGCAGTGTGGACAGGTTAGCAGTGTGGAAAGATTGGGCATTAAGGTTAGCAGTGTGGACAGGTTAGCAGTGTGGACAGCTTAGCAGTGTGGAAAGGTTAGCAGTGTGGACAGGTTGGGCATTAAGGTTAACAGTGTGGACAGGTTAGGCATTAAGGTTAGCAGTGTGGACAGGTTAGGCATTAAGGTTAGCAGTGTGGACAGGTTAGCAGTGTGGACAGGTTGGGCATTAAGGTTAGCAGTGTGGACAGGTTAGGCATTAAGGTTAGCCGGGTGGACAGGTTAGCAGTGTGGACAGATTGGGCATTAAGGTTAGCAGTGTGGACAGGGTTAGCAGTATGGACAGGTTAGCAGTCTGGACAGGTTGGGCATTAAGGTTAGCAGTGTGGACAGGGTTAGCAGTGTGGACAGGTTAGCAGTGTGGACAGGTTGGGCATTAAGGTTAGCAGTGTGGACTGGTTGGGCATTAAGGTTAGCAATGTGGACAGGTTAGCAGTGTGGACAGGTTAGCACTGTGGGCAGGTTAGTAATGTGGACAGGTTAGCAGTGTGGGCAGGTTGGGCATTAAGGTTAGCAGTGTGGACAGGTTGGGCATTACGGTTAGCAGTGTGGACAGGTTAGCAGTGTGGACAGTTTAGCAGTGTGGACAGGTTGGGCATTAAGGTTAGCAGTGTGGACAGGTTGGGCATTGAGGTTAGCAGTGTGGACAGGTTAGCAGTGTGGACAGGTTGGGCATTGAGGTTAGCAGTGTGGACAGGTTAGCAGTGTGGACAGGTTGGGCATTAAGGTTAGCAGTGTGGACAGGTTAGCAGTGTGGACAGGTTGGGCATTAAGGTTAGCAGTGTGGACAGTTTAGCAGTGTGGACAGGTTAGCAGTGTGGACAGGTTGGGCATTAAGGTTAGCAGTGTGGACAGGTTAGCAGTGTGGACAGGTTAGGCATTAAGGTTAGCAGTGTGGACAGGTTGGGCATTAAGGTTAGCCGTGTGGACAGATTGGCAGTGTGGACAGATTGGGCATTAAGGTTAGCAGTGTGGACAGGTTAGCAGTGTGGACAGGTTGGGCATTAAGGTTAGCAGTGTGGACAGGTTGGGCATTGAGGTTAGCAGTGTGGACAGGTTAGCAGTGTGGACAGGTTGGGCATTAAGGTTAGCAGTGTGGACAGGTTAGCAGTGTGGACAGGTTGGGCATTAAGGTTAGCAGTGTGGACAGGTTAGCAGTGTGGACAGGTTGGGCATAAAGGTTAGCAGTGTGGACAGGTTAGCAGTGTGGACAGGTTAGGCATTAAGGTTGGCAGTGTGGACAGGTTGGGCATTGAGGTTAGCAGTGTGGACAGGTTAGCAGTGTGGACAGGTTGGGCATTAAGGTTAGCAGTGTGGACAGGTTAGCAGTGTGGACAGGTTGGGCATTAAGGTTAGCAGTGTGGACAGGTTAGCAGTGTGGACAGGTTGGGCATAAAGGTTAGCAGTGTGGACAGGTTAGGCATTAAGGTTAGCAGTGTGGACAGATTGGGCATTAAGGTTAGCAGTATGGACAGGTTAGCAGTGTGGACAGGTTAGGCATTAAGGTTAGCCGTGTGGACAGGTTAGCAGTGTGGACAGATTGGGCATTAAGGTTAGCAGTGTGGACAGGTTAGCAGTGTGGACAGGTTAGCAGTGTGGACAGGTTGGGCATTAAGGTTAGCAGTGTGCACAGGTTGGGCATTGAGGTTAGCAGTGTGGACAGGTTAGCAGTGTGGACAGGTTGGGCATTGAGGTTAGCAGTGTGGACAGGTTAGCAGTGTGGACAGGTTGGGCATTAAGGTTAGCAGTGTGGACAGGTTAGCAGTGTGGACAGGTTGGGCATTAAGGTTAGCAGTGTGGACAGTTTAGCAGTGTGGACAGGTTAGCAGTGTGGACAGGTTGGGCATTAAGGTTAGCAGTGTGGACAGGTTAGCAGTGTGGACAGGTTAGGCATTAAGGTTAGCAGTGTGGACAGGTTAGGCATTAAGGTTAGCCGTGTGGACAGATTGGCAGTGTGGACAGATTAGCAGTGTGGACAGGTTGGGCATTAACGTTAGCAGTGTGGACAGGTTAGCAGTGTGGACAGGTTGGGCATTAAGGTTAGCAGTGTGGACAGGTTAGCAGTGTGGACAGGTTGGGCATTAAGGTTAGCAGTGTGGACAGGTTAGCAGTGTGGACAGGTTGGGCATAAAGGTTAGCAGTGTGGACAGGTTAGCAGTGTGGACAGGTTAGGCATTAAGGTTAGCAGTGTGGACAGGTTAGGCATTAAGGTTAGCCGTGTGGACAGGTTAGCAGTGTGGACAGGTTAGGCATTAAGGTTAGCCGTGTGGACAGGTTAGCAGTGTGGACAGATTGGGCATTAAGGTTAGCAGTGTGGACAGGTTAGCAGTGTGGACAGGTTAGCAGTGTGGACAGGTTGGGCATTAAGGTTAGCAGTGTGGACAGGTTGGGCATTGAGGTTAGCAGTGTGGACAGGTTAGCAGTGTGGACAGGTTGGCATTGAGGTTAGCAGTGTGGACAGGTTAGCAGTGTGGACAGGTTGGGCATTAAGGTTAGCAGTGTGGACAGGTTAGCAGTGTGGACAGGTTGGGCATTAAGGTTAGCAGTGTGGACAGTTTAGCAGTGTGGACAGGTTAGCAGTGTGGACAGGTTGGGCATTAAGGTTAGCAGTGTGGACAGGTTAGCAGTGTGGACAGGTTAGGCATTAAGGTTAGCAGTGTGGACAGGTTAGGCATTAAGGTTAGCCGTGTGGACAGATTGGCAGTGTGGACAGATTAGCAGTGTGGACAGGTTGGGCATTAAGGTTAGCAGTGTGGACAGGTTGGGCATTGAGGTTAGCAGTGTGGACAGGTTAGCAGTGTGGACAGGTTGGGCATTAAGGTTAGCAGTGTGGACAGGTTAGCAGTGTGGACAGGTTGGGCATTAAGGTTAGCAGTGTGGACAGGTTAGCAGTGTGGACAGGTTGGGCATAAAGGTTAGCAGTGTGGACAGGTTAGCAGTGTGGACAGGTTAGGCATTAAGGTTAGCAGTGTGGACAGGTTAGGCATTAAGGTTAGCCGTGTGGACAGGTTAGCAGTGTGGACAGATTGGGCATTAAGGTTAGCAGTGTGGACAGGTTAGGAGTGTGGACAGGTTGGGCATTAAGGTTCGCAGTGTGGACAGGTTAGGCATTAAGGTTAGCAGTTTGGACAGATTCGGCATTAAGGTTAGCAGTATGGACAGGTTAGCAGTGTGGACAGGTTGGCAGTGTGGACAGGTTGGGCATTAAGGTTAGCAGTGTGGACAGGTTAGCAGTGTGGACAGGTTAGGCATTAAGGTTAGCAGTGTGGACAGGTTAGGCATTAAGGTTAGCCTTGTGGACAGGTTAGCAGTGTGGACAGATTGGGCATTAAGGTTAGCAGTGTGGACAGGTTAGCAGTGTGGACAGGTTAGCAGTGTGGACAGGTTGGGCATTAAGGTTAGCAGTGTGGACAGGTTAGGCATTAAGGTTAGCAGTGTGGACAGATTGGGAATTAAGGTTAGCAGTATGGACAGGTTAGCCGTGTGGACAGGTTAGCAGTGTGGACAGATTGGGCATTAAGGTTAGCAGTGTGGACAGGTTAGCAGTGTGGACAGGTTAGCAGTGTGGACAGGTTGGGCATTAAGGTTAGCAGTGTGGCAGTTTAGGCATTAAGGTTAGCCGTGTGGACAGGTTAGCTGTGTGGAAAGATTGGGCATTAAGGTTAGCAGTGTGGACAGGTTAGGCATTAAGGTTAGCAGTGTGGACAGATTACAGTGTGGACAGATTGGGCATTAAGGTTAGCCGTGTGGACAGGTTAGCTGTGTGGAAAGATTGGGCATTAAGGTTAGCAGTGTGGACAGGATAGGCATTAAGGTTAGCAGTGTGGACAGATTACAGTGTGGACAGATTGGGCATTAAGGTTAGCAGTATGGACAGGTTAGCAGTGTGGACAGGTTGGGCATTAAGGTTAGCAGTGTGGACAGGTTAGCAGTGTGGACAGGTTAGCAGTGTGGACAGGTTAGCAGTGTGGACAGGTTGGGCATTAAGGTTATCAGTGTGGACAGGTTAGCAGTGTGGACAGGTTGGGCATTGAGGTTAGCAGTGTGGACAGGTTAGCAGTGTGGACAGATTTGGCATTAAGGTTAGCAGTGTGGACAGCTTAGCAGTGTGGAAAGGTTAGCAGTGTGGACAGGTTGGGCATTAAGGTTAACAGTGTGGACAGGTTAGGCATTAAGGTTAGCAGTGTGGACAGATTGGGCATTAAGGTTAGCAGTATGGACAGGTTAGCAGTGTGGACAGGTTAGCAGTGTGGGCAGGTTAGCAGTGTGGACAGGTTGGGCATTAAGGATAGCAGTGTGGACAGGTTAGCAGTGTGGAAAGGTTGGGCATTAAGGTTAGCAATGTGGACAGGTTAGGCATTAAGGTTAGCAGTGTGGACAGGTTGGCAGTGTGGACAGATTGGGCATTAAGGTTAGCAGTGTGGACAGGTTAGCAGTGTGGACAGGTTAGCAGTGTGGACAGATTGGGCATTAAGGTTAGCAGTGTGGACAGGGGAGGCATTAAGTTTAGCAGTGTGGACAGGTTAGGCATTAAGGTTAGCCGTGTGGACAGATTGGGCATTAAGGTTAGCAGTATGGACAGGTTAGCAGTGTGGACAGGTTAGCAGTGTGGAAAGATTGGGCATTAAGGTTAGCAGTGTGGACAGGTTAGCAGTGTGGACAGCTTAGCAGTGTGGAAAGGTTAGCAGTGTGGACAGGTTGGGCATTAAGGTTAACAGTGTGGACAGGTTAGGCATTAAGGTTAGCAGTGTGGACAGGTTAGGCATTAAGGTTAGCAGTGTGGACAGGTTAGCAGTGTGGACAGGTTAGCAGTGTGGACAGGTTGGGCATTAAGGTTAGCAGTGTGGACAGGTTAGGCATTAAGGTTAGCCGGGTGGACAGGTTAGCAGTGTGGACAGATTGGGCATTAAGGTTAGCAGTGTGGACAGGGTTAGCAGTATGGACAGGTTAGCAGTCTGGACAGGTTGGGCATTAAGGTTAGCAGTGTGGACAGGGTTAGCAGTGTGGACAGGTTAGCAGTGTGGACAGGTTGGGCATTAAGGTTAGCAGTGTGGACAGGTTGGGCATTACGGTTAGCAGTGTGGACAGGTTAGCAGTGTGGACAGGTTAGCAGTGTGGACAGGTTGGGCATTAAGGTTAGCAGTGTGGACAGGTTGGGCATTGAGGTTAGCAGTGTGGACAGGTTAGCAGTGTGGACAGGTTGGGCATTGAGGTTAGCAGTGTGGACAGGTTAGCAGTGTGGACAGGTTGGGCATTAAGGTTAGCAGTGTGGACAGGTTAGCAGTGTGGACAGGTTAGCAGTGTGGACAGGTTGGGCATTAAGGTTAGCAGTGTGGACAGGTTAGCAGTGTGGAAAGGTTGGGCATTAAGGTTAGCAATGTGGACAGGTTAGGCATTAAGGTTAGCAATGTGGACAGGTTGGCAGTGTAGACTGATTGGGTATTAAGGTTAGCAGTGTGGACAGGTTAGCAGTGTGGACAGGTTAGCAGTGTGGACAGATTGGGCATTAAGGTTAGCAGTGTGGACAGGTGAGGCATTAAGTTTAGCAGTGTGGACAGGTTAGGCATTAAGGTTAGCCGTGTGGACAGATTGGGCATTAAGGTTAGCAGTATGGACAGGTTAGCAGTGTGGACAGGTTAGCAGTGTGGACAGGTTAGCAGTGTGGAAAGATTGGGCATTAAGGTTAGCAGTGTGGACAGGTTAGCAGTGTGGACAGCTTAGCAGTGTGGAAAGGTTAGCAGTGTGGACAGGTTGGGCATTAAGGTTAACAGTGTGGACAGGTTAGGCATTAAGGTTAGCAGTGTGGACAGGTTAGGCATTAAGGTTAGCAGTGTGGACAGGTTAGCAGTGTGGACAGGTTGGGCATTAAGGTTAGCAGTGTGGACAGGTTAGGCATTAAGGTTAGCCGGGTGGACAGGTTAGCAGTGTGGACAGATTGGGCATTAAGGTTAGCAGTGTGGACAGGGTTAGCAGTATGGACAGGTTAGCAGTCTGGACAGGTTGGGCATTAAGGTTAGCAGTGTGGACAGGGTTAGCAGTGTGGACAGGTTAGCAGTGTGGACAGGTTGGGCATTAAGGTTAGCAGTGTGGACTGGTTGGGCATTAAGGTTAGCAATGTGGACAGGTTAGCAGTGTGGACAGGTTAGCACTGTGGGCAGGTTAGTAATGTGGACAGGTTAGCAGTGTGGGCAGGTTGGGCATTAAGGTTAGCAGTGTGGACAGGTTGGGCATTACGGTTAGCAGTGTGGACAGGTTAGCAGTGTGGACAGTTTAGCAGTGTGGACAGGTTGGGCATTAAGGTTAGCAGTGTGGACAGGTTGGGCATTGAGGTTAGCAGTGTGGACAGGTTAGCAGTGTGGACAGGTTGGGCATTGAGGTTAGCAGTGTGGACAGGTTAGCAGTGTGGACAGGTTGGGCATTAAGGTTAGCAGTGTGGACAGGTTAGCAGTGTGGACAGGTTGGGCATTAAGGTTAGCAGTGTGGACAGTTTAGCAGTGTGGACAGGTTAGCAGTGTGGACAGGTTGGGCATTAAGGTTAGCAGTGTGGACAGGTTAGCAGTGTGGACAGGTTAGGCATTAAGGTTAGCAGTGTGGACAGGTTAGGCATTAAGGTTAGCCGTGTGGACAGATTGGCAGTGTGGACAGATTGGGCATTAAGGTTAGCAGTGTGGACAGGTTAGCAGTGTGGACAGGTTGGGCATTAAGGTTAGCAGTGTGGACAGGTTGGGCATTGAGGTTAGCAGTGTGGACAGGTTAGCAGTGTGGACAGGTTGGGCATTAAGGTTAGCAGTGTGGACAGGTTAGCAGTGTGGACAGGTTGGGCATTAAGGTTAGCAGTGTGGACAGGTTAGCAGTGTGGACAGGTTGGGCATAAAGGTTAGCAGTGTGGACAGGTTAGCAGTGTGGACAGGTTAGGCATTAAGGTTGGCAGTGTGGACAGGTTGGGCATTGAGGTTAGCAGTGTGGACAGGTTAGCACTGTGGACAGGTTGGGCATTAAGGTTAGCAGTGTGGACAGGTTAGCAGTGTGGACAGGTTGGGCATTAAGGTTAGCAGTGTGGACAGGTTAGCAGTGTGGACAGGTTGGGCATAAAGGTTAGCAGTGTGGACAGGTTAGGCATTAAGGTTAGCAGTGTGGACAGATTGGGCATTAAGGTTAGCAGTATGGACAGGTTAGCAGTGTGGACAGGTTAGGCATTAAGGTTAGCCGTGTGGACAGGTTAGCAGTGTGGACAGATTGGGCATTAAGGTTAGCAGTGTGGACAGGTTAGCAGTGTGGACAGGTTAGCAGTGTGGACAGGTTGGGCATTAAGGTTAGCAGTGTGGACAGGTTGGGCATTGAGGTTAGCAGTGTGGACAGGTTAGCAGTGTGGACAGGTTGGGCATTGAGGTTAGCAGTGTGGACAGGTTAGCAGTGTGGACAGGTTGGGCATTAAGGTTAGCAGTGTGGACAGGTTAGCAGTGTGGACAGGTTGGGCATTAAGGTTAGCAGTGTGGACAGTTTAGCAGTGTGGACAGGTTAGCAGTGTGGACAGGTTGGGCATTAAGGTTAGCAGTGTGGACAGGTTAGCAGTGTGGACAGGTTAGGCATTAAGGTTAGCAGTGTGGACAGGTTAGGCATTAAGGTTAGCCGTGTGGACAGATTGGCAGTGTGGACAGATTAGCAGTGTGGACAGGTTGGGCATTAAGGTTAGCAGTGTGGACAGGTTAGCAGTGTGGACAGGTTGGGCATTAAGGTTAGCAGTGTGGACAGGTTAGCAGTGTGGACAGGTTGGGCATTAAGGTTAGCAGTGTGGACAGGTTAGCAGTGTGGACAGGTTGGGCATAAAGGTTAGCAGTGTGGACAGGTTAGCAGTGTGGACAGGTTAGGCATTAAGGTTAGCAGTGTGGACAGGTTAGGCATTAAGGTTAGCCGTGTGGACAGGTTAGCAGTGTGGACAGGTTAGGCATTAAGGTTAGCCGTGTGGACAGGTTAGCAGTGTGGACAGATTGGGCATTAAGGTTAGCAGTGTGGACAGGTTAGCAGTGTGGACAGGTTAGCAGTGTGGACAGGTTGGGCATTAAGGTTAGCAGTGTGGACAGGTTGGGCATTGAGGTTAGCAGTGTGGACAGGTTAGCAGTGTGGACAGGTTGGCATTGAGGTTAGCAGTGTGGACAGGTTAGCAGTGTGGACAGGTTGGGCATTAAGGTTAGCAGTGTGGACAGGTTAGCAGTGTGGACAGGTTGGGCATTAAGGTTAGCAGTGTGGACAGTTTAGCAGTGTGGACAGGTTAGCAGTGTGGACAGGTTGGGCATTAAGGTTAGCAGTGTGGACAGGTTAGCAGTGTGGACAGGTTAGGCATTAAGGTTAGCAGTGTGGACAGGTTAGGCATTAAGGTTAGCCGTGTGGACAGATTGGCAGTGTGGACAGATTAGCAGTGTGGACAGGTTGGGCATTAAGGTTAGCAGTGTGGACAGGTTGGGCATTGAGGTTAGCAGTGTGGACAGGTTAGCAGTGTGGACAGGTTGGGCATTAAGGTTAGCAGTGTGGACAGGTTAGCAGTGTGGACAGGTTGGGCATTAAGGTTAGCAGTGTGGACAGGTTAGCAGTGTGGACAGGTTGGGCATAAAGGTTAGCAGTGTGGACAGGTTAGCAGTGTGGACAGGTTAGGCATTAAGGTTAGCAGTGTGGACAGGTTAGGCATTAAGGTTAGCCGTGTGGACAGGTTAGCAGTGTGGACAGATTGGGCATTAAGGTTAGCAGTGTGGACAGGTTAGGAGTGTGGACAGGTTGGGCATTAAGGTTCGCAGTGTGGACAGGTTAGGCATTAAGGTTAGCAGTTTGGACAGATTCGGCATTAAGGTTAGCAGTATGGACAGGTTAGCAGTGTGGACAGGTTGGCAGTGTGGACAGGTTGGGCATTAAGGTTAGCAGTGTGGACAGGTTAGCAGTGTGGACAGGTTAGGCATTAAGGTTAGCAGTGTGGACAGGTTAGGCATTAAGGTTAGCCTTGTGGACAGGTTAGCAGTGTGGACAGATTGGGCATTAAGGTTAGCAGTGTGGACAGGTTAGCAGTGTGGACAGGTTAGCAGTGTGGACAGGTTGGGCATTAAGGTTAGCAGTGTGGACAGGTTAGGCATTAAGGTTAGCAGTGTGGACAGATTGGGAATTAAGGTTAGCAGTATGGACAGGTTAGCCGTGTGGACAGGTTAGCAGTGTGGACAGATTGGGCATTAAGGTTAGCAGTGTGGACAGGTTAGCAGTGTGGACAGGTTAGCAGTGTGGACAGGTTGGGCATTAAGGTTAGCAGTGTGGCAGTTTAGGCATTAAGGTTAGCCGTGTGGACAGGTTAGCTGTGTGGAAAGATTGGGCATTAAGGTTAGCAGTGTGGACAGGTTAGGCATTAAGGTTAGCAGTGTGGACAGATTACAGTGTGGACAGATTGGGCATTAAGGTTAGCCGTGTGGACAGGTTAGCTGTGTGGAAAGATTGGGCATTAAGGTTAGCAGTGTGGACAGGATAGGCATTAAGGTTAGCAGTGTGGACAGATTACAGTGTGGACAGATTGGGCATTAAGGTTAGCAGTATGGACAGGTTAGCAGTGTGGACAGGTTGGGCATTAAGGTTAGCAGTGTGGACAGGTTAGCAGTGTGGACAGGTTAGCAGTGTGGACAGGTTAGCAGTGTGGACAGGTTGGGCATTAAGGTTATCAGTGTGGACAGGTTAGCAGTGTGGACAGGTTGGGCATTGAGGTTAGCAGTGTGGACAGGTTAGCAGTGTGGACAGATTTGGCATTAAGGTTAGCAGTGTGGACAGCTTAGCAGTGTGGAAAGGTTAGCAGTGTGGACAGGTTGGGCATTAAGGTTAACAGTGTGGACAGGTTAGGCATTAAGGTTAGCAGTGTGGACAGATTGGGCATTAAGGTTAGCAGTATGGACAGGTTAGCAGTGTGGACAGGTTAGCAGTGTGGGCAGGTTAGCAGTGTGGACAGATTCGGCAGTAAGGTTAGCAGTGTGGACAGGTTAGCAGTGTGGACAGCTTAGCAGTGTGGACAGGTTAGCAGTGTGGACAGATTGGGCATTAAGGTTAGCAGTGTGGACAGGTTAGCAGTGTGGACAGGTTAGCAGTGTGGACAGGTTGGGCATTAAGGTTAGCAGTGTGGCAGTTTAGGCATTAAGGTTAGCCGTGTGGACAGGTTAGCTGTGTGGAAAGATTGGGCATTAAGGTTAGCAGTGTGGACAGGTTAGGCATTAAGGTTAGCAGTGTGGACAGATTACAGTGTGGACAGATTGGGCATTAAGGTTAGCCGTGTGGACAGGTTAGCTGTGTGGAAAGATTGGGCATTAAGGTTAGCAGTGTGGACAGGATAGGCATTAAGGTTAGCAGTGTGGACAGATTACAGTGTGGACAGATTGGGCATTAAGGTTAGCAGTATGGACAGGTTAGCAGTGTGGACAGGTTGGGCATTAAGGTTAGCAGTGTGGACAGGTTAGCAGTGTGGACAGGTTAGCAGTGTGGACAGGTTAGCAGTGTGGACAGGTTGGGCATTAAGGTTATCAGTGTGGACAGGTTAGCAGTGTGGACAGGTTGGGCATTGAGGTTAGCAGTGTGGACAGGTTAGCAGTGTGGACAGATTTGGCATTAAGGTTAGCAGTGTGGACAGCTTAGCAGTGTGGAAAGGTTAGCAGTGTGGACAGGTTGGGCATTAAGGTTAACAGTGTGGACAGGTTAGGCATTAAGGTTAGCAGTGTGGACAGATTGGGCATTAAGGTTAGCAGTATGGACAGGTTAGCAGTGTGGACAGGTTAGCAGTGTGGGCAGGTTAGCAGTGTGGACAGGTTGGGCATTAAGGTTAGCAGTGTGGACAGGTTAGCAGTGTGGAAAGGTTGGGCATTAAGGTTAGCAATGTGGACAGGTTAGGCATTAAGGTTAGCAGTGTGGACAGGTTGGCAGTGTGGACAGATTGGGCATTAAGGTTAGCAGTGTGGACAGGTTAGCAGTGTGGACAGGTTAGCAGTGTGGACAGATTGGGCATTAAGGTTAGCAGTGTGGACAGGGGAGGCATTAAGTTTAGCAGTGTGGACAGGTTAGGCATTAAGGTTAGCCGTGTGGACAGATTGGGCATTAAGGTTAGCAGTATGGACAGGTTAGCAGTGTGGACAGGTTAGCAGTGTGGAAAGATTGGGCATTAAGGTTAGCAGTGTGGACAGGTTAGCAGTGTGGACAGCTTAGCAGTGTGGAAAGGTTAGCAGTGTGGACAGGTTGGGCATTAAGGTTAACAGTGTGGACAGGTTAGGCATTAAGGTTAGCAGTGTGGACAGGTTAGGCATTAAGGTTAGCAGTGTGGACAGGTTAGCAGTGTGGACAGGTTAGCAGTGTGGACAGGTTGGGCATTAAGGTTAGCAGTGTGGACAGGTTAGGCATTAAGGTTAGCCGGGTGGACAGGTTAGCAGTGTGGACAGATTGGGCATTAAGGTTAGCAGTGTGGACAGGGTTAGCAGTATGGACAGGTTAGCAGTCTGGACAGGTTGGGCATTAAGGTTAGCAGTGTGGACAGGGTTAGCAGTGTGGACAGGTTAGCAGTGTGGACAGGTTGGGCATTAAGGTTAGCAGTGTGGACAGGTTGGGCATTACGGTTAGCAGTGTGGACAGGTTAGCAGTGTGGACAGGTTAGCAGTGTGGACAGGTTGGGCATTAAGGTTAGCAGTGTGGACAGGTTGGGCATTGAGGTTAGCAGTGTGGACAGGTTAGCAGTGTGGACAGGTTGGGCATTGAGGTTAGCAGTGTGGACAGGTTAGCAGTGTGGACAGGTTGGGCATTAAGGTTAGCAGTGTGGACAGGTTAGCAGTGTGGACAGGTTGGGCATTAAGGTTAGCAGTGTGGACAGTTTAACAGTGTGGACAGGTTAGCAGTGTGGACATTTTGGGCATTAAGGTTAGCAGTGTGGACAGGTTAGCAGTGTGGACAGGTTAGGCATTAAGGTTAGCAGTGTGGACAGGTTGGGCATTGAGGTTAGCAGTGTGGACAGGTTAGCAGTGTGGACAGGTTGGGCATTAAGGTTAGCAGTGTGGACAGGTTAGCAGTGTGGACAGGTTGGGCATTAAGGTTAGCAGTGTGGACAGGTTAGCAGTGTGGACAGGTTGGGCATAAAGGTTAGCAGTGTGGACAGGTTAGCAGTGTGGACAGGTTAGGCATTAAGGTTAGCAGTGTGGACAGGTTAGGCATTAAGGTTAGCCGTGTGGACAGGTTAGCAGTGTGGACAGATTGGGCATTAAGGTTAGCAGTGTGGACAGGTTAGCAGTGTGGACAGGTTAGGAGTGTGGACAGGTTGGGCATTAAGGTTAGCAGTGTGGACAGGTTAGCAGTGTGGACAGGTTGGGCATAAAGGTTAGCAGTGTGGACAGGTTAGCAGTGTGGACAGGTTGGGCATTAAGGTTAGCAGTGTGGACAGGTTAGGCATTAAGTTTAGCAGTGTGAACAGGTTAGCAGTGTGGACAGATTGGGCATTAAGGTTAGCAGTGTGGACAGGTTAGCAGTGTGGACAGATTGGGCATTAAGTTTAGCAGTGTGGACAGGTTGGGCATTAAGGTTAGCAGTGTGGACAGGTTAGGCATTAAGGTTAGCAGTGTGGACAGATTGGGCATTAAGGTTAGCAGTATGGACAGGTTAGCAGTGTGGACAGGTTAGCAATGTGGACAGGTTAGCAGTGTGGACAGGTTGGGCATTAAGGTTAGCAGTGTGGACAGGTTAGCAGTGTGGACAGGTTAGCAGTGTGGACAGGTTGGGCATTAAGGTTAGCATTGTGGCAGTTTAGGCATTAAGGTTAGCAATGTGGACAGGTTAGCAGTGTGGAAAGATTGGGCATTAAGGTTAGCAGTGTGGACAGGTTAGGCATTAAGGTTAGCAGTGTGGACAGATTACAGTGTGGACAGATTGGGCATTAAGGTTAGCAGTATGGACAGGTTAGCAGTGTGGACAGGTTGGGCATTAAGGTTAGCAGTGTGGACAGGTTAGCAGTGTGGACAGGTTAGCAGTGTGGACAGGTTAGCAGTGTGGACAGGTTGGGCATTAAGGTTAGCAGTGTGGACAGGTTAGCAGTGTGGAAAGGTTGGGCATTAAGGTTAGCAATGTGGACAGGTTAGGCATTAAGGTTAGCAGTGTGGACAGGTTGGCAGTGTAGACTGATTGGGTATTAAGGTTAGCAGTGTGGACAGGTTAGCAGTGTGGACAGGTTAGCAGTGTGGACAGATTGGGCATTAAGGTTAGCAGTATGGACAGGTTAGCAGTGTGGACAGGTTAGCAGTGTGGACAGGTTAGCAGTGTGGAAAGATTGGGCATTAAGGTTAGCTGTGTGGACAGGTTAGCAGTGTGGACAGCTTAGCAGTGTGGAAAGGTTAGCAGTGTGGACAGGTTGGGCATTAAGGTTAACAGTGTGGACAGGTTAGGCATTAAGGTTAGCAGTGTGGACAGGTTAGGCATTAAGGTTAGCAGTGTGGACAGGTTAGCAGTGTGGACAGGTTGGGCATTAAGGTTAGCAGTGTGGACAGGTTAGGCATTAAGGTTAGCCGAGTGGACAGGTTAGCAGTGTGGACAGATTGGGCATTAAGGTTAGCAGTGTGGACAGGGTTAGCAGTATGGACAGGTTAGCAGTCTGGACAGGTTGGGCATTAAGGTTAGCAGTATGGACAGGTTAGCAGTGTGGACAGGTTAGCAGTGTGGACAGGTTAGCAGTGTGGACAGGTTAGCAGTGTGGACAGGTTGGGCATTAAGGTTAGCAGTGTGGACAGGTTGGGCATTAAGGTTAGCAATGTGGACAGGTTAGCAGTGTGGACAGGTTCGCACTGTGGGCAGGTTAGTAATGTGGACAGGTTAGCAGTGTGGGCAGGTTGGGCATTAAGGTTAGCAGTGTGGACAGGTTGGGCATTACGGTTAGCAGTGTGGACAGGTTAGCAGTGTGGACAGGTTAGCAGTGTGGACAGGTTGGGCATTAAGGTTAGCAGTGTGGACAGGTTGGGCATTGAGGTTAGCAGTGTGGACAGGTTAGCAGTGTGGACAGGTTGGGCATTGAGGTTAGCAGTGTGGACAGGTTAGCAGTGTGGACAGGTTGGGCATTAAGGTTAGCAGTGTGGACAGGTTAGCAGTGTGGACAGGTTGGGCATTAAGGTTAGCAGTGTGGACAGTTTAGCAGTGTGGACAGGTTAGCAGTGTGGACAGGTTGGGCATTAAGGTTAGCAGTGTGGACAGGTTAGCAGTGTGGACAGGTTAGGCATTAAGGTTAGCAGTGTGGACAGGTTAGGCATTAAGGTTAGCCGTGTGGACAGATTGGCAGTGTGGACAGATTGGGCATTAAGGTTAGCAGTGTGGACAGGTTAGCAGTGTGGACAGGTTGGGCATTAAGGTTAGCAGTGTGGACAGGTTGGGCATTGAGGTTAGCAGTGTGGACAGGTTAGCAGTGTGGACAGGTTGGGCATTAAGGTTAGCAGTGTGGACAGGTTAGCAGTGTGGACAGGTTGGGCATTAAGGTTAGCAGTGTGGACAGGTTAGCAGTGTGGACAGGTTGGGCATAAAGGTTAGCAGTGTGGACAGGTTAGCAGTGTGGACAGGTTAGGCATTAAGGTTGGCAGTGTGGACAGGTTGGGCATTGAGGTTAGCAGTGTGGACAGGTTAGCAGTGTGGACAGGTTGGGCATTAAGGTTAGCAGTGTGGACAGGTTAGCAGTGTGGACAGGTTGGGCATTAAGGTTAGCAGTGTGGACAGGTTAGCAGTGTGGACAGGTTGGGCATAAAGGTTAGCAGTGTGGACAGGTTAGGCATTAAGGTTAGCAGTGTGGACAGATTGGGCATTAAGGTTAGCAGTATGGACAGGTTAGCAGTGTGGACAGGTTAGGCATTAAGGTTAGCCGTGTGGACAGGTTAGCAGTGTGGACAGATTGGGCATTAAGGTTAGCAGTGTGGACAGGTTAGCAGTGTGGACAGGTTAGCAGTGTGGACAGGTTGGGCATTAAGGTTAGCAGTGTGGCAGTTTAGGCATTAAGGTTAGCCGTGTGGACAGGTTAGCAGTGTGGAAAGATTGGGCATTAAGGTTAGCAGTGTGGACAGGTTAGGCATTAAGCTTAGCAGTGTGGACAGATTACAGTGTGGACAGATTGGGCATTAAGGTTAGTAGTATGGACAGGTTAGCAGTGTGGACAGGTTGGGCATTAAGGTTAGCAGTGTGGACAGGTTAGCAGTGTGGACAGGTTAGCAGTGTGGACAGGTTGGGCATTAAGGTTATCAGTGTGGACAGGTTAGCAGTGTGGACAGGTTGGGCATTGAGGTTAGCAGTGTGGACAGGTTAGCAGTGTGGACAGATTTGGCATGAAGGTTAGCAGTGTGGACAGGTTAGCAGTGTGGACAGGTTAGCAGTGTGGACAGATTGGGCATTAAGGTTAGCAGTGTGGACAGGTTAGCAGTGTGGACAGCTTAGCAGTGTGGAAAGGTTAGCAGTGTGGACAGGTTGGGCATTAAGGTTAACAGTGTGGACAGGTTAGGCATTAAGGTTAGCCGTGTGGACAGATTGGGCATTAAGGTTAGCAGTATGGACAGGTTAGCAGTGTGGACAGGTTGGAGCAGTGTGGACAGGTTAGCAGTGTGGACAGGTTGGGCATTAAGGTTAGCAGTGTGGACAGGTTAGCAGTGTGGAAAGGTTGGGCATTAAGGTTAGCAATGTGGACAGGTTAGGCATTAAGGTTAGCCGTGTGGACATGATAGCAGTGTGGACAGATTGGGCATTAAGGTTAGCAGTGTGGACAGGTTAGCAGTGTGGACAGGTTAGGAGTGTGGACAGGTTGGGCATTAAGGTTAGCAGTGTGGACAGGTTAGGCATTAAGTTTAGCAGTGTGAACAGGTTAGCAGTGTGGACAGATTGGGCATTAAGGTTAGCAGTGTGGAAAGGTTAGCAGTGTGGACAGATTGGGCATTAAGGTTAGCAGTGTGGACAGGTTGGGCATTAAGGTTAGCAGTGTGGACAGGTTAGGCATTAAGGTTAGCAGTGTGGACAGATTGGGCATTAAGGTTAGCAGTATGGACAGGTTAGCAGTGTGGACAGGTTGGGAATTAAGGTTAGCAGTGTGGACAGGTTAGCAGTGTGGACAGGTTAGCAGTGTGGACAGGTTAGCAGTGTGGACAGGTTGGGCATTAAGGTTATCAGTGTGGACAGGTTAGCACTGTGGACAGGTTGGGCATTAAGGTTAGCAGTGTGGACAGGTTAGCAGTGTGGACAGGTTAGCAGTGTGGACAGGTTTGGCGTTAAGGTTAGCAATGTGGACAGGTTAGGCATTAAGGTTAGCAGTGTGGACAGGTTGGCAGTGTGGACAGATTGGGCATTAAGGTTAGCAGTGTGGACAGGTTAGCAGTGTGGACAGGTTAGCAGTGTGGACAGATTGGGCATTAAGGTTAGCAGTGTGGACAGGTTGGGCATTAAGGTTAGCCGTGTGGACAGATTGGGCATTAAGGTTAGCAGTGTGGACAGGTTAGCAGTGTGGACAGGTTGGGCATTAAGGTTAGCAGTGTGGACAGGTTAGCAGTGTGGACAGGTTGGGCATTAAGGTTAGCAATGTGGACAGGTTAGCAGTCTGGACAGGTTAGCAGTGTGGACAGGTTAGCAGTGTGGACAGGTTGGGCATTAAGGTTAGCAGTGTGGACAGGTTGGCAGTGTGGACAGGTTAGCAGTGTGGACAGGTTGGGCATTAAGGTTAGCAGTATGGACAGGGTTAGCAGTGTGGACAGGTTAGCAGTGTGGACAGGTTGGGCATTAAGGTTAGCAGTGTGGACAGGTTGGGCATTAAGGTTAGCAATGTGGACAGGTTAGCAGTGTGGACAGGTTAGCAGTGTTGGCAGGTTAGTAATGTGGACAGGTTAGCAGTGTGGGCAGGTTGGGCATTAAGGTTAGCAGTGTGGACAGGTTGGGCATTACGGTTAGCAGTGTGGACAGGTTAGCAGTGTGGACAGGTTAGCAGTGTGGACAGGTTGGGCATTAAGGTTAGCAGTGTGGACAGGTTGGTCATTGAGGTTAGCAGTGTGGACAGCTTAGCAGTGTGGACAGGTTGGGCATTGAGGTTAGCAGTGTGGACAGCTTAGCAGTGTGGACAGGTTGGGCATTGAGGTTAGCAGTGTGGACAGGTTAGGGATTAAGGTTAGCAGTGTGGACAGGTTAGGCATTAAGGTTAGCAGTGTGGACAGGTTAGCAGTGTGGACAGGTTAGCAGTGTGGACAGGTTGGGCATTAAGGTTAGCAGTGTGGACAGGTTAGGCATTAAGGTTAGCAGTGTGGACAGTTAAGGCATTAAGGTTAGCCGTGTGGACAGGTTAGCAGTGTGGACAGATTGAGCATTAAGGTTAGCAGTGTGGACAGGTTAGCAGTGTGGACAGGTTGGGCATTAAGGTTAGCAGTGTGGACAGGTTAGGCATTAAGGTTAGCAGTGTGGACAGATTCGGTATTAAGGTTAGCAGTATGGACAGGTTAGCAGTGTGGACAGGTTGGCAGTGTGGACAGGTTGGGCATTAAGGTTAGCAGTGTGGACAGGTTAGCAGTGTGGACAGGTTAGGCATTAAGGTTAGCAGTGTGGACAGGTTAGGCATTAAGGTTAGCCGTGTGGACAGGTTAGCAGTGTGGATAGATTGGGCATTAAGGTTAGCAGTGTGGACAGGTTAGCAGTGTGGACAGGTTAGCAGTGTGGACAGGTTGGGCATTAAGGTTAGCAGTGTGGACAGGTTAGGCATTAAGGTTAGCAGTGTGGACAGATTGGGCATTAAGGTTAGCAGTATGGACAGGTTAGCAGTGTGGACAGGTTAGGCATTAAGGTTAGCCGTGTGGACAGGTTAGCAGTGTGGACAGATTGGGCATTAAGGTTAGCAGTGTGGAAAGGTTAGCAGTGTGGACAGGTTAGCAGTGTGGACAGGTTGGGCATTAAGGTTAGCAGTGTGGCAGTTTAGGCATTAAGGTTAGCCGTGTGGACAGGTTAGCAGTGTGGAAAGATTGGGCATTAAGGTTAGCAGTGTGGACAGATTACAGTGTGGACAGATTGGGCATTAAGGTTAGCAGTATGGACAGGTTAGCAGTGTGGACAGGTTGGGCATTAAGGTTAGCAGTGTGGACAGGTTAGCAGTGTGGACAGGTTAGCAGTGTGGACAGGTTAGCAGTGTGGACAGGTTGGGCATTAAGGTTATCAGTGTGGACAGGTTAGCAGTGTGGACAGGTTGGGCATTGAGGTTAGCAGTGTGGACAGGTTAGCAGAGTGGACAGGTTAGCAGTGTGGACAGATTGGGCATTAAGGTTAGCAGTGTGGACAGGTTAGCAGTGTGGACAGGTTAGCAGTGTGGACAGGTTGGGCATTAAGGTTAGCAGTGTGGCAGTTTAGGCATTAAGGTTAGCCGTGTGGACAGGTTAGCAGTGTGGAAAGATTATGCATTAAGGTTAGCAGTGTGGACAGATTACAGTGTGGACAGATTGGGCATTAAGGTTAGCAGTATGGACAGGTTAGCAGTGTGGACAGGTTGGGCATTAAGGTTAGCAGTGTGGACAGGTTAGCAGTGTGTACAGGTTAGCAGTGTGGACAGGTTGGGCATTAAGGTTAGCAGTGTGGACAGGTTAGGCATTAAGGTTAGCAGTGTGGACAGATTCGGCATTAAGGTTAGCAGTATGGACAGGTTAGCAGTGTGGACAGGTTGGCAGTGTGGACAGGTTGGGCATTAAGGTTAGCAGTGTGGACAGGTTAGCAGTGTGGACAGGTTAGGCATTAAGGTTAGCTGTGTGGACAGGTTAGGCATTAAGGTTAGCCGTGTGGACAGGTTGGCAGTGTGGACAGATTGGGCATTAAGGTTAGCAGTGTGGACAGGTTAGCAGTGTGGACAGGTTAGCAGTGTGGACAGGTTGGGCATTAAGGTTAGCAGTGTGGACAGGTTAGGCATTAAGGTTAGCAGTGTGGACAGATTGGGCATTAAGGTTAGCAGTGTGGACAGGTTAGCAGTGTGGACAGGTTAGCAGTGTGGACAGGTTGGTGTTAAGGTTAGCAATGTGGACAGGTTAGCAGTGTGGACAGGTTGGGCATTAAGGTTAGCCGTGTGGACAGGTTAGCAGTGTGGAAAGATTATGCATTAAGGTTAGCAGTGTGGACAGATTACAGTGTGGACAGATTGGGCATTAAGGTTAGCAGTATGGACAGGTTAGCAGTGTGGACAGGTTGGGCATTAAGGTTAGCAGTGTGGACAGGTTAGCAGTGTGGACAGGTTAGCAGTGTGGACAGGTTGGGCATTAAGGTTATCAGTGTGGACAGGTTAGCAGTGTGGACAGGTTGGGCATTGAGGTTAGCAGTGTGGACAGGTTAGCAGTGTGGACAGGTTAGCAGTGTGGACAGGTTGGTGTTAAGGTTAGCAATGTGGACAGGTTAGGCATTAAGGTTAGCAGTGTGGACAGGTTGGCAGTGTGGACAGATTTGGCATTAAGGTTAGCAGTGTGGACAGGTTAGCAGTGTGGACAGGTTAGCAGTGTGGACAGATTCGGCAGTAAGGTTAGCAGTGTGGACAGGTTAGCAGTGTGGACAGCTTAGCAGTGTGGAAAGGTTAGCAGTCTGGACAGGTTGGGCATTAAGGTTAACAGTGTGGACAGGTTAGGCATTAAGGTTAGCCGTGTGGACAGATTGGGCATTAAGGTTAGCAGTATGGACAGGTTAGCAGTGTGGACAGGTTAGCAGTGTGGACAGGTTAGCAGTGTGGACAGTTTGGGCATTAAGGTTAGCAGTGTGGACAGGTTAGCAGTGTGGAAAGGTTGGGCATTAAGGTTAGCAATGTGGACAGGTTAGGTATTAAGGTTAGCAGTGTGGACAGGTTGGCAGTGTGGACAGATTGGGCATTAAGGTTAGCAGTGTGGACAGGTTAGCAGTGTGGACAGGTTAGCAGTGTGGACAGATTGGGCATTAAGGTTAGCAGTGTGGACAGGTGAGGCATTAAATTTAGCAGTGTGGACAGGTTAGGCATTAAGGTTAGCCGTGTGGACAGATTGGGCATTAAGGTTAGCAGTATGGACAGGTTAGCAGTGTGGACAGGTTAGCAGTGTGGACAGGTTAGCAGTGTGGACAGATTCGGCAGTAAGGTTAGCAGTGTGGACAGGTTAGCAGTGTGGACAGCTTAGCAGTGTGGAAAGGTTAGCAGTGTGGACAGGTTGGGCATTAAGGTTAACAGTGTGGACAGGTTAGGCATTAAGGTTAGCCGTGTGGACAGATTGGGCATTAAGGTTAGCAGTATGTACAGGTTAGCAGTGTGGACAGGTTAGCAGTGTGGACAGGTTAGCAGTGTGGACAGGTTGGGCATTAAGGTTAGCAGTGTGGACAGGTTAGCAGTGTGGAAAGGTTGGGCATTAAGGTTAGCAATGTGGACAGGTTAGGCATTAAGGTTAGCAGTGTGGACAGGTTGGCAGTGTGGACAGATTGGGCATTAAGGTTAGCAGTGTGGACAGGTAAAGCATTAAGTTTAGCAGTGTGGACAGGTTAGGCATTAAGGTTAGCTGTGTGGACAGATTGGGCATTAAGGTTAGCAGTATGGACAGGTTAGCAGTGTGGACAGGTTAGCAGTGTGGACAGGTTAGCAGTGTGGAAAGATTGGGCATTAAGGTTAGCAGTGTGGACAGGTTAGCAGTGTGGACAGCTTAGCAGTGTGGAAAGGTTAGCAGTGTGGACAGGTTGGGCATTAAGGTTAACAGTGTGGACAGGTTAGGCATTAAGGTTAGCAGTGTGGACAGGTTAGGCATTAAGGTTAGCAGTGTGGACAGGTTAGCAGTGTGGACAGGTTAGCAGTGTGGACAGGTTGGGCATTAAGGTTAGCAGTGTGGACAGGTTAGGCATTATTGTTAGCCGGGTGGACAGGTTAGCAGTGTGGACAGATTGGGCATTAAGGTTAGCAGTGTGGACAGGGTTAGCAGTATGGACAGGTTAGCAGTCTGGACAGGTTGGGCATTAAGGTTAGCAGTGTGGACAGGGTTAGCAGTGTGGACAGGTTAGCAGTGTGGACAGGTTGGGCATTAAGGTTAGCAGTGTGGACAGGTTGGGCATTAAGTTTAGCAATGTGGACAGGTTAGCAGTGTGGACAGGTTAGCAGTGTGGGCAGGTTAGTAATGTGGACAGGTTAGCAGTGTGGGCAGGTTGGGCATTAAGGTTAGCAGTGTGGACAGGTTGGGCATTACGGTTAGCAGTGTGGACAGGTTAGCAGTGTGGACAGGTTAGCAGTGTGGACAGGTTGGGCATTAAGGTTAGCAGTGTGGACAGGTTGGGCATTGAGGTTAGCAGTGTGGACAGGTTAGCAGTGTGGACAGGTTGGGCATTGAGGTTAGCAGTGTGGACAGGTTAGCAGTGTGGACAGGTTGGGCATTAAGGTTAGCAGTGTGGACAGGTTAGCAGTGTGGACAGGTTGGGCATTAAGGTTAGCAGTGTGGACAGTTTAGCAGTGTGGACAGGTTAGCAGTGTGGACAGGTTGGGCATTAAGGTTAGCAGTGTGGACAGGTTAGCAGTGTGGACAGGTTAGGCATTAAGGTTAGCAGTGTGGACAGGTTAGCAGTGTGGACAGGTTGGGCATTAAGGTTAGCAGTGTGGACAGGTTGGGCATTGAGGTTAGCAGTGTGGACAGGTTAGCAGTGTGGACAGGTTGGGCATTAAGGTTAGCAGTGTGGACAGGTTAGCAGTGTGGACAGGTTGGGCATAAAGGTTAGCAGTGTGGACAGGTTAGCAGTGTGGACAGGTTAGGCATTAAGGTTAGCAGTGTGGACAGGTTAGGAATTAAGGTTAGCCGTGTGGACAGGATAGCAGTGTGGACAGATTGGGCATTAAGGTTAGCAGTGTGGACAGGTTAGCAGTGTGGACAGGTTAGGAGTGTGGACAGGTTGGGCATTAAGGTTAGCAGTGTGGACAGGTTAGGCATTAAGTTTAGCAGTGTGAACAGGTTAGCAGTGTGGACAGATTGGGCATTAAGGTTAGCAGTGTGGACAGGTTAGCAGTGTGGACAGGTTGGGCATTAAGGTTAGCAGTGTGGACAGAATGGGCATTAAGGTTAGCAGTATGGACAGGTTAGCAGTGTGGACAGGTTGGGCATTAAGGTTAGCAGTGTGGACAGGTTAGGCATTAAGGTTAGCAGTGTGGACAGAATGGGCATTAAGGTTAGCAGTATGGACAGGTTAGCAGTGTGGACAGGTTGGGAATTAAGGTTAGCAGTGTGGACAGGTTAGCAGTGTGGACAGGTTAGCAGTGTGGACAGGTTAGCAGTGTGGACAGGTTGGGCATTAAGGTTATCAGTGTGGACAGGTTAGCAGTGTGGACAGGTTGGGCATTAAGGTTAGCAGTGTGGACAGGTTAGCAGTGTGGACAGGTTAGCAGTGTGGACAGGTTTGCGTTAAGGTTAGCAATGTGGACAGGTTAGGCATTAAGGTTAGCAGTGTGGACAGGTTAGGCATTAAGGTTAGCAGTGTGGACAGGTTAGCAGTGTGGACAGGTTAGCAGTGTGGACAGGTTGGGCATTAAGGTTAACAGTGTGGACAGGTTAGGCATTATTGTTAGCCGGGTGGACAGGTTAGCAGTGTGGACAGATTGGGCATTAAGGTTAGCAGTGTGGACAGGGTTAGCAGTATGGACAGGTTAGCAGTGTGGACAGGTTGGGCATTAAGGTTAGCAGTGTGGACAGGTTAGCAGTGTGGAAAGGTTGGGCATTAAGGTTAGCAATGTGGACAGGTTAGGCATTAAGGTTAGCAGTGTGGACAGGTTGGCAGTGTGGACAGATTGGGCATTAAGGTTAGCAGTGTGGACAGGTTAGCAGTGTGGACAGGTTAGCAGTGTGGACAGATTGGGCATTAAGGTTAGCAGTGTGGACAGGTTGGGCATTAAGGTTAGCCGTGTGGACAGATTGGGCATTAAGGTTAGCAGTGTGGACAGGTTAGCAGTGTGGACAGGTTGGGCATTAAGGTTAGCAGTGTGGACAGGTTAGCAGTGTGGACAGGTTGGGCATTAAGGTTAGCAATGTGGACAGGTTAGCAGTGTGGACAGGTTAGCAGTGTGGACAGGTTAGCAGTTTGGACAGGTTGGGCATTAAGGTTAGCAGTGTGGACAGGTTGGCAGTGTGGACAGGTTAGCAGTGTGGACAGGTTGGGCATTAAGGTTAGCAGTGTTGACAGGGTTAGCAGTGTGGACAGGTTAGCAGTGTGGACAGGTTGGGCATTAAGGTTAGCAGTGTGGACAGGTTGGGCATTAAGGTTAGCAATGTGGACAGGTTAGCAGTGTGGACAGGTTAGCAGTGTTGGCAGGTTAGTAATGTGGACAGGTTAGCAGTGTGGGCAGGTTGGGCATTAAGGTTAGCAGTGTGGACAGGTTGGGCATTACGGTTAGCAGTGTGGACAGGTTAGCAGTGTGGACAGGTTAGCAGTGTGGACAGGTTAGGCATTAAGGTTAGCAGTGTGGACAGGTTGGGCATTGAGGTTAGCAGTGTGGACAGCTTAGCAGTGTGGACAGGTTGGGCATTGAGGTTAGCAGTGTGGACAGCTTAGCAGTGTGGACAGGTTGGGCATTGAGGTTAGCAGTGTGGACAGGTTAGGCATTAAGGTTAGCAGTGTGGACAGGTTAGGCATTAAGGTTAGCAGTGTGGACAGGTTAGCAGTGTGGACAGGTTAGCAGTGTGGACAGGTTGGGCATTAAGGTTAGCAGTGTGGACAGGTTAGGCATTAAGGTTAGCAGTGTGGACAGTTAAGGCATTAAGGTTAGCCGTGTGGACAGGTTAGCAGTGTGGACAGATTGGGCATTAAGGTTAGCAGTGTGGACAGGTTAGCAGTGTGGACAGGTTGAGCATTAAGGTTAGCAGTGTGGACAGGTTAGGCATTAAGGTTAGCAGTGTGGACAGATTCGGCATTAAGGTTAGCAGTATGGACAGGTTAGCAGTGTGGACAGGTTGGCAGTGTGGACAGGTTGGGCATTAAGGTTAGCAGTGTGGACAGGTTAGCAGTGTGGACAGGTTAGGCATTAAGGTTAGCAGTGTGGACAGGTTAGGCATTAAGGTTAGCCGTGTGGACAGGTTAGCAGTGTGGACAGATTGGGCATTAAGGTTAGCAGTGTGGACAGGTTAGCAGTGTGGACAGGTTAGCAGTGTGGACAGGTTGGGCATTAAGGTTAGCAGTGTGGACAGGTTAGGCATTAAGGTTAGCAGTGTGGACAGATTGGGCATTAAGGTTAGCAGTATGGACAGGTTAGCAGTGTGGACAGGTTAGGCATTAAGGTTAGCCGTGTGGACAGGTTAGCAGTGTGGACAGATTGGGCATTAAGGTTAGCAGTGTGGACAGGTTAGCAGTGTGGACAGGTTAGCAGTGTGGACAGGTTGGGCATTAAGGTTAGCAGTGTGGCAGTTTAGGCATTAAGGTTAGCCGTGTGGACAGGTTAGCAGTGTGGAAAGATTGGGCATTAAGGTTAGCAGTGTGGACAGATTACAGTGTGGACAGATTGGGCATTAAGGTTAGCAGTATGGACAGGTTAGCAGTGTGGACAGGTTGGGCATTAAGGTTAGCAGTGTGGACAGGTTGGGCATTAAGGTTAGCAATGTGGACAGGTTAGCAGTGTGGACAGGTTAGCAGTGTTGGCAGGTTAGTAATGTGGACAGGTTAGCAGTGTGGGCAGGTTGGGCATTAAGGTTAGCAGTGTGGACAGGTTGGGCATTACGGTTAGCAGTGTGGACAGGTTAGCAGTGTGGACAGGTTAGCAGTGTGGACAGGTTAGGCATTAAGGTTAGCAGTGTGGACAGGTTGGGCATTGAGGTTAGCAGTGTGGACAGCTTAGCAGTGTGGACAGGTTGGGCATTGAGGTTAGCAGTGTGGACAGCTTAGCAGTGTGGACAGGTTGGGCATTGAGGTTAGCAGTGTGGACAGGTTAGGCATTAAGGTTAGCAGTGTGGACAGGTTAGGCATTAAGGTTAGCAGTGTGGACAGGTTAGCAGTGTGGACAGGTTAGCAGTGTGGACAGGTTGGGCATTAAGGTTAGCAGTGTGGACAGGTTAGGCATTAAGGTTAGCAGTGTGGACAGTTAAGGCATTAAGGTTAGCCGTGTGGACAGGTTAGCAGTGTGGACAGATTGGGCATTAAGGTTAGCAGTGTGGACAGGTTAGCAGTGTGGACAGGTTGGGCATTAAGGTTAGCAGTGTGGACAGGTTAGGCATTAAGGTTAGCAGTGTGGACAGATTCGGCATTAAGGTTAGCAGTATGGACAGGTTAGCAGTGTGGACAGGTTGGCAGTGTGGACAGGTTGGGCATTAAGGTTAGCAGTGTGGACAGGTTAGCAGTGTGGACAGGTTAGGCATTAAGGTTAGCAGTGTGGACAGGTTAGGCATTAAGGTTAGCCGTGTGGACAGGTTAGCAGTGTGGACAGATTGGGCATTAAGGTTAGCAGTGTGGACAGGTTAGCAGTGTGGACAGGTTAGCAGTGTGGACAGGTTGGGCATTAAGGTTAGCAGTGTGGACAGGTTAGGCATTAAGGTTAGCAGTGTGGACAGATTGGGCATTAAGGTTAGCAGTATGGACAGGTTAGCAGTGTGGACAGGTTAGGCATTAAGGTTAGCCGTGTGGACAGGTTAGCAGTGTGGACAGATTGGGCATTAAGGTTAGCAGTGTGGACAGGTTAGCAGTGTGGACAGGTTAGCAGTGTGGACAGGTTGGGCATTAAGGTTAGCAGTGTGGCAGTTTAGGCATTAAGGTTAGCCGTGTGGACAGGTTAGCAGTGTGGAAAGATTGGGCATTAAGGTTAGCAGTGTGGACAGATTACAGTGTGGACAGATTGGGCATTAAGGTTAGCAGTATGGACAGGTTAGCAGTGTGGACAGGTTGGGCATTAAGGTTAGCAGTGTGGACAGGTTAGCAGTGTGGACAGGTTAGCAGTGTGGACAGGTTGGGCATTAAGGTTATCAGTGTGGACAGGTTAGCAGTGTGGACAGGTTAGGCATTGAGGTTAGCAGTGTGGACAGGTTAGCAGTGTGGACAGGTTAGCAGTGTGGACAGATTGGGCATTAAGGTTAGCAGTGTGGACAGGTTAGCAGTGTGGACAGGTTAGCAGTGTGGACAGGTTGGGCATTAAGGTGAGCAGTGTGGCAGTTTAGGCATTAAGGTTAGCCGTGTGGACAGGTTAGCAGTGTGGAAAGATTATGCATTAAGGTTAGCAGTGTGGACAGATTACAGTGTGGACAGATTGGGCATTAAGGTTAGCAGTATGGACAGGTTAGCAGTGTGGACAGGTTGGGCATTAAGGTTAGCAGTGTGGACAGGTTAGCAGTGTGGACAGGTTAGCAGTGTGGACAGGTTAGCAGTGTGGACAGGTTGGGCATTAAGGTTATCAGTGTGGACAGGTTAGCAGTGTGGACAGGTTGGGCATTGAGGTTAGCAGTGTGGACAGGTTAGCAGTGTGGACAGGTTAGCAGTGTGGACAGGTTGGCGTTAAGGTTAGCAATGTGGACAGGTTAGGCATTAAGGTTAACAGTGTGGACAGGTTGGCAGTGTGGACAGATTTGGCATTAAGGTTAGCAGTGTGGACAGGTTGGCAGTGTGGACAGATTTGGCATTAAGGTTAGCAGTGTGGACAGGTTAGCAGTGTGGACAGGTTAGCAGTGTGGACAGATTCGGCAGTAAGGTTAGCAGTGTGGACAGGTTAGCAGTGTGGACAGCTTAGCAGTGTGGAAAGGTTAGCAGTGTGGACAGGTTGGGCATTAAGGTTAAGAGTGTGGACAGGTTAGGCATTAAGGTTAGCCGTGTGGACAGATTGGGCATTAAGGTTAGCAGTATGGACAGGTTAGCAGTGTGGACAGGTTAGCAGTGTGGACAGGTTAGCAGTGTGGACAGGTTGGGCATTAAGGTTAGCAGTGTGGACAGGTTAGCAGTGTGGAAAGGTTGGGCATTAAGGTTAGCAATGTGGACAGGTTAGGCATTAAGGTTAGCAGTGTGGACAGGTTGGCAGTGTGGACAGATTGGGCATTAAGGTTAGCAGTGTGGACAGGTTAGCAGTGTGGACAGGTTAGCAGTGTGGACAGATTGGGCATTAAGGTTAGCAGTGTGGACAGGTGAGGCATTAAATTTAGCAGTGTGGACAGGTTAGGCATTAAGGTTAGCCGTGTGGACAGATTGGGCATTAAGGTTAGCAGTATGGACAGGTTAGCAGTGTGGACAGGTTAGCAGTGTGGACAGGTTAGCAGTGTGGAAAGATTGGGCATTAAGGTTAGCAGTGTGGAAAGGTTAGCAGTGTGGACAGCTTAGCAGTGTGGAAAGGTTAGCAGTGTGGACAGGTTGGGCATTAAGGTTAACAGTGTGGACAGGTTAGGCATTAAGGTTAGCAGTGTGGACAGGTTAGCAGTGTGGACAGGTTAGCAGTGTGGACAGGTTGGGCATTAAGGTTAGCAGTGTGGACAGGTTAGGCATTAAGGTTAGCCGGGTGGACAGGTTAGCAGTGTGGACAGATTGGGCATTAAGGTTAGCAGTGTGGACAGGGTTAGCAGTATGGACAGGTTAGCAGTCTGGACAGGTTGGGCATTAAGGTTAGCAGTGTGGACAGGGTTAGCAGTGTGGACAGGTTAGCAGTGTGGACAGGTTGGGCATTAAGGTTAGCAGTGTGGACAGGTTGGGCATTAAGGTTAGCAATGTGGACAGGTTAGCAGTGTGGACAGGTTAGCACTGTGGGCAGGTTAGTAATGTGGACAGGTTGGGCATTAAGGTTAGCAGTGTGGACAGGTTAGCAGTGTGGACAGGTTGGGCATTGAGGTTAGCAGTGTGGACAGGTTGGCAGTGTGGACAGGTTGGGCATTAAGGTTAGCAGTGTGGACAGGTTAGCAGTGTGGACAGGTTGGGCATTAAGGTTAGCAGTGTGGACAGTTTAGCAGTGTGGACAGGTTAGCAGTGTGGACAGGTTGGGCATTAAGGTTAGCAGTGTGGACAGGTTAGCAGTGTGGACAGGTTAGGCATTAAGATTAGCAGTGTGGACATGTTAGGCATTAAGGTTAGCCGTGTGGACAGATTGGCAGTGTGGACAGATTGGGCATTAAGGTTAGCAGTGTGGACAGGTTAGCAGTGTGGACAGGTTGGGCATTAAGGTTAGCAGTGTGGACAGGTTGGGCATTGAGGTTAGCAGTGTGGACAGGTTAGCAGTGTGGACAGGTTGGGCATTAAGGTTAGCAGTGTGGACAGGTTAGCAGTGTGGACAGGTTGGGCATTAAGGTTAGCAGTGTGGACAGGTTAGCAGTGTGGACAGGTTGTGCATAAAGGTTAGCAGTGTGGACAGGTTAGCAGTGTGGACAGGTTAGGCATTAAGGTTAGCAGTGTGGACAGGTTGGGCATTGAGGTTAGCAGTGTGGACAGGTTAGCAGTGTGGACAGATTGGGCATTAAGGTTAGCAGTGTGGACAGGTTGGGCATTAAGGTTAGCAGTGTGGACAGGTTAGGCATTAAGGTTAGCAGTGTGGACAGATTGGGCATTAAGGTTAGCAGTATGGACAGGTTAGCAGTGTGGACAGGTTAGCAATGTGGACAGGTTAGCAGTGTGGACAGGTTGGGCATTAAGGTTAGCATTGTGGCAGTTTAGGCATTAAGGTTAGCAATGTGGACAGGTTTGCAGTGTGGAAAGATTGGGCATTAAGGTTAGCAGTGTGGACAGGTTAGGCATTAAGGTTAGCAGTGTGGACAGATTACAGTGTGGACAGATTGGGCATTAAGGTTAGCAGTATGGACAGGTTAGCAGTGTGGACAGGTTGGGCATTAAGGTTAGCAGTGTGGACAGGTTAGCAGTGTGGACAGGTTAGCAGTGTGGACAGGTTAGCAGTGTGGACAGGTTGGGCATTAAGGTTATCAGTGTGGACAGGTTAGCAGTGTGGACAGGTTGGGCATTAAGGTTAGCAGTGTGGACAGGTTAGCAGTGTGGACAGGTTAGCAGTGTGGACAGGTTGGCGTTAAGGTTAGCAATGTGGACAGGTTAGGCATTAAGGTTAGCAGTGTGGACAGGTTGGCAGTGTGGACAGATTGGGCATTAAGGTTAGCAGTGTGGACAGGTTAGCAGTGTGGACAGGTTAGCAGTGTGGACAGATTGGGCATTAAGGTTAGCAGTGTGGACACGTTGGGCATTAAGGTTAGCAGTGTGGACAGGTTAGGCATTAAGGTTAGCCGTGTGGACAGATTGGGCATTAAGGTTAGCAGTATGGACAGGTTAGCAGTGTGGACAGGTTAGCAGTGTGGACAGGTTAGCAGTGTGGACAGGTTGGGCATTAAGGTTAGCAGTGTGGACAGGTTAGCAGTGTGGAAAGGTTGGGCATTAAGGTTAGCAATGTGGACAGGTTAGGCATTAAGGTTAGCAGTGTGGACAGGTTGGCAGTGTGGACAGATTGGGCATTAAGGTTAGCAGTGTGGACAGGTTAGCAGTGTGGACAGGTTAGCAGTGTGGACAGATTGGGCATTAAGGTTAGCAGTCTGGAAAGGTTGGGCATTAAGGTTAGCAGTGTGGACAGGGTTAGCAGTGTGGACAGGTTAGCAGTGTGGACAGGTTGGCATTAAGGTTAGCAGTGTGGACAGGTTGGGCATTAAGGTTAGCAATGTGGACAGGTTAGCAGTGTGGACAGGTTAGCACTGTGGGCAGGTTAGTAATGTGGACAGGTTAGCAGTGTGGGCAGGTTGGGCATTAAGGTTAGCAGTGTGGACAGGTTGGGCATTACGGTTAGCAGTGTGGACAGGTTAGCAGTGTGGACAGGTTAGCAGTGTGGACAGGTTGGGCATTAAGGTTAGCAGTGTGGACAGGTTGGGCATTGAGGTTAGCAGTGTGGACAGGTTAGCAGTGTGGACAGGTTGGGCATTGAGGTTAGCAGTGTGGACAGGTTAGCAGTGTGGACAGGTTGGGCATTAAGGTTAGCAGTATGGACAGTTTAGCAGTGTGGACAGGTTGGGCATTAAGGTTAGCAGTGTGGACAGGTTAGCAGTGTGGACAGGTTAGCAGTGTGGACAGGTTAGCAGTGTGGACAGATTGGGCATTAAGGTTAGCAGTGTGGACAGGTTAGCAGTGTGGACAGGTTAGCAGTGTGGACAGGTTGGGCATTAAGGTGAGCAGTGTGGCAGTTTAGGCATTAAGGTTAGCCGTGTGGACAGGTTAGCAGTGTGGAAAGATTATGCATTAAGGTTAGCAGTGTGGACAGATTACAGTGTGGACAGATTGGGCATTAAGGTTAGCAGTATGGACAGGTTAGCAGTGTGGACAGGTTGGGCATTAAGGTTAGCAGTGTGGACAGGTTAGCAGTGTGGACAGGTTAGCAGTGTGGACAGGTTAGCAGTGTGGACAGGTTGGGCATTAAGGTTATCAGTGTGGACAGGTTAGCAGTGTGGACAGGTTGGGCATTGAGGTTAGCAGTGTGGACAGGTTAGCAGTGTGGACAGGTTAGCAGTGTGGACAGGTTGGCGTTAAGGTTAGCAATGTGGACAGGTTAGGCATTAAGGTTAGCAGTGTGGACAGGTTGGCAGTGTGGACAGATTTGGCATTAAGGTTAGCAGTGTGGACAGGTTGGCAGTGTGGACAGATTTGGCATTAAGGTTAGCAGTGTGGACAGGTTAGCAGTGTGGACAGGTTAGCAGTGTGGACAGATTCGGCAGTAAGGTTAGCAGTGTGGACAGGTTAGCAGTGTGGACAGCTTAGCAGTGTGGAAAGGTGAGCAGTGTGGACAGGTTGGGCATTAAGGTTAAGAGTGTGGACAGGTTAGGCATTAAGGTTAGCCGTGTGGACAGATTGGGCATTAAGGTTAGCAGTATGGACAGGTTAGCAGTGTGGACAGATTAGCAGTTTGGACAGGTTAGCAGTGTGGACAGGTTGGGCATTAAGGTTAGCAGTGTGGACAGGTTAGCAGTGTGGAAAGGTTGGGCATTAAGGTTAGCAATGTGGACAGGTTAGGCATTAAGGTTAGCAGTGTGGACAGGTTGGCAGTGTGGACAGATTGGGCATTAAGGTTAGCAGTGTGGACAGGTTAGCAGTGTGGACAGGTTAGCAGTGTGGACAGATTGGGCATTAAGGTTAGCAGTGTGGACAGGTGATGCATTAAATTTAGCAGTGTGGACAGGTTAGGCATTAAGGTTAGCCGTGTGGACAGATTGGGCATTAAGGTTAGCAGTATGGACAGGTTAGCAGTGTGGACAGGTTAGCAGTGTGGACAGGTTAGCAGTGTGGAAAGATTGGGCATTAAGGTTAGCAGTGTGGAAAGGTTAGCAGTGTGGACAGCTTAGCAGTGTGGAAAGGTTAGCAGTGTGGACAGGTTGGGCATTAAGGTTAACAGTGTGGACAGGTTAGGCATTAAGGTTAGCAGTGTGGACAGGTTAGGCATTAAGGTTAGCAGTGTGGACAGGTTAGCAGTGTGGACAGGTTAGCAGTGTGGACAGGTTGGGCATTAAGGTTAGCAGTGTGGACAGGTTAGGCATTAAGGTTAGCCGGGTGGACAGGTTAGCAGTGTGGACAGATTGGGCATTAAGGTTAGCAGTGTGGACAGGGTTAGCAGTATGGACAGGTTAGCAGTCTGGACAGGTTGGGCATTAAGGTTAGCAGTGTGGACAGGGTTAGCAGTGTGGACAGGTTAGCAGTGTGGACAGGTTTGGCATTAAGGTTAGCAGTGTGGACAGGTTGGGCATTAAGGTTAGCAATGTGGACAGGTTAGCAGTGTGGACAGGTTAGCACTGTGGGCAGGTTAGTAATGTGGACAGGTTAGCAGTGTGGGCAGGTTGGGCATTAAGGTTAGCAGTGTGGACAGGTTGGGCATTACGGTTAGCAGTGTGGACAGGTTAGCAGTGTGGACAGGTTAGCAGTGTGGACAGGTTGGGCATTAAGGTTAGCAGTGTGGACAGGTTGGGCATTGAGGTTAGCAGTGTGGACAGGTTAGCAGTGTGGACAGGTTGGGCATTGAGGTTAGCAGTGTGGACAGGTTGGCAGTGTGGACAGGTTGGGCATTAAGGTTAGCAGTGTGGACAGGTTAGCAGTGTGGACAGGTTGGGCATTAAGGTTAGCAGTGTGGACAGTTTAGCAGTGTGGACAGGTTAGCAGTGTGGACAGGTTGGGCATTAAGGTTAGCAGTGTGGACAGGTTAGCAGTGTGGACAGGTTAGGCATTAAGATTAGCAGTGTGGACATGTTAGGCATTAAGGTTAGCCGTGTGGACAGATTGGCAGTGTGGACAGATTGGGCATTAAGGTTAGCAGTGTGGACAGGTTAGCAGTGTGGACAGGTTGGGCATTAAGGTTAGCAGTGTGGACAGGTTGGGCATTGAGGTTAGCAGTGTGGACAGGTTAGCAGTGTGGACAGGTTGGGCATTAAGGTTAGCAGTGTGGACAGGTTAGCAGTGTGGACAGGTTGGGCATTAAGGTTAGCAGTGTGGACAGGTTAGCAGTGTGGACAGGTTGTGCATAAAGGTTAGCAGTGTGGACAGGTTAGCAGTGTGGACAGGTTAGGCATTAAGGTTAGCAGTGTGGACAGGTTGGGCATTGAGGTTAGCAGTGTGGACAGGTTAGCAGTGTGGACAGATTGGGCATTAAGGTTAGCAGTGTGGACAGGTTGGGCATTAAGGTTAGCAGTGTGGACAGGTTAGGCATTAAGGTTAGCAGTGTGGACAGATTGGGCATTAAGGTTAGCAGTATGGACAGGTTAGCAGTGTGGACAGGTTAGCAATGTGGACAGGTTAGCAGTGTGGACAGGTTGGGCATTAAGGTTAGCATTGTGGCAGTTTAGGCATTAAGGTTAGCAATGTGGACAGGTTTGCAGTGTGGAAAGATTGGGCATTAAGGTTAGCAGTGTGGACAGGTTAGGCATTAAGGTTAGCAGTGTGGACAGATTACAGTGTGGACAGATTGGGCATTAAGGTTAGCAGTATGGACAGGTTAGCAGTGTGGACAGGTTGGGCATTAAGGTTAGCAGTGTGGACAGGTTAGCAGTGTGGACAGGTTAGCAGTGTGGACAGGTTGGGCATTAAGGTTATCAGTGTGGACAGGTTAGCAGTGTGGACAGGTTGGGCATTAAGGTTAGCAGTGTGGACAGGTTAGCAGTGTGGACAGGTTAGCAGTGTGGACAGGTTGGCGTTAAGGTTAGCAATGTGGACAGGTTAGGCATTAAGGTTAGCAGTGTGGACAGATTGGCAGTGTGGACAGATTGGGCATTAAGGTTAGCAGTGTGGACAGGTTAGCAGTGTGGACAGGTTAGCAGTGTGGACAGATTGGGCATTAAGGTTAGCAGTGTGGACACGTTGGGCATTAAGGTTAGCAGTGTGGACAGGTTAGGCATTAAGGTTAGCCGTGTGGACAGATTGGGCATTAAGGTTAGCAGTATGGACAGGTTAGCAGTGTGGACAGGTTAGCAGTGTGGACAGGTTAGCAGTGTGGACAGGTTGGGCATTAAGGTTAGCAGTGTGGACAGGTTAGCAGTGTGGAAAGGTTGGGCATTAAGGTTAGCAATGTGGACAGGTTAGGCATTAAGGTTAGCAGTGTGGACAGGTTGGCAGTGTGGACAGATTGGCCATTAAGGTTAGCAGTGTGGACAGGTTAGCAGTGTGGACAGGTTAGCAGTGTGGACAGATTGGGCATTAAGGTTAGCAGTGTGGACAGGTGAGGCATTAAGTTTAGCAGTGTGGACAGGTTAGGCATTAAGGTTAGCCGTGTGGACAGATTGGGCATTAAGGTTAGCAGTATGGACAGGTTAGCAGTGTGGACAGGTTAGCAGTGTGGACAGGTTAGCAGTGTGGAAAGATTGGGCATTAAGGTTAGCAGTGTGGACAGGTTAGCAGTGTGGACAGCTTAGCAGTGTGGAAAGGTTAGCAGTGTGGACAGGTTGGGCATTAAGGTTAACAGTGTGGACAGGTTAGGCATTAAGGTTAGCAGTGTGGACAGGTTAGGCATTAAGGTTAGCAGTGTGGACAGGTTTGCAGTGTGGACAGGTTAGCAGTGTGGACAGGTTGGGCATTAAGGTTAGCAGTGTGGACAGGTTAGGCATTAAGGTTAGCCGGGTGGACAGGTTAGCAGTGTGGACAGATTGGGCATTAAGGTTAGCAGTGTGGACAGGGTTAGCAGTATGGACAGGTTAGCAGTCTGGACAGGTTGGGCATTAAGGTTAGCAGTGTGGACAGGGTTAGCAGTGTGGACAGGTTAGCAGTGTGGACAGGTTGGGCATTAAGGTTAGCAGTGTGGACAGGTTGGGCATTAAGGTTAGCAATGTGGACAGGTTAGCAGTGTGGACAGGTTAGCACTGTGGGCAGGTTAGTAATGTGGACAGGTTAGCAGTGTGGGCAGGTTGGGCATTAAGGTTAGCAGTGTGGACAGGTTGGGCATTACGGTTAGCAGTGTGGACAGGTTAGCAGTGTGGACAGGTTGGGCATTAAGGTTAGCAGTGTGGACAGGTTGGGCATTGAGGTTAGCAGTGTGGACAGGTTAGCAGTGTGGACAGGTTGGGCATTGAGGTAACAGTGTGGACAGGTTAGCAGTGTGGACAGGTTGGGCATTAAGGTTAGCAGTGTGGACAGGTTAGCAGTGTGGACAGGTTGGGCATTAAGGTTAGCAGTGTGGACAGTTTAGCAGTGTGGACAGGTTAGCAGTGTGGACAGGTTGGATATTAAGGTTAGCAGTGTGGACAGGTTAGCAGTGTGGACAGGTTTGGCATTAAGGTTAGCAGTGTGGACAGGTTAGGCATTAAGGTTAGCAGTGTGGACAGATTGGCAGTGTGGACAGATTGGGCATTAAGGTTAGCAGTGTGGACAGGTTAGCAGTGTGGACAGGTTGGGCATTAAGGTTAGCAGTGTGGACAGGTTGGGCATTGAGGTTAGCAGTGTGGACAGGTTAGCAGTGTGGACAGGTTGGGCATTAAGGTTAGCAGTGTGGACAGGTTAGCAGTGTGGACAGGTTGGGCATTAAGGTTAGCAGTGTGGACAGGTTAGCAGTGTGGACAGGTTGGGCATAAAGGTTAGCAGTGTGGACAGGTTAGCAGTGTGGACAGGTTAGGCATTAAGGTTAGCAGTGTGGACAGGTTAGGCATTAAGGTTAGCCGTGTGGACAGGATAGCAGTGTGGACAGATTGGGCATTAAGGTTAGCAGTGTGGACAGGTTAGCAGTGTGGACAGGTTAGTAGTGTGGACAGGTTGGGCATTAAGGTTAGCAGTGTGGACAGGTTAGGCATTAAGTTTAGCAGTGTGAACAGGTTAGCAGTGTGGACAGATTGGGCATTAAGGTTAGCAGTGTGGACAGCTTAGCAGTGTGGACAGATTGGGCATTAAGGTTAGCAGTGTGGACAGGTTGGGCATTAAGGTTAGCAGTGTGGACAGGTTAGGCATTAAGGTTAGCAGTGTGGACAGATTGGGCATTAAGGTTAGCAGTATGGACAGGTTAGCAGTGTGGACAGGTTAGCAATGTGGACAGGTTAGCAGTGTGGACAGGTTGGGCATTAAGGTTAGCAGTGTGGACAGGTTAGCAGTGTGGACAGGTTAGCAGTGTGGACAGGTTGGGCATTAAGGTTAGCAATGTGGACAGGTTAGCAGTGTGGACAGGTTAGCACTGTGGGCAGGTTAGTAATGTGGACAGGTTAGCAGTGTGGGCAGGTTGGGCATTAAGGTTAGCAGTGTGGACAGGTTGGGCATTACGGTTAGCAGTGTGGACAGGTTAGCAGTGTGGACAGGTTAGCAGTGTGGACAGGTTGGGCATTAAGGTTAGCAGTGTGGACAGGTTGGGCATTGAGGTTAGCAGTGTGGACAGGTTAGCAGTGTGGACAGGTTGGGCATTGAGGTTAGCAGTGTGGACAGGTTGGCAGTGTGGACAGGTTGGGCATTAAGGTTAGCAGTGTGGACAGGTTAGCAGTGTGGACAGGTTGGGCATTAAGGTTAGCAGTGTGGACAGTTTAGCAGTGTGGACAGGTTAGCAGTGTGGACAGGTTGGGCATTAAGGTTAGCAGTGTGGACAGGTTAGCAGTGTGGACAGGTTAGGCATTAAGATTAGCAGTGTGGACATGTTAGGCATTAAGGTTAGCCGTGTGGACAGATTGGCAGTGTGGACAGATTGGGCATTAAGGTTAGCAGTGTGGACAGGTTAGCAGTGTGGACAGGTTGGGCATTAAGGTTAGCAGTGTGGACAGGTTGGGCATTGAGGTTAGCAGTGTGGACAGGTTAGCAGTGTGGACAGGTTGGGCATTAAGGTTAGCAGTGTGGACAGGTTAGCAGTGTGGACAGGTTGGGCATTAAGGTTAGCAGTGTGGACAGGTTAGCAGTGTGGACAGGTTGTGCATAAAGGTTAGCAGTGTGGACAGGTTAGCAGTGTGGACAGGTTAGGCATTAAGGTTAGCAGTGTGGACAGGTTGGGCATTGAGGTTAGCAGTGTGGACAGGTTAGCAGTGTGGACAGATTGGGCATTAAGGTTAGCAGTGTGGACAGGTTGGGCATTAAGGTTAGCAGTGTGGACAGGTTAGGCATTAAGGTTAGCAGTGTGGACAGATTGGGCATTAAGGTTAGCAGTATGGACAGGTTAGCAGTGTGGACAGGTTAGCAATGTGGACAGGTTAGCAGTGTGGACAGGTTGGGCATTAAGGTTAGCATTGTGGCAGTTTAGGCATTAAGGTTAGCAATGTGGACAGGTTTGCAGTGTGGAAAGATTGGGCATTAAGGTTAGCAGTGTGGACAGGTTAGGCATTAAGGTTAGCAGTGTGGACAGATTACAGTGTGGACAGATTGGGCATTAAGGTTAGCAGTATGGACAGGTTAGCAGTGTGGACAGGTTGGGCATTAAGGTTAGCAGTGTGGACAGGTTAGCAGTGTGGACAGGTTAGCAGTGTGGACAGGTTGGGCATTAAGGTTATCAGTGTGGACAGGTTAGCAGTGTGGACAGGTTGGGCATTAAGGTTAGCAGTGTGGACAGGTTAGCAGTGTGGACAGGTTAGCAGTGTGGACAGGTTGGCGTTAAGGTTAGCAATGTGGACAGGTTAGGCATTAAGGTTAGCAGTGTGGACAGATTGGCAGTGTGGACAGATTGGGCATTAAGGTTAGCAGTGTGGACAGGTTAGCAGTGTGGACAGGTTAGCAGTGTGGACAGATTGGGCATTAAGGTTAGCAGTGTGGACACGTTGGGCATTAAGGTTAGCAGTGTGGACAGGTTAGGCATTAAGGTTAGCCGTGTGGACAGATTGGGCATTAAGGTTAGCAGTATGGACAGGTTAGCAGTGTGGACAGGTTAGCAGTGTGGACAGGTTAGCAGTGTGGACAGGTTGGGCATTAAGGTTAGCAGTGTGGACAGGTTAGCAGTGTGGAAAGGTTGGGCATTAAGGTTAGCAATGTGGACAGGTTAGGCATTAAGGTTAGCAGTGTGGACAGGTTGGCAGTGTGGACAGATTGGCCATTAAGGTTAGCAGTGTGGACAGGTTAGCAGTGTGGACAGGTTAGCAGTGTGGACAGATTGGGCATTAAGGTTAGCAGTGTGGACAGGTGAGGCATTAAGTTTAGCAGTGTGGACAGGTTAGGCATTAAGGTTAGCCGTGTGGACAGATTGGGCATTAAGGTTAGCAGTATGGACAGGTTAGCAGTGTGGACAGGTTAGCAGTGTGGACAGGTTAGCAGTGTGGAAAGATTGGGCATTAAGGTTAGCAGTGTGGACAGGTTAGCAGTGTGGACAGCTTAGCAGTGTGGAAAGGTTAGCAGTGTGGACAGGTTGGGCATTAAGGTTAACAGTGTGGACAGGTTAGGCATTAAGGTTAGCAGTGTGGACAGGTTAGGCATTAAGGTTAGCAGTGTGGACAGGTTTGCAGTGTGGACAGGTTAGCAGTGTGGACAGGTTGGGCATTAAGGTTAGCAGTGTGGACAGGTTAGGCATTAAGGTTAGCCGGGTGGACAGGTTAGCAGTGTGGACAGATTGGGCATTAAGGTTAGCAGTGTGGACAGGGTTAGCAGTATGGACAGGTTAGCAGTCTGGACAGGTTGGGCATTAAGGTTAGCAGTGTGGACAGGGTTAGCAGTGTGGACAGGTTAGCAGTGTGGACAGGTTGGGCATTAAGGTTAGCAGTGTGGACAGGTTGGGCATTAAGGTTAGCAATGTGGACAGGTTAGCAGTGTGGACAGGTTAGCACTGTGGGCAGGTTAGTAATGTGGACAGGTTAGCAGTGTGGGCAGGTTGGGCATTAAGGTTAGCAGTGTGGACAGGTTGGGCATTACGGTTAGCAGTGTGGACAGGTTAGCAGTGTGGACAGGTTGGGCATTAAGGTTAGCAGTGTGGACAGGTTGGGCATTGAGGTTAGCAGTGTGGACAGGTTAGCAGTGTGGACAGGTTGGGCATTGAGGTAACAGTGTGGACAGGTTAGCAGTGTGGACAGGTTGGGCATTAAGGTTAGCAGTGTGGACAGGTTAGCAGTGTGGACAGGTTGGGCATTAAGGTTAGCAGTGTGGACAGTTTAGCAGTGTGGACAGGTTAGCAGTGTGGACAGGTTGGATATTAAGGTTAGCAGTGTGGACAGGTTAGCAGTGTGGACAGGTTTGGCATTAAGGTTAGCAGTGTGGACAGGTTAGGCATTAAGGTTAGCCGTGTGGACAGATTGGCAGTGTGGACAGATTGGGCATTAAGGTTAGCAGTGTGGACAGGTTAGCAGTGTGGACAGGTTGGGCATTAAGGTTAGCAGTGTGGACAGGTTGGGCATTGAGGTTAGCAGTGTGGACAGGTTAGCAGTGTGGACAGGTTGGGCATTAAGGTTAGCAGTGTGGACAGGTTAGCAGTGTGGACAGGTTGGGCATTAAGGTTAGCAGTGTGGACAGGTTAGCAGTGTGGACAGGTTGGGCATAAAGGTTAGCAGTGTGGACAGGTTAGCAGTGTGGACAGGTTAGGCATTAAGGTTAGCAGTGTGGACAGGTTAGGCATTAAGGTTAGCCGTGTGGACAGGATAGCAGTGTGGACAGATTGGGCATTAAGGTTAGCAGTGTGGACAGGTTAGCAGTGTGGACAGGTTAGGAGTGTGGACAGGTTGGGCATTAAGGTTAGCAGTGTGGACAGGTTAGGCATTAAAGTTTAGCAGTGTGAACAGGTTAGCAGTGTGGACAGATTGGGCATTAAGGTTAGCAGTGTGGACAGCTTAGCAGTGTGGACAGATTGGGCATTAAGGTTAGCAGTGTGGACAGGTTGGGCATTAAGGTTAGCAGTGTGGACAGGTTAGGCATTAAGGTTAGCAGTGTGGACAGATTGGGCATTAAGGTTAGCAGTATGGACAGGTTAGCAGTGTGGACAGGTTAGCAATGTGGACAGGTTAGCAGTGTGGACAGGTTGGGCATTAAGGTTAGCAGTGTGGACAGGTTACCAGTGTGGACAGGTTAGCAGTGTGGACAGGTTGGGCATTAAGGTTAGCATTGTGGCAGTTTAGGCATTAAGGTTAGCAATGTGGAAAGGTTAGCAGTGTGGAAAGATTGGGCATTAAGGTTAGCAGTGTGGACAGGTTAGGCATTAAGGTTAGGAGTGTGGACAGATTACAGTGTGGACAGATTGGGCATTAAGGTTAGCAGTATGGACAGGTTAGCAGTGTGGACAGGTTGGGAATTAAGGTTAGCAGTGTGGACAGGTTAGCAGTGTGGACAGGTTAGCAGTGTGGACAGGTTAGCAGTGTGGACAGGTTGGGCATTAAGGTTATCAGTGTGGACAGGTTAGCAGTGTGGACAGGTTGGGCATTAAGGTTAGCAGTGTGGACAGGTTAGCAGTGTGGACAGGTTAGCAGTGTGGACAGGTTAGCAGTGTGGACAGGTTGGCGTTAAGGTTAGCAATGTGGACAGGTTAGGCATTAAGGTTAGCAGTGTGGACAGGTTGGCAGTGTGGACAGATTGGGCATTAAGGTTAGCAGTGTGGACAGGTTAGCAGTGTGGACAGGTTAGCAGTGTGGACAGATTGGGCATTAAGGTTAGCAGTGTGGACAGGTTGGGCATTAAGGTTAGCAGTGTGGAAAGGTTAGGCATTAAGGTTAGCCGTGTGGACAGATTGGGCATTAAGGATAGCAGTATGGACAGGTTAGCAGTGTGGACAGGATAGCAGTGTGGACAGGTTGGGCATTAAGGTTAGCAGTGTGGACAGGTTAGCAGTGTGGACAGGTTGGGCATTAAGGTTAGCAATGTGGACAGGTTAGCAGTGTGGACAGGTTAGCAGTGTGGACAGGTTAGCAGTGTGGACAGGTTGGGCATTAAGGTTAGCAGTGTGGACAGGTTGGCAGTGTGGACAGGTTAGCAGTGTGGACAGGTTGGGCATTAAGGTTAGCAGTGTGGACAGGGTTAGCAGTGTGGACAGGTTGGCAGTGTGGACAGGTTGGGCATTAAGGTTAGCAGTGTGGACAGGTTGGGCATTAAGGTTAGCAATGTGGACAGGTTAGCAGTGTGGACAGGTTAGCAGTGTTGGCAGGTTAGTAATGTGGACAGGTTAGCAGTGTGGGCAGGTTGGGCATTAAGGTTAGCAGTGTGGACAGGTTGGGCATTACGGTTAGCAGTGTGGACAGGTTAGCAGTGTGGTCAGGTTAGCAGTGTGGACAGGTTGGGCATTAAGGTTAGCAGTGTGGACAGGTTGGGCATTGAGGTTAGCAGTGTGGACAGCTTAGCAGAGTGGACAGGTTGGGCATTGAGGTTAGCAGTGTGGACAGGTTAGGCATTAAGGTTAGCAGTAAGGACAGTTTAGGCATTAAGGTTAGCCGTGTGGACAGGTTAGCAGTGTGGACAGATTGGGCATTAAGGTAAGCCGTGTGGACAGGTTAGCAGTGTGGAAAGATTGGGCATTAAGGTTAGCAGTGTGGACAGGTTAGGCATTAAGGTTAGCAGTGTGGACAGATTACAGTGTGGACAGATTGGGCATTAAGGTTAGCAGTATGGACAGGTTAGCAGTGTGGACAGGTTGGGCATTAAGGTTAGCAGTGTGGACAGGTTAGCAGTGTGGACAGGTTAGCAGTGTGGACAGGTTAGCAGTGTGGACAGGTTGGGCATTAAGGTTATCAGTGTGGACAGGTTAGCAGTGTGGACAGGTTAGGCATTAAGGTTAGCAGTGTGGACAGGTTAGCAGTGTGGACTGGTTGGCGTTAAGGTTAGCAATGTGGACAGGTTAGGCATTAAGGTTAGCAGTGTGGACAGGTTGGCAGTGTGGACAGATTGGGCATTAAGGTTAGCAGTGTGGACAGGTTAGCAGTTTGGACAGATTGGGCATTAAGGTTAGCAGTGTGGACAGGTTGGGCATTAAGGTTAGCCGTGTGGACAGATTGGGCATTAAGGTTAGCAGTGTGGACAGGTTAGCAGTGTGGACAGGTTAGCAGTGTGGACAGGTTAGCAGTGTGGACAGGTTGGGCATTAAGGTTAGCAGTGTGGACAGGTTAGCAGTGTCGACAGGTTGGGCATTAAGGTTAGCAATGTGGACAGGTTAGCAGTGTGGACAGGTTAGCAGTGTGGACAGGTTAGCAGTGTGGACAGGTTGGGCATTAAGGTTAGCAGTGTGGACAGGTTGGCAGTGTGGACAGGTTAGCAGTGTGGACAGGTTGGGCATTAAGGTTAGCAGTGTGGACAGGGTAAGCAGTGTGGACAGGTTAGCAGTGTGGACAGGTTGGGCATTAAGGTTAGCAGTGTGGCCAGTTTGGGCATTAAGGTTAGCAATGTGGACAGGTTAGCAGTGTGGACAGGTTAGCAGTGTTGGCAGGTTAGTAATGTGGACAGGTTAGCAGTGTGGGCAGGTTGGGCATTAAGGTTAGCAGTGTGGACAGGTTGGGCATTACGGTTAGCAGTGTGGACAGGTTAGCAGTGTGGACAGGTTAGCAGTGTGGACAGGTTGGGCATTAAGGTTAGCAGTGTGGAAAGGTTGGGCATTGAGGTTAGCAGTGTGGACAGCTTAGCAGTGTGGACAGGTTGGGCATTGAGGTTAGCAGTGTGGACAGCTTAGCAGTGTGGACAGGTTGGGCATTGAGGTTAGCAGTGTGGACAGGTTAGGCATTAAGGTTAGCAGTGTGGACAGGTTAGGCATTAAGGTTAGCCGTGTGGACAGGTTAGCAGTGTGGACAGATTGGGCATTAAGGTTAGCAGTGTGGACAGGTTAGCAGTGTGGACAGGTTAGCAGTGTGGACAGGTTGGGCATTAAGGTTAGCAGTGTGGACAGGTTAGGCATTAAGGTTAGCAGTGTGGACAGTTTAGGCATTAAGGTTAGCCGTGTGGACAGGTTAGCAGTGTGGACAGATTGGGCATTAAGGTTAGCAGTGTGGACAGGTTAGCAGTGTGGACAGGTTGGGCATTAAGGTTAGCAGTGTGGACAGGTTAGGCATTAAGGTTAGCAGTGTGGACAGATTCGGCATTAAGGTTAGCAGTATGGACAGGTTAGCAGTGTGGACAGGTTGGCAGTGTGGACAGGTTGGGCATTAAGGTTAGCAGTGTGGACAGGTTAGCAGTGTGGACAGGTTAGGCATTAAGGTTAGCAGTGTGGACAGGTTAGGCATTAAGGTTAGCCGTGTGGACAGGTTAGCAGTGTGGACAGATTGGGCATTAAGGTTAGCAGTGTGGACAGGTTAGCAGTGTGGACAGGTTAGCAGTGTTGACAGGTTGGGCATTAAGGTTAGCAGTGTGGACAGGTTAGCAGTGTGGACAGGTTAGCAGTGTGGACAGGTTAGCAGTGTGGACAGGTTGGGCATTAAGGTTATCAGTGTGGACAGGTTAGCAGTGTGGACAGGTTGGGCATTGAGGTTAGCAGTGTGGACAGGTTAGCAGTGTGGACAGGTTAGCAGTGTGGACAGGTTGGCGTTAAGGTTAGCAATGTGGACAGGTTAGGCATTAAGGTTAGCAGTGTGGACAGGTTGGCAGTGTGGACAGATTTGGCATTAAGGTTAGCAGTGTGGACAGGTTGGCAGTGTGGACAGATTTGGCATTAAGGTTAGCAGTGTGGACAGGTTAGCAGTGTGGACAGGTTAGCAGTGTGGACAGATTCGGCAGTAAGGTTAGCAGTGTGGACAGGTTAGCAGTGTGGACAGCTTAGCAGTGTGGAAAGGTTAGCAGTGTGGACAGGTTGGGCATTAAGGTTAAGAGTGTGGACAGGTTAGGCATTAAGGTTAGCCGTGTGGACAGATTGGGCATTAAGGTTAGCAGTATGGACAGGTTAGCAGTGTGGACAGGTTAGCAGTTTGGACAGGTTAGCAGTGTGGACAGGTTGGGCATTAAGGTTAGCAGTGTGGACAGGTTAGCAGTGTGGAAAGGTTGGGCATTAAGGTTAGCAATGTGGACAGGTTAGGCATTAAGGTTAGCAGTGTGGACAGGTTGGCAGTGTGGACAGATTGGGCATTAAGGTTAGCAGTGTGGACAGGTTAGCAGTGTGGACAGGTTAGCAGTGTGGACAGATTGGGCATTAAGGTTAGCAGTGTGGACAGGTGATGCATTAAATTTAGCAGTGTGGACAGGTTAGGCATTAAGGTTAGCCGTGTGGACAGATTGGGCATTAAGGTTAGCAGTATGGACAGGTTAGCAGTGTGGACAGGTTAGCAGTGTGGACAGGTTAGCAGTGTGGAAAGATTGGGCATTAAGGTTAGCAGTGTGGAAAGGTTAGCAGTGTGGACAGCTTAGCAGTGTGGAAAGGTTAGCAGTGTGGACAGGTTGGGCATTAAGGTTAACAGTGTGGACAGGTTAGGCATTAAGGTTAGCAGTGTGGACAGGTTAGGCATTAAGGTTAGCAGTGTGGACAGGTTAGCAGTGTGGACAGGTTAGCAGTGTGGACAGGTTGGGCATTAAGGTTAGCAGTGTGGACAGGTTAGGCATTAAGGTTAGCCGGGTGGACAGGTTAGCAGTGTGGACAGATTGGGCATTAAGGTTAGCAGTGTGGACAGGGTTAGCAGTATGGACAGGTTAGCAGTCTGGACAGGTTGGGCATTAAGGTTAGCAGTGTGGACAGGGTTAGCAGTGTGGACAGGTTAGCAGTGTGGACAGGTTTGGCATTAAGGTTAGCAGTGTGGACAGGTTGGGCATTAAGGTTAGCAATGTGGACAGGTTAGCAGTGTGGACAGGTTAGCACTGTGGGCAGGTTAGTAATGTGGACAGGTTAGCAGTGTGGGCAGGTTGGGCATTAAGGTTAGCAGTGTGGACAGGTTGGGCATTACGGTTAGCAGTGTGGACAGGTTAGCAGTGTGGACAGGTTAGCAGTGTGGACAGGTTGGGCATTAAGGTTAGCAGTGTGGACAGGTTGGGCATTGAGGTTAGCAGTGTGGACAGGTTAGCAGTGTGGACAGGTTGGGCATTGAGGTTAGCAGTGTGGACAGGTTGGCAGTGTGGACAGGTTGGGCATTAAGGTTAGCAGTGTGGACAGGTTAGCAGTGTGGACAGGTTGGGCATTAAGGTTAGCAGTGTGGACAGTTTAGCAGTGTGGACAGGTTAGCAGTGTGGACAGGTTGGGCATTAAGGTTAGCAGTGTGGACAGGTTAGCAGTGTGGACAGGTTAGGCATTAAGATTAGCAGTGTGGACATGTTAGGCATTAAGGTTAGCCGTGTGGACAGATTGGCAGTGTGGACAGATTGGGCATTAAGGTTAGCAGTGTGGACAGGTTAGCAGTGTGGACAGGTTGGGCATTAAGGTTAGCAGTGTGGACAGGTTGGGCATTGAGGTTAGCATTGTGGACAGGTTAGCAGTGTGGACAGGTTGGGCATTAAGGTTAGCAGTGTGGACAGGTTAGCAGTGTGGACAGGTTGGGCATTAAGGTTAGCAGTGTGGACAGGTTAGCAGTGTGGACAGGTTGTGCATAAAGGTTAGCAGTGTGGACAGGTTAGCAGTGTGGACAGGTTAGGCATTAAGGTTAGCAGTGTGGACAGGTTGGGCATTGAGGTTAGCAGTGTGGACAGGTTAGCAGTGTGGACAGATTGGGCATTAAGGATAGCAGTGTGGACAGGTTGGGCATTAAGGTTAGCAGTGTGGACAGGTTAGGCATTAAGGTTAGCAGTGTGGACAGATTGGGCATTAAGGTTAGCAGTATGGACAGGTTAGCAGTGTGGACAGGTTAGCAATGTGGACAGGTTAGCAGTGTGGACAGGTTGGGCATTAAGGTTAGCATTGTGGCAGTTTAGGCATTAAGGTTAGCAATGTGGACAGGTTTGCAGTGTGGAAAGATTGGGCATTAAGGTTAGCAGTGTGGACAGGTTAGGCATTAAGGTTAGCAGTGTGGACAGATTACAGTGTGGACAGATTGGGCATTAAGGTTAGCAGTATGGACAGGTTAGCAGTGTGGACAGGTTGGGCATTAAGGTTAGCAGTGTGGACAGGTTAGCAGTGTGGACAGGTTAGCAGTGTGGACAGGTTGGGCATTAAGGTTATCAGTGTGGACAGGTTAGCAGTGTGGACAGGTTGGGCATTAAGGTTAGCAGTGTGGACAGGTTAGCAGTGTGGACAGGTTAGCAGTGTGGACAGGTTGGCGTTAAGGTTAGCAATGTGGACAGGTTAGGCATTAAGGTTAGCAGTGTGGACAGATTGGCAGTGTGGACAGATTGGGCATTAAGGTTAGCAGTGTGGACAGGTTAGCAGTGTGGACAGGTTAGCAGTGTGGACAGATTGGGCATTAAGGTTAGCAGTGTGGACACGTTGGGCATTAAGGTTAGCAGTGTGGACAGGTTAGGCATTAAGGTTAGCCGTGTGGACAGATTGGGCATTAAGGTTAGCAGTATGGACAGGTTAGCAGTGTGGACAGGTTAGCAGTGTGGACAGGTTAGCAGTGTGGAAAGATTGGGCATTAAGGTTAGCAGTGTGGACAGGTTAGCAGTGTGGACAGCTTAGCAGTGTGGAAAGGTTAGCAGTGTGGACAGGTTGGGCATTAAGGTTAACAGTGTGGACAGGTTAGGCATTAAGGTTAGCAGTGTGGACAGGTTAGGCATTAAGGTTAGCAGTGTGGACAGGTTTGCAGTGTGGACAGGTTAGCAGTGTGGACAGGTTGGGCATTAAGGTTAGCAGTGTGGACAGGTTAGGCATTAAGGTTAGCCGGGTGGACAGGTTAGCAGTGTGGACAGATTGGGCATTAAGGTTAGCAGTGTGGACAGGGTTAGCAGTATGGACAGGTTAGCAGTCTGGACAGGTTGGGCATTAAGGTTAGCAGTGTGGACAGGGTTAGCAGTGTGGACAGGTTAGCAGTGTGGACAGGTTGGGCATTAAGGTTAGCAGTGTGGACAGGTTGGGCATTAAGGTTAGCAATGTGGACAGGTTAGCAGTGTGGACAGGTTAGCACTGTGGGCAGGTTAGTAATGTGGACAGGTTAGCAGTGTGGGCAGGTTGGGCATTAAGGTTAGCAGTGTGGACAGGTTGGGCATTACGGTTAGCAGTGTGGACAGGTTAGCAGTGTGGACAGGTTGGGCATTAAGGTTAGCAGTGTGGACAGGTTGGGCATTGAGGTTAGCAGTGTGGACAGGTTAGCAGTGTGGACAGGTTGGGCATTGAGGTAACAGTGTGGACAGGTTAGCAGTGTGGACAGGTTGGGCATTAAGGTTAGCAGTGTGGACAGGTTAGCAGTGTGGACAGGTTGGGCATTAAGGTTAGCAGTGTGGACAGTTTAGCAGTGTGGACAGGTTAGCAGTGTGGACAGGTTGGATATTAAGGTTAGCAGTGTGGACAGGTTAGCAGTGTGGACAGGTTTGGCATTAAGGTTAGCAGTGTGGACAGGTTAGGCATTAAGGTTAGCCGTGTGGACAGATTGGCAGTGTGGACAGATTGGGCATTAAGGTTAGCAGTGTGGACAGGTTAGCAGTGTGGACAGGTTGGGCATTAAGGTTAGCAGTGTGGACAGGTTGGGCATTGAGGTTAGCAGTGTGGACAGGTTAGCAGTGTGGACAGGTTGGGCATTAAGGTTAGCAGTGTGGACAGGTTAGCAGTGTGGACAGGTTGGGCATTAAGGTTAGCAGTGTGGACAGGTTAGCAGTGTGGACAGGTTGGGCATAAAGGTTAGCAGTGTGGACAGGTTAGCAGTGTGGACAGGTTAGGCATTAAGGTTAGCAGTGTGGACAGGTTAGGCATTAAGGTTAGCCGTGTGGACAGGATAGCAGTGTGGACAGATTGGGCATTAAGGTTAGCAGTGTGGACAGGTTAGCAGTGTGGACAGGTTAGGAGTGTGGACAGGTTGGGCATTAAGGTTAGCAGTGTGGACAGGTTAGGCATTAAGTTTAGCAGTGTGAACAGGTTAGCAGTGTGGACAGATTGGGCATTAAGGTTAGCAGTTTGGACAGCTTAGCAGTGTGGACAGATTGGGCATTAAGGTTAGCAGTGTGGACAGGTTGGGCATTAAGGTTAGCAGTGTGGACAGGTTAGGCATTAAGGTTAGCAGTGTGGACAGATTGGGCATTAAGGTTAGCAGTATGGACAGGTTAGCAGTGTGGACAGGTTAGCAATGTGGACAGGTTAGCAGTGTGGACAGGTTGGGCATTAAGGTTAGCAGTGTGGACAGGTTAGCAGTGTGGACAGGTTAGCAGTGTGGACAGGTTGGGCATTAAGGTTAGCATTGTGGCAGTTTAGGCATTAAGGTTAGCAATGTGGAAAGGTTAGCAGTGTGGAAAGATTGGGCATTAAGGTTAGCAGTGTGGACAGGTTAGGCATTAAGGTTAGGAGTGTGGACAGATTACAGTGTGGACAGATTGGGCATTAAGGTTAGCAGTATGGACAGGTTAGCAGTGTGGACAGGTTGGGAATTAAGGTTAGCAGTGTGGACAGGTTAGCAGTGTGGACAGGTTAGCAGTGTGGACAGGTTAGCAGTGTGGACAGGTTGGGCATTAAGGTTATCAGTGTGGACAGGTTAGCAGTGTGGACAGGTTGGGCATTAAGGTTAGCAGTGTGGACAGGTTAGCAGTGTGGACAGGTTAGCAGTGTGGACAGGTTAGCAGTGTGGACAGGTTGGCGTTAAGGTTAGCAATGTGGACAGGTTAGGCATTAAGGTTAGCAGTGTGGACAGGTTGGCAGTGTGGACAGATTGGGCATTAAGGTTAGCAGTGTGGACAGGTTAGCAGTGTGGACAGGTTAGCAGTGTGGACAGATTGGGCATTAAGGTTAGCAGTGTGGACAGGTTGGGCATTAAGGTTAGCAGTGTGGAAAGGTTAGGCATTAAGGTTAGCCGTGTGGACAGATTGGGCATTAAGGATAGCAGTATGGACAGGTTAGCAGTGTGGACAGGATAGCAGTGTGGACAGGTTGGGCATTAAGGTTAGCAGTGTGGACAGGTTAGCAGTGTGGACAGGTTGGGCATTAAGGTTAGCAATGTGGACAGGTTAGCAGTGTGGACAGGTTAGCAGTGTGGACAGGTTAGCAGTGTGGACAGGTTGGGCATTAAGGTTAGCAGTGTGGACAGGTTGGCAGTGTGGACAGGTTAGCAGTGTGGACAGGTTGGGCATTAAGGTTAGCAGTGTGGACAGGGTTAGCAGTGTGGACAGGTTGGCAGTGTGGACAGGTTGGGCATTAAGGTTAGCAGTGTGGACAGGTTGGGCATTAAGGTTAGCAATGTGGACAGGTTAGCAGTGTGGACAGGTTAGCAGTGTTGGCAGGTTAGTAATGTGGACAGGTTAGCAGTGTGGGCAGGTTGGGCATTAAGGTTAGCAGTGTGGACAGGTTGGGCATTACGGTTAGCAGTGTGGACAGGTTAGCAGTGTGGTCAGGTTAGCAGTGTGGACAGGTTGGGCATTAAGGTTAGCAGTGTGGACAGGTTGGGCATTGAGGTTAGCAGTGTGGACAGCTTAGCAGAGTGGACAGGTTGGGCATTGAGGTTAGCAGTGTGGACAGGTTAGGCATTAAGGTTAGCAGTAAGGACAGTTTAGGCATTAAGGTTAGCCGTGTGGACAGGTTAGCAGTGTGGACAGATTGGGCATTAAGGTAAGCCGTGTGGACAGGTTAGCAGTGTGGAAAGATTGGGCATTAAGGTTAGCAGTGTGGACAGGTTAGGCATTAAGGTTAGCAGTGTGGACAGATTACAGTGTGGACAGATTGGGCATTAAGGTTAGCAGTATGGACAGGTTAGCAGTGTGGACAGGTTGGGCATTAAGGTTAGCAGTGTGGACAGGTTAGCAGTGTGGACAGGTTAGCAGTGTGGACAGGTTAGCAGTGTGGACAGGTTGGGCATTAAGGTTATCAGTGTGGACAGGTTAGCAGTGTGGACAGGTTAGGCATTAAGGTTAGCAGTGTGGACAGGTTAGCAGTGTGGACTGGTTGGCGTTAAGGTTAGCAATGTGGACAGGTTAGGCATTAAGGTTAGCAGTGTGGACAGGTTGGCAGTGTGGACAGATTGGGCATTAAGGTTAGCAGTGTGGACAGGTTAGCAGTTTGGACAGATTGGGCATTAAGGTTAGCAGTGTGGACAGGTTGGGCATTAAGGTTAGCCGTGTGGACAGATTGGGCATTAAGGTTAGCAGTGTGGACAGGTTAGCAGTGTGGACAGGTTAGCAGTGTGGACAGGTTAGCAGTGTGGACAGGTTGGGCATTAAGGTTAGCAGTGTGGACAGGTTAGCAGTGTCGACAGGTTGGGCATTAAGGTTAGCAATGTGGACAGGTTAGCAGTGTGGACAGGTTAGCAGTGTGGACAGGTTAGCAGTGTGGACAGGTTGGGCATTAAGGTTAGCAGTGTGGACAGGTTGGCAGTGTGGACAGGTTAGCAGTGTGGACAGGTTGGGCATTAAGGTTAGCAGTGTGGACAGGGTAAGCAGTGTGGACAGGTTAGCAGTGTGGACAGGTTGGGCATTAAGGTTAGCAGTGTGGCCAGTTTGGGCATTAAGGTTAGCAATGTGGACAGGTTAGCAGTGTGGACAGGTTAGCAGTGTTGGCAGGTTAGTAATGTGGACAGGTTAGCAGTGTGGGCAGGTTGGGCATTAAGGTTAGCAGTGTGGACAGGTTGGGCATTACGGTTAGCAGTGTGGACAGGTTAGCAGTGTGGACAGGTTAGCAGTGTGGACAGGTTGGGCATTAAGGTTAGCAGTGTGGAAAGGTTGGGCATTGAGGTTAGCAGTGTGGACAGCTTAGCAGTGTGGACAGGTTGGGCATTGAGGTTAGCAGTGTGGACAGCTTAGCAGTGTGGACAGGTTGGGCATTGAGGTTAGCAGTGTGGACAGGTTAGGCATTAAGGTTAGCAGTGTGGACAGGTTAGGCATTAAGGTTAGCCGTGTGGACAGGTTAGCAGTGTGGACAGATTGGGCATTAAGGTTAGCAGTGTGGAAAGGTTAGCAGTGTGGACAGGTTAGCAGTGTGGACAGGTTGGGCATTAAGGTTAGCAGTGTGGACAGGTTAGGCATTAAGGTTAGCAGTGTGGACAGTTTAGGCATTAAGGTTAGCCGTGTGGACAGGTTAGCAGTGTGGACAGATTGGGCATTAAGGTTAGCAGTGTGGACAGGTTAGCAGTGTGGACAGGTTGGGCATTAAGGTTAGCAGTGTGGACAGGTTAGGCATTAAGGTTAGCAGTGTGGACAGATTCGGCATTAAGGTTAGCAGTATGGACAGGTTAGCAGTGTGGACAGGTTGGCAGTGTGGACAGGTTGGGCATTAAGGTTAGCAGTGTGGACAGGTTAGCAGTGTGGACAGGTTAGGCATTAAGGTTAGCAGTGTGGACAGGTTAGGCATTAAGGTTAGCCGTGTGGACAGGTTAGCAGTGTGGACAGATTGGGCATTAAGGTTAGCAGTGTGGACAGGTTAGCAGTGTGGACAGGTTAGCAGTGTTGACAGGTTGGGCATTAAGGTTAGCAGTGTGGACAGGTTAGCAGTGTGGACAGGTTAGCAGTGTGGACAGGTTAGCAGTGTGGACAGGTTGGCGTTAAGGTTAGCAATGTGGACAGGTTAGGCATTAAGGTTAGCAGTGTGGACAGGTTGGCAGTGTGGACAGATTTGGCATTAAGGTTAGCAGTGTGGACAGGTTGGCAGTGTGGACAGATTTGGCATTAAGGTTAGCAGTGTGGACAGGTTAGCAGTGTGGACAGGTTAGCAGTGTGGACAGATTCGGCAGTAAGGTTAGCAGTGTGGACAGGTTAGCAGTGTGGACAGCTTAGCAGTGTGGAAAGGTTAGCAGTGTGGACAGGTTGGGCATTAAGGTTAAGAGTGTGGACAGGTTAGGCATTAAGGTTAGCCGTGTGGACAGATTGGGCATTAAGGTTAGCAGTATGGACAGGTTAGCAGTGTGGACAGGTTAGCAGTTTGGACAGGTTAGCAGTGTGGACAGGTTGGGCATTAAGGTTAGCAGTGTGGACAGGTTAGCAGTGTGGAAAGGTTGGGCATTAAGGTTAGCAATGTGGACAGGTTAGGCATTAAGGTTAGCAGTGTGGACAGGTTGGCAGTGTGGACAGATTGGGCATTAAGGTTAGCAGTGTGGACAGGTTAGCAGTGTGGACAGGTTAGCAGTGTGGACAGATTGGGCATTAAGGTTAGCAGTGTGGACAGGTGATGCATTAAATTTAGCAGTGTGGACAGGTTAGGCATTAAGGTTAGCCGTGTGGACAGATTGGGCATTAAGGTTAGCAGTATGGACAGGTTAGCAGTGTGGACAGGTTAGCAGTGTGGACAGGTTAGCAGTGTGGAAAGATTGGGCATTAAGGTTAGCAGTGTGGAAAGGTTAGCAGTGTGGACAGCTTAGCAGTGTGGAAAGGTTAGCAGTGTGGACAGGTTGGGCATTAAGGTTAACAGTGTGGACAGGTTAGGCATTAAGGTTAGCAGTGTGGACAGGTTAGGCATTAAGGTTAGCAGTGTGGACAGGTTAGCAGTGTGGACAGGTTAGCAGTGTGGACAGTTTGGGCATTAAGGTTAGCAGTGTGGACAGGTTAGGCATTAAGGTTAGCCGGGTGGACAGGTTAGCAGTGTGGACAGATTGGGCATTAAGGTTAGCAGTGTGGACAGGGTTAGCAGTATGGACAGGTTAGCAGTCTGGACAGGTTGGGCATTAAGGTTAGCAGTGTGGACAGGGTTAGCAGTGTGGACAGGTTAGCAGTGTGGACAGGTTTGGCATTAAGGTTAGCAGTGTGGACAGGTTGGGCATTAAGGTTAGCAATGTGGACAGGTTAGCAGTGTGGACAGGTTAGCACTGTGGGCAGGTTAGTAATGTGGACAGGTTAGCAGTGTGGGCAGGTTGGGCATTAAGGTTAGCAGTGTGGACAGGTTGGGCATTACGGTTAGCAGTGTGGACAGGTTAGCAGTGTGGACAGGTTAGCAGTGTGGACAGGTTGGGCATTAAGGTTAGCAGTGTGGACAGGTTGGGCATTGAGGTTAGCAGTGTGGACAGGTTAGCAGTGTGGACAGGTTGGGCATTGAGGTTTGCAGTGTGGACAGGTTGGCAGTGTGGACAGGTTGGGCATTAAGGTTAGCAGTGTGGACAGGTTAGCAGTGTGGACAGGTTGGGCATTAAGGTTAGCAGTGTGGACAGTTTAGCAGTGTGGACAGGTTAGCAGTGTGGACAGGTTGGGCATTAAGGTTAGCAGTGTGGACAGGTTAGCAGTGTGGACAGGTTAGGCATTAAGATTAGCAGTGTGGACATGTTAGGCATTAAGGTTAGCCGTGTGGACAGATTGGCAGTGTGGACAGATTGGGCATTAAGGTTAGCAGTGTGGACAGGTTAGCAGTGTGGACAGGTTGGGCATTAAGGTTAGCAGTGTGGACAGGTTGGGCATTGAGGTTAGCAGTGTGGACAGGTTAGCAGTGTGGACAGGTTGGGCATTAAGGTTAGCAGTGTGGACAGGTTAGCAGTGTGGACAGGTTGGGCATTAAGGTTAGCAGTGTGGACAGGTTAGCAGTGTGGACAGGTTGTGCATAAAGGTTAGCAGTGTGGACAGGTTAGCAGTGTGGACAGGTTAGGCATTAAGGTTAGCAGTGTGGACAGGTTGGGCATTGAGGTTAGCAGTGTGGACAGGTTAGCAGTGTGGACAGATTGGGCATTAAGGTTAGCAGTGTGGACAGGTTGGGCATTAAGGTTAGCAGTGTGGACAGGTTAGGCATTAAGGTTAGCAGTGTGGACAGATTGGGCATTAAGGTTAGCAGTATGGACAGGTTAGCAGTGTGGACAGGTTAGCAATGTGGACAGGTTAGCAGTGTGGACAGGTTGGGCATTAAGGTTAGCATTGTGGCAGTTTAGGCATTAAGGTTAGCAATGTGGACAGGTTTGCAGTGTGGAAAGATTGGGCATTAAGGTTAGCAGTGTGGACAGGTTAGGCATTAAGGTTAGCAGTGTGGACAGATTACAGTGTGGACAGATTGGGCATTAAGGTTAGCAGTATGGACAGGTTAGCAGTGTGGACAGGTTGGGCATTAAGGTTAGCAGTGTGGACAGGTTAGCAGTGTGGACAGGTTAGCAGTGTGGACAGGTTGGGCATTAAGGTTATCAGTGTGGACAGGTTAGCAGTGTGGACAGGTTGGGCATTAAGGTTAGCAGTGTGGACAGGTTAGCAGTGTGGACAGGTTAGCAGTGTGGACAGGTTGGCGTTAAGGTTAGCAATGTGGACAGGTTAGGCATTAAGGTTAGCAGTGTGGACAGATTGGCAGTGTGGACAGATTGGGCATTAAGGTTAGCAGTGTGGACAGGTTAGCAGTGTGGACAGGTTAGCAGTGTGGACAGATTGGGCATTAAGGTTAGCAGTGTGGACACGTTGGGCATTAAGGTTAGCAGTGTGGACAGGTTAGGCATTAAGGTTAGCCGTGTGGACAGATTGGGCATTAAGGTTAGCAGTATGGACAGGTTAGCAGTGTGGACAGGTTAGCAGTGTGGACAGGTTAGCAGTGTGGACAGGTTGGGCATTAAGGTTAGCAGTGTGGACAGGTTAGCAGTGTGGAAAGGTTGGGCATTAAGGTTAGCAATGTGGACAGGTTAGGCATTAAGGTTAGCAGTGTGGACAGGTTGGCAGTGTGGACAGATTGGCCATTAAGGTTAGCAGTGTGGACAGGTTAGCAGTGTGGACAGGTTAGCAGTGTGGACAGATTGGGCATTAAGGTTAGCAGTGTGGACAGGTGAGGCATTAAGTTTAGCAGTGTGGACAGGTTAGGCATTAAGGTTAGCCGTGTGGACAGATTGGGCATTAAGGTTAGCAGTATGGACAGGTTAGCAGTGTGGACAGGTTAGCAGTGTGGACAGGTTAGCAGTGTGGAAAGATTGGGCATTAAGGTTAGCAGTGTGGACAGGTTAGCAGTGTGGACAGCTTAGCAGTGTGGAAAGGTTAGCAGTGTGGACAGGTTGGGCATTAAGGTTAACAGTGTGGACAGGTTAGGCATTAAGGTTAGCAGTGTGGACAGGTTAGGCATTAAGGTTAGCAGTGTGGACAGGTTTGCAGTGTGGACAGGTTAGCAGTGTGGACAGGTTGGGCATTAAGGTTAGCAGTGTGGACAGGTTAGGCATTAAGGTTAGCCGGGTGGACAGGTTAGCAGTGTGGACAGATTGGGCATTAAGGTTAGCAGTGTGGACAGGGTTAGCAGTATGGACAGGTTAGCAGTCTGGACAGGTTGGGCATTAAGGTTAGCAGTGTGGACAGGGTTAGCAGTGTGGACAGGTTAGCAGTGTGGACAGGTTGGGCATTAAGGTTAGCAGTGTGGACAGGTTGGGCATTAAGGTTAGCAATGTGGACAGGTTAGCAGTGTGGACAGGTTAGCACTGTGGGCAGGTTAGTAATGTGGACAGGTTAGCAGTGTGGGCAGGTTGGGCATTAAGGTTAGCAGTGTGGACAGGTTGGGCATTACGGTTAGCAGTGTGGACAGGTTAGCAGTGTGGACAGGTTGGGCATTAAGGTTAGCAGTGTGGACAGGTTGGGCATTGAGGTTAGCAGTGTGGACAGGTTAGCAGTGTGGACAGGTTGGGCATTGAGGTAACAGTGTGGACAGGTTAGCAGTGTGGACAGGTTGGGCATTAAGGTTAGCAGTGTGGACAGGTTAGCAGTGTGGACAGGTTGGGCATTAAGGTTAGCAGTGTGGACAGTTTAGCAGTGTGGACAGGTTAGCAGTGTGGACAGGTTGGATATTAAGGTTAGCAGTGTGGACAGGTTAGCAGTGTGGACAGGTTTGGCATTAAGGTTAGCAGTGTGGACAGGTTAGGCATTAAGGTTAGCCGTGTGGACAGATTGGCAGTGTGGACAGATTGGGCATTAAGGTTAGCAGTGTGGACAGGTTAGCAGTGTGGACAGGTTGGGCATTAAGGTTAGCAGTGTGGACAGGTTGGGCATTGAGGTTAGCAGTGTGGACAGGTTAGCAGTGTGGACAGGTTAGCAGTGTGGACAGGTTGGGCATTAAGGTTAGCAGTGTGGACAGGTTAGCAGTGTGGACAGGTTGGGCATAAAGTTTAGCAGTGTGGACAGGTTAGCAGTGTGGACAGGTTAGGCATTAAGGTTAGCAGTGTGGACAGGTTAGGCATTAAGGTTAGCCGTGTGGACAGGATAGCAGTGTGGACAGATTGGGCATTAAGGTTAGCAGTGTGGACAGGTTAGCAGTGTGGACAGGTTAGGAGTGTGGACAGGTTGGGCATTAAGGTTAGCAGTGTGGACAGGTTAGGCATTAAGTTTAGCAGTGTGAACAGGTTAGCAGTGTGGACAGATTGGGCATTAAGGTTAGCAGTGTGGACAGCTTAGCAGTGTGGACAGATTGGGCATTAAGGTTAGCAGTGTGGACAGGTTGGGCATTAAGGTTAGCAGTGTGGACAGGTTAGGCATTAAGGTTAGCAGTGTGGACAGATTGGGCATTAAGGTTAGCAGTATGGACAGGTTAGCAGTGTGGACAGGTTAGCAATGTGGACAGGTTAGCAGTGTGGACAGGTTGGGCATTAAGGTTAGCAGTGTGGACAGGTTAGCAGTGTGGACAGGTTAGCAGTGTGGACAGGTTGGGCATTAAGGTTAGCATTGTGGCAGTTTAGGCATTAAGGTTAGCAATGTGGAAAGGTTAGCAGTGTGGAAAGATTGGGCATTAAGGTTAGCAGTGTGGACAGGTTAGGCATTAAGGTTAGGAGTGTGGACAGATTACAGTGTGGACAGATTGGGCATTAAGGTTAGCAGTATGGACAGGTTAGCAGTGTGGACAGGTTGGGAATTAAGGTTAGCAGTGTGGACAGGTTAGCAGTGTGGACAGGTTAGCAGTGTGGACAGGTTAGCAGTGTGGACAGGTTGGGCATTAAGGTTATCAGTGTGGACAGGTTAGCAGTGTGGACAGGTTGGGCATTAAGGTTAGCAGTGTGGACAGGTTAGCAGTGTGGACAGGTTAGCAGTGTGGACAGGTTAGCAGTGTGGACAGGTTGGCGTTAAGGTTAGCAATGTGGACAGGTTAGGCATTAAGGTTAGCAGTGTGGACAGGTTGGCAGTGTGGACAGATTGGGCATTAAGGTTAGCAGTGTGGACAGGTTAGCAGTGTGGACAGGTTAGCAGTGTGGACAGATTGGGCATTAAGGTTAGCAGTGTGGACAGGTTGGGCATTAAGGTTAGCAGTGTGGAAAGGTTAGGCATTAAGGTTAGCCGTGTGGACAGATTGGGCATTAAGGATAGCAGTATGGACAGGTTAGCAGTGTGGACAGGATAGCAGTGTGGACAGGTTGGGCATTAAGGTTAGCAGTGTGGACAGGTTAGCAGTGTGGACAGGTTGGGCATTAAGGTTAGCAATGTGGACAGGTTAGCAGTGTGGACAGGTTAGCAGTGTGGACAGGTTAGCAGTGTGGACAGGTTGGGCATTAAGGTTAGCAGTGTGGACAGGTTGGCAGTGTGGACAGGTTAGCAGTGTGGACAGGTTGGGCATTAAGGTTAGCAGTGTGGACAGGGTTAGCAGTGTGGACAGGTTGGCAGTGTGGACAGGTTGGGCATTAAGGTTAGCAGTGTGGACAGGTTGGGCATTAAGGTTAGCAATCTGGACAGGTTAGCAGTGTGGACAGGTTAGCAGTGTTGGCAGGTTAGTAATGTGGACAGGTTAGCAGTGTGGGCAGGTTGGGCATTAAGGTTAGCAGTGTGGACAGGTTGGGCATTACGGTTAGCAGTGTGGACAGGTTAGCAGTGTGGTCAGGTTAGCAGTGTGGACAGGTTGGGCATTAAGGTTAGCAGTGTGGACAGGTTGGGCATTGAGGTTAGCAGTGTGGACAGCTTAGCAGAGTGGACAGGTTGGGCATTGAGGTTAGCAGTGTGGACAGGTTAGGCATTAAGGTTAGCAGTAAGGACAGTTTAGGCATTAAGGTTAGCTGTGTGGACAGGTTAGCAGTGTGGACAGATTGGGCATTAAGGTAAGCCGTGTGGACAGGTTAGCAGTGTGGAAAGATTGGGCATTAAGGTTAGCAGTGTGGACAGGTTAGGCATTAAGGTTAGCAGTGTGGACAGATTACAGTGTGGACAGATTGGGCATTAAGGTTAGCAGTATGGACAGGTTAGCAGTGTGGACAGGTTGGGCATTAAGGTTAGCAGTGTGGACAGGTTAGCAGTGTGGACAGGTTAGCAGTGTGGACAGGTTAGCAGTGTGGACAGGTTGGGCATTAAGGTTATCAGTGTGGACAGGTTAGCAGTGTGGACAGGTTAGGCATTAAGGTTAGCAGTGTGGACAGGTTAGCAGTGTGGACTGGTTGGCGTTAAGGTTAGCAATGTGGACAGGTTAGGCATTAAGGTTAGCAGTGTGGACAGGTTGGCAGTGTGGACAGATTGGGCATTAAGGTTAGCAGTGTGGACAGGTTAGCAGTTTGGACAGATTGGGCATTAAGGTTAGCAGTGTGGACAGGTTGGGCATTAAGGTTAGCCGTGTGGACAGATTGGGCATTAAGGTTAGCAGTGTGGACAGGTTAGCAGTGTGGACAGGTTAGCAGTGTGGACAGGTTAGCAGTGTGGACAGGTTGGGCATTAAGGTTAGCAGTGTGGACAGGTTAGCAGTGTCGACAGGTTGGGCATTAAGGTTAGCAATGTGGACAGGTTAGCAGTGTGGACAGGTTAGCAGTGTGGACAGGTTAGCAGTGTGGACAGGTTGGGCATTAAGGTTAGCAGTGTGGACAGGTTGGCAGTGTGGACAGGTTAGCAGTGTGGACAGGTTGGGCATTAAGGTTAGCAGTGTGGACAGGGTAAGCAGTGTGGACAGGTTAGCAGTGTGGACAGGTTGGGCATTAAGGTTAGCAGTGTGGCCAGTTTGGGCATTAAGGTTAGCAATGTGGACAGGTTAGCAGTGTGGACAGGTTAGCAGTGTTGGCAGGTTAGTAATGTGGACAGGTTAGCAGTGTGGGCAGGTTGGGCATTAAGGTTAGCAGTGTGGACAGGTTGGGCATTACGGTTAGCAGTGTGGACAGGTTAGCAGTGTGGACAGGTTAGCAGTGTGGACAGGTTGGGCATTAAGGTTAGCAGTGTGGAAAGGTTGGGCATTGAGGTTAGCAGTGTGGACAGCTTAGCAGTGTGGACAGGTTGGGCATTGAGGTTAGCAGTGTGGACAGCTTAGCAGTGTGGACAGGTTGGGCATTGAGGTTAGCAGTGTGGACAGGTTAGGCATTAAGGTTAGCAGTGTGGACAGGTTAGGCATTAAGGTTAGCCGTGTGGACAGGTTAGCAGTGTGGACAGATTGGGCATTAAGGTTAGCAGTGTGGACAGGTTAGCAGTGTGGACAGGTTAGCAGTGTGGACAGGTTGGGCATTAAGGTTAGCAGTGTGGACAGGTTAGGCATTAAGGTTAGCAGTGTGGACAGTTTAGGCATTAAGGTTAGCCGTGTGGACAGGTTAGCAGTGTGGACAGATTGGGCATTAAGGTTAGCAGTGTGGACAGGTTAGCAGTGTGGACAGGTTGGGCATTAAGGTTAGCAGTGTGGACAGGTTAGGCATTAAGGTTAGCAGTGTGGACAGATTCGGCATTAAGGTTAGCAGTATGGACAGGTTAGCAGTGTGGACAGGTTGGCAGTGTGAACAGGTTGGGCATTAAGGTTAGCAGTGTGGACAGGTTAGCAGTGTGGACAGGTTAGGCATTAAGGTTAGCAGTGTGGACAGGTTAGGCATTAAGGTTAGCCGTGTGGACAGGTTAGCAGTGTGGACAGATTGGGCATTAAGGTTAGCAGTGTGGACAGGTTAGCAGTGTGGACAGGTTAGCAGTGTTGACAGGTTGGGCATTAAGGTTAGCAGTGTGGACAGGTTAGGCATTAAGGTTAGCAGTGTGGACAGATTGGGCATTAAGGTTAGCAGTATGGACAGGTTAGCAGTGTGGACAGGTTAGGCATTAAGGTTAGCCCTGTGGACAGGTAAGCAGTGTGGACAGATTGGGCATTAAGGTTAGCAGTGTGGACAGGTTAGCAGTGTGGACAGGTTAGCAGTGTGGACAGGTTGGGCATTAAGGTTAGCAGCGTGGCAGTTTAGGCATTAAGGTTAGCCGTGTGGACAGGTTAGCAGTGTGGAAAGATTGGGCATTAAGGTTAGCAGTGTGGACAGGTTAGGCATTAAGGTTAGCAGTGTGGACAGATTACAGTGTGGACAGATTGGGCATTAAGGTTAGCAGTATGGACAGGTTAGCAGTGTGGACAGGTTGGGCATTAAGGTTAGCAGTGTGGACAGGTTAGCAGTGTGGACAGGTTAGCAGTGTGGACAGGTTAGCATTGTGGACAGGTTGGGCATTAAGGATATCAGTGTGGACAGGTTAGCAGTGTGGACAGGTTGGGCATTGAGGTTAGCAGTGTGGACAGGTTAGCAGTGTGGACAGGTTAGCAGTGTGGACAGGTTGGCGTTAAGGTTAGCAATGTGGACAGGTTAGGCATTAAGGTTAGCAGTGTGGACAGGTTGGCAGTGTGGACAGATTTGGCATTAAGGTTAGCAGTGTGGACAGGTTGGGCATTAAGGTTAGCAGTGTGGACAGGTTAGGCATTAAGGTTAGCAGTGTGGACAGATTGGGCATTAAGGTTAGCAGTATGGACAGGTTAGCAGTGTGGACAGGTTAGGCATTAAGGTTAGCCGTGTGGACAGGTTAGCAGTGTGGACAGATTGGGCATTAAGGTTAGCAGTGTGGACAGGTTAGCAGTGTGGACAGGTTAGCAGTGTGGACAGGTTGGCGTTAAGGTTAGCAATGTGGACAGGTTAGGCATTAAGGTTAGCAGTGTGGACAGGTTGGCAGTGTGGACAGATTGGGCATTAAGGTTAGCAGTGTGGACAGGTTAGCAGTGTGGACAGGTTAGCAGTGTGGACAGATTGGGCATTAAGGTTTGCAGTGTGGACAGGTTGGGCATTAAGGTTAGCAGTGTGGAAAGGTTAGGCATTAAGGTTAGCCGTGTGGACAGATTGGGCATTAAGGATAGCAGTATGGACAGGTTAGCAGTGTGGACAGGATAGCAGTGTGGACAGGTTGGGCATTAAGGTTAGCAGTGTGGACAGGTTAGCAGTGTGGACAGGTTGGGCATTAAGGTTAGCAATGTGGACAGGTTAGCAGTGTGGACAGGTTAGCAGTGTGGACAGGTTAGCAGTGTGGACAGGTTGGGCATTAAGGTTAGCAGTGTGGACAGGTTGGCAGTGTGGACAGGTTAGCAGTGTGGACAGGTTGGGCATTAAGGTTAGCAGTGTGGACAGGGTTAGCAGTGTGGACAGGTTGGCAGTGTGGACAGGTTGGGCATTAAGGTTAGCAGTGTGGACAGGTTGGGCATTAAGGTTAGCAATGTGGACAGGTTAGCAGTGTGGACAGGTTAGCAGTGTTGGCAGGTTAGTAATGTGGACAGGTTAGCAGTGTGGGCAGGTTGGGCATTAAGGTTAGCAGTGTGGACAGGTTGGGCATTACGGTTAGCAGTGTGGACAGGTTAGCAGTGTGGACAGGTTAGCAGTGTGGACAGGTTGGGCATTGAGGTTAGCAGTGTGGACAGCTTAGCAGAGTGGACAGGTTGGGCATTGAGGTTAGCAGTGTGGACAGGTTAGGCATTAAGGTTAGCAGTAAGGACAGTTTAGGCATTAAGGTTAGCCGTGTGGACAGGTTAGCAGTGTGGACAGATTGGGCATTAAGGTTAGCCGTGTGGACAGGTTAGCAGTGTGGAAAGATTGGGCATTAAGGTTAGCAGTGTGGACAGGTTAGGCATTAAGGTTAGCAGTGTGGACAGATTACAGTGTGGACAGATTGGGCATTAAGGTTAGCAGTATGGACAGGTTAGCAGTGTGGACAGGTTGGGCATTAAGGTTAGCAGTATGGACAGGTTAGCAGTTTGGACAGATTGGGCATTAAGGTTAGCAGTGTGGACAGGTTGGGCATTAAGGTTAGCCGTGTGGACAGATTGGGCATTAAGGTTAGCAGTGTGGAAAGGTTAGCAGTGTGGACAGGTTAGCAGTGTGGACAGGTTAGCAGTGTGGACAGGTTGGGCATTAAGGTTAGCAGTGTGGACAGGTTAGCAGTGTCGACAGGTTGGGCATTAAGGTTAGCAATGTGGACAGGTTAGCAGTGTGGACAAGTTAGTAGTGTGGACAGGTTAGCAGTGTGGACAGGTTGGGCATTAAGGTTAGCAGTGTGGACAGGTTGGCAGTGTGGACAGGTTAGCAGTGTGGACAGGTTGGGCATTAAGGTTAGCAGTGTGGACAGGTTGGGCTTTACGGTTAGCAGTGTGGACAGGTTAGCAGTGTGGACAGGTTAGCAGGACAGGTTAGCAGTGTGGACAGATTGGGCATTAAGGTTAGCAGTGTGGACAGGTGAGGCATTAAGGTTAGCAGTGTGGACAGGTGAGGCATTAAGTTTAGCAGTGTGGACAGGTTAGGCATTAAGGTTAGCCGTGTGGACAGATTGGGCATTAAGGTTAGCAGTATGGACAGGTTAGCAGTGTGGACAGGTTAGCAGTGTGGACAGGTTAGCAGTGTGGAAAGATTGGGCATTAAGGTTAGCAGTGTGGACAGGTTAGCAGTGTGGACAGGTTAGCAGTGTGGACAGGTTAGCAGTGTGGAAAGATTGGGCATTAAGGTTAACAGTGTGGACAGGTTAGGCATTAAGGTTAGCAGTGTGGACAGGTTAGGCATTAAGGTTAGCAGTGTGGACAGGTTAGCAGTGTGGACAGGTTAGCAGTGTGGACAGGTTGGGCATTAAGGTTAGCAGTGTGGACAGGTTAGGCATTAAGGTTAGCCGGGTGGACAGGTTAGCAGTGTGGACAGATTGGGCATTAAGGTTAGCAGTGTGGACAGGGTTAGCATTATGGACAGGTTAGCAGTCTGGACAGGTTGGGCATTAAGGTTAGCAGTGTGGACAGGGTTAGCAGTGTGGACAGGTTAGCAGTGTGGACAGGTTGGGCATTAAGGTTAGCAGTGTGGACAGGTTGGGCATTAAGGTTAGCAATGTGGACAGGTTAGCAGTGTGGACAGGTTAGCACTGTGGGCAGGTTAGTAATGTGGACAGGTTAGCAGTGTGGGCAGGTTGGGCATTAAGGTTAGCAGTGTGGACAGGTTGGGCATTACGGTTAGCAGTGTGGACAGGTTAGCATTATGGACAGGTTAGCAGTCTGGACAGGTTGGGCATTAAGGTTAGCAGTGTGGACAGGGTTAGCAGTGTGGACAGGTTAGCAGTGTGGACAGGTTGGGCATTAAGGTTAGCAGTGTGGACAGGTTGGGCATTGAGGTTAGCAGTGTGGACAGGTTAGCAGTGTGGACAGGTTGGGCATTGAGGTTAGCAGTGTGGACAGGTTAGCAGTGTGGACAGGTTGGGCATTAAGGTTAGCAGTGTGGACATGTTAGCAGTGTGGACATGTTGGGCATTAAGGTTAGCAGTGTGGACAGTTTAGCAGTGTGGACAGGTTAGCAGTGTGGACAGGTTGGGCATTAAGGTTAGCAGTGTGGACAGGTTAGCAGTGTGGACAGGTTTGGCATTAAGGTTAGCAGTGTGGACAGGTTAGGCATTAAGGTTAGCCGTGTGGACAGATTGGCAGTGTGGACAGATTGGGCATTAAGGTTAGCAGTGTGGACAGGTTAGCAGTGTGGACAGGTTGGGCATTAAGGTTAGCAGTGTGGACAGGTTGGGCATTGAGGTTAGCAGTGTGGACAGGTTAGCAGTGTGGACAGGTTGGGCATTAAGGTTAGCAGTGTGGACAGGTTAGCAGTGTGGACAGGTTAGGCATTAAGGTTACCAGTGTGGACAGGTTAGGCATTAAGTTTAGCAGTGTGAACAGGTTAGCAGTGTGGACAGGTTAGGAGTGTGGACAGGTTGGGCATTAAGGTTAGCAGTGTGGACAGGTTAGGCATTAAGTTTAGCAGTGTGAACAGGTTAGCAGTGTGGACAGATTGGGCATTAAGGTTAGCAGTGTGGACAGGTTAGCAGTGTGGACAGATTGGGCATTAAGGTTAGCAGTGTGGACAGGTTGGGCATTAAGGTTAGCAGTGTGGACAGGTTAGGCATTAAGGTTAGCAGTGTGGACAGATTGGGCATTAAGGTTAGCAGTATGGACAGGTTAGCAGTGTGGACAGGTTAGCAATGTGGACAGGTTAGCAGTGTGGACAGGTTGGGCATTAAGGTTAGCAGTGTGGACAGGTTAGCAGTGTGGACAGGTTAGCAGTGTGGACAGGTTGGGCATTAAGGTTAGCATTGTGGCAGTTTAGGCATTAAGGTTAGCAATGTGGACAGATTACAGTGTGGACAGATTGGGCATTAAGGTTAGCAGTATGGACAGGTTAGCAGTGTGGACAGGTTGGGAATTAAGGTTAGCAGTGTGGACAGGTTAGCAGTGTGGACAGGTTAGCAGTGTGGACAGGTTGGGCATTAAGGTTATCAGTGTGGACAGGTTAGCAGTGTGGACAGGTTGGGCATTAAGGTTAGCAGTGTGGACAGGTTAGCAGTGTGGACAGGTTAGCAGTGTGGACAGGTTAGCAGTGTGGACAGGTTGGCGTTAAGGTTAGCAATGTGGACAGGTTAGGCATTAAGGTTAGCAGTGTGGACAGGTTGGCAGTGTGGACAGATTGGGCATTAAGGTTAGCAGTGTGGACAGGTTAGCAGTGTGGACAGGTTAGCAGTGTGGACAGATTGGGCATTAAGGTTAGCAGTGTGGACAGGTTGGGCATTAAGGTTAGCAGTGTGGAAAGGTTAGGCATTAAGGTTAGCCGTGTGGACAGATTGGGCATTAAGGTTAGCAGTATGGACAGGTTAGCAGTGTGGACAGGATAGCAGTGTGGACAGGTTGGGCATTAAGGTTAGCAGTGTGGACAGGTTAGCAGTGTGGACAGGTTGGGCATTAAGGTTAGCAATGTGGACAGGTTAGCAGTGTGGACAGGTTAGCAGTGTGGACAGGTTAGCAGTGTGGACAGGTTGGGCATTAAGGTTAGCAGTGTGGACAGGTTGGCAGTGTGGACAGGTTAGCAGTGTGGACAGGTTGGGCATTAAGGTTAGCAGTGTGGACAGGGTTAGCATGTGGACAGGTTGGCAGTGTGGACAGGTTGGGCATTAAGGTTAGCAGTGTGGACAGGTTGGGCATTAAGGTTAGCAATGTGGACAGGTTAGCAGTGTGGACAGGTTAGCAGTGTTGGCAGGTTAGTAATGTGGACAGGTTAGCAGTGTGGGCAGGTTGGGCATTAAGGTTAGCAGTGTGGACAGGTTGGGCATTACGGTTAGCAGTGTGGACAGGTTAGCAGTGTGGACAGGTTAGCAGTGTGGACAGGTTGGGCATTAAGGTTAGCAGTGTGGACAGGTTGGGCATTGAGGTTAGCAGTGTGGACAGCTTAGCAGAGTGGACAGGTTGGGCATTGAGGTTAGCAGTGTGGACAGGTTAGGCATTAAGGTTAGCAGTAAGGACAGTTTAGGCATTAAGGTTAGCCGTGTGGACAGGTTAGCAGTGTGGACAGATTGGGCATTAAGGTTAGCCGTGTGGACAGGTTAGCAGTGTGGAAAGATTGAGCATTAAGGTTAGCAGTGTGGACAGGTTAGGCATTAAGGTTAGCAGTGTGGACAGATTATAGTGTGGACAGATTGGGCATTAAGGTTAGCAGTATGGACAGGTTAGCAGTGTGGACAGGTTGGGCATTAAGGTTAGCAGTGTGGACAGGTTAGCAGTGTGGACAGGTTAGCAGTGTGGACAGGTTAGCAGTGTGGACAGGTTGGGCATTAAGGTTATCAGTGTGGACAGGTTAGCAGTGTGGACAGGTTAGGCATTAAGGTTAGCAGTGTGGACAGGTTAGCAGTGTGGACAGGTTAGCAGTGTGGACAGGTTGGCGTTAAGGTTAGCAATGTGGACAGGTTAGGCATTAAGGTTAGCAGTGTGGACAGGTTGGCAGTGTGGACAGATTGGGCATTAAGGTTAGCAGTGTGGACAGGTTAGCAGTTTGGACAGATTGGGCATTAAGGTTAGCAGTGTGGACAGGTTGGGCATTAAGGTTAGCCGTGTGGACAGATTGGGCATTAAGGTTAGCAGTGTGGACAGGTTAGCAGTGTGGACAGGTTAGCAGTGTGGACAGGTTAGCAGTGTGGACAGGTTGGGCATTAAGGTTAGCAGTGTGGACAGGTTAGCAGTGTCGACAGGTTGGGCATTAAGGTTAGCAATGTGGACAGGTTAGCAGTGTGGACAGGTTAGCAGTGTGGACAGGTTAGCAGTGTGGACAGGTTGGGCATTAAGGTTAGCAGTGTGGACAGGTTAGCAGTGTGGACAGGTTGGGCATTAAGGTTAGCAGTGTGGACAGGGTAAGCAGTGTGGACAGGTTAGCAGTGTGGACAGGTTGGGCATTAAGGTTAGCAGTGTGGCCAGTTTGAGCATTAAGGTTAGCAATGTGGACAGGTTAGCAGTGTGGACAGGTTAGCAGTGTTGGCAGGTTAGTAATGTGGACAGGTTAGCAGTGTGGGCAGGTTGGGCATTAAGGTTAGCAGTGTGGACAGGTTGGGCATTACGGTTAGCAGTGTGGACAGGTTAGCAGTGTGGACAGGTTAGCAGTGTGGACAGGTTGGGCATTAAGGTTAGCAGTGTGGAAAGGTTGGGCATTGAGGTTAGCAGTGTGGACAGCTTAGCAGTGTGGACAGATTGGGCATTGAGGTTAGCAGTGTGGACAGCTTAGCAGTGTGGACAGGTTGGGCATTGAGGTTAGCAGTGTGGACAGGTTAGGCATTAAGGTTAGCAGTGTGGACAGGTTAGGCATTAAGGTTAGCCGTGTGGACAGGTTAGCAGTGTGGACAGATTGGGCATTAAGGTTAGCAGTGTGGACAGGTTAGCAGTGTGGACAGGTTAGCAGTGTGGACAGGTTGGGCATTAAGGTTAGCAGTGTGGACAGGTTAGGCATTAAGGTTAGCAGTGTGGACAGTTTAGGCATTAAGGTTAGCCGTGTGGACAGGTTAGCAGTGTGGACAGATTGGGCATTAAGGTTAGCAGTGTGGACAGGTTAGCAGTGTGGACAGGTTGGGCATTAAGGTTAGCAGTGTGGACAGGTTAGGCATTAAGGTTAGCAGTGTGGACAGATTCGGCATTAAGGTTAGCAGTATGGACAGGTTAGCAGTGTGGACAGGTTGGCAGTGTGGACAGGTTGGGCATTAAGGTTAGCAGTGTGGACAGGTTAGCAGTGTGGACAGGTTAGGCATTAAGGTTAGCAGTGTGGACAGGTTAGGCATTAAGGTTAGCCGTGTGGACAGGTTAGCAGTGTGGACAGATTGGGCATTAAGGTTAGCAGTGTGGACAGGTTAGCAGTGTGGACAGGTTAGCAGTGTGGACAGGTTGGGCATTAAGGTTAGCAGTGTGGACAGGTTAGGCATTAAGGTTAGCAGTGTGGACAGATTGGGCATTAAGGTTAGCAGTATGGACAGGTTAGCAGTGTGGACAGGTTAGGCATTAAGGTTAGCCGTGTGGACAGGTAAGCAGTGTGGACAGATTGGGCATTAAGGTTAGCAGTGTGGACAGGTTAGCAGTGTGGACAGGTTAGCAGTGTGGACAGGTTGGGCATTAAGGTTAGCAGCGTGGCAGTTTAGGCATTAAGGTTAGCCGTGTGGACAGGTTAGCAGTGTGGAAAGATTGGGCATTAAGGTTAGCAGTGTGGACAGGTTAGCAGTGTGGACAGATTGGGCATTAAGGTTAGCCGTGTGGACAGGTTAGCAGTGTGGAAAGATTGAGCATTAAGGTTAGCAGTGTGGACAGGTTAGGCATTAAGGTTAGCAGTGTGGACAGATTATAGTGTGGACAGATTGGGCATTAAGGTTAGCAGTATGGACAGGTTAGCAGTGTGGACAGGTTGGGCATTAAGGTTAGCAGTGTGGACAGGTTAGCAGTGTGGACAGGTTAGCAGTGTGGACAGGTTAGCAGTGTGGACAGGTTGGGCATTAAGGTTAGCAGTGTGGACAGGTTAGGCATTAAGGTTAGCAGTGTGGACAGTTTAGGCATTAAGGTTAGCCGTGTGGACAGGTTAGCAGTGTGGACAGATTGGGCATTAAGGTTAGCAGTGTGGACAGGTTAGCAGTGTGGACAGGTTGGGCATTAAGGTTAGCAGTGTGGACAGGTTAGGCATTAAGGTTAGCAGTGTGGACAGATTCGGCATTAAGGTTAGCAGTATGGACAGGTTAGCAGTGTGGACAGGTTGGCAGTGTGGACAGGTTGGGCATTAAGGTTAGCAGTGTGGACAGGTTAGCAGTGTGGACAGGTTAGGCATTAAGGTTAGCAGTGTGGACAGGTTAGGCATTAAGGTTAGCCGTGTGGACAGGTTAGCAGTGTGGACAGATTGGGCATTAAGGTTAGCAGTGTGGACAGGTTAGCAGTGTGGACAGGTTAGCAGTGTGGACAGGTTGGGCATTAAGGTTAGCAGTGTGGACAGGTTAGGCATTAAGGTTAGCAGTGTGGACAGATTGGGCATTAAGGTTAGCAGTATGGACAGGTTAGCAGTGTGGACAGGTTAGGCATTAAGGTTAGCCGTGTGGACAGGTAAGCAGTGTGGACAGATTGGGCATTAAGGTTAGCAGTGTGGACAGGTTAGCAGTGTGGACAGGTTAGCAGTGTGGACAGGTTGGGCATTAAGGTTAGCAGCGTGGCAGTTTAGGCATTAAGGTTAGCCGTGTGGACAGGTTAGCAGTGTGGAAAGATTGGGCATTAAGGTTAGCAGTGTGGACAGGTTAGCAGTGTGGACAGATTGGGCATTAAGGTTAGCCGTGTGGACAGGTTAGCAGTGTGGAAAGATTGAGCATTAAGGTTAGCAGTGTGGACAGGTTAGGCATTAAGGTTAGCAGTGTGGACAGATTATAGTGTGGACAGATTGGGCATTAAGGTTAGCAGTATGGACAGGTTAGCAGTGTGGACAGGTTGGGCATTAAGGTTAGCAGTGTGGACAGGTTAGCAGTGTGGACAGGTTAGCAGTGTGGACAGGTTAGCAGTGTGGACAGGTTGGGCATTAAGGTTATCAGTGTGGACAGGTTAGCAGTGTGGACAGGTTAGGCATTAAGGTTAGCAGTGTGGACAGGTTAGCAGTGTGGACAGGTTAGCAGTGTGGACAGGTTGGCGTTAAGGTTAGCAATGTGGACAGGTTAGGCATTAAGGTTAGCAGTGTGGACAGGTTGGCAGTGTGGACAGATTGGGCATTAAGGTTAGCAGTGTGGACAGGTTAGCAGTTTGGACAGATTGGGCATTAAGGTTAGCAGTGTGGACAGGTTGGGCATTAAGGTTAGCCGTGTGGACAGATTGGGCATTAAGGTTAGCAGTGTGGACAGGTTAGCAGTCTGGACAGGTTAGCAGTGTGGACAGGTTAGCAGTGTGGACAGGTTGGGCATTAAGGTTAGCAGTGTGGACAGGTTAGCAGTGTCGACAGGTTGGGCATTAAGGTTAGCAATGTGGACAGGTTAGCAGTGTGGACAGGTTAGCAGTGTGGACAGGTTAGCAGTGTGGACAGGTTGGGCATTAAGGTTAGCAGTGTGGACAGGTTAGCAGTGTGGACAGGTTGGGCATTAAGGTTAGCAGTGTGGACAGGGTAAGCAGTGTGGACAGGTTAGCAGTGTGGACAGGTTGGGCATTAAGGTTAGCAGTGTGGCCAGTTTGAGCATTAAGGTTAGCAATGTGGACAGGTTAGCAGTGTGGACAGGTTAGCAGTGTTGGCAGGTTAGTAATGTGGACAGGTTAGCAGTGTGGGCAGGTTGGGCATTAAGGTTAGCAGTGTGGACAGGTTGGGCATTACGGTTAGCAGTGTGGACAGGTTAGCAGTGTGGACAGGTTAGCAGTGTGGACAGGTTGGGCATTAAGGTTAGCAGTGTGGAAAGGTTGGGCATTGAGGTTAGCAGTGTGGACAGCTTAGCAGTGTGGACAGATTGGGCATTGAGGTTAGCAGTGTGGACAGCTTAGCAGTGTGGACAGGTTGGGCATTGAGGTTAGCAGTGTGGACAGGTTAGGCATTAAGGTTAGCAGTGTGGACAGGTTAGGCATTAAGGTTAGCCGTGTGGACAGGTTAGCAGTGTGGACAGATTGGGCATTAAGGTTAGCAGTGTGGACAGGTTAGCAGTGTGGACAGGTTAGCAGTGTGGACAGGTTGGGCATTAAGGTTAGCAGTGTGGACAGGTTAGGCATTAAGGTTAGCAGTGTGGACAGTTTAGGCATTAAGGTTAGCCGTGTGGACAGGTTAGCAGTGTGGACAGATTGGGCATTAAGGTTAGCAGTGTGGACAGGTTAGCAGTGTGGACAGGTTGGGCATTAAGGTTAGCAGTGTGGACAGGTTAGGCATTAAGGTTAGCAGTGTGGACAGATTCGGCATTAAGGTTAGCAGTATGGACAGGTTAGCAGTGTGGACAGGTTGGCAGTGTGGACAGGTTGGGCATTAAGGTTAGCAGTGTGGACAGGTTAGCAGTGTGGACAGGTTAGGCATTAAGGTTAGCAGTGTGGACAGGTTAGGCATTAAGGTTAGCCGTGTGGACAGGTTAGCAGTGTGGACAGATTGGGCATTAAGGTTAGCAGTGTGGACAGGTTAGCAGTGTGGACAGGTTAGCAGTGTGGACAGGTTGGGCATTAAGGTTAGCAGTGTGGACAGGTTAGGCATTAAGGTTAGCAGTGTGGACAGATTGGGCATTAAGGTTAGCAGTATGGACAGGTTAGCAGTGTGGACAGGTTAGGCATTAAGGTTAGCCGTGTGGACAGGTAAGCAGTGTGGACAGATTGGGCATTAAGGTTAGCAGTGTGGACAGGTTAGCAGTGTGGACAGGTTAGCAGTGTGGACAGGTTGGGCATTAAGGTTATCAGTGTGGACAGGTTAGCAGTGTGGACAGGTTGGGCATTGAGGTTAGCAGTGTGGACAGGTTAGCAGTGTGGACAGGTTAGCAGTGTGGACAGGTTGGCGTTAAGATTAGCAATGTGGACAGGTTAGGCATTAAGGTTAGCAGTGTGGACAGGTTGGCAGTGTGGACAGATTTGGCATTAAGGTTAGCAGTGTGGACAGGTTAGCAGTGTGGACAGGTTAGCAGTGTGGACAGATTGGGCATTAAGGTTAGCAGTGTGGACAGGTTGGGCATTAAGGTTAGCAGTGTGGACAGGTTAGGCATTAAGGTTAGCCGTGTGGACAGATTGGGCATTAAGGTTAGCAGTATGGACACGTTAGCAGTGTGGACAGGTTAGCAGTGTGGACAGGTTGGGCATTAAGGTTAGCAGTGTGGACAGGTTAGCAGTGTGGAAAGGTTGGGCATTAAGGTTAGCAATGTGGACAGGTTCGCAGTGTGGACAGGTTAGCAGTGTGGACAGGTTAGCAGTGTGGACAGGTTGGGCATTAAGGTTTGCAGTGTGGACAGGGTTAGCAGTGTGGACAGGTTAGCAGTGTGGACAGGTTGGGCATAAAGGTTAGCAGTGTGGACAGGTTGGGCATTAAGGTTAGCAATGTGGACAGGTTAGCAGTGTGGACAGGTTAGCAGTGTTGGCAGGTTAGTAATGTGGACAGGTTAGCAGTGTGGGCAGGTTGGGCATTAAGGTTAGCAGTGTGGACAGGTTGGGCATTACGGTTAGCAGTGTGGACAGGTTAGCAGTGTGGACAGGTTAGCAGTGTGGACAGGTCGGGCATTAAGGTTAGCAGTGTAGACAGGTTGGGCATTGAGGTTAGCAGTGTGGACAGGTTAGCAGTGTGGACAGGTTAGTCATTAAGGTTAGCAGTGTGGACAGGTTAGGCATTAAGGTTAGCCGTGTGGACAGGTTAGCAGTGTGGACAGATTGGGCATTAATGTTAGCAGTGTGGACAGGTTAGCAGTGTGGAAAGGTTAGCAGTGTGGACAGGTTGGGCATTAAGTTTAGCAGTGTGGACAGGTTAGGCATTAAGGTTAGCAGTGTGGACAGATTGGGCATTAAGGTTAGCATTATGGACAGGTTAGCAGTGTGGACAGGTTAGGCATTAAGGTTAGCCGTGTGGACAGGTTAGCAGTGTGGACAGATTGGGCATTAAGGTTAGCAGTGTGGACAGGTTAGCAGTGTGGACAGGTTAGCAGTGTGGACAGGTTGGGCATTAAGGTTAGCAGTGTGGACAGGTTAGGCATTAAGGTTAGCAGTGTGGACAGTTTAGGCATTAAGGTTAGCCGTGTGGACAGGTTAGCAGTGTGGACAGATTGGGCATTAAGGTTAGCAGTGTGGACAGGTTAGCAGTGTGGACAGGTTGGGCATTAAGGTTAGCAGTCTGGACAGGTTAGGCATTAAGGTTAGCAGTGTGGACAGATTCGGCATTAAGGTTAGCAGTATGGACAGGTTAGCAGTGTGGACAGGTTGGCAGTGTGGACAGGTTGGGCATTAAGGTTAGCAGTGTGGACAGGTTAGCAGTGTGGACAGGTTAGGCATTAAGGTTAGCAGTGTGGACAGGTTAGGCATTAAGGTTAGCCGTGTGGACAGGTTAGCAGTGTGGACAGATTGGGCATTAAGGTTAGCAGTGTGGACAGGTTAGCAGTGTGGACAGGTTTGCAGTGTGGACAGGTTGGGCATTAAGGTTAGCAGTGTGGACAGGTTAGGCATTAAGGTTAGCAGTGTGGACAGATTGGGCATTAAGGTTAGCAGTATGGACAGGTTAGCAGTGTGGACAGGTTAGGCATTAAGGTTAGCCGTGTGGACAGGTTAGCAGTGTGGACAGATTGGGCATTAAGGTTAGTAGTGTGGACAGGTTAGCAGTGTGGACAGGTTAGCAGTGTGGACAGGTTGGGCATTAAGGTTAGCAGCGTGGCAGTTTAAGCATTAAGGTTAGCCGTGTGGACAGGTTAGCAGTGTGGAAAGATTGGGCATTAAGGTTAGCAGTGTGGACAGGTTAGGCATTAAGGTTAGCAGTGTGGACAGATTACAGTGTGGACAGATTGGGCATTAAGGTTAGCAGTATGGACAGGTTAGCAGTGTGGACAGGTTGGGCATTAAGGTTAGCAGTGTGGACAGGTTAGCAGTGTGGACAGGTTAGCAGTGTGGACAGGTTGGGCATTAAGGTTATCAGTGTGGACAGGTTAGCAGTGTGGACAGGTTGGGCATTGAGGTTAGCAGTGTGGACAGGTTAGCAGTGTGGACAGGTTAGCAGTGTGGACAGGTTGGCGTTAAGGTTAGCAATGTGGACAGGTTAGGCATTAAGGTTAGCAGTGTGGACAGGTTGGCAGTGTGGACAGATTTGGCATTAAGGTTAGCAGTGTGGACAGGTTAGCAGTGTGGACAGGTTAGCAGTGTGGACAGATTGGGCATTAAGGTTAGCAGTGTGGACAGGTTGGGCATTAAGGTTAGCAGTGTGGACAGGTTAGGCATTAAGGTTAGCCGTGTGGACAGATTGGGCATTAAGGTTAGCAGTATGGACAGCTTAGCAGTGTGGACAGGTTAGCAGTGTGGACAGGTTAGCAGTGTGGACAGGTTAGCAGTGTGGAAAGGTTGGGCATTAAGGTTAGCAATGTGGACAGGTTCGCAGTGTGGACAGGTTAGCAGTGTGGACAGGTTAGGCATTAAGGTTAGCAGTGTGGACAGTTTAGGCATTAAGGTTAGCCGTGTGGACAGGTTTGCAGTGTGGACAGATTGGGCAATAAGTTTAGCAGTGTGGACAGGTTAGCAGTGTGGACAGGTTGGGCATTAAGGTTAGCAGTGTGGACAGGTTAGGCATTAAGGTTAGCAGTGTGGACAGTTTAGGCATTAAGGTTAGCCGTGTGGACAGGTTTGCAGTGTGGACAGATTGGGCAATAAGTTTAGCAGTGTGGACAGGTTAGCAGTGTGGACAGGTTGGGCATTAAGGTTAGCAGTGTGGACAGGTTAGGCATTAAGGTTAGCAGTGTGGATGGTTGGCAGTGTGGACAGATTGGGCATTAAGGTTAGCAGTGTGGACAGGTTAGCAGTGTGGACAGGTTAGCAGTGTGGACAGGTTGGCAGTGTGGACAGATTGGGCATTAAGGTTAGCAGTGTGGACAGGTGGGGCATTAAGGTTAGCAGTGTGGACAGGTTATGCATTAAGGTTAGCCGTGTGGACAGATTGGGCATTAAGGTCAGCAGTGTGGACAGGTTAGCAGTGTGGACAGGTTAGCAGTGTGGACAGGTTAGCAGTGTGGACAGGTTGGGCATTAAGGTTAGCAGTGTGGACAGGTTAGCAGTGTGGACAGGTTGGGCATTAAGGTTAGCAATGTGGACAGGTTAGCAGTGTGGACAGGTTAGCAGTGTGGACAGGTTAGCAGTGTGGACAGGTTGGGCATTAAGGTTAGCAGTGTGGACAGGTTGGCAGTGTGGACAGTTTAGCAGTGTGGACAGGTTGGGCATTAAGGTTAGCAGTGTGGACAGGTTAGGCATTAAGGTTAGCAGTGTGGACAGTTTAGGCATTAAGGTTAGCCGTGTGGACAGGTTAGCAGTGTGGACAGGTTGGGCATTGAGGTTAGCAGTGTGGACAGGTTAGCAGTGTGGACAGGTTAACAGTGTGGACAGGTTGGCGTTAAGGTTAGCAATGTGGACAGGTTAGGCATTAAGGTTAGCAGTGTGGACAGGTTGGCAGTGTGGACAGATTTGGCATTAAGGTTAGCAGTGTGGACAGGTTAGCAGTGTGGACAGGTTAGCAGTGTGGACAGATTGGGCATTAAGGTTAGCAGTGTGGACAGGTTGGGCATTAAGGTTAGCAGTGTGGACAGGTTAGGCATTAAGGTTAGCCGTGTGGACAGATTGGGCATTAAGGTTAGCAATATGGACAGGTTAGCAGTGTGGACAGGTTAGCAGTGTGGACAGGTTAGCAGTGTGGACAGGTTGGGCATTAAGGTTAGCAGTGTGGACAGGTTAGCAGTGTGGAAAGGTTGGGCATTAAGGTTAGCAATGTGGACAGGTTCGCAGTGTGGACAGGTTAGCAGTGTGGACAGGTTAGCAGTGTGGACAGGTTGGGCATTAAGGTTTGCAGTGTGGACAGGGTTAGCAGTGTGGACAGGTTAGCAGTGTGGACAGGATGGGCATTAAGGTTAGCAGTGTGGACAGGTTGGGCATTAAGGTTAGCAATGTGGACAGGTTAGCAGTGTGGACAGGTTAGCAGTGTTGGCAGGTTGGTAATGTGGACAGGTTAGCAGTGTGGACAGGTTGGGCATTACGGTTAGCAGTGTGGACAGGTTAGCAGTGTGGACAGGTTAGAAGTGTGGACAGGTTGGGCATTAAGGTTAGCAGTGTAGACAGGTTGGGCATTGAGGTTAGCAGTGTGGACAGCTTAACAGTGTGGACAGGTTGGGCATTGAGGTTAGCAGTGTGGACAGGTTAGCAGTGTGGACAGGTTGGCATTAAGGTTAGCAGTGTGGACAGGTTAGGCATTAAGGTTAGCAGTGTGGACAGTTTAGGAATTAAGGTTATCAGTGTGGACAGGTTAGCAGTGTGGACAGGTTAGCAGTGTGGACAGGTTAGCAGTGTGGACAGGTTGGCATTAAGGTTAGCAATGTGGACAGGTTAGGCATTAAGGTTAGCAGTGTGGACAGGTTGGCAGTGTGGACAGATTGGGCATTAAGGTTAGCAGTGTGGACAGGTTAGCAGTGTGGACAGATTGGGCATTAAGGTTAGCAGTGTGCACAGGTTGGGCATTAAGGTTAGCAGTTTGGACAGGTTAGGCATTAAGGTTAGCCGTGTGGACAGATTGGGCATTAAGGTTAGCAGTGTGGACAGGTTAGCAGTATGGACAGGTTAGCAGTGTGGACAGGTTAGCAGTGTGGACAGGTTGGGCATTATGGTTAGCAGTGTGGACAGGTTAGCAGTGTGGACAGGTTGGGCATTAAGGTTAGCAGTGTGGACAGGGTTAGCAGTGTGGACAGGTTAGCAGTGTGGACAGGTTGGGCATTAAGGTTAGCAGTGTGGACAGGTTGGGCATTAAGGTTAGCAATGTGGACAGGTTAGCAGTGTGGACAGGTTAGCAGTTTTGGCAGGTTAGTAATGTGGACAGGTTAGCAGTGTGGGCAGGTTAGGCATTAAGGTTAGCAGTGTGGACAGGTTGGGCATTACGGTTAGCAGTGTGGACAGGTTAGCAGTGTGGACAGGTTAGCAGTGTGGACAGGTTGGGCATTAAGGTTAGCAGTGTGGACAGGTTGGGCATTGAGGTTAGCAGTGTGGACAGCTTAGCAGTGTGGACAGGTTGGGCATTGAGGTTAGCAGTGTGGACAGGTTGCAGTGTGGACAGGTTGGGCATTAAAGTTAGCAGTGTGGACAGGTTAGGCATTAAGGTTAGCAGTGTGGACAGTTTAGGCATTAAGGTTAGCCGTGTGGACAGGTTTGCAGTGTGGACAGATTGGGCATTAAGTTTAGCAGTGTGGACAGGTTAGCAGTGTGGACAGGTTGGGCATTAAGGTTAGCAGTGTGGACAGGTTAGGCATTAAGGTTAGCAGTGTGGACAGATTAGGCATTAAGGTTAGCAGTGTGGACAGGTTGGCAGTGTGGACAGATTGGGCATTAAGGTTAGCAGTGTGGACAGGTTAGCAGTGTGGACAGGTTAGCAGTGTGGACAGGTTGGGCATTAAGGTTAGCAGTTTGGACAGGTTAGGCATTAAGGTTAGCAGTGTGGACAGGTTAGGCATTAAGGTTAGCAGTGTGGACAGGTTGGGCATTGAGGTTAGCAGTGTGGACAGCTTAGCAGTGTGGACAGGTTGGCATTGAGGTTAGCAGTGTGGACAGGTTAGCAGTGTGGACAGGTTGGGCATTAAAGTTAGCAGTGTGGACAGGTTAGGCATTAAGGTTAGCAGTGTGGACAGGTTAGGCATTAAGGTTAGCCGTGTGGACAGGTTAGCAGTGTGGACAGATTGGGCATTAAGGTTAGCAGTGTGGACAGGTTAGCAGTGTGGACAGGTTAGCAGTGTGGACAGGTTGGGCATTAAGGTTAGCAGTGTGGACAGGTTAGGCATTAAGTTTAGCAGTGTGGACAGATTCGGCATTACGGTTAGCAGTATGGACAGGTTAGCAGTGTGGACAGTTTGGGCATTAAGGTTTGCAGTGTGGACAGGTTGGCAGTGTGGACAGGTTAGCAGTGTGGACAGGTTGGGCATTAAGGTTAGCAGTGTGGACAGGGTTAGCAGTGTGGACAGGTTAGCAGTGTGGACAGGTTAGCAGTGTGGACAGGTTGGCAGTGTGGACAGATTGGGCATTAAGGTTAGCAGTGTGGACAGGTTAGCAGTGTGGACAGGTTAGCAGTGTGGACAGGTTGGGCATTAAGGTTAGCAGTTTGGACAGGTTAGGCATTAAGGTTAGCAGTGTGGACAGGTTAGGCATTAAGGTTAGCAGTGTGGACAGGTTGGGCATTGAGGTTAGCAGTGTGGACAGCTTAGCAGTGTGGACAGGTTGGCATTGAGGTTAGCAGTGTGGACAGGTTAGCAGTGTGGACAGGTTGGGCATTAAAGTTAGCAGTGTGGACAGGTTAGGCATTAAGGTTAGAAATGTGGACAGGTTAGGCATTAAGGTTAGCCGTGTGGACAGGTTAGCAGTGTGGACAGATTGGGCATTAAGGTTAGCAGTGTGGACAGGTTAGCAGTGTGGACAGGTTAGCAGTGTGGACAGGTTGGGCATTAAGGTTAGCAGTGTGGACAGGTTAGGCATTAAGTTTAGCAGTGTGGACAGATTCGGCATTAAGGTTAGCAGTGTGGACAGTTTGGGCATTAAGGTTTGCAGTGTGGACAGGTTGGCAGTGTGGACAGGTTAGCAGTGTGGACAGGTTGGGCATTAAGGTTAGCAGTGTGGACAGGGTTAGCAGTGTGGACAGGTTAGCAGTGTGGACAGGTTAGCAGTGTGGACAGGTTGGGCATTAAGGTTTGCAGTGTGGACAGGGTTAGCAGTGTGGACAGGTTAGCAGTGTGGACAGGTTGGGCATTAAGGTTAGCAGTGTGGACAGGTTGGGCATTAAGGTTAGCAATGTGGACAGGTTAGCAGTGTGGACAGGTTAGCAGTGTTGGCAGGTTAGTAATGTGGACAGGTTAGCAGTGTGGGCAGGTTGGGCATTAAGGTTAGCAGTGTGGACAGGTTGGGCATTACGGTTAGCAGTGTGGACAGGTTAGCAGTGTGGACAGGTTAGCAGTGTGGACAGGTTGGGCATTAAGGTTAGCAGTGTAGACAGGTTGGGCATTGAGGTTAGCAGTGTGGACAGCTTAACAGTGTGGACAGGTTGGGCATTGAGGTTAGCAGTGTGGACAGGTTAGCAGTGTGGACAGGTTGGCATTAAGGTTAGCAGTGTGGACAGGTTAGGCATTAAGGTTAGCAGTGTGGACAGTTTAGGCATTAAGGTTATCAGTGTGGACAGGTTAGCAGTGTGGACAGGTTAGCAGTGTGGACAGGTTAGCAGTGTGGACAGGTTGGCATTAAGGTTAGCAATGTGGACAGGTTAGGCATTAAGGTTAGCAGTGTGGACAGGTTGGCAGTGTGGACAGATTGGGCATTAAGGTTAGCAGTGTGGACAGGTTAGCAGTGTGGACAGATTGGGCATTAAGGTTAGCAGTGTGCACAGGTTGGGCATTAAGGTTAGCAGTTTGGACAGGTTAGGCATTAAGGTTAGCCGTGTGGACAGATTGGGCATTAAGGTTAGCAGTGTGGACAGGTTAGCAGTGTGGACAGGTTAGCAGTGTGGACAGGTTGGGCATTAAGGTTAGCAGTGTGGACAGGTTAGCAGTGTGGACAGGTTGGGCATTAAGGTTAGCAATGTGGACAGGTTAGCAGTGTGGACAGGTTAGCAGTGTGGACAGGTTAGCAGTGTGGACAGGTTGGGCATTAAGGTTAGCAGTGTGGACAGGTTGGCAGTGTGGACAGGTTAGCAGTGTGGACAGGTTGGGCATTAAGGTTAGCAGTGTGGACAGGGTTAGCAGTGTGGACAGGTTAGCAGTGTGGACAGGTTGGGCATTAAGGTTAGCAGTGTGGACAGGTTGGGCATTAAGGTTAGCAATGTGGACAGGTTAGCAGTGTGGACAGGTTAGCAGTTTTGGCAGGTTAGTAATGTGGACAGGTTAGCAGTGTGGGCAGGTTAGGCATTAAGGTTAGCAGTGTGGACAGGTTGTGCATTACGGTTAGCAGTGTGGACAGGTTAGCAGTGTGGACAGGTTAGCAGTGTGGACAGGTTGGGCATTAAGGTTAGCAGTGTGGACAGGTTGAGCATTGAGGTTAGCAGTGTGGACAATTTAGCAGTGTGGACAGGTTGGGCATTGAGGTTAGCAGTGTGGACAGGTTGCAGTGTGGACAGGTTGGGCATTAAAGTTAGCAGTGTGGACAGGTTAGGCATTAAGGTTAGCAGTGTGGACAGTTTAGGCATTAAGGTTAGCCGTGTGGACAGGTTTGCAGTGTGGACAGATTGGGCATTAAGTTTAGCAGTGTGGACAGGTTAGCAGTGTGGACAGGTTGGGCATTAAGGTTAGCAGTGTGGACAGGTTAGGCATTAAGGTTAGCAGTGTGGACAGATTAGGCATTAAGGTTAGCAGTGTGGACAGGTTGGCAGTGTGGACAGATTGGGCATTAAGGTTAGCAGTGTGGACAGGTTAGCAGTGTGGACAGGTTAGCAGTGTGGACAGGTTGGGCATTAAGGTTAGCAGTTTGGACAGGTTAGGCATTAAGGTTAGCAGTGTGGACAGGTTAGGCATTAAGGTTAGCAGTGTGGACAGGTTGGGCATTGAGGTTAGCAGTGTGGACAGCTTAGCAGTGTGGACAGGTTGGCATTGAGGTTAGCAGTGTGGACAGGTTAGCAGTGTGGACAGGTTGGGCATTAAAGTTAGCAGTGTGGACAGGTTAGGCATTAAGGTTAGCAGTGTGGACAGGTTAGGCATTAAGGTTAGCCGTGTGGACAGGTTAGCAGTGTGGACAGATTGGGCATTAAGGTTAGCAGTGTGGACAGGTTAGCAGTGTGGACAGGTTAGCAGTGTGGACAGGTTGGGCATTAAGGTTAGCAGTGTGGACAGGTTAGGCATTAAGTTTAGCAGTGTGGACAGATTCGGCATTAAGGTTAGCAGTATGGACAGGTTAGCAGTGTGGACAGTTTGGGCATTAAGGTTTGCAGTGTGGACAGGTTGGCAGTGTGGACAGGTTAGCAGTGTGGACAGGTTGGGCATTAAGGTTAGCAGTGTGGACAGGGTTAGCAGTGTGGACAGGTTAGCAGTGTGGACAGGTTGGGCATTAAGGTTAGCAGTGTGGACAGGTTGGGCATTAAGGTTAGCAATGTGGACAGGTTAGCAGTGTGGACAGGTTAGCAGTGTTGGCAGGTTAGTAATGTGGACAGGTTAGCAGTGTGGGCAGGTTGGGCATTAAGGTTAGCAGTGTGGACAGGTTCGGCATTACGGTTAGCAGTGTGGACAGGTTAGCAGTGTGGACAGGTTAGCAGTGTGGACAGGTTGGGCATTAAGGTTAGCAGGGTAGACAGGTTGGGCATTGAGGTTAGCAGTGTGGACAGCTTAGCAGTGTGGACAGATTGGGCATTGAGGTTAGCAGTGTGGACAGGTTGGCATTAAGGTTAGCAGTGTGGACAGGTTAGGCATTAAGGTTAGCAGTGTGGACAGTTTAGGCATTAAGGTTAGCAGTGTGGACAGGTTGGGCATTAAGGTTATCAGTGTGGACAGGTTAGCAGTGTGGACAGGTTAGCATTGTGGACAGGTTAGCAGTGTGGACAGGTTAGGCATTAAGGTTAGCAGTGTGGACAGGTTGGCAGTGTGGACAGATTGGGCATTAAGGTTAGCAGTGTGGACAGGTTAGCGGTGTGGACAGGTTAGCAGTGTGGACAGATTGGGCATTAAGGTTAGCAGTGTGGACAGGTTGGGCATTAAGGTTAGCAGTGTGGACAGGTTAGGCATTAAGGTTAGCCGTGTGGACAGATTGGGCATTAAGGTTAGCAGTGTGGACAGGTTAGCAGTGTGGACAGGTTAGCAGTGTGGACAGGTTAGCAGTGTGGACAGGTTGGGCATTAAGGTTAGCAGTGTGGACAGGTTAGCAGTGTGGACAGGTTGGGCATTAAGGTTAGCAATGTGGACAGGTTAGCAGTGTGGACAGGTTAGCAGTGTGGACAGGTTAGCAGTGTGGACAGGTTGGGCATTAAGGTTAGCAGTGTGGACAGGTTTGCAGTGTGGACAGGTTAGCAGTGTGGACAGGTTGGGCATTAAGGTTAGCAGTGTGGACAGGGTTAGCAGTGTGGACAGGTTAGCAGTGTGGACAGGTTGGGCATTAAGGTTAGCAGTGTGGACAGGTTGGGCATTAAGGTTAGCAATGTGGACAGGTTAGCAGTGTGGACAGGTTAGCAGCGTTGGCAGGTTAGTAATGTGGACAGGTTAGCAGTGTGGGAAGGTTGGGCATTAAGGTTAGCAGTGTGGACAGGTTGGGCATTACGGTTAGCAGTGTGGACAGGTTATCAGTGTGGACAGGTTAGCAGTGTGGACAGGTTGGGCATTAAGGTTAGCAGGGTAGACAGGTTGGGCATTGAGGTTAGCAGTGTGGACAGCTTAGCAGTGTGGACAGGTTGGGCATTGAGGTTAGCAGTGTGGACAGGTTAGCAGTGTGGACATGTTGGCATTAAGGTTAGCAGTGTGGACAGGTTAGGCATTAAGGTTAGCAGTGTGGACAGGTTGGGCATTAAGGTTATCAGTGTGGACAGGTTAGCAGTGTGGACAGGTTAGCAGTGTGGACAGGTTAGCAGTGTGGACAGGTTGGCATTAAGGTTAGCAATGTGGACAGGTTGGCAGTGTGGACAGATTGGGCATTAAGGTTAGCAGTGTGGACAGATAAGCAGTGTGGACAGGTTAGCCGTGTGGACAGATTGGGCATTAAGGTTAGCAGTGTGGACAGGTTAGCAGTGTGGACAGGTTAGCAGTGTGGACAGGTTAGCAGTGTGGACAGGTTGGGCATTAAGGTTAGCAGTGTGGACAGGTTAGCAGTGTCGACAGGTTGGGCATTAAGGTTAGCAATGTGGACAGGTTAGCAGTGTGGACAGGTTAGCAGTGTGGACAGGTTAGCAGTGTGGACAGGTTGGGCATTAAGGTTAGCAGTGTGGACAGGTTAGCAGTGTGGACAGGTTGGGCATTAAGGTTAGCAGTGTGGACAGGGTAAGCAGTGTGGACAGGTTAGCAGTGTGGACAGGTTGGGCATTAAGGTTAGCAGTGTGGCCAGTTTGAGCATTAAGGTTAGCAATGTGGACAGGTTAGCAGTGTGGACAGGTTAGCAGTGTTGGCAGGTTAGTAATGTGGACAGGTTAGCAGTGTGGGCAGGTTGGGCATTAAGGTTAGCAGTGTGGACAGGTTGGGCATTACGGTTAGCAGTGTGGACAGGTTAGCAGTGTGGACAGGTTAGCAGTGTGGACAGGTTGGGCATTAAGGTTAGCAGTGTGGAAAGGTTGGGCATTGAGGTTAGCAGTGTGGACAGCTTAGCAGTGTGGACAGATTGGGCATTGAGGTTAGCAGTGTGGACAGCTTAGCAGTGTGGACAGGTTGGGCATTGAGGTTAGCAGTGTGGACAGGTTAGGCATTAAGGTTAGCAGTGTGGACAGGTTAGGCATTAAGGTTAGCCGTGTGGACAGGTTAGCAGTGTGGACAGATTGGGCATTAAGGTTAGCAGTGTGGACAGGTTAGCAGTGTGGACAGGTTAGCAGTGTGGACAGGTTGGGCATTAAGGTTAGCAGTGTGGACAGGTTAGGCATTAAGGTTAGCAGTGTGGACAGTTTAGGCATTAAGGTTAGCCGTGTGGACAGGTTAGCAGTGTGGACAGATTGGGCATTAAGGTTAGCAGTGTGGACAGGTTAGCAGTGTGGACAGGTTGGGCATTAAGGTTAGCAGTGTGGACAGGTTAGGCATTAAGGTTAGCAGTGTGGACAGATTCGGCATTAAGGTTAGCAGTATGGACAGGTTAGCAGTGTGGACAGGTTGGCAGTGTGGACAGGTTGGGCATTAAGGTTAGCAGTGTGGACAGGTTAGCAGTGTGGACAGGTTAGGCATTAAGGTTAGCAGTGTGGACAGGTTAGGCATTAAGGTTAGCCGTGTGGACAGGTTAGCAGTGTGGACAGATTGGGCATTAAGGTTAGCAGTGTGGACAGGTTAGCAGTGTGGACAGGTTAGCAGTGTGGACAGGTTGGGCATTAAGGTTAGCTGTGTGGACAGGTTAGGCATTAAGGTTAGCAGTGTGGACAGATTGGGCATTAAGGTTAGCAGTATGGACAGGTTAGCAGTGTGGACAGGTTAGGCATTAAGGTTAGCCGTGTGGACAGGTAAGCAGTGTGGACAGATTGGGCATTAAGGTTAGCAGTGTGGACAGGTTAGCAGTGTGGACAGGTTAGCAGTGTGGACAGGTTGGGCATTAAGGTTAGCAGCGTGGCAGTTTAGGCATTAAGGTTAGCCGTGTGGACAGGTTAGCAGTGTGGAAAGATTGGGCATTAAGGTTAGCAGTGTGGACAGGTTAGGCATTAAGGTTAGCAGTGTGGACAGATTACAGTGTGGACAGATTGGGCATTAAGGTTAGCAGTATGGACAGGTTAGCAGTGTGGACAGGTTGGGCATTAAGGTTAGCAGTGTGGACAGGTTAGCAGTGTGGACAGGTTAGCAGTGTGGACAGGTTAGCAGTGTGGACAGGTTGGGCATTAAGGTTATCAGTGTGGACAGGTTAGCAGTGTGGACAGGTTGGGCATTGAGGTTAGCAGTGTGGACAGGTTAGCAGTGTGGACAGGTTAGCAGTGTGGACAGGTTGGCGTTAAGATTAGCAATGTGGACAGGTTAGGCATTAAGGTTAGCAGTGTGGACAGGTTGGCAGTGTGGACAGATTTGGCATTAAGGTTAGCAGTGTGGACAGGTTAGCAGTGTGGACAGGTTAGCAGTGTGGACAGATTGGGCATTAAGGTTAGCAGTGTGGACAGGTTGGGCATTAAGGTTAGCAGTGTGGACAGGTTAGGCATTAAGGTTAGCCGTGTGGACAGATTGGGCATTAAGGTTAGCAGTATGGACAGGTTAGCAGTGTGGACAGGTTAGCAGTGTGGACAGGTTGGGCATTAAGGTTAGCAGTGTGGACAGGTTAGCAGTGTGGAAAGGTTGGGCATTAAGGTTAGCAATGTGGACAGGTTCGCAGTGTGGACAGGTTAGCAGTGTGGACAGGTTAGCAGTGTGGACAGGTTGGGCATTAAGGTTTGCAGTGTGGACAGGGTTAGCAGTGTGGACAGGTTAGCAGTGTGGACAGGTTGGGCATAAAGGTTAGCAGTGTGGACAGGTTGGGCATTAAGGTTAGCAATGTGGACAGGTTAGCAGTGTGGACAGGTTAGCAGTGTTGGCAGGTTAGTAATGTGGACAGGTTAGCAGTGTGGGCAGGTTGGGCATTAAGGTTAGCAGTGTGGACAGGTTGGGCATTACGGTTAGCAGTGTGGACAGGTTAGCAGTGTGGACAGGTTAGCAGTGTGGACAGGTCGGGCATTAAGGTTAGCAGTGTAGACAGGTTGGGCATTGAGGTTAGCAGTGTGGACAGGTTAGCAGTGTGGACAGGTTAGTCATTAAGGTTAGCAGTGTGGACAGGTTAGGCATTAAGGTTAGCCGTGTGGACAGGTTAGCAGTGTGGACAGATTGGGCATTAATGTTAGCAGTGTGGACAGGTTAGCAGTGTGGAAAGGTTAGCAGTGTGGACAGGTTGGGCATTAAGGTTAGCAGTGTGGACAGGTTAGGCATTAAGGTTAGCAGTGTGGACAGATTGGGCATTAAGGTTAGCAGTATGGACAGGTTAGCAGTGTGGACAGGTTAGGCATTAAGGTTAGCCGTGTGGACAGGTTAGCAGTGTGGACAGATTGGGCATTAAGGTTAGCAGTGTGGACAGGTTAGCAGTGTGGACAGGTTAGCAGTGTGGACAGGTTGGGCATTAAGGTTAGCAGTGTGGACAGGTTAGGCATTAAGGTTAGCAGTGTGGACAGTTTAGGCATTAAGGTTAGCCGTGTGGACAGGTTAGCAGTGTGGACAGATTGGGCATTAAGGTTAGCAGTGTGGACAGGTTAGCAGTGTGGACAGGTTGGGCATTAAGGTTAGCAGTGTGGACAGGTTAGGCATTAAGGTTAGCAGTGTGGACAGATTCGGCATTAAGGTTAGCAGTATGGACAGGTTAGCAGTGTGGACAGGTTGGCAGTGTGGACAGGTTGGGCATTAAGGTTAGCAGTGTGGACAGGTTAGCAGTGTGGACAGGTTAGGCATTAAGGTTAGCAGTGTGGACAGGTTAGGCATTAAGGTTAGCCGTGTGGACAGGTTAGCAGTGTGGACAGATTGGGCATTAAGGTTAGCAGTGTGGACAGGTTAGCAGTGTGGACAGGTTAGCAGTGTGGACAGGTTGGGCATTAAGGTTAGCAGTGTGGACAGGTTAGGCATTAAGGTTAGCAGTGTGGACAGATTGGGCATTAAGGTTAGCAGTATGGACAGGTTAGCAGTGTGGACAGGTTAGGCATTAAGGTTAGCCGTGTGGACAGGTTAGCAGTGTGGACAGATTGGGCATTAAGGTTAGTAGTGTGGACAGGTTAGCAGTGTGGACAGGTTAGCAGTGTGGACAGGTTGGGCATTAAGGTTAGCAGCGTGGCAGTTTAAGCATTAAGGTTAGCCGTGTGGACAGGTTAGCAGTGTGGAAAGATTGGGCATTAAGGTTAGCAGTGTGGACAGGTTAGGCATTAAGGTTAGCAGTGTGGACAGATTACAGTGTGGACAGATTGGGCATTAAGGTTAGCAGTATGGACAGGTTAGCAGTGTGGACAGGTTGGGCATTAAGGTTAGCAGTGTGGACAGGTTAGCAGTGTGGACAGGTTAGCAGTGTGGACAGGTTGGGCATTAAGGTTATCAGTGTGGACAGGTTAGCAGTGTGGACAGGTTGGGCATTGAGGTTAGCAGTGTGGACAGGTTAGCAGTGTGGACAGGTTAGCAGTGTGGACAGGTTGGCGTTAAGGTTAGCAACGTGGACAGGTTAGGCATTAAGGTTAGCAGTGTGGACAGGTTGGCAGTGTGGACAGATTTGGCATTAAGGTTAGCAGTGTGGACAGGTTAGCAGTGTGGACAGGTTAGCAGTGTGGACAGATTGGGCATTAATGTTAGCAGTGTGGACAGGTTGGGCATTAAGGTTAGCAGTGTGGACAGGTTAGGCATTAAGGTTAGCCGTGTGGACAGATTGGGCATTAAGGTTAGCAGTATGGACAGCTTAGCAGTGTGGACAGGTTAGCAGTGTGGACAGGTTAGCAGTGTGGACAGGTTCGGCATTAAGGTTAGCAGTGTGGACAGGTTAGCAGTGTGGAAAGGTTGGGCATTAAGGTTAGCAATGTGGACAGGTTCGCAGTGTGGACAGGTTAGCAGTGTGGACAGGTTAGGCATTAAGGTTAGCAGTGTGGACAGTTTAGGCATTAAGGTTAGCCGTGTGGACAGGTTTGCAGTGTGGACAGATTGGGCAATAAGTTTAGCAGTGTGGACAGGTTAGCAGTGTGGACAGGTTGGGCATTAAGGTTAGCAGTGTGGACAGGTTAGGCATTAAGGTTAGCAGTGTGGACAGATTAGGCATTAAGGTTAGCAGTGTGGACAGGTTGGCAGTGTGGACAGATTGGGCATTAAGTTTAGCAGTGTGGACAGGTTAGCAGTGTGGAGAGGTTAGCAGTGTGGACAGGTTGGGCATTAAGGTTAGCAGTGTGGACAGGTTAGGCATTAAGGTTAGCAGTGTGGACAGTTTAGGCATTAAGGTTAGCCGTGTGGACAGGTTTGCAGTGTGGACAGATTGGGCAATAAGTTTAGCAGTGTGGACAGGTTAGCAGTGTGGACAGGTTGGGCATTAAGGTTAGCAGTGTGGACAGGTTAGGCATTAAGGTTAGCAGTGTGGATGGTTGGCAGTGTGGACAGATTGGGCATTAAGGTTAGCAGTGTGGACAGGTTAGCAGTGTGGACAGGTTAGCAGTGTGGACAGGTTGGCAGTGTGGACAGATTGGGCATTAAGGTTAGCAGTGTGGACAGGTGGGGCATTAAGGTTAGCAGTGTGGACAGGTTATGCATTAAGGTTAGCCGTGTGGACAGATTGGGCATTAAGGTCAGCAGTGTGGACAGGTTAGCAGTGTGGACAGGTTAGCAGTGTGGACAGGTTAGCAGTGTGGACAGGTTGGGCATTAAGGTTAGCAGTGTGGACAGGTTAGCAGTGTGGACAGGTTGGGCATTAAGGTTAGCAATGTGGACAGGTTAGCAGTGTGGACAGGTTAGCAGTGTGGACAGGTTAGCAGTGTGGACAGGTTGGGCATTAAGGTTAGCAGTGTGGACAGGTTGGCAGTGTGGACAGTTTAGCAGTGTGGACAGGTTGGGCATTAAGGTTAGCAGTGTGGACATGTTAGGCATTAAGGTTAGCAGTGTGGACAGTTTAGGCATTAAGGTTAGCCGTGTGGACAGGTTAGCAGTGTGGACAGGTTGGGCATTGAGGTTAGCAGTGTGGACAGGTTAGCAGTGTGGACAGGTTAACAGTGTGGACAGGTTGGCGTTAAGGTTAGCAATGTGGACAGGTTAGGCATTAAGGTTAGCAGTGTGGACAGGTTGGCAGTGTGGACAGATTTGGCATTAAGGTTAGCAGTGTGGACAGGTTAGCAGTGTGGACAGGTTAGCAGTGTGGACAGATTGGGCATTAAGGTTAGCAGTGTGGACAGGTTGGGCATTAAGGTTAGCAGTGTGGACAGCTTAGGCATTAAGGTTAGCCGTGTGGACAGATTGGGCATTAAGGTTAGCAATATGGACAGGTTAGCAGTGTGGACAGGTTAGCAGTGTGGACAGGTTAGCAGTGTGGACAGGTTGGGCATTAAGGTTAGCAGTGTGGACAGGTTAGCAGTGTGGAAAGGTTGGGCATTAAGGTTAGCAATGTGGACAGGTTCGCAGTGTGGACAGGTTAGCAGTGTGGACAGGTTAGCAGTGTGGACAGGTTGGGCATTAAGGTTTGCAGTGTGGACAGGGTTAGCAGTGTGGACAGGTTAGCAGTGTGGACAGGTTGGGCATTAAGGTTAGCAGTGTGGACAGGTTGGGCATTAAGGTTAGCAATGTGGACAGGTTAGCAGTGTGGACAGGTTAGCAGTGTTGGCAGGTTAGTAATGTGGACAGGTTAGCAGTGTGGGCAGGTTGGGCATTAAGGTTAGCAGTGTGGACAGGTTGGGCATTACGGTTAGCAGTGTGGACAGGTTAGCAGTGTGGACAGGTTAGCAGTGTGGACAGGTTGGGCATTAAGGTTAGCAGTGTAGACAGGTTGGGCATTGAGGTTAGCAGTGTGGACAGCTTAACAGTGTGGACAGGTTGGGCATTGAGGTTAGCAGTGTGGACAGGTTAGCAGTGTGGACAGGTTGGCATTAAGGTTAGCAGTGTGGACAGGTTAGGCATTAAGGTTAGCAGTGTGGACAGTTTAGGCATTAAGGTTATCAGTGTGGACAGGTTAGCAGTGTGGACAGGTTAGCAGTGTGGACAGGTTAGCAGTGTGGACAGGTTGGCATTAAGGTTAGCAATGTGGACAGGTTAGGCATTAAGGTTAGCAGTGTGGACAGGTTGGCAGTGTGGACAGATTGGGCATTAAGGTTAGCAGTGTGGACAGGTTAGCAGTGTGGACAGATTGGGCATTAAGGTTAGCAGTGTGCACAGGTTGGGCATTAAGGTTAGCAGTTTGGACAGGTTAGGCATTAATGTTAGCCGTGTGGACAGATTGGGCATTAAGGTTAGCAGTGTGGACAGGTTAGCAGTATGGACAGGTTAGCAGTGTGGACAGGTTAGCAGTGTGGACAGGTTGGCATTATGGTTAGCAGTGTGGACAGGTTAGCAGTGTGGACAGGTTGGGCATTAAGGTTAGCAATGTGGACAGGTTAGCAGTGTGGACAGGTTAGCAGTGTGGACAGGTTAGCAGTGTGGACAGGTTGGGCATTAAGGTTAGCAGCGTGGACAGGTTGGCAGTGTGGACAGGTTAGCAGTGTGGACAGGTTGGGCATTAAGGTTAGCAGTGTGGACAGGGTTAGCAGTGTGGACAGGTTAGCAGTGTGGACAGGTTGGGCATTAAGGTTAGCAGTGTGGACAGGTTGGGCATTAAGGTTAGCAATGTGGACAGTTTAGCAGTGTGGACAGGTTAGCAGTTTTGGCAGGTTAGTAATGTGGACAGGTTAGCAGTGTGGGCAGGTTAGGCATTAAGGTTAGCAGTGTGGACAGGTTGGGCATTACGGTTAGCAGTGTGGACAGGTTAGCAGTGTGGACAGGTTAGCAGTGTGGACAGGTTGGGCATTAAGGTTAGCAGTGTGGACAGGTTGGGCATTGAGGTTAGCAGTGTGGACAGCTTAGCAGTGTGGACAGGTTGGGCATTGAGGTTAGCAGTGTGGACAGGTTGCAGTGTGGACAGGTTGGGCATTAAAGTTAGCAGTGTGGACAGGTTAGGCATTAAGGTTAGCAGTGTGGACAGTTTAGGCATTAAGGTTAGCCGTGTGGACAGGTTTGCAGTGTGGACAGATTGGGCATTAAGTTTAGCAGTGTGGACAGGTTAGCAGTGTGGACAGGTTGGGCATTAAGGTTAGCAGTGTGGACAGGTTAGGCATTAAGGTTAGCAGTGTGGACAGATTAGGCATTAAGGTTAGCAGTGTGGACAGGTTGGCAGTGTGGACAGATTGGGCATTAAGGTTAGCAGTGTGGACAGGTTAGCAGTGTGGACAGGTTAGCAGTGTGGACAGGTTGGGCATTAAGGTTAGCAGTTTGGACAGGTTAGGCATTAAGGTTAGCAGTGTGGACAGGTTAGGCATTAAGGTTAGCAGTGTGGACAGGTTGGGCATTGAGGTTAGCAGTGTGGACAGCTTAGCAGTGTGGACAGGTTGGCATTGAGGTTAGCAGTGTGGACAGGTTAGCAGTGTGGACAGGTTGGGCATTAAAGTTAGCAGTGTGGACAGGTTAGGCATTAAGGTTAGCAGTGTGGACAGGTTAGGCATTAAGGTTAGCCGTGTGGACAGGTTAGCAGTGTGGACAGATTGGGCATTAAGGTTAGCAGTGTGGACAGGTTAGCAGTGTGGACAGGTTAGCAGTGTGGACAGGTTGGGCATTAAGGTTAGCAGTGTGGACAGGTTAGGCATTAAGTTTAGCAGTGTGGACAGATTCGGCATTAAGGTTAGCAGTATGGACAGGTTAGCAGTGTGGACAGTTTGGGCATTAAGGATTGCAGTGTGGACAGGTTGGCAGTGTGGACAGGTTAGCAGTGTGGACAGGTTGGGCATTAAGGTTAGCAGTGTGGACAGGGTTAGCAGTGTGGACAGGTTAGCAGTGTGGACAGGTTAGCAGTGTGGACAGGTTGGCAGTGTGGACAGATTGGGCATTAAGGTTAGCAGTGTGGACAGGTTAGCAGTGTGGACAGGTTAGCAGTGTGGACAGGTTGGGCATTAAGGTTAGCAGTTTGGACAGGTTAGGCATTAAGGTTAGCAGTGTGGACAGGTTAGGCATTAAGGTTAGCAGTGTGGACAGGTTGGGCATTGAGGTTAGCAGTGTGGACAGCTTAGCAGTGTGGACAGGTTGGCATTGAGGTTAGCAGTGTGGACAGGTTAGCAGTGTGGACAGGTTGGGCATTAAAGTTAGCAGTGTGGACAGGTTAGGCATTAAGGTTAGCAGTGTGGACAGGTTAGGCATTAAGGTTAGCCGTGTGGACAGGTTAGCAGTGTGGACAGATTGGGCATTAAGGTTAGCAGTGTGGACAGGTTAGCAGTGTGGACAGGTTAGCAGTGTGGACAGGTTGGGCATTAAGGTTAGCAGTGTGGACAGGTTAGTCATTAAGTTTAGCAGTGTGGACAGATTCGGCATTAAGGTTAGCAGTATGGACAGGTTAGCAGTGTGGACAGTTTGGGCATTAAGGTTTGCAGTGTGGACAGGTTGGCAGTGTGGACAGGTTAGCAGTGTGGACAGGTTGGGCATTAAGGTTAGCAGTGTGGACAGGGTTAGCAGTGTGGACAGGTTAGCAGTGTGGACAGGTTAGCAGTGTGGACAGGTTGGGCATTAAGGTTTGCAGTGTGGACAGGGTTAGCAGTGTGGACAGGTTAGCAGTGTGGACAGGTTGGGCATTAAGGTTAGCAGTGTGGACAGGTTGGGCATTAAGGTTAGCAATGTGGACAGGTTAGCAGTGTGGACAGGTTAGCAGTGTTGGCAGGTTAGTAATGTGGACAGGTTAGCAGTGTGGGCAGGTTGGGCATTAAGGTTAGCAGTGTGGACAGGTTGGGCATTACGGTTAGCAGTGTGGACAGGTTAGCAGTGTGGACAGGTTAGCAGTGTGGACAGGTTGGGCATTAAGGTTAGCAGTGTAGACAGGTTGGGCATTGAGGTTAGCAGTGTGGACAGCTTAACAGTGTGGACAGGTTGGGCATTGAGGTTAGCAGTGTGGACAGGTTAGCAGTGTGGACAGGTTGGCATTAAGGTTAGCAGTGTGGACAGGTTAGGCATTAAGGTTAGCAGTGTGGACAGTTTAGGCATTAAGGTTATCAGTGTGGACAGGTTAGCAGTGTGGACAGGTTAGCAGTGTGGACAGGTTAGCAGTGTGGACAGGTTGGCATTAAGGTTAGCAATGTGGACAGGTTAGGCATTAAGGTTAGCAGTGTGGACAGGTTGGCAGTGTGGACAGATTGGGCATTAAGGTTAGCAGTGTGGACAGGTTAGCAGTGTGGACAGATTGGGCATTAAGGTTAGCAGTGTGCACAGGTTGGGCATTAAGGTTAGCAGTTTGGACAGGTTAGGCATTAAGGTTAGCCGTGTGGACAGATTGGGCATTAAGGTTAGCAGTGTGGACAGGTTAGCAGTGTGGACAGGTTAGCAGTGTGGACAGGTTTTGCATTAAGGTTAGCAGTGTGGACAGGTTGGGCATTAAGGTTAGCAATGTGGACAGGTTAGCAGTGTGGACAGGTTAGCAGTGTGGACAGGTTAGCAGTGTGGACAGGTTGGGCATTAAGGTTAGCAGTGTGGACAGGTTGGCAGTGTGGACAGGTTAGCAGTGTGGACAGGTTGGGCATTAAGGTTAGCAGTGTGGACAGGGTTAGCAGTGTGGACAGGTTAGCAGTGTGGACAGGTTGGGCATTAAGGTTAGCAGTGTGGACAGGTTGGGCATTAAGGTTAGCAATGTGGACAGGTTAGCAGTGTGGACAGGTTAGCAGTTTTGGCAGGTTAGTAATGTGGACAGGTTAGCAGTGTGGGCAGGTTAGGCATTAAGGTTAGTAGTGTGGACAGGTTGGGCATTACGGTTAGCAGTGTGGACAGGTTAGCAGTGTGGACAGGTTAGCAGTGTGGACAGGTTGGGCATTAAGGTTAGCAGTGTGGACAGGTTGGGCATTAAGGTTATCAGTGTGGACAGGTTAGCAGTGTGGACAGGTTAGCATTGTGGACAGGTTAGCAGTGTGGACAGGTTAGGCATTAAGGTTAGCAGTGTGGACAGGTTGGCAGTGTGGACAGATTGGGCATTAAGGTTAGCAGTGTGGACAGGTTAGCGGTGTGGACAGGTTAGCAGTGTGGACAGATTGGGCATTAAGGTTAGCAGTGTGGACAGGTTGGGCATTAAGGTTAGCAGTGTGGACAGGTTAGGCATTAAGGTTAGCCGTGTGGACAGATTGGGCATTAAGGTTAGCAGTGTGGACAGGTTAGCAGTGTGGACAGGTTAGCAGTGTGGACAGGTTAGCAGTGTGGACAGGTTGGGCATTAAGGTTAGCAGTGTGGACAGGTTAGCAGTGTGGACAGGTTGGGCATTAAGGTTAGCAATGTGAACAGGTTAGCAGTGTGGACAGGTTAGCAGTGTGGACAGGTTAGCAGTGTGGACAGGTTGGGCATTAAGGTTAGCAGTGTGGACAGGTTTGCAGTGTGGACAGGTTAGCAGTGTGGACAGGTTGGGCATTAAGGTTAGCAGTGTGGACAGGGTTAGCAGTGTGGACAGGTTAGCAGTGTGGACAGGTTGGGCATTAAGGTTAGCAGTGTGGACAGGTTGGGCATTAAGGTTAGCAATGTGGACAGGTTAGCAGTGTGGACAGGTTAGCAGCGTTGGCAGGTTAGTAATGTGGACAGGTTAGCAGTGTGGGAAGGTTGGGCATTAAGGTTAGCAGTGTGGACAGGTTGGGCATTACGGTTAGCAGTGTGGACAGGTTATCAGTGTGGACAGGTTAGCAGTGTGGACAGGTTGGGCATTAAGGTTAGCAGGGTAGACAGGTTGGGCATTGAGGTTAGCAGTGTGGACAGCTTAGCAGTGTGGACAGGTTGGGCATTGAGGTTAGCAGTGTGGACAGGTTAGCAGTGTGGACAGGTTAGCAGTGTGGACAGGTTAGCAGTGTGGACAGGTTAGCAGTGTGGACAGGTTGGCATTAAGGTTAGCAATGTGGACAGGTTGGCAGTGTGGACAGATTGGGCATTAAGGTTAGCAGTGTGGACAGATAAGCAGTGTGGACAGGTTAGCAGTGTGGACAGATTGGGCATTAAGGTTAGCAGTGTGGACAGGTTGGGCATTAAGGTTAGCAGTGTGGACAGGTTAGCAGTGTGGACAGGTTGGGCATTAAGGTTAGCAGTGTGGACAGGTTGGGCATTAAGGTTAGCAATGTGGACAGGTTAGCAGTGTGGACAGGTTAGCAGTGTTGGCAGGTTAGTAATGTGGACAGGTTGGCAGTGTGGGCAGGTTGGGCATTAAGGTTAGCAGTGTGGACAGGTTGGGCATTACGGTTAGCAGTGTGGACAGGTTAGCAGTGTGGACAGGTTGGCAGTGTGGACAGGTTGGGCATTAAGGTTAGCAGGGTAGACAGGTTGGGCATTGAGGTTAGCAGTGTGGACAGCTTAGCAGTGTGGACAGGTTGGGCATTGAGGTTAGCAGTGTGGACAGGTTAGCAGTGTGGACAGGTTAGCAGTGTGGACAGGTTGGCATTAAGGTTAGCAATGTGGACAGGTTAGGCATTAAGGTTAGCAGTGTGGACAGGTTGGCAGTGTGGACAGATTGGGCATTAAGGTTAGCAGTGTGGACAGGTTAGCAGTGTGGACAGGTTAGCAGTGTGGACAGATTAGGCATTAAGGTTAGCAGTGTGGACAGGTTGGGCATTAAGGTTAGCAGTGTGGACAGGTTAGGCATTAAGGTTAGCCGTGTGGACAGGTTAGGCATTAAGGTTAGCAGTGTGGACAGATTCGGCATTAAGGTTAGCAGTATGGACAGGTTAGCAGTGGGGACAGGTTGGGCATTAAGGTTTGCAGTGTGGACAGGTTGGCAGTGTGGACAGGTTAGCAGTGTGTACAGGTTGGGCATTAAGGTTAGCAGTGTGGACAGGGTTAGCAGTGTGGACAGGTTAGCAGTGTGGACAGGTTGGGCATTAAGGTTAGCAGTGTGGACAGGTTGGGCATTAAGGTTAGCAATGTGGACAGGTTAGCAGTGTGGACAGGTTAGCAGTGTTGGCAGGTTAGTAATGTGGATAGGTTAGCAGTGTGGGCAGGTTGGGCATTAAGGTTAGCAGTGTGGACAGGTTGGGCATTACGGTTAGCAGTGTGGACAGGTTAGCAGTGTGGACAGGTTAGCAGTGTGGACAGGTTGGGCATTAAGGTTAGCAGGGTAGACAGGTTGGGCATTGAGGTTAGCAGTGTCGACAGCTTAGCAGTGTGGACAGGTTGGGCATTGAGGTTAGCAGTGTGGACAGGTTAGCAGTGTGGACAGGTTGGCATTAAGGTTAGCAGTGTGGACAGGTTAGGCATTAAGGTTAGCAGTGTGGACAGTTTAGGCATTAAGGTTAGCAGTGTGGACAGGTTGGGCATTAAGGTTAGCAGTGTGGACAGGTTAGCAGTGTGGACAGGTTAGCAGTGTGGACAGGTTGGCATTAAGGTTAGCAATGTGGACAGGTTAGGCATTAAGGTTAGCAGTGTGGACAGGTTGGCAGTGTGGACAGATTGGGCATTAAGGTTAGCAGTGTGGAAAGGTTAGCAGTGTGGACATGTTAGGAGTGTGGACAGATTCGGCATTAAGGTTAGCAGTGTGGACAGGTTGGGCATTAAGGTTAGCAGTGTGGACAGGTTAGGCATTAAGGTTAGCCGTGTGGACAGATTGGGCATTAAGGTTAGCAGTGTGGACAGGTTAGCAGTGTGGACAGGTTAGCAGTGTGGACAGGTTGGGCATTAAGGTTAGCAGTGTGGACAGGTTAGCAGTGTGGACAGGTTGGGCATTAAGACTAGCAATGTGGACATGTTAGCAGTGTGGACAGGTTAGCAGTGTGGACAGGTTAGCAGTGTGGACAGGTTGGGCATTAAAGTTAGCAGTGTGGACAGGTTAGGCATTAAGGTTAGCAGTTTCGACAGGTTAGGCATTAAGGTTAGCCGTGTGGACAGGTTAGCAGTGTGGACAGATTTGGCATTAAGGTTAGCAGTGTGGACAGATTAGCAGTGTGGACAGGTTAGCAGTGTGGACAGGTTTGGCATTAAGGTTAGCAGTGTGGACAGGTTAGCAGTGTGGACAGGTTAGCAGTGTGGACAGTTTAGGCATTAAGGTTAGCCGTGTGGACAGGTTAGCAGTGTGGACAGATTGGGCATTAAGGTTAGCAGTATGGACAGGTTAGCAGTGTGGACAGGTTGGGCATTAAGGTTTGTAGTGTGGACAGGTTGGCAATGTGGACAGGTTAGCAGTGTGGACAGGTTGGGCATTAAGGTTAGCAGTGTGGACAGGGTTAGCAGTGTGGACAGGTTAGCAGTGTGGACAGGTTGGGCATTAAGATTAGCAGTGTGGACAGGTTGGGCATTAAGGTTAGCAATGTGGACAGGTTAGCAGTGTGGACAGGTTAGCAGTGTTGGCAGGTTAGTAATGTGGACAGGTTAGCAGTGTGGGCAGGTTGGGCATTAAGGTTAGCAGTGTGGACAGGTTGGGCATTACGGTTAGCAGTGTGGACAGGTTAGCAGTGTGGACAGGTTAGCAGTGTGGACAGGTTGGGCATTAAGGTTAGCAGGGTAGACAGGTTGGGCATTGAGGTTAGCAGTGTGGACAGCTTAGCAGTGTGGACAGGTTGGGCATTGAGGTTAGCAGTGTGGACAGGTTAGCAGTGTGGACAGGTTGGCATTAAGGTTAGCAATGTGGACAGGTTAGGCATTAAGGTTAGCAGTGTGGACAGGTTGGCAGTGTGGAAAGATTGGGCATTAAGGTTAGCAGTGTGGACAGGTTAGCAGTGTGGACAGGTTAGCAGTGTGGACAGATTGGGCATTAAGGTTAGCAGTGTGGACAGGTTGGGCATTAAGGTTAGCAGTGTGGACAGGTTAGGCATTAAGGTTAGCCGTGTGGACAGGTTAGGCATTAAGGTTAGCAGTGTGGACAGGTTAGCAGTGTGGACAGGTTGGGCATTAAGGTTTGCAGTGTGGACAGGTTGGCAGTGTGGACAGGTTAGCAGTGTGGACAGGTTGGGCATTAAGGTTAGCAGTGTGGACAGGGTTAGCAGTGTGGACAGGTTAGCAGTGTGGACAGGTTGGGCATTAAGGTTAGCAGTGTGGACAGGTTGGGCATTAAGGTTAGCAATGTGGACAGGTTAGCAGTGTGGACAGGTTAGCAGTGTTGGCAGGTTAGTAATGTGGACAGGTTAGCAGTGTGGGCAGGTTGGGCATTAAGGTTAGCAGTGTGGACAGGTTGGGCATTACGGTTAGCAGTGTGGACAGGTTAGCAGTGTGGACAGGTTAGCAGTGTGGACAGGTTAGCAGTGTGGACAGGTTGGGCATTGAGGTTAGCAGTGTGGACAGCTTAGCAGTGTGGACAGGTTGGGCATTGAGGTTAGCAGTGTGGACAGGTTAGCAGTGTGGACAGGTTGGCATTAAGGTTAGCAGTGTGGACAGGTTAGGCATTAAGGTTAGCAGTGTGGACAGTTTAGGCATTAAGGTTAGCAGTGTGGACAGGTTGGGCATTAAGGTTATCAGTGTGGACAGGTTAGCAGTGTGGACAGGTTAGCAGTGTGGACAGGTTAGGCATTAAGGTTAGCAGTGTGGACAGTTTAGGCATTAAGGTTAGCAGTGTGGACAGGTTGGGCATTAAGGTTATCAGTGTGGACAGGTTAGCAGTGTGGACAGGTTAGCAGTGTGGACAGGTTAGCAGTGTGGACAGGTTGGCATTAAGGTTAGCAATGTGGACAGGTTAGGCATTAAGGTTAGCAGTGTGGACAGGTTGGCAGTGTGGACAGATTGGGCATTAAGGTTAGCAGTGTGGACAGGTTAGCAGTGTGGACAGGTTAGCAGTGTGGACAGATTGGGCATTAAGGTTAGCAGTGTGGACAGGTTGGGCATTAAGGTTAGCAGTGTGGACAGGTTAGGCATTAAGGTTAGCCGTGTGGACAGATTGGGCATTAAGGTTAGCAGTGTGGACAGGTTAGCAGTGTGGACAGGTTAGCAGTGTGGACAGGTTAGCAGTGTGGACATGTTGGGCATTAAGGTTAGCAGTGTGGACAGGTTAGCAGTGTGGACAGGTTGGGCATTAAGGTTAGCAATGTGGACAGGTTAGCAGTGTGGACAGGTTAGCAGTGTGGACAGGTTAGCAGTGTGGACAGGTTGGGCATTAAGGTTCGCAGTGTGGACAGGTTGGCAGTGTGGACAGGTTAGCAGTGTGGACAGGTTGGGCATTAAGGTTAGCAGTGTGGACAGGGTTAGCAGTGTGGACAGGTTAGCAGTGTGGACAGGTTGGGCATTAAGGTTAGCAGTGTGGACAGGTTGGGCATTAAGGTTAGCAATGTGGACAGGTTAGCAGTGTGGACAGGTTAGCAGTGTTGGCAGGTTAGTAATGTGGACAGGTTAGCAGTGTGGGCAGGTTAGGCATTAAGGTTAGCAGTGTGGACAGGTTGGGCATTAAGGTTATCAGTGTGGACAGGTTGGCAGTGTGGACAGGTTGGGCATTAAGGTTAGCAGTGTGGACAGGTTAGCAGTGTGGACAGGTTAGCAGTGTGGACAGGTTGGCATTAAGGTTAGCAATGTGGACAGGTTAGGCATTAAGGTTAGCAGTGTGGACAGGTTGGCAGTGTGGACAGATTGGGCATTAAGGTTAGCAGTGTGGACAGGTTAGCAGTGTGGACAGGTTAGCAGTGTGGACAGATTTGGCATTAAGGTTAGCCGTGTGGACAGATTGGGCATTAAGGTTAGCAGTGTGGACAGGTTAGCAGTGTGGACAGGTTAGCAGTGTGGACAGGTTGGGCATTAAGGTTAGCAGTGTGGACAGGTTAGCAGTGTGGACAGGTTGGGCATTAAGACTAGCAATGTGGACATGTTAGCAGTGTGGACAGGTTAGCAGTGTGGACAGGTTGGCAGTGTGGACAGGTTGGGCATTAAAGTTAGCAGTGTGGACAGGTTAGGCATTAAGGTTAGCAGTGTGGACAGGTTAGGCATTAAGGTTAGCCGTGTGGACAGGTTAGCAGTGTGGACAGATTGGGCATTAAGGTTAGCAGTGTGGACAGGTTAGCAGTGTGGACAGGTTAGCAGTGTGGACAGGTTGGGCATTAAGGTTAGCAGTGTGGACAGGTTAGGCATTAAGGTTAGCAGTGTGGACAGTTTAGGCATTAAGGTTAGCCGTGTGGACAGGTTAGCAGTGTGGACAGATTGGGCATTAAGGTTAGCAGTATGGACAGGTTAGCAGTGTGGACAGGTTGGGCATTAAGGTTTGTAGTGTGGACAGGTTGGCAATGTGGACAGGTTAGCAGTGTGGACAGGTTGGGCATTAAGGTTAGCAGTGTGGACAGGGTTAGCAGTGTGGACAGGTTAGCAGTGTGGACAGGTTGGGCATTAAGGTTAGCAGTGTGGACAGGTTGGGCATTAAGGTTAGCAATGTGGACAGGTTAGCAGTGTGGACAGGTTAGCAGTGTTGGCAGGTTAGTAATGTGGACAGGTTAGCAGTGTGGGCAGGTTGGGCATTAAGGTTAGCAGTGTGGACAGGTTGGGCATTACGGTTAGCAGTGTGGACAGGTTAGCAGTGTGGACAGGTTAGCAGTGTGGACAGGTTAGGCATTAAGGTTAGCAGGGTAGACAGGTTGGGCATTGAGGTTAGCAGTGTGGACAGCTTAGCAGTGTGGACAGGTTGGGCATTGAGGTTAGCAGTGTGGACAGGTTAGCAGTGTGGACAGGTTGGCATTAAGGTTAGCAGTGTGGACAGGTTAGGCATTAAGGTTAGCAGTGTGGACAGTTTAGGCATTAAGGTTAGCAGTGTGGACAGGTTGGGCATTAAGGTTATCAGTGTGGACAGGTTAGCAGTGTGGACAGGTTAGCAGTGTGGACAGGTTAGCAGTGTGGACAGGTTGGCATTAAGGTTAGCAATGTGGACAGGTTAGGCATTAAGGTTAGCAGTGTGGACAGGTTATCAGTGTGGACAGGTTGGCAGTGTGGACAGGTTGGGCATTAAGGTTAGCAGTGTGGACAGGTTAGCAGTGTGGACAGGTTGGGCATTAAGGTTAGCAGTGTGGACAGGTTAGGCATTAAGGTTAGCCGTGTGGACAGGTTAGCAGTGTGGACAGATTGGTCATTAAGGTTAGCAGTGTGGACAGGTTAGCAGTGTGGACAGGTTGGGCATTAAGGTTAGCAGTGTGGACAGGTTAGCAGTGTTGACAGATTGGGCATTAAGGTTAGCAGTGTGGAAAGGTTAGCAGTGTGGACAGGTTAGCAGTGTGGACAGGATGGGCATTAAGGTTAGCAGTGAGGCAGTTTAGGCATTAAGGTTAGCCGTGTGGACAGGTTAGCAGTGTGGAAAGATTGGGCATTAAGGTTAGCAGTGTGGACAGGTTAGGCATTAAGGTTAGCAGTGTGGACAGATTACAGTGTGGACAGAGTGGGCATTAAGGTTAGCAGTGTGGACAGGTTAGCAGTGTGGACAGGTTGGGCATTAAGGTTAGCAGTGTGGACAGGTTAGCAGTGTGGACAGGTTAGCAGTGTGGACAGGTTGGCATTAAGGTTAGCAATGTGGACAGGTTAGGCATTAAGGTTAGCAGTGTGGACAGGTTGGCAGTGTGGACAGATTGGGCATTAAGGTTAGCAGTGTGGACAGGTTAGGCATTAAGGTTAGCAGTGTGGACAGATTACAGTGTGGACAGAGTGGGCATTAAGGTTAGCAGTGTGGACAGGTTAGCAGTGTGGACAGGTTGGGCATTAAGGTTAGCAGTGTGGACAGGTTAGCAGTGTGGACAGGTTAGCAGTGTGGACAAGTTGGCATTAAGGTTAGCAATGTGGACAGGTTAGGCATTAAGGTTAGCAGTGTGGACAGGTTGGCAGTGTGGACAGATTGGGCATTAAGGTTAGCAGTGTGGACAGGTTAGCAGTGTGGACAGGTTAGCAGTGTGGACAGATTGGGCATTAAGGTTAGCAGTGTGGACTGGTTGGGCATTAAGGTTAGCAGTGTGGACAGGTTAGGCATTAAGGTTAGCCGTGTGGACAGATTGGGCATTAAGGTTAGCAGTGTGGACAGGTTAGCAGTGTGGACAGGTTAGCAGTGTGGACAGGTTGGGCATTAAGGTTAGCAGTGTGGACAGGTTAGCAGTGTGGACAGGTTGGGCATTAAGGTTAGCAATGTGGACAGGTTAGCAGTGTGGACAGGTTAGCAGTGTGGACAGGTTAGCAGTGTGGACAGGTTGGGCATTAAGGTTAGCAGTGTGGACAGGTTGGCAGTGTGGACAGGTTAGCAGTGTGGACAGGTTGGGCATTAAGGTTAGCAGTGTGGACAGGGTTAGCAGTGTGGACAGGTTAGCAGTGTGGACAGTTTGGGCATTAAGGTTAGCAGTGTGGACAGGTTGGGCATTAAGTTTAGCAATGTGGACAGGTTAGCAGTGTGGACAGGTTAGCAGTGTTGGCAGGTTAGTAATGTGGACAGGTTAGCAGTGTGGGCAGGTTAGGCATTAAGGTTAGCAGTGTGGACAGGTTGGGCATTACGGTTAGCAGTGTGGACAGGTTAGCAGTGTGGACAGGTTAGCAGTGTGGACAGGTTGGGCATTAAGGTTAGCAGTGTGGACAGGTTGGGCATTGAGGTTAGCAGTGTGGACAGCTTAGCAGTGTGGACAGGTTGGGCATTGAGGTTAGCAGTGTGGACAGGTTAGCAGTGTGGACAGGTTGGGCATTAAAGTTAGCAGTGTGGACAGGTTAGCAGTGTGGACAGGTTCGGCATTAAGGTTAGCAGTGTGGACAGGTTAGGCATTAAGGTTAGCAGTGTGGACAGATTAGGCATTAAGGTTAGCAGTGTGGACAGGTTGGCAGTGTGGACAGATTGGGCATTAAGGTTAGCAGTGTGGACAGGTTAGCAGTGTGGACAGGTTAACAGTGTGGACAGGTTGGGCATTATGGTTAGCAGTGTGGACAGGTTAGGCATTGAGGTTAGCAGTGTGGACAGGTTAGCAGTGTGGACAGGTTGGGCATTAAAGTTAGCAGTGTGGACAGGTTAGGCATTAAGGTTAGCAGTGTGGACAGGTTAGGCATTAAGGTTAGCCGTGTGGACAGGTTAGCAGTGTGGACAGATTGGGCATTAAGGTTAGCAGTGTGGACAGGTTAGCAGTGTGGACAGGTTAGCAGTGTGGAAAAGGTTGGGCATTAAGGTTAGCAGTGTGGACAGGTTAGGCATTAAGTTTAGCAGTGTGGACAGTTTAGGCATTAAGGTTAGCCGTGTGGACAGGTTAGCAGTGTGGACAGATTGGGCATTAAGGTTAGCAGTGTGGACAGGTTAGCAGTGTGGACAGGTTGGGAATTAAGGTTAGCAGTGTGGACAGGTTAGGCATTAAGGTTAGCAGTGTGGACAGATTCGGCATTAAGGTTAGCAGTATGGAAAGGTTAGCAGTGTGGACAGGTTGGCAGTGTGGACAGGTTGGGCATTAAGGTTAGCAGTGTGGACAGGTTAGCAGTGTGGACAGGTTGGGCATTAAGGTTAGCAGTGTGGACAGGTTAGGCATTAAGGTTAGCCGTGTGGACAGGTTAGCAGTGTGGACAGATTGGGCATTAAGGTTAGCAGTGTGGACAGGTTAGCAGTGTGGACAGGTTAGCAGTGTGGACACGTTGGGCATTAAGGTTAGCAGTGTGGACAGGTTAGGCATTAAGGTTAGCAGTGTGGACAGATTGGGCATTAAGGTTAGCAGTATGGACAGGTTAGCAGTGTGGACAGGTTAGGCATTAAGGTTAGCCGTGTGGACAGGTTAGCAGTGTGGACAGATTGGGCATTAAGGTTAGCAGTGTGGACAGGTTAGCAGTGTGGACAGGTTAGCCGTGTGGACAGGTTAGCAGTGTGGACAGATTGGGCATTAAGGTTAGCAGTGTGGACAGGTTAGCCGTGTGGACAGGTTAGCAGTGTGGAAAGATTGGGCATTAAGGTTAGCAGTGTGGACAGGTTAGGCATTAAGGTTAGCCGTGTGGACAGGTTAGCAGTGTGGAAAGATTGGGCATTAAGGTTAGCAGTATGGACAGGTTAGCAGTGTGGACAGGTTGGGCATTAAGGTTAGCAGTGTGGACAGGTTGGGCATTGAGGTTAGCAGTGTAGACAGGTTGGCAGTGTGGACAGGTTAGCAGTGTGGACAGGTTAGCAGTGTGGACAGGTTGGGCATTAAGGTTAGCAGTGTGGACAGGTTGGGCATTGAGGTTAGCAGTGTGGACAGGTTAGCAGTGTGGACAGGTTAGCAGTGTGGACAGGTTGGCGTTAAGGTTAGCAATGTGGACAGGTTAGGCATTAAGGTTAGCAGTGTGGACAGGTTGGCAGTGTGGACAGATTTGGCATTAAGGTTAGCAGTGTGGACAGGTTAGCAGTGTCGACAGGTTAGCAGTGTGGACAGATTGGGCATTAAGGTTAGCAGTGTGGACAGGTTGGGCATTAAGGTTAGCAGTGTGGAATGGTTAGGCATTAAGGTTAGCTGTGTGGACAGATTGGGCATTAAGGTTAGCAGTATGGACAGGTTAGCAGTGTGGACAGGTTAGCAGTGTGGACAGGTTAGCAGTGTGGACAGGTTGGGCATTAAGGTTAGCAGTGTGGATAGGTTAGCAGTGTGGAAAGGTTGGGCATTAAGGTTAGCAATGTGGACAGGTTAGCGGTGTGGACAGGTTAGCAGTGTGGACAGGTTAGCAGTGTGGACAGGTTGGGCATTAAGGTTTGCAGTGTGGACAGGTTGGCAGTGTGGACAGGTTAGCAGTGTGGACAAGTTGGGCATTAAGGTTAGCAGTGTGGACAGGGTTAGCAGTGTGGACAGGTTAGCAGTGTGGACAGGTTGGGCATTAAGGTTAGCAGTGTGGACAGGTTGGGCATTAAGGTTAGCAATGTTGACAGGTTAGCAATGTGGACAGGTTAGCAGTGTTGGCAGGTTAGTAATGTGGACAGGTTAGCAGTGTGGGCAGGTTGGGCATTAAGGTTAGCAGTGTGGACAGGTTAGCAGTGTGGACAGGTTAGCAGTGTGGAGAGGTTGGGCATTAAGGTTAGCAGTGTAGACAGGTTGGGCATTGAGGTTAGCAGTGTGGACAGCTTAGCAGTGTGGACAGGTTGGGCATTGAGGTTAGCAGTGTGGACAGGTTAGCAGTGTGGACAGGTTGGCATTAAGGTTAGCAGTGTGGACAGGTTAGGCATTAAGGTTAGCAGTGTGGACAGTTTAGGCATTAAGGTTAGCAGTGTGGACAGGTTGGGCATTAAGGTTATCAGTGTGGACAGGTTAGCAGTGTGGACAGGTTGGGCATTAAGGGTAGCAGTGTGGACAGGTTAGCAGTGTGGACAGGTTAGCAGTGTGGACAGGTTGGCATTAAGGTTAGCAGTGTGGACAGGTTGGCAGTGTGGACAGATTGGGCATTAAGGTTAGCAGTGTGGACAGGTTAGCAGTTTGGACAGGTTAGCAGTGTGGACAGGTTGGGCATTAAGGTTAGCAGTGTGGACAGGTTAGCAGTGTGGACAGGTTGGGCATTAAGGTTAGCAATGTGGACAGGTTAGCAGTGTGGACAGGTTAGCAGTGTGGACAGGTTAGCAGTGTGGACAGGTTGGCATTAAGGTTAGCAGTGTGGACAGGTTAGCAGTGTTGGCAGGTTAGTAATGTGGACAGGTTAGCAGTGTGGGCAGGTTGGTCATTAAGGTTAGCAGTGTGGAAAGGTTAGCAGTGTGGACAGGTTAGCCGTGTGGACAGATTGGGCATTAAGGTTAGCAGTATGGACAGGTTAGCAGTGTGGACAGGTTAGCAGTGTGGACAGGTTAGCAGTGTGGACAGGTTGGGCATTAAGGTTAGCAGTGTGGACAGGTTAGCAGTGTGGACAGGTTGGGCATTAAGGTTAGCAGTGTGGACAGGTTAGCAGTGTGGACAGGTTGGGCATTAAGGTTAGCAATGTGGACAGGTTAGCAGTGTGGACAGGTTAGCAGTGTGGACAGGTTGGGCATTAAGGTTAGCAGTGTGGACAGGTTGGCAATGTGGACAGTTTAGCAGTGTGGACAGGTTGGGCATTAAGGTTAGCAGTGTGGACAGGGTTAGCAGTGTGGACAGGTTAGCAGTGTGGACAGGTTGGGCATTAAGGTTAGCAATGTGGACAGGTTAGCAGTGTGGACAGGTTAGCAGTGTTGGCAGGTTAGTAATGTGGACAGGTTAGCAGTGTGGGCAGGTTGGGCATTAACGTTAGCAGTGCGGACAGGTTGGGCATTACCGTTAGCAGTGTGGACAGGTTAGCAGTGTGGACAGGTTGGGCATTAAGGTTAGCAATGTGGACAGGTTAGCAGTGTGGACAGGGTTAGCAGTGTGGACAGGTTAGCAGTGTGGACAGGTTGGGCATTAAGGTTAGCAGTGTGGACAGGTTGGGCATTAAGGTTAGCAATGTGGACAGGTTAGCAGTGTGGACAGGTTAGCAGTGTGGGCTGGTTATTAATGTGGACAGGTTAGCAGTGAGGGCAGGTTGGGCATTAAGGTTAGCAGTGTGGACAGGTTGGGCATTAAGGTTAGCAGTGTGGACAGGTTAGCAGTGTGGACAGGTTAGCAGTGTGGACAGGTTGGGCATTAAGGTTAGCAGTGTGGACAGGTTAGGCATTAAGGTTAGCAGTGTGGACAGGTTAGGCATTAAGGTTAGCAGTGTGGACAGGTTAGCAGTGTGGACAGATTGGGCATTAAGGTTAGCAGTGTGGACAGGTTAGCAGTGTGAACAGGTTGGGCATTAAGGTTAGCAGTGTGGACAGGTTGGGCATTGAGGTTAGCAGTGTGGACAGCTTAGCAGTGTGGACAGGTTGGGAATTGAGGTTAGCAGTGTGGACAGGTTAGCAGTGTGGACAGGTTGGGCATTAAGGTTAGCAGTGTGGACAGGTTAGGCATTAAGGTTAGCAGTGTGGACAGTTTAGGCATTAAGGTTAGCAGTGTGGACAGGTTGGGCATTAAGGTTAGCAGTGTGGACAGGTTAGCAGTGTGGACAGGTTGAGCAGTGTGGACAGTTTAGCAGTGTGGACAGGTTGGGCATTAAGGTTAGCAGTGTGGACAGGTTGGGCATTGAGGTTAGCAGTGTGGACAGGTTGGCAGTGTGGACAGGTTAGCAGTGTGGACAGGTTAGCAGTGTGGACAGGTTGGGCATTAAGGTTAGCAGTGTGGACAGGTTGGGCATTGAGGTTAGCAGTGTGGACAGGTTGGCAGTGTGGACAGGTTAGCAGTGTGGACAGGTTAGCAGTGTGGACAGGTTGGGCATTAAGGTTAGCAGTGTGGACAGGTTGGGCATTGAGGTTAGCAGTGTGGACAGGTTGGCAGTGTGGACAGGTTAGCAGAGTGGACAGGTTAGCAGTGTGGACAGGTTGGGCATTAAGGTTAGCAGTGTGGACAGGTTGGGCATTGAGGTTAGCAGTGTGGACAGGTTAGCAGTGTGGACAGGTTAGCAGTGTGGACAGGTTGGCGTTAAGGTTAGCAGTGTGGACAGGTTAGGCATTAAGGTTAGCAGTGTGGACAGGTTGGCAGTGTGGACAGATTGGGCATTAAGGTTAGCAGTGTGGACAGGTTAGCAGTGTCGACAGGTTAGCAGTGTGGACAGGTTGGGCATTAAGGTTAGCAGTGTGGACAGGTTGGGCATTAAGGTTAGCAGTGTGGAATGGTTAGGCATTAAGGTTAGCCGTGTGGACAGATTGGGCATTAAGGTTAGCAGTATGGACAGGTTAGCAGTGTGGACAGGTTGGCATTAAGGTTAGCAGTGTGGACAGGTTAGGCATTAAGGTTAGCAGTGTGGACAGTTTAGGCATTAAGGTTAGCAGTGTGGACAGGTTGGGCATTAAGGTTATCAGTGTGGACAGGTTAGCAGTGTGGACAGGTTGGGCATTAAGGTTAGCAGTGTGGACAGGTTAGCAGTGTGGACAGGTTAGCAGTGTGGACAGGTTGGCATTAAGGTTAGCAGTGTGGACAGGTTGGCAGTGTGGACAGATTGGGCATTAAGGTTAGCAGTGTGGACAGGTTAGCAGTTTGGACAGGTTAGCAGTGTGGACAGGTTGGGCATTAAGGTTAGCAGTGTGGACAGGTTAGCAGTGTGGACAGGTTGGGCATTAAGGTTAGCAATGTGGACAGGTTAGCAGTGTGGACAGGTTAGCAGTGTGGACAGGTTAGCAGTGTGGACAGGTTGGCATTAAGGTTAGCAGTGTGGACAGGTTAGCAGTGTTGGCAGGTTAGTAATGTGGACAGGTTAGCAGTGTGGGCAGGTTGGGCATTAAGGTTAGCAGTGTGGACAGGTTGGGCATTAAGGTTAGCCGTGTGGACAGGTTAGCAGTGTGGACAGATTGGTCATTAAGGTTAGCAGTGTGGAAAGGTTAGCAGTGTGGACAGGTTAGCCGTGTGGACAGATTGGGCATTAAGGTTAGCAGTATGGACAGGTTAGCAGTGTGGACAGGTTAGCAGTGTGGACAGGTTAGCAGTGTGGACAGGTTGGGCATTAAGGTTAGCAGTGTGGACAGGTTAGCAGTGTGGACAGGTTGGGCATTAAGGTTAGCAATGTGGACAGGTTAGCAGTGTGGACAGGTTAGCAGTGTGGACAGGTTGGGCATTAAGGTTAGCAGTGTGGACAGGTTGGCAATGTGGACAGTTTAGCAGTGTGGACAGGTTGGGCATTAAGGTTAGCAGTGTGGACAGGGTTAGCAGTGTGGACAGGTTAGCAGTGTGGACAGGTTGGGCATTAAGGTTAGCAATGTGGACAGGTTAGCAGTGTGGACAGGTTAGCAGTGTTGGCAGGTTAGTAATGTGGACAGGTTAGCAGTGTGGGCAGGTTGGGCATTAACGTTAGCAGTGCGGACAGGTTGGGCATTACGGTTAGCAGTGTGGACAGGTTAGCAGTGTGGACAGGTTGGGCATTAAGGTTAGCAATGTGGACAGGTTAGCAGTGTGGACAGGGTTAGCAGTGTGGACAGGTTAGCAGTGTGGACAGGTTGGGCATTAAGGTTAGCAGTGTGGACAGGTTGGGCATTAAGGTTAGCAATGTGGACAGGTTAGCAGTGTGGACAGGTTAGCAGTGTGGGCTGGTTATTAATGTGGACAGGTTAGCAGTGAGGGCAGGTTGGGCATTAAGGTTAGCAGTGTGGACAGGTTGGGCATTAAGGTTAGCAGTGTGGACAGGTTAGCAGTGTGGACAGGTTAGCAGTGTGGACAGGTTGGGCATTAAGGTTAGCAGTGTGGACAGGTTAGGCATTAAGGTTAGCAGTGTGGACAGGTTAGGCATTAAGGTTAGCAGTGTGGACAGGTTAGCAGTGTGGACAGATTGGGCATTAAGGTTAGCAGTGTGGACAGGTTAGCAGTGTGAACAGGTTAGCAGTGTGGACAGGTTAGCAGTGTGGACAGGTTGGGCATTAAGGTTAGCAGTGTGGACAGGTTGGGCATTGAGGTTAGCAGTGTGGACAGCTTAGCAGTGTGGACAGGTTGGGAATTGAGGTTAGCAGTGTGGACAGGTTAGCAGTGTGGACAGGTTGGGCATTAAGGTTAGCAGTGTGGACAGGTTAGCAGTGTGAACAGGTTAGCAGTGTGGACAGGTTAGCAGTGTGGACAGGTTGGGCATTAAGGTTAGCAGTGTGGACAGGTTGGGCATTGAGGTTAGCAGTGTGGACAGCTTAGCAGTGTGGACAGGTTGGGAATTGAGGTTAGCAGTGTGGACAGGTTAGCAGTGTGGACAGGTTGGGCATTAAGGTTAGCAGTGTGGACAGGTTAGGCATTAAGGTTAGCAGTGTGGACAGTTTAGGCATTAAGGTTAGCAGTGTGGACAGGTTGGGCATTAAGGTTATCAGTGTGGACAGGTTAGCAGTGTGGACAGGTTAGCAGTGTGGACAGTTTAGCAGTGTGGACAGGTTGGGCATTAAGGTTAGCAGTGTGGACAGGTTGGGCATTGAGGTTAGCAGTGTGGACAGGTTGGCAGTGTGGACAGGTTAGCAGTGTGGACAGGTTAGCAGTGTGGACAGGTTGGGCATTAAGGTTAGCAGTGTGGACAGGTTGGGCATTGAGGTTAGCAGTGTGGACAGGTTGGCAGTGTGGACAGGTTAGCAGTGTGGACAGGTTAGCAGTGTGGACAGGTTGGGCATTAAGGTTAGCAGTGTGGACAGGTTGGGCATTGAGGTTAGCAGTGTGGACAGGTTGGCAGTGTGGACAGGTTAGCAGTGTGGACAGGTTAGCAGTGTGGACAGGTTGGGCATTAAGGTTAGCAGTGTGGACAGGTTGGGCATTGAGGTTAGCAGTGTGGACAGGTTAGCAGTGTGGACAGGTTAGCAGTGTGGACAGGTTGGCGTTAAGGTTAGCAATGTGGACAGGTTAGGCATTAAGGTTAGCAGTGTGGACAGGTTGGCAGTGTGGACAGATTTGGCATTAAGGTTAGCAGTGTGGACAGGTTAGCAGTGTCGACAGGTTAGCAGTGTGGACAGATTGGGCATTAAGGTTAGCAGTGTGGACAGGTTGGGCATTAAGGTTAGCAGTGTGGAATGGTTAGGCATTAAGGTTAGCCGTGTGGACAGATTGGGCATTAAGGTTAGCAGTATGGACAGGTTAGCAGTGTGGACAGGTTAGCAGTGTGGACAGGTTAGCAGTGTGGACAGGTTGGGCATTAAGGTTAGCAGTGTGGATAGGTTAGCAGTGTGGAAAGGTTGGGCATTAAGGTTAGCAATGTGGACAGGTTAGCAGTGTGGACAGGTTAGCAGTGTGGACAGGTTAGCAGTGTGGACAGGTTGGGCATTAAGGTTTGCAGTGTGGACAGGTTGGCAGTGTGGACAGGTTAGCAGTGTGGACAGGTTGGGCATTAAGGTTAGCAGTGTGGACAGGTTGGGCATTAAGGTTAGCAATGTTGACAGGTTAGCAATGTGGACAGGTTAGCAGTGTTGGCAGGTTAGTAATGTGGACAGGTTAGCAGTGTGGGCAGGTTGGGCATTAAGGTTAGCAGTGTGGACAAGTTAGCAGTGTGGACAGGTTAGCAGTGTGGAGAGGTTGGGCATTAAGGTTAGCAGTGTAGACAGGTTGGGCATTGAGGTTAGCAGTGTGGACAGCTTAGCAGTGTGGACAGGTTGGGCATTGAGGTTAGCAGTGTGGACAGGTTAGCAGTGTGGACAGGTTAGCAGTGTGGACAGGTTGGGCATTAAGGTTAGCAGTGTGGACAGGTTGGGCATTGAGGTTAGCAGTGTGGACAGGTTAGCAGTGTGGACAGGTTAGCAGTGTGGACAGGTTGGCGTTAAGGTTAGCAATGTGGACAGGTTAGGCATTAAGGTTAGCAGTGTGGACAGGTTGGCAGTGTGGACAGATTTGGCATTAAGGTTAGCAGTGTGGACAGGTTAGCAGTGTCGACAGGTTAGCAGTGTGGACAGATTGGGCATTAAGGTTAGCAGTGTGGACAGGTTGGGCATTAAGGTTAGCAGTGTGGAATGGTTAGGCATTAAGGTTAGCCGTGTGGACAGATTGGGCATTAAGGTTAGCAGTATGGACAGGTTAGCAGTGTGGACAGGTTAGCAGTGTGGACAGGTTAGCAGTGTGGACAGGTTGGGCATTAAGGTTAGCAGTGTGGATAGGTTAGCAGTGTGGAAAGGTTGGGCATTAAGGTTAGCAATGTGGACAGGTTAGCAGTGTGGACAGGTTAGCAGTGTGGACAGGTTAGCAGTGTGGACAGGTTGGGCATTAAGGTTTGCAGTGTGGACAGGTTGGCAGTGTGGACAGGTTAGCAGTGTGGACAGGTTGGGCATTAAGGTTAGCAGTGTGGACAGGGTTAGCAGTGTGGACAGGTTAGCAGTGTGGACAGGTTGGGCATTAAGGTTAGCAGTGTGGACAGGTTGGGCATTAAGGTTAGCAATGTTGACAGGTTAGCAATGTGGACAGGTTAGCAGTGTTGGCAGGTTAGTAATGTGGACAGGTTAGCAGTGTGGGCAGGTTGGGCATTAAGGTTAGCAGTGTGGACAAGTTAGCAGTGTGGACAGGTTAGCAGTGTGGAGAGGTTGGGCATTAAGGTTAGCAGTGTAGACAGGTTGGGCATTGAGGTTAGCAGTGTGGACAGCTTAGCAGTGTGGACAGGTTGGGCATTGAGGTTAGCAGTGTGGACAGGTTAGCAGTGTGGACAGGTTGGCATTAAGGTTAGCAGTGTGGACAGGTTAGGCATTAAGGTTAGCAGTGTGGACAGTTTAGGCATTAAGGTTAGCAGTGTGGACAGGTTGGGCATTAAGGTTATCAGTGTGGACAGGTTAGCAGTGTGGACAGGTTGGGCATTAAGGTTAGCAGTGTGGACAGGTTAGCAGTGTGGACAGGTTAGCAGTGTGGACAGGTTGGCATTAAGGTTAGCAGTGTGGACAGGTTGGCAGTGTGGACAGATTGGGCATTAAGGTTAGCAGTGTGGACAGGTTAGCAGTGTGGAAAGGTTAGCAGTGTGGACAGGTTGGGCATTAAGGTTAGCAGTGTGGACAGGTTAGCAGTGTGGACAGGTTGGGCATTAAGGTTAGCAATGTGGACAGGTTAGCAGTGTGGACAGGTTAGCAGTGTGGACAGGTTAGCAGTGTGGACAGGTTGGCATTAAGGTTAGCAGTGTGGACAGGTTAGCAGTGTTGGCAGGTTAGTAATGTGGACAGGTTAGCAGTGTGGGCAGGTTGGGCATTAAGGTTAGCAGTGTGGACAGGTTGGGCATTACGGTTAGCAGTGTGGACAGGTTAGCAGTGTGGACAGGTTAGCAGTGTGGACAGGTTGGGCATTAAGGTTAGCAGTGTAGACAGGTTGGGCATTGAGGTTAGCAGTGCTGACAGCTTAGCAGTGTGGACAGGTTGGGCATTGAGGTTAGCAGTGTGGACAGGTTAGCAGTGTGGACAGGTTGGCATTAAGGTTAGCAGTGTGGACAGGTTAGGCATTAAGGTTAGCAGTGTGGACAGTTTAGGCCTTAAGGTTAGCAGTGTGGACAGGTTGGGCATTAAGGTTATCAGTGTGGACAGGTTAGCAGTGTGGACAGGTTGGGCATTAAGGTTAGCAGTGTGGACAGGTTAGCAGTGTGGACAGGTTAGCAGTGTGGACAGGTTGGCATTAAGGTTAGCAATGTGGACAGGTTAGGCATTAAGGTTAGCAGTGTGGACAGGTTAGCAGTGTGGACAGGTTGGGCATTAAAGTTAGCAGTGTGGACAGGTTAGGCATTAAGGTTAGCGGTGTGGACAGGTTAGGCATTAAGGTTAGCAGTGTGGACAGGTTAGGCATTAAGGTTAGCAGTGTGGACAGGTTAGCAGTGTGGACAGATTGGGCATTAAGGTTAGCAGTGTGGACAGGTTCGCAGTGTGAACAGGTTAGCAGTGTGGACAGGTTAGCAGTGTGGACAGGTTGGGCATTGAGGTTAGCAGTGTGGACAGCTTAGTAGTGTGGACAGGTTGGGCATTGAGGTTTGCAGTGTGGACAGGTTAGCAGTGTGGACAGGTTGGGAAATTAAGATTAGCAGTGTGGACAGGTTAGGCATTAAGGTTAGCAGTGTGGACAGTTTAGGCATTAAGGTTAGCAGTGTGGACAGGTTGGCATTAAGGTTATCAGTGTGGACAGGTTAGCAGTGTGGACAGGTTGGGCATTAAGGTTAGCAGTGTGGAGAGGTTAGCAGTGTGGACAGGTTAGCAGTGTGGACAGATTGGTCATTAAGGTTAGCAGTGTGGAAAGGTTAGCAGTGTGGACAGGTTAGCCGTGTGGACAGATTGGGCATTAAGGTTAGCAGTATGGACAGGTTAGCAGTGTGGACAGGTTAGCAGTGTGGACAGGTTAGCAGTGTGGACAGGTTGGGCATTAAGGTTAGCAGTGTGGACAGGTTAGCAGTGTGGACAGGTTGGGCATTAAGGTTAGCAATGTGGACAGGTTAGCAGTGTGGACAGGTTAGCAGTGTGGACAGGTTGGGCATTAAGGTTAGCAGTGTGGACAGGTTGGCAATGTGGACAGTTTAGCAGTGTGGACAGGTTGGGCATTAAGGTTAGCAGTGTGGACAGGGTTAGCAGTGTGGACAGGTTAGCAGTGTGGACAGGTTGGGCATTAAGGTTAGCAATGTGGACAGGTTAGCAGTGTGGACAGGTTAGCAGTGTTGGCAGGTTAGTAATGTGGACAGGTTAGCAGTGTGGGCAGGTTGGGCATTAACGTTAGCAGTGCGGACAGGTTGGGCATTACGGTTAGCAGTGTGGACAGGTTAGCAGTGTGGACAGGTTGGGCATTAAGGTTAGCAATGTGGACAGGTTAGCAGTGTGGACAGGGTTAGCAGTGTGGACAGGTTAGCAGTGTGGACAGGTTGGGCATTAAGGTTAGCAGTGTGGACAGGTTGGGCATTAAGGTTAGCAATGTGGACAGGTTAGCAGTGTGGACAGGTTAGCAGTGTGGGCTGGTTATTAATGTGGACAGGTTAGCAGTGAGGGCAGGTTGGGCATTAAGGTTAGCAGTGTGGACAGGTTGGGCATTAAGGTTAGCAGTGTGGACAGGTTAGCAGTGTGGACAGGTTAGCAGTGTGGACAGGTTGGGCATTAAGGTTAGCAGTGTGGACAGGTTAGGCATTAAGGTTAGCAGTGTGGACAGGTTAGGCATTAAGGTTAGCAGTGTGGACAGGTTAGCAGTGTGGACAGATTGGGCATTAAGGTTAGCAGTGTGGACAGGTTAGCAGTGTGAACAGGTTAGCAGTGTGGACAGGTTAGCAGTGTGGACAGGTTGGGCATTGAGGTTAGCAGTGTGGACAGCTTAGTAGTGTGGACAGGTTGGGCATTGAGGTTTGCAGTGTGGACAGGTTAGCAGTGTGGACAGGTTGGGAAATTAAGATTAGCAGTGTGGACAGGTTAGGCATTAAGGTTAGCAGTGTGGACAGTTTAGGCATTAAGGTTAGCAGTGTGGACAGGTTGGCATTAAGGTTATCAGTGTGGACAGGTTAGCAGTGTGGACAGGTTGGGCATTAAGGTTAGCAGTGTGGAGAGGTTAGCAGTGTGGACAGGTTAGCAGTGTGGACAGATTGGTCATTAAGGTTAGCAGTGTGGAAAGGTTAGCAGTGTGGACAGGTTAGCCGTGTGGACAGATTGGGCATTAAGGTTAGCAGTATGGACAGGTTAGCAGTGTGGACAGGTTAGCAGTGTGGACAGGTTAGCAGTGTGGACAGGTTGGGCATTAAGGTTAGCAGTGTGGACAGGTTAGCAGTGTGGACAGGTTGGGCATTAAGGTTAGCAATGTGGACAGGTTAGCAGTGTGGACAGGTTAGCAGTGTGGACAGGTTGGGCATTAAGGTTAGCAGTGTGGACAGGTTGGCAATGTGGACAGTTTAGCAGTGTGGACAGGTTGGGCATTAAGGTTAGCAGTGTGGACAGGGTTAGCAGTGTGGACAGGTTAGCAGTGTGGACAGGTTGGGCATTAAGGTTAGCAATGTGGACAGGTTAGCAGTGTGGACAGGTTAGCAGTGTTGGCAGGTTAGTAATGTGGACAGGTTAGCAGTGTGGGCAGGTTGGGCATTAACGTTAGCAGTGCGGACAGGTTGGGCATTACGGTTAGCAGTGTGGACAGGTTAGCAGTGTGGACAGGTTGGGCATTAAGGTTAGCAATGTGGACAGGTTAGCAGTGTGGACAGGGTTAGCAGTGTGGACAGGTTAGCAGTGTGGACAGGTTGGGCATTAAGGTTAGCAGTGTGGACAGGTTGGGCATTAAGGTTAGCAATGTGGACAGGTTAGCAGTGTGGACAGGTTAGCAGTGTGGGCTGGTTATTAATGTGGACAGGTTAGCAGTGAGGGCAGGTTGGGCATTAAGGTTAGCAGTGTGGACAGGTTGGGCATTAAGGTTAGCAGTGTGGACAGGTTAGCAGTGTGGACAGGTTAGCAGTGTGGACAGGTTGGGCATTAAGGTTAGCAGTGTGGACAGGTTAGGCATTAAGGTTAGCAGTGTGGACAGGTTAGGCATTAAGGTTAGCAGTGTGGACAGGTTAGCAGTGTGGACAGATTGGGCATTAAGGTTAGCAGTGTGGACAGGTTAGCAGTGTGAACAGGTTAGCAGTGTGGACAGGTTAGCAGTGTGGACAGGTTGGGCATTAAGGTTAGCAGTGTGGACAGGTTGGGCATTGAGGTTAGCAGTGTGGACAGCTTAGCAGTGTGGACAGGTTGGGAATTGAGGTTAGCAGTGTGGACAGGTTAGCAGTGTGGACAGGTTGGGCATTAAGGTTAGCAGTGTGGACAGGTTAGGCATTAAGGTTAGCAGTGTGGACAGTTTAGGCATTAAGGTTAGCAGTGTGGACAGGTTGGGCATTAAGGTTATAAGTGTGGACAGGTTAGCAGTGTGGACAGGTTAGCAGTGTGGACAGTTTAGCAGTGTGGACAGGTTAGCAGTGTGGACAGATTGGTCATTAATGTTAGCAGTGTGGACAGGTTAGCAGTGTGGACAGGTTAGCAGTGTGGACAGATTGGGCATTAAGGTTAGCAGTGTGGACAGGTTGGGCATTAAGGTTAGCAGTGTGGACAGGTTAGGCATTAAGGTTAGCCGTGTGGATAGATTGGGCATTAAGGTTAGCAGTGTGGACAGGTTAGCAGTGTGGACAGGTTGGGCATTAAGGTTAGCAGTGTGGACAGGTTAGCAGTGTGGACAGGTTGGGCATTAAGGTTAGCAATGTGGACAGGTTAGCAGTGTGGACAGGTTAGCAGTGTGGACAGGTTAGCAGTGTGGACAGGTTGGGCATTAAGGTTAGCAGTGTGGACAGGGTTAGCAGTGTGGACAGGTTAGCAGTGTGGACAGGTTGGGCATTAAGGTTTGCAGTGTGGACAGGTTGGGCATTACGGTTAGCAGTGTGGACAGGTTAGCAGTGTGGACAGGTTAGCAGTGTGGACAGGTTGGGCATTAAGGTTAACAGTGTGGACAGGTTAGCAGTGTTGGCAGGTTAGTAATGTGGACAGGTTAGCAGTGTGGGCAGGTTGGGCATTAAGGTTAGCAGTGTGGACAGGTTGGGCATTACGGTTAGCAGTGTGGACAGGTTAGCAGTGTGGACAGGTTAGCAGTGTGGACAGGTTGGGCATTAAGGTTAACAGTGTGGACAGGTTGGGCATTGAGGTTAGCAGTGTGGACAGCTTAGCAGTGTGGACAGGTTGGGCATTAAGGTTAGCAGTGTGGACAGGTTAGGCATTAAGGTTAGCAGTGTGGACAGTTTAGCAGTGTGGACAGATTGGGCATTAAGGTTAGCCGTGTGGACAGGTTAGCAGTGTGGAAAGATTGGGAATTAAGGTTAGCAGTGTGGACAGGTTAGGCATTAAGGTTAGCAGTGTGGACAGATTACAGTGTGGACAGATTGGGCATTAAGGTTAGCAGTATGGACAGTTTAGCAGTGTGGACAGGTTGGGCATTAAGGTTAGCAGTGTGGACAGGTTAGCAGTGTGGACAGGTTAGCAGTGTGGACAGGTTAGCAGTGTGGACAGGTTGGGCATTAAGGTTATCAGTGAATACAGGTTAACAGTGTGGACAGGTTAGCAGTGTGGACAGGTTGGCGTTAAGGTTAGCAATGTGGACAGGTTAGGCATTAAGGTTAGCAGTGTGGACAGGTTGCAGTGTGGACAGATTGGGCGGTAAGGTTAGCAGTGTGGACAGGTTAGCAGTGTGGACAGGTTAGCAGTGTGGACAGATTGGGCATTAAGGTTAGCAGTGTGGACAGGTTGGGCATTAAGGTTAGCAGTGTGGACAGGTTAGGCATTAAGGTTAGCCGTGTGGACAGATTGGGCATTAAGGTTAGCAATATGGACAGGTTAGCAGTGTGGACAGGTTAGCAGTGTGGACAGGTTAGCAGTATGGACAGGTTGGGCATTAAGGTTAGCAGTGTGGACAGGTTAGCAGTGTGGACAGGTTAGCAGTGTGGACAGGTTAGCAGTGTGGACAGGTTGGGCATTAAGGTTAGCAGTGTGGACAGGTTGGCAGTGTGGACAGGTTAGCAGTGTGGACAGGTTGGGCATTAAGGTTAGCAGTGTGGACAGGGTTAGCAGTGTGGACAGGGTTAGCAGTGTGGACAGGTTAGCAGTGTGGACAGGTTGGGCATTAAGGTTAGCAGTGTGGACAGGTTGGGCATTAAGGTTAGCAATGTGGACAGGTTAGCAGTGTGGACAGGTTAGCAGTGTGGGCAGGTTGGGCATTAAGGTTAGCAGTATGGACAGGTTGGGCATTAAGGTTAGCAGTGTGGACAGGTTAGCAGTGTGGACAGGTTGGGCATTAAGGTTAGCAGTGTGGACAGGTTAGCAGTGTGAACAGGTTAGCAGTGTGGACAGGTTAGCAGTGTGGACAGGTTGGGCATTGAGGTTAGCAGTGTGGACAGCTTAGTAGTGTGGACAGGTTGGGCATTGAGGTTTGCAGTGTGGACAGGTTAGCAGTGTGGACAGGTTGGGAAATTAAGATTAGCAGTGTGGACAGGTTAGGCATTAAGGTTAGCAGTGTGGACAGTTTAGGCATTAAGGTTAGCAGTGTGGACAGGTTGGCATTAAGGTTATCAGTGTGGACAGGTTAGCAGTGTGGACAGGTTGGGCATTAAGGTTAGCAGTGTGGAGAGGTTAGCAGTGTGGACAGGTTAGCAGTGTGGACAGATTGGTCATTAAGGTTAGCAGTGTGGAAAGGTTAGCAGTGTGGACAGGTTAGCCGTGTGGACAGATTGGGCATTAAGGTTAGCAGTATGGACAGGTTAGCAGTGTGGACAGGTTAGCAGTGTGGACAGGTTAGCAGTGTGGACAGGTTGGGCATTAAGGTTAGCAGTGTGGACAGGTTAGCAGTGTGGACAGGTTGGGCATTAAGGTTAGCAATGTGGACAGGTTAGCAGTGTGGACAGGTTGGCAGTGTGGACAGGTTAGCAGTGTGGACAAGTTGGGCATTAAGGTTAGCAGTGTGGACAGGGTTAGCAGTGTGGACAGGTTAGCAGTGTGGACAGGTTGGGCATTAAGGTTAGCAGTGTGGACAGGTTGGGCATTAAGGTTAGCAATGTTGACAGGTTAGCAATGTGGACAGGTTAGCAGTGTTGGCAGGTTAGTAATGTGGACAGGTTAGCAGTGTGGGCAGGTTGGGCATTAAGGTTAGCAGTGTGGACAGGTTAGCAGTGTGGACAGGTTAGCAGTGTGGAGAGGTTGGGCATTAAGGTTAGCAGTGTAGACAGGTTGGGCATTGAGGTTAGCAGTGTGGACAGCTTAGCAGTGTGGACAGGTTGGGCATTGAGGTTAGCAGTGTGGACAGGTTAGCAGTGTGGACAGGTTGGCATTAAGGTTAGCAGTGTGGACAGGTTAGGCATTAAGGTTAGCAGTGTGGACAGTTTAGGCATTAAGGTTAGCAGTGTGGACAGGTTGGGCATTAAGGTTATCAGTGTGGACAGGTTAGCAGTGTGGACAGGTTGGGCATTAAGGGTAGCAGTGTGGACAGGTTAGCAGTGTGGACAGGTTAGCAGTGTGGACAGGTTGGCATTAAGGTTAGCAGTGTGGACAGGTTGGCAGTGTGGACAGATTGGGCATTAAGGTTAGCAGTGTGGACAGGTTAGCAGTTTGGACAGGTTAGCAGTGTGGACAGGTTGGGCATTAAGGTTAGCAGTGTGGACAGGTTAGCAGTGTGGACAGGTTGGGCATTAAGGTTAGCAATGTGGACAGGTTAGCAGTGTGGACAGGTTAGCAGTGTGGACAGGTTAGCAGTGTGGACAGGTTGGCATTAAGGTTAGCAGTGTGGACAGGTTAGCAGTGTTGGCAGGTTAGTAATGTGGACAGGTTAGCAGTGTGGGCAGGTTGGTCATTAAGGTTAGCAGTGTGGAAAGGTTAGCAGTGTGGACAGGTTAGCCGTGTGGACAGATTGGGCATTAAGGTTAGCAGTATGGACAGGTTAGCAGTGTGGACAGGTTAGCAGTGTGGACAGGTTAGCAGTGTGGACAGGTTGGGCATTAAGGTTAGCAGTGTGGACAGGTTAGCAGTGTGGACAGGTTGGGCATTAAGGTTAGCAGTGTGGACAGGTTAGCAGTGTGGACAGGTTGGGCATTAAGGTTAGCAATGTGGACAGGTTAGCAGTGTGGACAGGTTAGCAGTGTGGACAGGTTGGGCATTAAGGTTAGCAGTGTGGACAGGTTGGCAATGTGGACAGTTTAGCAGTGTGGACAGGTTGGGCATTAAGGTTAGCAGTGTGGACAGGGTTAGCAGTGTGGACAGGTTAGCAGTGTGGACAGGTTGGGCATTAAGGTTAGCAATGTGGACAGGTTAGCAGTGTGGACAGGTTAGCAGTGTTGGCAGGTTAGTAATGTGGACAGGTTAGCAGTGTGGGCAGGTTGGGCATTAACGTTAGCAGTGCGGACAGGTTGGGCATTACCGTTAGCAGTGTGGACAGGTTAGCAGTGTGGACAGGTTGGGCATTAAGGTTAGCAATGTGGACAGGTTAGCAGTGTGGACAGGGTTAGCAGTGTGGACAGGTTAGCAGTGTGGACAGGTTGGGCATTAAGGTTAGCAGTGTGGACAGGTTGGGCATTAAGGTTAGCAATGTGGACAGGTTAGCAGTGTGGACAGGTTAGCAGTGTGGGCTGGTTATTAATGTGGACAGGTTAGCAGTGAGGGCAGGTTGGGCATTAAGGTTAGCAGTGTGGACAGGTTGGGCATTAAGGTTAGCAGTGTGGACAGGTTAGCAGTGTGGACAGGTTAGCAGTGTGGACAGGTTGGGCATTAAGGTTAGCAGTGTGGACAGGTTAGGCATTAAGGTTAGCAGTGTGGACAGGTTAGGCATTAAGGTTAGCAGTGTGGACAGGTTAGCAGTGTGGACAGATTGGGCATTAAGGTTAGCAGTGTGGACAGGTTAGCAGTGTGAACAGGTTGGGCATTAAGGTTAGCAGTGTGGACAGGTTGGGCATTGAGGTTAGCAGTGTGGACAGCTTAGCAGTGTGGACAGGTTGGGAATTGAGGTTAGCAGTGTGGACAGGTTAGCAGTGTGGACAGGTTGGGCATTAAGGTTAGCAGTGTGGACAGGTTAGGCATTAAGGTTAGCAGTGTGGACAGTTTAGGCATTAAGGTTAGCAGTGTGGACAGGTTGGGCATTAAGGTTATCAGTGTGGACAGGTTAGCAGTGTGGACAGGTTAGCAGTGTGGACAGTTTAGCAGTGTGGACAGGTTGGGCATTAAGGTTAGCAGTGTGGACAGGTTGGGCATTGAGGTTAGCAGTGTGGACAGGTTGGCAGTGTGGACAGGTTAGCAGTGTGGACAGGTTAGCAGTGTGGACAGGTTGGGCATTAAGGTTAGCAGTGTGGACAGGTTGGGCATTGAGGTTAGCAGTGTGGACAGGTTGGCAGTGTGGACAGGTTAGCAGTGTGGACAGGTTAGCAGTGTGGACAGGTTGGGCATTAAGGTTAGCAGTGTGGACAGGTTGGGCATTGAGGTTAGCAGTGTGGACAGGTTGGCAGTGTGGACAGGTTAGCAGAGTGGACAGGTTAGCAGTGTGGACAGGTTGGGCATTAAGGTTAGCAGTGTGGACAGGTTGGGCATTGAGGTTAGCAGTGTGGACAGGTTAGCAGTGTGGACAGGTTAGCAGTGTGGACAGGTTGGCGTTAAGGTTAGCAATGTGGACAGGTTAGGCATTAAGGTTAGCAGTGTGGACAGGTTGGCAGTGTGGACAGATTTGGCATTAAGGTTAGCAGTGTGGACAGGTTAGCAGTGTCGACAGGTTAGCAGTGTGGACAGATTGGGCATTAAGGTTAGCAGTGTGGACAGGTTGGGCATTAAGGTTAGCAGTGTGGAATGGTTAGGCATTAAGGTTAGCCGTGTGGACAGATTGGGCATTAAGGTTAGCAGTATGGACAGGTTAGCAGTGTGGACAGGTTGGCATTAAGGTTAGCAGTGTGGACAGGTTAGGCATTAAGGTTAGCAGTGTGGACAGTTTAGGCATTAAGGTTAGCAGTGTGGACAGGTTGGGCATTAAGGTTATCAGTGTGGACAGGTTAGCAGTGTGGACAGGTTGGGCATTAAGGTTAGCAGTGTGGACAGGTTAGCAGTGTGGACAGGTTAGCAGTGTGGACAGGTTGGCATTAAGGTTAGCAGTGTGGACAGGTTGGCAGTGTGGACAGATTGGGCATTAAGGTTAGCAGTGTGGACAGGTTAGCAGTTTGGACAGGTTAGCAGTGTGGACAGGTTGGGCATTAAGGTTAGCAGTGTGGACAGGTTAGCAGTGTGGACAGGTTGGGCATTAAGGTTAGCAATGTGGACAGGTTAGCAGTGTGGACAGGTTAGCAGTGTGGACAGGTTAGCAGTGTGGACAGGTTGGCATTAAGGTTAGCAGTGTGGACAGGTTAGCAGTGTTGGCAGGTTAGTAATGTGGACAGGTTAGCAGTGTGGGCAGGTTGGGCATTAAGGTTAGCAGTGTGGACAGGTTGGGCATTAAGGTTAGCCGTGTGGACAGGTTAGCAGTGTGGACAGATTGGTCATTAAGGTTAGCAGTGTGGAAAGGTTAGCAGTGTGGACAGGTTAGCCGTGTGGACAGATTGGGCATTAAGGTTAGCAGTATGGACAGGTTAGCAGTGTGGACAGGTTAGCAGTGTGGACAGGTTAGCAGTGTGGACAGGTTGGGCATTAAGGTTAGCAGTGTGGACAGGTTAGCAGTGTGGACAGGTTGGGCATTAAGGTTAGCAATGTGGACAGGTTAGCAGTGTGGACAGGTTAGCAGTGTGGACAGGTTGGGCATTAAGGTTAGCAGTGTGGACAGGTTGGCAATGTGGACAGTTTAGCAGTGTGGACAGGTTGGGCATTAAGGTTAGCAGTGTGGACAGGGTTAGCAGTGTGGACAGGTTAGCAGTGTGGACAGGTTGGGCATTAAGGTTAGCAATGTGGACAGGTTAGCAGTGTGGACAGGTTAGCAGTGTTGGCAGGTTAGTAATGTGGACAGGTTAGCAGTGTGGGCAGGTTGGGCATTAACGTTAGCAGTGCGGACAGGTTGGGCATTACGGTTAGCAGTGTGGACAGGTTAGCAGTGTGGACAGGTTGGGCATTAAGGTTAGCAATGTGGACAGGTTAGCAGTGTGGACAGGGTTAGCAGTGTGGACAGGTTAGCAGTGTGGACAGGTTGGGCATTAAGGTTAGCAGTGTGGACAGGTTGGGCATTAAGGTTAGCAATGTGGACAGGTTAGCAGTGTGGACAGGTTAGCAGTGTGGGCTGGTTATTAATGTGGACAGGTTAGCAGTGAGGGCAGGTTGGGCATTAAGGTTAGCAGTGTGGACAGGTTGGGCATTAAGGTTAGCAGTGTGGACAGGTTAGCAGTGTGGACAGGTTAGCAGTGTGGACAGGTTGGGCATTAAGGTTAGCAGTGTGGACAGGTTAGGCATTAAGGTTAGCAGTGTGGACAGGTTAGGCATTAAGGTTAGCAGTGTGGACAGGTTAGCAGTGTGGACAGATTGGGCATTAAGGTTAGCAGTGTGGACAGGTTAGCAGTGTGAACAGGTTAGCAGTGTGGACAGGTTAGCAGTGTGGACAGGTTGGGCATTAAGGTTAGCAGTGTGGACAGGTTGGGCATTGAGGTTAGCAGTGTGGACAGCTTAGCAGTGTGGACAGGTTGGGAATTGAGGTTAGCAGTGTGGACAGGTTAGCAGTGTGGACAGGTTGGGCATTAAGGTTAGCAGTGTGGACAGGTTAGCAGTGTGAACAGGTTAGCAGTGTGGACAGGTTAGCAGTGTGGACAGGTTGGGCATTAAGGTTAGCAGTGTGGACAGGTTGGGCATTGAGGTTAGCAGTGTGGACAGCTTAGCAGTGTGGACAGGTTGGGAATTGAGGTTAGCAGTGTGGACAGGTTAGCAGTGTGGACAGGTTGGGCATTAAGGTTAGCAGTGTGGACAGGTTAGGCATTAAGGTTAGCAGTGTGGACAGTTTAGGCATTAAGGTTAGCAGTGTGGACAGGTTGGGCATTAAGGTTATCAGTGTGGACAGGTTAGCAGTGTGGACAGGTTAGCAGTGTGGACAGTTTAGCAGTGTGGACAGGTTGGGCATTAAGGTTAGCAGTGTGGACAGGTTGGGCATTGAGGTTAGCAGTGTGGACAGGTTGGCAGTGTGGACAGGTTAGCAGTGTGGACAGGTTAGCAGTGTGGACAGGTTGGGCATTAAGGTTAGCAGTGTGGACAGGTTGGGCATTGAGGTTAGCAGTGTGGACAGGTTGGCAGTGTGGACAGGTTAGCAGTGTGGACAGGTTAGCAGTGTGGACAGGTTGGGCATTAAGGTTAGCAGTGTGGACAGGTTGGGCATTGAGGTTAGCAGTGTGGACAGGTTGGCAGTGTGGACAGGTTAGCAGTGTGGACAGGTTAGCAGTGTGGACAGGTTGGGCATTAAGGTTAGCAGTGTGGACAGGTTGGGCATTGAGGTTAGCAGTGTGGACAGGTTAGCAGTGTGGACAGGTTAGCAGTGTGGACAGGTTGGCGTTAAGGTTAGCAATGTGGACAGGTTAGGCATTAAGGTTAGCAGTGTGGACAGGTTGGCAGTGTGGACAGATTTGGCATTAAGGTTAGCAGTGTGGACAGGTTAGCAGTGTCGACAGGTTAGCAGTGTGGACAGATTGGGCATTAAGGTTAGCAGTGTGGACAGGTTGGGCATTAAGGTTAGCAGTGTGGAATGGTTAGGCATTAAGGTTAGCCGTGTGGACAGATTGGGCATTAAGGTTAGCAGTATGGACAGGTTAGCAGTGTGGACAGGTTAGCAGTGTGGACAGGTTAGCAGTGTGGACAGGTTGGGCATTAAGGTTAGCAGTGTGGATAGGTTAGCAGTGTGGAAAGGTTGGGCATTAAGGTTAGCAATGTGGACAGGTTAGCAGTGTGGACAGGTTAGCAGTGTGGACAGGTTAGCAGTGTGGACAGGTTGGGCATTAAGGTTTGCAGTGTGGACAGGTTGGCAGTGTGGACAGGTTAGCAGTGTGGACAGGTTGGGCATTAAGGTTAGCAGTGTGGACAGGTTGGGCATTAAGGTTAGCAATGTTGACAGGTTAGCAATGTGGACAGGTTAGCAGTGTTGGCAGGTTAGTAATGTGGACAGGTTAGCAGTGTGGGCAGGTTGGGCATTAAGGTTAGCAGTGTGGACAAGTTAGCAGTGTGGACAGGTTAGCAGTGTGGAGAGGTTGGGCATTAAGGTTAGCAGTGTAGACAGGTTGGGCATTGAGGTTAGCAGTGTGGACAGCTTAGCAGTGTGGACAGGTTGGGCATTGAGGTTAGCAGTGTGGACAGGTTAGCAGTGTGGACAGGTTAGCAGTGTGGACAGGTTGGGCATTAAGGTTAGCAGTGTGGACAGGTTGGGCATTGAGGTTAGCAGTGTGGACAGGTTAGCAGTGTGGACAGGTTAGCAGTGTGGACAGGTTGGCGTTAAGGTTAGCAATGTGGACAGGTTAGGCATTAAGGTTAGCAGTGTGGACAGGTTGGCAGTGTGGACAGATTTGGCATTAAGGTTAGCAGTGTGGACAGGTTAGCAGTGTCGACAGGTTAGCAGTGTGGACAGATTGGGCATTAAGGTTAGCAGTGTGGACAGGTTGGGCATTAAGGTTAGCAGTGTGGAATGGTTAGGCATTAAGGTTAGCCGTGTGGACAGATTGGGCATTAAGGTTAGCAGTATGGACAGGTTAGCAGTGTGGACAGGTTAGCAGTGTGGACAGGTTAGCAGTGTGGACAGGTTGGGCATTAAGGTTAGCAGTGTGGATAGGTTAGCAGTGTGGAAAGGTTGGGCATTAAGGTTAGCAATGTGGACAGGTTAGCAGTGTGGACAGGTTAGCAGTGTGGACAGGTTAGCAGTGTGGACAGGTTGGGCATTAAGGTTTGCAGTGTGGACAGGTTGGCAGTGTGGACAGGTTAGCAGTGTGGACAGGTTGGGCATTAAGGTTAGCAGTGTGGACAGGGTTAGCAGTGTGGACAGGTTAGCAGTGTGGACAGGTTGGGCATTAAGGTTAGCAGTGTGGACAGGTTGGGCATTAAGGTTAGCAATGTTGACAGGTTAGCAATGTGGACAGGTTAGCAGTGTTGGCAGGTTAGTAATGTGGACAGGTTAGCAGTGTGGGCAGGTTGGGCATTAAGGTTAGCAGTGTGGACAAGTTAGCAGTGTGGACAGGTTAGCAGTGTGGAGAGGTTGGGCATTAAGGTTAGCAGTGTAGACAGGTTGGGCATTGAGGTTAGCAGTGTGGACAGCTTAGCAGTGTGGACAGGTTGGGCATTGAGGTTAGCAGTGTGGACAGGTTAGCAGTGTGGACAGGTTGGCATTAAGGTTAGCAGTGTGGACAGGTTAGGCATTAAGGTTAGCAGTGTGGACAGTTTAGGCATTAAGGTTAGCAGTGTGGACAGGTTGGGCATTAAGGTTATCAGTGTGGACAGGTTAGCAGTGTGGACAGGTTGGGCATTAAGGTTAGCAGTGTGGACAGGTTAGCAGTGTGGACAGGTTAGCAGTGTGGACAGGTTGGCATTAAGGTTAGCAGTGTGGACAGGTTGGCAGTGTGGACAGATTGGGCATTAAGGTTAGCAGTGTGGACAGGTTAGCAGTGTGGAAAGGTTAGCAGTGTGGACAGGTTGGGCATTAAGGTTAGCAGTGTGGACAGGTTAGCAGTGTGGACAGGTTGGGCATTAAGGTTAGCAATGTGGACAGGTTAGCAGTGTGGACAGGTTAGCAGTGTGGACAGGTTAGCAGTGTGGACAGGTTGGCATTAAGGTTAGCAGTGTGGACAGGTTAGCAGTGTTGGCAGGTTAGTAATGTGGACAGGTTAGCAGTGTGGGCAGGTTGGGCATTAAGGTTAGCAGTGTGGACAGGTTGGGCATTAAGGTTATCAGTGTGGACAGGTTAGCAGTGTGGACAGGTTGGGCATTAAGGTTAGCAGTGTGGACAGGTTAGCAGTGTGGACAGGTTAGCAGTGTGGACAGGTTGGCATTAAGGTTAGCAGTGTGGACAGGTTGGCAGTGTGGACAGATTGGGCATTAAGGTTAGCAGTGTGGACAGGTTAGCAGTGTGGAAAGGTTAGCAGTGTGGACAGGTTGGGCATTAAGGTTAGCAGTGTGGACAGGTTAGCAGTGTGGACAGGTTGGGCATTAAGGTTAGCAATGTGGACAGGTTAGCAGTGTGGACAGGTTAGCAGTGTGGACAGGTTAGCAGTGTGGACAGGTTGGCATTAAGGTTAGCAGTGTGGACAGGTTAGCAGTGTTGGCAGGTTAGTAATGTGGACAGGTTAGCAGTGTGGGCAGGTTGGGCATTAAGGTTAGCAGTGTGGACAGGTTGGGCATTACGGTTAGCAGTGTGGACAGGTTAGCAGTGTGGACAGGTTAGCAGTGTGGACAGGTTGGGCATTAAGGTTAGCAGTGTAGACAGGTTGGGCATTGAGGTTAGCAGTGCTGACAGCTTAGCAGTGTGGACAGGTTGGGCATTGAGGTTAGCAGTGTGGACAGGTTAGCAGTGTGGACAGGTTGGCATTAAGGTTAGCAGTGTGGACAGGTTAGGCATTAAGGTTAGCAGTGTGGACAGTTTAGGCCTTAAGGTTAGCAGTGTGGACAGGTTGGGCATTAAGGTTATCAGTGTGGACAGGTTAGCAGTGTGGACAGGTTGGGCATTAAGGTTAGCAGTGTGGACAGGTTAGCAGTGTGGACAGGTTAGCAGTGTGGACAGGTTGGCATTAAGGTTAGCAATGTGGACAGGTTAGGCATTAAGGTTAGCAGTGTGGACAGGTTAGCAGTGTGGACAGGTTGGGCATTAAAGTTAGCAGTGTGGACAGGTTAGGCATTAAGGTTAGCGGTGTGGACAGGTTAGGCATTAAGGTTAGCAGTGTGGACAGGTTAGGCATTAAGGTTAGCAGTGTGGACAGGTTAGCAGTGTGGACAGATTGGGCATTAAGGTTAGCAGTGTGGACAGGTTCGCAGTGTGAACAGGTTAGCAGTGTGGACAGGTTAGCAGTGTGGACAGGTTGGGCATTGAGGTTAGCAGTGTGGACAGCTTAGTAGTGTGGACAGGTTGGGCATTGAGGTTTGCAGTGTGGACAGGTTAGCAGTGTGGACAGGTTGGGAAATTAAGATTAGCAGTGTGGACAGGTTAGGCATTAAGGTTAGCAGTGTGGACAGTTTAGGCATTAAGGTTAGCAGTGTGGACAGGTTGGCATTAAGGTTATCAGTGTGGACAGGTTAGCAGTGTGGACAGGTTGGGCATTAAGGTTAGCAGTGTGGAGAGGTTAGCAGTGTGGACAGGTTAGCAGTGTGGACAGATTGGTCATTAAGGTTAGCAGTGTGGAAAGGTTAGCAGTGTGGACAGGTTAGCCGTGTGGACAGATTGGGCATTAAGGTTAGCAGTATGGACAGGTTAGCAGTGTGGACAGGTTAGCAGTGTGGACAGGTTAGCAGTGTGGACAGGTTGGGCATTAAGGTTAGCAGTGTGGACAGGTTAGCAGTGTGGACAGGTTGGGCATTAAGGTTAGCAATGTGGACAGGTTAGCAGTGTGGACAGGTTAGCAGTGTGGACAGGTTGGGCATTAAGGTTAGCAGTGTGGACAGGTTGGCAATGTGGACAGTTTAGCAGTGTGGACAGGTTGGGCATTAAGGTTAGCAGTGTGGACAGGGTTAGCAGTGTGGACAGGTTAGCAGTGTGGACAGGTTGGGCATTAAGGTTAGCAATGTGGACAGGTTAGCAGTGTGGACAGGTTAGCAGTGTTGGCAGGTTAGTAATGTGGACAGGTTAGCAGTGTGGGCAGGTTGGGCATTAACGTTAGCAGTGCGGACAGGTTGGGCATTACGGTTAGCAGTGTGGACAGGTTAGCAGTGTGGACAGGTTGGGCATTAAGGTTAGCAATGTGGACAGGTTAGCAGTGTGGACAGGGTTAGCAGTGTGGACAGGTTAGCAGTGTGGACAGGTTGGGCATTAAGGTTAGCAGTGTGGACAGGTTGGGCATTAAGGTTAGCAATGTGGACAGGTTAGCAGTGTGGACAGGTTAGCAGTGTGGGCTGGTTATTAATGTGGACAGGTTAGCAGTGAGGGCAGGTTGGGCATTAAGGTTAGCAGTGTGGACAGGTTGGGCATTAAGGTTAGCAGTGTGGACAGGTTAGCAGTGTGGACAGGTTAGCAGTGTGGACAGGTTGGGCATTAAGGTTAGCAGTGTGGACAGGTTAGGCATTAAGGTTAGCAGTGTGGACAGGTTAGGCATTAAGGTTAGCAGTGTGGACAGGTTAGCAGTGTGGACAGATTGGGCATTAAGGTTAGCAGTGTGGACAGGTTAGCAGTGTGAACAGGTTAGCAGTGTGGACAGGTTAGCAGTGTGGACAGGTTGGGCATTGAGGTTAGCAGTGTGGACAGCTTAGTAGTGTGGACAGGTTGGGCATTGAGGTTTGCAGTGTGGACAGGTTAGCAGTGTGGACAGGTTGGGAAATTAAGATTAGCAGTGTGGACAGGTTAGGCATTAAGGTTAGCAGTGTGGACAGTTTAGGCATTAAGGTTAGCAGTGTGGACAGGTTGGCATTAAGGTTATCAGTGTGGACAGGTTAGCAGTGTGGACAGGTTGGGCATTAAGGTTAGCAGTGTGGAGAGGTTAGCAGTGTGGACAGGTTAGCAGTGTGGACAGATTGGTCATTAAGGTTAGCAGTGTGGAAAGGTTAGCAGTGTGGACAGGTTAGCCGTGTGGACAGATTGGGCATTAAGGTTAGCAGTATGGACAGGTTAGCAGTGTGGACAGGTTAGCAGTGTGGACAGGTTAGCAGTGTGGACAGGTTGGGCATTAAGGTTAGCAGTGTGGACAGGTTAGCAGTGTGGACAGGTTGGGCATTAAGGTTAGCAATGTGGACAGGTTAGCAGTGTGGACAGGTTAGCAGTGTGGACAGGTTGGGCATTAAGGTTAGCAGTGTGGACAGGTTGGCAATGTGGACAGTTTAGCAGTGTGGACAGGTTGGGCATTAAGGTTAGCAGTGTGGACAGGGTTAGCAGTGTGGACAGGTTAGCAGTGTGGACAGGTTGGGCATTAAGGTTAGCAATGTGGACAGGTTAGCAGTGTGGACAGGTTAGCAGTGTTGGCAGGTTAGTAATGTGGACAGGTTAGCAGTGTGGGCAGGTTGGGCATTAACGTTAGCAGTGCGGACAGGTTGGGCATTACGGTTAGCAGTGTGGACAGGTTAGCAGTGTGGACAGGTTGGGCATTAAGGTTAGCAATGTGGACAGGTTAGCAGTGTGGACAGGGTTAGCAGTGTGGACAGGTTAGCAGTGTGGACAGGTTGGGCATTAAGGTTAGCAGTGTGTACAGGTTGGGCATTAAGGTTAGCAATGTGGACAGGTTAGCAGTGTGGACAGGTTAGCAGTGTGGGCTGGTTATTAATGTGGACAGGTTAGCAGTGAGGGCAGGTTGGGCATTAAGGTTAGCAGTGTGGACAGGTTGGGCATTAAGGTTAGCAGTGTGGACAGGTTAGCAGTGTGGACAGGTTAGCAGTGTGGACAGGTTGGGCATTAAGGTTAGCAGTGTGGACAGGTTAGGCATTAAGGTTAGCAGTGTGGACAGGTTAGGCATTAAGGTTAGCAGTGTGGACAGGTTAGCAGTGTGGACAGATTGGGCATTAAGGTTAGCAGTGTGGACAGGTTAGCAGTGTGAACAGGTTAGCAGTGTGGACAGGTTAGCAGTGTGGACAGGTTGGGCATTAAGGTTAGCAGTGTGGACAGGTTGGGCATTGAGGTTAGCAGTGTGGACAGCTTAGCAGTGTGGACAGGTTGGGAATTGAGGTTAGCAGTGTGGACAGGTTAGCAGTGTGGACAGGTTGGGCATTAAGGTTAGCAGTGTGGACAGGTTAGGCATTAAGGTTAGCAGTGTGGACAGTTTAGGCATTAAGGTTAGCAGTGTGGACAGGTTGGGCATTAAGGTTATCAGTGTGGACAGGTTAGCAGTGTGGACAGGTTAGCAGTGTGGACAGTTTAGCAGTGTGGACAGGTTGGGCATTAAGGTTAGCAGTGTGGACAGGTTGGGCATTGAGGTTAGCAGTGTGGACAGGTTGGCAGTGTGGACAGGTTAGCAGTGTGGACAGGTTAGCAGTGTGGACAGGTTGGGCATTAAGGTTAGCAGTGTGGACAGGTTGGGCATTGAGGTTAGCAGTGTGGACAGGTTGGCAGTGTGGACAGGTTAGCAGTGTGGACAGGTTAGCAGTGTGGACAGGTTGGGCATTAAGGTTAGCAGTGTGGACAGGTTGGGCATTGAGGTTAGCAGTGTGGACAGGTTGGCAGTGTGGACAGGTTAGCAGTGTGGACAGGTTAGCAGTGTGGACAGGTTGGGCATTAAGGTTAGCAGTGTGGACAGGTTGGGCATTGAGGTTAGCAGTGTGGACAGGTTAGCAGTGTGGACAGGTTAGCAGTGTGGACAGGTTGGCGTTAAGGTTAGCAATGTGGACAGGTTAGGCATTAAGGTTAGCAGTGTGGACAGGTTGGCAGTGTGGACAGATTTGGCATTAAGGTTAGCAGTGTGGACAGGTTAGCAGTGTCGACAGGTTAGCAGTGTGGACAGATTGGGCATTAAGGTTAGCAGTGTGGACAGGTTGGGCATTAAGGTTAGCAGTGTGGAATGGTTAGGCATTAAGGTTAGCCGTGTGGACAGATTGGGCATTAAGGTTAGCAGTATGGACAGGTTAGCAGTGTGGACAGGTTAGCAGTGTGGACAGGTTAGCAGTGTGGACAGGTTGGGCATTAAGGTTAGCAGTGTGGATAGGTTAGCAGTGTGGAAAGGTTGGGCATTAAGGTTAGCAATGTGGACAGGTTAGCAGTGTGGACAGGTTAGCAGTGTGGACAGGTTAGCAGTGTGGACAGGTTGGGCATTAAGGTTTGCAGTGTGGACAGGTTGGCAGTGTGGACAGGTTAGCAGTGTGGACAGGTTGGGCATTAAGGTTAGCAGTGTGGACAGGTTGGGCATTAAGGTTAGCAATGTTGACAGGTTAGCAATGTGGACAGGTTAGCAGTGTTGGCAGGTTAGTAATGTGGACAGGTTAGCAGTGTGGGCAGGTTGGGCATTAAGGTTAGCAGTGTGGACAAGTTAGCAGTGTGGACAGGTTAGCAGTGTGGAGAGGTTGGGCATTAAGGTTAGCAGTGTAGACAGGTTGGGCATTGAGGTTAGCAGTGTGGACAGCTTAGCAGTGTGGACAGGTTGGGCATTGAGGTTAGCAGTGTGGACAGGTTAGCAGTGTGGACAGGTTAGCAGTGTGGACAGGTTGGGCATTAAGGTTAGCAGTGTGGACAGGTTGGGCATTGAGGTTAGCAGTGTGGACAGGTTAGCAGTGTGGACAGGTTAGCAGTGTGGACAGGTTGGCGTTAAGGTTAGCAATGTGGACAGGTTAGGCATTAAGGTTAGCAGTGTGGACAGGTTGGCAGTGTGGACAGATTTGGCATTAAGGTTAGCAGTGTGGACAGGTTAGCAGTGTCGACAGGTTAGCAGTGTGGACAGATTGGGCATTAAGGTTAGCAGTGTGGACAGGTTGGGCATTAAGGTTAGCAGTGTGGAATGGTTAGGCATTAAGGTTAGCCGTGTGGACAGATTGGGCATTAAGGTTAGCAGTATGGACAGGTTAGCAGTGTGGACAGGTTAGCAGTGTGGACAGGTTAGCAGTGTGGACAGGTTGGGCATTAAGGTTAGCAGTGTGGATAGGTTAGCAGTGTGGAAAGGTTGGGCATTAAGGTTAGCAATGTGGACAGGTTAGCAGTGTGGACAGGTTAGCAGTGTGGACAGGTTAGCAGTGTGGACAGGTTGGGCATTAAGGTTTGCAGTGTGGACAGGTTGGCAGTGTGGACAGGTTAGCAGTGTGGACAGGTTGGGCATTAAGGTTAGCAGTGTGGACAGGGTTAGCAGTGTGGACAGGTTAGCAGTGTGGACAGGTTGGGCATTAAGGTTAGCAGTGTGGACAGGTTGGGCATTAAGGTTAGCAATGTTGACAGGTTAGCAATGTGGACAGGTTAGCAGTGTTGGCAGGTTAGTAATGTGGACAGGTTAGCAGTGTGGGCAGGTTGGGCATTAAGGTTAGCAGTGTGGACAAGTTAGCAGTGTGGACAGGTTAGCAGTGTGGAGAGGTTGGGCATTAAGGTTAGCAGTGTAGACAGGTTGGGCATTGAGGTTAGCAGTGTGGACAGCTTAGCAGTGTGGACAGGTTGGGCATTGAGGTTAGCAGTGTGGACAGGTTAGCAGTGTGGACAGGTTGGCATTAAGGTTAGCAGTGTGGACAGGTTAGGCATTAAGGTTAGCAGTGTGGACAGTTTAGGCATTAAGGTTAGCAGTGTGGACAGGTTGGGCATTAAGGTTATCAGTGTGGACAGGTTAGCAGTGTGGACAGGTTGGGCATTAAGGTTAGCAGTGTGGACAGGTTAGCAGTGTGGACAGGTTAGCAGTGTGGACAGGTTGGCATTAAGGTTAGCAGTGTGGACAGGTTGGCAGTGTGGACAGATTGGGCATTAAGGTTAGCAGTGTGGACAGGTTAGCAGTGTGGAAAGGTTAGCAGTGTGGACAGGTTGGGCATTAAGGTTAGCAGTGTGGACAGGTTAGCAGTGTGGACAGGTTGGGCATTAAGGTTAGCAATGTGGACAGGTTAGCAGTGTGGACAGGTTAGCAGTGTGGACAGGTTAGCAGTGTGGACAGGTTGGCATTAAGGTTAGCAGTGTGGACAGGTTAGCAGTGTTGGCAGGTTAGTAATGTGGACAGGTTAGCAGTGTGGGCAGGTTGGGCATTAAGGTTAGCAGTGTGGACAGGTTGGGCATTACGGTTAGCAGTGTGGACAGGTTAGCAGTGTGGACAGGTTAGCAGTGTGGACAGGTTGGGCATTAAGGTTAGCAGTGTAGACAGGTTGGGCATTGAGGTTAGCAGTGCTGACAGCTTAGCAGTGTGGACAGGTTGGGCATTGAGGTTAGCAGTGTGGACAGGTTAGCAGTGTGGACAGGTTGGCATTAAGGTTAGCAGTGTGGACAGGTTAGGCATTAAGGTTAGCAGTGTGGACAGTTTAGGCCTTAAGGTTAGCAGTGTGGACAGGTTGGGCATTAAGGTTATCAGTGTGGACAGGTTAGCAGTGTGGACAGGTTGGGCATTAAGGTTAGCAGTGTGGACAGGTTAGCAGTGTGGACAGGTTAGCAGTGTGGACAGGTTGGCATTAAGGTTAGCAATGTGGACAGGTTAGGCATTAAGGTTAGCAGTGTGGACAGGTTAGCAGTGTGGACAGGTTGGGCATTAAAGTTAGCAGTGTGGACAGGTTAGGCATTAAGGTTAGCGGTGTGGACAGGTTAGGCATTAAGGTTAGCAGTGTGGACAGGTTAGGCATTAAGGTTAGCAGTGTGGACAGGTTAGCAGTGTGGACAGATTGGGCATTAAGGTTAGCAGTGTGGACAGGTTCGCAGTGTGAACAGGTTAGCAGTGTGGACAGGTTAGCAGTGTGGACAGGTTGGGCATTGAGGTTAGCAGTGTGGACAGCTTAGTAGTGTGGACAGGTTGGGCATTGAGGTTTGCAGTGTGGACAGGTTAGCAGTGTGGACAGGTTGGGAAATTAAGATTAGCAGTGTGGACAGGTTAGGCATTAAGGTTAGCAGTGTGGACAGTTTAGGCATTAAGGTTAGCAGTGTGGACAGGTTGGCATTAAGGTTATCAGTGTGGACAGGTTAGCAGTGTGGACAGGTTGGGCATTAAGGTTAGCAGTGTGGAGAGGTTAGCAGTGTGGACAGGTTAGCAGTGTGGACAGATTGGTCATTAAGGTTAGCAGTGTGGAAAGGTTAGCAGTGTGGACAGGTTAGCCGTGTGGACAGATTGGGCATTAAGGTTAGCAGTATGGACAGGTTAGCAGTGTGGACAGGTTAGCAGTGTGGACAGGTTAGCAGTGTGGACAGGTTGGGCATTAAGGTTAGCAGTGTGGACAGGTTAGCAGTGTGGACAGGTTGGGCATTAAGGTTAGCAATGTGGACAGGTTAGCAGTGTGGACAGGTTAGCAGTGTGGACAGGTTGGGCATTAAGGTTAGCAGTGTGGACAGGTTGGCAATGTGGACAGTTTAGCAGTGTGGACAGGTTGGGCATTAAGGTTAGCAGTGTGGACAGGGTTAGCAGTGTGGACAGGTTAGCAGTGTGGACAGGTTGGGCATTAAGGTTAGCAATGTGGACAGGTTAGCAGTGTGGACAGGTTAGCAGTGTTGGCAGGTTAGTAATGTGGACAGGTTAGCAGTGTGGGCAGGTTGGGCATTAACGTTAGCAGTGCGGACAGGTTGGGCATTACGGTTAGCAGTGTGGACAGGTTAGCAGTGTGGACAGGTTGGGCATTAAGGTTAGCAATGTGGACAGGTTAGCAGTGTGGACAGGGTTAGCAGTGTGGACAGGTTAGCAGTGTGGACAGGTTGGGCATTAAGGTTAGCAGTGTGGACAGGTTGGGCATTAAGGTTAGCAATGTGGACAGGTTAGCAGTGTGGACAGGTTAGCAGTGTGGGCTGGTTATTAATGTGGACAGGTTAGCAGTGAGGGCAGGTTGGGCATTAAGGTTAGCAGTGTGGACAGGTTGGGCATTAAGGTTAGCAGTGTGGACAGGTTAGCAGTGTGGACAGGTTAGCAGTGTGGACAGGTTGGGCATTAAGGTTAGCAGTGTGGACAGGTTAGGCATTAAGGTTAGCAGTGTGGACAGGTTAGGCATTAAGGTTAGCAGTGTGGACAGGTTAGCAGTGTGGACAGATTGGGCATTAAGGTTAGCAGTGTGGACAGGTTAGCAGTGTGAACAGGTTAGCAGTGTGGACAGGTTAGCAGTGTGGACAGGTTGGGCATTGAGGTTAGCAGTGTGGACAGCTTAGTAGTGTGGACAGGTTGGGCATTGAGGTTTGCAGTGTGGACAGGTTAGCAGTGTGGACAGGTTGGGAAATTAAGATTAGCAGTGTGGACAGGTTAGGCATTAAGGTTAGCAGTGTGGACAGTTTAGGCATTAAGGTTAGCAGTGTGGACAGGTTGGCATTAAGGTTATCAGTGTGGACAGGTTAGCAGTGTGGACAGGTTGGGCATTAAGGTTAGCAGTGTGGAGAGGTTAGCAGTGTGGACAGGTTAGCAGTGTGGACAGATTGGTCATTAAGGTTAGCAGTGTGGAAAGGTTAGCAGTGTGGACAGGTTAGCCGTGTGGACAGATTGGGCATTAAGGTTAGCAGTATGGACAGGTTAGCAGTGTGGACAGGTTAGCAGTGTGGACAGGTTAGCAGTGTGGACAGGTTGGGCATTAAGGTTAGCAGTGTGGACAGGTTAGCAGTGTGGACAGGTTGGGCATTAAGGTTAGCAATGTGGACAGGTTAGCAGTGTGGACAGGTTAGCAGTGTGGACAGGTTGGGCATTAAGGTTAGCAGTGTGGACAGGTTGGCAATGTGGACAGTTTAGCAGTGTGGACAGGTTGGGCATTAAGGTTAGCAGTGTGGACAGGGTTAGCAGTGTGGACAGGTTAGCAGTGTGGACAGGTTGGGCATTAAGGTTAGCAATGTGGACAGGTTAGCAGTGTGGACAGGTTAGCAGTGTTGGCAGGTTAGTAATGTGGACAGGTTAGCAGTGTGGGCAGGTTGGGCATTAACGTTAGCAGTGCGGACAGGTTGGGCATTACGGTTAGCAGTGTGGACAGGTTAGCAGTGTGGACAGGTTGGGCATTAAGGTTAGCAATGTGGACAGGTTAGCAGTGTGGACAGGGTTAGCAGTGTGGACAGGTTAGCAGTGTGGACAGGTTGGGCATTAAGGTTAGCAGTGTGTACAGGTTGGGCATTAAGGTTAGCAATGTGGACAGGTTAGCAGTGTGGACAGGTTAGCAGTGTGGGCTGGTTATTAATGTGGACAGGTTAGCAGTGAGGGCAGGTTGGGCATTAAGGTTAGCAGTGTGGACAGGTTGGGCATTAAGGTTAGCAGTGTGGACAGGTTAGCAGTGTGGACAGGTTAGCAGTGTGGACAGGTTGGGCATTAAGGTTAGCAGTGTGGACAGGTTAGGCATTAAGGTTAGCAGTGTGGACAGGTTAGGCATTAAGGTTAGCAGTGTGGACAGGTTAGCAGTGTGGACAGATTGGGCATTAAGGTTAGCAGTGTGGACAGGTTAGCAGTGTGAACAGGTTAGCAGTGTGGACAGGTTAGCAGTGTGGACAGGTTGGGCATTAAGGTTAGCAGTGTGGACAGGTTGGGCATTGAGGTTAGCAGTGTGGACAGCTTAGCAGTGTGGACAGGTTGGGAATTGAGGTTAGCAGTGTGGACAGGTTAGCAGTGTGGACAGGTTGGGCATTAAGGTTAGCAGTGTGGACAGGTTAGGCATTAAGGTTAGCAGTGTGGACAGTTTAGGCATTAAGGTTAGCAGTGTGGACAGGTTGGGCATTAAGGTTATAAGTGTGGACAGGTTAGCAGTGTGGACAGGTTAGCAGTGTGGACAGTTTAGCAGTGTGGACAGGTTAGCAGTGTGGACAGATTGGTCATTAATGTTAGCAGTGTGGACAGGTTAGCAGTGTGGACAGGTTAGCAGTGTGGACAGATTGGGCATTAAGGTTAGCAGTGTGGACAGGTTGGGCATTAAGGTTAGCAGTGTGGACAGGTTAGGCATTAAGGTTAGCCGTGTGGATAGATTGGGCATTAAGGTTAGCAGTGTGGACAGGTTAGCAGTGTGGACAGGTTGGGCATTAAGGTTAGCAGTGTGGACAGGTTAGCAGTGTGGACAGGTTGGGCATTAAGGTTAGCAATGTGGACAGGTTAGCAGTGTGGACAGGTTAGCAGTGTGGACAGGTTAGCAGTGTGGACAGGTTGGGCATTAAGGTTAGCAGTGTGGACAGGGTTAGCAGTGTGGACAGGTTAGCAGTGTGGACAGGTTGGGCATTAAGGTTTGCAGTGTGGACAGGTTGGGCATTACGGTTAGCAGTGTGGACAGGTTAGCAGTGTGGACAGGTTAGCAGTGTGGACAGGTTGGGCATTAAGGTTAACAGTGTGGACAGGTTAGCAGTGTTGGCAGGTTAGTAATGTGGACAGGTTAGCAGTGTGGGCAGGTTGGGCATTAAGGTTAGCAGTGTGGACAGGTTGGGCATTACGGTTAGCAGTGTGGACAGGTTAGCAGTGTGGACAGGTTAGCAGTGTGGACAGGTTGGGCATTAAGGTTAACAGTGTGGACAGGTTGGGCATTGAGGTTAGCAGTGTGGACAGCTTAGCAGTGTGGACAGGTTGGGCATTAAGGTTAGCAGTGTGGACAGGTTAGGCATTAAGGTTAGCAGTGTGGACAGTTTAGCAGTGTGGACAGATTGGGCATTAAGGTTAGCCGTGTGGACAGGTTAGCAGTGTGGAAAGATTGGGAATTAAGGTTAGCAGTGTGGACAGGTTAGGCATTAAGGTTAGCAGTGTGGACAGATTACAGTGTGGACAGATTGGGCATTAAGGTTAGCAGTATGGACAGTTTAGCAGTGTGGACAGGTTGGGCATTAAGGTTAGCAGTGTGGACAGGTTAGCAGTGTGGACAGGTTAGCAGTGTGGACAGGTTAGCAGTGTGGACAGGTTGGGCATTAAGGTTATCAGTGAATACAGGTTAACAGTGTGGACAGGTTAGCAGTGTGGACAGGTTGGCGTTAAGGTTAGCAATGTGGACAGGTTAGGCATTAAGGTTAGCAGTGTGGACAGGTTGCAGTGTGGACAGATTGGGCGGTAAGGTTAGCAGTGTGGACAGGTTAGCAGTGTGGACAGGTTAGCAGTGTGGACAGATTGGGCATTAAGGTTAGCAGTGTGGACAGGTTGGGCATTAAGGTTAGCAGTGTGGACAGGTTAGGCATTAAGGTTAGCCGTGTGGACAGATTGGGCATTAAGGTTAGCAATATGGACAGGTTAGCAGTGTGGACAGGTTAGCAGTGTGGACAGGTTAGCAGTATGGACAGGTTGGGCATTAAGGTTAGCAGTGTGGACAGGTTAGCAGTGTGGACAGGTTAGCAGTGTGGACAGGTTAGCAGTGTGGACAGGTTGGGCATTAAGGTTAGCAGTGTGGACAGGTTGGCAGTGTGGACAGGTTAGCAGTGTGGACAGGTTGGGCATTAAGGTTAGCAGTGTGGACAGGGTTAGCAGTGTGGACAGGGTTAGCAGTGTGGACAGGTTAGCAGTGTGGACAGGTTGGGCATTAAGGTTAGCAGTGTGGACAGGTTGGGCATTAAGGTTAGCAATGTGGACAGGTTAGCAGTGTGGACAGGTTAGCAGTGTGGGCAGGTTGGGCATTAAGGTTAGCAGTATGGACAGGTTGGGCATTAAGGTTAGCAGTGTGGACAGGTTAGCAGTGTGGACAGGTTGGGCATTAAGGTTAGCAGTGTGGACAGGTTAGCAGTGTGAACAGGTTAGCAGTGTGGACAGGTTAGCAGTGTGGACAGGTTGGGCATTGAGGTTAGCAGTGTGGACAGCTTAGTAGTGTGGACAGGTTGGGCATTGAGGTTTGCAGTGTGGACAGGTTAGCAGTGTGGACAGGTTGGGAAATTAAGATTAGCAGTGTGGACAGGTTAGGCATTAAGGTTAGCAGTGTGGACAGTTTAGGCATTAAGGTTAGCAGTGTGGACAGGTTGGCATTAAGGTTATCAGTGTGGACAGGTTAGCAGTGTGGACAGGTTGGGCATTAAGGTTAGCAGTGTGGAGAGGTTAGCAGTGTGGACAGGTTAGCAGTGTGGACAGATTGGTCATTAAGGTTAGCAGTGTGGAAAGGTTAGCAGTGTGGACAGGTTAGCCGTGTGGACAGATTGGGCATTAAGGTTAGCAGTATGGACAGGTTAGCAGTGTGGACAGGTTAGCAGTGTGGACAGGTTAGCAGTGTGGACAGGTTGGGCATTAAGGTTAGCAGTGTGGACAGGTTAGCAGTGTGGACAGGTTGGGCATTAAGGTTAGCAATGTGGACAGGTTAGCAGTGTGGACAGGTTAGCAGTGTGGACAGGTTGGGCATTAAGGTTAGCAGTGTGGACAGGTTGGCAATGTGGACAGTTTAGCAGTGTGGACAGGTTGGGCATTAAGGTTAGCAGTGTGGACAGGGTTAGCAGTGTGGACAGGTTAGCAGTGTGGACAGGTTGGGCATTAAGGTTAGCAATGTGGACAGGTTAGCAGTGTGGACAGGTTAGCAGTGTTGGCAGGTTAGTAATGTGGACAGGTTAGCAGTGTGGGCAGGTTGGGCATTAACGTTAGCAGTGCGGACAGGTTGGGCATTACGGTTAGCAGTGTGGACAGGTTAGCAGTGTGGACAGGTTGGGCATTAAGGTTAGCAATGTGGACAGGTTAGCAGTGTGGACAGGGTTAGCAGTGTGGACAGGTTAGCAGTGTGGACAGGTTGGGCATTAAGGTTAGCAGTGTGGACAGGTTGGGCATTAAGGTTAGCAATGTGGACAGGTTAGCAGTGTGGACAGGTTAGCAGTGTGGGCTGGTTATTAATGTGGACAGGTTAGCAGTGAGGGCTGGTTGGGCATTAAGGTTAGCAGTGTGGACAGGTTGGGCATTAAGGTTAGCAGTGTGGACAGGTTAGCAGTGTGGACAGGTTAGCAGTGTGGACAGGTTGGGCATTAAGGTTAGCAGTGTGGACAGGTTAGGCATTAAGGTTAGCAGTGTGGACAGGTTAGGCATTAAGGTTAGCAGTGTGGACAGGTTAGCAGTGTGGACAGATTGGGCATTAAGGTTAGCAGTGTGGACAGGTTAGCAGTGTGAACAGGTTAGCAGTGTGGACAGGTTAGCAGTGTGGACAGGTTGGGCATTAAGGTTAGCAGTGTGGACAGGTTGGGCATTGAGGTTAGCAGTGTGGACAGCTTAGCAGTGTGGACAGGTTGGGAATTGAGGTTAGCAGTGTGGACAGGTTAGCAGTGTGGACAGGTTGGGCATTAAGGTTAGCAGTGTGGACAGGTTAGGCATTAAGGTTAGCAGTGTGGACAGTTTAGGCATTAAGGTTAGCAGTGTGGACAGGTTGGGCATTAAGGTTATAAGTGTGGACAGGTTAGCAGTGTGGACAGGTTAGCAGTGTGGACAGTTTAGCAGTGTGGACAGGTTAGCAGTGTGGACAGATTGGTCATTAATGTTAGCAGTGTGGACAGGTTAGCAGTGTGGACAGGTTAGCAGTGTGGACAGATTGGGCATTAAGGTTAGCAGTGTGGACAGGTTGGGCATTAAGGTTAGCAGTCTGGACAGGTTAGGCATTAAGGTTAGCCGTGTGGATAGATTGGGCATTAAGGTTAGCAGTGTGGACAGGTTAGCAGTGTGGACAGGTTGGGCATTAAGGTTAGCAGTGTGGACAGGTTAGCAGTGTGGACAGGTTGGGCATTAAGGTTAGCAATGTGGACAGGTTAGCAGTGTGGACAGGTTAGCAGTGTGGACAGGTTAGCAGTGTGGACAGGTTGGGCATTAAGGTTAGCAGTGTGGACAGGGTTAGCAGTGTGGACAGGTTAGCAGTGTGGACAGGTTGGGCATTAAGGTTTGCAGTGTGGACAGGTTGGGCATTACGGTTAGCAGTGTGGACAGGTTAGCAGTGTGGACAGGTTAGCAGTGTGGACAGGTTGGGCATTAAGGTTAACAGTGTGGACAGGTTAGCAGTGTTGGCAGGTTAGTAATGTGGACAGGTTAGCAGTGTGGGCAGGTTGGGCATTAAGGTTAGCAGTGTGGACAGGTTGGGCATTACGGTTAGCAGTGTGGACAGGTTAGCAGTGTGGACAGGTTAGCAGTGTGGACAGGTTGGGCATTAAGGTTAACAGTGTGGACAGGTTGGGCATTGAGGTTAGCAGTGTGGACAGCTTAGCAGTGTGGACAGGTTGGGCATTAAGGTTAGCAGTGTGGACAGGTTAGGCATTAAGGTTAGCAGTGTGGACAGTTTAGCAGTGTGGACAGATTGGGCATTAAGGTTAGCCGTGTGGACAGGTTAGCAGTGTGGAAAGATTGGGAATTAAGGTTAGCAGTGTGGACAGGTTAGGCATTAAGGTTAGCAGTGTGGACAGATTACAGTGTGGACAGATTGGGCATTAAGGTTAGCAGTATGGACAGTTTAGCAGTGTGGACAGGTTGGGCATTAAGGTTAGCAGTGTGGACAGGTTAGCAGTGTGGACAGGTTAGCAGTGTGGACAGGTTAGCAGTGTGGACAGGTTGGGCATTAAGGTTATCAGTGAATACAGGTTAACAGTGTGGACAGGTTAGCAGTGTGGACAGGTTGGCGTTAAGGTTAGCAATGTGGACAGGTTAGGCATTAAGGTTAGCAGTGTGGACAGGTTGCAGTGTGGACAGATTGGGCGGTAAGGTTAGCAGTGTGGACAGGTTAGCAGTGTGGACAGGTTAGCAGTGTGGACAGATTGGGCATTAAGGTTAGCAGTGTGGACAGGTTGGGCATTAAGGTTAGCAGTGTGGACAGGTTAGGCATTAAGGTTAGCCGTGTGGACAGATTGGGCATTAAGGTTAGCAATATGGACAGGTTAGCAGTGTGGACAGGTTAGCAGTGTGGACAGGTTAGCAGTATGGACAGGTTGGGCATTAAGGTTAGCAGTGTGGACAGGTTAGCAGTGTGGACAGGTTAGCAGTGTGGACAGGTTAGCAGTGTGGACAGGTTGGGCATTAAGGTTAGCAGTGTGGACAGGTTGGCAGTGTGGACAGGTTAGCAGTGTGGACAGGTTGGGCATTAAGGTTAGCAGTGTGGACAGGGTTAGCAGTGTGGACAGGGTTAGCAGTGTGGACAGGTTAGCAGTGTGGACAGGTTGGGCATTAAGGTTAGCAGTGTGGACAGGTTGGGCATTAAGGTTAGCAATGTGGACAGGTTAGCAGTGTGGACAGGTTAGCAGTGTGGGCAGGTTGGGCATTAAGGTTAGCAGTATGGACAGGTTGGGCATTAAGGTTAGCAGTGTGGACAGGTTAGCAGTGTGGACAGGTTGGGCATTAAGGTTAGCAGTGTGGGACAGGTTAGCAGTGTGGACAGGTTAGGAGTTTGGACAGGTTGGGCATTAAGGTTAGCAGTGTGGACAGGTTAGAAGTGTGGACAGGTTAGCAGTGTGGACAGGTTAGCAGTGTGGACAGGTTGGCGTTAAGGTTAGCAATGTGGACAGGTTAGGCATTAAGGTTAGCAGTGTGGACAGGTTGCAGTGTGGACAGATTGGGCGGTAAGGTTAGCAGTGTGGACAGGTTAGCAGTGTGGACAGGTTAGCAGTGTGGACAGATTGGGCATTAAGGTTAGCAGTGTGGACAGGTTGGGCATTAAGGTTAGCAGTGTGGACAGGTTAGGCATTAAGGTTAGCCGTGTGGACAGATTGGGCATTAAGGTTAGCAATATGGACAGGTTAGCAGTGTGGACAGGTTAGCAGTGTGGACAGGTTAGCAGTATGGACAGGTTGGGCATTAAGGTTAGCAGTGTGGACAGGTTAGCAGTGTGGACAGGTTAGCAGTGTGGACAGGTTAGCAGTGTGGACAGGTTGGGCATTAAGGTTAGCAGTGTGGACAGGTTGGCGTTAAGGTTAGCAATGTGGACAGGTTAGGCATTAAGGTTAGCAGTGTGGACAGGTTGCAGTGTGGACAGATTGGGCGGTAAGGTTAGCAGTGTGGACAGGTTAGCAGTGTGGACAGGTTAGCAGTGTGGACAGATTGGGCATTAAGGTTAGCAGTGTGGACAGGTTGGGCATTAAGGTTAGCAGTGTGGACAGGTTAGGCATTAAGGTTAGCCGTGTGGACAGATTGGGCATTAAGGTTAGCAATATGGACAGGTTAGCAGTGTGGACAGGTTAGCAGTGTGGACAGGTTAGCAGTATGGACAGGTTGGGCATTAAGGTTAGCAGTGTGGACAGGTTAGCAGTGTGGACAGGTTAGCAGTGTGGACAGGTTAGCAGTGTGGACAGGTTCGGCATTAAGGTTAGCAGTGTGGACAGGTTGGCAGTGTGGACAGGTTAGCAGTGTGGACAGGTTGGGCATTAAGGTTAGCAGTGTGGACAGGGTTAGCAGTGTGGACAGGGTTAGCAGTGTGGACAGGTTAGCAGTGTGGACAGGTTGGGCATTAAGGTTAGCAGTGTGGACAGGTTGGGCATTAAGGTTAGCAATGTGGACAGGTTAGCAGTGTGGACAGGTTAGCAGTGTGGGCAGGTTGGGCATTAAGGTTAGCAGTATGGACAGGTTGGGCATTAAGGTTAGCAGTGTGGACAGGTTAGCAGTGTGGACAGGTTGGGCATTAAGGTTAGCAGTGTGGGACAGGTTAGCAGTGTGGACAGGTTAGGAGTTTGGACAGGTTGGGCATTAAGGTTAGCAGTGTGGACAGGTTAGAAGTGTGGACAGGTTAGCAGTGTGGACAGATTAGCAGTGTGGACAGGTTTGCAGTGTGGACAGGTTAGCAGTGTGGGTAGGTTGGGCATTAAGGTAATCAGTGTGGACAGGTTGGCTATTAAGGTTGGCAGTGTGGACAGGTTGGCAGTGTGGACAGGTTAGCAGTGTGGACAGGTTGGGCATTAAGGTTAGCAGTGTGGACAGGTTAGGCATTAAGGTCAGCAGTGTGGACAGGTTAGCAGTGTGGACAGGTTAGCAGTGTGGACAGATTGGGCATTAAGGTTAGCAGTGTGGACAGGTTAGGCATTAAGGTTAGCAGTGTGGACAGGTTGGGCATTAAGGTTAGCAATGTGGACAGGTTAGCAGTGTGGACAGGTTAGCAGTGTGGACAGGTTGGGCATTAAGGTTAGCAGTGTGGACAGGTTGGCAATGTGGACAGTTTAGCAGTGTGGACAGGTTGGGCATTAAGGTTAGCAGTGTGGACAGGGTTAGCAGTGTGGACAGGTTGGGCATTAAGGTTAGCAGTGTGGACAGGTTGGGCATTAAGGTTAGCAATGTGGACAGGTTAGCAGTGTGGACAGGGTTAGCAGTGTGGACAGGTTAGCAGTGTGGACAGGTTGGGCATTAAGGTTAGCAGTGTGGACAGGTTGGGCATTAAGGTTAACAATGTGGACAGGTTAGCAGTGTGGACAGGTTAGCAGTGTGGGCAGGTTAGTAATGTGGACAGGTTAGCAGTGTGGGCAGGTTGGGCATTAAGGTTAGCAGTGTGGACAGGTTGGGCATTAAGGTTAGCAGTTTGGACAGGTTAGCAGTGTGGACAGGTTAGCAGTGTGGACAGGTTGGGCATTAAGGTTAGCAGTGTGGACAGGTTGGGCATTGAGGTTAGCAGTGTGGACAGGTTAGCAGTGTGGACAGGTTGGGCATTGAGGTTAGCAGTGTGGACAGGTTAGCAGTGTGGACAGGTTGGGCATTAAGGTTAGCAGTGTGGACAGGTTAGCAGTGTGGACAGGTTGGGCATTGAGGTTAGTGGTGTGGACAGGTTAGCAGTGTGGACAGGTTGGGCATTAAGGTTAGCAGTGTGGGACAGGTTAGCAGTGTGGACAGGTTAGCAGTGTGGACAGGTTGGGCATTAAGGTTAGCAGTGTGGACAGGTTAGCAGTGTGGACAGGTTAGCAGTGTGGACAGATTAGCAGTGTGGACAGGTTTGCAGTGTGGACAGGTTAGCAGTGTGGGTAGGTTGGGCATTAAGGTTAGCAGTGTGGACAGGTTGGCTATTAAGGTTGGCAGTGTGGACAGGTTGGCAGTGTGGACAGGTTAGCAGTGTGGACAGGTTGGGCATTAAGGTTAGCAGTGTGGACAGGTTAGCAGTGTGGACAGGTTGGGCATTAAGGTTAGCAGTGTGGACAGGTTAGCAGTGTGGACAGGTTAGCAATGTGGACAGGTTAGGCATTAAGGTTAGCAGTGTGGACAGGTTGGCAGTGTGGACAGATTGGGCATTAAGGTTAGCAGTATGTACAGGTTAGCAGTGTGGACAGGTTAGGCATTAAGGTTAGCCGTGTGGACAGGTTAGCAGTGTGGACAGATTGGGCATTAAGGTTAGCAGTGTGGACAGGTTAGCAGTGTGGACAGGTTAGCAGTGTGGACAGGTTGGGCATTAAGGTTAGCAGTGTGGCAGTTTAGGCATTAAGGTTAGCCGTGTGGACAGGTTAGCAGTGTGGAAAGATTGGGCATTAAGGTTAGCAGTGTGGACAGGTTAGGCATTAAGGTTAGCAGTGTGGACAGATTACAGTGTGGACAGATTGGGCATTAAGGTTAGCAGTATGGACAGGTTAGCAGTGTGGACAGGGTTAGCAGTGTGGACAGGTTAGCAGTGTGGACAGGTTGGGCATTGAGGTTAGCAGTGTGGACAGGTTGGGCATTAAGGTTAGCAATGTGGACAGGTTAGCAGTGTGGACAGGTTAGCAGTGTTGGCAGGTTAGTAATGTGGACAGGTTAGCAGTGTGGGCAGGTTGGGCATTAAGGTTAGCAGTGTGGACAGGTTGGGCATTGAGGTTAGCAGTGTGGACAGCTTAGCAGTGTGGACAGGTTGGGCATTGAGGTTAGCAGTGTGGACAGGTTAGCAGTGTGGACAGGTTGGGCATTAAGGTTAGCAGTGTGGACAGGTTAGGCATTAAGGTTAGCAGTGTGGACAGGTTAGGCATTAAGGTTAGCCGTGTGGACAGGTTAGCAGTGTGGACAGATTGGGCATTAAGGTTAGCAGTGTGGACAGGTTAGCAGTGTGGATAGGTTAGCAGTGTGGACAGGTTGGGCATTAAGGTTAGCAGTGTGGACAGTTTAGGCATTAAGGTTAGCCGTGTGGACAGGTTAGCAGTGTGGACAGATTGGGCATTAAGTTTAGCAGTGTGGACAGGTTAGCAGTGTGGACAGGTTGGGCATTAAGGTTAGCAGTGTGGACAGGTTAGGCATTAAGGTTAGCAGTGTGGACAGATTAGGCATTAAGGTTAGCAGTGTGGACAGGTTGGCAGTGTGGACAGATTGGGCATTAAGGTTAGCAGTGTGGACAGGTTAGCAGTGTGGACAGGTTAGCAGTGTGGACAGGTTGGGCATTAAGGTTAGCAGTGTGGACAGGTTAGGCATTAAGGTTAGCAGTGTGGACAGGTTAGCAGTGTGGACAGGTTAGCAGTGTGGACAGGTTGGGCATTAAGGTTAGCAGTGTGGACAGGTTAGGCATTAAGCTTAGCAGTGTGGACAGGTTAGGCATTAAGGTTAGCCGTGTGGACAGGTTAGCAGTGTGGACAGATTGGGCATTAAGGTTAGCAGTGTGGACAGGTTAGCAGTGTGGATAGGTTAGCAGTGTGGACAGGTTGGGCATTAAGGTTAGCAGTGTGGACAGTTTAGGCATTAAGGTTAGCCGTGTGGACCGGTTAGCAGTGTGGACAGATTGGGCATTAAGTTTAGCAGTGTGGACAGGTTAGCAGTGTGGACAGGTTGGGCATTAAGGTTAGCAGTGTGGACAGGTTAGGCATTAAGGTTAGCAGTGTGGCAGTTTAGGCATTAAGGTTAGCCGTGTGGACAGGTTAGCAGTGTGGAAAGATTGGGCATTAAGGTTAGCAGTGTGGACAGGTTAGGCATTAAGGTTAGCAGTGTGGACAGGTTAGCAGTGTGGACAGGTTGGGCATTAAGGTTAGCAGTGTGGCAGTTTAGGCATTAAGGTTAGCCGTGTGGACAGGTTAGCAGTGTGGAAAGATTGGGCATTAAGGTTAGCAGTGTGGACAGGTTAGGCATTAAGGTTAGCAGTGTGGACAGTTTAGGCATTAAGGTTAGCCGTGTGGACAGGTTAGCAGTGTGGACAGATTGGGCATTAAGGTTAGCAGTGTGGACAGGTTAGCAGTGTGGACAGGTTGGGCATTAAGGTTAGCAGTGTGGACAGGTTAGGCTTTAAGGTTAGCAGTGTGGACAGATTCGGCATTAAGGTTAGCAGTATGGACAGGTTAGCAGTGTGGACAGGTTGGCAGTGTGGACAGGTTGGGCATTAAGGTTAGCAGTGTGGACAGGTTAGCAGTGTGGACGGGTTAGGCATTAAGGTTAGCAGTGTGGACAGGTTAGGCATTAAGGTTAGCCGTGTGGACAGGTTAGCAGTGTGTACAGATTGGGCATTAAGGTTAGCAGTGTGGACAGGTTAGCAGTGTGGACAGGTTAGCAGTGTGGACAGGTTGGGCATTAAGGTTAGCAGTGTGGACAGGTTAGCAGTGTGGATAGGTTAGCAGTGTGGACAGGTTGGGCATTAAGGTTAGCAGTGTGGACAGTTTAGGCATTAAGGTTAGCCGTGTGGACAGGTTAGCAGTGTGGACAGATTGGGCATTAAGTTTAGCAGTGTGGACAGGTTAGCAGTGTGGACAGGTTGGGCATTAAGGTTAGCAGTGTGGACAGGTTAGGCATTAAGGTTAGCAGTGTGGACAGATTAGGCATTAAGGTTAGCAGTGTGGACAGGTTGGCAGTGTGGACAGATTGGGCATTAAGGTTAGCAGTGTGGACAGGTTAGCAGTGTGGACAGGTTAGCAGTGTGGACAGGTTGGGCATTAAGGTTAGCAGTGTGGACAGGTTAGGCATTAAGGTTAGCAGTGTGGACAGGTTAGGCATTAAGGTTAGCCGTGTGGACAGGTTAGCAGTGTGGACAGATTGGGCATTAAGGTTAGCAGTGTGGACAGGTTAGCAGTGTGGATAGGTTAGCAGTGTGGACAGGTTGGGCATTAAGGTTAGCAGTGTGGACAGTTTAGGCATTAAGGTTAGCCGTGTGGACCGGTTAGCAGTGTGGACAGATTGGGCATTAAGTTTAGCAGTGTGGACAGGTTAGCAGTGTGGACAGGTTGGGCATTAAGGTTAGCAGTGTGGACAGGTTAGGCATTAAGGTTAGCAGTGTGGCAGTTTAGGCATTAAGGTTAGCCGTGTGGACAGGTTAGCAGTGTGGAAAGATTGGGCATTAAGGTTAGCAGTGTGGACAGGTTAGGCATTAAGGTTAGCAGTGTGGACAGGTTAGCAGTGTGGACAGGTTGGGCATTAAGGTTAGCAGTGTGGCAGTTTAGGCATTAAGGTTAGCCGTGTGGACAGGTTAGCAGTGTGGAAAGATTGGGCATTAAGGTTAGCAGTGTGGACAGGTTAGGCATTAAGGTTAGCAGTGTGGACAGTTTAGGCATTAAGGTTAGCCGTGTGGACAGGTTAGCAGTGTGGACAGATTGGGCATTAAGGTTAGCAGTGTGGACAGGTTAGCAGTGTGGACAGGTTGGGCATTAAGGTTAGCAGTGTGGACAGGTTAGGCTTTAAGGTTAGCAGTGTGGACAGATTCGGCATTAAGGTTAGCAGTATGGACAGGTTAGCAGTGTGGACAGGTTGGCAGTGTGGACAGGTTGGGCATTAAGGTTAGCAGTGTGGACAGGTTAGCAGTGTGGACAGGTTAGGCATTAAGGTTAGCAGTGTGGACAGGTTAGGCATTAAGGTTAGCCGTGTGGACAGGTTAGCAGTGTGGACAGATTGGGCATTAAGGTTAGCAGTGTGGACAGGTTAGCAGTGTGGACAGGTTAGCAGTGTGGACAGGTTGGGCATTAAGGTTAGCAGTGTGGACAGGTTAGGCATTAAGGTTAGCAGTGTGGACAGATTGGGCATTAAGGTTAGCAGTATGGACAGGTTAGCAGTGTGGACAGGTTAGGCATTAAGGTTAGCCGTGTGGACAGGTTAGCAGTGTGGACAGATTGGGCATTAAGGTTACTAGTGTGGACAGGTTAGCAGTGTGGACAGGTTAGCAGTGTGGACAGGTTAAGCATTAAGGTTATCAGTGTGGCAGTTTAGGCATTAAGGTTAGCAGTGTGGACAGGTTAGGCATTAAGTTTAGCAGTGTGGACAGTTTAGGCATTAAGGTTAGCCGTGTGGACAGGTTAGCAGTGTGGACAGATTGGGCATTAAATTTAGCAGTGTGGACAGGTTAGCAGTGTGGACAGGTTGGGCATTAAGGTTAGCAGTGTGGACAGGTTAGGCATTAAGGTTAGCAGTGTGGACAGGTTGGCAGTGTGGACAGATTGGGCATTAAGGTTAGCAGTGTGGACAGGTTAGCAGTGTGGACAGGTTAGCAGTGTGGACAGATTGGGCATTAAGGTTAGCAGTGTGGACAGGTTGGGCATTAAGGTTAGCAGTGTGGACAGGTTAGGCATTAAGGTTAGCCGTGTGGACAGATTGGGCATTAAGGTTAGCAGTGTGGACAGGTTAGCAGTGTGGACAGGTTAGCAGTGTGGACAGGTTGGGCATTAAGGTTAGCAGTGTGGACAGGTTAGGCATTAAGGTTAGCAGTGTGGACAGATTGGGCATTAAGGTTAGCAGTATGGACAGGTTAGCAGTGTGGACAGGTTAGGCATTAAGGTTAGCCGTGTGGACAGGTTAGCAGTGTGGACAGTTTGGGCATTAAGGTTAGCAGTGTGGACAGGTTAGCAGTGTGGACAGGTTAGCAGTGTGGACAGGTTGGGCATTAAGGTTAGCAATGTGGACAGGTTAGCAGTGTGGACAGGTTAGCAGTGTGGGCAGATTGGGCATTAAGGTTAGCAGTGTGGACAGGTTAGGCATTAAGGTTAGCAGTGTGGACAGGTTGGGCATTAAGGTTAGCAATGTGGACAGGTTAGCAGTGTGGACAGGTTAGCAGTGTGGACAGGTTGGGCATTAAGGTTAGCAGTGTGGACAGGTTGGCAATGTGGACAGTTTAGCAGTGTGGACAGGTTGGGCATTAAGGTTAGCAGTGTGGACAGGGTTAGCAGTGTGGACAGGTTGGGCATTAAGGTTAGCAGTGTGGACAGGTTGGGCATTAAGGTTAGCAATGTGGACAGGTTAGCAGTGTGGACAGGGTTAGCAGTGTGGACAGGTTAGCAGTGTGGACAGGTTGGGCATTAAGGTTAGCAGTGTGGACAGGTTGGGCATTAAGGTTAACAATGTGGACAGGTTAGCAGTGTGGACAGGTTAGCAGTGTGGGCAGGTTAGTAATGTGGACAGGTTAGCAGTGTGGGCAGGTTGGGCATTAAGGTTAGCAGTGTGGACAGGTTGGGCATTAAGGTTAGCAGTTTGGACAGGTTAGCAGTGTGGACAGGTTAGCAGTGTGGACAGGTTGGGCATTAAGGTTAGCAGTGTGGACAGGTTGGGCATTGAGGTTAGCAGTGTGGACAGGTTAGCAGTGTGGACAGGTTGGGCATTGAGGTTAGCAGTGTGGACAGGTTAGCAGTGTGGACAGGTTGGGCATTAAGGTTAGCAGTGTGGACAGGTTAGCAGTGTGGACAGGTTGGGCATTGAGGTTAGTGGTGTGGACAGGTTAGCAGTGTGGACAGGTTGGGCATTAAGGTTAGCAGTGTGGGACAGGTTAGCAGTGTGGACAGGTTAGCAGTGTGGACAGGTTGGGCATTAAGGTTAGCAGTGTGGACAGGTTAGCAGTGTGGACAGGTTAGCAGTGTGGACAGATTAGCAGTGTGGACAGGTTTGCAGTGTGGACAGGTTAGCAGTGTGGGTAGGTTGGGCATTAAGGTTAGCAGTGTGGACAGGTTGGCTATTAAGGTTGGCAGTGTGGACAGGTTGGCAGTGTGGACAGGTTAGCAGTGTGGACAGGTTGGGCATTAAGGTTAGCAGTGTGGACAGGTTAGCAGTGTGGACAGGTTGGGCATTAAGGTTAGCAGTGTGGACAGGTTAGCAGTGTGGACAGGTTAGCAATGTGGACAGGTTAGGCATTAAGGTTAGCAGTGTGGACAGGTTGGCAGTGTGGACAGATTGGGCATTAAGGTTAGCAGTATGTACAGGTTAGCAGTGTGGACAGGTTAGGCATTAAGGTTAGCCGTGTGGACAGGTTAGCAGTGTGGACAGATTGGGCATTAAGGTTAGCAGTGTGGACAGGTTAGCAGTGTGGACAGGTTAGCAGTGTGGACAGGTTGGGCATTAAGGTTAGCAGTGTGGCAGTTTAGGCATTAAGGTTAGCCGTGTGGACAGGTTAGCAGTGTGGAAAGATTGGGCATTAAGGTTAACAGTGTGGACAGGTTAGGCATTAAGGTTAGCAGTGTGGACAGATTACAGTGTGGACAGATTGGGCATTAAGGTTAGCAGTATGGACAGGTTAGCAGTGTGGACAGGGTTAGCAGTGTGGACAGGTTAGCAGTGTGGACAGGTTGGGCATTGAGGTTAGCAGTGTGGACAGGTTGGGCATTAAGGTTAGCAATGTGGACAGGTTAGCAGTGTGGACAGGTTAGCAGTGTTGGCAGGTTAGTAATGTGGACAGGTTAGCAGTGTGGGCAGGTTGGGCATTAAGGTTAGCAGTGTGGACAGGTTGGGCATTGAGGTTAGCAGTGTGGACAGCTTAGCAGTGTGGACAGGTTGGGCATTGAGGTTAGCAGTGTGGACAGGTTAGCAGTGTGGACAGGTTGGGCATTAAGGTTAGCAGTGTGGACAGGTTAGGCATTAAGGTTAGCAGTGTGGACAGGTTAGGCATTAAGGTTAGCCGTGTGGACAGGTTAGCAGTGTGGACAGATTGGGCATTAAGGTTAGCAGTGTGGACAGGTTAGCAGTGTGGATAGGTTAGCAGTGTGGACAGGTTGGGCATTAAGGTTAGCAGTGTGGACAGTTTAGGCATTAAGGTTAGCCGTGTGGACAGGTTAGCAGTGTGGACAGATTGGGCATTAAGTTTAGCAGTGTGGACAGGTTAGCAGTGTGGACAGGTTGGGCATTAAGGTTAGCAGTGTGGACAGGTTAGGCATTAAGGTTAGCAGTGTGGACAGATTAGGCATTAAGGTTAGCAGTGTGGACAGGTTGGCAGTGTGGACAGATTGGGCATTAAGGTTAGCAGTGTGGACAGGTTAGCAGTGTGGACAGGTTAGCAGTGTGGACAGGTTGGGCATTAAGGTTAGCAGTGTGGACAGGTTAGGCATTAAGGTTAGCAGTGTGGACAGGTTAGCAGTGTGGACAGGTTAGCAGTGTGGACAGGTTGGGCATTAAGGTTAGCAGTGTGGACAGGTTAGGCATTAAGCTTAGCAGTGTGGACAGGTTAGGCATTAAGGTTAGCCGTGTGGACAGGTTAGCAGTGTGGACAGATTGGGCATTAAGGTTAGCAGTGTGGACAGGTTAGCAGTGTGGATAGGTTAGCAGTGTGGACAGGTTGGGCATTAAGGTTAGCCGTGTGGACAGATTGGGCATTAAGGTTAGCAGTGTGGACAGGTTAGCAGTGTGGACAGGTTAGCAGTGTGGACAGGTTGGGCATTAAGGTTAGCAGTGTGGACAGGTTAGGCATTAAGGTTAGCAGTGTGGACAGATTGGGCATTAAGGTTAGCAGTATGGACAGGTTAGCAGTGTGGACAGGTTAGGCATTAAGGTTAGCCGTGTGGACAGGTTAGCAGTGTGGACAGTTTGGGCATTAAGGTTAGCAGTGTGGACAGGTTAGCAGTGTGGACAGGTTAGCAGTGTGGACAGGTTGGGCATTAAGGTTAGCAATGTGGACAGGTTAGCAGTGTGGACAGGTTAGCAGTGTGGGCAGATTGGGCATTAAGGTTAGCAGTGTGGACAGGTTAGGCATTAAGGTTAGCAGTGTGGACAGGTTGGGCATTAAGGTTAGCAATGTGGACAGGTTAGCAGTGTGGACAGGTTAGCAGTGTGGACAGGTTGGGCATTAAGGTTAGCAGTGTGGACAGGTTGGCAATGTGGACAGTTTAGCAGTGTGGACAGGTTGGGCATTAAGGTTAGCAGTGTGGACAGGGTTAGCAGTGTGGACAGGTTGGGCATTAAGGTTAGCAGTGTGGACAGGTTGGGCATTAAGGTTAGCAATGTGGACAGGTTAGCAGTGTGGACAGGGTTAGCAGTGTGGACAGGTTAGCAGTGTGGACAGGTTGGGCATTAAGGTTAGCAGTGTGGACAGGTTGGGCATTAAGGTTAACAATGTGGACAGGTTAGCAGTGTGGACAGGTTAGCAGTGTGGGCAGGTTAGTAATGTGGACAGGTTAGCAGTGTGGGCAGGTTGGGCATTAAGGTTAGCAGTGTGGACAGGTTGGGCATTAAGGTTAGCAGTTTGGACAGGTTAGCAGTGTGGACAGGTTAGCAGTGTGGACAGGTTGGGCATTAAGGTTAGCAGTGTGGACAGGTTGGGCATTGAGGTTAGCAGTGTGGACAGGTTAGCAGTGTGGACAGGTTGGGCATTGAGGTTAGCAGTGTGGACAGGTTAGCAGTGTGGACAGGTTGGGCATTAAGGTTAGCAGTGTGGACAGGTTAGCAGTGTGGACAGGTTGGGCATTGAGGTTAGTGGTGTGGACAGGTTAGCAGTGTGGACAGGTTGGGCATTAAGGTTAGCAGTGTGGGACAGGTTAGCAGTGTGGACAGGTTAGCAGTGTGGACAGGTTGGGCATTAAGGTTAGCAGTGTGGACAGGTTAGCAGTGTGGACAGGTTAGCAGTGTGGACAGATTAGCAGTGTGGACAGGTTTGCAGTGTGGACAGGTTAGCAGTGTGGGTAGGTTGGGCATTAAGGTTAGCAGTGTGGACAGGTTGGCTATTAAGGTTGGCAGTGTGGACAGGTTGGCAGTGTGGACAGGTTAGCAGTGTGGACAGGTTGGGCATTAAGGTTAGCAGTGTGGACAGGTTAGCAGTGTGGACAGGTTGGGCATTAAGGTTAGCAGTGTGGACAGGTTAGCAGTGTGGACAGGTTAGCAATGTGGACAGGTTAGGCATTAAGGTTAGCAGTGTGGACAGGTTGGCAGTGTGGACAGATTGGGCATTAAGGTTAGCAGTATGTACAGGTTAGCAGTGTGGACAGGTTAGGCATTAAGGTTAGCCGTGTGGACAGGTTAGCAGTGTGGACAGATTGGGCATTAAGGTTAGCAGTGTGGACAGGTTAGCAGTGTGGACAGGTTAGCAGTGTGGACAGGTTGGGCATTAAGGTTAGCAGTGTGGCAGTTTAGGCATTAAGGTTAGCCGTGTGGACAGGTTAGCAGTGTGGAAAGATTGGGCATTAAGGTTAGCAGTGTGGACAGGTTAGGCATTAAGGTTAGCAGTGTGGACAGATTACAGTGTGGACAGATTGGGCATTAAGGTTAGCAGTATGGACAGGTTAGCAGTGTGGACAGGGTTAGCAGTGTGGACAGGTTAGCAGTGTGGACAGGTTGGGCATTGAGGTTAGCAGTGTGGACAGGTTGGGCATTAAGGTTAGCAATGTGGACAGGTTAGCAGTGTGGACAGGTTAGCAGTGTTGGCAGGTTAGTAATGTGGACAGGTTAGCAGTGTGGGCAGGTTGGGCATTAAGGTTAGCAGTGTGGACAGCTTAGCAGTGTGGACAGGTTGGGCATTGAGGTTAGCAGTGTGGACAGGTTAGCAGTGTGGACAGGTTGGGCATTAAGGTTAGCAGTGTGGACAGGTTAGGCATTAAGGTTAGCAGTGTGGACAGGTTAGGCATTAAGGTTAGCCGTGTGGACAGGTTAGCAGTGTGGACAGATTGGGCATTAAGGTTAGCAGTGTGGACAGGTTAGCAGTGTGGATAGGTTAGCAGTGTGGACAGGTTGGGCATTAAGGTTAGCAGTGTGGACAGTTTAGGCATTAAGGTTAGCCGTGTGGACAGGTTAGCAGTGTGGACAGATTGGGCATTAAGTTTAGCAGTGTGGACAGGTTAGCAGTGTGGACAGGTTGGGCATTAAGGTTAGCAGTGTGGACAGGTTAGGCATTAAGGTTAGCAGTGTGGACAGATTAGGCATTAAGGTTAGCAGTGTGGACAGGTTGGCAGTGTGGACAGATTGGGCATTAAGGTTAGCAGTGTGGACAGGTTAGCAGTGTGGACAGGTTAGCAGTGTGGACAGGTTGGGCATTAAGGTTAGCAGTGTGGACAGGTTAGGCATTAAGGTTAGCAGTGTGGACAGGTTAGCAGTGTGGACAGGTTAGCAGTGTGGACAGGTTGGGCATTAAGGTTAGCAGTGTGGACAGGTTAGGCATTAAGCTTAGCAGTGTGGACAGGTTAGGCATTAAGGTTAGCCGTGTGGACAGGTTAGCAGTGTGGACAGATTGGGCATTAAGGTTAGCAGTGTGGACAGGTTAGCAGTGTGGATAGGTTAGCAGTGTGGACAGGTTGGGCATTAAGGTTAGCAGTGTGGACAGTTTAGGCATTAAGGTTAGCCGTGTGGACCGGTTAGCAGTGTGGACAGATTGGGCATTAAGTTTAGCAGTGTGGACAGGTTAGCAGTGTGGACAGGTTGGGCATTAAGGTTAGCAGTGTGGACAGGTTAGGCATTAAGGTTAGCAGTGTGGCAGTTTAGGCATTAAGGTTAGCCGTGTGGACAGGTTAGCAGTGTGGAAAGATTGGGCATTAAGGTTAGCAGTGTGGACAGGTTAGGCATTAAGGTTAGCAGTGTGGACAGGTTAGCAGTGTGGACAGGTTGGGCATTAAGGTTAGCAGTGTGGCAGTTTAGGCATTAAGGTTAGCCGTGTGGACAGGTTAGCAGTGTGGAAAGATTGGGCATTAAGGTTAGCAGTGTGGACAGGTTAGGCATTAAGGTTAGCAGTGTGGACAGTTTAGGCATTAAGGTTAGCCGTGTGGACAGGTTAGCAGTGTGGACAGATTGGGCATTAAGGTTAGCAGTGTGGACAGGTTAGCAGTGTGGACAGGTTGGGCATTAAGGTTAGCAGTGTGGACAGGTTAGGCTTTAAGGTTAGCAGTGTGGACAGATTCGGCATTAAGGTTAGCAGTATGGACAGGTTAGCAGTGTGGACAGGTTGGCAGTGTGGACAGGTTGGGCATTAAGGTTAGCAGTGTGGACAGGTTAGCAGTGTGGACGGGTTAGGCATTAAGGTTAGCAGTGTGGACAGGTTAGGCATTAAGGTTAGCCGTGTGGACAGGTTAGCAGTGTGTACAGATTGGGCATTAAGGTTAGCAGTGTGGACAGGTTAGCAGTGTGGACAGGTTAGCAGTGTGGACAGGTTGGGCATTAAGGTTAGCAGTGTGGACAGGTTAGCAGTGTGGATAGGTTAGCAGTGTGGACAGGTTGGGCATTAAGGTTAGCAGTGTGGACAGTTTAGGCATTAAGGTTAGCCGTGTGGACAGGTTAGCAGTGTGGACAGATTGGGCATTAAGTTTAGCAGTGTGGACAGGTTAGCAGTGTGGACAGGTTGGGCATTAAGGTTAGCAGTGTGGACAGGTTAGGCATTAAGGTTAGCAGTGTGGACAGATTAGGCATTAAGGTTAGCAGTGTGGACAGGTTGGCAGTGTGGACAGATTGGGCATTAAGGTTAGCAGTGTGGACAGGTTAGCAGTGTGGACAGGTTAGCAGTGTGGACAGGTTGGGCATTAAGGTTAGCAGTGTGGACAGGTTAGGCATTAAGGTTAGCAGTGTGGACAGGTTAGGCATTAAGGTTAGCCGTGTGGACAGGTTAGCAGTGTGGACAGATTGGGCATTAAGGTTAGCAGTGTGGACAGGTTAGCAGTGTGGATAGGTTAGCAGTGTGGACAGGTTGGGCATTAAGGTTAGCAGTGTGGACAGTTTAGGCATTAAGGTTAGCCGTGTGGACCGGTTAGCAGTGTGGACAGATTGGGCATTAAGTTTAGCAGTGTGGACAGGTTAGCAGTGTGGACAGGTTGGGCATTAAGGTTAGCAGTGTGGACAGGTTAGGCATTAAGGTTAGCAGTGTGGCAGTTTAGGCATTAAGGTTAGCCGTGTGGACAGGTTAGCAGTGTGGAAAGATTGGGCATTAAGGTTAGCAGTGTGGACAGGTTAGGCATTAAGGTTAGCAGTGTGGACAGGTTAGCAGTGTGGACAGGTTGGGCATTAAGGTTAGCAGTGTGGCAGTTTAGGCATTAAGGTTAGCCGTGTGGACAGGTTAGCAGTGTGGAAAGATTGGGCATTAAGGTTAGCAGTGTGGACAGGTTAGGCATTAAGGTTAGCAGTGTGGACAGTTTAGGCATTAAGGTTAGCCGTGTGGACAGGTTAGCAGTGTGGACAGATTGGGCATTAAGGTTAGCAGTGTGGACAGGTTAGCAGTGTGGACAGGTTGGGCATTAAGGTTAGCAGTGTGGACAGGTTAGGCTTTAAGGTTAGCAGTGTGGACAGATTCGGCATTAAGGTTAGCAGTATGGACAGGTTAGCAGTGTGGACAGGTTGGCAGTGTGGACAGGTTGGGCATTAAGGTTAGCAGTGTGGACAGGTTAGCAGTGTGGACAGGTTAGGCATTAAGGTTAGCAGTGTGGACAGGTTAGGCATTAAGGTTAGCCGTGTGGACAGGTTAGCAGTGTGGACAGATTGGGCATTAAGGTTAGCAGTGTGGACAGGTTAGCAGTGTGGACAGGTTAGCAGTGTGGACAGGTTGGGCATTAAGGTTAGCAGTGTGGACAGGTTAGGCATTAAGGTTAGCAGTGTGGACAGATTGGGCATTAAGGTTAGCAGTATGGACAGGTTAGCAGTGTGGACAGGTTAGGCATTAAGGTTAGCCGTGTGGACAGGTTAGCAGTGTGGACAGATTGGGCATTAAGGTTACTAGTGTGGACAGGTTAGCAGTGTGGACAGGTTAGCAGTGTGGACAGGTTAAGCATTAAGGTTATCAGTGTGGCAGTTTAGGCATTAAGGTTAGCAGTGTGGACAGGTTAGGCATTAAGGTTAGCCGTGTGGACAGGTTAGCAGTGTGGACAGATTGGGCATTAAATTTAGCAGTGTGGACAGGTTAGCAGTGTGGACAGGTTGGGCATTAAGGTTAGCAGTGTGGACAGGTTAGGCATTAAGGTTAGCAGTGTGGACAGGTTGGCAGTGTGGACAGATTGGGCATTAAGGTTAGCAGTGTGGACAGGTTAGCAGTGTGGACAGGTTAGCAGTGTGGACAGGTTGGGCATTAAGGTTAGCAGTGTAGACAGGTTGGGCATTGAGCTTAGCAGTGTGGACAGCTTAGCAGTGTGGACAGGTTGGGCATTGAGGTTAGCAGTGTGGACAGGTTAGCAGTGTGGACAGGTTGGGCATTAAAGTTAGCAGTGTGGACAGTTTAGGCATTAAGGTTAGCCGTGTGGACAGGTTAGCAGTGTGGACAGATTGGGCATTAAGTTTAGCAGTGTGGACAGGTTAGCAGTGTGGACAGGTTGGGCATTAAGGTTAGCAGTGTGGACAGGTTAGGCATTAAGGTTAGCAGTGTGGACAGATTAGGCATTAAGGTTAGCAGTGTGGACAGGTTGGCAGTGTGGACAGATTGGGCATTAAGGTTAGCAGTGTGGACAGGTTAGCAGTGTGGACAGGTTAGCAGTGTGGACAGGTTGGGCATTAAGGTTAGCAGTGTGGACAGTTTAGCAGTGTGGACAGGTTAGCAGTGTGGACAGGTTGGGCATTAAGGTTAGCAGTGTGGACAGCTTAGCAGTGTGGACAGGTTGGGCATTGAGGTTAGCAGTGTGGACAGGTTAGCAGTGTGGACAGGTTGGGCATTAAAGTTAGCAGTGTGGACAGTTTAGGCATTAAGGTTAGCCGTGTGGACAGGTTAGCAGTGTGGACAGATTGGGCATTAAGTTTAGCAGTGTGGACAGGTTAGCAGTGTGGACAGGTTGGGCATTAAGGTTAGCAGTGTGGACAGGTTAGGCATTAAGGTTAGCAGTGTGGACAGATTAGGCATTAAGGTTAGCAGTGTGGACAGGTTGGCAGTGTGGACAGATTGGGCATTAAGGTCAGCAGTGTGGACAGGTTAGCAGTGTGGACAGGTTAGCAGTGTGGACAGGTTGGGCATTAAGGTTAGCAGTGTGGACAGGTTAGCAGTGTGGACAGATTGGGCATTAAGGTTAGCAGTGTGGACAGGTTAGCAGTGTGGACAGGTTAGCAGTGTGGACAGGTTGGGCATTAAGGTTAGCAGTGTGGACAGGTTAGGCATTAAGGTTAGCAGTGTGGACAGTTTAGGCATTAAGGTTAGCCGTGTGGACAGGTTAGCAGTGTGGACAGATTGGGCATTAAGGTTAGCAGTGTGGACAGGTTAGGAGTGTGGACAGGTTGGGCATTAAGGTTAGCAGTGTGGACAGGTTAGGCTTTAAGGTTAGCAGTGTGGACAGATTCGGCATTAAGGTTAGCAGTATGGACAGGTTAGCAGTGTGGACAGGTTGGCAGTGTGGACAGGTTGGGCATTAAGGTTAGCAGTGTGGACAGGTTAGCAGTGTGGACAGGTTAGGCATTAAGGTTAGCAGTGTGGACAGGTTAGGCATTAAGGTTAGCCGTGTGGACAGGTTAGCAGTGTGGACAGATTGGGCATTAAGGTTAGCAGTGTGGACAGGTTAGCAGTGTGGACAGGTTAGCAGTGTGGACAGGTTGGGCATTAAGGTTAGCAGTGTGGACAGGTTAGGCATTAAGGTTAGCAGTGTGGACAGATTGTGCATTAAGGTTAGCAGTATGGACAGGTTAGCAGTGTGGACAGGTTAGGCATTAAGGTTAGCCGTGTGGACAGGTTAGCAGTGTGGACAGATTGGGCATTAAGGTTACTAGTGTGGACAGGTTAGCAGTGTGGACAGGTTAGCAGTGTGGACAGGTTGGGCATTAAGGTTAGCAGTGTGGCAGTTTAGGCATTAAGGTTAGCAGTGTGGACAGGTTAGGCATTAAGGTTAGCAGTGTGGACAGTTTAGGCATTAAGGTTAGCCGTGTGGACAGGTTAGCAGTGTGGACAGATTGGGCATTAAGTTTAGCAGTGTGGACAGGTTAGCAGTGTGGACAGGTTGGGCATTAAGGTTAGCAGTGTGGACAGGTTAGGCATTAAGGTTAGCAGTGTGGACAGGTTGGCAGTGTGGACAGATTGGGCATTAAGGTTAGCAGTGTGGACAGGTTAGCAGTGTGGACAGGTTAGCAGTGTGGACAGATTGGGCATTAAGGTTAGCAGTGTGGACAGGTTGGGCATTAAGGTTAGCAGTGTGGACAGGTTAGGCATTAAGGTTAGCCGTGTGGACAGATTGGGCATTAAGGTTAGCAGTGTGGACAGGTTAGCAGTGTGGACAGGTTAGCAGTGTGGACAGGTTGGGCATTAAGGTTAGCAGTGTGGACAGGTTAGGCATTAAGTTTAGCAGTGTGGACAGATTGGGCATTAAGGTTAGCAGTATGGACAGGTTAGCAGTGTGGACAGGTTAGGCATTAAGGTTAGCCGTGTGGACAGGTTAGCAGTGTGGACAGATTGGGCATTAAGGTTAGCAGTGTGGACAGGTTAGCAGTGTGGACAGGTTAGCAGTGTGGACAGGTTGGGCATTAAGGTTAGCAATGTGGACAGGTTAGCAGTGTGGACAGGTTAGCAGTGTTGGCAGGTTAGTAATGTGGACAGGTTAGCAGTGTGGGCAGGTTGGGCATTAAGGTTAGCAGTGTGGACAGGTTGGGCATTACGGTTAGCAGTGTGGACAGGTTAGCAGTGTGGACAGGTTAGCAGTGTGGACAGGTTGGGCATTAAGGTTAGCAGTGTGGACAGGTTGGGCATTAAGGTTAGCAGTGTGGACAGGTTAGGCATTAAGGTTAGCCGTGTGGACAGATTGGGCATTAAGGTTAGCAGTGTGGACAGGTTAGCAGTGTGGACAGGTTAGCAGTGTGGACAGGTTGGGCATTAAGGTTAGCAGTGTGGACAGGTTAGGCATTAAGGTTAGCAGTGTGGACAGATTGGGCATTAAGGTTAGCAGTATGGACAGGTTAGCAGTGTGGACAGGTTAGGCATTAAGGTTAGCCGTGTGGACAGGTTAGCAGTGTGGACAGATTGGGCATTAAGGTTAGCAGTGTGGACAGGTTAGCAGTGAGGACAGGTTAGCAGTGTGGACAGGTTGGGCATTAAGGTTAGCAATGTGGACAGGTTAGCAGTGTGGACAGGTTAGCAGTGTTGGCAGGTTAGTAATGTGGACAGGTTAGCAGTGTGGGCAGGTTGGGCATTAAGGTTAGCAGTGTGGACAGGTTGGGCATTACGGTTAGCAGTGTGGACAGGTTAGCAGTGTGGACAGGTTAGCAGTGTGGACAGGTTGGGCATTAAGGTTAGCAGTGTAGACAGGTTGGGCATTGAGCTTAGCAGTGTGGACAGCTTAGCAGTGTGGACAGGTTGGGCATTGAGGTTAGCAGTGTGGACAGGTTGGCAGTGTGGACAGGTTGGGCATTAAAGTTAGCAGTGTGGACAGTTTAGGCATTAAGGTTAGCCGTGTGGACAGGTTAGCAGTGTGGACAGATTGGGCATTAAGTTTAGCAGTGTGGACAGGTTAGCAGTGTGGACAGGTTGGGCATTAAGGTTAGCAGTGTGGACAGGTTAGGCATTAAGGTTAGCAGTGTGGACAGATTAGGCATTAAGGTTAGCAGTGTGGACAGGTTGGCAGTGTGGACAGATTGGGCATTAAGGTTAGCAGTGTGGACAGGTTAGCAGTGTGGACAGGTTAGCAGTGTGGACAGGTTGGGCATTACGGTTAGCAGTGTGGACAGGTTAGCAGTGTGGACAGGTTAGCAGTGTGGACAGGTTGGGCATTAAGGTTAGCAGTGTAGACAGGTTGGGCATTGAGCTTAGCAGTGTGGACAGCTTAGCAGTGTGGACAGGTTGGGCATTGAGGTTAGCAGTGTGGACAGGTTAGCAGTGTGGACAGGTTGGGCATTAAAGTTAGCAGTGTGGACAGTTTAGGCATTAAGGTTAGCCGTGTGGACAGGTTAGCAGTGTGGACAGATTGGGCATTAAGTTTAGCAGTGTGGACAGGTTAGCAGTGTGGACAGGTTGGGCATTAAGGTTAGCAGTGTGGACAGGTTAGCAGTGTGGACAGATTGGGCATTAAGGTTAGCAGTGTGGACAGGTTAGCAGTGTGGACAGGTTAGCAGTGTGGACAGGTTGGGCATTAAGGTTAGCAGTGTGGACAGGTTAGGCATTAAGGTTAGCAGTGTGGACAGTTTAGGCATTAAGGTTAGCCGTGTGGACAGGTTAGCAGTGTGGACAGATTGGGCATTAAGGTTAGCAGTGTGGACAGGTTAGCAGTGTGGACAGGTTGGGCATTAAGGTTAGCAGTGTGGACAGGTTAGGCTTTAAGGTTAGCAGTGTGGACAGATTCGGCATTAAGGTTAGCAGTATGGACAGGTTAGCAGTGTGGACAGGTTGGCAGTGTGGACAGGTTGGGCATTAAGGTTAGCAGTGTGGACAGGTTAGCAGTGTGGACAGGTTAGGCATTAAGGTTAGCAGTGTGGACAGGTTAGGCATTAAGGTTAGCCGTGTGGACAGGTTAGCAGTGTGGACAGATTGGGCATTAAGGTTAGCAGTGTGGACAGGTTAGCAGTGTGGACAGGTTAGCAGTGTGGACAGGTTGGGCATTAAGGTTAGCAGTGTGGACAGGTTAGGCATTAAGGTTAGCAGTGTGGACAGATTGGGCATTAAGGTTAGCAGTATGGACAGGTTAGCAGTGTGGACAGGTTAGGCATTAAGGTTAGCCGTGTGGACAGGTTAGCAGTGTGGACAGATTGGGCATTAAGGTTACTAGTGTGGACAGGTTAGCAGTGTGGACAGGTTAGCAGTGTGGACAGGTTGGGCATTAAGGTTAGCAGTGTGTCAGTTTAGGCATTAAGGATAGCAGTGTGGACAGGTTAGGCATTAAGGTTAGCAGTGTGGACAGTTTAGGCATTAAGGTTAGCCGTGTGGACAGGTTAGCAGTGTGGACAGATTGGGCATTAAGTTTAGCAGTGTGGACAGGTTAGCAGTGTGGACAGGTTGGGCATTAAGGTTAGCAGTGTGGACAGGTTAGGCATTAAGGTTAGCAGTGTGGACAGGTTGGCAGTGTGGACAGATTGGGCATTAAGGTTAGCAGTGTGGACAGGTTAGCAGTGTGGACAGGTTAGCAGTGTGGACAGATTGGGCATTAAGGTTAGCAGTGTGGACAGGTTGGGCATTAAGGTTAGCAGTGTGGACAGGTTAGGCATTAAGGTTAGCCGTGTGGACAGATTGGGCATTAAGGTTAGCAGTGTGGACAGGTTAGCAGTGTGGACAGGTTAGCAGTGTGGACAGGTTGGGCATTAAGGTTAGCAGTGTGGACAGGTTAGGCATTAAGGTTAGCAGTGTGGACAGATTGGGCATTAAGGTTAGCAGTATGGACAGGTTAGCAGTGTGGACAGGTTAGGCATTAAGGTTAGCCGTGTGGACAGGTTAGCAGTGTGGACAGATTGGGCATTAAGGTTAGCAGTGTGGACAGGTTAGCAGTGTGGACAGGTTAGCAGTGTGGACAGGTTGGGCATTAAGGTTAGCAATGTGGACAGGTTAGCAGTGTGGACAGGTTCGCAGTGTTGGCAGGTTAGTAATGTGGACAGGTTAGCAGTGTGGGCAGGTTGGGCATTAAGGTTAGCAGTGTGGACAGGTTGGGCATTACGGTTAGCAGTGTGGACAGGTTAGCAGTGTGGACAGGTTAGCAGTGTGGACAGGTTGGGCATTAAGGTTAGCAGTGTAGACAGGTTGGGCATTGAGCTTAGCAGTGTGGACAGCTTAGCAGTGTGGACAGGTTAGGCATTGAGGTTAGCAGTGTGGACAGGTTAGCAGTGTGGACATGTTGGGCATTAAAGTTAGCAGTGTGGACAGTTTAGGCATTAAGGTTAGCCGTGTGGACAGGTTAGCAGTGTGGACAGATTGGGCATTAAGTTTAGCAGTGTGGACAGGTTAGCAGTGTGGACAGGTTGGGCATTAAGGTTAGCAGTGTGGACAGGTTAGGCATTAAGGTTAGCAGTGTGGACAGATTAGGCATTAAGGTTAGCAGTGTGGACAGGTTGGCAGTGTGGACAGATTGGGCATTAAGGTTAGCAGTGTGGACAGGTTAGCAGTGTGGACAGGTTAGCAGTGTGGACAGGTTGGGCATTACGGTTAGCAGTGTGGACAGGTTAGCAGTGTGGACAGGTTAGCAGTGTGGACAGGTTGGGCATTAAGGTTAGCAGTGTAGACAGGTTGGGCATTGAGCTTAGCAGTGTGGACAGCTTAGCAGTGTGGACAGGTTGGGCATTGAGGTTAGCAGTGTGGACAGGTTAGCAGTGTGGACAGGTTGGGCATTAAAGTTAGCAGTGTGGACAGTTTAGGCATTAAGGTTAGCCGTGTGGACAGGTTAGCAGTGTGGACAGATTGGGCATTAATTTTAGCAGTGTGGACAGGTTAGCAGTGTGGACAGGTTGGGCATTAAGGTTAGCAGTGTGGACAGGTTAGGCATTAAGGTTAGCAGCGTGGACAGATTAGGCATTAAGGTTAGCAGTGTGGACAGGTTGGCAGTGTGGACAGATTGGGCATTAAGGTTAGCAGTGTGGACAGGTTAGCAGTGTGGACAGGTTGGGCATTAAGGTTAGCAGTGTGGACAGGTTAGGCATTAAGGTTAGCAGTGTGGACAGGTTAGGCATTAAGGTTAGCCGTGTGGACAGGTTAGCAGTGTGGACAGATTGGGCATTAAGGTTAGCAGTGTGGACAGGTTAGCAGTGTGGACAGGTTAGCAGTGTGGACAGGTTGGGCATTAAGGTTAGCAGTGTGGACAGGTTAGGCATTAAGGTTAGCAGTGTGGACAGATTGGGCATTAAGGTTAGCAGTATGGACAGGTTAGCAGTGTGGACAGGTTAGGCATTAAGGTTAGCCGTGTGGACAGGTTAGCAGTGTGGACAGATTGGGCATTAAGGTTAGCAGTGTGGACAGGTTAGCGGTGTGGACAGGTTGGGCATTAAGGTTAGCAGTGTGGCAGTTTAGGCATTAAGGTTAGCCGTGTGGACAGGTTAGGCATTAAGGTTAGCAGTGTGGACAGATTGGGCATTAAGGTTAGCAGTATGGACAGGTTAGCAGTGTGGACAGGTTAGGCATTAAGGTTAGCCGTGTGGACAGGTTAGCAGTGTGGACAGATTGGGCATTAAGTTTAGCAGTGTGGACAGGTTAGCGGTGTGGACAGGTTGGGCATTAAGGTTAGCAGTGTGGCAGTTTAGGCATTAAGGTTAGCCGTGTGGACAGGTTAGCAGTGTGGAAAGATTGGGCATTAAGGTTAGCAGTGTGGACAGGTTAGGCATTAAGGTTAGCAGTGTGGACAGATTACAGTGTGGACAGATTGGGCATTAAGGTTAGCAGTATGGACAGGTTTGCAGTGTGGACAGGTTAGCAGTGTGGACAGGTTGGGCATTAAGGTTAGCAATGTGGACAGGTTAGCAGTGTGGACAGGTTAGCAGTGTTGGCAGGTTAGTAATGTGGACAGGTTAGCAGTGTGGGCAGGTTGGGCATTAAGGTTAGCAGTGTGGACAGGTTGGGCATTACGGTTAGCAGTGTGGACAGGTTAGCAGTGTGGACAGGTTAGCAGTGTGGACAGGTTAGCAGTGTGGACAGGTTGGGCATTAAGGTTAGCAGTGTGGACAGGTTGGGCATTGAGGTTAGCAGTGTGGACAGCTTAGCAGTGTGGACAGGTTGGGCATTGAGGTTAGCAGTGTGGACAGGTTAGCAGTATGGACAGGTTGGGCATTAAAGTTAGCAGTGTGGACAGGTTAGGCATTAAGGTTAGCAGTGTGGACAGTTTAGGCATTAAGGTTAGCCGTGTGGACAGGTTAGCAGTGTGGACAGATTGGGCATTAAGTTTAGCAGTGTGGATAGGTTAGCAGTGTGGACAGGTTGGGCATTAAGGTTAGCAGTGTGGACAGGTTAGGCATTAAGGTTAGCAGTGTGGACAGATTAGGCATTAAGGTTAGCAGTGTGGACAGGTTGGCAGTGTGGACAGGTTGGGCATTGAGATTAGCAGTGTGGACAGCTTAGCAGTGTGGACAGGTTGGGCATTGAGGTTAGCAGTGTGGACAGGTTAGCAGTGTGGACAGGTTGGGCATTAAAGTTAGCAGTGTGGACAGGTTAGGCATTAAGGTTAGCAGTGTGGACAGTTTAGGCATTAAGGTTAGCCGTGTGGACAGGTTAGCAGTGTGGACAGATTGGGCATTAAGTTTAGCAGTGTGGACAGGTTAGCAGTGTGGACAGGTTGGGCATTAAGGTTAGCAGTGTGGACAGGTTAGGCATTAAGGTTAGCAGTGTGGACAGATTAGGCATTAAGGTTAGCAGTGTGGACAGGTTGGCAGTGTGGACAGGTTAGCGGTGTGGACAGGTTGGGCATTAAGGTTAGCAGTGTGGCAGTTTAGGCATTAAGGTTAGCCGTGTGGACAGATTAGCAGTGTGGAAAGATTGGGCATTAAGGTTAGCAGTGTGGACAGGTTGGACATTAAGGTTAGCAGTGTGGACAGGTTAGCAGTGTGGACAGGTTAGCAGTGTGGACAGGTTGGGCATTAAGGTTATCAGTGTGGACAGGTTAGCAGTGTGGACAGGTTGGGCATTAATGTTACCAGTGTGGACAGGTTAGCAGTGTGGACAGGTTAGCAGTGTGGACAGGTTGGCGTTAAGGTTAGCAGTGTGGACAGGTTGGCAGTGTGGACAGATTTGGCATTAAGGTTAGCAGTGTGGACAGGTAAGCAGTGTGGACAGGTTAGCAGTGTGGACAGATTGGGCATTAAGGTTAGCAGTATGGACAGGTTAGCAGTGTGGACAGGTTAGGCATTAAGGTTAGCCGTGTGGACAGGTTAGCAGTGTGGACAGATTGGGCATTAAGGTTAGCAGTGTGGACAGGTTAGCAGTGTGGACAGGTTAGCAGTGTGGACAGGTTGGGCATTAAGGTTAGCAGTGTGGCAGTTTAGGCATTAAGGTTAGCCGTGTGGACAGGTTAGGCATTAAGGTTAGCAGTGTGGACAGATTGGGCATTAAGGTTAGCAGTATGGACAGGTTAGCAGTGTGGACAGGTTGGGCATTAAGGTTAGCAGTGTGGACAGGTTAGGCATTAAGGTTAGCAGTGTGGACAGATTGGGCATTAAGGTTAGCAGTATGGACAGGTTAGCAGTGTGGACAGGTTAGGCATTAAGGTTAGCCGTGTGGACAGGTTAGCAGTGTGGACAGATTGGGCATTAAGGTTAGCAGTGTGGACAGGTTAGCAGTGTGGACAGGTTAGCAGTGTGGACAGGTTGGGCATTAAGGTTAGCAGTGTGGCAGTTTAGGCATTAAGGTTAGCCGTGTGGACAGGTTAGCAGTGTGGAAAGATTGGGCATTAAGGTTAGCAGTGTGGACAGGTTAGGCATTAAGGTTAGCAGTGTGGACAGATTACAATGTGGACAGATTGGGCATTAAGGTTAGCAGTATGGACAGGTTAGCAGTGTGGACAGGGTTAGCAGTGTGGACAGGTTAGCAGTGTGGACAGGTTGGGCATTAAGGTTAGCAGTGTGGACAGGTTGGGCATTAAGGTTAGCAATGTGGACAGGTTAGCAGTGTGGACAGGTTAGCAGTGTTGGCAGGTTAGTAATGTGGACAGGTTAGCAGTGTGGGCAGGTTGGGCATTAAGGTTAGCAGTGTGTACAGGTTGGGCATTACGGTTAGCAGTGTGGACAGGTTAGCAGTGTGGACAGGTTAGCAGTGTGGACAGGTTGGGCATTAAGGTTAGCAGTGTGGACAGATTGGGCATTGAGGTTAGCAGTGTGGACAGCTTAGCAGTGTGGACAGGTTGGGCATTGAGGTTAGCAGTGTGGACAGGTTAGCAGTGTGGACAGGTTGGGCATTAAAGTTAGCAGTGTGGACAGGTTAGGCATTAAGGTTAGCAGTGTGGACAGATTAGGCATTAAGGTTAGCAGTGTGGACAGGTTGGCAGTGTGGACAGATTGGGCATTTAGGTTAGCAGTGTGGACAGGTTAGCAGTGTGGACAGGTTGGGCATTAAGGTTAGCAGTGTGGACAGGTTAGGAATTAAGGTTAGCAGTGTGGACAGGTTAGGCATTAAGGTTAGCCGTGTGGACAGGTTAGCAGTGTGGACAGGTTGGGCATTAAGGTTAGCAGTGTGGACAGGTTAGGCATTAAGGTTAGCAGTGTGGACAGATTGGGCATTAAGGTTAGCAGTATGGACAGGTTAGCAGTGTGGACAGGTTAGGCATTAAGGTTAGCCGTGTGGACAGGTTAGCAGTGTAGACAGATTGGGCATTAAGGTTAGCAGTGTGGACAGGTTAGCAGTGTGGACAGGTTAGCAGTGTGGACAGGTTGGGTATTAAGGTTAGCAGTGTGGCAGTTTAGGCATTAAGGTTAGCAGTGTGGACAGGTTAGGCATTAAGGTTAGCAGTGTGGACAGATTACAGTGTGGACAGATTGGGCATTAAGGTTAGCAGTATGGACAGGTTAGCAGTGTGGACAGGTTGGGCATTAAGGTTAGCAGTGTGGACAGGTTAGCAGTGTGGACAGGTTATCAGTGTGGACAGGTTAGCAGTGTGGACAGGTTGGGCATTAAGGTTATCAGTGTGGACAGGTTAGCAGTGTGGACAGGTTGGGCATTAAGGTTAGCAGTGTGGACAGGTTAGCAGTGTGGACAGGTTAGCAGTGTGGACAGATTGGGCATTAAGGTTAGCAGTGTGGACAGGTTGGGCATTAAGGTTAGCAGTGTGGACAGGTTAGGCATTAAGGTTAGCCGTGTGGACAGAATGGGCATTAAGGTTAGCAGTGTGGACAGGTTAGCAGTGTGGACAGGTTAGCAGTGTGGACAGGTTAGCAGTGTGGACAGGTTGGGCATTATGGTTAGCAGTGTGGACAGGTTAGCAGTGTGGACAGGTTGGGCATTAAGGTTAGCAATGTGGACAGGTTAGCAGTGTGGACAGGTTAGCAGTGTGGACAGGTTGGGCATTAAGGTTAGCAATGTGGACAGGTTAGCAGTGTGGACAGGTTAGCAGTGTTGGCAGGTTAGTAATGTGGACAGGTTAGCAGTGTGGGCAGGTTGGGCATTAAGGTTAGCAGTGTAGACAGGTTGGGCATTACGGTTAGCAGTGTGGACAGGTTAGCAGTGTGGACAGGTTAGCAGTGTGGACAGGTTGGGCATTACGGTTAGCAGTGTGGACAGGTTAGCAGTGTGGACAGGTTAGCAGTGTGGACAGGTTGGGCATTAAGGTTAGCATTGTGGACAGGTTGGGCATTGAGGTTAGCAGTGTGGACAGCTTAGCAGTGTGGACAGGTTGGGCATTGAGGTTAGCAGTGTGGACAGGTTAGCAGTGTGGACAGGTTAGGCATTAAGGTTAGCAGTGTGGACAGGTTAGGCATTAAGGTTAGCCGTGTGGACAGGTTAGCAGTGTGGACAGATTGGGCATTAAGGTTAGCAGTGTGGACAGGTTAGCAGTGTGGACAGGTTAGCAGTGTGGACAGGTTAGCAGTGTGGACAGGTTGGGCATTAAGGTTAGCAGTGTGGACAGGTTGGGCATTAAGGTTAGCAGTGTGGACAGGTTAGGCATTAAGGTTAGCAGTGTGGACAGGTTGGCAGTGTGGACAGATTGTGCATTAAGGTTAGCAGTGTGGACAGGTTAGCAGTGTGGACAGGTTAGCAGTGTGGACAGATTGGGCATTAAAGTTAGCAGTGTGGACAGGTTGGGCATTAAGGTTAGCAGTGTGGACAGGTTAGGCATTAAGGTTAGCCGTGTGGACAGATTGGGCATTAAGGTTAGCAGTGTGGACAGGTTAGCAGTGTGGACAGGTTAGCAGTGTGGACAGGTTAGCAGTGTGGACAGGTTGGGCATTAAGGTTAGCAGTGTGGACAGGTTAGCAGTGTGGACAGGTTGGGCATTAAGGTTAGCAATGTGGACAGGTTAGCAGTGTGGACAGGTTAGCAGTGTGGACAGGTTAGCAGTGTGGACAGGTTGGGCATTAAGGTTAGCAATGTGGACAGGTTAGCAGTGTGGACAGGTTAGCAGTGTTGGCAGGTTAGTAATGTGGACAGGTTAGCAGTGTGGGCAGGTTGGGCATTAAGGTTAGCAGTGTAGACAGGTTGGGCATTACGGTTAGCAGTGTGGACAGGTTAGCAGTGTGGACAGGTTAGCAGTGTGGACAGGTTGGGCATTAAGGTTAGCATTGTGGACAGGTTGGGCATTGAGGTTAGCAGTGTGGACAGCTTAGCAGTGTGGACAGGTTTGGCATTGAGGTTAGCAGTGTGGACAGGTTAGCAGTGTGGACAGGTTAGGCATTAAGGTTAGCAGTGTGGACAGGTTAGGCATTAAGGTTAGCCTTGTGGACAGGTTAGCAGTGTGGACAGATTGGGCATTAAGGTTAGCAGTGTGGACAGGTTAGCAGTGTGGACAGGTTAGCAGTGTGGACAGGTTAGCAGTGTGGACAGGTTAGCAGTGTGGACAGGTTGGGCATTAAGGTTAGCATTGTGGACAGGTTGGGCATTGAGGTTAGCAGTGTGGACAGCTTAGCAGTGTGGACAGGTTGGGCATTGAGGTTAGCAGTGTGGACAGGTTAGCAGTGTGGACAGGTTAGGCATTAAGGTTAGCAGTGTGGACAGGTTAGGCATTAAGGTTAGCCGTGTGGACAGGTTAGCAGTGTGGACAGATTGGGCATTAAGGTTAGCAGTGTGGACAGGTTAGCAGTGTGGACAGGTTAGCAGTGTGGACTGGTTAGCAGTGTGGACAGGTTGGGCATTAAGGTTAGCAGTGTGGACAGGTTGGGCATTAAGGTTAGCAGTGTGGACAGGTTAGGCATTAAGGTTAGCAGTGTGGACAGGTTGGCAGTGTGGACAGATTGTGCATTAAGGTTAGCAGTGTGGACAGGTTAGCAGTGTGGACAGGTTAGCAGTGTGGACAGATTGGGCATTAAAGTTAGCAGTGTGGACAGGTTGGGCATTAAGGTTAGCAGTGTGGACAGGTTAGGCATTAAGGTTAGCCGTGTGGACAGATTGGGCATTAAGGTTAGCAGTGTGGACAGGTTAGCAGTGTGGACAGGTTAGCAGTGTGGACAGGTTAGCAGTGTGGACAGGTTGGGCATTAAGGTTAGCAGTGTGGACAGGTTAGCAGTGTGGACAGGTTGGGCATTAAGGTTAGCAATGTGGACAGGTTAGCAGTGTGGACAGGTTAGCAGTGTGGACAGGTTAGCAGTGTGGACAGGTTGGGCATTAAGGTTAGCAATGTGGACAGGTTAGCAGTGTGGACAGGTTAGCAGTGTTGGCAGGTTAGTAATGTGGACAGGTTAGCAGTGTGGGCAGGTTGGGCATTAAGGTTAGCAGTGTAGACAGGTTGGGCATTACGGTTAGCAGTGTGGACAGGTTAGCAGTGTGGACAGGTTAGCAGTGTGGACAGGTTGGGCATTAAGGTTAGCATTGTGGACAGGTTGGGCATTGAGGTTAGCAGTGTGGACAGCTTAGCAGTGTGGACAGGTTTGGCATTGAGGTTAGCAGTGTGGACAGGTTAGCAGTGTGGACAGGTTAGGCATTAAGGTTAGCAGTGTGGACAGGTTAGGCATTAAGGTTAGCCTTGTGGACAGGTTAGCAGTGTGGACAGATTGGGCATTAAGGTTAGCAGTGTGGACAGGTTAGCAGTGTGGACAGGTTAGCAGTGTGGACAGGTTAGCAGTGTGGACAGGTTGGGCATTAAGGTTAGCAGTGTGGACAGGTTAGGCATTAAGGTTAGCCGTGTGGACAGATTGGGCATTAAGGTTAGCAGTGTGGACAGGTTAGCAGTGTGGACAGGTTAGCAGTGTGGACAGGTTAGCAGTGTGGACAGATTGGGCATTAAGTTTAGCAGTGTGGATAGGTTAGCAGTGTGGACAGGTTGGGCATTAAGGTTAGCAGTGTGGACAGGTTAGGCATTAAGGTTAGCAGTGTGGACAGATTAGGCATTAAGGTTAGCAGTGTGGACAGGTTGGCAGTGTGGACAGGTTGGGCATTGAGATTAGCAGTGTGGACAGCTTAGCAGTGTGGACAGGTTGGGCATTGAGGTTAGCAGTGTGGACAGGTTAGCAGTGTGGACAGGTTGGGCATTAAAGTTAGCAGTGTGGACAGGTTAGGCATTAAGGTTAGCAGTGTGGACAGTTTAGGCATTAAGGTTAGCCGTGTGGACAGGTTAGCAGTGTGGACAGATTGGGCATTAAGTTTAGCAGTGTGGACAGGTTAGCAGTGTGGACAGGTTGGGCATTAAGGTTAGCAGTGTGGACAGGTTAGGCATTAAGGTTAGCAGTGTGGACAGATTAGGCATTAAGGTTAGCAGTGTGGACAGGTTGGCAGTGTGGACAGGTTAGCGGTGTGGACAGGTTGGGCATTAAGGTTAGCAGTGTGGCAGTTTAGGCATTAAGGTTAGCCGTGTGGACAGATTAGCAGTGTGGAAAGATTGGGCATTAAGGTTAGCAGTGTGGACAGGTTGGACATTAAGGTTAGCAGTGTGGACAGGTTAGCAGTGTGGACAGGTTAGCAGTGTGGACAGGTTGGGCATTAAGGTTATCAGTGTGGACAGGTTAGCAGTGTGGACAGGTTGGGCATTAATGTTACCAGTGTGGACAGGTTAGCAGTGTGGACAGGTTAGCAGTGTGGACAGGTTGGCGTTAAGGTTAGCAGTGTGGACAGGTTGGCAGTGTGGACAGATTTGGCATTAAGGTTAGCAGTGTGGACAGGTAAGCAGTGTGGACAGGTTAGCAGTGTGGACAGATTGGGCATTAAGGTTAGCAGTGTGGACAGGTTGGGCATTAAGGTTAGCAGTGTGGACAGGTTAGGCATTAAGGTTAGCCGTGTGGACAGATTGGGCATTAAGGTTAGCAGTATGGACAGGTTAGCAGTGTGGACAGGTTAGCAGTGTGGACAGGTTAGCAGTGTGGACAGGTTGGGCATTAAGGTTAGCAGTGTGGACAGGTTAGCAGTGTGGAAAGGTTGGGCATTAAGGTTAGCAATGTGGACAGGTTAGCAGTGTGGACAGGTTAGCAGTGTGGACAGGTTAGCAGTGTGGACAGGTTGGGCATTAAGGTTTGCAGTGTGGACAGGTTGGCAGTGTGGACAGGTTAGCAGTGTGGACAGGTTGGGCATTAAGGTTAGCAGTGTGGGCAGGTTGGGCATTAAGGTTAGCAGTGTGGACAGGTTGGGCATTACGGTTAGCAGTGTGGACAGGTTAGCAGTGTGGACAGGTTAGCAGTGTGGACAGGTTGGGCATTAAGGTTAGCAGTGTAGACAGGTTGGGCATTGAGGTTAGCAGTGTGGACAGCTTAGCAGTGTGGACAGGTTGAGCATTGAGGTTAGCAGTGTGGACAGGTTTGCAGTGTGGACAGGTTGGCATTAAGGTTAGCAGTGTGGACAGGTTAGGCATTAAGGTTAGCAGTGTGGACAGTTTAGGCATTAAGGTTAGCAGTGTGGACAGGTTGGGCATTAAGGTTATCAGTGTGGACAGGTTAGCAGTGTGGACAGGTTGGGCATTAAGGTTAGCAGTGTGGACAGGTTAGCAGTGTGTACAGGTTAGCAGTGTGGACAGGTTGGCATTAAGGTTAGCAATGTGGACAGGTTAGGCATTAAGGTTAGCAGTGTGGACAGGTTGGCAGTGTGGACAGATTGGGCATTAAGGTTAGCAGTGTGGACAGGTTAGCAGTGTGGACAGGTTAGCAGTGTGGACAGATTGGGCATTAAGGTAAGCAGTGTGGACAGGTTGGGCATTAAGGTTAGCAGTGTGGACAGGTTAGGCATTAAGGTTAGCCGTGTGGACAGATTGGGCATTAAGGTTAGCAGTGTGGACAGGTTAGCAGTGTGGACAGGTTAGCAGTGTGGACAGGTTAGCAGTGTGGACAGGTTGGGCATTAAGGTTAGCAGTGTGGACAGGTTAGGCATTAAGGTTAGCAGTGTGGACAGATTGGGCATTAAGGTTAGCAGTATGGACAGGTTAGCAGTGTGGACAGGTTAGGCATTAAGGTTAGCCGTGTGGACAGGTTAGCAGTGTGGACAGATTGGGCATTAAGGTTAGCAGTGTGGACAGGTTAGCAGTGTGGACAGGTTAGCAGTGTGGACAGGTTGGGCATTAAGGTTAGCAGTGTGGACAGGTTGGGCATTAAGGTAAGCAGTGTGGACAGGTTGGGCATTAAGGTTAGCAGTGTGGACAGGTTAGGCATTAAGGTTAGCAGTGTGGACAGATTACAGTGTGGACAGATTGGGCATTAAGGTTAGCAGTATGGACAGGTTAGCAGTGTGGACAGGGTTAGCAGTGTGGACAGGTTAGCAGTGTGGACAGGTTGGGCATTAAGGTTAGCAGTGTGGACAGGTTGGGCATTAAGGTTAGCAATGTGGACAGGTTAGCAGTGTGTACAGGTTAGCAGTGTTGGCAGGTTAGTAATGTGGACAGGTTAGCAGTGTGGGCAGGTTGGGCATTAAGGTTAGCAGTGTGGACAGGTTGGGCATTACGGTTAGCAGTGTGGACAGGTTAGCAGTGTGGACAGGTTAGCAGTGTGGACAGGTTGGCATTAAGGTTAGCAGTGTGGACAGGTTGGGCATTGAGGTTAGCAGTGTGGACAGCTTAGCAGTGTGGACAGGTTGGGCATTGAGGTTAGCAGTGTGGACAGGTTAGCAGTGTGGACAGGTTGGGCATTAAAGTTAGCAGTGTGGACAGGTTAGGCATTAAGGTTAGCAGTGTGGACAGTTTAGGCATTAAGGTTAGCCGTGTGGACAGGTTAGCAGTGTGGACAGATTGGGCATTAAGTTTAGCAGTGTGGACAGGTTAGCAGTGTGGACAGGTTGGGCATTAAGGTTAGCAGTGTTGACAGGTTAGGCATTAAGGTTAGCAGTGTGGACAGATTGGGCATTAAGGTTAGCAGTATGGACAGGTTAGCAGTGTGGACAGGTTAGGCATTAAGGTTAGCCGTGTGGACAGGTTAGCAGTGTGGACAGATTGGGCATTAAGGTTAGCAGTGTGGACAGGTTAGCAGTGTGGACAGGTTAGCAGTGTGGACAGGTTGGGCATTAAGGTTAGCAGTGTGGCAGTTTAGGCATTAAGGTTAGCCGTGTGGACAGGTTAGGCATTAAGGTTAGCAGTGTGGACAGATTGGGCATTAAGGTTAGCAGTATGGACAGGTTAGCAGTGTGGACAGGTTGGGCATTAAGGTTAGCAGTGTGGACAGGTTAGGCATTAAGGTTAGCAGTGTGGACAGATTGGGCATTAAGGTTAGCAGTATGGACAGGTTAGCAGTGTGGACAGGTTAGGCATTAAGGTTAGCCGTGTGGACAGGTTAGCAGTGTGGACAGATTGGGCATTAAGGTTAGCAGTGTGGACAGGTTAGCAGTGTGGACAGGTTAGCAGTGTGGACAGGTTGGGCATTAAGGTTAGCAGTGTGGCAGTTTAGGCATTAAGGTTAGCCGTGTGGACAGGTTAGCAGTGTGGAAAGATTGGGCATTAAGGTTAGCAGTGTGGACAGGTTAGGCATTAAGGTTAGCAGTGTGGACAGATTACAATGTGGACAGATTGGGCATTAAGGTTAGCAGTATGGACAGGTTAGCAGTGTGGACAGGGTTAGCAGTGTGGACAGGTTAGCAGTGTGGACAGGTTGGGCATTAAGGTTAGCAGTGTGGACAGGTTGGGCATTAAGGTTAGCAATGTGGACAGGTTAGCAGTGTGGACAGGTTAGCAGTGTTGGCAGGTTAGTAATGTGGACAGGTTAGCAGTGTGGGCAGGTTGGGCATTAAGGTTAGCAGTGTGTACAGGTTGGGCATTACGGTTAGCAGTGTGGACAGGTTAGCAGTGTGGACAGGTTAGCAGTGTGGACAGGTTGGGCATTAAGGTTAGCAGTGTGGACAGATTGGGCATTGAGGTTAGCAGTGTGGACAGCTTAGCAGTGTGGACAGGTTGGGCATTGAGGTTAGCAGTGTGGACAGGTTAGCAGTGTGGACAGGTTGGGCATTAAAGTTAGCAGTGTGGACAGGTTAGGCATTAAGGTTAGCAGTGTGGACAGATTAGGCATTAAGGTTAGCAGTGTGGACAGGTTGGCAGTGTGGACAGATTGGGCATTTAGGTTAGCAGTGTGGACAGGTTAGCAGTGTGGACAGGTTGGGCATTAAGGTTAGCAGTGTGGACAGGTTAGGAATTAAGGTTAGCAGTGTGGACAGGTTAGGCATTAAGGTTAGCCGTGTGGACAGGTTAGCAGTGTGGACAGGTTGGGCATTAAGGTTAGCAGTGTGGACAGGTTAGGCATTAAGGTTAGCAGTGTGGACAGATTGGGCATTAAGGTTAGCAGTATGGACAGGTTAGCAGTGTGGACAGGTTAGGCATTAAGGTTAGCCGTGTGGACAGGTTAGCAGTGTAGACAGATTGGGCATTAAGGTTAGCAGTGTGGACAGGTTAGCAGTGTGGACAGGTTAGCAGTGTGGACAGGTTGGGTATTAAGGTTAGCAGTGTGGCAGTTTAGGCATTAAGGTTAGCAGTGTGGACAGGTTAGGCATTAAGGTTAGCAGTGTGGACAGATTACAGTGTGGACAGATTGGGCATTAAGGTTAGCAGTATGGACAGGTTAGCAGTGTGGACAGGTTGGGCATTAAGGTTAGCAGTGTGGACAGGTTAGCAGTGTGGACAGGTTATCAGTGTGGACAGGTTAGCAGTGTGGACAGGTTGGGCATTAAGGTTATCAGTGTGGACAGGTTAGCAATGTGGACAGGTTAGCAGTGTGGACAGCTTAGCAGTGTGGACAGGTTGGGCATTGAGGTTAGCAGTGTGGACAGATTGGGCATTAAGGTTAGCAGTGTGGACAGGTTGGGCATTAAGGTTAGCAGTGTGGACAGGTTAGGCATTAAGGTTAGCCGTGTGGACAGAATGGGCATTAAGGTTAGCAGTGTGGACAGGTTAGCAGTGTGGACAGGTTAGCAGTGTGGACAGGTTAGCAGTGTGGACAGGTTGGGCATTATGGTTAGCAGTGTGGACAGGTTAGCAGTGTGGACAGGTTGGGCATTAAGGTTAGCAATGTGGACAGGTTAGCAGTGTGGACAGGTTAGCAGTGTGGACAGGTTAGCAGTGTGGACAGGTTGGGCATTAAGGTTAGCAATGTGGACAGGTTGGCAGTGTGGACAGGTTAGCAGTGTTGGCAGGTTAGTAATGTGGACAGGTTAGCAGTGTGGGCAGGTTGGGCATTAAGGTTAGCAGTGTAGACAGGTTGGGCATTACGGTTAGCAGTGTGGACAGGTTAGGCATTAAGGTTAGCAGTGTGGACAGGTTGGCAGTGTGGACAGAGTGTGCATTAAGGTTAGCAGTGTGGACAGGTTAGCAGTGTGGACAGGTTAGCAGTGTGGACAGATTGGGCATTAAAGTTAGCAGTGTGGACAGGTTGGGCATTAAGGTTAGCAGTGTGGACAGGTTAGGCATTAAGGTTAGCCGTGTGGACAGATTGGGCATTAAGGTTAGCAGTGTGGACAGGTTAGCAGTGTGGACAGGTTAGCAGTGTGGACAGGTTAGCAGTGTGGACAGGTTGGGCATTAAGGTTAGCAGTGTGGACAGGTTAGCAGTGTGGACAGGTTGGGCATTAAGGTTAGCAATGTGGACAGGTTAGCAGTGTGGACAGGTTAGCAGTGTGGACAGGTTAGCAGTGTGGACAGGTTGGGCATTAAGGTTAGCAATGTGGACAGGTTAGCAGTGTGGACAGGTTAGCAGTGTTGGCAGGTTAGTAATGTGGACAGGTTAGCAGTGTGGGCAGGTTGGGCATTAAGGTTAGCAGTGTAGACAGGTTGGGCATTACGGTTAGCAGTGTGGACAGGTTAGCAGTGTGGACAGGTTAGCAGTGTGGACAGGTTGGGCATTAAGGTTAGCATTGTGGACAGGTTGGGCATTGAGGTTAGCAGTGTGGACAGCTTAGCAGTGTGGACAGGTTTGGCATTGAGGTTAGCAGTGTGGACAGGTTAGCAGTGTGGACAGGTTAGGCATTAAGGTTAGCAGTGTGGACAGGTTAGGCATTAAGGTTAGCCTTGTGGACAGGTTAGCAGTGTGGACAGATTGGGCATTAAGGTTAGCAGTGTGGACAGGTTAGCAGTGTGGACAGGTTAGCAGTGTGGACAGGTTAGCAGTGTGGACAGGTTGGGCATTAAGGTTAGCAGTGTGGACAGGTTAGGCATTAAGGTTAGCCGTGTGGACAGATTGGGCATTAAGGTTAGCAGTGTGGACAGGTTAGCAGTGTGGACAGGTTAGCAGTGTGGACAGGTTAGCAGTGTGGACAGGTTGGGCATTAAGGTTAGCAGTGTGGACAGGTTAGGCATTAAGGTTAGCAGTGTGGACAGATTGGGCATTAAGGTTAGCAGTATGGACAGGTTAGCAGTGTGGACAGGTTAGGCATTAAGGTTAGCCGTGTGGACAGGTTAGCAGTGTGGACAGATTGGGCATTAAGGTTAGCAGTGTGGACAGGTTAGCAGTGTGGACAGGTTAGCAGTGTGGACAGGTTGGGCATTAAGGTTAGCAGTGTGGACAGGTTGGGCATTAAGGTAAGCAGTGTGGACAGGTTGGGCATTAAGGTTAGCAGTCTGGACAGGTTAGGCATTAAGGTTAGCAGTGTGGACAGATTACAGTGTGGACAGATTGGGCATTAAGGTTAGCAGTATGGACAGGTTAGCAGTGTGGACAGGGTTAGCAGTGTGGACAGGTTAGCAGTGTGGACAGGTTGGGCATTAAGGTTAGCAGTGTGGACAGGTTGGGCATAAAGGTTAGCAATGTGGACAGGTTAGCAGTGTGTACAGGTTAGCAGTGTTGGCAGGTTAGTAATGTGGACAGGTTAGCAGTGTGGGCAGGTTGGGCATTAAGGTTAGCAGTGTGGACAGGTTGGGCATTACGGTTAGCAGTGTGGACAGGTTAGCAGTGTGGACAGGTTAGCAGTGTGGACAGGTTGGGCATTAAGGTTAGCAGTGTGGACAGGTTGGGCATTGAGGTTAGCAGTGTGGACAGCTTAGCAGTGTGGACAGGTTGGGCATTGAGGTTAGCAGTGTGGACAGGTTAGCAGTGTGGACAGGTTGGGCATTAAAGTTAGCAGTGTGGACAGGTTAGGCATTAAGGTTAGCAGTGTGGACAGTTTAGGCATTAAGGTTAGCCGTGTGGACAGGTTAGCAGTGTGGACAGATTGGGCATTAAGTTTAGCAGTGTGGACAGGTTAGCAGTGTGGACAGGTTGGGCATTAAGGTTAGCAGTGTGGACAGGTTAGGCATTAAGGTTAGCAGTGTGGACAGATTGGGCATTAAGGTTAGCAGTATGGACAGGTTAGCAGTGTGGACAGGTTAGGCATTAAGGTTAGCCGTGTGGACAGGTTAGCAGTGTGGACAGATTGGGCATTAAGGTTAGCAGTGTGGACAGGTTAGCAGTGTGGACAGGTTAGCAGTGTGGACAGGTTGGGCATTAAGGTTAGCAGTGTGGCAGTTTAGGCATTAAGGTTAGCCGTGTGGACAGGTTAGGCATTAAGGTTAGCAGTGTGGACAGATTGGGCATTAAGGTTAGAAGTATGGACAGGTTAGCAGTGTGGACAGGTTGGGCATTAAGGTTAGCAGTGTGGACAGGTTAGGCATTAAGGTTAGCAGTGTGGACAGATTGGGCATTAAGGTTAGCAGTATGGACAGGTTAGCAGTGTGGACAGGTTAGGCATTAAGGTTAGCCGTGTGGACAGGTTAGCAGTGTGGACAGATTGGGCATTAAGGTTAGCAGTGTGGACAGGTTAGCAGTGTGGACAGGTTAGCAGTGTGGACAGGTTGGGCATTAAGGTTAGCAGTGTGGCAGTTTAGGCATTAAGGTTAGCCGTGTGGACAGGTTAGCAGTGTGGAAAGATTGGGCATTAAGGTTAGCAGTGTGGACAGGTTAGGCATTAAGGTTAGCAGTGTGGACAGATTACAGTGTGGACAGATTGGGCATTAAGGTTAGCAGTATGGACAGGTTAGCAGTGTGGACAGGGTTAGCAGTGTGGACAGGTTAGCAGTGTGGACAGGTTGGGCATTAAGGTTAGCAGTGTGGACAGGTTGGGCATTAAGGTTAGCAATGTGGACAGGTTAGCAGTGTGGACAGGTTAGCAGTGTTGGCAGATTAGTAATGTGGACAGGTTAGCAGTGTGGGCAGGTTGGGCATTAAGGTTAGCAGTGTGTACAGGTTGGGCATTACGGTTAGCAGTGTGGACAGGTTAGCAGTGTGGACAGGTTAGCAGTGTGGACAGATTGGGCATTGAGGTTAGCAGTGTGGACAGCTTAGCAGTGTGGACAGGTTGGGCATTGAGGTTAGCAGTGTGGACAGGTTAGCAGTGTGGACAGGTTGGGCATTAAAGTTAGCAGTGTGGACAGGTTAGGCATTAAGGTTAGCAGTGTGGACAGATTAGGCATTAAGGTTAGCAGTGTGGACAGGTTGGCAGTGTGGACAGATTGGGCATTTAGGTTAGCAGTGTGGACAGGTTAGCAGTGTGGACAGGTTGGGCATTAAGGTTAGCAGTGTGGACAGGTTAGGAATTAAGGTTAGCAGTGTGGACAGGTTAGGCATTAAGGTTAGCCGTGTGGACAGGTTAGCAGTGTGGACAGGTTGGGCATTAAGGTTAGCAGTGTGGACAGGTTAGGCATTAAGGTTAGCAGTGTGGACAGATTGGGCATTAAGGTTAGCAGTATGGACAGGTTAGCAGTGTGGACAGGTTAGGCATTAAGGTTAGCCGTGTGGACAGGTTAGCAGTGTAGACAGATTGGGCATTAAGGTTAGCAGTGTGGACAGGTTAGCAGTGTGGACAGGTTAGCAGTGTGGACAGGTTGGGTATTAAGGTTAGCAGTGTGGCAGTTTAGGCATTAAGGTTAGCAGTGTGGACAGGTTAGGCATTAAGGTTAGCAGTGTGGACAGATTACAGTGTGGACAGATTGGGCATTAAGGTTAGCAGTATGGACAGGTTAGCAGTGTGGACAGGTTGGGCATTAAGGTTAGCAGTGTGGACAGGTTAGCAGTGTGGACAGGTTATCAGTGTGGACAGGTTAGCAGTGTGGACAGGTTGGGCATTAAGGTTATCAGTGTGGACAGGTTAGCAGTGTGGACAGGTTGGGCATTAAGGTTAGCAGTGTGGACAGGTTAGCAGTGTGGACAGGTTAGCAGTGTGGACAGATTGGGCATTAAGGTTAGCAGTGTGGACAGGTTGGGCATTAAGGTTAGCAGTGTGGACAGGTTAGGCATTAAGGTTAGCCGTGTGGACAGATTGGGCATTAAGGTTAGCAGTGTGGACAGGTTAGCAGTGTGGACAGGTTAGCAGTGTGGACAGGTTAGCAGTGTGGACAGGTTGGGCATTATGGTTAGCAGTGTGGACAGGTTAGCAGTGTGGACAGGTTGGGCATTAAGGTTAGCAATGTGGACAGGTTAGCAGTGTGGACAGGTTAGCAGTGTGGACAGGTTAGCAGTGTGGACAGGTTGGGCATTAAGGTTAGCAATGTGGACAGGTTAGCAGTGTGGACAGGTTAGCAGTGTTGGCAGGTTAGTAATGTGGACAGGTTAGCAGTGTGGGCAGGTTGGGCATTAAGGTTAGCAGTGTAGACAGGTTGGGCATTACGGTTAGCAGTGTGGACAGGTTAGCAGTGTGGACAGGTTAGCAGTGTGGACAGGTTGGGCATTACGGTTAGCAGTGTGGACAGGTTAGCAGTGTGGACAGGTTAGCAGTGTGGACAGGTTGGGCATTAAGGTTAGCATTGTGGACAGGTTGGGCATTGAGGTTAGCAGTGTGGACAGCTTAGCAGTGTGGACAGGTTGGGCATTGAGGTTAGCAGTGTGGACAGGTTAGCAGTGTGGACAGGTTAGGCATTAAGGTTAGCAGTGTGGACAGGTTAGGCATTAAGGTTAGCCGTGTGGACAGGTTAGCAGTGTGGACAGATTGGGCATTAAGGTTAGCAGTGTGGACAGGTTAGCAGTGTGGACAGGTTAGCAGTGTGGACAGGTTAGCAGTGTGGACAGGTTGGGCATTAAGGTTAGCAGTGTGGACAGGTTGGGCATTAAGGTTAGCAGTGTGGACAGGTTAGGCATTAAGGTTAGCAGTGTGGACAGGTTGGCAGTGTGGACAGATTGTGCATTAAGGTTAGCAGTGTGGACAGGTTAGCAGTGTGGACAGGTTAGCAGTGTGGACAGATTGGGCATTAAGGTTAGCAGTGTGGACAGGTTGGGCATTAAGGTTAGCAGTGTGGACAGGTTAGGCATTAAGGTTAGCCGTGTGGACAGATTGGGCATTAAGGTTAGCAGTGTGGACAGGTTAGCAGTGTGGACAGGTTAGCAGTGTGGACAGGTTAGCAGTGTGGACAGGTTGGGCATTAAGGTTAGCAGTGTGGACAGGTTAGCAGTGTGGACAGGTTGGGCATTAAGGTTAGCAATGTGGACAGGTTAGCAGTGTGGACAGGTTAGCAGTGTGGACAGGTTAGCAGTGTGGACAGGTTGGGCATTAAGGTTAGCAATGTGGACAGGTTAGCAGTGTGGACAGGTTAGCAGTGTTGGCAGGTTAGTAATGTGGACAGGTTAGCAGTGTGGGCAGGTTGGGCATTAAGGTTAGCAGTGTAGACAGGTTGGGCATTACGGTTAGCAGTGTGGACAGGTTAGCAGTGTGGACAGGTTAGCAGTGTGGACAGGTTGGGCATTAAGGTTAGCATTGTGGACAGGTTGGGCATTGAGGTTAGCAGTGTGGACAGCTTAGCAGTGTGGACAGGTTTGGCATTGAGGTTAGCAGTGTGGACAGGTTAGCAGTGTGGACAGGTTAGGCATTAAGGTTAGCAGTGTGGACAGGTTAGGCATTAAGGTTAGCCTTGTGGACAGGTTAGCAGTGTGGACAGATTGGGCATTAAGGTTAGCAGTGTGGACAGGTTAGCAGTGTGGACAGGTTAGCAGTGTGGACAGGTTAGCAGTGTGGACAGGTTGGGCATTAAGGTTAGCAATGTGGACAGGTTAGCAGTGTGGACAGGTTAGCAGTGTTGGCAGGTTAGTAATGTGGACAGGTTAGCAGTGTGGGCAGTTTGGGCATTAAGGTTAGCAGTGTAGACAGGTTGGGCATTACGGTTAGCAGTGTGGACAGGTTAGCAGTGTGGACAGGTTAGCAGTGTGGACAGGTTGGGCATTAAGGTTAGCATTGTGGACACGTTGGGCATTGAGGTTAGCAGTGTGGACAGCTTAGCAGTGTGGACAGGTTGGGCATTGAGGTTAGCAGTGTGGACAGGTTAGCAGTGTGGACAGGTTAGGCATTAAGGTTAGCAGTGTGGACAGGTTAGGCATTAAGGTTAGCCATGTGGACAGGTTAGCAGTGTGGACAGATTGGGCATTAAGGTTAGCAGTGTGTACAGGTTAGCAGTGTGGACAGGTTAGCAGTGTGGACAGGTTAGCAGTGTGGACAGGTTAGGCATTAAGGTTAGCAGTGTGGACAGGTTAGGCATTAAGGTCAGCAGTGTGGACAGTTTAGGCATTAAGGTTAGCCGTGTGGACAGGTTAGCAGTGTGGACAGATTGGGCATTAAGGTTAGCAGTGTGGACAGGTTAGCAGTGTGGACAGGTTGGGCATTAAGGTTAGCAGTGTGGACAGGTTAGGCATTAAGGTTTGCAGTATGGACAGGTTAGCAGTGTGGACAGGTTAGCAGTGTGGACAGGTTGGCAGTGTGGACAGGTTGGGCATTAAGGTTAGCATTGTGGACAGGTTGGGCATTGAGGTTAGCAGTGTGGACAGCTTAGCAGTGTGGACAGGTTGGGCATTGAGGTTAGCAGTGTGGACAGGTTAGCAGTGTGGACAGGTTAGGCATTAAGGTTAGCAGTGTGGACAGGTTAGGCATTAAGGTTAGCCGTGTGGACAGGTTAGCAGTGTGGACAGATTGGGCATTAAGGTTAGCAGTGTGGACAGGTTAGCAGTGTGGACAGGTTGGGCATTAAGGTTAGCAGTGTGGACAGGTTAGGCATTAAGGTTAGCAGTGTGGACAGATTCGGCATTAAGGTTTGCAGTATGGACAGGTTAGCAGTGTGGACAGGTTAGCAGTGTGGACAGGTTGGCAGTGTGGACAGGTTGGGCATTAAGGTTAGCAGTGTGGACAGGTTAGCAGTGTGGACAGGTTAGGCATTAAGGTTAGCAGTGTGGACAGGTTAGCAGTGTCGAAAGGTTAGCAGTGTGGACAGGTTGGGCATTAAGGTTAGCAATGTGGACAGGTTAGCAGTGTGGACAGGTTAGCAGTGTGGACAGGTTAGCAGTGTGGACAGGTTGGGCATTAAGGTGTGCAGTGTGGACAGGTTGGCAGTGTGGACAGGTTAGCAGTGTGGACAGGTTGGGCATTAAGGTTAGCAGTGTGGACAGGGTTAGCAGTGTGGACAGGTTAGCAGTGTGGACAGGTTGGGCATTAAGGTTAGCAGTGTGGACAGGTTGGGCATTAAGGTTAGCAATGTGGACAGGTTAGCAGTGTGGACAGGTTAGCAGTGTTGGCAGGTTAGTAATGTGGACAGGTTAGCAGTGTGGGCAGGTTGGGCATTAAGGTTAGCAGTGTGGACAGGTTGGCATTAAGGTTAGCAGTGTGGACAGGTTAGGCATTAAGGTTAGCAGTGTGGACAGGTTGGGCATTAAGGTTAGCAGTGTGGACAGGTTAGCAGTGTGGACAGGTTAGCAGTGTGGACAGGTTGGCATTAAGGTTAGCAATGTGGACAGGTTAGGCATTAAGGTTAGCAGTGTGGACAGGTTGGCAGTGTGGACAGATTGGGCATTAAGGTTAGCAGTGTGGACAGGTTAGCAGTGTGGACAGGTTAGCAGTGTGGACAGATTGGGCATTAAGGTTAGCAGTGTGGACAGGTTGGGCATTAAGGTTAGCAGTGTGGACAGGTTAGGCATTAAGGTTAGCCGTGTGGACAGATTGGGCATTAAGGTTAGCAGTGTGGACAGGTTAGCAGTGTGGACAGGTTAGCAGTGTGGACAGGTTGGGCATTAAGGTTAGCAGTGTGGACAGGTTAGCAGTGTGGACAGGTTGGGCATTAAGGTTAGCAATGTGGACATGTTAGCAGTGTGGACAGGTTAGCAGTTTGGACAGGTTGGGCATTAAGGTTAGCAATGTGGACAGGTTAGCAGTGTGGACAGGTTAGCAGTGTTGGCAGGTTAGTAATGTGGACAGGTTAGCAGTGTGGGCAGGTTGGGCATTAAGGTTAGCAGTGTAGACAGGTTGGGCATTACGGTTAGCAGTGTGGACAGGTTAGCAGTGTGGACAGGTTAGCAGTGTGGACAGGTTGGGCATTAAGGTTAGCAGTGTGGACAGGTTGGGCATTGAGGTTAGCAGTGTGGACAGCTTAGCAGTGAGGACAGGTTGGGCATAAAGGTTAGCAATGTGGACAGGTTAGCAGTGTGGACAGGTTAGGCATTAAGGTTAGCAGTGTGGACAGGTTAGGCATTAAGGTTAGCCGTGTGGACAGGTTAGCAGTGTGGACAGGTTAGGCATTAAGGTTAGCAGTGTGGACAGGTTAGGCATTAAGGTTAGCCGTGTGGACAGGTTAGCAGTGTGGACAGATTGGGCATTAAGGTTAGCAGTGTGGACAGGTTAGCAGTGTGGACAGGTTGGGCATTAAGGTTAGCAGTGTGGACAGGTTAGGCATTAAGGTTAGCAGTGTGGACAGATTCGGCATTAAGGTTTGCAGTATGGACAGGTTAGCAGTGTGGACAGATTGGGCATTAAGGTTACCAGCGTGGACAGGTTAGCAGTGTGGACAGGTTAGCAGTGTGGACAGGTTGGGCATTAAGGTTAGCAGTGTGGACAGATTGGGCATTAAGGTTACCAGCGTGGACAGGTTAGCAGTGTGGACAGGTTAGCAGTGTGGACAGATTGGGCATTAAGGTTAGCAGTGTGGACAGGTTAGCAGTGTGGACAGGTTAGCAGTGTGGACAGGTTGGGCATTAAGGTTATCAGTGTGGCAGTTTAGGCATTAAGGTTAGCAGTGTGGACAGGTTGGGCATTAAGGTTAGCACTGTGGACAGGTTAGCAGTGTGGACAGGTTAGCAGTGTTGGCAGGTTAGTAATGTGGACAGGTTAGCAGTGTGAGCAGGTTGGGCATTAAGGTTAGCAGTGTGGACAGGTTGGGCATTACGGTTAGCAGTGTGGACAGGTTAGCAGTGTGGACAGGTTAGCAGTGTGGACAGGTTGGGCAATAAGGTTAGCAGTGTGGACAGGTTGGGCATTGAGGTTAGCAGTGTGGACAGCTTAGCAGTGTGGACAGGTTGGGCATTAAGGTTAGCAGTGTGGACAGGTTAGGCATTAATTTTAGCAGTGTGGACAGTTTAGGCATTAAGGTTAGCCGTGTGGACAGGTTAGCAGTGTGGACAGATTGGGCATTAAGGTTAGCCGTGTGGACAGGTTAGCAGTGTGGAAAGATTGGGCATTAAGGTTAGCAGTGTGGACAGGTTAGGCATTAAGGTTAGCAGTGTGGACAGGTTAGGCATTAAGGTTAGCAGTGTGGACAGTTTAGGCATTAAGGTTAGCCGTATGGACAGGTTAGCAGTGTGGACAGATTGGGCATTAAGGTTAGCCGTATGGACAGGTTAGCAGTGTGGACAGGTTGGGCATTAAGGTTAGCAGTGTGGACAGGTTAGCAGTGTGGACAGGTTAGCAGTGTGGACAGGTTGGGCATTAAGGTTAGCAGTGTGGACAGGTTAGCGGTGTGGACAGGTTGGGCATTAAGGTTAGCAGTGTGGACAGGTTAGCAGTGTGGACAGGTTAGCAGTGTGGACAGTTTGGGCATTAAGGTTAGCAGTGTGGACAGGTTGGCAGTGTGGACAGGTTAGCAGTGTGGACAGGTTGGGCATTAAGGTTAGCAGTGTGGACAGGGTTAGCAGTGTGGACAGGTTAGCAGTGTGGACAGGTTGGGCATTAAGGTTAGCAGTGTGGACAGGTTGGGCATTAAGGTTAGCAATGTGGACAGGTTAGCAGTGTGGACAGGTTAGCAGTGTTGGCAGGTTAGTAATGTGGACAGGTTAGCAGTGTGGGCAGGTTGGGCATTAAGGTTAGCAGTGTGGACAGGTTAGCAGTGTGGACAGGTTGGGCATTAAGGTTAGCAGTGTGGACAGGTTGGGCATTGAGGTTAGCAGTGTGGACACCTTAGCAGTGTGGACAGGTTGGGCATTGAGGTTAGCAGTGTGGACAGGTTGGGCATTAAGGTTAGCAGTGTGGACAGGTTAGGCATTAAGGTTAGCAGTGTGGACAGTTTAGGCATTAAGGTTAGCCGTGTGGACAGGTTAGCAGTGTGGACAGATTGGGCATTAAGGTTAGCAGTGTGGACAGGTTAGCACTGTGGACAGGTTGGGCATTAAGGTTAGCAGTGTGGACAGGTTAGGCATTAAGGTTAGCAGTGTGGACAGTTTAGGCATTAAGGTTAGCCGTGTGGACAGGTTAGCAGTGTGGACAGATTGGGCATTAAGGTTAGCAGTGTGGACAGGTTAGCACTGTGGACAGGTTAGCAGTGAGGACAGGTTGGGCATTAAGGTTAGCAGTGTAGACAGGTTAGCAGTCTGGACAGGTTGGGCATTAAGGTTAGCAGTGTGGACAGGTTGGGCATTAAGGTTAGCAGTGTGGACAGTTTAGGCATTAAGGTTAGCCGTGTGGACAGGTTAGCAGTGTGGAAAGATTGGGCATTAAGGTTAGCAGTGTGGACAGGTTAGGCATTAAGGTTAGCAGTGTGGACAGATTACAGTGTGGACAGATTGGGCATTAAGGTTAGCCGTATGGACAGGTTAGCAGTGTGGACAGGTTGGGCATTAAGGTTAGCAGTGTGGACAGGTTAGCAGTGTGGACAGGTTAGCAGTGTGGACAGGTTGGGCATTAAGGTTAGCAGTGTGGACAGGTTAGCAGTGTGGACAGGTTGGGCATTAAGGTTAGCAGTGTGGACAGGTTAGCAGTGTGGACAGGTTAGCAGTGTGGACAGGTTAGCAGTGTGGACAGGTTGGGCATTAAGGTTAGCAGTGTGGACAGGTTGGCAGTGTGGACAGGTTAGCAGTGTGGACAGGTTGGGCATTAAGGTTAGCAGTGTGGATAGGGTTAGCAGTGTGGACAGGTTAGCAGTGTGGACAGGTTGGGCATTAAGGTTAGCAGTGTGGACAGGTTGGGCATTAAGGTTAGCAATGTGGACAGGTTAGCAGTGTGGACAGGTTAGCAGTGTTGGCAGGTTAGTAATGTGGACAGGTTAGCAGTGTGGGCAGGTTGGGCATTAAGGTTAGCAGTGTGGACAGGTTAGCAGTGTGGACAGGTTGGGCATTAAGGTTAGCAGTGTGGACAGGTTGGGCATTGAGGTTAGCAGTGTGGACACCTTAGCAGTGTGGACAGGTTGGGCATTGAGGTTAGCAGTGTGGACAGGTTGGGCATTAATGTTAGCAGTGTGGACAGGTTAGGCATTAAGGTTAGCAGTGTGGACAGATTAGGCATTAAGGTTCGCCGTGTGGACAGGTTAGCAGTGTGGACAGATTGGGCATTAAGGTTAGCAGTGTGGACAGGTTAGCACTGTGGACAGGTTGGGCATTAAGATTAGCACTGTGGACAGGTTAGGCATTAAGGTTAGCAGTGTGGACAGATTGGGCATTAAGGTTAGCAGTATGGACAGGTTAGCAGTGTGGACAGGTTAGCAATGTGGACAGGTTAGCAGTGATGACAGGTTGGGCATTAAGGTTAGCAGTGTAGACAGGTTAGCAGTCTGGACAGGTTGGGCATTAAGGTTAGCAGTGTGGACAGGTTGGGCATTAAGGTTAGCAGTGTGGACAGTTTAGGCATTAAGGTTAGCCGTGTGGACAGGTTAGCAGTGTGGACAGATTGGGCATTAGGGTTAGCAGTGTGGACAGGTTAGCAGTGTGGACAGGTTGGGCATTAAGGTTAGCAGTGTGGACAGGTTAGGCATTAAGGTTAGCAGTGTGGACAGATTACAGTGTGGACAGATTGGGCATTAAGGTTAGCAGTATGGACAGGTTAGCAGTGTGGACAGGTTGGGCATTAAGTTTAGCAGTGTGGACAGGTTAGCAGTATGGACAGGTTGGGCATTAAGGTTAGCAGTGTGGACAGGTTAGGCATTAAGGTTAGCAGTGTGGACAGGTTAGGCATTAAGGTTAGCAGTGTGGACAGGTTGGCAGTGTGGACAGATTGGGCATTAAGGTTAGCAGTGTGGACAGGTTAGCAGTGTGGACAGGTTAGCAGTGTGGACAGGTTGGGCATTAAGGTTAGCAGTGTGGACAGGTTAGGCATTAAGGTTAGCAGTGTGGACAGGTTAGGCATTAAGGTTAGCCGTGTGGACAGGTTAGCAGTGTGGACAGATTGGGCATTAAGGTTAGCAGTGTGGACAGGTTAGCAGTGTGGACAGGTTGGGCATTAAGGTTAGCAGTATGGACAGGTTAGCAGTGTGGACAGGTTAGCAGTGTGGACAGATTGGGCATTAAGGTTAGCCGTGTGGACAGGTTAGCAGTGTGGAAAGATTGGGCATTAAGGTTAGCAGTGTGGACAGGTTAGGCATTAAGGTTAGCAGTGTGGACAGGTTAGGCATTAAGGTTAGCAGTGTGGAAAGTTTAGGCATTAAGGTTAGCCGTATGGACAGGTTAGCAGTGTGGACAGATTGGGCATTAAGGTTAGCCGTATGGACAGGTTAGCAGTGTGGACAGGTTGGGCATTAAGGTTAGCAGTGTGGACAGGTTAGCAGTGTGGACAGGTTAGCAATGTGGACAGGTTAGCAGTGAGGACAGGTTGGGCATTAAGGTTAGCAGTGTAGACAGGTTAGCAGTCTGGACAGGTTGGGCATTAAGGTTAGCAGTGTGGACAGTTTAGGCATTAAGGTTAGCCGTGTGGACAGGTTAGCAGTGTGGACAGATTGGGCATTAGGGTTAGCAGTGTGGACAGGTTAGCAGTGTGGACAGGTTGGGCATTAAGGTTAGCAGTGTGGACAGGTTAGGCATTAAGGTTATCAGTGTGGACAGATTACAGTGTGGACAGATTGGGCATTAAGGTTAGCAGTATGGACAGGTTAGCAGTGTGGACAGGTTGGGCATTAAGTTTAGCAGTGTGGACAGGTTAGCAGTGTGGACAGGTTGGGCATTAAGGTTAGCAGTGTGGACAGGTTAGGCATTAAGGTTAGCAGTGTGGACAGGTTAGGCATTAAGGTTAGCAGTGTGGACAGGTTGGCAGTGTGGACAGATTGGGCATTAAGGTTAGCAGTGTGGACAGGTTAGCAGTGTGGACAGGTTGGGCATTAAGGTTAGCAGTGTGGACAGGTTAGGCATTAAGGTTAGCAGTGTGGACAGGTTAGGCATTAAGGTTAGCCGTGTGGACAGGTTAGCAGTGTGGACAGATTGGGCATTAAGGTTAGCAGTGTGGACAGGTTAGCAGTGTGGACAGGTTGGGCATTAAGGTTAGCAGTATGGACAGGTTAGCAGTGTGGACAGGTTAGCAGTGTGGACAGATTGGGCATTAAGGTTAGCCGTGTGGACAGGTTAGCAGTGTGGAAAGTTTGGGCATTAAGGTTAGCAGTGTGGACAGGTTAGGCATTAAGGTTAGCAGTGTGGACAGGTTAGGCATTAAGGTTAGCAGTGTGGACAGTTTAGGCATTAAGGTTAGCCGTATGGACAGGTTAGCAGTGTGGACAGATTGGGCATTAAGGTTAGCCGTATGGACAGGTTAGCAGTGTGGACAGGTTGGGCATTAAGGTTAGCAGTGTGGACAGGTTAGCAGTGTGGACAGGTTAGCAGTGTGGACAGGTTGGGCATTAAGGTTAGCAGTGTGGACAGGTTAGCGGTGTGGACAGGTTGGGCATTAAGGTTAGCAGTGTGGACAGGTTAGCAGTGTGGACAGGTTAGCAGTGTGGACAGGTTAGCAGTGTGGACAGTTTGGGCATTAAGGTTAGCAGTGTGGACAGGTTGGCAGTGTGGACAGGTTAGCAGTGTGGACATGTTGGGCATTAAGGTTAGCAGTGTGGACAGGGTTAGCAGTGTGGACAGGTTAGCAGTGTGGACAGGTTGGGCAATAAGGTTAGCAGTGTGGACAGGTTGGGCATTAAGGTTAGCAATGTGGACAGGTTAGGAGTGTGGACAGGTTAGCAGTGTTGGCAGGTTAGTAATGTGGACAGGTTAGCAGTGTGGGCAGGTTGGGCATTAAGGTTAGCAGTGTGGACAGGTTAGCAGTGTGGACAGGTTGGGCATTAAGGTTAGCAGTGTGGACAGGTTGGCATTGAGGTTAGCAGTGTGGACACCTTAGCAGTGTGGACAGGTTGGGCATTGAGGTTAGCAGTGTGGACAGGTTGGGCATTAAGGTTAGCAGTGTGGACAGGTTAGGCATTAAGGTTAGCAGTGTGGACAGTTTAGGCATTAAGGTTAGCCGTGTGGACAGGTTAGCAGTGTGGAAAGATTGGGCATTAAGGTTAGCAGTGTGGACAGGTTAGCACTGTGGACAGGTTGGGCATTAAGGTTAGCAGTGTGGACAGGTTAGGCATTAAGGTTAGCAGTGTGGACAGATTGGGCATTAAGGTTAGCAGTATGGACAGGTTAGCAGTGTGGACAGGTTAGCAATGTGGACAGGTTAGCAGTGAGGACAGGTTGGGCATTAAGGTTAGCAGTGTAGACAGGTTAGCAGTCTGGACAGGTTGGGCATTAAGGTTAGCAGTGTGGACAGGTTGGGCATTAAGGTTAGCAGTGTGGACAGTTTAGTTATTAAGGTTAGCCGTGTGGACAGGTTAGCAGTGTGGAAAGATTGGGCATTAAGGTTAGCAGTGTGGACAGGTTAGGCATTAAGGTTAGCAGTGTGGACAGATTACAGTGTGGACAGATTGGGCATTAAGGTTAGCCGTATGGACAGGTTAGCAGTGTGGACAGGTTGGGCATTAAGGTTAGCAGTGTGGACAGGTTAGCAGTGTGGACAGGTTAGCAGTGTGGACAGGTTGGGCATTAAGGTTAGCAGTGTGGACAGGTTAGCAGTGTGGACAGGTTGGGCATTAAGGTTAGCAGTGTGGACAGGTTAGCAGTGTGGACAGGTTAGCAGTGTGGACAGGTTAGCAGTGTGGACAGGTTGGGCATTAAGGTTAGCAGTGTGGACAGGTTGGCAGTGTGGACAGGTTAGCAGTGTGGACAGGTTGGGCATTAAGGTTAGCAGTGTGGACAGGTTGGGCATTAAGGTTAGCAATGTGGACAGGTTAGCAGTGTGGACAGGTTAGCAGTGTTGGCAGGTTAGTAATGTGGACAGGTTAGCAGTGTGGGCAGGTTGGGCATTAAGGTTAGCAGTGTGGACAGGTTAGCAGTGTGGACAGGTTGGGCATTAAGGTTAGCAGTGTGGACAGGTTGGGCATTGAGGTTAGCAGTGTGGACACCTTAGCAGTGTGGACAGGTTGGGCATTGAGGTTAGCAGTGTGGACAGGTTGGGCATTAATGTTAGCAGTGTGGACAGGTTAGGCATTAAGGTTAGCAGTGTGGACAGTTTAGGCATTAAGGTTAGCCGTGTGGACAGGTTAGCAGTGTGGACAGATTGGGCATTAAGGTTAGCAGTGTGGACAGGTTAGCACTGTGGACAGGTTGGGCATTAAGATTAGCACTGTGGACAGGTTAGGCATTAAGGTTAGCAGTGTGGACAGATTGGGCATTAAGGTTAGCAGTATGGACAGGTTAGCAGTGTGGACAGGTTAGCAATGTGGACAGGTTAGCAGTGAGGACAGGTTGGGCATTAATGTTAGCAGTGTAGACAGGTTAGCATTCTGGACAGGTTGGGCATTAAGGTTAGCAGTGTGGACAGGTTGGGCATTAAGGTTAGCAGTGTGGACAGTTTAGGCATTAAGGTTAGCCGTGTGGACAGGTTAGCAGTGTGGACAGATTGGGCATTAGGGTTAGCAGTGTGGACAGGTTAGCAGTGTGGACAGGTTGGGCATTAACGTTAGCAGTGTGGACAGGTTAGGCATTAAGGTTAGCAGTGTGGACAGATTACAGTGTGGACAGATTGGGCATTAAGGTTAGCAGTATGGACAGGTTAGCAGTGTGGACAGGTTGGGCATTAAGTTTAGCAGTGTGGACAGGTTAGCAGTGTGGACAGGTTGGGCATTAAGGTTAGCAGTGTGGACAGGTTAGGCATTAAGGTTAGCAGTGTGGACAGGTTAGGCATTAAGGTTAGCAGTGTGGACAGGTTGGCAGTGTGGACAGATTGGGCATTAAGGTTAGCAGTGTGGACAGGTTAGCAGTGTGGACAGGTTAGCAGTGTGGACAGGTTGGGCATTAAGGTTAGCAGTGTGGACAGGTTAGGCATTAAGGGTAGCAGTGTGGACAGGTTAGGCATTAAGGTTAGCCGTGTGGACAGGTTAGCAGTGTGGACAGATTGGGCATTAAGGTTAGCAGTGTGGACAGGTTAGCAGTGTGGACAGGTTGGGCATTAAGGTTAGCAGTATGGACAGGTTAGCAGTGTGGACAGGTTAGCAGTGTGGACAGGTTAGCAGTGTGGACAGGATGGGCATTAAGGTTAGCAGTGTGGACAGGTTAGCAGTGTGGACAGGTTAGCAGTGTGGACAGGTTGGGCATTAAGGTTAGCTGTGTGGACAGGTTAGCAGTGTGGACAGGTTGGGCATTAAGGTTAGCAATGTGGACAGGTTAGCAGTGTGGACAGGTTAGCAGTGTGGACAGGTTGGGCATTAAGGTTAGCAGTGTGGACAGGTTAGGCTTTAAGGTTAGCAGTGTGGACAGGTTAGGCATTAAGGTTAGCAGTGTGGACAGGTTAGCAGTGTGGACAGGTTAGCAGTGTGGACAGGTTAGCAATGTGGACAGGTTGGGCATTAAGGTTAGCAGTGTGGACAGGTTGGGCATTAAGGTTAGCAATGTGGACAGGTTAGCAGTGTGGACAGGGTTAGCAGTGTGGACAGGTTGGCATTAAGGTTAGCAATGTGGACAGGTTAGCAGTGTGGACAGGGTTAGCAGTGTGGACAGGTTAGCAGTGTGGACAGGTTGGGCATTAAGGTTAGCAGTGTGGACAGGTTGGGCATTAAGGTTAGCAATGTGGACAGGTTAGCAGTGTGGACAGGTTAGCAGTGTGGGCAGGTTAGTAATGTGGAAAGGTTAACAGTGTGGGCAGGTTGGGCATTAAGGTTAGCAGTGTGGACAGGTTAGCAGTGTGGACAGGTTAGCAGTGTGGACAGGTTGGGCATTAAGGTTAGCAGTGTGGACAGGTTGGGCATTGAGGTTAGCAGTGTGGACAGGTTAGCAGTGTGGACAGGTTGGGCATTAAGGTTAGCAGTGTGGACAGGTTGGGCATTAAGGTTAGCAATGTGGACAGGTTAGCAGTGTGGACAGGGTTAGCAGTGTGGACAGGTTAGCAGTGTGGACAGGTTGGGCATTAAGGTTAGCAGTGTGGACAGGTTGGGCATTAAGGTTAGCAATGTGGACAGGTTAGCAGTGTGGACAGGTTAGCAGTGTGGGCAGGTTAGTAATGTGGACAGGTTAGCAGTGTGGGCAGGTTGGGCATTAAGGTTAGCAGTGTGGACAGGTTGGGCATTAAGGTTAGCAGTGTGGACAGGTTAGCAGTGTGGACAGGTTAGCAGTGTGGACAGGTTGGGCATTAAGGTTAGCAGTGTGGACAGGTTGGGCATTGAGGTTAGCAGTGTGGACAGGTTAGCAGTGTGGACAGGTTGGGCATTGAGGTTAGCAGTGTGGACAGGTTAGCAGTGTGGACAGGTTGGGCATTGAGGTTAGCAGTGTGGACAGGTTAGCAGTGTGGACAGGTTGGGCATTGAGGTTAGCAGTGTGGACAGGTTAGCAGTGTGGACAGGTTGTGCATTAAGGTTAGCAGTGTGGACAGGTTAGCAGTGTGGACAGGATAGCAGTGTGGACAGGTTGGGCATTGAGGTTAGTAGTGTGGACAGGTTAGCAGTGTGGACAGGTTGGGCATTAAGGTTAGCAGTGTGGACAGGTTAGGCATTAAGGTTAGCAGTGTGGACAGTTTAGGCATTAAGGTTAGCCGTGTGGACAGGTTAGCAGTGTGGACAGACTGGGCATTAAGGTTAGCAGTGTGGACAGGTTAGCACTGTGGACAGGTTGGGCATTAAGGTTAGCACTGTGGACAGGTTAGCAGTGTGGACAGGTTAGGCATTAATGTTAGCAGTGTGGACAGGTTAGGCATTAAGGTTAGCCGTGTGGACAGGTTAGCAGTGTGGACAGATTGGGCATTAAGGTTAGCAGTGAGGACAGGTTAGCAGTGTGGACAGGTTAGGAGTGTGGACAGGTTGGGCATTAAGGTTAGCAGTGTGGACAGGTTAGGCATTAAGTTTAGCAGTGTGAACAGGTTAGCAGTGTGGACAGATTGGGCATTAAGGTTAGCAGTGTGGACAGGTTAGCAGTGTGGACAGATTGGGCATTAAGGTTAGCAGTGTGGACAGGTTGGGCATTAAGGTTAGCAGTGTGGACAGGTTAGGCATTAAGGTTAGCAGTGTGGACAGATTGGGCATTAAGGTTAGCAGTATGGACAGGTTAGCAGTGTGGACAGGTTAGCAATGTGGACAGGTTAGCAGTGTGGACAGGTTGGGCATTAAGGTTAGCAGTGTGGACAGGTTAGCAGTGTGGACAGGTTAGCAGTGTGGACAGGTTGGGCATTAAGGTTAGCATTGTGGCAGTTTAGGCATTAAGGTTAGGCGTGTGGACAGGTTAGCAGTGTGGAAAGATTGGGCATTAAGGTTAGCAGTGTGGACAGGTTAGGCATTAAGGTTAGCAGTGTGGACAGATTACAGTGTGGACAGGTTTGCAGTGTGGACAGGTTAGCAGTGTGGACAGGTTGGGCATTAAGGTTAGCAGTATGGACAGGTTTGCAGTGTGGACAGGTTGGGCATTAAGGTTAGCAGTGTGGACAGGTTAGCAGTGTGGACAGGTTGGGCATTAAGGTTAGCATTGTGGCAGTTTAGGCATTAAGGTTAGCCGTGTGGACAGGTTAGCAGTGTGGAAAGATTGGGCATTAAGGTTAGCAGTGTGGACAGGTTAGGCATTAAGGTTAGCAGTGTGGACAGATTACAGTGTGGACAGGTTAGAAGTGTGGACAGGTTAGCAGTGTGGACAGGTTGGGCATTAAGGTTAGCAGTGTGGACAGGTTAGCAGTGTGGACAGGTTAGCAGTGTGGACAGGTTGGGCATTGAGGTTAGTAGTGTGGACAGGTTAGCAGTGTGGACAGGTTGGGCATTAAGGTTAGCAGTGTGGACAGGTTAGGCATTAAGGTTAGCAGTGTGGACAGTTTAGGCATTAAGGTTAGCCGTGTGGACAGGTTAGCAGTGTGGACAGATTGGGCATTAAGGTTAGCAGTGTTGACAGGTTAGCACTGTGGACAGGTTGGGCATTAAGGTTAGCACTGTGGACAGGTTAGGCATTAAGGTTAGCAGTGTGGACAGATTGGGCATTAAGGTTAGCAGTATGGACAGGTTAGCAGTGTGGACAGGTTAGCAATGTGGACAGGTTAGCAGTGAGGACAGGTTGGGCATCAGGGGTTAGCAGTGTAGACAGGTTAGCAGTCTGGACAGGTTGGGCATTAAGGTTAGCAGTGTGGACAGGTTGGGCATTAAGGTTAGCAGTGTGGACAGTTTAGGCATTAAGGTTAGCCGTGTGGACAGGTTAGCAGTGTGGACAGATTGGGCATTAAGGTTAGCAGTGTGGACAGGTTAGCAGTGTGGACAGGTTGGGCATTAAGGTTAGCAGTGTGGACAGGTTAGGCATTAAGGTTAGCAGTGTGGACAGATTACAGTGTGGACAGATTGGGCATTAAGGTTAGCAGTATGGACAGGTTAGCAGTGTGGACAGGTTGGGCATTAAGGTTAGCAGTGTGGACAGGTTAGCAGTGTGGACAGGTTGGGCATTAAGGTTAGCAGTGTGGACAGGTTAGGCATTAAGGTTAGCAGTGTGGACAGGTTAGGCATTAAGGTTAGCAGTGTGGACAGGTTGGCAGTGTGGACAGATTGGGCATTAAGGTTAGCAGTGTGGACAGGTTAGCAGTGTGGACAGGTTAGCAGTGTGGACAGGTTGGGCATTAAGGTTAGCAGTGTGGACAGGTTAGGCATTAAGGTTAGCAGTGTGGACAGGTTAGGCATTAAGGTTAGCCGTGTGGACAGGTTAGCAGTGTGGACAGATTGGGCATTAAGGTTAGCAGTGTGGACAGGTTAGCAGTGTGGACAGGTTGGGCATTAAGGTTAGCAGTGTGGACAGATTGGGCATTAAGATTAGCAGTATGGACAGGTTAGCAGTGTGGACAGGTTAGCAGTGTGGACAGGTTAGCAGTGTGGACAGGATGGACATTAAGGTTAGCAGTGTGGACAGGTTAGCAGTGTGGACAGGTTAGCAGTGTGGACAGGTTGGGCATTAAGGTTAGCTGTGTGGACAAGTTAGCAGTGTGGACAGTTTGGGCATTAAGGTTAGCAATGTGGACAGGTTAGCAGTGTGGACAGGTTAGCAGTGTGGACAGGTTGGGCATTAAGGTTAGCAGTGTGGACAGGTTAGGCTTTAAGGTTAGCAGTGTGGACAGGTTAGTCATTAAGGTTAGCAGTGTGGACAGGTTGGCAGTGTGGACAGGTTAGCAGTGTGGACAGGTTAGCAGTGTGGACAGGTTGGGCATTAAGCTTAGCAGTGTGGACAGGTTGGGCATTAAGGTTAGCAATGTGGACAGGTTAGCAGTGTGGACAGGGTTAGCAGTGTGGACAGGTTAGCAGTGTGGACAGGTTGGGCATTAAGGTTAGCAGTGTGGACAGGTTGGGCATTAAGGTTAGCAATGTGGACAGGTTAGCAGTGTGGACAGGGTTAGCAGTGTGGACAGGTTAGCAGTGTGGACAGGTTGGGCATTAAGGTTAGCAGTGTGGACAGGTTGGGCATTAAGGTTAGCAATGTGGACAGGTTAGCAGTGTGGACAGGTTAGCAGTGTGGACAGGTTGGGCATTAAGGTTAGCAGTGTGGACAGGTTGGGCATTGAGGTTAGCAGTGTGGACAGGTTAGCAGTGTGGACAGGTTGGGCATTAAGGTTAGCAGTGTGGACAGGTTGGGCATTAAGGTTAGCAATGTGGACAGGTTAGCAGTGTGGACAGGGTTAGCAGTGTGGACAGGTTAGCAGTGTGGACAGGTTGGGCATTAAGGTTAGCAGTGTGGACAGGTTGGGCATTAAGGTTAGCAATGTGGACAGGTTAGCAGTGTGGACAGGTTAGCAGTGTGGGCAGGTTAGTAATGTGGACAGGTTAGCAGTGTGGGCAGGTTGGGCATTAAGGTTAGCAGTGTGGACAGGTTGGGCATTAAGGTTAGCAGTGTGGACAGGTTAGCAGTGTGGACAGGTTAGCAGTGTGGACAGGTTGGGCATTAAGGTTAGCAGTGTGGACAGGTTGGGCATTGAGGTTAGCAGTGTGGACAGGTTAGCAGTGTGGACAGGTTGGGCATTGAGGTTAGCAGTGTGGACAGGTTAGCAGTGTGGACAGGTTGGGCATTGAGGTTAGCAGTGTGGACAGGTTAGCAGTGTGGACAGGTTGGGCATTGAGGTTAGCAGTGTGGACAGGTTAGCAGTGTGGACAGGTTGTGCATTAAGGTTAGCAGTGTGGACAGGTTAGCAGTGTGGACAGGATAGCAGTGTGGACAGGTTGGGCATTGAGGTTAGTAGTGTGGACAGGTTAGCAGTGTGGACAGGTTGGGCATTAAGGTTAGCAGTGTGGACAGGTTAGGCATTAAGGTTAGCAGTGTGGACAGTTTAGGCATTAAGGTTAGCCGTGTGGACAGGTTAGCAGTGTGGACAGACTGGGCATTAAGGTTAGCAGTGTGGACAGGTTAGCACTGTGGACAGGTTGGGCATTAAGGTTAGCACTGTGGACAGGTTAGCAGTGTGGACAGGTTAGGCATTAATGTTAGCAGTGTGGACAGGTTAGGCATTAAGGTTAGCCGTGTGGACAGGTTAGCAGTGTGGACAGATTGGGCATTAAGGTTAGCAGTGAGGACAGGTTAGCAGTGTGGACAGGTTAGGAGTGTGGACAGGTTGGGCATTAAGGTTAGCAGTGTGGACAGGTTAGGCATTAAGTTTAGCAGTGTGAACAGGTTAGCAGTGTGGACAGATTGGGCATTAAGGTTAGCAGTGTGGACAGGTTAGCAGTGTGGACAGATTGGGCATTAAGGTTAGCAGTGTGGACAGGTTGGGCATTAAGGTTAGCAGTGTGGACAGGTTAGGCATTAAGGTTAGCAGTGTGGACAGATTGGGCATTAAGGTTAGCAGTATGGACAGGTTAGCAGTGTGGACAGGTTAGCAATGTGGACAGGTTAGCAGTGTGGACAGGTTGGGCATTAAGGTTAGCAGTGTGGACAGGTTAGCAGTGTGGACAGGTTAGCAGTGTGGACAGGTTGGGCATTAAGGTTAGCATTGTGGCAGTTTAGGCATTAAGGTTAGGCGTGTGGACAGGTTAGCAGTGTGGAAAGATTGGGCATTAAGGTTAGCAGTGTGGACAGGTTAGGCATTAAGGTTAGCAGTGTGGACAGATTACAGTGTGGACAGGTTTGCAGTGTGGACAGGTTAGCAGTGTGGACAGGTTGGGCATTAAGGTTAGCAGTATGGACAGGTTTGCAGTGTGGACAGGTTGGGCATTAAGGTTAGCAGTGTGGACAGGTTAGCAGTGTGGACAGGTTGGGCATTAAGGTTAGCATTGTGGCAGTTTAGGCATTAAGGTTAGCCGTGTGGACAGGTTAGCAGTGTGGAAAGATTGGGCATTAAGGTTAGCAGTGTGGACAGGTTAGGCATTAAGGTTAGCAGTGTGGACAGATTACAGTGTGGACAGGTTAGCAGTGTGGACAGGTTAGCAGTGTGGACAGGTTGGGCATTAAGGTTAGCAGTGTGGACAGGTTAGCAGTGTGGACAGGTTAGCAGTGTGGACAGGTTGGGCATTGAGGTTAGTAGTGTGGACAGGTTAGCAGTGTGGACAGGTTGGGCATTAAGGTTAGCAGTGTGGACAGGTTAGGCATTAAGGTTAGCAGTGTGGACAGTTTAGGCATTAAGGTTAGCCGTGTGGACAGGTTAGCAGTGTGGACAGATTGGGCATTAAGGTTAGCAGTGTTGACAGGTTAGCACTGTGGACAGGTTGGGCATTAAGGTTAGCACTGTGGACAGGTTAGGCATTAAGGTTAGCAGTGTGGACAGATTGGGCATTAAGGTTAGCAGTATGGACAGGTTAGCAGTGTGGACAGGTTAGCAATGTGGACAGGTTAGCAGTGAGGACAGTTTGGGCATCAGGGGTTAGCAGTGTAGACAGGTTAGCAGTCTGGACAGGTTGGGCATTAAGGTTAGCAGTGTGGACAGGTTGGGCATTAAGGTTAGCAGTGTGGACAGTTTAGGCATTAAGGTTAGCCGTGTGGACAGGTTAGCAGTGTGGACAGATTGGGCATTAAGGTTAGCAGTGTGGACAGGTTAGCAGTGTGGACAGGTTGGGCATTAAGGTTAGCAGTGTGGACAGGTTAGGCATTAAGGTTAGCAGTGTGGACAGATTACAGTGTGGACAGATTGGGCATTAAGGTTAGCAGTATGGACAGGTTAGCAGTGTGGACAGGTTGGGCATTAAGGTTAGCAGTGTGGACAGGTTAGCAGTGTGGACAGGTTGGGCATTAAGGTTAGCAGTGTGGACAGGTTAGGCATTAAGGTTAGCAGTGTGGACAGGTTAGGCATTAAGGTTAGCAGTGTGGACAGGTTGGCAGTGTGGACAGATTGGGCATTAAGGTTAGCAGTGTGGACAGGTTAGCAGTGTGGACAGGTTAGCAGTGTGGACAGGTTGGGCATTAAGGTTAGCAGTGTGGACAGGTTAGGCATTAAGGTTAGCAGTGTGGACAGGTTAGGCATTAAGGTTAGCCGTGTGGACAGGTTAGCAGTGTGGACAGATTGGGCATTAAGGTTAGCAGTGTGGACAGGTTAGCAGTGTGGACAGGTTGGGCATTAAGGTTAGCAGTGTGGACAGATTGGGCATTAAGATTAGCAGTATGGACAGGTTAGCAGTGTGGACAGGTTAGCAGTGTGGACAGGTTAGCAATGTGGACAGGATGGACATTAAGGTTAGCAGTGTGGACAGGTTAGCAGTGTGGACAGGTTAGCAGTGTGGACAGGTTGGGCATTAAGGTTAGCTGTGTGGACAAGTTAGCAGTGTGGACAGTTTGGGCATTAAGGTTAGCAATGTGGACAGGTTAGCAGTGTGGACAGGTTAGCAGTGTGGACAGGTTGGGCATTAAGGTTAGCAGTGTGGACAGGTTAGGCTTTAAGGTTAGCAGTGTGGACAGGTTAGTCATTAAGGTTAGCAGTGTGGACAGGTTGGCAGTGTGGACAGGTTAGCAGTGTGGACAGGTTAGCAGTGTGGACAGGTTGGGCATTAAGCGTAGCAGTGTGGACAGGTTGGGCATTAAGGTTAGCAATGTGGACAGGTTAGCAGTGTGGACAGGGTTAGCAGTGTGGACAGGTTAGCAGTGTGGACAGGTTGGGCATTAAGGTTAGCAGTGTGGACAGGTTGGGCATTAAGGTTAGCAATGTGGACAGGTTAGCAGTGTGGACAGGGTTAGCAGTGTGGACAGGTTAGCAGTGTGGACAGGTTGGGCATTAAGGTTAGCAGTGTGGACAGGTTGGGCATTAAGGTTAGCAATGTGGACAGGTTAGCAGTGTGGACAGGTTAGCAGTGTGGGCAGGTTAGTAATGTGGACAGGTTAGCAGTGTGGGCAGGTTGGGCATTAAGGTTAGCAGTGTGGACAGGTTGGGCATTAAGGTTAGCAGTGTGGACAGGTTAGCAGTGTGGACAGGTTAGCAGTGTGGACAGGTTGGGCATTAAGGTTAGCAGTGTGGACAGGTTGGGCATTGAGGTTAGCAGTGTGGACAGGTTAGCAGTGTGGACAGGTTGGGCATTGAGGTTAGCAGTGTGGACAGGTTAGCAGTGTGGACAGGTTGGGCATTGAGGTTAGCAGTGTGGACAGGTTAGCAGTGTGGACAGGTTGGGCATTAAGGTTAGCAGTGTGGACAGGTTAGCAGTGTGGACAGGTTAGCAGTGTGGACAGGTTGGGCATTGAGGTTAGTAGTGTGGACAGGTTAGCAGTGTGGACAGGTTGGGCATTAAGGTTAGCAGTGTGGACAGGTTGGGCATTAAGGTTAGCAGTGTGGACAGGTTAGCAGTGTGGACAGGTTGGGCATTAAGGTTAGCAGTGTGGGACAGGTTAGCAGTGTGGACAGGTTAGCAGTGTGGACAGATTGGGCATTAAGGTTAGCAGTGTGGACAGGTTAGCAGTGTGAACAGGTTAGCAGTGTGGACAGGTTAGCAGTGTGGACAGGTTGGGCATTAAGGTTAGCAGTGTGGACAGGTTGGGCATTGAGGTTAGCAGTGTGGACAGCTTAGCAGTGTGGACAGGTTGGGCATTGAGGTTAGCAGTGTGGACAGGTTAGCAGTGTGGACAGGTTGGGTATTAAGGTTAGCAGTGTGGACAGGTTAGGCATTAAGGTTAGCAGTGTGGACAGTTTAGGCATTAAGGTTAGCAGTGTGGACAGGTTGGGCATTAAGGTTATCAGTGTGGACAGGTTAGCAGTGTGGACAGGTTGGGCATTAAGGTTAGCAGTGTGGACAGGTTAGCAGTGTGGACAGGTTAGCAGTGTGGACAGGTTGGCGTTAAGGTTAGCAATGTGGACAGGTTAGGCATTAACTTTAGCAGTGTGGACAGGTTGGCAGTGTGGACAGATTGGTCATTAAGGTTAGCAGTGTGGACAGGTTAGCAGTGTGGACAGGTTAGCAGTGTGGACAGGTTAGCAGTGTGGACAGATTGGGCATTAAGGTTAGCTGTGTGGACAGGTTGGGCATTAAGGATAGCAGTGTGGACAGGTTAGGCATTAAGGTTAGCCGTGTGGACAGATTGGGCATTAAGGTTAGCAGTATGGACAGGTTAGCAGTGTGGACAGGTTAGCAGTGTGGACAGGTTAGGCATTAAGGTTAGCCGTGTGGACAGATTGGGCATTAAGGTTAGCAGTATGGACAGGTTAGCAGTGTGGACAGGTTAGCAGTGTGGACAGGTTAGCAGTGTGGACAGGTTGGGCATTAAGGTTAGCAGTGTGGACAGGTTAGCAGTGTGGACAGGTTGGGCATTAAGGTTAGCAATGTGGACAGGTTAGCAGTGTGGACAGGTTAGCAGTGTGGACAGGTTGGGCATTAAGGTTAGCAATGTGGACAGGTTGGCAGTGTGGACAGGTTAGCAGTGTGGACAGGTTGGGCATTAAGGTTAGCAGTGTGGACAGGGTTAGCAGTGTGGACAGGTTAGCAGTGTGGACAGGTTGGGCATTAATGTTAGCAGTGTGGACAGGTTGGGCATTAAGGTTAGCAATGTGGACAGGTTAGCAGTGTGGACAGGTTAGCAGTGTTGGCAGGTTAGTAATGTGGACAGGTTAGCAGTGTGGGCAGGTTGGGCATTAAGGTTAGCAGTGTGGACAGGTTGGGCATTACGGTTAGCAGTGTGGACAGGTTAGCAGTGTGGACAGGTTAGCAGTGTGGACAGGTTGGGCATTAAGGTTAGCAGTGTGGACAGGTTGGGCATTGAGGTTAGCAGTGTGGACAGCTTAGCAGTGTGGACAGGTTGGGCATTAAGGTTAGCAGTGTGGACAGGTTAGGCATTAAGGTTAGCAGTGTGGACAGTTTAGCAGTGTGGACAGATTGGGCATTAAGGTTAGCCGTGTGGACAGGTTAGCAGTGTGGAAAGATTGGGCATTAAGGTTAGCAGTGTGGACAGGTTAGGCATTAAGGTTAGCAGTGTGGACAGATTACAGTGTGGACAGATTGGGCATTAAGGTTAGCAGTATGGACAGTTTAGCAGTGTGGACAGGTTGGGCATTAAGGTTAGCAGTGTGGACAGGTTAGCAGTGTGGACAGGTTAGCAGTGTGGACAGGTTAGCAGTGTGGACAGGTTAGCAGTGTTGACAGGTTGGGCATTAAGGTTATCAGTGTGGACAGGTTAGCAGTGTGGACAGGTTGGGCATTAAGGTTAGCAGTGTGGATAGGTTAACAGTGTGGACAGGTTAGCAGTGTGGACAGGTTGGCGTTAAGGTTAGCAATGTGGACAGGTTAGGCATTAAGGTTAGCAGTGTGGACAGGTTGGCAGTGTGGACAGATTGGGCATTAAGGTTAGCAGTGTGGACAGGTTAGGCATTAAGGTTAGCCGTGTGGACAGATTGGGCATTAAGGTTAGCAGTATGGACAGGTTAGCAGTGTGGACAGGTTAGCAGTGTGGACAGGTTAGCAGTATGGACAGGTTGGGCATTAAGGTTAGCAGTGTGGACTTGTTAGCAGTGTGGACAGGTTGGGCATTAAGGTTAGCAATGTGGACAGGTTAGCAGTGTGGACAGGTTAGCAGTGTGGACAGGTTAGCAGTGTGGACAGGTTGGGCATTAAGGTTAGCAGTGTGGACAGGTTGGCAGTGTGGACAGGTTAGCAGTGTGGACAGGTTGGGCATTAAGGTTAGCAGTGTGGACAGGGTTAGCAGTGTGGACAGGTTAGCAGTGTGGACAGGTTGGGCATTAAGGTTAGCAGTGTGGACAGGTTGGGCATTAAGGTTAGCAATGTGGACAGGTTAGCAGTGTGGACAGGTTAGCAGTGTTGGCAGGTTAGTAATGTGGACAGGTTAGCAGTGTGGGCAGGTTGGGCATTAAGGTTAGCAGTGTGGACAGGTTGGGCATTAAGGTTAGCAGTGTGGACAGGTTAGCAGTGTGGACAGGTTGGGGATTAAGGTTAGCAGTGTGGGACAGGTTAGCAGTGTGGACAGTTTAGCAGTGTGGACAGGTTGGGCATTAAGGTTAGCAGTGTGGACAGGTTAGCAGTGTGGACAGGTTTGCAGTGTGCACAGGTTAGCAGTGTGGGTAGGTTGGGCATTAAGGTTAGCAGTGTGGACAGGTTGGCTATTAAGGTTGGCAGTGTGGACAGGTTGGCAGTGTGGACAGGTTAGCAGTGTGGACAGGTTGGGCATTAAGGTTAGCAGTGTGGACAGGTTAGGCATTAAGGTTAGCAGTGTACACAGGTTAGGCATTAAGGTTAGCAGTGTGGACAGGTTAGCAGTGTGGACAGATTGGGCATTAAGGTTAGCAGTGTGGACAGGTTGGCAGTGTGGACAGGTTAGCAGTGTGGACAGGTTGGGCATTGAGGTTAGCAGTGTGGACAGGTTAGCAGTGTGGACAGGTTGGGCATTAAGGTTAGCAGTGTGGACAGGTTGGGCATTGAGGTTAGCAGTGTGGACAGCTTAGCAGTGTGGACAGGTTGGGCATTGAGGTTAGCAGTGTGGACAGGTTAGGCATTAAGGTTAGCAGTGTGGACAGTTTAGGCATTAAGGTTAGCAGTGTGGACAGGTTGGGCATTAAGGTTATCAGTGTGGACAGGTTAGCAGTGTGGACAGGTTGGGCATTAAGGTTAGCAGTGTGGACAGGTTAGCAGTGTTGACAGATTGGGCATTAAGGTTAGGCGTGTGGACAGGTTAGCAGTGTGGAAAGATTGGGCATTAAGGTTAGCAGTGTGGACAGGTTAGGCATTAAGGTTAGCAGTGTGGACAGATTACAGTGTGGACAGGTTGGGCATTAAGGTTAGCGGTGTGGACAGGTTAGCAGTGTGGACAGGTTAGCAGTGTGGACAGGTTAGCAGTGTGGACAGGTTAGCAGTTTGGGCAGGTTGGGCATTAAGGTTAGCAGTGTGGACAGGTTGGGCATTAAGGTTAGCAGTGTGGACAGGTTGGGGATTAAGGTTAGCAGTGTGGGACAGGTTAGCAGTGTGGACAGGTTAGCAGTGTGGACAGGTTGGGCATTAAGGTTAGCAGTGTGGACAGGTTAGGCATTAAGGTTAGCCGTGTGGACAGATTGGGCATTAAGGTTAGCAGTGTGGACAGGTTAGCAGTGTGGACAGATTGGGCATTAAGGTTAGCAGTGTGGACAGGTTGGCAGTGTGGACAGGTTAGCAGTGTGGACAGGTTGGGCATTGAGGTTAGCAGTGTGGACAGGTTAGCAGTGTGGACAGGTTGGGCATTAAGGTTAGCAGTGTGGACAGGTTGGGCATTGAGGTTAGCAGTGTGGACAGCTTAGCAGTGTGGACAGGTTGGGCATTGAGGTTAGCAGTGTGGACAGGTTAGGCATTAAGGTTAGCAGTGTGGACAGTTTAGGCATTAAGGTTAGCAGTGTGGACAGGTTGGGCATTAAGGTTATCAGTGTGGACAGGTTAGCAGTGTGGACAGGTTGGGCATTAAGGTTAGCAGTGTGGACAGGTTAGCAGTGTGGACAGATTGGGCATTAAGGTTAGGCGTGTGGACAGGTTAGCAGTGTGGAAAGATTGGGCATTAAGGTTAGCAGTGTGGACAGATTACAGTGTGGACAGGTTGGGCATTAAGGTTAGCGGTGTGGACAGGTTAGCAGTGTGGACAGGTTAGCAGTGTGGACAGGTTAGCAGTGTGGACAGGTTAGCAGTGTGGACAGGTTGGGCATTAAGGTTATCAGTGTGGACAGGTTAGCAGTGTGGACAGGTTGGGCATTAAGGTTAGCAGTGTGGACAGGTTAGCAGTGTGGACAGGTTAGCAGTGTGGACAGATTGGGCATTAAGGTTAGCAGTGTGGACAGGTTGGGCATTAAGGTTAGCAGTGTGGACAGGTTAGGCATTAAGGTTAGCCGTGTGGACAGATTGGGCATTAAGGTTAGCAGTGTGGACAGGTTGGGCATTAAGGTTAGCCGTGTGGACAGATTGGGCATTAAGGTTAGCAGTATGGACAGGTTAGCAGTGTGGACAGGTTAGCAGTGTGGACAGATTGGGCATTAAGGTTAGCAGTGTGGACAGGTTGGGCATTAAGGTTAGCCGTGTGGACAGATTGGGCATTAAGGTTAGCAGTATGGACAGGTTAGCAGTGTGGACAGGTTAGCAGTGTGGACAGGTTAGCAGTATGGACAGGTTGGGCATTAAGGTTAGCAGTGTGGACAGGTTAGCAGTGTGGACAGGTTGGGTATTAAGGTTAGCAGTGTGGACAGGTTAGCAGTGTGGACAGGTTGGGCATTAAGGTTAGCAGTGTGGGACAGGTTAGCAGTGTGGACAGGTTAGCAGTATGGACAGGTTTGCTGTGTGGACAGGTTAGCAGTGTGGGTAGGTTGGGCATTAAGGTTAGCAGTGTGGACAGGTTGGCTATTAAGGTTGGCAGTGTGGACCTGTTGGCAGTGTGGACAGGTTAGCAGTGTGGACAGGTTGGGCATTAAGGTTAGCAGTGTGGACAGGTTAGGCATTAAGGTTAGCAGTGTGGACAGGTTAGGCATTAAGGTTAGCAGTGTGGACAGGTTAGCAGTGTGGACAGATTGGGCATTAAGGTTAGCAGTGTGGACAGGTTAGCAGTGTGAACAGGTTAGCAGTGTGGACAGGTTGGGCATTAAGGTTAGCAGTGTGGACAGGTTGGGCATTGAGGTTAGCAGTGTGGACAGCTTAGCAGTGTGGACAGGTTGGGCATTGAGGTTAGCAGTGTGGACAGGTTAGCAGTGTGGACAGGTTGGGCATTAAGGTTAGCAGTGTGGACAGGTTAGGCATTAAGGTTAGCAGTGTGGACAGTTTAGGCATTAAGGTTAGCAGTGTGGACAGGTTGGGCATTAAGGTTATCAGTGTGGACAGGTTAGCAGTGTGGACAGGTTGGGCATTAAGGTTAGCAGTGTGGACAGGTTAGCAGTGTGGACAGGTTGGCGTTAAGGTTAGCAATGTGGGCAGGTTAGGCATTAACTTTAGCAGTGTGGACAGGTTGGCAGTGTGGACAGATTGGTCATTAAGGTTAGCAGTGTGGACAGGTTAGCAGTGTGGACAGGTTAGCAGTGTGGACAGATTGGGCATTAAGGTTAGCAGTGTGGACAGGTTGGGCATTAAGGTTAGCAGTGTGGACAGGTTAGGCATTAAGGTTAGCCGTGTGGACAGATTGGGCATTAAGGTTAGCAGTATGGACAGGTTAGCAGTATGGACAGGTTAGCAGTGTGGACAGGTTAGCAGTGTGGACAGGTTGGGCATTAAGGTTAGCAGTGTGGACAGGTTAGCAGTGTGGACAGGTTGGGCATTAAGGTTAGCAATGTGGACAGGTTAGCAGTGTGGACAGGTTAGCAGTGTGGACAGGTTGGGCATTAAGGTTAGCTGTGTGGACAGGTTAGCAGTGTGGACAGGTTGGGCATTAAGGTTAGCAATGTGGACAGGTTAGCAGTGTGGACAGGTTAGCAGTGTGGACAGGTTGGGCATTAAGGTTAGCAGTGTGGACAGGTTAGGCTTTAAGGTTAGCAGTGTGGACAGGTTAGGCATTAAGGTTAGCAGTGTGGACAGGTTAGCAGTGTGGACAGGTTAGCAGTGTGGACAGGTTAGCAATGTGGACAGGTTGGGCATTAAGGTTAGCAGTGTGGACAGGTTGGGCATTAAGGTTAGCAATGTGGACAGGTTAGCAGTGTGGACAGGGTTAGCAGTGTGGACAGGTTGGCATTAAGGTTAGCAATGTGGACAGGTTAGCAGTGTGGACAGGGTTAGCAGTGTGGACAGGTTAGCAGTGTGGACAGGTTGGGCATTAAGGTTAGCAGTGTGGACAGGTTGGGCATTAAGGTTAGCAATGTGGACAGGTTAGCAGTGTGGACAGGTTAGCAGTGTGGGCAGGTTAGTAATGTGGAAAGGTTAACAGTGTGGGCAGGTTGGGCATTAAGGTTAGCAGTGTGGACAGGTTAGCAGTGTGGACAGGTTAGCAGTGTGGACAGGTTGGGCATTAAGGTTAGCAGTGTGGACAGGTTGGGCATTGAGGTTAGCAGTGTGGACAGGTTAGCAGTGTGGACAGGTTGGGCATTAAGGTTAGCAGTGTGGACAGGTTGGGCATTAAGGTTAGCAATGTGGACAGGTTAGCAGTGTGGACAGGGTTAGCAGTGTGGACAGGTTAGCAGTGTGGACAGGTTGGGCATTAAGGTTAGCAGTGTGGACAGGTTGGGCATTAAGGTTAGCAATGTGGACAGGTTAGCAGTGTGGACAGGTTAGCAGTGTGGGCAGGTTAGTAATGTGGACAGGTTAGCAGTGTGGGCAGGTTGGGCATTAAGGTTAGCAGTGTGGACAGGTTGGGCATTAAGGTTAGCAGTGTGGACAGGTTAGCAGTGTGGACAGGTTAGCAGTGTGGACAGGTTGGGCATTAAGGTTAGCAGTGTGGACAGGTTGGGCATTGAGGTTAGCAGTGTGGACAGGTTAGCAGTGTGGACAGGTTGGGCATTGAGGTTAGCAGTGTGGACAGGTTAGCAGTGTGGACAGGTTGGGCATTGAGGTTAGCAGTGTGGACAGGTTAGCAGTGTGGACAGGTTGGGCATTGAGGTTAGCAGTGTGGACAGGTTAGCAGTGTGGACAGGTTGTGCATTAAGGTTAGCAGTGTGGACAGGTTAGCAGTGTGGACAGGATAGCAGTGTGGACAGGTTGGGCATTGAGGTTAGTAGTGTGGACAGGTTAGCAGTGTGGACAGGTTGGGCATTAAGGTTAGCAGTGTGGACAGGTTAGGCATTAAGGTTAGCAGTGTGGACAGTTTAGGCATTAAGGTTAGCCGTGTGGACAGGTTAGCAGTGTGGACAGACTGGGCATTAAGGTTAGCAGTGTGGACAGGTTAGCACTGTGGACAGGTTGGGCATTAAGGTTAGCACTGTGGACAGGTTAGCAGTGTGGACAGGTTAGGCATTAATGTTAGCAGTGTGGACAGGTTAGGCATTAAGGTTAGCCGTGTGGACAGGTTAGCAGTGTGGACAGATTGGGCATTAAGGTTAGCAGTGAGGACAGGTTAGCAGTGTGGACAGGTTAGGAGTGTGGACAGGTTGGGCATTAAGGTTAGCAGTGTGGACAGGTTAGGCATTAAGTTTAGCAGTGTGAACAGGTTAGCAGTGTGGACAGATTGGGCATTAAGGTTAGCAGTGTGGACAGGTTAGCAGTGTGGAAAGATTGGGCATTAAGGTTAGCAGTGTGGACAGGTTGGGCATTAAGGTTAGCAGTGTGGACAGGTTAGGCATTAAGGTTAGCAGTGTGGACAGATTGGGCATTAAGGTTAGCAGTATGGACAGGTTAGCAGTGTGGACAGGTTAGCAATGTGGACAGGTTAGCAGTGTGGACAGGTTGGGCATTAAGGTTAGCAGTGTGGACAGGTTAGCAGTGTGGACAGGTTAGCAGTGTGGACAGGTTGGGCATTAAGGTTAGCATTGTGGCAGTTTAGGCATTAAGGTTAGGCGTGTGGACAGGTTAGCAGTGTGGAAAGATTGGGCATTAAGGTTAGCAGTGTGGACAGGTTAGGCATTAAGGTTAGCAGTGTGGACAGATTACAGTGTGGACAGGTTTGCAGTGTGGACAGGTTAGCAGTGTGGACAGGTTGGGCATTAAGGTTAGCAGTATGGACAGGTTTGCAGTGTGGACAGGTTGGGCATTAAGGTTAGCAGTGTGGACAGGTTAGCAGTGTGGACAGGTTAGGCATTAAGGTTAGCATTGTGGCAGTTTAGGCATTAAGGTTAGCCGTGTGGACAGGTTAGCAGTGTGGAAAGATTGGGCATTAAGGTTAGCAGTGTGGACAGGTTAGGCATTAAGGTTAGCAGTGTGGACAGATTACAGTGTGGACAGGTTAGCAGTGTGGACAGGTTAGCAGTGTGGACAGGTTGGGCATTAAGGTTAGCAGTGTGGACAGGTTAGCAGTGTGGACAGGTTAGCAGTGTGGACAGGTTGGGCATTGAGGTTAGTAGTGTGGACAGGTTAGCAGTGTGGACAGGTTGGGCATTAAGGTTAGCAGTGTGGACAGGTTAGGCATTAAGGTTAGCAGTGTGGACAGTTTAGGCATTAAGGTTAGCCGTGTGGACAGGTTAGCAGTGTGGACAGATTGGGCATTAAGGTTAGCAGTGTGGACAGATTGGGCATTAAGGTTAGCAGTGTGGGACAGGTTAGCAGTGTGGACAGTTTAGCAGTGTGGACAGGTTGGGCATTAAGGTTAGCAGTGTGGACAGGTTAGCAGTGTGGACAGGTTTGCAGTGTGCACAGGTTAGCAGTGTGGGTAGGTTGGGCATTAAGGTTAGCAGTGTGGACAGGTTGGCTATTAAGGTTGGCAGTGTGGACAGGTTGGCAGTGTGGACAGGTTAGCAGTGTGGACAGGTTGGGCATTAAGGTTAGCAGTGTGGACAGGTTAGGCATTAAGGTTAGCAGTGTACACAGGTTAGGCATTAAGGTTAGCAGTGTGGACAGGTTAGCAGTGTGGACAGATTGGGCATTAAGGTTAGCAGTGTGGACAGGTTGGCAGTGTGGACAGGTTAGCAGTGTGGACAGGTTGGGCATTGAGGTTAGCAGTGTGGACAGGTTAGCAGTGTGGACAGGTTGGGCATTAAGGTTAGCAGTGTGGACAGGTTGGGCATTGAGGTTAGCAGTGTGGACAGCTTAGCAGTGTGGACAGGTTGGGCATTGAGGTTAGCAGTGTGGACAGGTTAGGCATTAAGGTTAGCAGTGTGGACAGTTTAGGCATTAAGGTTAGCAGTGTGGACAGGTTGGGCATTAAGGTTATCAGTGTGGACAGGTTAGCAGTGTGGACAGGTTGGGCATTAAGGTTAGCAGTGTGGACAGGTTAGCAGTGTTGACAGATTGGGCATTAAGGTTAGGCGTGTGGACAGGTTAGCAGTGTGGAAAGATTGGGCATTAAGGTTAGCAGTGTGGACAGGTTAGGCATTAAGGTTAGCAGTGTGGACAGATTACAGTGTGGACAGGTTGGGCATTAAGGTTAGCGGTGTGGACAGGTTAGCAGTGTGGACAGGTTAGCAGTGTGGACAGGTTAGCAGTGTGGACAGGTTAGCAGTTTGGGCAGGTTGGGCATTAAGGTTAGCAGTGTGGACAGGTTGGGCATTAAGGTTAGCAGTGTGGACAGGTTGGGGATTAAGGTTAGCAGTGTGGGGACAGGTTAGCAGTGTGGACAGGTTAGCAGTGTGGACAGGTTGGGCATTAAGGTTAGCAGTGTGGACAGGTTAGGCATTAAGGTTAGCCGTGTGGACAGATTGGGCATTAAGGTTAGCAGTGTGGACAGGTTAGCAGTGTGGACAGATTGGGCATTAAGGTTAGCAGTGTGGACAGGTTGGCAGTGTGGACAGGTTAGCAGTGTGGACAGGTTGGGCATTGAGGTTAGCAGTGTGGACAGGTTAGCAGTGTGGACAGGTTGGGCATTAAGGTTAGCAGTGTGGACAGGTTGGGCATTGAGGTTAGCAGTGTGGACAGCTTAGCAGTGTGGACAGGTTGGGCATTGAGGTTAGCAGTGTGGACAGGTTAGGCATTAAGGTTAGCAGTGTGGACAGTTTAGGCATTAAGGTTAGCAGTGTGGACAGGTTGGGCATTAAGGTTATCAGTGTGGACAGGTTAGCAGTGTGGACAGGTTGGGCATTAAGGTTAGCAGTGTGGACAGGTTAGCAGTGTGGACAGATTGGGCATTAAGGTTAGGCGTGTGGACAGGTTAGCAGTGTGGAAAGATTGGGCATTAAGGTTAGCAGTGTGGACAGGTTAGGCATTAAGGTTAGCAGTGTGGACAGATTACAGTGTGGACAGGTTGGGCATTAAGGTTAGCGGTGTGGACAGGTTAGCAGTGTGGACAGGTTAGCAGTGTGGACAGGTTAGCAGTGTGGACAGGTTAGCAGTGTGGACAGGTTGGGCATTAAGGTTATCAGTGTGGACAGGTTAGCAGTGTGGACAGGTTGGGCATTAAGGTTAGCAGTGTGGACAGGTTAGCAGTGTGGACAGGTTAGCAGTGTGGACAGATTGGGCATTAAGGTTAGCAGTGTGGACAGGTTGGGCATTAAGGTTAGCAGTGTGGACAGGTTAGGCATTAAGGTTAGCCGTGTGGACAGATTGGGCATTAAGGTTAGCAGTGTGGACAGGTTGGGCATTAAGGTTAGCCGTGTGGACAGATTGGGCATTAAGGTTAGCAGTATGGACAGGTTAGCAGTGTGGACAGGTTAGCAGTGTGGACAGATTGGGCATTAAGGTTAGCAGTGTGGACAGGTTGGGCATTAAGGTTAGCCGTGTGGACAGATTGGGCATTAAGGTTAGCAGTATGGACAGGTTAGCAGTGTGGACAGGTTAGCAGTGTGGACAGGTTAGCAGTATGGACAGGTTGGGCATTAAGGTTAGCAGTGTGGACAGGTTAGCAGTGTGGACAGGTTGGGTATTAAGGTTAGCAGTGTGGACAGGTTAGCAGTGTGGACAGGTTGGGCATTAAGGTTAGCAGTGTGGGACAGGTTAGCAGTGTGGACAGGTTAGCAGTATGGACAGGTTTGCTGTGTGGACAGGTTAGCAGTGTGGGTAGGTTGGGCATTAAGGTTAGCAGTGTGGACAGGTTGGCTATTAAGGTTGGCAGTGTGGACCTGTTGGCAGTGTGGACAGGTTAGCAGTGTGGACAGGTTGGGCATTAAGGTTAGCAGTGTGGACAGGTTAGGCATTAAGGTTAGCAGTGTGGACAGGTTAGGCATTAAGGTTAGCAGTGTGGACAGGTTAGCAGTGTGGACAGATTGGGCATTAAGGTTAGCAGTGTGGACAGGTTAGCAGTGTGAACAGGTTAGCAGTGTGGACAGGTTGGGCATTAAGGTTAGCAGTGTGGACAGGTTGGGCATTGAGGTTAGCAGTGTGGACAGCTTAGCAGTGTGGACAGGTTGGGCATTGAGGTTAGCAGTGTGGACAGGTTAGCAGTGTGGACAGGTTGGGCATTAAGGTTAGCAGTGTGGACAGGTTAGGCATTAAGGTTAGCAGTGTGGACAGTTTAGGCATTAAGGTTAGCAGTGTGGACAGGTTGGGCATTAAGGTTATCAGTGTGGACAGGTTAGCAGTGTGGACAGGTTGGGCATTAAGGTTAGCAGTGTGGACAGGTTAGCAGTGTGGACAGGTTGGCGTTAAGGTTAGCAATGTGGGCAGGTTAGGCATTAACTTTAGCAGTGTGGACAGGTTGGCAGTGTGGACAGATTGGTCATTAAGGTTAGCAGTGTGGACAGGTTAGCAGTGTGGACAGGTTAGCAGTGTGGACAGATTGGGCATTAAGGTTAGCAGTGTGGACAGGTTGGGCATTAAGGTTAGCAGTGTGGACAGGTTAGGCATTAAGGTTAGCCGTGTGGACAGATTGGGCATTAAGGTTAGCAGTATGGACAGGTTAGCAGTATGGACAGGTTAGCAGTGTGGACAGGTTAGCAGTGTGGACAGGTTGGGCATTAAGGTTAGCAGTGTGGACAGGTTAGCAGTGTGGACAGGTTGGGCATTAAGGTTAGCAATGTGGACAGGTTAGCAGTGTGGACAGGTTAGCAGTGTGGACAGGTTGGGCATTAAGGTTAGCTGTGTGGACAGGTTAGCAGTGTGGACAGGTTGGGCATTAAGGTTAGCAATGTGGACAGGTTAGCAGTGTGGACAGGTTAGCAGTGTGGACAGGTTGGGCATTAAGGTTAGCAGTGTGGACAGGTTAGGCTTTAAGGTTAGCAGTGTGGACAGGTTAGGCATTAAGGTTAGCAGTGTGGACAGGTTAGCAGTGTGGACAGGTTAGCAGTGTGGACAGGTTAGCAATGTGGACAGGTTGGGCATTAAGGTTAGCAGTGTGGACAGGTTGGGCATTAAGGTTAGCAATGTGGACAGGTTAGCAGTGTGGACAGGGTTAGCAGTGTGGACAGGTTGGCATTAAGGTTAGCAATGTGGACAGGTTAGCAGTGTGGACAGGGTTAGCAGTGTGGACAGGTTAGCAGTGTGGACAGGTTGGGCATTAAGGTTAGCAGTGTGGACAGGTTGGGCATTAAGGTTAGCAATGTGGACAGGTTAGCAGTGTGGACAGGTTAGCAGTGTGGGCAGGTTAGTAATGTGGAAAGGTTAACAGTGTGGGCAGGTTGGGCATTAAGGTTAGCAGTGTGGACAGGTTAGCAGTGTGGACAGGTTAGCAGTGTGGACAGGTTGGGCATTAAGGTTAGCAGTGTGGACAGGTTGGGCATTGAGGTTAGCAGTGTGGACAGGTTAGCAGTGTGGACAGGTTGGGCATTAAGGTTAGCAGTGTGGACAGGTTGGGCATTAAGGTTAGCAATGTGGACAGGTTAGCAGTGTGGACAGGGTTAGCAGTGTGGACAGGTTAGCAGTGTGGACAGGTTGGGCATTAAGGTTAGCAGTGTGGACAGGTTGGGCATTAAGGTTAGCAATGTGGACAGGTTAGCAGTGTGGACAGGTTAGCAGTGTGGGCAGGTTAGTAATGTGGACAGGTTAGCAGTGTGGGCAGGTTGGGCATTAAGGTTAGCAGTGTGGACAGGTTGGGCATTAAGGTTAGCAGTGTGGACAGGTTAGCAGTGTGGACAGGTTAGCAGTGTGGACAGGTTGGGCATTAAGGTTAGCAGTGTGGACAGGTTGGGCATTGAGGTTAGCAGTGTGGACAGGTTAGCAGTGTGGACAGGTTGGGCATTGAGGTTAGCAGTGTGGACAGGTTAGCAGTGTGGACAGGTTGGGCATTGAGGTTAGCAGTGTGGACAGGTTAGCAGTGTGGACAGGTTGGGCATTGAGGTTAGCAGTGTGGACAGGTTAGCAGTGTGGACAGGTTGTGCATTAAGGTTAGCAGTGTGGACAGGTTAGCAGTGTGGACAGGATAGCAGTGTGGACAGGTTGGGCATTGAGGTTAGTAGTGTGGACAGGTTAGCAGTGTGGACAGGTTGGGCATTAAGGTTAGCAGTGTGGACAGGTTAGGCATTAAGGTTAGCAGTGTGGACAGTTTAGGCATTAAGGTTAGCCGTGTGGACAGGTTAGCAGTGTGGACAGACTGGGCATTAAGGTTAGCAGTGTGGACAGGTTAGCACTGTGGACAGGTTGGGCATTAAGGTTAGCACTGTGGACAGGTTAGCAGTGTGGACAGGTTAGGCATTAATGTTAGCAGTGTGGACAGGTTAGGCATTAAGGTTAGCCGTGTGGACAGGTTAGCAGTGTGGACAGATTGGGCATTAAGGTTAGCAGTGAGGACAGGTTAGCAGTGTGGACAGGTTAGGAGTGTGGACAGGTTGGGCATTAAGGTTAGCAGTGTGGACAGGTTAGGCATTAAGTTTAGCAGTGTGAACAGGTTAGCAGTGTGGACAGATTGGGCATTAAGGTTAGCAGTGTGGACAGGTTAGCAGTGTGGAAAGATTGGGCATTAAGGTTAGCAGTGTGGACAGGTTGGGCATTAAGGTTAGCAGTGTGGACAGGTTAGGCATTAAGGTTAGCAGTGTGGACAGATTGGGCATTAAGGTTAGCAGTATGGACAGGTTAGCAGTGTGGACAGGTTAGCAATGTGGACAGGTTAGCAGTGTGGACAGGTTGGGCATTAAGGTTAGCAGTGTGGACAGGTTAGCAGTGTGGACAGGTTAGCAGTGTGGACAGGTTGGGCATTAAGGTTAGCATTGTGGCAGTTTAGGCATTAAGGTTAGGCGTGTGGACAGGTTAGCAGTGTGGAAAGATTGGGCATTAAGGTTAGCAGTGTGGACAGGTTAGGCATTAAGGTTAGCAGTGTGGACAGATTACAGTGTGGACAGGTTTGCAGTGTGGACAGGTTAGCAGTGTGGACAGGTTGGGCATTAAGGTTAGCAGTATGGACAGGTTTGCAGTGTGGACAGGTTGGGCATTAAGGTTAGCAGTGTGGACAGGTTAGCAGTGTGGACAGGTTAGGCATTAAGGTTAGCATTGTGGCAGTTTAGGCATTAAGGTTAGCCGTGTGGACAGGTTAGCAGTGTGGAAAGATTGGGCATTAAGGTTAGCAGTGTGGACAGGTTAGGCATTAAGGTTAGCAGTGTGGACAGATTACAGTGTGGACAGGTTAGCAGTGTGGACAGGTTAGCAGTGTGGACAGGTTGGGCATTAAGGTTAGCAGTGTGGACAGGTTAGCAGTGTGGACAGGTTAGCAGTGTGGACAGGTTGGGCATTGAGGTTAGTAGTGTGGACAGGTTAGCAGTGTGGACAGGTTGGGCATTAAGGTTAGCAGTGTGGACAGGTTAGGCATTAAGGTTAGCAGTGTGGACAGTTTAGGCATTAAGGTTAGCCGTGTGGACAGGTTAGCAGTGTGGACAGATTGGGCATTAAGGTTAGCAGTGTTGACAGGTTAGCACTGTGGACAGGTTGGGCATTAAGGTTAGCACTGTGGACAGGTTAGGCATTAAGGTTAGCAGTGTGGACAGATTGGGCATTAAGGTTAGCAGTATGGACAGGTTAGCAGTGTGGACAGGTTAGCAATGTGGACAGGTTAGCAGTGAGGACAGGTTGGGCATCAGGGGTTAGCAGTGTAGACAGGTTAGCAGTCTGGACAGGTTGGGCATTAAGGTTAGCAGTGTGGACAGGTTGGGCATTAAGGTTAGCAGTGTGGACAGTTTAGGCATTAAGGTTAGCCGTGTGGACAGGTTAGCAGTGTGGACAGATTGGGCATTAAGGTTAGCAGTGTGGACAGGTTAGCAGTGTGGACAGGTTGGGCATTAAGGTTAGCAGTGTGGACAGGTTAGGCATTAAGGTTAGCAGTGTGGACAGATTACAGTGTGGACAGATTGGGCATTAAGGTTAGCAGTATGGACAGGTTAGCAGTGTGGACAGGTTGGGCATTAAGGTTAGCAGTGTGGACAGGTTAGCAGTGTGGACAGGTTGGGCATTAAGGTTAGCAGTGTGGACAGGTTAGGCATTAAGGTTAGCAGTGTGGACAGGTTAGGCATTAAGGTTAGCAGTGTGGACAGGTTGGCAGTGTGGACAGATTGGGCATTAAGGTTAGCAGTGTGGACAGGTTAGCAGTGTGGACAGGTTAGCAGTGTGGACAGGTTGGGCATTAAGGTTAGCAGTGTGGACAGGTTAGGCATTAAGGTTAGCAGTGTGGACAGGTTAGGCATTAAGGTTAGCCGTGTGGACAGGTTAGCAGTGTGGACAGATTGGGCATTAAGGTTAGCAGTGTGGACAGGTTAGCAGTGTGGACAGGTTGGGCATTAAGGTTAGCAGTGTGGACAGATTGGGCATTAAGATTAGCAGTATGGACAGGTTAGCAGTGTGGACAGGTTAGCAGTGTGGACAGGATGGACATTAAGGTTAGCAGTGTGGACAGGTTAGCAGTGTGGACAGGTTAGCAGTGTGGACAGGTTGGGCATTAAGGTTAGCTGTGTGGACAAGTTAGCAGTGTGGACAGTTTGGGCATTAAGGTTAGCAATGTGGACAGGTTAGCAGTGTGGACAGGTTAGCAGTGTGGACAGGTTGGGCATTAAGGTTAGCAGTGTGGACAGGTTAGGCTTTAAGGTTAGCAGTGTGGACAGGTTAGTCATTAAGGTTAGCAGTGTGGACAGGTTGGCAGTGTGGACAGGTTAGCAGTGTGGACAGGTTAGCAGTGTGGACAGGTTGGGCATTAAGCGTAGCAGTGTGGACAGGTTGGGCATTAAGGTTAGCAATGTGGACAGGTTAGCAGTGTGGACAGGGTTAGCAGTGTGGACAGGTTAGCAGTGTGGACAGGTTGGGCATTAAGGTTAGCAGTGTGGACAGGTTGGGCATTAAGGTTAGCAATGTGGACAGGTTAGCAGTGTGGACAGGGTTAGCAGTGTGGACAGGTTAGCAGTGTGGACAGGTTGGGCATTAAGGTTAGCAGTGTGGACAGGTTGGGCATTAAGGTTAGCAATGTGGACAGGTTAGCAGTGTGGACAGGTTAGCAGTGTGGACAGGTTGGGCATTAAGGTTAGCAGTGTGGACAGGTTGGGCATTGAGGTTAGCAGTGTGGACAGGTTAGCAGTGTGGACAGGTTGGGCATTAAGGTTAGCAGTGTGGACAGGTTGGGCATTAAGGTTAGCAATGTGGACAGGTTAGCAGTGTGGACAGGGTTAGCAGTGTGGACAGGTTAGCAGTGTGGACAGGTTGGGCATTAAGGTTAGCAGTGTGGACAGGTTGGGCATTAAGGTTAGCAATGTGGACAGGTTAGCAGTGTGGACAGGTTAGCAGTGTGGGCAGGTTAGTAATGTGGACAGGTTAGCAGTGTGGGCAGGTTGGGCATTAAGGTTAGCAGTGTGGACAGGTTGGGCATTAAGGTTAGCAGTGTGGACAGGTTAGCAGTGTGGACAGGTTAGCAGTGTGGACAGGTTGGGCATTAAGGTTAGCAGTGTGGACAGGTTGGGCATTGAGGTTAGCAGTGTGGACAGGTTAGCAGTGTGGACAGGTTGGGCATTGAGGTTAGCAGTGTGGACAGGTTAGCAGTGTGGACAGGTTGGGCATTGAGGTTAGCAGTGTGGACAGGTTAGCAGTGTGGACAGGTTGGGCATTGAGGTTAGCAGTGTGGACAGGTTAGCAGTGTGGACAGGTTGTGCATTAAGGTTAGCAGTGTGGACAGGTTAGCAGTGTGGACAGGATAGCAGTGTGGACAGGTTGGGCATTGAGGTTAGTAGTGTGGACAGGTTAGCAGTGTGGACAGGTTGGGCATTAAGGTTAGCAGTGTGGACAGGTTAGGCATTAAGGTTAGCAGTGTGGACAGTTTAGGCATTAAGGTTAGCCGTGTGGACAGGTTAGCAGTGTGGACAGACTGGGCATTAAGGTTAGCAGTGTGGACAGGTTAGCACTGTGGACAGGTTGGGCATTAAGGTTAGCACTGTGGACAGGTTAGCAGTGTGGACAGGTTAGGCATTAATGTTAGCAGTGTGGACAGGTTAGGCATTAAGGTTAGCCGTGTGGACAGGTTAGCAGTGTGGACAGATTGGGCATTAAGGTTAGCAGTGAGGACAGGTTAGCAGTGTGGACAGGTTAGGAGTGTGGACAGGTTGGGCATTAAGGTTAGCAGTGTGGACAGCTTAGGCATTAAGTTTAGCAGTGTGAACAGGTTAGCAGTGTGGACAGATTGGGCATTAAGGTTAGCAGTGTGGACAGGTTAGCAGTGTGGACAGATTGGGCATTAAGGTTAGCAGTGTGGACAGGTTGGGCATTAAGGTTAGCAGTGTGGACAGGTTAGGCATTAAGGTTAGCAGTGTGGACAGATTGGGCATTAAGGTTAGCAGTATGGACAGGTTAGCAGTGTGGAAAGGTTAGCAATGTGGACAGGTTAGCAGTGTGGACAGGTTGGGCATTAAGGTTAGCAGTGTGGACAGGTTAGCAGTGTGGACAGGTTAGCAGTGTGGACAGGTTGGGCATTAAGGTTAGCATTGTGGCAGTTTAGGCATTAAGGTTAGGCGTGTGGACAGGTTAGCAGTGTGGAAAGATTGGGCATTAAGGTTAGCAGTGTGGACAGGTTAGGCATTAAGGTTAGCAGTGTGGACAGATTACAGTGTGGACAGGTTTGCAGTGTGGACAGGTTAGCAGTGTGGACAGGTTGGGCATTAAGGTTAGCAGTATGGACAGGTTTGCAGTGTGGACAGGTTGGGCATTAAGGTTAGCAGTGTGGACAGGTTAGCAGTGTGGACAGGTTGGGCATTAAGGTTAGCATTGTGGCAGTTTAGGCATTAAGGTTAGCCGTGTGGACAGGTTAGCAGTGTGGAAAGATTGGGCATTAAGGTTAGCAGTGTGGACAGGTTAGGCATTAAGGTTAGCAGTGTGGACAGATTACAGTGTGGACAGGTTAGCAGTGTGGACAGGTTAGCAGTGTGGACAGGTTGGGCATTAAGGTTAGCAGTGTGGACAGGTTAGCAGTGTGGACAGGTTAGCAGTGTGGACAGGTTGGGCATTGAGGTTAGTAGTGTGGACAGGTTAGCAGTGTGGACAGGTTGGGCATTAAGGTTAGCAGTGTGGACAGGTTAGGCATTAAGGTTAGCAGTGTGGACAGTTTAGGCATTAAGGTTAGCCGTGTGGACAGGTTAGCAGTGTGGACAGATTGGGCATTAAGGTTAGCAGTGTTGACAGGTTAGCACTGTGGACAGGTTGGGCATTAAGGTTAGCACTGTGGACAGGTTAGGCATTAAGGTTAGCAGTGTGGACAGATTGGGCATTAAGGTTAGCAGTATGGACAGGTTAGCAGTGTGGACAGGTTAGCAATGTGGACAGGTTAGCAGTGAGGACAGGTTGGGCATCAGGGGTTAGCAGTGTAGACAGGTTAGCAGTCTGGACAGGTTGGGCATTAAGGTTAGCAGTGTGGACAGGTTGGGCATTAAGGTTAGCAGTGTGGACAGTTTAGGCATTAAGGTTAGCCGTGTGGACAGGTTAGCAGTTTTGACAGATTGGGCATTAAGGTTAGCAGTGTGGACAGGTTAGCAGTGTGGACAGGTTGGGCATTAAGGTTAGCAGTGTGGACAGGTTAGGCATTAAGGTTAGCAGTGTGGACAGATTACAGTGTGGACAGATTGGGCATTAAGGTTAGCAGTATGGACAGGTTAGCAGTGTGGACAGGTTGGGCATTAAGGTTAGCAGTGTGGACAGGTTAGCAGTGTGGACAGGTTGGGCATTAAGGTTAGCAGTGTGGACAGGTTAGGCATTAAGGTTAGCAGTGTGGACAGGTTAGGCATTAAGGTTAGCAGTGTGGACAGGTTGGCAGTGTGGACAGATTGGGCATTAAGGTTAGCAGTGTGGACAGGTTAGCAGTGTGGACAGGTTAGCAGTGTGGACAGGTTGGGCATTAAGGTTAGCAGTGTGGACAGGTTAGGCATTAAGGTTAGCAGTGTGGACAGGTTAGGCATTAAGGTTAGCCGTGTGGACAGGTTAGCAGTGTGGACAGATTGGGCATTAAGGTTAGCAGTGTGGACAGGTTAGCAGTGTGGACAGGTTGGGCATTAAGGTTAGCAGTGTGGACAGATTGGGCATTAAGATTAGCAGTATGGACAGGTTAGCAGTGTGGACAGGTTAGCAGTGTGGACAGGTTAGCAGTGTGGACAGGATGGACATTAAGGTTAGCAGTGTGGACAGGTTAGCAGTGTGGACAGGTTAGCAGTGTGGACGGGTTGGGCATTAAGGTTAGCTGTGTGGACAAGTTAGCAGTGTGGACAGTTTGGGCATTAAGGTTAGCAATGTGGACAGGTTAGCAGTGTGGACAGGTTAGCAGTGTGGACAGGTTGGGCATTAAGGTTAGCAGTGTGGACAGGTTAGGCTTTAAGGTTAGCAGTGTGGACAGGTTAGTCATTAAGGTTAGCAGTGTGGACAGGTTGGCAGTGTGGACAGGTTAGCAGTGTGGACAGGTTAGCAGTGTGGACAGGTTGGGCATTAAGCGTAGCAGTGTGGACAGGTTGGGCATTAAGGTTAGCAATGTGGACAGGTTAGCAGTGTGGACAGGGTTAGCAGTGTGGACAGGTTAGCAGTGTGGACAGGTTGGGCATTAAGGTTAGCAGTGTGGACAGGTTGGGCATTAAGGTTAGCAATGTGGACAGGTTAGCAGTGTGGACAGGGTTAGCAGTGTGGACAGGTTAGCAGTGTGGACAGGTTGGGCATTAAGGTTAGCAGTGTGGACAGGTTGGGCATTAAGGTTAGCAATGTGGACAGGTTAGCAGTGTGGACAGGTTAGCAGTGTGGGCAGGTTAGTAATGTGGACAGGTTAGCAGTGTGGGCAGGTTGGGCATTAAGGTTAGCAGTGTGGACAGGTTGGGCATTAAGGTTAGCAGTGTGGACAGGTTAGCAGTGTGGACAGGTTAGCAGTGTGGACAGGTTGGGCATTAAGGTTAGCAGTGTGGACAGGTTGGGCATTGAGGTTAGCAGTGTGGACAGGTTAGCAGTGTGGACAGGTTGGGCATTGAGGTTAGCAGTGTGGACAGGTTAGCAGTGTGGACAGGTTGGGCATTGAGGTTAGCAGTGTGGACAGGTTAGCAGTGTGGACAGGTTGGGCATTAAGGTTAGCAGTGTGGACAGGTTAGCAGTGTGGACAGGTTAGCAGTGTGGACAGGTTGGGCATTGAGGTTAGTAGTGTGGACAGGTTAGCAGTGTGGACAGGTTGGGCATTAAGGTTAGCAGTGTGGACAGGTTGGGCATTAAGGTTAGCAGTGTGGACAGGTTAGCAGTGTGGACAGGTTGGGCATTAAGGTTAGCAGTGTGGGACAGGTTAGCAGTGTGGACAGGTTAGCAGTGTGGACAGATTGGGCATTAAGGTTAGCAGTGTGGACAGGTTAGCAGTGTGAACAGGTTAGCAGTGTGGACAGGTTAGCAGTGTGGACAGGTTGGGCATTAAGGTTAGCAGTGTGGACAGGTTGGGCATTGAGGTTAGCAGTGTGGACAGCTTAGCAGTGTGGACAGGTTGGGCATTGAGGTTAGCAGTGTGGACAGGTTAGCAGTGTGGACAGGTTGGGTATTAAGGTTAGCAGTGTGGACAGGTTAGGCATTAAGGTTAGCAGTGTGGACAGTTTAGGCATTAAGGTTAGCAGTGTGGACAGGTTGGGCATTAAGGTTATCAGTGTGGACAGGTTAGCAGTGTGGACAGGTTGGGCATTAAGGTTAGCAGTGTGGACAGGTTAGCAGTGTGGACAGGTTAGCAGTGTGGACAGGTTGGCGTTAAGGTTAGCAATGTGGACAGGTTAGGCATTAACTTTAGCAGTGTGGACAGGTTGGCAGTGTGGACAGATTGGTCATTAAGGTTAGCAGTGTGGACAGGTTAGCAGTGTGGACAGGTTAGCAGTGTGGACAGGTTAGCAGTGTGGACAGATTGGGCATTAAGGTTAGCTGTGTGGACAGGTTGGGCATTAAGGATAGCAGTGTGGACAGGTTAGGCATTAAGGTTAGCCGTGTGGACAGATTGGGCATTAAGGTTAGCAGTATGGACAGGTTAGCAGTGTGGACAGGTTAGCAGTGTGGACAGGTTAGCAGTGTGGACAGGTTGGGCATTAAGGTTAGCAGTGTGGACAGGTTAGCAGTGTGGACAGGTTGGGCATTAAGGTTAGCAATGTGGACAGGTTAGCAGTGTGGACAGGTTAGCAGTGTGGACAGGTTGGACATTAAGGTTAGCAATGTGGACAGGTTGGCAGTGTGGACAGGTTAGCAGTGTGGACAGGTTGGGCATTAAGGTTAGCAGTGTGGACAGGGTTAGCAGTGTGGACAGGTTAGCAGTGTGGACAGGTTGGGCATTAATGTTAGCAGTGTGGACAGGTTGGGCATTAAGGTTAGCAATGTGGACAGGTTAGCAGTGTGGACAGGTTAGCAGTGTTGGCAGGTTAGTAATGTGGACAGGTTAGCAGTGTGGGCAGGTTGGGCATTAAGGTTAGCAGTGTGGACAGGTTGGGCATTACGGTTAGCAGTGTGGACAGGTTAGCAGTGTGGACAGGTTAGCAGTGTGGACAGGTTGGGCATTAAGGTTAGCAGTGTGGACAGGTTGGGCATTGAGGTTAGCAGTGTGGACAGCTTAGCAGTGTGGACAGGTTGGGCATTAAGGTTAGCAGTGTGGACAGGTTAGGCATTAAGGTTAGCAGTGTGGACAGTTTAGCAGTGTGGACAGATTGGGCATTAAGGTTAGCCGTGTGGACAGGTTAGCAGTGTGGAAAGATTGGGCATTAAGGTTAGCAGTGTGGACAGGTTAGGCATTAAGGTTAGCAGTGTGGACAGATTACAGTGTGGACAGATTGGGCATTAAGGTTAGCAGTATGGACAGTTTAGCAGTGTGGACAGGTTAGCAGTGTGGACAGGTTAGCAGTGTGGACAGGTTAGCAGTGTGGACAGGTTAGCAGTGTTGACAGGTTGGGCATTAAGGTTATCAGTGTGGACAGGTTAGCAGTGTGGACAGGTTGGGCATTAAGGTTAGCAGTGTGGATAGGTTAACAGTGTGGACAGGTTAGCAGTGTGGACAGGTTGGCGTTAAGGTTAGCAATGTGGACAGGTTAGGCATTAAGGTTAGCAGTGTGGACAGGTTGGCAGTGTGGACAGATTGGGCATTAAGGTTAGCAGTGTGGACAGGTTAGGCATTAAGGTTAGCCGTGTGGACAGATTGGGCATTAAGGTTAGCAGTATGGACAGGTTAGCAGTGTGGACAGGTTAGCAGTGTGGACAGGTTAGCAGTATGGACAGGTTGGGCATTAAGGTTAGCAGTGTGGACTTGTTAGCAGTGTGGACAGGTTGGGCATTAAGGTTAGCAATGTGGACAGGTTAGCAGTGTGGACAGGTTAGCAGTGTGGACAGGTTAGCAGTGTGGACAGGTTGGGCATTAAGGTTAGCAGTGTGGACAGGTTGGCAGTGTGGACAGGTTAGCAGTGTGGACAGGTTGGGCATTAAGGTTAGCAGTGTGGACAGGGTTAGCAGTGTGGACAGGTTAGCAGTGTGGACAGGTTGGGCATTAAGGTTAGCAGTGTGGACAGGTTGGGCATTAAGGTTAGCAATGTGGACAGGTTAGCAGTGTGGACAGGTTAGCAGTGTTGGCAGGTTAGTAATGTGGACAGGTTAGCAGTGTGGGCAGGTTGGGCATTAAGGTTAGCAGTGTGGACAGGTTGGGCATTAAGGTTAGCAGTGTGGACAGGTTAGCAGTGTGGACAGGTTGGGGATTAAGGTTAGCAGTGTGGGACAGGTTAGCAGTGTGGACAGTTTAGCAGTGTGGACAGGTTGGGCATTAAGGTTAGCAGTGTGGACAGGTTGGCTATTAAGGTTGGCAGTGTGGACAGGTTGGCAGTGTGGACAGGTTAGCAGTGTGGACAGGTTGGGCATTAAGGTTAGCAGTGTGGACAGGTTAGGCATTAAGGTTAGCAGTGTACACAGGTTAGGCATTAAGGTTAGCAGTGTGGACAGGTTAGCAGTGTGGACAGATTGGGCATTAAGGTTAGCAGTGTGGACAGGTTGGCAGTGTGGACAGGTTAGCAGTGTGGACAGGTTGGGCATTGAGGTTAGCAGTGTGGACAGGTTAGCAGTGTGGACAGGTTGGGCATTAAGGTTAGCAGTGTGGACAGGTTGGGCATTGAGGTTAGCAGTGTGGACAGCTTAGCAGTGTGGACAGTTTGGGCATTGAGGTTAGCAGTGTGGACAGGTTAGGCATTAAGGTTAGCAGTGTGGACAGTTTAGGCATTAAGGTTAGCAGTGTGGACAGGTTGGGCATTAAGGTTATCAGTGTGGACAGGTTAGCAGTGTGGACAGGTTGGGCATTAAGGTTAGCAGTGTGCAGGTTAGCAGTGTTGACAGATTGGGCATTAAGGTTAGGCGTGTGGACAGGTTAGCAGTGTGGAAAGATTGGGCATTAAGGTTAGCAGTGTGGACAGGTTAGGCATTAAGGTTAGCAGTGTGGACAGATTACAGTGTGGACAGGTTGGGCATTAAGGTTAGCGGTGTGGACAGGTTAGCAGTGTGGACAGGTTAGCAGTGTGGACAGGTTAGCAGTGTGGACAGGTTAGCAGTTTGGGCAGGTTGGGCATTAAGGTTAGCAGTGTGGACAGGTTGGGCATTAAGGTTAGCAGTGTGGACAGGTTGGGGATTAAGGTTAGCAGTGTGGGACAGGTTAGCAGTGTGGACAGGTTAGCAGTGTGGACAGGTTGGGCATTAAGGTTAGCAGTGTGGACAGGTTAGCAGTGTGGACAGGGTTGCAGTGTGCACAGGTTAGCAGTGTGGGTAGGTTGGGCATTAAGGTTAGCAGTGTGGACAGGTTGGCTATTAAGGTTGGCAGTGTGGACAGGTTGGCAGTGTGGACAGGTTAGCAGTGTGGACAGGTTGGGCATTAAGGTTAGCAGTGTGGACAGGTTAGGCATTAAGGTTACCAGTGTACACAGGTTAGGCATTAAGGTTAGCAGTGTGGACAGGTTAGCAGTGTGGACAGATTGGGCATTAAGGTTAGCAGTGTGGACAGGTTGGCAGTGTGGACAGGTTAGCAGTGTGGACAGGTTGGGCATTGAGGTTAGCAGTGTGGACAGGTTAGCAGTGTGGACAGGTTGGGCATTAAGGTTAGCAGTGTGGACAGGTTGGGCATTGAGGTTAGCAGTGTGGACAGCTTAGCAGTGTGGACAGGTTGGGCATTGAGGTTAGCAGTGTGGACAGGTTAGGCATTAAGGTTAGCAGTGTGGACAGTTTAGGCATTAAGGTTAGCAGTGTGGACAGGTTGGGCATTAAGGTTATCAGTGTGGACAGGTTAGCAGTGTGGACAGGTTGGGCATTAAGGTTAGCAGTGTGGACAGGTTAGCAGTGTGGACAGATTGGGCATTAAGGTTAGGCGTGTGGACAGGTTAGCAGTGTGGAAAGATTGGGCATTAAGGTTAGCAGTGTGGACAGGTTAGGCATTAAGGTTAGCAGTGTGGACAGATTACAGTGTGGACAGGTTGGGCATTAAGGTTAGCGGTGTGGACAGGTTAGCAGTGTGGACAGGTTAGCAGTGTGGACAGGTTAGCAGTGTGGACAGGTTAGCAGTGTGGACAGGTTGGGCATTAAGGTTATCAGTGTGGACAGGTTAGCAGTGTGGACAGGTTGGGCATTAAGGTTAGCAGTGTGGACAGGTTAGCAGTGTGGACAGGTTAGCAGTGTGGACAGATTGGGCATTAAGGTTAGCAGTGTGGACAGGTTGGGCATTAAGGTTAGCAGTGTGGACAGGTTAGGCATTAAGGTTAGCCGTGTGGACAGATTGGGCATTAAGGTTAGCAGTGTGGACAGGTTGGGCATTAAGGTTAGCCGTGTGGACAGATTGGGCATTAAGGTTAGCAGTATGGACAGGTTAGCAGTGTGGACAGGTTAGCAGTGTGGACAGATTGGGCATTAAGGTTAGCAGTGTGGACAGGTTGGGCATTAAGGTTAGCCGTGTGGACAGATTGGGCATTAAGGTTAGCAGTATGGACAGGTTAGCAGTGTGGACAGGTTAGCAGTGTGGACAGGTTAGCAGTATGGACAGGTTGGGCATTAAGGTTAGCAGTGTGGACAGGTTAGCAGTGTGGACAGGTTGGGTATTAAGGTTAGCAGTGTGGACAGGTTAGCAGTGTGGACAGGTTGGGCATTAAGGTTAGCAGTGTGGGACAGGTTAGCAGTGTGGACAGGTTAGCAGTATGGACAGGTTTGCTGTGTGGACAGGTTAGCAGTGTGGGTAGGTTGGGCATTAAGGTTAGCAGTGTGGACAGGTTGGCTATTAAGGTTGGCAGTGTGGACCTGTTGGCAGTGTGGACAGGTTAGCAGTGTGGACAGGTTGGGCATTAAGGTTAGCAGTGTGGACAGGTTAGGCATTAAGGTTAGCAGTGTGGACAGGTTAGGCATTAAGGTTAGCAGTGTGGACAGGTTAGCAGTGTGGACAGATTGGGCATTAAGGTTAGCAGTGTGGACAGGTTAGCAGTGTGAACAGGTTAGCAGTGTGGACAGGTTGGGCATTAAGGTTAGCAGTGTGGAAAGGTTGGGCATTGAGGTTAGCAGTGTGGACAGCTTAGCAGTGTGGACAGGTTGGGCATTGAGGTTAGCAGTGTGGACAGGTTAGCAGTGTGGACAGGTTGGGCATTAAGGTTAGCAGTGTGGACAGGTTAGGCATTAAGGTTAGCAGTGTGGACAGTTTAGGCATTAAGGTTAGCAGTGTGGACAGGTTGGGCATTAAGGTTATCAGTGTGGACAGGTTAGCAGTGTGGACAGGTTGGGCATTAAGGTTAGCAGTGTGGACAGGTTAGCAGTGTGGACAGGTTGGCGTTAAGGTTAGCAATGTGGGCAGGTTAGGCATTAACTTTAGCAGTGTGGACAGGTTGGCAGTGTGGACAGATTGGTCATTAAGGTTAGCAGTGTGGACAGGTTAGCAGTGTGGACAGGTTAGCAGTGTGGACAGATTGGGCATTAAGGTTAGCAGTGTGGACAGGTTGGGCATTAAGGTTAGCAGTGTGGACAGGTTAGGCATTAAGGTTAGCCGTGTGGACAGATTGGGCATTAAGGTTAGCAGTATGGACAGGTTAGCAGTATGGACAGGTTAGCAGTGTGGACAGGTTAGCAGTGTGGACAGGTTGGGCATTAAGGTTAGCAGTGTGGACAGGTTAGCAGTGTGGACAGGTTGGGCATTAAGGTTAGCAATGTGGACAGGTTAGCAGTGTGGACAGGTTAGCAGTGTGGACAGGTTGGGCATTAAGGTTAGCAGTGTGGACAGGTTGGCAGTGTGGACAGGTTAGCAGTGTGGACAGGTTGGGCATTAAGGTTAGCAGTGTGGACAGGGTTAGCAGTGTGGACAGGTTAGCAGTGTGGACAGGTTAGCAGTGTTGGCAGGTTAGTAATGTGGACAGGTTAGCAGTGTGGGCAGGTTGAGCATTAAGGTTAGCAGTGTGGACAGGTTGGGCATTACGGTTAGCATTGTGGACAGGTTAGCAGTGTGGACAGGTTAGCAGTGTGGACAGGTTGGGCATTAAGGTTAGCAGTGTACACAGGTTAGGCATTAAGGTTAGCAGTGTGGACAGGTTAGCAGTGTGGACAGATTGGGCATTAAGGTTGGCAGTGTGGACAGGTTGGCAGTGTGGACAGGTTAGCAGTGTGGACAGGTTGGGCATTGAGGTTAGCAGTGTGGACAGGTTAGCAGTGTGGACAGGTTGGGCATTAAGGTTAGCAGTGTGGACAGGTTGGGCATTGAGGTTAGCAGTGTGGACAGCTTAGCAGTGTGGACAGGTTGGGCATTGAGGTTTGCAGTGTGGACAGGTTAGCAGTGTGGACAGGTTGGGCATTAAGGTTAGCAGCGTGGACAGGTTAGGCATTAAGGTTAGCAGTGTGGACAGTTTAGGCATTAAGGTTAGCAGTGTGGACAGGTTGGGCATTAAGGTTATCAGTGTGGACAGGTTAGCAGTGTGGACAGGTTGGGCATTAAGGTTAGCAGTGTGGACAGGTTAGCAGTGTGGACAGATTGGGCATTAAGGTTAGGCGTGTGGACAGGTTAGCAGTGTGGAAAGATTGGGCATTAAGGTTAGCAGTGTGGACAGGTTGGGCATTAAGGTTAGCAGTGTGGACAGGTTAGCAGTGTGGACAGGTTAGCAGTGTGGACAGGTTAGCAGTGTGGACAGGTTAGCAGTGTGGACAGGTTGGGCATTAAGGTTATCAGTGTGGACAGGTTAGCAGTGTGGACAGGTTGGGCATTAAGGTTAGCAGTGTGGACAGGTTAGCAGTGTGGACAGGTTAGCAGTGTGGACAGATTGGGCATTAAGGTTAGCAGTGTGGACAGGTTGGGCATTAAGGTTAGCAGTGTGGACAGGTTAGGCATTAAGGTTAGCCGTGTGGACAGATTGGGCATTAAGGTTAGCAGTGTGGACAGGTTGGGCATTAAGGTTAGCAGTGTGGACAGGTTAGCAGTGTGGACAGGTTAGCAGTGTGGACAGATTGGGCATTAAGGTTAGCAGTGTGGACAGGTTGGGCATTAAGGTTAGCAGTGTGGACAGGTTAGGCATTAAGGTTAGCAGTGTGGACAGTTTAGCAGTGTGGACAGATTGGGCATTAAGGTTAGCCGTGTGGACAGGTTAGCAGTGTGGAAAGATTGGGCATTAAGGTTAGCAGTGTGGACAGGTTAGGCATTAAGGTTAGCAGTGTGGACAGATTACAGTGTGGACAGATTGGGCATTAAGGTTAGCAGTATGGACAGTTTAGCAGTGTGGACAGGTTGGGCATTAAGGTTAGCAGTGTGGACAGGTTAGCAGTGTGGACAGGTTAGCAGTGTGGACAGGTTAGCAGTGTGGACAGGTTAGCAGTGTTGACAGGTTGGGCATTAAGGTTATCAGTGTGGACAGGTTAGCAGTGTGGACAGGTTGGGCATTAAGGTTAGCAGTGTGGATAGGTTAACAGTGTGGACAGGTTAGCAGTGTGGACAGGTTGGCGTTAAGGTTAGCAATGTGGACAGGTTAGGCATTAAGGTTAGCAGTGTGGACAGGTTGGCAGTGTGGACAGATTGGGCATTAAGGTTAGCAGTGTGGACAGGTTAGGCATTAAGGTTAGCCGTGTGGACAGATTGGGCATTAAGGTTAGCAGTATGGACAGGTTAGCAGTGTGGACAGGTTAGCAGTGTGGACAGGTTAGCAGTATGGACAGGTTGGGCATTAAGGTTAGCAGTGTGGACTTGTTAGCAGTGTGGACAGGTTGGGCATTAAGGTTAGCAATGTGGACAGGTTAGCAGTGTGGACAGGTTAGCAGTGTGGACAGGTTAGCAGTGTGGACAGGTTGGGCATTAAGGTTAGCAGTGTGGACAGGTTGGCAGTGTGGACAGGTTAGCAGTGTGGACAGGTTGGGCATTAAGGTTAGCAGTGTGGACAGGGTTAGCAGTGTGGACAGGTTAGCAGTGTGGACAGGTTGGGCATTAAGGTTAGCAGTGTGGACAGGTTGGGCATTAAGGTTAGCAATGTGGACAGGTTAGCAGTGTGGACAGGTTAGCAGTGTTGGCAGGTTAGTAATGTGGACAGGTTAGCAGTGTGGGCAGGTTGGGCATTAAGGTTAGCAGTGTGGACAGGTTGGGCATTAAGGTTAGCAGTGTGGACAGGTTAGCAGTGTGGACAGGTTGGGCATTAAGGTTAGCAGTGTGGACAGGTTAGCAGTGTGGACAGGTTAGCAGTGTGGACAGATTGGGCATTAAGGTTAGCAGTGTGGACAGGTTGGGCATTAAGGTTAGCAGTGTGGACAGGTTAGGCATTAAGGTTAGCCGTGTGGACAGATTGGGCATTAAGGTTAGCAGTGTGGACAGGTTGGGCATTAAGGTTAGCAGTGTGGACAGGTTAGCAGTGTGGACAGGTTAGCAGTGTGGACAGATTGGGCATTAAGGTTAGCAGTGTGGACAGGTTGGGCATTAAGGTTAGCAGTGTGGACAGGTTAGGCATTAAGGTTAGCAGTGTGGACAGTTTAGCAGTGTGGACAGATTGGGCATTAAGGTTAGCCGTGTGGACAGGTTAGCAGTGTGGAAAGATTGGGCATTAAGGTTAGCAGTGTGGACAGGTTAGGCATTAAGGTTAGCAGTGTGGACAGATTACAGTGTGGACAGATTGGGCATTAAGGTTAGCAGTATGGACAGTTTAGCAGTGTGGACAGGTTGGGCATTAAGGTTAGCAGTGTGGACAGGTTAGCAGTGTGGACAGGTTAGCAGTGTGGACAGGTTAGCAGTGTGGACAGGTTAGCAGTGTTGACAGGTTGGGCATTAAGGTTATCAGTGTGGACAGGTTAGCAGTGTGGACAGGTTGGGCATTAAGGTTAGCAGTGTGGATAGGTTAACAGTGTGGACAGGTTAGCAGTGTGGACAGGTTGGCGTTAAGGTTAGCAATGTGGACAGGTTAGGCATTAAGGTTAGCAGTGTGGACAGGTTGGCAGTGTGGACAGATTGGGCATTAAGGTTAGCAGTGTGGACAGGTTAGGCATTAAGGTTAGCCGTGTGGACAGATTGGGCATTAAGGTTAGCAGTATGGACAGGTTAGCAGTGTGGACAGGTTAGCAGTGTGGACAGGTTAGCAGTATGGACAGGTTGGGCATTAAGGTTAGCAGTGTGGACTTGTTAGCAGTGTGGACAGGTTGGGCATTAAGGTTAGCAATGTGGACAGGTTAGCAGTGTGGACAGGTTAGCAGTGTGGACAGGTTAGCAGTGTGGACAGGTTGGGCATTAAGGTTAGCAGTGTGGACAGGTTGGCAGTGTGGACAGGTTAGCAGTGTGGACAGGTTGGGCATTAAGGTTAGCAGTGTGGACAGGGTTAGCAGTGTGGACAGGTTAGCAGTGTGGACAGGTTGGGCATTAAGGTTAGCAGTGTGGACAGGTTGGGCATTAAGGTTAGCAATGTGGACAGGTTAGCAGTGTGGACAGGTTAGCAGTGTTGGCAGGTTAGTAATGTGGACAGGTTAGCAGTGTGGGCAGGTTGGGCATTAAGGTTAGCAGTGTGGACAGGTTGGGCATTAAGGTTAGCAGTGTGGACAGGTTAGCAGTGTGGACAGGTTGGGGATTAAGGTTAGCAGTGTGGGACAGGTTAGCAGTGTGGACAGTTTAGCAGTGTGGACAGGTTGGGCATTAAGGTTAGCAGTGTGGACAGGTTAGCAGTGTGGACAGGTTTGTAGTGTGCACAGGTTAGCAGTGTGGGTAGGTTGGGCATTAAGGTTAGCAGTGTGGACAGGTTGGCTATTAAGGTTGGCAGTGTGGACAGGTTGGCAGTGTGGACAGGTTAGCAGTGTGGACAGGTTGGGCATTAAGGTTAGCAGTGTGGACAGGTTAGGCATTAAGGTTAGCAGTGTACACAGGTTAGGCATTAAGGTTAGCAGTGTGGACAGGTTAGCAGTGTGGACAGATTGGGCATTAAGGTTAGCAGTGTGGACAGGTTGGCAGTGTGGACAGGTTAGCAGTGTGGACAGGTTGGGCATTGAGGTTAGCAGTGTGGACAGGTTAGCAGTGTGGACAGGTTGGGCATTAAGGTTAGCAGTGTGGACAGGTTGGGCATTGAGGTTAGCAGTGTGGACAGCTTAGCAGTGTGGACAGGTTGGGCATTGAGGTTAGCAGTGTGGACAGGTTAGGCATTAAGGTTAGCAGTGTGGACAGTTTAGGCATTAAGATTAGCAGTGTGGACAGGTTGGGCATTAAGGTTATCAGTGTGGACAGGTTAGCAGTGTGGACAGGTTGGGCATTAAGGTTAGGCGTGTGGACAGGTTAGCAGTGTGGAAAGATTGGGCATTAAGGTTAGCAGTGTGGACAGGTTGGGCATTAAGGTTAGCAGTGTGGACAGGTTAGCAGTGTGGACAGGTTAGCAGTGTGGACAGGTTAGCAGTGTGGACAGGTTAGCAGTGTGGACAGGTTGGGCATTAAGGTTATCAGTGTGGACAGGTTAGCAGTGTGGACAGGTTGGGCATTAAGGTTAGCAGTGTGGACAGGTTAGCAGTGTGGACAGGTTAGCAGTGTGGACAGATTGGGCATTAAGGTTAGCAGTGTGGACAGGTTGGGCATTAAGGTTAGCAGTGTGGACAGGTTAGGCATTAAGGTTAGCCGTGTGGACAGATTGGGCATTAAGGTTAGCAGTGTGGACAGGTTGGGCATTAAGGTTAGCAGTGTGGACAGGTTAGCAGTGTGGACAGGTTAGCAGTGTGGACAGATTGGGCATTAAGGTTAGCAGTGTGGACAGGTTGGGCATTAAGGTTAGCAGTGTGGACAGGTTAGGCATTAAGGTTAGCAGTGTGGACAGTTTAGCAGTGTGGACAGATTGGGCATTAAGGTTAGCCGTGTGGACAGGTTAGCAGTGTGGAAAGATTGGGCATTAAGGTTAGCAGTGTGGACAGGTTAGGCATTAAGGTTAGCAGTGTGGACAGATTACAGTGTGGACAGATTGGGCATTAAGGTTAGCAGTATGGACAGTTTAGCAGTGTGGACAGGTTGGGCATTAAGGTTAGCAGTGTGGACAGGTTAGCAGTGTGGACAGGTTAGCAGTGTGGACAGGTTAGCAGTGTGGACAGGTTAGCAGTGTTGACAGGTTGGGCATTAAGGTTATCAGTGTGGACAGGTTAGCAGTGTGGACAGGTTGGGCATTAAGGTTAGCAGTGTGGATAGGTTAACAGTGTGGACAGGTTAGCAGTGTGGACAGGTTGGCGTTAAGGTTAGCAATGTGGACAGGTTAGGCATTAAGGTTAGCAGTGTGGACAGGTTGGCAGTGTGGACAGATTGGGCATTAAGGTTAGCAGTGTGGACAGGTTAGGCATTAAGGTTAGCCGTGTGGACAGATTGGGCATTAAGGTTAGCAGTATGGACAGGTTAGCAGTGTGGACAGGTTAGCAGTGTGGACAGGTTAGCAGTATGGACAGGTTGGGCATTAAGGTTAGCAGTGTGGACTTGTTAGCAGTGTGGACAGGTTGGGCATTAAGGTTAGCAATGTGGACAGGTTAGCAGTGTGGACAGGTTAGCAGTGTGGACAGGTTAGCAGTGTGGACAGGTTGGGCATTAAGGTTAGCAGTGTGGACAGGTTGGCAGTGTGGACAGGTTAGCAGTGTGGACAGGTTGGGCATTAAGGTTAGCAGTGTGGACAGGGTTAGCAGTGTGGACAGGTTAGCAGTGTGGACAGGTTGGGCATTAAGGTTAGCAGTGTGGACAGGTTGGGCATTAAGGTTAGCAATGTGGACAGGTTAGCAGTGTGGACAGGTTAGCAGTGTTGGCAGGTTAGTAATGTGGACAGGTTAGCAGTGTGGGCAGGTTGGGCATTAAGGTTAGCAGTGTGGACAGGTTGGGCATTAAGGTTAGCAGTGTGGACAGGTTAGCAGTGTGGACAGGTTGGGGATTAAGGTTAGCAGTGTGGGACAGGTTAGCAGTGTGGACAGTTTAGCAGTGTGGACAGGTTGGGCATTAAGGTTAGCAGTGTGGACAGGTTAGCAGTGTGGACAGGTTTGCAGTGTGCACAGGTTAGCAGTGTGGGTAGGTTGGGCATTAAGGTTAGCAGTGTGGACAGGTTGGCTATTAAGGTTGGCAGTGTGGACAGGTTGGCAGTGTGGACAGGTTAGCAGTGTGGACAGGTTGGGCATTAAGGTTAGCAGTGTGGACAGGTTAGGCATTAAGGTTAGCAGTGTACACAGGTTAGGCATTAAGGTTAGCAGTGTGGACAGGTTAGCAGTGTGGACAGATTGGGCATTAAGGTTAGCAGTGTGGACAGGTTGGCAGTGTGGACAGGTTAGCAGTGTGGACAGGTTGGGCATTGAGGTTAGCAGTGTGGACAGGTTAGCAGTGTGGACAGGTTGGGCATTAAGGTTAGCAGTGTGGACAGGTTGGGCATTGAGGTTAGCAGTGTGGACAGCTTAGCAGTGTGGACAGGTTGGGCATTGAGGTTAGCAGTGTGGACAGGTTAGGCATTAAGGTTAGCAGTGTGGACAGTTTAGGCATTAAGATTAGCAGTGTGGACAGGTTGGGCATTAAGGTTATCAGTGTGGACAGGTTAGCAGTGTGGACAGGTTGGGCATTAAGGTTAGCAGTGTGGACAGGTTAGCAGTGTTGACAGATTGGGCATTAAGGTTAGGCGTGTGGACAGGTTAGCAGTGTGGAAAGATTGGGCATTAAGGTTAGCAGTGTGGACAGGTTAGGCATTAAGGTTAGCAGTGTGGACAGATTACAGTGTGGACAGGTTGGGCATTAAGGTTAGCGGTGTGGACAGGTTAGCAGTGTGGACAGGTTAGCAGTGTGGACAGGTTAGCAGTGTGGACAGGTTAGCAGTTTGGGCAGGTTGGGCATTAAGGTTAGCAGTGTGGACAGGTTGGGCATTAAGGTTAGCAGTGTGGACAGGTTGGGGATTAAGGTTAGCAGTGTGGGACAGGTTAGCAGTGTGGACAGGTTAGCAGTGTGGACAGGTTGGGCATTAAGGTTAGCAGTGTGGACAGGTTAGCAGTGTGGACAGGGTTGCAGTGTGCACAGGTTAGCAGTGTGGGTAGGTTGGGCATTAAGGTTAGCAGTGTGGACAGGTTGGCTATTAAGGTTGGCAGTGTGGACAGGTTGGCAGTGTGGACAGGTTAGCAGTGTGGACAGGTTGGGCATTAAGGTTAGCAGTGTGGACAGGTTAGGCATTAAGGTTACCAGTGTACACAGGTTAGGCATTAAGGTTAGCAGTGTGGACAGGTTAGCAGTGTGGACAGATTGGGCATTAAGGTTAGCAGTGTGGACAGGTTGGCAGTGTGGACAGGTTAGCAGTGTGGACAGGTTGGGCATTGAGGTTAGCAGTGTGGACAGGTTAGCAGTGTGGACAGGTTGGGCATTAAGGTTAGCAGTGTGGACAGGTTGGGCATTGAGGTTAGCAGTGTGGACAGCTTAGCAGTGTGGACAGGTTGGGCATTGAGGTTAGCAGTGTGGACAGGTTAGGCATTAAGGTTAGCAGTGTGGACAGTTTAGGCATTAAGGTTAGCAGTGTGGACAGGTTGGGCATTAAGGTTATCAGTGTGGACAGGTTAGCAGTGTGGACAGGTTAGCAGTGTGGACAGATTGGGCATTAAGGTTAGGCGTGTGGACAGGTTAGCAGTGTGGAAAGATTGGGCATTAAGGTTAGCAGTGTGGACAGGTTAGGCATTAAGGTTAGCAGTGTGGACAGATTACAGTGTGGACAGGTTGGGCATTAAGGTTAGCGGTGTGGACAGGTTAGCAGTGTGGACAGGTTAGCAGTGTGGACAGGTTAGCAGTGTGGACAGGTTAGCAGTGTGGACAGGTTAGCAGTGTGGACAGGTTGGGCATTAAGGTTAGCAATGTGGACAGGTTAGCAGTGTGGACAGGTTAGCAGTGTGGACAGGTTAGCAGTGTGGACAGGTTGGGCATTAAGGTTAGCAGTGTGGACAGGTTGGCAGTGTGGACAGGTTAGCAGTGTGGACAGGTTGGGCATTAAGGTTAGCAGTGTGGACAGGGTTAGCAGTGTGGACAGGTTAGCAGTGTGGACAGGTTGGGCATTAAGGTTAGCAGTGTGGACAGGTTGGGCATTAAGGTTAGCAATGTGGACAGGTTAGCAGTGTGGACAGGTTAGCAGTGTTGGCAGGTTAGTAATGTGGACAGGTTAGCAGTGTGGGCAGGTTGGGCATTAAGGTTAGCAGTGTGGACAGGTTGGGCATTAAGGTTAGCAGTGTGGACAGGTTAGCAGTGTGGAAAGGTTGGGGATTAAGGTTAGCAGTGTGGGACAGGTTAGCAGTGTGGACAGTTTAGCAGTGTGGACAGGTTTGGCATTAAGGTTAGCAGTGTGGACAGGTTAGCAGTGTGGACAGGTTTGCAGTGTGCACAGGTTAGCAGTGTGGGTAGGTTGGGCATTAAGGTTAGCAGTGTGGACAGGTTGGCTATTAAGGTTGGCAGTGTGGACAGGTTGGCAGTGTGGACAGGTTAGCAGTGTGGACAGGTTGGGCATTAAGGTTAGCAGTGTGGACAGGTTAGGCATTAAGGTTAGCAGTGTACACAGGTTAGGCATTAAGGTTAGCAGTGTGGACAGGTTAGCAGTGTGGACAGATTGGGCATTAAGGTTAGCAGTGTGGACAGGTTGGCAGTGTGGACAGGTTAGCAGTGTGGACAGGTTGGGCATTGAGGTTAGCAGTGTGGACAGGTTAGCAGTGTGGACAGGTTGGGCATTAAGGTTAGCAGTGTGGACAGGTTGGGCATTGAGGTTAGCAGTGTGGACAGCTTAGCAGTGTGGACAGGTTGGGCATTGAGGTTAGCAGTGTGGACAGGTTAGGCATTAAGGTTAGCAGTGTGGACAGTTTAGGCATTAAGGTTAGCAGTGTGGACAGGTTGGGCATTAAGGTTATCAGTGTGGACAGGTTAGCAGTGTGGACAGGTTGGGCATTAAGGTTAGCAGTGTGGACAGGTTAGCAGTGTTGACAGATTGGGCATTAAGGTTAGGCGTGTGGACAGGTTAGCAGTGTGGAAAGATTGGGCATTAAGGTTAGCAGTGTGGACAGGTTAGGCATTAAGGTTAGCAGTGTGGACAGATTACAGTGTGGACAGGTTGGGCATTAAGGTTAGCGGTGTGGACAGGTTAGCAGTGTGGACAGGTTAGCAGTGTGGACAGGTTAGCAGTGTGGACAGGTTAGCAGTTTGGGCAGGTTGGGCATTAAGGTTAGCAGTGTGGACAGGTTGGGCATTAAGGTTAGCAGTGTGGACAGGTTGGGGATTAAGGTTAGCAGTGTGGGACAGGTTAGCAGTGTGGACAGGTTAGCAGTGTGGACAGGTTGGGCATTAAGGTTAGCAGTGTGGACAGGTTAGCAGTGTGGACAGGGTTGCAGTGTGCACAGGTTAGCAGTGTGGGTAGGTTGGGCATTAAGGTTAGCAGTGTGGACAGGTTGGCTATTAAGGTTGGCAGTGTGGACAGGTTGGCAGTGTGGACAGGTTAGCAGTGTGGACAGGTTGGGCATTAAGGTTAGCAGTGTGGACAGGTTAGGCATTAAGGTTACCAGTGTACACAGGTTAGGCATTAAGGTTAGCAGTGTGGACAGGTTAGCAGTGTGGACAGATTGGGCATTAAGGTTAGCAGTGTGGACAGGTTGGCAGTGTGGACAGGTTAGCATTGTGGACAGGTTGGGCATTGAGGTTAGCAGTGTGGACAGGTTAGCAGTGTGGACAGGTTGGGCATTAAGGTTAGCAGTGTGGACAGGTTGGGCATTGAGGTTAGCAGTGTGGACAGCTTAGCAGTGTGGACAGGTTGGGCATTGAGGTTAGCAGTGTGGACAGGTTAGGCATTAAGGTTAGCAGTGTGGACAGTTTAGGCATTAAGGTTAGCAGTGTGGACAGGTTGGGCATTAAGGTTATCAGTGTGGACAGGTTAGCAGTGTGGACAGGTTGGGCATTAAGGTTAGCAGTGTGGACAGGTTAGCAGTGTGGACAGATTGGGCATTAAGGTTAGGCGTGTGGACAGGTTAGCAGTGTGGAAAGATTGGGCATTAAGGTTAGCAGTGTGGACAGGTTAGGCATTAAGGTTAGCAGTGTGGACAGATTACAGTGTGGACAGGTTGGGCATTAAGGTTAGCGGTGTGGACAGGTTAGCAGTGTGGACAGGTTAGCAGTGTGGACAGGTTAGCAGTGTGGACAGGTTAGCAGTGTGGACAGGTTAGCAGTGTGGACAGGTTGGGCATTAAGGTTATCAGTGTGGACAGGTTAGCAGTGTGGACAGGTTGGGCATTAAGGTTAGCAGTGTGGACAGGTTAGCAGTGTGGACAGGTTAGCAGTGTGGACAGATTGGGCATTAAGGTTAGCAGTGTGGACAGGTTGGGCATTAAGGTTAGCAGTGTGGACAGGTTAGGCATTAAGGTTAGCCGTGTGGACAGATTGGGCATTAAGGTTAGCAGTGTGGACAGGTTGGGCATTAAGGTTAGCCGTGTGGACAGATTGGGCATTAAGGTTAGCAGTATGGACAGGTTAGCAGTGTGGACAGGTTAGCAGTGTGGACAGATTGGGCATTAAGGTTAGCAGTGTGGACAGGTTGGGCATTAAGGTTAGCCGTGTGGACAGATTGGGCATTAAGGTTAGCAGTATGGACAGGTTAGCAGTGTGGACAGGTTAGCAGTGTGGACAGGTTAGCAGTATGGACAGGTTGGGCATTAAGGTTAGCAGTGTGGACAGGTTAGCAGTGTGGACAGGTTGGGTATTAAGGTTAGCAGTGTGGACAGGTTAGCAGTGTGGACAGGTTGGGCATTAAGGTTAGCAGTGTGGGACAGGTTAGCAGTGTGGACAGGTTAGCAGTATGGACAGGTTTGCTGTGTGGACAGGTTAGCAGTGTGGGTAGGTTGGGCATTAAGGTTAGCAGTGTGGACAGGTTGGCTATTAAGGTTGGCAGTGTGGACCTGTTGGCAGTGTGGACAGGTTAGCAGTGTGGACAGGTTGGGCATTAAGGTTAGCAGTGTGGACAGGTTAGGCATTAAGGTTAGCAGTGTGGACAGGTTAGGCATTAAGGTTAGCAGTGTGGACAGGTTAGCAGTGTGGACAGATTGGGCATTAAGGTTAGCAGTGTGGACAGGTTAGCAGTGTGAACAGGTTAGCAGTGTGGACAGGTTGGGCATTAAGGTTAGCAGTGTGGACAGGTTGGGCATTGAGGTTAGCAGTGTGGACAGCTTAGCAGTGTGGACAGGTTGGGCATTGAGGTTAGCAGTGTGGACAGGTTAGCAGTGTGGACAGGTTGGGCATTAAGGTTAGCAGTGTGGACAGGTTAGGCATTAAGGTTAGCAGTGTGGACAGTTTAGGCATTAAGGTTAGCAGTGTGGACAGGTTGGGCATTAAGGTTATCAGTGTGGACAGGTTAGCAGTGTGGACAGGTTGGGCATTAAGGTTAGCAGTGTGGACAGGTTAGCAGTGTGGACAGGTTGGCGTTAAGGTTAGCAATGTGGGCAGGTTAGGCATTAACTTTAGCAGTGTGGACAGGTTGGCAGTGTGGACAGATTGGTCATTAAGGTTAGCAGTGTGGACAGGTTAGCAGTGTGGACAGGTTAGCAGTGTGGACAGATTGGGCATTAAGGTTAGCAGTGTGGACAGGTTGGGCATTAAGGTTAGCAGTGTGGACAGGTTAGGCATTAAGGTTAGCCGTGTGGACAGATTGGGCATTAAGGTTAGCAGTATGGACAGGTTAGCAGTATGGACAGGTTAGCAGTGTGGACAGGTTAGCAGTGTGGACAGGTTGGGCATTAAGGTTAGCAGTGTGGACAGGTTAGCAGTGTGGACAGGTTGGGCATTAAGGTTAGCAATGTGGACAGGTTAGCAGTGTGGACAGGTTAGCAGTGTGGACAGGTTGGGCATTAAGGTTAGCAGTGTGGACAGGTTGGCAGTGTGGACAGGTTAGCAGTGTGGACAGGTTGGGCATTAAGGTTAGCAGTGTGGACAGGTTAGCAGTGTGGACAGGTTAGCAGTGTTGGCAGGTTAGTAATGTGGACAGGTTAGCAGTGTGGGCAGGTTGAGCATTAAGGTTAGCAGTGTGGACAGGTTGGGCATTACGGTTAGCATTGTGGACAGGTTAGCAGTGTGGACAGGTTAGCAGTGTGGACAGGTTGGGCATTAAGGTTAGCAGTGTGGACAGGTTGGGCATTGAGGTTAGCAGTGTGGACAGCTTAGCAGTGTGGACAGGTTGGGCATTAAGGTTAGCAGTGTACACAGGTTAGGCATTAAGGTTAGCAGTGTGGACAGGTTAGCAGTGTGGACAGATTGGGCATTAAGGTTGGCAGTGTGGACAGGTTGGCAGTGTGGACAGGTTAGCAGTGTGGACAGGTTGGGCATTGAGGTTAGCAGTGTGGACAGGTTAGCAGTGTGGACAGGTTGGGCATTAAGGTTAGCAGTGTGGACAGGTTGGGCATTGAGGTTAGCAGTGTGGACAGCTTAGCAGTGTGGACAGGTTGGGCATTGAGGTTTGCAGTGTGGACAGGTTAGCAGTGTGGACAGGTTGGGCATTAAGGTTAGCAGTGTGGACAGGTTAGGCATTAAGGTTAGCAGTGTGGACAGTTTAGGCATTAAGGTTAGCAGTGTGGACAGGTTGGGCATTAAGGTTATCAGTGTGGACAGGTTAGCAGTGTGGACAGGTTGGGCATTAAGGTTAGCAGTGTGGACAGGTTAGCAGTGTGGACAGATTGGGCATTAAGGTTAGGCGTGTGGACAGGTTAGCAGTGTGGAAAGATTGGGCATTAAGGTTAGCAGTGTGGACAGGTTGGGCATTAAGGTTAGCAGTGTGGACAGGTTAGCAGTGTGGACAGGTTAGCAGTGTGGACAGGTTAGCAGTGTGGACAGGTTAGCAGTGTGGACAGGTTGGGCATTAAGGTTATCAGTGTGGACAGGTTAGCAGTGTGGACAGGTTGGGCATTAAGGTTAGCAGTGTGGACAGGTTAGCAGTGTGGACAGGTTAGCAGTGTGGACAGATTGGGCATTAAGGTTAGCAGTGTGGACAGGTTGGGCATTAAGGTTAGCAGTGTGGACAGGTTAGGCATTAAGGTTAGCCGTGTGGACAGATTGGGCATTAAGGTTAGCAGTGTGGACAGGTTGGGCATTAAGGTTAGCAGTGTGGACAGGTTAGCAGTGTGGACAGGTTAGCAGTGTGGACAGATTGGGCATTAAGGTTAGCAGTGTGGACAGGTTGGGCATTAAGGTTAGCAGTGTGGACAGGTTAGGCATTAAGGTTAGCAGTGTGGACAGGTTGGGCATTGAGGTTAGCAGTGTGGACAGGTTAGCAGTGTGAACAGGTTAGCAGTGTGGATAGGTTAGCAGTGTGGACAGGTTGGGCATTAAGGTTAACAGTGTGGACAGGTTGGGCATTGAGGTTAGCAGTGTGGACAGCTTAGCAGTGTGGACAGGTTGGGCATTGAGGTTAGCAGTGTGGACAGGTTAGCAGTGTGGACAGGTTGGGCATTAAGGTTAGCAGTGTGGACAGGTTAGGCATTAAGGTTAGCAGTGTGGACAGTTTAGGCATTAAGGTTAGCAGTGTGGACAGGTTGGGCATTAAGGTTATCAGTGTGGACAGGTTAGCAGTGTGGACAGGTTGGGCATTAAGGTTAGCAGTGTGGACAGGTTAGCAGTGTGGACAGGTTGGCGTTAAGGTTAGCAGTGTGGACAGGTTGGCAGTGTGGACAGATTGGTCATTAAGGTTAGCAGTGTGGACAGGTTAGCAGTGTGGACAGATTGGGCATTAAGGTTAGCAGTGTGGACAGGTTGGGCATTAAGGTTAGCAGTGTGGACAGGTTAGGCATTAAGGTTAGCCGTGTGGACAGATTGGGCATTAAGGTTAGCAGTATGGACAGGTTAGCAGTGTGGACAGGTTAGCAGTGTGGACAGGTTAGCAGTGTGGACAGGTTGGGCATTAAGGTTAGCAGTGTGGACAGGTTAGCAGTGTGGACAGGTTGGGCATTAAGGTTAGCAATGTGGACAGGTTAGCAGTGTGGACAGGTTAGCAGTGTGGACAGGTTGGGCATTAAGGTTAGCAGTGTGGACAGGTTGGGCATTAAGGTTAGCAGTGTGGACAGGGTTAGCAGTGTGGACAGGTTAGCAGTGTGGACAGGTTGGGCATTAAGGTTAGCAGTGTGGACAGGTTGGGCATTAAGGTTAGCAATGTGGACAGGTTAGCAGTGTGGACAGGTTAGCAGTGTTGGCAGGTTAGTAATGTGGACAGGTTAGCAGTGTGGGCAGGTTGGGCATTAAGGTTAGCAGTGTGGACAGGTTGGGCATTACGGTTAGCAGTGTGGACAGGTTAGCAGTGTGGACAGGTTAGCAGTGTGGACAGGTTGGGCATTAAGGTTAGCAGTGTGGACAGGTTGGGCATTGAGGTTAGCAGTGTGGACAGCTTAGCAGTGTGGACAGGTTGGGCATTAAGGTTAGCAGTGTGGACAGGTTAGGCATTAAGGTTAGCAGTGTGGACAGTTTAGCAGTGTGGACAGATTGGGCATTAAGTTTAGCCGTGTGGACAGGTTAGCAGTGTGGAAAGATTGGGCATTAAGGTTAGCAGTGTGGACAGGTTAGGCATTAAGGTTAGCAGTGTGGACAGATTACAGTGTGGACAGATTGGGCATTAAGGTTAGTAGTATGGACAGTTTAGCAGTGTGGACAGGTTGGGCATTAAGGTTAGCAGTGTGGACAGGTTAGCAGTGTGGACAGGTTAGCAGTGTGGACAGGTTAGCAGTGTTGACAGGTTGGGCATTAAGGTTATCAGTGTGGACAGGTTAGCAGTGTGGACAGGTTGGGCATTAAGGTTAGCAGTGTTGACAGGTTAGCAGTGTGGACAGGTTAGCAGTGTGGACAGGTTGGCGTTAAGGTTAGCAATGTGGACAGGTTAGGAATTAAGGTTAACAGTGTGGACAGGTTGACAGTGTGGACAGATTGGGCATTAAGGTTAGCCGTGTGGACAGGTTAGCAGTGTGGACAGGTTAGCAGTGTGGACAGATTGGGCATTAAGGTTAGCAGTGTGGACAGTTGGGCATTAAGGTTAGCAGTGTGGACAGGTTAGGCATTAAGGTTAGCCGTGTGGACAGATTGGGCATTAAGGTTAGCAGTGTGGACAGGTTAGCAGTATGGACAGGTTAGCAGTGTGGACAGGTTAGCAGTGTGGACAGGTTAGCAGTATGGACAGGTTGGGCATTAAGGTTAGCAGTGTGGACTTGTTAGCAGTGTGGACAGGTTGGGCATTAAGGTTAGCAATGTGCACAGGTTAGCAGTGTGGACAGGTTAGCAGTGTGGACAGGTTAGCAGTGTGGACAGGTTGGCATTAAGGTTAGCAGTGTGGACAGGTTGGCAGTGTGGACAGGTTAGCAGTGTGGACAGGTTGGGCATTAAGGTTAGCAGTGTGGACAGGGTTAGCAGTGTGGACAGGTTAGCAGTGTGGACAGGTTGGGCATTAAGGTTAGCAGTGTGGACAGGTTGGGCATTAAGGTTAGCAATGTGGACAGGTTAGCAGTGTGGACATGTTAGCAGTGTGGACAGGTTAGCAGTGTGGACAGGTTGGCATTAAGGTTAGCAGTGTGGACAGGTTGGCAGTGTGGACAGGTTAGCAGTGTGGACAGGTTGGGCATTAAGGTTAGCAGTGTGTACAGGGTTAGCAGTGTGGACAGGTTAGCAGTGTGGACAGGTTGGGGATTAAGGTTAGCAGTGTGGGACAGGTTAGCAGTGTGGACAGGTTAGCAGTGTGGACACGTTGGGCATAAAGGTTAGCAGTGTGGACAGGTTAGCAGTGTGGACAGGTTTGCAGTTTGCACAGGTTAGCAGTGTGGGTAGGTTGGGCATTAAGGTTAGCAGTGTGGACAGGTAGGCTATTAAGGTTGGCAGTGTGGACAGGTTGGCAGTGTGGAGAGGTTAGCAGTGTGGACAGGTTAGGCATTAAGGTTAGCAGTGTGGACAGGTTAGCAGTGTGGACAGATTGGGCATTAAGGTTAGCAGTGTGGACAGGTTGGCAGTGTGGACAGGTTAGCAGTGTGGACAGGTTGGGCATTAAGGTTAGCAGTGTGGACAGGTTAGGCATTAAGGTTAGCAGTGTGGACAGGTTAGCAGTGTGGACAGGTTGGCGTTAAGGTTAGCAGTGTGGACAGGTTAGCAGTGTGGACAGGTTGGGCATTAAGGTTAGCAGTGTGGACAGGTTAGCAGTGTGGACAGGTTGGCGTTAAGGTTAGCAATGTGGACAGGTTAGGCATTAACTTTAGCAGTGTGGACAGGTTGGCAGTGTGGACAGATTGGTCATTAAGGTTAGCAGTGTGGACAGGTTAGCAGTGTGGACAGGTTAGCAGTGTGGACAGGTTGGCTTTAAGGTTAGCAATGTGGACAGGTTAGGAATTAAGGTTAGCAGTGTGGACAGGTTGGCAGTGTGGACAGATTGGGCATTAAGGTTAGCAGTGTGGACAGGTTAGCAGTGTGGACAGGTTAGCAGTGTGGACAGATTGGGCATTAAGGTTAGCAGTGTGGACAGTTGGGCATTAAGGTTAGCAGTGTGGACAGGTTAGGCATTAAGGTTAGCCGTGTGGACAGATTGGGCATTAAGGTTAGCAGTGTGGACAGGTTAGCAGTATGGACAGGTTAGCAGTGTGGACAGGTTAGCAGTGTGGACAGGTTAGCAGTATGGACAGGTTGGGCATTAAGGTTAGCAGTGTGGACTTGTTAGCAGTGTGGACAGGTTGGGCATTAAGGTTAGCAATGTGCACAGGTTAGCAGTGTGGACAGGTTAGCAGTGTGGACAGGTTAGCAGTGTGGACAGGTTGGCATTAAGGTTAGCAGTGTGGACAGGTTGGCAGTGTGGACAGGTTAGCAGTGTGGACAGGTTGGGCATTAAGGTTAGCAGTGTGGACAGGGTTAGCAGTGTGGACAGGTTAGCAGTGTGGACAGGTTGGGCATTAAGGTTAGCAGTGTGGACAGGTTGGCAGTGTGGACAGGTTAGCAGTGTGGACAGGTTGGGCATTAAGGTTAGCAGTGTGGACAGGTTAGGCATTAAGGTTAGCAGTGTGGACAGTTTAGGCATTAAGGTTAGCAGTGTGGACAGGTTGGGCATTAAGGTTATCAGTGTGGACAGGTTAGCAGTGTGGACAGGTTGGGCATTAAGGTTAGCAGTGTGGACAGGTTAGCAGTGTGGACAGGTTGGCGTTAAGGTTAGCAATGTGGACAGGTTAGGCATTAACTTTAGCAGTGTGGACAGGTTGGCAGTGTGGACAGATTGGTCATTAAGGTTAGCAGTGTGGACAGGTTAGCAGTGTGGACAGGTTAGCAGTGTGGACAGATTGGGCATTAAGGTTAGCAGTGTGGACAGGTTGGGCATTAAGGTTAGCAGTGTGGACAGGTTAGGCATTAAGGTTAGCTGTGTGGACAGATTGGGCATTAAGGTTAGCAGTATGGACAGGTTAGCAGTGTGGACAGGTTAGCAGTGTGGACAGGTTGGGCATTAAGGTTAGCAGTGTGGACAGGTTAGCAGTGTGGACAGGTTGGGCATTAAGGTTAGCAATGTGGACAGGTTAGCAGTGTGGACAGGTTAGCAGTGTGGACAGGTTGGGCATTAAGGTTAGCAGTGTGGTCAGGTTGGCAGTGTGGACAGGTTGGGCATTAAGGTTAGCAGTGTGGACAGGGTTAGCAGTGTGGACAGGTTAGCAGTGTGGACAGGTTGGGCATTAAGGTTAGCAGTGTGGACAGGTTTGGCATTAAGGTTAGCAATGTGGACAGGTTAGCAGTGTGGACAGGTTAGCAGTGTTGGCAGGTTAGTAATGTGGACAGGTTAGCAGTGTGGGCAGGTTGGTCATTAAGGTTAGCAGTGTGGACAGGTTGGGCATTACGGTTAGCAGTGTGGACAGGTTAGCAGTGTGGACAGGTTAGCAGTGTGGACAGGTTGGGCATTAAGGTTAGCAGTGTGGACAGGTTGGGCATTGAGGTTAGCAGTGTGGACAGCTTAGCAGTGTGGACAGGTTGGGCATTAAGGTTAGCAGTGTGGACAGGTTAGGCATTAAGGTTAGCAGTGTGGACAGATTGGGCATTAAGGTTAGCCGTGTGGACCGGTTAGCAGTGTGGAAAGATTGGGCATTAAGGTTAGCAGTGTGGACAGGTTAGGCATTAAGGTTAGCAGTGTGGACAGATTACAGTGTGGACAGATTGGGCATTAAGGTTAGCAGTATGGACAGTTTAGCAGTGTGGACAGGTTGGGCATTAAGGTTAGCAGTGTGGACAGGTTAGCAGTGTGGACAGGTTAGCAGTGTGGACAGGTTAGCAGTGTGGACAGGTTAGCAGTGTTGACAGGTTGGGCTTTAAGGTTATCAGTGTGGACAGGTTAGCAGTGTGGACAGGTTGGGCATTAAGGTTAGCAGTGTTGACAGGTTAGCAGTGTGGACAGGTTAGCAGTGTGGACATGTTGGCGTTAAGGTTAGCAATGTGGACAGGTTAGGAATTAAGGTTAGCAGTGTGGACAGATTGGGCATTAAGGTTAGCAGTGTGGACAGGTTAGCAGTGTGGACAGGTTGGGCATTAAGGTTAGCAATGTGCACAGGTTAGCAGTGTGGACAGGTTAGCAGTGTGGACAGGTTAGCAGTGTGGACAGGTTGGCATTAAGGTTAGCAGTGTGGACAGGTTGGCAGTGTGGACAGGTTAGCAGTGTGGACAGGTTGGGCATTAAGGTTAGCAGTGTGGACAGGGTTAGCAGTGTGGACAGGTTAGCAGTGTGGACAGGTTGGGCATTAAGGTTAGCAGTGTGGACAGGTTGGGCATTAAGGTTAGCAATGTGGACAGGTTAGCAGTGTGGACATGTTAGCAGTGTTGGCAGGTTAGTAATGTGGACAGGTTAGCAGTGTGGGCAGGTTGGGCATTAAGGTTAGCAGTGTGGACAGGTTGGGCATTAAGGTTAGCAGTGTGGACAGGTTAGCAGTGTGGACAGGTTGGGGATTAAGGTTAGCAGTGTGGGACAGGTTAGCAGTGTGGACAGGTTAGCAGTGTGGACACGTTGGGCATTAAGGTTAGCAGTGTGGACAGGTTAGCAGTGTGGACAGGTTTGCAGTTTGCACAGGTTAGCAGTGTGGGTAGGTTGGGCATTAAGGTTAGCAGTGTGGACAGGTTGGCTATTAAGGTTGGCAGTGTGGACAGTTTGGCAGTGTGGACAGGTTAGCAGTGTGGACAGGTTGGGCATTAAGGTTAGCAGTGTGGACAGGTTAGGCATTAAGGTTAGCAGTGTGGACAGATTACAGTGTGGACAGATTGGGCATTAAGGTTAGCAGTATGGACAGTTTAGCAGTGTGGACAGGTTGGCATTAAGGTTAGCAGTGTTGACAGGTTAGCAGTGTGGACAGGTTAGCAGTGTGGACAGGTTGGCGTTAAGGTTAGCAATGTGGACAGGTTAGGCATTAACTTTAGCAGTGTGGACAGGTTAGCAGTGTGGACAGGTTGGGCATTAAGGTTAGCAGTGTGGACAGGTTAGCAGTGTGGACAGGTTGGCGTTAAGGTTAGCAATGTGGACAGGTTAGGCATTAACTTTAGCAGTGTGGACAGGTTGGCAGTGTGGACAGATTGGTCATTAAGGTTAGCAGTGTGGACAGGTTAGCAGTGTGGACAGGTTAGCAGTGTGGACAGATTGGGCATTAAGGTTAGCAGTGTGGACAGGTTGGGCATTAAGGTTAGCAGTGTGGACAGGTTAGGCATTAAGGTTAGCCGTGTGGACAGATTGGGCATTATGGTTAGCAGTATGGACAGGTTAGCAGTGTGGACAGGTTAGCAGTGTGGACAGGTTAACAGTGTGGACAGGTTGGGCATTAAGGTTAGCAGTGTGGACAGGTTAGCAGTGTGGACAGGTTGGGCATTAAGGTTAGCAATGTGGACAGGTTAGCAGTGTGGACAGGTTAGCAGTGTGGACAGGTTGGGCATTAAGGTTAGCAGTGTGGACAGGTTGGCAGTGTGGACAGGTTGGGCATTAAGGTTAGCAGTGTGGACAGGGTTAGCAGTGTGGACAGGTTAGCAGTGTGGACAGGTTGGGCATTAAGGTTAGCAGTGTGGACAGGTTGGGCATTAAGGTTAGCAATGTGGACAGGTTAGCAGTGTGGACAGGTTAGCAGTGTTGGCAGGTTAGTAATGTGGACAGGTTAGCAGTGTGGGCAGGTTGGTCATTAAGGTTAGCAGTGTGGACAGGTTGGGCATTACGGTTAGCAGTGTGGACAGGTTAGCAGTGTGGACAGGTTAGCAGTGTGGACAGGTTGGGCATTAAGGTTAGCAGTGTGGACAGGTTGGGCATTGAGGTTAGCAGTGTGGACAGCTTAGCAGTGTGGACAGGTTGGGCATTAAGGTTAGCAGTGTGGACAGGTTAGGCATTAAGGTTAGCAGTGTGGACAGTTTAGCAGTGTGGACAGATTGGGCATTAAGGTTAGCCGTGTGGACAGGTTAGCAGTGTGGAAAGATTGGGCATTAAGGTTATCTGTGTGGACAGGTTAGGCATTAAGGTTAGCAGTGTGGACAGATTACAGTGTGGACAGATTGGGCATTAAGGTTAGCAGTATGGACAGTTTAGCAGTGTGGACAGGTTGGGCATTAAGGTTAGCAGTGTGGACAGGTTAGCAGTGTGGACAGGTTAGCAGTGTGGACAGGTTAGCAGTGTGGACAGGTTAGCAGTGTTGACAGGTTGGGCATTAAGGTTATCAGTGTGGACAGGTTAGCAGTGTGGACAGGTTGGGCATTAAGGTTAGCAGTGTTGACAGGTTAGCAGTGTGGACAGGTTAGCAGTGTGGACAGGTTGGCGTTAAGGTTAGCAATGTGGACAGGTTAGGAATTAAGGTTAGCAGTGTGGACAGTTTGGCAGTGTGGACAGATTGGGCATTAAGGTTAGCAGTGTGGACAGGTTAGCAGTGTGGACAGGTTAGCAGTGTGGACAGATTGGGCATTAAGGTTAGCAGTGTGGACAGTTGGGCATTAAGGTTAGCAGTGTGGACAGGTTAGGCATTAAGGTTAGCCGTGTGGACAGATTGGGCATTAAGGTTAGCAGTATGGACAGGTTAGCAGTGTGGACAGGTTAGCAGTGTGGACAGGTTAGCAGTATGGACAGGTTGGGCATTAAGGTTAGCAGTGTGGACTTGTTAGCAGTGTGGACAGGTTGGGCATTAAGGTTAGCAATGTGCACAGGTTAGCAGTGTGGACAGGTTAGCAGTGTGGACAGTTTAGCAGTGTGGACAGGTTGGCATTAAGGTTAGCAGTGTGGACAGGTTGGCAGTGTGGACAGGTTAGCAGTGTGGACAGGTTGGGCATTAAGGTTAGCAGTGTGGACAGGGTTAGCAGTGTGGACAGGTTAGCAGTGTGGACAGGTTGGGCATTAAGGTTAGCAGTGTGGACAGGTTGGCCATTAAGGTTAGCAATGTCGACAGGTTAGCAGTGTGGACATGTTAGCAGTGTTGGCAGGTTAGTAATGTGGACAGGTTAGCAGTGTGGGCAGGTTGGGCATTAAGGTTAGCAGTGTGGACAGGTTGGGCATTAAGGTTAGCAGTGTGGACAGGTTAGCAGTGTGGACAGGTTGGGGATTAAGGTTAGCAGTGTGGGACAGGTTAGCAGTGTGGACAGGTTAGCAGTGTGGACACGTTGGGCATTAAGGTTAGCAGTGTGGACAGGTTAGCAGTGTGGACAGGTTTGCAGTTTGCACAGGTTAGCAGTGTGGGTAGGTTGGGCATTAAGGTTAGCAGTGTGGACAGGTTGGCTATTAAGGTTGGCAGTGTGGACAGGTTGGCAGTGTGGACAGGTTAGCAGTGTGGACAGGTTGGGCATTAAGGTTAGCAGTGTGGACAGGTTAGGCATTAAGGTTAGCAGTGTGGACAGATTACAGTGTGGACAGATTGGGCATTAAGGTTAGCAGTATGGACAGTTTAGCAGTGTGGACAGGTTGGGCATTAAGGTTAGCAGTGTTGACAGGTTAGCAGTGTGGACAGGTTAGCAGTGTGGACAGGTTGGCGTTAAGGTTAGCAATGTGGACAGGTTAGGCATTAACTTTAGCAGTGTGGACAGGTTGGCAGTGTGGACAGATTGGTCATTAAGGTTAGCAGTGTGGACAGGTTAGCAGTGTGGACAGGTTAGCAGTGTGGACAGATTGGGCATTAAGGTTAGCTGTGTGGACAGGTTGGGCATTAAGGTTAGCAGTGTGGACAGGTTAGGCATTAAGGTTAGCCGTGTGGACAGATTGGGCATTAAGGTTAGCAGTATGGACAGGTTAGCAGTGTGGACAGGTTAGCAGTGTGGACAGGTTAGCAGTGTGGACAGGTTGGGCATTAAGGTTAGCAGTGTGGACAGGTTAGCAGTGTGGACAGGTTGGGCATTAAGGTTAGCAATGTGGACAGGTTAGCAGTGTGGACAGGTTAGCAGTGTGGACAGGTTGGGCATTAAGGTTAGCAATGTGGACAGGTTGGCAGTGTGGACAGGTTAGCAGTGTGGACAGGTTCGGCATTAAGGTTAGCAGTGTGGACAGGGTTAGCAGTGTGGACAGGTTAGCAGTGTGGACAGGTTGGGCATTAATGTTAGCAGTGTGGACAGGTTGGGCATTAAGGTTAGCAATGTGGACAGGTTAGCAGTGTGGACAGGTTAGCAGTGTTGGCAGGTTAGTAATGTGGACAGGTTAGCAGTGTGGGCAGGTTGGGCATTAAGGTTAGCAGTGTGGACAGGTTGGGCATTACGGTTAGCAGTGTGGACAGGTTAGCAGTGTGGACAGGTTAGCAGTGTGGACAGGTTGGGCATTAAGGTTAGCAGTGTGGACAGGTTGGGCATTGAGGTTAGCAGTGTGGACAGCTTAGCAGTGTGGACAGGTTGGGCATTAAGGTTAGCAGTGTGGACAGGTTAGGCATTAAGGTTAGCAGTGTGGACAGTTTAGCAGTGTGGACAGATTGGGCATTAAGGTTAGCCGTGTGGACAGGTTAGCAGTGTGGAAAGATTGGGCATTAAGGTTAGCAGTGTGGACAGGTTAGGCATTAAGGTTAGCAGTGTGGACAGATTACAGTGTGGACAGATTGGGCATTAAGGTTAGCAGTATGGACAGTTTAGCAGTGTGGACAGGTTGGGCATTAAGGTTAGCAGTGTGGACAGGTTAGCAGTGTGGACAGGTTAGCAGTGGGGACAGGTTAGCAGTGTGGACAGGTTAGCAGTGTTGACAGGTTGGGCATTAAGGTTATCAGTGTGGACAGGTTAGCAGTGTGGACAGGTTGGGCATTAAGGTTAGCAGTGTGGATAGGTTAACAGTGTGGACAGGTTAGCAGTGTGGACAGGTTGGCGTTAAGGTTAGCAATGTGGACAGGTTAGGCATTAAGGTTAGCAGTGTGGACAGGTTGGCAGTGTGGACAGATTGGGCATTAAGGTTAGCTGTGTGGACAGGTTAGCAGTGTGGACAGGTTAGCAGTGTGGACAGATTGGGCATTAAGGTTAGCAGTGTGGACAGGTTAGGCATTAAGGTTAGCCGTGTGGACAGATTGGGCATTAAGGTTAGCAGTATGGACAGGTTAGCAGTGTGGACAGGTTAGCAGTGTGGACAGGTTAGCAGTATGGACAGGTTGGGCATTAAGGTTAGCAGTGTGGACTTGTTAGCAGTGTGGACAGGTTGGGCATTAAGGTTAGCAATGTGGACAGGTTAGCAGTGTGGACAGGTTAGCAGTGTGGACAGGTTAGCAGTGTGGACAGGTTGGGCATTAAGGTTAGCAGTGTGGACAGGTTGGCAGTGTGGACAGGTTAGCAGTGTGGACAGGTTGGGCATTAAGGTTAGCAGTGTGGACAGGGTTAGCAGTGTGGACAGGTTAGCAGTGTGGACAGGTTGGGCATTAAGGTTAGCAGTGTGGACAGGTTGGGCATTAAGGTTAGCAATGTGGACAGGTTAGCAGTGTGGACAGGTTAGCAGTGTTGGCAGGTTAGTAATGTGGACAGGTTAGCAGTGTGGGCAGGTTGGGCATTAAGGTTAGCAGTGTGGACAGGTTGGGCATTAAGGTTAGCAGTGTGGACAGGTTAGCAGTGTGGACAGGTTGGGGATTAAGGTTAGCAGTGTGGGACAGGTTAGCAGTGTGGACAGGTTAGCAGTGTGGACAGGTTGGGCATTAAGGTTAGCAGTGTGGACAGGTTAGCAGTGTGGACAGGTTTGCAGTGTGCACAGGTTAACAGTGTGGGTAGGTTGGGCATTAAGGTTAGCAGTGTGGACAGGTTGGCTATTAAGGTTGGCAGTGTGGACAGGTTGGCAGTGTGGACAGGTTAGCAGTGTGGACAGGTTGGGCATTAAGGTTAGCAGTGTGGACAGGTTAGGCATTAAGGTTAGCAGTGTACACAGGTTAGGCATTAAGGTTAGCAGTGTGGACAGGTTAGCAGTGTGGACAGATTGGGCATTAAGGTTAGCAGTGTGGACAGGTTGGCAGTGTGGACAGGTTAGCAGTGTGGACAGGTTGGGCATTGAGGTTAGCAGTGTGGACAGGTTAGCAGTGTGGACAGGTTGGGCATTAAGGTTAGCAGTGTGGACAGGTTGGGCATTGAGGTTAGCAGTGTGGACAGCTTAGCAGTGTGGACAGGTTGGGCATTGAGGTTAGCAGTGTGGACAGGTTAGGCATTAAGGTTAGCAGTGTGGACAGTTTAGGCATTAAGGTTAGCAGTGTGGACAGGTTGGGCATTAAGGTTATCAGTGTGGACAGGTTAGCAGTGTGGACAGGTTGGGCATTAAGGTTAGCAGTGTGGACAGGTTAGCAGTGTGGACAGATTGGGCATTAAGGTTAGGCGTGTGGACAGGTTAGCAGTGTGGAAAGATTGGGCATTAAGGTTAGCAGTGTGGACAGGTTAGGCATTAAGGTTAGCAGTGTGGACAGATTAGATTGTGGACAGGTTGGGCATTAAGGTTAGCGGTGTGGACAGATTAGCAGTGTGGACAGGTTAGCAGTGTGGACAGGTTAGCAGTGTGGACAGGTTAGCAGTGTGGGCAGGTTGGGCATTAAGGTTAGCAGTGTGGACAGGTTGGGCATTAAGGTTAGCAGTGTGGACAGGTTGGGGATTAAGGTTAGCAGTGTGGGACAGGTTAGCAGTGTGGACAGGTTAGCAGTGTGGACAGGTTGGGCATTAAGGTTAGCAGTGTGGACAGGTTAGCAGTGTGGACAGGTTTGCAGTGTGCACAGGTTAGCAGTGTGGGTAGGTTGGGCATTAAGTTTAGCAGTGTGGACAGGTTGGCTATTAAGGTTGGCAGTGTGGACAGGTTGGCAGTGTGGACAGGTTGGCAGTGTGGACAGGTTAGCAGTGTGGACAGGTTGGCATTAAGGTTAGCAGTGTGGACAGGTTAGGCATTAAGGTTAGCAGTGTACACAGGTTAGGCATTAAGGTTAGCAGTGTGGACAGGTTAGCAGTGTGGACAGATTGGGCATTAAGGTTAGCAGTGTGGACAGGTTGGCAGTGTGGACAGGTTAGCAGTGTGGACAGGTTGGGCATTGAGGTTAGCAGTGTGGACAGGTTAGCAGTGTGGACAGGTTGGGCATTAAGGTTAGCAGTGTGGACAGGTTGGGCATTGAGGTTAGCAGTGTGGACAGCTTAGCAGTGTGGACAGGTTGGGCATTGAGGTTAGCAGTGTGGACAGGTTAGGCATTAAGGTTAGCAGTGTGGACAGTTTAGGCATTAAGGTTAGCAGTGTGGACAGGTTGGGCATTAAGGTTATCAGTGTGGACAGGTTAGCAGTGTGGACAGGTTGGGCATTAAGGTTAGCAGTGTGGACAGGTTAGCAGTGTGGACAGATTGGGCATTAAGGTTAGGCGTGTGGACAGGTTAGCAGTGTGGAAAGATTGGGCATTAAGGTTAGCAGTGTGGACAGGTTAGGCATTAAGGTTAGCAGTGTGGACAGATTACAGTGTGGACAGGTTGGGCATTAAGGTTAGCGGTGTGGACAGGTTAGCAGTGTGGACAGGTTAGCAGTGTGGACAGGTTAGCAGTGTGGACAGGTTAGCAGTGTGGACAGGTTAGCAGTGTGGACAGGTTGGGCATTAAGGTTATCAGTGTGGACAGGTTAGCAGTGTGGACAGGTTGGGCATTAAGGTTAGCAGTGTGGACAGGTTAGCAGTGTGGACAGGTTAGCAGTGTGGACAGGTTGGGCATTAAGGTTAGCAGTGTGGACAGGTTAGGCATTAAGGTTAGCCGTGTGGACAGATTGGGCATTAAGGTTAGCAGTGTGGACAGGTTGGGCATTAAGGTTAGCAGTGTGGACAGGTTAGCAGTGTGGACAGGTTAGCAGTGTGGACAGATTGGGCATTAAGGTTAGCAGTGTGGACAGGTTGGGCATTAAGGTTAGCCGTGTGGACAGATTGGGCATTAAGGTTAGCAGTATGGACAGGTTAGCAGTGTGGACAGGTTAGCAGTGTGGACAGGTTAGCAGTATGGACAGGTTGGGCATTAAGGTTAGCAGTGTGGACAGGTTAGCAGTGTGGACAGGTTGGGTATTAAGGTTAGCAGTGTGGACAGGTTAGCAGTGTGGACAGGTTGGGCATTAAGGTTAGCAGTGTGGGACAGGTTAGCAGTGTGGACAGGTTAGCAGTGTGGACAGGTTTCCTGTGTGGACAGGTTAGCAGTGTGGGTAGGTTGGGCATTAAGGTTAGCAGTGTGGACAGGTTGGCTATTAAGGTTGGCAGTGTGGACCTGTTGGCAGTGTGGACAGGTTAGCAGTGTGGACAGGTTGGGCATTAATGTTAGCAGTGTGGACAGGTTAGGCATTAAGGTTAGCAGTGTGGACAGGTTAGGCATTAATGTTAGCAGTGTGGACAGGTTAGCAGTGTGGACAGATTGGGCATTAAGGTTAGCAGTGTGGACAGGTTAGCAGTGTGAACAGGTTAGCAGTGTGGACAGGTTAGCAGTGTGGACAGGTTGGGCATTAAGGTTAGCAGTGTGGACAGGTTGGGCATTGAGGTTAGCAGTGTGGACAGCTTAGCAGTGTGGACAGGTTGGGCATTGAGGTTAGCAGTGTGGACAGGTTAGCAGTGTGGACAGGTTGGGCATTAAGGTTAGCAGTGTGGACAGGTTAGGCATTAAGGTTAGCAGTGTGGACAGTTTAGGCATTAAGGTTAGCAGTGTGGACAGGTTGGGCATTAAGGTTATCAGTGTGGACAGGTTAGCAGTGTGGACAGGTTGGGCATTAAGGTTAGCAGTGTGGACAGGTTAGCAGTGTGGACAGGTTGGCGTTAAGGTTAGCAATGTGGACAGGTTAGGCATTAACTTTAGCAGTGTGGACAGGTTGGCAGTGTGGACAGATTGGTCATTAAGGTTAGCAGTGTGGACAGGTTAGCAGTGTGGACAGGTTAGCAGTGTGGACAGATTGGGCATTAAGGTTAGCAGTGTGGACAGGTTGGGCATTGAGGTTAGCAGTGTGGACAGCTTAGCAGTGTGGACAGGTTGGGCATTGAGGTTAGCAGTGTGGACAGGTTAGCAGTGTGGACAGGTTGGGCATTAAGGTTAGCAGTGTGGACAGGTTAGGCATTAAGGTTAGCAGTGTGGACAGTTTAGGCATTAAGGTTAGCAATGTGGACAGGTTGGGCATTAAGGTTATCAGTGTGGACAGGTTAGCAGTGTGGACAGGTTGGGCATTAAGGTTAGCAGTGTGGACAGGTTAGCAGTGTGGACAGATTGGGCATTAAGGTTAGGCGTGTGGACAGGTTAGCAGTGTGGAAAGATTGGGCATTAAGGTTAGCAGTGTGGACAGGTTAGGAATTAAGGTTAGCAGTGTGGACAGATTACAGTGTGGACAGGTTGGGCATTAAGGTTAGCAGTGTGGACAGGTTAGCAGTGTGGACAGGTTAGCAGTGTGGACAGGTTAGCAGTGTGGACAGGTTGGGCATTAAGGTTATTAGTGTGGACAGGTTAGCAGTGTGGACAGGTTGGGCATTAAGGTTAGCAGTGTGGACAGGTTAGCAGTGTGGACAGGTTAGCAGTGTGGACAGATTGGGCATTAAGGTTAGCAGTGTGGACAGGTTGGGCATTAAGGTTAGCAGTGTGGACAGGTTAGGCATTAAGGTTAGCCGTGTGGACAGATTGGGCATTAAGGTTAGCAGTGTGGACAGGTTGGGCATTAAGGTTAGCAGTGTGGACAGGTTAGCAGTGTGGACAGGTTAGCAGTGTGGACAGATTGGGCATTAAGGTTAGCAGTGTGGACAGGTTGGGCATTAAGGTTAGCAGTGTGGACAGGTTAGGCATTAAGGTTAGCCGTGTGGACAGATTGGGCATTAAGGTTAGCAGTATGGACAGGTTAGCAGTGTGGACAGGTTAGCAGTATGGACAGGTTGGGCATTAAGGTTAGCAGTGTGGACAGGTTAGCAGTGTGGACAGGTTGGGCATTAAGGTTAGCAGTGTGGACAGGTTAGCAGTGTGGACAGGTTGGGCATTAAGGTTAGCAGTGTGGGACAGGTTAGCAGTGTGGACAGGTTGGGCATTAAGGTTAGCAGTGTGGACAGGTTAGCAGTGTGGACAGGTTAGCAGTGTGGACAGATTAGCAGTGTGGACAGGTTTGCAGTGTGGACAGGTTAGCAGTGTGGGTAGGTTGGGCATTAAGGTTAGCAGTGTGGACAGGTTGGCTATTACGGTTTGGCAGTGTGGACCTGTTGGCAGTGTGGACAGGTTAGCAGTGTGGACAGGTTGGGCATTAAGGTTAGCAGTGTGGACAGGTTAGGCATTAAGGTTAGCAGTGTGGACAGGTTAGGCATTAAGGTTAGCAGTGTGGACAGGTTAGCAGTGTGGACAGATTGGGCATTAAGGTTAGCAGTGTGGACAGGTTAGCAGTGTGAACAGGTTAGCAGTGTGGATAGGTTAGCAGTGTGGACAGGTTGGGCATTAAGGTTAGCAGTGTGGACAGGTTGGGCATTGAGGTTAGCAGTGTGGACAGCTTAGCAGTGTGGACAGGTTGGGCATTGAGGTTAGCAGTGTGGACAGGTTAGCAGTGTGGACAGGTTGGGCATTAAGGTTAGCAGTGTGGACAGGTTAGGCATTAAGGTTAGCAGTGTGGACAGTTTAGGCATTAAGGTTAGCAGTGTGGACAGGTTGGGCATTAAGGTTATCAGTGTGGACAGGTTAGCAGTGTGGACAGGTTGGGCATTAAGGTTAGCAGTGTGGACAGGTTAGCAGTGTGGACAGGTTGGCGTTAAGGTTAGCAGTGTGGACAGGTTGGCAGTGTGGACAGATTGGTCATTAAGGTTAGCAGTGTGGACAGGTTAGCAGTGTGGACAGGTTAGCAGTGTGGATAGGTTAGCAGTGTGGACAGGTTAGCAGTGTGGACAGGTTAGCAGTGTGGACAGGTTGGGCATTAAGGTTATTAGTGTGGACAGGTTAGCAGTGTGGACAGGTTGGGCATTAAGGTTAGCAGTGTGGACAGTTTAGCAGTGTGGACAGGTTAGCAGTGTGGACAGATTGGGCATTAAGGTTAGCAGTGTGGACAGGTTGGGCATTAAGGTTAGCAGTGTGGACAGGTTAGGGATTAAGGTTAGTCGTGTGGACAGATTGGGCATTAAGGTTAGCAGTGTGGACAGGTTGGGCATTAAGGTTAGCAGTGTGGACAAGTTAGCAGTGTGGACAGGTTAGCAGTGTGGACAGATTGGGCATTAAGGTTAGCAGTGTGGACAGGTTGGGCATTAAGGTTAGCAGTGTGGACAGGTTAGGCATTAAGGTTAGCCGTGTGGACAGATTGGGCATTAAGGTTAGCAGTATGGACAGGTTAGCAGTGTGGACAGGTTAGCAGTATGGACAGGTTGGGCATTAAGGTTAGCAGTGTGGACAGGTTAGCAGTGTGGACAGGTTGGGCATTAAGGTTAGCAGTGTGGACAGGTTAGCAGTGTGGACAGGTTGGGCATTAAGGTTAGCAGTGTGGGACAGGTTAGCAGTGTGGACAGGTTGGGCATTAAGGTTAGCAGTGTGGACAGGTTAGCAGTGTGGACAGGTTAGCAGTGTGGACAGGTTAGCAGTGTGGACAGATTAGCAGTGTGGACAGGTTTGCAGTGTGGACAGGTTAGCAGTGTGGGTAGGTTGGGCATTAAGGTTAGCAGTGTGGACAGGTTGGCTATTAAGGTTGGCAGTGTGGACCTGTTGGCAGTGTGGACAGGTTAGCAGTGTGGACAGGTTGGGCATTAAGGTTAGCAGTGTGGACAGGTTAGGCATTAAGGTTAGCAGTGTGGACAGGTTAGGCATTAAGGTTAGCAGTGTGGACAGGTTAGCAGTGTGGACAGATTGGGCATTAAGGTTAGCAGTGTGGACAGGTTAGCAGAGTGAACAGGTTAGCAGTGTGGATAGGTTAGCAGTGTGGACAGGTTGGGCATTAAGGTTAGCAGTGTGGACAGGTTGGGCATTGAGGTTAGCAGTGTGGACAGCTTAGCAGTGTGGACAGGTTGGGCATTGAGGTTAGCAGTGTGGACAGGTTAGCAGTGTGGACATGTTGGGCATTAAGGTTAGCAGTGTGGACAGGTTAGGCATTAAGGTTAGCAGTGTGGACAGTTTAGGCATTAAGGTTAGCAGTGTGGACAGGTTGGGCATTAAGGTTATCAGTGTGGACAGGTTAGCAGTGTGGACAGGTTGGGCATTAAGGTTAGCAGTGTGGACAGGTTAGCAGTGTGGACAGGTTGGCGTTAAGGTTAGCAGTGTGGACAGGTTGGCAGTGTGGACAGATTGGTCATTAAGGTTAGCAGTGTGGACAGGTTAGCAGTGTGGACAGGTTAGCAGTGTGGACAGATTGGGCATTAAGGTTAGCAGTGTGGACAGGTTGGGCATTAAGGTTAGCAGTGTGGACAGGTTAGGCATTAAGGTTAGCCGTGTGGACAGATTGGGCATTAAGGTTAGCAGTATGGACAGGTTAGCAGTGTGGACAGGTTAGCAGTGTGGACAGGTTAGCAGTGTGGACAGGTTGGGCATTAAGGTTAGCAGTATGGACAGGTTAGCAGTGTGGACAGGTTGGGCATTAAGGTTAGCAATGTGGACAGGTTAGCAGTGTGGACAGGTTAGCAGTGTGGACAGGTTGGGCATTAAGGTTAGCAGTGTGGACAGGTTGGCAGTGTGGACAGGTTGGGCATTAAGGTTAGCAGTGTGGACAGGTTGGGCATTAAGGTTAGCAGTGTGGGACAGGTTAGCAGTGTGGACAGGTTAGCAGTGTGGACAGGTTTGCTGTGTGGACAGGTTAGCAGTGTGGGTAGGTTGGGCATTAAGGTTAGCAGTGTGGACAGGTTGGCTATTAAGGTTGGCAGTGTGGACCTGTTGGCAGTGTGGACAGGTTAGCAGTGTGGACAGGTTGGGCATTAAGGTTAGCAGTGTGGACAGGTTAGGCATTAAGGTTAGCAGTGTGGACAGGTTAGGCATTAAGGTTAGCAGTGTGGACAGGTTAGCAGTGTGGACAGATTGGGCATTAAGGTTAGCAGTGTGAACAGGTTAGCAGTGTGGACAGGTTAGCAGTGTGGACAGGTTGGGCATTAAGGTTAGCAGTGTGGACAGGTTGGGCATTGAGGTTAGCAGTGTGGACAGCTTAGCAGTGTGGACAGGTTGGGCATTGAGGTTAGCAGTGTGGACAGGTTAGCAGTGTGGACAGGTTGGGCATTAAGGTTAGCAGTGTGGACAGGTTAGGCATTAAGGTTAGCAGTGTGGACAGTTTAGGCATTAAGGTTAGCAGTGTGGACAGGTTGGGCATTAAGGTTATCAGTGTGGACAGGTTAGCAGTGTGGACAGGTTGGGCATTAAGGTTAGCAGTGTGGACAGGTTAGCAGTGTGGACAGGTTGGCGTTAAGGTTAGCAATGTGGACAGGTTAGGCATTAACTTTAGCAGTGTGGACAGGTTGGCAGTGTGGACAGATTGGTCATTAAGGTTAGCAGTGTGGACAGGTTAGCAGTGTGGACAGGTTAGCAGTGTGGACAGATTGGGCATTAAGGTTAGCAGTGTGGACAGGTTGGGCATTGAGGTTAGCAGTGTGGACAGCTTAGCAGTGTGGACAGGTTGGGCATTGAGGTTAGCAGTGTGGACAGGTTAGCAGTGTGGACAGGTTGGGCATTAAGGTTAGCAGTGTGGACAGGTTAGGCATTAAGGTTAGCAGTGTGGACAGTTTAGGCATTAAGGTTAGCAGTGTGGACAGGTTGGGCATTAAGGTTATCAGTGTGGACAGGTTAGCAGTGTGGACAGGTTGGGCATTAAGGTTAGCAGTGTGGACAGGTTAGGCATTAAGGTTAGCAGTGTGGACAGATTACAGTGTGGACAGGTTGGGCATTAAGGTTAGCAGTGTGGACAGGTTAGCAGTGTGGACAGGTTAGCAGTGTGGACAGGTTAGCAGTGTGGACAGGTTAGCAGTGTGGACAGGTTGGGCATTAAGGTTATCAGTGTGGACAGGTTAGCAGTGTGGACAGGTTGGGCATTAAGGTTAGCAGTGTGGACAGGTTAGCAGTGTGGACAGGTTAGCAGTGTGGACAGATTGGGCATTAAGGTTAGCAGTGTGGACAGGTTGGGCATTAAGGTTAGCAGTGTGGACAGGTTAGGCATTAAGGTTAGCCGTGTGGACAGATTGGGCATTAAGGTTAGCAGTGTGGACAGGTTAGCAGTGTGGACAGGTTAGCAGTGTGGACAGATTGGGCATTAAGGTTAGCAGTGTGGACAGGTTGGGCATTAAGGTTAGCAGTGTGGACAGGTTAGGCATTAAGGTTAGCCGTGTGGACAGATTGGGCATTAAGGTTAGCAGTATGGACAGGTTAGCAGTGTGGACAGGTTAGCAGTGTGGACAGGTTAGCAGTATGGACAGGTTGGGCATTAAGGTTAGCAGTGTGGACAGGTTAGCAGTGTGGACAGGTTGGGCATTAAGGTTAGCAGTGTGGACAGGTTAGCAGTGTGGACAGGTTGGGCATTAAGGTTAGCAGTGTGGGACAGGTTAGCAGTGTGGACAGGTTGGGCATTAAGGTTAGCAGTGTGGACAGGTTAGCAGTGTGGACAGGTTAGCAGTGTGGACAGGTTAGCAGTGTGGACAGATTAGCAGTGTGGACAGGTTAGCAGTGTGGGTAGGTTGGGCATTAAGGTTAGCAGTGTGGACAGGTTGGCTATTAAGGTTGGCAGTGTGGACCTGTTGGCAGTGTGGACAGGTTAGCAGTGTGGACAGGTTGGGCATTAAGGTTAGCAGTGTGGACAGGTTAGGCATTAAGGTTAGCAGTGTGGACAGGTTAGGCATTAAGGTTAGCAGTGTGGACAGGTTAGCAGTGTGGACAGATTGGGCATTAAGGTTAGCAGTGTGGACAGGTTAGCGGTGTGAACAGGTTAGCAGTGTGGATAGGTTAGCAGTGTGGACAGGTTGGGCATTAAGGTTCGCAGTGTGGACAGGTTGGGCATTGAGGTTAGCAGTGTGGACAGCTTAGCAGTGTGGACAGGTTGGGCATTGAGGTTAGCAGTGTGGACAGGTTAGCAGTGTGGACAGGTTGGGCATTAAGGTTAGCAGTGTGGACAGGTTGGGCATTAAGGTTAGCAGTGTGGACAGGTTAGGCATTAAGGTTAGCCGTGTGGACAGATTGGGCATTAAGGTTAGCAGTATGGACAGGTTAGCAGTGTGGACAGGTTAGCAGTGTGGACAGGTTAGCAGTGTGGACAGGTTGGGCATTAAGGTTAGCAGTGTGGACAGGTTAGCAGTGTGGACAGGTTGGGCATTAAGGTTAGCAATGTGGACAGGTTAGCAGTGTGGACAGGTTAGCAGTGTGGACAGGTTGGGCATTAAGGTTAGCAGTGTGGACAGGTTGGCAGTGTGGACAGGTTGGGCATTAAGGTTAGCAGTGTGGACAGGGTTAGCAGTGTGGACAGGTTAGCAGTGTGGACAGGTTGGGCATTAAGGTTAGCAGTGTGGACAGGTTGGGCATTAAGGTTAGCAATGTGGACAGGTTAGCAGTGTGGACAGGTTAGCAGTGTTGGCAGGTTAGTAATGTGGACAGGTTAGCAGTGTGGGCAGGTTGGGCATTAAGGTTAGCAGTGTGGACAGGTTGGGCATTATGGTTAGCAGTGTGGACAGGTTAGCAGTGTGGACAGGTTAGCAGTGTGGACAGGTTGGGCATTAAGGTTAGCAGTGTGGACAGGTTGGGCATTGAGGTTAGCAGTGTGGACAGCTTAGCAGTGTGGACAAGTTGGGCATTAAGGTTAGCAGTGTGGACAGGTTAGGCATTAAGGTTAGCAGTGTGGACAGTTTAGCAGTGTGGACAGATTGGGCATTAAGGTTAGCCGTGTGGACAGGTTAGCAGTGTGGAAAGATTGGGCATTAAGGTTAGCAGTGTGGACAGGTTAGGCATTAAGGTTAGCAGTGTGGACAGATTACAGTGTGGACAGATTGGGCATTAAGGTTAGCAGTATGGACAGTTTAGCAGTGTGGACAGGTTGGGCATTAAGGTTAGCAGTGTGGACAGGTTAGCAGTGTGGACAGGTTAGCAGTGTGGACAGGTTAGCAGTGTGGACAGGTTAGCAGTGTTGACAGGTTGGGCATTAAGGTTATCAGTGTGGACAGGTTAGCAGTGTGGACAGGTTGGGCATTAAGGTTAGCAGTGTTGACAGGTTAGCAGTGTGGACAGGTTAGCAGTGTGGACAGGTTGGCGTTAAGGTTAGCAATGTGGACAGGTTAGGAATTAAGGTTAGCAGTGTGGACAGGTTGGGCATTAAGGTTAGCAGTGTGGACAGGTTAGCAGTGTGGACAGGTTAGCAGTGTGGACAGATTGGGCATTAAGGTTAGCAGTGTGGACAGTTGGGCATTAAGGTTAGCAGTGTGGACAGGTTAGGCATTAAGGTTAGCTGTGTGGACAGATTGGGCATTAAGGTTAGCAGTGTGGACAGGTTAGCAGTATGGACAGGTTAGCAGTGTGGACAGGTTAGCAGTGTGGACAGGTTAGCAGTATGGACAGGTTGGGCATTAAGGTTAGCAATGTGCACAGGTTAGCAGTGTGGACAGGTTAGCAGTGTGGACAGGTTAGCAGTGTGGACAGGTTGGCATTAAGGTTAGCAGTGTGGACAGGTTGGCAGTGTGGACAGGTTAGCAGTGTGGACAGGTTGGGCATTAAGGTTAGCAGTGTGGACAGGGTTAGCAGTGTGGACAGGTTAGCAGTGTGGACAGGTTGGGCATTAAGGTTAGCAGTGTGGACAGGTTGGGCATTAAGGTTAGCAATGTGGACAGGTTAGCAGTGTGGGCAGGTTGGGCATTAAGGTTAGCAGTGTGGACAGGTTGGGCATTAAGGTTAGCAGTGTGGACAGGTTAGCAGTGTGGACAGGTTGGGGATTAAGGTTAGCAGTGTGGGACAGGTTAGCAGTGTGGACAGGTTAGCAGTGTGGACACGTTGGGCATTAAGGTTAGCAGTGTGGACAGGTTAGCAGTGTGGACAGGTTTGCAGTTTGCACAGGTTAGCAGTGTGGGTAGGTTGGGCATTAAGGTTAGCAGTGTGGACAGGTTGGCTATTAAGGTTGGCAGTGTGGACAGGTTGGCAGTGTGGACAGGTTAGCAGTGTGGACAGGTTAGGCATTAAGGTTAGCAGTGTGGACAGGTTAGGCATTAAGGTTAGCAGTGTGGACAGGTTAGCAGTGTGGACAGATTGGGCATTAAGGTTAGCAGTGTGGACAGGTTGGCAGTGTGGACAGGTTAGCAGTGTGGACAGGTTGGGCATTAAGGTTAGCAGTGTGGACAGGTTAGGCATTAAGGTTAGCAGTGTGGACAGTTTAGGCATTAAGGTTAGCAGTGTGGACAGGTTGGGCATTAAGGTTATCAGTGTGGACAGGTTAGCAGTGTGGACAGGTTGGGCATTAAGGTTAGCAGTGTGGACAGGTTAGCAGTGTGGACAGGTTGGCGTTAAGGTTAGCAATGTGGACAGGTTAGGCATTAACTTTAGCAGTGTGGACAGGTTGGCAGTGTGGACAGATTGGTCATTAAGGTTAGCAGTGTGGACAGGTTAGCAGTGTGGACAGGTTAGCAGTGTGGACAGATTGGGCATTAAGGTTAGCAGTGTGGACAGGTTGGGCATTAAGGTTAGCAGTGTGGACAGGTTAGGCATTAAGGTTAGCCGTGTGGACAGATTGGGCATTAAGGTTAGCAGTATGGACAGGTTAGCAGTGTGGACAGGTTAGCAGTGTGGACAGGTTAGCAGTGTGGACAGGTTGGGCATTAAGGTTAGCAGTGTGGACAGGTTAGCAGTGTGGACAGGTTGGGCATTAAGGTTAGCAATGTGGACAGGTTAGCAGTGTGGACAGGTTAGCAGTGTGGACAGGTTGGGCATTAAGGTTAGCAGTGTGGACAGGTTGGCAGTGTGGACAGGTTGGGCATTAAGGTTAGCAGTGTGGACAGGGTTAGCAGTGTGGACAGGTTAGCAGTGTGGACAGGTTGGGCATTAAGGTTAGCAGTGTGGACAGGTTGGGCATTAAGGTTAGCAATGTGGACAGGTTAGCAGTGTGGACAGGTTAGCAGTGTTGGCAGGTTAGTAATGTGGACAGGTTAGCAGTGTGGGCAGGTTGGTCATTAAGGTTAGCAGTGTGGACAGGTTGGGCATTACGGTTAGCAGTGTGGACAGGTTAGCAGTGTGGACAGGTTAGCAGTGTGGACAGGTTGGGCATTAAGGTTAGCAGTGTGGACAGGTTGGGCATTGAGGTTAGCAGTGTGGACAGCTTAGCAGTGTGGACAGGTTGGGCATTAAGGTTAGCAGTGTGGACAGGTTAGGCATTAAGGTTAGCAGTGTGGACAGTTTAGCAGTGTGGACAGATTGGGCATTAAGGTTAGCCGTGTGGACAGGTTAGCAGTGTGGAAAGATTGGGCATTAAGGTTATCAGTGTGGACAGGTTAGGCATTAAGGTTAGCAGTGTGGACAGATTACAGTGTGGACAGATTGGGCATTAAGGTTAGCAGTATGGACAGTTTAGCAGTGTGGACAGGTTGGGCATTAAGGTTAGCAGTGTGGACAGGTTAGCAGTGTGGACAGGTTAGCAGTGTGGACAGGTTAGCAGTGTGGACAGGTTAGCAGTGTTGACAGGTTGGGCATTAAGGTTATCAGTGTGGACAGGTTAGCAGTGTGGACAGGTTGGGCATTAAGGTTAGCAGTGTTGACAGGTTAGCAGTGTGGACAGGTTAGCAGTGTGGACAGGTTGGCGTTAAGGTTAGCAATGTGGACAGGTTAGGAATTAAGGTTAGCAGTGTGGACAGTTTGGCAGTGTGGACAGATTGGGCATTAAGGTTAGCAGTGTGGACAGGTTAGCAGTGTGGACAGGTTAGCAGTGTGGACAGATTGGGCATTAAGGTTAGCAGTGTGGACAGTTGGGCATTAAGGTTAGCAGTGTGGACAGGTTAGGCATTAAGGTTAGCCGTGTGGACAGATTGGGCATTAAGGTTAGCAGTATGGACAGGTTAGCAGTGTGGACAGGTTAGCAGTGTGGACAGGTTAGCAGTATGGACAGGTTGGGCATTAAGGTTAGCAGTGTGGACTTGTTAGCAGTGTGGACAGGTTGGGCATTAAGGTTAGCAATGTGCACAGGTTAGCAGTGTGGACAGGTTAGCAGTGTGGACAGGTTAGCAGTGTGGACAGGTTGGCATTAAGGTTAGCAGTGTGGACAGGTTGGCAGTGTGGACAGGTTAGCAGTGTGGACAGGTTGGACATTAAGGTTAGCAGTGTGGACAGGGTTAGCAGTGTGGACAGGTTAGCAGTGTGGACAGGTTGGGCATTAAGGTTAGCAGTGTGGACAGGTTGGGCATTAAGGTTAGCAATGTGGACAGGTTAGCAGTGTGGACATGTTAGCAGTGTTGGCAGGTTAGTAATGTGGACAGGTTAGCAGTGTGGGCAGGTTGGGCATTAAGGTTAGCAGTGTGGACAGGTTGGGCATTAAGGTTAGCAGTGTGGACAGGTTAGCAGTGTGGACAGGTTGGGGATTAAGGTTAGCAGTGTGGGACAGGTTAGCAGTGTGGACAGGTTAGCAGTGTGGGTAGGTTGGGCATTAAGGTTAGCAGTGTGGACAGGTTGGCTATTAAGGTTGGCAGTTTGGACAAGTTGGCAGTGTGGACAGGTTAGCAGTGTGGACAGGTTGGGCATTAAGGTTATCAGTGTGGACAGGTTAGGCATTAAGGTTAGCAGTGTGGACAGGTTAGGCATTAAGGTTAGCAGTGTGGACAGGTTAGCAGTGTTGACAGATTGGGCATTAAGGTTCGCAGTGTGGACAGGTTGGCAGTGTGGACAGGTTAGCAGTGTGGACAGGTTGGGCATTGAGGTTAGCAGTGTGGACAGGTTAGCAGTGTGGACAGGTTGGGCATTAAGGTTAGCAGTGTGGACAGGTTGGGCATTGAGGTTAGCAGTGTGGACAGCTTAGCAGTGTGGACAGGTTGGGCATTGAGGTTAGCAGTGTGGACAGGTTGGCATTAAGGTTAGCAGTGTGGACAGGTTGGCAGTGTGGACAGGTTAGCAGTGTGGACAGGTTGGGCATTAAGGTTAGCAGTGTGGACAGGGTTAGCAGTGTGGACAGGTTAGCAGTGTGGACAGGTTGGGCATTAAGGTTAGCAGTGTGGACAGGTTGGGCATTAAGGTTAGCAATGTGGACAGGTTAGCAGTGTGGACATGTTAGCAGTGTTGGCAGGTTAGTAATGTGGACAGGTTAGCAGTGTGGGCAGGTTGGGCATTAAGGTTAGCAGTGTGGACAGGTTGGGCATTAAGGTTAGCAGTGTGGACAGGTTAGCAGTGTGGACAGGTTGGGGATTAAGGTTAGCAGTGTGGGACAGGTTAGCAGTGTGGACAGGTTAGCAGTGTGGACACGTTGGGCATTAAGGTTAGCAGTGTGGACAGGTTAGCAGTGTGGACAGGTTTGCAGTTTGCACAGGTTAGCAGTGTGGGTAGGTTGGGCATTAAGGTTAGCAGTGTGGACAGGTTGGCTATTAAGGTTGGCAGTGTGGACAAGTTGGCATTGTGGACAGGTTAGCAGTGTGGACAGGTTGGGCATTAAGGTTATCAGTGTGGACAGGTTAGGCATTAAGGTTAGCAGTGTGGACAGGTTAGGCATTAAGGTTAGCAGTGTGGACAGGTTAGCAGTGTGGACAGATTGGGCATTAAGGTTAGCAGTGTGGACAGGTTGGCAGTGTGGACAGGTTAGCAGTGTGGACAGGTTGGGCATTGAGGTTAGCAGTGTGGACAGGTTAGCAGTGTGGACAGGTTGGGCATTAAGGTTAGCAGTGTGGACAGGTTGGGCATTGAGGTTAGCAGTGTGGACAGCTTAGCAGTGTGGACAGGTTGGGCATTGAGGTTAGCAGTGTGGACAGGTTAGGCATTAAGGTTAGCAGTGTGGACAGTTTAGGCATTAAGGTTAGCAGTGTGGACAGGTTGGGCATTAAGGTTATCAGTGTGGACAGGTTAGCAGTGTGGACAGGTTGGGCATTAAGGTTAGCAGTGTGGACAGGTTAGCAGTGTGGACAGACTGGGCATTAAGGTTAGCCGTGTGGACAGGTTAGCAGTGTGGAAAGATTTGGCATTAAGGGTAGCAGTGTGGACAGATTACAGTGTGGACAGATTGGGCATTAAGGTTAGCAGTATGGACAGTTTAGCAGTGTGGAGAGGTTGGGCATTAAGGTTAGCAGTGTGGACAGGTTAGCAGTGGGGACAGGTTAGCAGTGTGGACAGGTTAGCAGTGTGGACAGGTTGGGCATTAAGGTTATCAGTGTGGACAGGTTAGCAGTGTGGACAGGTTGGGCATTAAGGTTAGCAGTGTGGACAGGTTGGGCATTACGGTTAGCAGTGTGGACAGGTTAGCAGTGTGGACAGGTTAGCAGTGTGGACAGGTTGGGCATTAAGGTTAGCAGTGTGGACAGGTTGGGCATTGAGGTTAGCAGTGTGGACAGCTTAGCAGTGTGGACAGGTTGGGCATTAAGGTTAGCAGTGTGGACAGGTTAGGCATTAAGGTTAGCAGTGTGGACAGTTTAGCAGTGTGGACAGATTGGGCATTAAGGTTAGCCGTGTGGACAGGTTAGCAGTGTGGAAAGATTGGGCATTAAGGTTAGCAGTGTGGACAGGTTAGGCATTAAGGTTAGCAGTGTGGACAGATTACAGTGTGGACAGATTGGGCATTAAGGTTAGCAGTATGGACAGTTTAGCAGTGTGGACAGGTTGGGCATTAAGGTTAGCAGTGTGGACAGGTTAGCAGTGTGGACAGGTTAGCAGTGTGGACAGGTTAGCAGTGTGGACAGGTTAGCAGTGTTGACAGGTTGGGCATTAAGGTTATCAGTGTGGACAGGTTAGCAGTGTGGACAGGTTGGGCATTAAGGTTAGCAGTGTTGACAGGTTAGCAGTGTGGACAGGTTAGCAGTGTGGACAGGTTGGCGTTAAGGTTAGCAATGTGGACAGGTTAGGAATTAAGGTTAGCAGTGTGGACAGTTTGGCAGTGTGGACAGATTGGGCATTAAGGTTAGCAGTGTGGACAGGTTAGCAGTGTGGACAGGTTAGCAGTGTGGACAGATTGGGCATTAAGGTTAGCAGTGTGGACAGTTGGGCATTAAGGTTAGCAGTGTGGACAGGTTAGGCATTAAGGTTAGCCGTGTGGACAGATTGGGCATTAAGGTTAGCAGTATGGACAGGTTAGCAGTGTGGACAGGTTAGCCGTGTGGACAGGTTAGCAGTATGGACAGGTTGGGCATTAAGGTTAGCAGTGTGGACTTGTTAGCAGTGTGGACAGGTTGGGCATTAAGGTTAGCAATGTGCACAGGTTAGCAGTGTGGACAGGTTAGCAGTGTGGACAGGTTGGGCATTAAGGTTAGCAGTGTGGACAGGTTGGGCATTAAGGTTAGCAGTGTGGACAGGTTAGCAGTGTGGACAGGTTGGGGATTAAGGTTAGCAGTGTGGGACAGGTTAGCAGTGTGGACAGGTTAGCAGTGTGGGTAGGTTGGGCATTAAGGTTAGCAGTGTGGACAGGTTGGCTATTAAGGTTGGCAGTGTGGACAAGTTGGCAGTGTGGACAGGTTAGCAGTGTGGACAGGTTGGGCATTAAGGTTATCAGTGTGGACAGGTTAGGCATTAAGGTTAGCAGTGTGGACAGGTTAGGCATTAAGGTTAGCAGTGTGGACTGGTTAGCAGTGTGGACAGATTGGGCATTAAGGTTAGCAGTGTGGACAGGTTGTCAGTGTGGACAGGTTAGCAGTGTGGACAGGTTGGGCATTGAGGTTAGCAGTGTGGACAGGTTAGCAGTGTGGACAGGTTGGGCATTAAGGTTAGCAGTGTGGACAGGTTGGGCATTGAGGTTAGCAGTGTGGACAGCTTAGCAGTGTGGACAGGTTGGGCATTGAGGTTAGCAGTGTGGACAGGTTGGCATTAAGGTTAGCAGTGTGGACAGGTTAGGCATTAAGGTTAGCAGTGTGGACAGTTTAGCAGTGTGGACAGATTGGGCATTAAGGTTAGCCGTGTGGACAGGTTAGCAGTGTGGAAAGATTGGGCATTAAGGTTAGCAGTGTGGACAGGTTAGGCATTAAGGTTAGCAGTGTGGACAGATTACAGTGTGGACAGATTGGGCATTAAGGTTAGCAGTATGGACAGTTTAGCAGTGTGGACAGGTTGGGCATTAAGGTTAGCAGTGTGGACAGGTTAGCAGTGTGGACAGGTTAGCAGTGTGGACAGGTTAGCAGTGTGGACAGGTTAGCAGTGTTGACAGGTTGGGCATTAAGGTTATCAGTGTGGACAGGTTAGCAGTGTGGACAGGTTGGGCATTAAGGTTAGCAGTGTTGACAGGTTAGCAGTGTGGACAGGTTAGCAGTGTGGACAGGTTGGCGTTAAGGTTAGCAATGTGGACAGGTTAGGAATTAAGGTTAGCAGTGTGGACAGTTTGGCAGTGTGGACAGATTGGGCATTAAGGTTAGCAGTGTGGACAGGTTAGCAGTGTGGACAGGTTAGCAGTGTGGACAGATTGGGCATTAAGGTTAGCAGTGTGGACAGTTGCGCATTAAGGTTAGCACTGTGGACAGGTTAGGCATTAAGTTTAGCCGTGTGGACAGATTGGGCATTAAGGTTAGCAGTATGGACAGGTTAGCAGTGTGGACAGGTTAGCCGTGTGGACAGGTTAGCAGTATGGACAGGTTGGGCATTAAGGTTAGCAGTGTGGACTTGTTAGCAGTGTGGACAGGTTGGGCATTAAGGTTAGCAATGTGCACAGGTTAGCAGTGTGGACAGGTTAGCAGTGTGGACAGGTTGGGCATTAAGGTTAGCAGTGTGGACAGGTTGGGCATTAAGGTTAGCAGTGTGGACAGGTTAGCAGTGTGGACAGGTTGGGGATTAAGGTTAGCAGTGTGGGACAGGTTAGCAGTGTGGACAGGTTAGCAGTGTGGGTAGGTTGGGCATTAAGGTTAGCAGTGTGGACAGGTTGGCTATTAAGGTTGGCAGTGTGGACAAGTTGGCAGTGTGGACAGGTTAGCAGTGTGGACAGGTTGGGCATTAAGGTTATCAGTGTGGACAGGTTAGGCATTAAGGTTAGCAGTGTGGACAGGTTAGGCATTAAGGTTAGCAGTGTGGACAGGTTAGCAGTGTGGACAGATTGGGCATTAAGGTTAGCAGTGTGGACAGGTTGGCAGTGTGGACAGGTTAGCAGTGTGGACAGGTTGGGCATTGAGGTTAGCAGTGTGGACAGGTTAGCAGTGTGGACAGGTTGGGCATTAAGGTTAGCAGTGTGGACAGGTTGGGCATTGAGGTTAGCAGTGTGGACAGCTTAGCAGTGTGGACAGGTTGGGCATTGAGGTTAGCAGTGTGGACAGGTTGGCATTAAGGTTAGCAGTGTGGACAGGTTGGCAGTGTGGACAGGTTAGCAGTGTGGACAGGTTGGGCATTAAGGTTAGCAGTGTGGACAGGGTTAGCAGTGTGGACAGGTTAGCAGTGTGGACAGGTTGGGCATTAAGGTTAGCAGTGTGGACAGGTTGGGCATTAAGGTTAGCAATGTGGACAGGTTAGCAGTGTGGACATGTTAGCAGTGTTGGCAGGTTAGTAATGTGGACAGGTTAGCAGTGTGGGCAGGTTGGGCATTAAGGTTAGCAGTGTGGACAGGTTGGGCATTAAGGTTAGCAGTGTGGACAGGTTAGCAGTGTGGACAGGTTGGGGATTAAGGTTAGCAGTGTGGGACAGGTTAGCAGTGTGGACAGGTTAGCAGTGTGGACACGTTGGGCATTAAGGTTAGCAGTGTGGACAGGTTAGCAGTGTGGACAGGTTTGCAGTTTGCACAGGTTAGCAGTGTGGGTAGGTTGGGCATTAAGGTTAGCAGTGTGGACAGGTTGGCTATTAAGGTTGGCAGTGTGGACAAGTTGGCAGTGTGGACAGGTTAGCAGTGTGGACAGGTTGGGCATTAAGGTTATCAGTGTGGACAGGTTAGGCATTAAGGTTAGCAGTGTGGACAGGTTAGGCATTAAGGTTAGCAGTGTGGACAGGTTAGCAGTGTGGACAGATTGGGCATTAAGGTTAGCAGTGTGGACAGGTTGGCAGTGTGGACAGGTTAGCAGTGTGGACAGGTTGGGCATTGAGGTTAGCAGTGTGGACAGGTTAGCAGTGTGGACAGGTTGGGCATTAAGGTTAGCAGTGTGGACAGGTTGGGCATTGAGGTTAGCAGTGTGGACAGCTTAGCAGTGTGGACAGGTTGGGCATTGAGGTTAGCAGTGTGGACAGGTTAGGCATTAAGGTTAGCAGTGTGGACAGATTACAGTGTGGACAGATTGGGCATTAAGGTTAGCAGTATGGACAGTTTAGCAGTGTGGACAGGTTGGGCATTAAGGTTAGCAGTGTGGACAGGTTAGCAGTGTGGACAGGTTAGCAGTGTGGACAGGTTAGCAGTGTGGACAGGTTAGCAGTGTTGACAGGTTGGGCATTAAGGTTATCAGTGTGGACAGGTTAGCAGTGTGGACAGGTTGGGCATTAAGGTTAGCAGTGTTGACAGGTTAGCAGTGTGGACAGGTTAGCAGTGTGGACAGGTTGGCGTTAAGGTTAGCAATGTGGACAGGTTAGGAATTAAGGTTAGCAGTGTGGACAGTTTGGCAGTGTGGACAGATTGGGCATTAAGGTTAGCAGTGTGGACAGGTTAGCAGTGTGGACAGGTTAGCAGTGTGGACAGATTGGGCATTAAGGTTAGCAGTGTGGACAGTTGCGCATTAAGGTTAGCACTGTGGACAGGTTAGGCATTAAGTTTAGCCGTGTGGACAGATTGGGCATTAAGGTTAGCAGTATGGACAGGTTAGCAGTGTGGACAGGTTAGCCGTGTGGACAGGTTAGCAGTATGGACAGGTTGGGCATTAAGGTTAGCAGTGTGGACTTGTTAGCAGTGTGGACAGGTTGGGCATTAAGGTTAGCAATGTGCACAGGTTAGCAGTGTGGACAGGTTAGCAGTGTGGACAGGTTGGGCATTAAGGTTAGCAGTGTGGACAGGTTGGGCATTAAGGTTAGCAGTGTGGACAGGTTAGCAGTGTGGACAGGTTGGGGATTAAGGTTAGCAGTGTGGGACAGGTTAGCAGTGTGGACAGGTTAGCAGTGTGGGTAGGTTGGGCATTAAGGTTAGCAGTGTGGACAGGTTGGCTATTAAGGTTGGCAGTGTGGACAAGTTGGCAGTGTGGACAGGTTAGCAGTGTGGACAGGTTGGGCATTAAGGTTATCAGTGTGGACAGGTTAGGCATTAAGGTTAGCAGTGTGGACAGGTTAGGCATTAAGGTTAGCAGTGTGGACAGGTTAGCAGTGTGGACAGATTGGGCATTAAGGTTAGCAGTGTGGACAGGTTGGCAGTGTGGACAGGTTAGCAGTGTGGACAGGTTGGGCATTGAGGTTAGCAGTGTGGACAGGTTAGCAGTGTGGACAGGTTGGGCATTAAGGTTAGCAGTGTGGACAGGTTGGGCATTGAGGTTAGCAGTGTGGACAGCTTAGCAGTGTGGACAGGTTGGGCATTGAGGTTAGCAGTGTGGACAGGTTGGCATTAAGGTTAGCAGTGTGGACAGGTTGGCAGTGTGGACAGGTTAGCAGTGTGGACAGGTTGGGCATTAAGGTTAGCAGTGTGGACAGGGTTAGCAGTGTGGACAGGTTAGCAGTGTGGACAGGTTGGGCATTAAGGTTAGCAGTGTGGACAGGTTGGGCATTAAGGTTAGCAATGTGGACAGGTTAGCAGTGTGGACATGTTAGCAGTGTTGGCAGGTTAGTAATGTGGACAGGTTAGCAGTGTGGGCAGGTTGGGCATTAAGGTTAGCAGTGTGGACAGGTTGGGCATTAAGGTTAGCAGTGTGGACAGGTTAGCAGTGTGGACAGGTTGGGGATTAAGGTTAGCAGTGTGGGACAGGTTAGCAGTGTGGACAGGTTAGCAGTGTGGACACGTTGGGCATTAAGGTTAGCAGTGTGGACAGGTTAGCAGTGTGGACAGGTTTGCAGTTTGCACAGGTTAGCAGTGTGGGTAGGTTGGGCATTAAGGTTAGCAGTGTGGACAGGTTGGCTATTAAGGTTGGCAGTGTGGACAAGTTGGCAGTGTGGACAGGTTAGCAGTGTGGACAGGTTGGGCATTAAGGTTATCAGTGTGGACAGGTTAGGCATTAAGGTTAGCAGTGTGGACAGGTTAGGCATTAAGGTTAGCAGTGTGGACAGGTTAGCAGTGTGGACAGATTGGGCATTAAGGTTAGCAGTGTGGACAGGTTGGCAGTGTGGACAGGTTAGCAGTGTGGACAGGTTGGGCATTGAGGTTAGCAGTGTGGACAGGTTAGCAGTGTGGACAGGTTGGGCATTAAGGTTAGCAGTGTGGACAGGTTGGGCATTGAGGTTAGCAGTGTGGACAGCTTAGCAGTGTGGACAGGTTGGGCATTGAGGTTAGCAGTGTGGACAGGTTAGGCATTAAGGTTAGCAGTGTGGACAGTTTAGGCATTAAGGTTAGCAGTGTGGACAGGTTGGGCATTAAGGTTATCAGTGTGGACAGGTTAGTAGCAGTGTGGACAGGTTGGGCATTAAGGTTAGCAGTGTGGACAGGTTAGCAGTGTGGACAGACTGGGCATTAAGGTTAGCCGTGTGGACAGGTTAGCAGTGTGGAAAGATTTGGCATTAAGGTTAGCAGTGTGGACAGATTACAGTGTGGACAGATTGGGCATTAAGGTTAGCAGTATGGACAGTTTAGCAGTGTGGAGAGGTTGGGCATTAAGGTTAGCAGTGTGGACAGGTTAGCAGTGTGGACAGGTTAGCAGTGTGGACAGGTTAGCAGTGTGGACAGGTTGGGCATTAAGGTTATCAGTGTGGACAGGTTAGCAGTGTGGACAGGTTGGGCATTAAGGTTAGCAGTGTGGACAGGTTGGGCATTACGGTTAGCAGTGTGGACAGGTTAGCAGTGTGGACAGGTTAGCAGTGTGGACAGGTTGGGCATTAAGGTTAGCAGTGTGGACAGGTTGGGCATTGAGGTTAGCAGTGTGGACAGCTTAGCAGTGTGGACAGGTTGGGCATTAAGGTTAGCAGTGTGGACAGGTTAGGCAATAAGGTTAGCAGTGTGGACAGTTTAGCAGTGTGGACAGATTGGGCATTAAGGTTAGCCGTGTGGACAGGTTAGCAGTGTGGAAAGATTGGGCATTAAGGTTAGCAGTGTGGACAGGTTAGGCATTAAGGTTAGCAGTGTGGACAGATTACAGTGTGGACAGATTGGGCATTAAGGTTAGCAGTATGGACAGTTTAGCAGTGTGGACAGGTTGGGCATTAAGGTTAGCAGTGTGGACAGGTTAGCAGTGTGGACAGGTTAGCAGTGTGGACAGGTTAGCAGTGTGGACAGGTTAGCAGTGTTGACAGGTTGGGCATTAAGGTTATCAGTGTGGACAGGTTAGCAGTGTGGACAGGTTGGGCATTAAGGTTAGCAGTGTTGACAGGTTAGCAGTGTGGACAGGTTAGCAGTGTGGACAGGTTGGCGTTAAGGTTAGCAATGTGGACAGGTTAGGAATTAAGGTTAGCAGTGTGGACAGTTTGGCAGTGTGGACAGATTGGGCATTAAGGTTAGCAGTGTGGACAGGTTAGCAGTGTGGACAGGTTAGCAGTGTGGACAGATTGGGCATTAAGGTTAGCAGTGTGGACAGTTGGGCATTAAGGTTAGCAGTGTGGACAGGTTAGGCATTAAGGTTAGCCGTGTGGACAGATTGGGCATTAAGGTTAGCAGTATGGACAGGTTAGCAGTGTGGACAGGTTAGCAGTGTGGACAGGTTAGCAGTATGGACAGGTTGGGCATTAAGGTTAGCAGTGTGGACTTGTTAGCAGTGTGGACAGGTTGGGCATTAAGGTTAGCAATGTGCACAGGTTAGCAGTGTGGACAGGTTAGCAGTGTGGACAGGTTAGCAGTGTGGACAGGTTGGCATTAAGGTTAGCAGTGTGGACAGGTTGGCAGTGTGGACAGGTTAGCAGTGTGGACAGGTTGGGCATTAAGGTTAAGAGTGTGGACAGGGTTAGCAGTGTGGACAGGTTAGCAGTGTGGACAGGTTGGGCATTAAGGTTAGCAGTGTGGACAGGTTGGGCATTAAGGTTAGCAATGTGGACAGGTTAGCAGTGTGGACATGTTAGCAGTGTTGGAAGGTTAGTAATGTGGACAGGTTAGCAGTGTGGGCAGGTTGGGCATTAAGGTTAGCAGTGTGGACAGGTTGGGCATTAAGGTTAGCAGTGTGGACAGGTTAGCAGTGTGGACAGGTTGGGGATTAAGGTTAGCAGTGTGGGACAGGTTAGCAGTGTGGACAGGTTGGGCATTGAGGTTAGCAGTGTGGACAGGTTAGCAGTGTGGACAGGTTGGGCATTAAGGTTAGCAGTGTGGACAGGTTGGGCATTGAGGTTAGCAGTGTGGACAGCTTAGCAGTGTGGACAGGTTGGGCATTGAGGTTAGCAGTGTGGACAGGTTAGGCATTAAGGTTAGCAGTGTGGACAGTTTAGGCATTAAGGTTAGCAGTGTGGACAGGTTGGGCATTAAGGTTATCAGTGTGGACAGGTTAGTAGCAGTGTGGACAGGTTGGGCATTAAGGTTAGCAGTGTGGACAGGTTAGCAGTGTGGACAGACTGGGCATTAAGGTTAGCCGTGTGGACAGGTTAGCAGTGTGGAAAGATTTGGCATTAAGGTTAGCAGTATGGACAGTTTAGCAGTGTGGAGAGGTTGGGCATTAAGGTTAGCAGTGTGGACAGGTTAGCAGTGTGGACAGGTTAGCAGTGTGGACAGGTTAGCAGTGTGGACAGGTTGGGCATTAAGGTTATCAGTGTGGACAGGTTAGCAGTGTGGACAGGTTGGGCATTAAGGTTAGCAGTGTGGACAGGTTGGGCATTACGGTTAGCAGTGTGGACAGGTTAGCAGTGTGGACAGGTTAGCAGTGTGGACAGGTTGGGCATTAAGGTTAGCAGTGTGGACAGGTTGGGCATTGAGGTTAGCAGTGTGGACAGCTTAGCAGTGTGGACAGGTTGGGCATTAAGGTTAGCAGTGTGGACAGGTTAGGCAATAAGGTTAGCAGTGTGGACAGTTTAGCAGTGTGGACAGATTGGGCATTAAGGTTAGCCGTGTGGACAGGTTAGCAGTGTGGAAAGATTGGGCATTAAGGTTAGCAGTGTGGACAGGTTAGGCATTAAGGTTAGCAGTGTGGACAGATTACAGTGTGGACAGATTGGGCATTAAGGTTAGCAGTATGGACAGTTTAGCAGTGTGGACAGGTTGGGCATTAAGGTTAGCAGTGTGGACAGGTTAGCAGTGTGGACAGGTTAGCAGTGTGGACAGGTTAGCAGTGTGGACAGGTTAGCAGTGTTGACAGGTTGGGCATTAAGGTTATCAGTGTGGACAGGTTAGCAGTGTGGACAGGTTGGGCATTAAGGTTAGCAGTGTTGACAGGTTAGCAGTGTGGACAGGTTAGCAGTGTGGACAGGTTGGCGTTAAGGTTAGCAATGTGGACAGGTTAGGAATTAAGGTTAGCAGTGTGGACAGTTTGGCAGTGTGGACAGATTGGGCATTAAGGTTAGCAGTGTGGACAGGTTAGCAGTGTGGACAGGTTAGCAGTGTGGACAGGTTAGGCATTAAGGTTAGCCGTGTGGACAGATTGGGCATTAAGGTTAGCAGTATGGACAGGTTAGCAGTGTGGACAGGTTAGCAGTGTGGACAGGTTAGCAGTATGGACAGGTTGGGCATTAAGGTTAGCAGTGTGGACTTGTTAGCAGTGTGGACAGGTTGGGCATTAAGGTTAGCAATGTGCACAGGTTAGCAGTGTGGACAGGTTAGCAGTGTGGACAGGTTAGCAGTGTGGACAGGTTGGCATTAAGGTTAGCAGTGTGGACAGGTTGGCAGTGTGGACAGGTTAGCAGTGTGGACAGGTTGGGCATTAAGGTTAAGAGTGTGGACAGGGTTAGCAGTGTGGACAGGTTAGCAGTGTGGACAGGTTGGGCATTAAGGTTAGCAGTGTGGACAGGTTGGGCATTAAGGTTAGCAATGTGGACAGGTTAGCAGTGTGGACATGTTAGCAGTGTTGGCAGGTTAGTAATGTGGACAGGTTAGCAGTGTGGGCAGGTTGGGCATTAAGGTTAGCAGTGTGGACAGGTTGGGCATTAAGGTTAGCAGTGTGGACAGGTTAGCAGTGTGGACAGGTTGGGGATTAAGGTTAGCAGTGTGGGACAGGTTAGCAGTGTGGACAGGTTAGCAGTGTGGACACGTTGGGCATTAAGGTTAGCAGTGTGGACAGGTTAGCAGTGTGGACAGGTTTGCAGTTTGCACAGGTTAGCAGTGTGGGTAGGTTGGGCATTAAGGTTAGCAGTGTGGACAGGTTGGCTATTAAGGTTGGCAGTGTGGACAGGTTGGCAGTGTGGACAGGTTAGCAGTGTGGACAGGTTGGGCATTAAGGTTATCAGTGTGGACAGGTTAGCAGTGTGGAAAGATTTGGCATTAAGGTTAGCAGTGTGGACAGATTACAGTGTGGACAGATTGGGCATTAAGGTTAGCAGTATGGACAGTTTAGCAGTGTGGAGAGGTTGGGCATTAAGGTTAGCAGTGTGGACAGGTTAGCAGTGTGGACAGGTTAGCAGTGTGGACAGGTTAGCAGTGTGGACAGGTTGGGCATTAAGGTTATCAGTGTGGACAGGTTAGCAGTGTGGACAGGTTGGGCATTAAGGTTAGCAGTGTGGACAGGTTGGGCATTACGGTTAGCAGTGTGGACAGGTTAGCAGTGTGGACAGGTTAGCAGTGTGGACAGGTTGGGCATTAAGGTTAGCAGTGTGGACAGGTTGGGCATTGAGGTTAGCAGTGTGGACAGCTTAGCAGTGTGGACAGGTTGGGCATTAAGGTTAGCAGTGTGGACAGGTTAGGCAATAAGGTTAGCAGTGTGGACAGTTTAGCAGTGTGGACAGATTGGGCATTAAGGTTAGCCGTGTGGACAGGTTAGCAGTGTGGAAAGATTGGGCATTAAGGTTAGCAGTGTGGACAGGTTAGGCATTAAGGTTAGCAGTGTGGACAGATTACAGTGTGGACAGATTGGGCATTAAGGTTAGCAGTATGGACAGTTTAGCAGTGTGGACAGGTTGGGCATTAAGGTTAGCAGTGTGGACAGGTTAGCAGTGTGGACAGGTTAGCAGTGTGGACAGGTTAGCAGTGTGGACAGGTTAGCAGTGTTGACAGGTTGGGCATTAAGGTTATCAGTGTGGACAGGTTAGCAGTGTGGACAGGTTGGGCATTAAGGTTAGCAGTGTTGACAGGTTAGCAGTGTGGACAGGTTAGCAGTGTGGACAGGTTGGCGTTAAGGTTAGCAATGTGGACAGGTTAGGAATTAAGGTTAGCAGTGTGGACAGTTTGGCAGTGTGGACAGATTGGGCATTAAGGTTAGCAGTGTGGACAGGTTAGCAGTGTGGACAGGTTAGCAGTGTGGACAGATTGGGCATTAAGGTTAGCAGTGTGGACAGTTGGGCATTAAGGTTAGCAGTGTGGACAGGTTAGGCATTAAGGTTAGCCGTGTGGACAGATTGGGCATTAAGGTTAGCAGTATGGACAGGTTAGCAGTGTGGACAGGTTAGCAGTGTGGACAGGTTAGCAGTATGGACAGGTTGGGCATTAAGGTTAGCAGTGTGGACTTGTTAGCAGTGTGGACAGGTTGGGCATTAAGGTTAGCAATGTGCACAGGTTAGCAGTGTGGACAGGTTAGCAGTGTGGACAGGTTAGCAGTGTGGACAGGTTGGCATTAAGGTTAGCAGTGTGGACAGGTTGGCAGTGTGGACAGGTTAGCAGTGTGGACAGGTTGGGCATTAAGGTTAAGAGTGTGGACAGGGTTAGCAGTGTGGACAGGTTAGCAGTGTGGACAGGTTGGGCATTAAGGTTAGCAGTGTGGACAGGTTGGGCATTAAGGTTAGCAATGTGGACAGGTTAGCAGTGTGGACATGTTAGCAGTGTTGGCAGGTTAGTAATGTGGACAGGTTAGCAGTGTGGGCAGGTTGGGCATTAAGGTTAGCAGTGTGGACAGGTTGGGCATTAAGGTTAGCAGTGTGGACAGGTTAGCAGTGTGGACAGGTTGGGGATTAAGGTTAGCAGTGTGGGACAGGTTAGCAGTGTGGACAGGTTAGCAGTGTGGACACGTTGGGCATTAAGGTTAGCAGTGTGGACAGGTTAGCAGTGTGGACAGGTTTGCAGTTTGCACAGGTTAGCAGTGTGGGTAGGTTGGGCATTAAGGTTAGCAGTGTGGACAGGTTGGCTATTAAGGTTGGCAGTGTGGACAGGTTGGCAGTGTGGACAGGTTAGCAGTGTGGACAGGTTGGGCATTAAGGTTATCAGTGTGGACAGGTTAGGCATTAAGGTTAGCAGTGTGGACAGGTTAGGCATTAAGGTTAGCAGTGTGGACAGGTTAGCAGTGTGGACAGATTGGGCATTAAGGTTAGCAGTGTGGACAGGTTGGCAGTGTGGACAGGTTAGCAGTGTGGACAGGTTGGGCATTGAGGTTAGCAGTGTGGACAGGTTAGCAGTGTGGACAGGTTGGGCATTGAGGTTAGCAGTGTGGACAGTTTAGGCATTAAGGTTAGCAGTGTGGACAGGTTGGGCATTAAGGTTATCAGTGTGGACAGGTTAGCAGTGTGGACAGGTTGGGCATTAAGGTTAGCAGTGTGGACAGGTTAGCAGTGTGGACAGATTGGGCATTAAGGTTAGCCGTGTGGACAGGTTAGCAGTGTGGGTAGGTTGGGCATTAAGGTTAGCAGTGTGGACAGGTTGGCTATTAAGGTTGGCAGTGTGGACAAGTTGGCAGTGTGGACAGGTTAGCAGTGTGGACAGGTTGGGCATTAAGGTTATCAGTGTGGACAGGTTAGGCATTAAGGTTAGCAGTGTGGACAGGTTAGGCATTAAGGTTAGCAGTGTGGACTGGTTAGCAGTGTGGACAGATTGGGCATTAAGGTTAGCAGTGTGGACAGGTTGTCAGTGTGGACAGGTTAGCAGTGTGGACAGGTTGGGCATTGAGGTTAGCAGTGTGGACAGGTTAGCAGTGTGGACAGGTTGGGCATTAAGGTTAGCAGTGTGGACAGGTTGGGCATTGAGGTTAGCAGTGTGGACAGCTTAGCAGTGTGGACAGGTTGGGCATTGAGGTTAGCAGTGTGGACAGGTTGGCATTAAGGTTAGCAGTGTGGACAGGTTAGGCATTAAGGTTAGCAGTGTGGACAGTTTAGCAGTGTGGACAGATTGGGCATTAAGGTTAGCCGTGTGGACAGGTTAGCAGTGTGGAAAGATTGGGCATTAAGGTTAGCAGTGTGGACAGGTTAGGCATTAAGGTTAGCAGTGTGGACAGATTACAGTGTGGACAGATTGGGCATTAAGGTTAGCAGTATGGACAGTTTAGCAGTGTGGACAGGTTGGGCATTAAGGTTAGCAGTGTGGACAGGTTAGCAGTGTGGACAGGTTAGCAGTGTGGACAGGTTAGCAGTGTGGACAGGTTAGCAGTGTTGACAGGTTGGGCATTAAGGTTATCAGTGTGGACAGGTTAGCAGTGTGGACAGGTTGGGCATTAAGGTTAGCAGTGTTGACAGGTTAGCAGTGTGGACAGGTTAGCAGTGTGGACAGGTTGGCGTTAAGGTTAGCAATGTGGACAGGTTAGGAATTAAGGTTAGCAGTGTGGACAGTTTGGCAGTGTGGACAGATTGGGCATTAAGGTTAGCAGTGTGGACAGGTTAGCAGTGTGGACAGGTTAGCAGTGTGGACAGATTGGGCATTAAGGTTAGCAGTGTGGACAGTTGCGCATTAAGGTTAGCACTGTGGACAGGTTAGGCATTAAGTTTAGCCGTGTGGACAGATTGGGCATTAAGGTTAGCAGTATGGACAGGTTAGCAGTGTGGACAGGTTAGCCGTGTGGACAGGTTAGCAGTATGGACAGGTTGGGCATTAAGGTTAGCAGTGTGGACTTGTTAGCAGTGTGGACAGGTTGGGCATTAAGGTTAGCAATGTGCACAGGTTAGCAGTGTGGACAGGTTAGCAGTGTGGACAGGTTGGGCATTAAGGTTAGCAGTGTGGACAGGTTGGGCATTAAGGTTAGCAGTGTGGACAGGTTAGCAGTGTGGACAGGTTGGGGATTAAGGTTAGCAGTGTGGGACAGGTTAGCAGTGTGGACAGGTTAGCAGTGTGGGTAGGTTGGGCATTAAGGTTAGCAGTGTGGACAGGTTGGCTATTAAGGTTGGCAGTGTGGACAAGTTGGCAGTGTGGACAGGTTAGCAGTGTGGACAGGTTGGGCATTAAGGTTATCAGTGTGGACAGGTTAGGCATTAAGGTTAGCAGTGTGGACAGGTTAGGCATTAAGGTTAGCAGTGTGGACAGGTTAGCAGTGTGGACAGATTGGGCATTAAGGTTAGCAGTGTGGACAGGTTGGCAGTGTGGACAGGTTAGCAGTGTGGACAGGTTGGGCATTGAGGTTAGCAGTGTGGACAGGTTAGAAGTGTGGACAGGTTGGGCATTAAGGTTAGCAGTGTGGACAGGTTGGGCATTGAGGTTAGCAGTGTGGACAGCTTAGCAGTGTGGACAGGTTGGGCATTGAGGTTAGCAGTGTGGACAGGTTGGCATTAAGGTTAGCAGTGTGGACAGGTTGGCAGTGTGGACAGGTTAGCAGTGTGGACAGGTTGGGCATTAAGGTTAGCAGTGTGGACAGGGTTAGCAGTGTGGACAGGTTAGCAGTGTGGACAGGTTGGGCATTAAGGTTAGCAGTGTGGACAGGTTGGGCATTAAGGTTAGCAATGTGGACAGGTTAGCAGTGTGGACATGTTAGCAGTGTTGGCAGGTTAGTAATGTGGACAGGTTAGCAGTGTGGGCAGGTTGGGCATTAAGGTTAGCAGTGTGGACAGGTTGGGCATTAAGGTTAGCAGTGTGGACAGGTTAGCAGTGTGGACAGGTTGGGGATTAAGGTTAGCAGTGTGGGACAGGTTAGCAGTGTGGACAGGTTAGCAGTGTGGACACGTTGGGCATTAAGGTTAGCAGTGTGGACAGGTTAGCAGTGTGGACAGGTTTGCAGTTTGCACAGGTTAGCAGTGTGGGTAGGTTGGGCATTAAGGTTAGCAGTGTGGACAGGTTGGCTATTAAGGTTGGCAGTGTGGACAAGTTGGCAGTGTGGACAGGTTAGCAGTGTGGACAGGTTGGGCATTAAGGTTATCAGTGTGGACAGGTTAGGCATTAAGGTTAGCAGTGTGGACAGGTTAGGCATTAAGGTTAGCAGTGTGGACAGGTTAGCAGTGTGGACAGATTGGGCATTAAGGTTAGCAGTGTGGACAGGTTGGCAGTGTGGACAGGTTAGCAGTGTGGACAGGTTGGGCATTGAGGTTAGCAGTGTGGACAGGTTAGCAGTGTGGACAGGTTGGGCATTAAGGTTAGCAGTGTGGACAGGTTGGGCATTGAGGTTAGCAGTGTGGACAGCTTAGCAGTGTGGACAGGTTGGGCATTGAGGTTAGCAGTGTGGACAGGTTAGGCATTAAGGTTAGCAGTGTGGACAGATTACAGTGTGGACAGATTGGGCATTAAGGTTAGCAGTATGGACAGTTTAGCAGTGTGGACAGGTTGGGCATTAAGGTTAGCAGTGTGGACAGGTTAGCAGTGTGGACAGGTTAGCAGTGTGGACAGGTTAGCAGTGTGGACAGGTTAGCAGTGTTGACAGGTTGGGCATTAAGGTTATCAGTGTGGACAGGTTAGCAGTGTGGACAGGTTGGGCATTAAGGTTAGCAGTGTTGACAGGTTAGCAGTGTGGACAGGTTAGCAGTGTGGACAGGTTGGCGTTAAGGTTAGCAATGTGGACAGGTTAGGAATTAAGGTTAGCAGTGTGGACAGTTTGGCAGTGTGGACAGATTGGGCATTAAGGTTAGCAGTGTGGACAGGTTAGCAGTGTGGACAGGTTAGCAGTGTGGACAGATTGGGCATTAAGGTTAGCAGTGTGGACAGTTGCGCATTAAGGTTAGCACTGTGGACAGGTTAGGCATTAAGTTTAGCCGTGTGGACAGATTGGGCATTAAGGTTAGCAGTATGGACAGGTTAGCAGTGTGGACAGGTTAGCCGTGTGGACAGGTTAGCAGTATGGACAGGTTGGGCATTAAGGTTAGCAGTGTGGACTTGTTAGCAGTGTGGACAGGTTGGGCATTAAGGTTAGCAATGTGCACAGGTTAGCAGTGTGGACAGGTTAGCAGTGTGGACAGGTTGGGCATTAAGGTTAGCAGTGTGGACAGGTTGGGCATTAAGGTTAGCAGTGTGGACAGGTTAGCAGTGTGGACAGGTTGGGGATTAAGGTTAGCAGTGTGGGACAGGTTAGCAGTGTGGACAGGTTAGCAGTGTGGGTAGGTTGGGCATTAAGGTTAGCAGTGTGGACAGGTTGGCTATTAAGGTTGGCAGTGTGGACAAGTTGGCAGTGTGGACAGGTTAGCAGTGTGGACAGGTTGGGCATTAAGGTTATCAGTGTGGACAGGTTAGGCATTAAGGTTAGCAGTGTGGACAGGTTAGGCATTAAGGTTAGCAGTGTGGACAGGTTAGCAGTGTGGACAGATTGGGCATTAAGGTTAGCAGTGTGGACAGGTTGGCAGTGTGGACAGGTTAGCAGTGTGGACAGGTTGGGCATTGAGGTTAGCAGTGTGGACAGGTTAGCAGTGTGGACAGGTTGGGCATTAAGGTTAGCAGTGTGGACAGGTTGGGCATTGAGGTTAGCAGTGTGGACAGCTTAGCAGTGTGGACAGGTTGGGCATTGAGGTTAGCAGTGTGGACAGGTTGGCATTAAGGTTAGCAGTGTGGACAGGTTGGCAGTGTGGACAGGTTAGCAGTGTGGACAGGTTGGGCATTAAGGTTAGCAGTGTGGACAGGGTTAGCAGTGTGGACAGGTTAGCAGTGTGGACAGGTTGGGCATTAAGGTTAGCAGTGTGGACAGGTTGGGCATTAAGGTTAGCAATGTGGACAGGTTAGCAGTGTGGACATGTTAGCAGTGTTGGCAGGTTAGTAATGTGGACAGGTTAGCAGTGTGGGCAGGTTGGGCATTAAGGTTAGCAGTGTGGACAGGTTGGGCATTAAGGTTAGCAGTGTGGACAGGTTAGCAGTGTGGACAGGTTGGGGATTAAGGTTAGCAGTGTGGGACAGGTTAGCAGTGTGGACAGGTTAGCAGTGTGGACACGTTGGGCATTAAGGTTAGCAGTGTGGACAGGTTAGCAGTGTGGACAGGTTTGCAGTTTGCACAGGTTAGCAGTGTGGGTAGGTTGGGCATTAAGGTTAGCAGTGTGGACAGGTTGGCTATTAAGGTTGGCAGTGTGGACAAGTTGGCAGTGTGGACAGGTTAGCAGTGTGGACAGGTTGGGCATTAAGGTTATCAGTGTGGACAGGTTAGGCATTAAGGTTAGCAGTGTGGACAGGTTAGGCATTAAGGTTAGCAGTGTGGACAGGTTAGCAGTGTGGACAGATTGGGCATTAAGGTTAGCAGTGTGGACAGGTTGGCAGTGTGGACAGGTTAGCAGTGTGGACAGGTTGGGCATTGAGGTTAGCAGTGTGGACAGGTTAGCAGTGTGGACAGGTTGGGCATTAAGGTTAGCAGTGTGGACAGGTTGGGCATTGAGGTTAGCAGTGTGGACAGCTTAGCAGTGTGGACAGGTTGGGCATTGAGGTTAGCAGTGTGGACAGGTTAGGCATTAAGGTTAGCAGTGTGGACAGTTTAGGCATTAAGGTTAGCAGTGTGGACAGGTTGGGCATTAAGGTTATCAGTGTGGACAGGTTAGTAGCAGTGTGGACAGGTTGGGCATTAAGGTTAGCAGTGTGGACAGGTTAGCAGTGTGGACAGACTGGGCATTAAGGTTAGCCGTGTGGACAGGTTAGCAGTGTGGAAAGATTTGGCATTAAGGTTAGCAGTGTGGACAGATTACAGTGTGGACAGATTGGGCATTAAGGTTAGCAGTATGGACAGTTTAGCAGTGTGGAGAGGTTGGGCATTAAGGTTAGCAGTGTGGACAGGTTAGCAGTGTGGACAGGTTAGCAGTGTGGACAGGTTAGCAGTGTGGACAGGTTGGGCATTAAGGTTATCAGTGTGGACAGGTTAGCAGTGTGGACAGGTTGGGCATTAAGGTTAGCAGTGTGGACAGGTTGGGCATTACGGTTAGCAGTGTGGACAGGTTAGCAGTGTGGACAGGTTAGCAGTGTGGACAGGTTGGGCATTAAGGTTAGCAGTGTGGACAGGTTGGGCATTGAGGTTAGCAGTGTGGACAGCTTAGCAGTGTGGACAGGTTGGGCATTAAGGTTAGCAGTGTGGACAGGTTAGGCAATAAGGTTAGCAGTGTGGACAGTTTAGCAGTGTGGACAGATTGGGCATTAAGGTTAGCCGTGTGGACAGGTTAGCAGTGTGGAAAGATTGGGCATTAAGGTTAGCAGTGTGGACAGGTTAGGCATTAAGGTTAGCAGTGTGGACAGATTACAGTGTGGACAGATTGGGCATTAAGGTTAGCAGTATGGACAGTTTAGCAGTGTGGACAGGTTGGGCATTAAGGTTAGCAGTGTGGACAGGTTAGCAGTGTGGACAGGTTAGCAGTGTGGACAGGTTAGCAGTGTGGACAGGTTAGCAGTGTTGACAGGTTGGGCATTAAGGTTATCAGTGTGGACAGGTTAGCAGTGTGGACAGGTTGGGCATTAAGGTTAGCAGTGTTGACAGGTTAGCAGTGTGGACAGGTTAGCAGTGTGGACAGGTTGGCGTTAAGGTTAGCAATGTGGACAGGTTAGGAATTAAGGTTAGCAGTGTGGACAGTTTGGCAGTGTGGACAGATTGGGCATTAAGGTTAGCAGTGTGGACAGGTTAGCAGTGTGGACAGGTTAGCAGTGTGGACAGATTGGGCATTAAGGTTAGCAGTGTGGACAGTTGGGCATTAAGGTTAGCAGTGTGGACAGGTTAGGCATTAAGGTTAGCCGTGTGGACAGATTGGGCATTAAGGTTAGCAGTATGGACAGGTTAGCAGTGTGGACAGGTTAGCAGTGTGGACAGGTTAGCAGTATGGACAGGTTGGGCATTAAGGTTAGCAGTGTGGACTTGTTAGCAGTGTGGACAGGTTGGGCATTAAGGTTAGCAATGTGCACAGGTTAGCAGTGTGGACAGGTTAGCAGTGTGGACAGGTTAGCAGTGTGGACAGGTTGGCATTAAGGTTAGCAGTGTGGACAGGTTGGCAGTGTGGACAGGTTAGCAGTGTGGACAGGTTGGGCATTAAGGTTAAGAGTGTGGACAGGGTTAGCAGTGTGGACAGGTTAGCAGTGTGGACAGGTTGGGCATTAAGGTTAGCAGTGTGGACAGGTTGGGCATTAAGGTTAGCAATGTGGACAGGTTAGCAGTGTGGACATGTTAGCAGTGTTGGAAGGTTAGTAATGTGGACAGGTTAGCAGTGTGGGCAGGTTGGGCATTAAGGTTAGCAGTGTGGACAGGTTGGGCATTAAGGTTAGCAGTGTGGACAGGTTAGCAGTGTGGACAGGTTGGGGATTAAGGTTAGCAGTGTGGGACAGGTTAGCAGTGTGGACAGGTTGGGCATTGAGGTTAGCAGTGTGGACAGGTTAGCAGTGTGGACAGGTTGGGCATTAAGGTTAGCAGTGTGGACAGGTTGGGCATTGAGGTTAGCAGTGTGGACAGCTTAGCAGTGTGGACAGGTTGGGCATTGAGGTTAGCAGTGTGGACAGGTTAGGCATTAAGGTTAGCAGTGTGGACAGTTTAGGCATTAAGGTTAGCAGTGTGGACAGGTTGGGCATTAAGGTTATCAGTGTGGACAGGTTAGTAGCAGTGTGGACAGGTTGGGCATTAAGGTTAGCAGTGTGGACAGGTTAGCAGTGTGGACAGACTGGGCATTAAGGTTAGCCGTGTGGACAGGTTAGCAGTGTGGAAAGATTTGGCATTAAGGTTAGCAGTGTGGACAGATTACAGTGTGGACAGATTGGGCATTAAGGTTAGCAGTATGGACAGTTTAGCAGTGTGGAGAGGTTGGGCATTAAGGTTAGCAGTGTGGACAGGTTAGCAGTGTGGACAGGTTAGCAGTGTGGACAGGTTAGCAGTGTGGACAGGTTGGGCATTAAGGTTATCAGTGTGGACAGGTTAGCAGTGTGGACAGGTTGGGCATTAAGGTTAGCAGTGTGGACAGGTTGGGCATTACGGTTAGCAGTGTGGACAGGTTAGCAGTGTGGACAGGTTAGCAGTGTGGACAGGTTGGGCATTAAGGTTAGCAGTGTGGACAGGTTGGGCATTGAGGTTAGCAGTGTGGACAGCTTAGCAGTGTGGACAGGTTGGGCATTAAGGTTAGCAGTGTGGACAGGTTAGGCAATAAGGTTAGCAGTGTGGACAGTTTAGCAGTGTGGACAGATTGGGCATTAAGGTTAGCCGTGTGGACAGGTTAGCAGTGTGGAAAGATTGGGCATTAAGGTTAGCAGTGTGGACAGGTTAGGCATTAAGGTTAGCAGTGTGGACAGATTACAGTGTGGACAGATTGGGCATTAAGGTTAGCAGTATGGACAGTTTAGCAGTGTGGACAGGTTGGGCATTAAGGTTAGCAGTGTGGACAGGTTAGCAGTGTGGACAGGTTAGCAGTGTGGACAGGTTAGCAGTGTGGACAGGTTAGCAGTGTTGACAGGTTGGGCATTAAGGTTATCAGTGTGGACAGGTTAGCAGTGTGGACAGGTTGGGCATTAAGGTTAGCAGTGTTGACAGGTTAGCAGTGTGGACAGGTTAGCAGTGTGGACAGGTTGGCGTTAAGGTTAGCAATGTGGACAGGTTAGGAATTAAGGTTAGCAGTGTGGACAGTTTGGCAGTGTGGACAGATTGGGCATTAAGGTTAGCAGTGTGGACAGGTTAGCAGTGTGGACAGGTTAGCAGTGTGGACAGATTGGGCATTAAGGTTAGCAGTGTGGACAGTTGGGCATTAAGGTTAGCAGTGTGGACAGGTTAGGCATTAAGGTTAGCCGTGTGGACAGATTGGGCATTAAGGTTAGCAGTATGGACAGGTTAGCAGTGTGGACAGGTTAGCAGTGTGGACAGGTTAGCAGTATGGACAGGTTGGGCATTAAGGTTAGCAGTGTGGACTTGTTAGCAGTGTGGACAGGTTGGGCATTAAGGTTAGCAATGTGCACAGGTTAGCAGTGTGGACAGGTTAGCAGTGTGGACAGGTTAGCAGTGTGGACAGGTTGGCATTAAGGTTAGCAGTGTGGACAGGTTGGCAGTGTGGACAGGTTAGCAGTGTGGACAGGTTGGGCATTAAGGTTAAGAGTGTGGACAGGGTTAGCAGTGTGGACAGGTTAGCAGTGTGGACAGGTTGGGCATTAAGGTTAGCAGTGTGGACAGGTTGGGCATTAAGGTTAGCAATGTGGACAGGTTAGCAGTGTGGACATGTTAGCAGTGTTGGCAGGTTAGTAATGTGGACAGGTTAGCAGTGTGGGCAGGTTGGGCATTAAGGTTAGCAGTGTGGACAGGTTGGGCATTAAGGTTAGCAGTGTGGACAGGTTAGCAGTGTGGACAGGTTGGGGATTAAGGTTAGCAGTGTGGGACAGGTTAGCAGTGTGGACAGGTTAGCAGTGTGGACACGTTGGGCATTAAGGTTAGCAGTGTGGACAGGTTAGCAGTGTGGACAGGTTTGCAGTTTGCACAGGTTAGCAGTGTGGGTAGGTTGGGCATTAAGGTTAGCAGTGTGGACAGGTTGGCTATTAAGGTTGGCAGTGTGGACAGGTTGGCAGTGTGGACAGGTTAGCAGTGTGGACAGGTTGGGCATTAAGGTTATCAGTGTGGACAGGTTAGCAGTGTGGAAAGATTTGGCATTAAGGTTAGCAGTGTGGACAGATTACAGTGTGGACAGATTGGGCATTAAGGTTAGCAGTATGGACAGTTTAGCAGTGTGGAGAGGTTGGGCATTAAGGTTAGCAGTGTGGACAGGTTAGCAGTGTGGACAGGTTAGCAGTGTGGACAGGTTAGCAGTGTGGACAGGTTGGGCATTAAGGTTATCAGTGTGGACAGGTTAGCAGTGTGGACAGGTTGGGCATTAAGGTTAGCAGTGTGGACAGGTTGGGCATTACGGTTAGCAGTGTGGACAGGTTAGCAGTGTGGACAGGTTAGCAGTGTGGACAGGTTGGGCATTAAGGTTAGCAGTGTGGACAGGTTGGGCATTGAGGTTAGCAGTGTGGACAGCTTAGCAGTGTGGACAGGTTGGGCATTAAGGTTAGCAGTGTGGACAGGTTAGGCAATAAGGTTAGCAGTGTGGACAGTTTAGCAGTGTGGACAGATTGGGCATTAAGGTTAGCCGTGTGGACAGGTTAGCAGTGTGGAAAGATTGGGCATTAAGGTTAGCAGTGTGGACAGGTTAGGCATTAAGGTTAGCAGTGTGGACAGATTACAGTGTGGACAGATTGGGCATTAAGGTTAGCAGTATGGACAGTTTAGCAGTGTGGACAGGTTGGGCATTAAGGTTAGCAGTGTGGACAGGTTAGCAGTGTGGACAGGTTAGCAGTGTGGACAGGTTAGCAGTGTGGACAGGTTAGCAGTGTTGACAGGTTGGGCATTAAGGTTATCAGTGTGGACAGGTTAGCAGTGTGGACAGGTTGGGCATTAAGGTTAGCAGTGTTGACAGGTTAGCAGTGTGGACAGGTTAGCAGTGTGGACAGGTTGGCGTTAAGGTTAGCAATGTGGACAGGTTAGGAATTAAGGTTAGCAGTGTGGACAGTTTGGCAGTGTGGACAGATTGGGCATTAAGGTTAGCAGTGTGGACAGGTTAGCAGTGTGGACAGGTTAGCAGTGTGGACAGATTGGGCATTAAGGTTAGCAGTGTGGACAGTTGGGCATTAAGGTTAGCAGTGTGGACAGGTTAGGCATTAAGGTTAGCCGTGTGGACAGATTGGGCATTAAGGTTAGCAGTATGGACAGGTTAGCAGTGTGGACAGGTTAGCAGTGTGGACAGGTTAGCAGTATGGACAGGTTGGGCATTAAGGTTAGCAGTGTGGACTTGTTAGCAGTGTGGACAGGTTGGGCATTAAGGTTAGCAATGTGCACAGGTTAGCAGTGTGGACAGGTTAGCAGTGTGGACAGGTTAGCAGTGTGGACAGGTTGGCATTAAGGTTAGCAGTGTGGACAGGTTGGCAGTGTGGACAGGTTAGCAGTGTGGACAGGTTGGGCATTAAGGTTAAGAGTGTGGACAGGGTTAGCAGTGTGGACAGGTTAGCAGTGTGGACAGGTTGGGCATTAAGGTTAGCAGTGTGGACAGGTTGGGCATTAAGGTTAGCAATGTGGACAGGTTAGCAGTGTGGACATGTTAGCAGTGTTGGCAGGTTAGTAATGTGGACAGGTTAGCAGTGTGGGCAGGTTGGGCATTAAGGTTAGCAGTGTGGACAGGTTGGGCATTAAGGTTAGCAGTGTGGACAGGTTAGCAGTGTGGACAGGTTGGGGATTAAGGTTAGCAGTGTGGGACAGGTTAGCAGTGTGGACAGGTTAGCAGTGTGGACACGTTGGGCATTAAGGTTAGCAGTGTGGACAGGTTAGCAGTGTGGACAGGTTTGCAGTTTGCACAGGTTAGCAGTGTGGGTAGGTTGGGCATTAAGGTTAGCAGTGTGGACAGGTTGGCTATTAAGGTTGGCAGTGTGGACAGGTTGGCAGTGTGGACAGGTTAGCAGTGTGGACAGGTTGGGCATTAAGGTTATCAGTGTGGACAGGTTAGGCATTAAGGTTAGCAGTGTGGACAGGTTAGGCATTAAGGTTAGCAGTGTGGACAGGTTAGCAGTGTGGACAGATTGGGCATTAAGGTTAGCAGTGTGGACAGGTTGGCAGTGTGGACAGGTTAGCAGTGTGGACAGGTTGGGCATTGAGGTTAGCAGTGTGGACAGGTTAGCAGTGTGGACAGGTTGGGCATTGAGGTTAGCAGTGTGGACAGTTTAGGCATTAAGGTTAGCAGTGTGGACAGGTTGGGCATTAAGGTTATCAGTGTGGACAGGTTAGCAGTGTGGACAGGTTGGGCATTAAGGTTAGCAGTGTGGACAGGTTAGCAGTGTGGACAGATTGGGCATTAAGGTTAGCCGTGTGGACAGGTTAGCAGTGTGGAAAGATTTGGCATTAAGGTTAGCAGTGTGGACAGATTACAGTGTGGACAGATTGGGCATTAAGGTTAGCAGTATGGACAGTTTAGCAGTGTGGAGAGGTTGGGCATTAAGGTTAGCAGTGTGGACAGGTTAGCAGTGTGGACAGGTTAGCAGTGTGGACAGGTTAGCAGTGTGGACAGGTTGGGCATTAAGGTTATCAGTGTGGACAGGTTAGCAGTGTGGACAGGTTGGGCATTAAGGTTAGCAGTGTGGACAGGTTAGCAGTGTGGACAGGTTAGCAGTGTGGACAGATTGGGCATTAAGGTTAGCAGTGTGGACAGGTTGGGCATTAAGGTTAGCAGTGTAGACAGGTTAGGCATTAAGGTTAGCCGTGTGGACAGATTGGGCATTAAGGTTAGCAGTATGGACAGGTTAGCAGTGTGGACAGGTTAGCAGTGTGGACAGGTTAGCAGTATGGACAGGTTGGGCATTAAGGTTAGCAGTGTGGACAGGTTAGCAGTGTGGACAGGTTGGGCATTAAGCTTAGCAATGTGGACAGGTTAGCAGTGTGGACAGGTTAGCAGTGTGGACAGGTTGGGCATTAAGGTTAGCAGTGTGGAAAGGTTGGCAGTGTGGACAGGTTAGCAGTGTGGACAGGTTGGGCATTAAGGTTAGCAGTGAGGACAGGGTTAGCAGTGTGGACAGGTTAGCAGTGTGGACAGGTTGGGCATTAAGGTTAGCAGTGTGGACAGGTTGGGCATTAAGGTTAGCAATGTGGACAGGTTAGCAGTGTGGACAGGTTAGCAGTGTTGGCAGGTTAGTAATGTGGACAGGTTAGCATTGTGGGCAGGTTGGGCATTAAGGTTAGCAGTGTGGACATGTTGGGCATTAAGGTTAGCAGTGTGGACAGGTTAGCAGTGTGGACAGGTTGGGCATTAAGGTTAGCAGTGTGGACAGGTTAGCAGTGTGGACAGATTAGCAGTGTGGACAGGTTTGCAGTGTGGACAGGTTAGCAGTGTGGGTAGGTTGGGCATTAAGGTTAGCAGTGTGGACAGGTTGGCTATTAAGGTTGGCAGTGTGGACAGGTTGGCAGTGTGGGTAGGTTAGCAGTGTGGACAGGTTGGGCATTAAGGTTAGCAGTGTGGACAGGTTAGGCATTAAGGTTAGCAGTGTGGACAGGTTAGGCATTAAGGTTAGCAGTGTGGACCGGTTAGCAGTGTGGACAGATTTGGCATTAAGGTTAGCAGTGTGGACAGGTTAGCAGTGTGAACAGGTTAGCAGTGTGGACATGTTAGCAGTGTGGACAGGTTGGGCATTAAGGTTAGCAGTGTGGACAGGTTGGGCATTGAGGTTAGCAGTGTGGACAGCTTAGCAGTGTGGACAGGTTGGGCATTGAGGTTAACAGTGTGGACAGGTTAGCAGTGTGGACAGGTTGGGCATTAAGGTTAGCAGTGTGGACAGGTTAGGCATTAAGGTTAGCAGTGTGGACAGTTTAGGCATTAAGGTTAGCAGTGTGGACAGGTTGGGCATTAAGGTTATCAGTGTGGACAGGTTAGCAGTGTGGACAGGTTGGGCATTAAGGTTAGCAGTGTGGACAGGTTAGCAGTGTGGACAGGTTAGCAGTGTGGACAGGTTGGCGTTAAGGTTAGCAGTGTGGACAGGTTGGCAGTGTGGACAGGTTAGCAGTGTGGACAGGTTGGGCATTGAGGTTAGCAGTGTGGACAGGTTAGCAGTGTGGACAGGTTGGGCATTAAGGTTAGCAGTGTGGACAGGTTGGGCATTGAGGTTAGCAGTGTGGACAGCTTAGCAGTGTGGACAGGTTTGGCATTGAGGTTAGCAGTGTGGACAGGTTAGCAGTGTGGACAGGTTGGGCATTAAGGTTAGCAGTGTGGACAGGTTATGCATTAAGTTTAGCAGTGTGGACAGTTTAGGCATTAAGGTTAGCAGTGTGGACAGGTTGGGCATTAAGGTTATCAGTGTGGACAGGTTAGCAGTGTGGACAGGTTGGGCATTAAGGTTAGCAGTGTGGACAGGTTTGCAGTGTGGACAGATTGGGCATTAAGGTTAGCCGTGTGGACAGGTTAGCAGTGTGGAAAGATTGGGCATTAAGGTTAGCAGTGTGGACAGGTTAGGCATTAAGGTTAGCAGTGTGGACAGATTACAGTGTGGACAGATTGGGCATTAAGGTTAGCAGTATGGACAGGTTAGCAGTGTGGACAGGTTAGCAGTGTGGACAGGTTAGCAGTGTGGACAGGTTGGGCATTAAGGTTAGCAGTGTGGACAGGTTAGCAGTGTGGACAGATTGGGCATTAAGGTTAGCCGTGTGGACAGGTTAGCAGTGTGGAAAGATTGGGCATTAAGGTTAGCAGTGTGGACAGGTTAGGCATTAAGGTTAGCAGTGTGGACAGATTACAGTGTGGACAGATTGGGCATTAAGGTTAGCAGTATGGACAGGTTAGCAGTGTGGACAGGTTAGCAGTGTGGACAGGTTAGCAGTGTGGACAGGTTGGGCATTAAGGTTAGCAGTGTGGACAGGTTAGCAGTGTGGACAGGTTGGGCATTAAGGTTAGCAATGTGGACAGGTTAGCAGTGTGGACAGGTTAGCAGTGTGGACAGGTTGGGCATTAAGGTTAGCAGTGTGGACAGGTTCGCAGTGTGGACAGGTTGGGCATTAAGGTTAGCAGTGTGGACAGGGTTAGCAGTGTGGACAGGTTAGCAGTGTGGAAAGGTTGGGCATTAAGGTTAGCAGTGTGGACAGGTTGGGCATTAAGGTTAGCAATGTGGACAGGTTAGCAGTGTGGACAGGTTAGCAGTGTTGGCAGGTTAGTAATGTGGACAGGTTAGCAGTGTGGGCAGGTTGGTCATTAAGGTTAGCAGTGTGGACAGGTTGGGCATTACGGTTAGCAGTGTGGACAGGTTAGCAGTGTGGACAGGTTAGCAGTGTGGACAGGTTGGGCATTAAGGTTAGCAGTGTGGACAGGGTGGGCATTGAGGTTAGCAGTGTGGACAGCTTAGCAGTGTGGACAGGTTGGGCATTAAGGTTAGCAGTGTGGACAGGTTAGGCATTAAGGTTAGCAGTGTGGACAGTTTAGCAGTGTGGACAGATTGGGCATTAAGGTTAGCCGTGTGGACAGGTTAGCAGTGTGGAAAGATTGGGCATTAAGGTTAGCAGTGTGGACAGGTTAGGCATTAAGTTTAGCAGTGTGGACAGATTACAGTGTGGACAGATTGGGCATTAAGGTTAGCAGTATGGACAGTTTAGCAGTGTGGACAGGTTGGGCATTAAGGTTAGCAGTGTGGACAGGTTAGCAGTGTGGACAGGTTAGCAGTGTGGACAGGTTAGCAGTGTTGACAGGTTGGGCATTAAGGTTATCAGTGTGGACAGGTTAGCAGTGTGGACAGGTTGGGCATTAAGGTTAGCAGTGTTGACAGGTTAGCAGTGTGGACAGGTTAGCAGTGTGGACAGGTTGGCGTTAAGGTTAGCAATGTGGACAGGTTAGGAATTAAGGTTAGCAGTGTGGACAGTTTGGCAGTGTGGACAGATTGGGCATTAAGGTTAGCAGTGTGGACAGGTTAGCAGTGTGGACAGGTTAGCAGTGTGGACAGATTGGGCATTAAGGTTAGCAGTGTGGACAGTTGGGCATTAAGGTTAGCAGTTTGGACAGGTTAGGCATTAAGGTTAGCCGTGTGGACAGATTGGGCATTAAGGTTAGCAGTATGGACAGGTTAGCAGTGTGGACAGGTTAGCAGTGTGGACAGGTTAGCAGTATGGACAGGTTGGGCATTAAGGTTAGCAGTGTGGACTTGTTAGCAGTGTGGACAGGTTGGGCATTAAGGTTAGCAATGTGCACAGGTTAGCAGTGTGGACAGGTTAGCAGTGTGGACAGGTTAGCAGTGTGGACAGGTTGGCATTAAGGTTAGCAGTGTGGACAGGTTGGCAGTGTGGACAGGTTAGCAGTGTGGACAGGTTGGGCATTAAGGTTAGCAGTGTGGACAGGGTTAGCAGTGTGGACAGGTTAGCAGTGTGGACAGGTTGGGCATTAAGGTTAGCAGTGTGGACAGGTTGGGCATTAAGGTTAGCAATGTGGACAGGTTAGCAGTGTGGACATGTTAGCAGTGTTGGCAGGTTAGTAATGTGGACAGGTTAGCAGTGTGGGCAGGTTGGGCATTAAGGTTAGCAGTGTGGACAGGTTAGCAGTGTGGACAGGTTGGGGATTAAGGTTAGCAGTGTGGGACAGGTTAGCAGTGTGGACAGGTTAGCAGTGTGGACACGTTGGGCATTAAGGTTAGCAGTGTGGACAGGTTTGCAGTTTGCACAGGTTAGCAGTGTGGGTAGGTTGGGCATTAAGGTTAGCAGTGTGGACAGGTTGGCTATTAAGGTTGGCAGTGTGGACAGGTTGGCAGTGTGGACAGGTTAGCAGTGTGGACAGGTTGGGCATTAAGGTTATCAGTGTGGACAGGTTAGGCATTAAGGTTAGCAGTGTGGACAGGTTAGGCATTAAGGTTAGCAGTGTGGACAGGTTAGCAGTGTGGACAGATTGGGCATTAAGGTTAGCAGTGTGGACAGGTTGGCAGTGTGGACAGGTTAGCAGTGTGGACAGGTTGGGCATTGAGGTTAGCAGTGTGGACAGGTTAGCAGTGTGGACAGGTTGGGCATTAAGGTTAGCAGTGTGGACAGGATGGGCATTGAGGTTAGCAGTGTGGACAGCTTAGCAGTGTGGACAGGTTGGGCATTGAGGTTAGCAGTGTGGACAGGTTAGGCATTAAGGTTAGCAGTGTGGACAGTTTAGGCATTAAGGTTAGCAGTGTGGACAGGTTGGGCATTAAGGTTATCAGTGTGGACAGGTTAGCAGTGTGGACAGGTTGGGCATTAAGGTTAGCAGTGTGGACAGGTTAGCAGTGTGGACAGATTGGGCATTAAGGTTAGCCGTGTGGACAGGTTAGCAGTGTGGAAAGATTTGGCATTAAGGTTAGCAGTGTGGACAGATTACAGTGTGGACAGATTGGGCATTAAGGTTAGCAGTATGGACAGTTTAGCAGTGTGGACAGGTTGGGCATTAAGGTTAGCAGTGTGGACAGGTTAGCAGTGTGGACAGGTTAGCAGTGTGGACAGGTTGGGCATTAAGGTTATCAGTGTGGACAGGTTAGCAGTGTGGACAGGTTGGGCATTAAGGTTAGCAGTGTGGACAGGTTAGCAGTGTGGACAGGTTAGCAGTGTGGACAGATTGGGCATTAAGGTTAGCAGTGTGGACAGGTTGGGCATTAAGGTTAGCAGTGTAGACAGGTTAGGCATTAAGGTTAGCCGTGTGGACAGATTGGGCATTAAGGTTAGCAGTATGGACAGGTTAGCAGTGTGGACAGGTTAGCAGTGTGGACAGGTTAGCAGTATGGACAGGTTGGGCATTAAGGTTAGCAGTGTGGACAGGTTAGCAGTGTGGACAGGTTGGGCATTAAGCTTAGCAATGTGGACAGGTTAGCAGTGTGGACAGGTTAGCAGTGTGGACAGGTTGGGCATTAAGGTTAGCAGTGTGGAAAGGTTGGCAGTGTGGACAGGTTAGCAGTGTGGACAGGTTGGGCATTAAGGTTAGCAGTGAGGACAGGGTTAGCAGTGTGGACGGTTAGCAGTGTGGACAGGTTGGGCATTAAGGTTAGCAGTGTGGACAGGTTGGGCATTAAGGTTAGCAATGTGGACAGGTTAGCAGTGTGGACAGGTTAGCAGTGTTGGCAGGTTAGTAATGTGGACAGGTTAGCAGTGTGGGCAGGTTGGGCATTAAGGTTAGCAGTGTGGACATGTTGGGCATTAAGGTTAGCAGTGTGGACAGGTTAGCAGTGTGGACAGGTTGGGCATTAAGGTTAGCAGTGTGGACAGGTTAGCAGTGTGGACAGATTAGCAGTGTGGACAGGTTTGCAGTGTGGACAGGTTAGCAGTGTGGGTAGGTTGGGCATTAAGGTTAGCAGTGTGGACAGGTTGGCTATTAAGGTTGGCAGTGTGGACAGGTTGGCAGTGTGGGTAGGTTAGCAGTGTGGACAGGTTGGGCATTAAGGTTAGCAGTGTGGACAGGTTAGGCATTAAGGTTAGCAGTGTGGACAGGTTAGGCATTAAGGTTAGCAGTGTGGACCGGTTAGCAGTGTGGACAGATTTGGCATTAAGGTTAGCAGTGTGGACAGGTTAGCAGTGTGAACAGGTTAGCAGTGTGGACATGTTAGCAGTGTGGACAGGTTGGGCATTAAGGTTAGCAGTGTGGACAGGTTGGGCATTGAGGTTAGCAGTGTGGACAGCTTAGCAGTGTGGACAGGTTGGGCATTGAGGTTAACAGTGTGGACAGGTTAGCAGTGTGGACAGGTTGGGCATTAAGGTTAGCAGTGTGGACAGGTTAGGCATTAAGGTTAGCAGTGTGGACAGTTTAGGCATTAAGGTTAGCAGTGTGGACAGGTTGGGCATTAAGGTTATCAGTGTGGACAGGTTAGCAGTGTGGACAGGTTGGGCATTAAGGTTAGCAGTGTGGACAGGTTAGCAGTGTGGACAGGTTAGCAGTGTGGACAGGTTGGCGTTAAGGTTAGCAGTGTGGACAGGTTGGCAGTGTGGACAGGTTAGCAGTGTGGACAGGTTGGGCATTGAGGTTAGCAGTGTGGACAGGTTAGCAGTGTGGACAGGTTGGGCATTAAGGTTAGCAGTGTGGACAGGTTATGCATTAAGGTTAGCAGTGTGGACAGTTTAGGCATTAAGGTTAGCAGTGTGGACAGGTTGGGCATTAAGGTTATCAGTGTGGACAGGTTAGCAGTGTGGACAGGTTGGGCATTAAGGTTAGCAGTGTGGACAGGTTAGCAGTGTGGACAGATTGGGCATTAAGGTTAGCCGTGTGGACAGGTTAGCAGTGTGGAAAGATTGGGCATTAAGGTTAGCAGTGTGGACAGGTTAGGCATTAAGGTTAGCAGTGTGGACAGATTACAGTGTGGACAGATTGGGCATTAAGGTTAGCAGTGTGGACAGGTTAGCAGTGTGGACAGGTTAGCAGTGTGGACAGGTTAGCAGTGTGGACAGATTAGCAGTGTGGACAGGTTTGCAGTGTGGACAGGTTAGCAGTGTGGGTAGGTTGGGCATTAAGGTTAGCAGTGTGGACAGGTTGGCTATTAAGGTTGGCAGTGTGGACAGGTTGGCATTAAGGTTAGCAGTGTGGACCGGTTAGCAGTGTGGACAGATTTGGCATTAAGGTTAGCAGTGTGGACAGGTTAGCAGTGTGAACAGGTTAGCAGTGTGGACATGTTAGCAGTGTGGACAGGTTAGGCATTAAGGTTAGCAGTGTGGACCGGTTAGCAGTGTGGACAGATTTGGCATTAAGGTTAGCAGTGTGGACAGGTTAGCAGTGTGAACAGGTTAGCAGTGTGGACATGTTAGCAGTGTGGACAGGTTGGGCATTAAGGTTAGCAGTGTGGACAGGTTGGGCATTGAGGTTAGCAGTGTGGACAGCTTAGCAGTGTGGACAGGTTGGGCATTGAGGTTAACAGTGTGGACAGGTTAGCAGTGTGGACAGGTTGGGCATTAAGGTTAGCAGTGTGGACAGGTTAGGCATTAAGGTTAGCAGTGTGGACAGTTTAGGCATTAAGGTTAGCAGTGTGGACAGGTTGGGCATTAAGGTTATCAGTGTGGACAGGTTAGCAGTGTGGACAGGTTGGGCATTAAGGTTAGCAGTGTGGACAGGTTAGCAGTGTGGACAGGTTAGCAGTGTGGACAGGTTGGCGTTAAGGTTAGCAATGTGGACAGGTTAGGCATTAAGGTTAGCAGTGTGGACAGGTTGGCAGTGTGGACAGATTTGGCATTAAGGTTAGCAGTGTGGACAGGTTAGCAGTGTGGACAGGTTAGCAGTGTGGACAGATTGGGCATTAAGGTTAGCAGTGTGGACAGGTTGGCAGTGTGGACAGGTTAGCAGTGTGGACAGGTTGGGCATTGAGGTTAGCAGTGTGGACAGGTTAGCAGTGTGGACAGGTTGGGCATTAAGGTTAGCAGTGTGGACAGGTTGGGCATTGAGGTTAGCAGTGTGGACAGCTTAGCAGTGTGGACAGGTTGGGCATTGAGGTTAGCAGTGTGGACAGGTTAGCAGTGTGGACAGGTTGGGCATTAAGGTTAGCAGTGTGGACAGGTTATGCATTAAGGTTAGCAGTGTGGACAGTTTAGGCATTAAGGTTAGCAGTGTGGACAGGTTGGGCATTAAGGTTATCAGTGTGGACAGGTTAGCAGTGTGGACAGGTTGGGCATTAAGGTTAGCAGTGTGGACAGGTTAGCAGTGTGGACAGATTGGGCATTAAGGTTAGCCGTGTGGACAGGTTAGCAGTGTGGAAAGATTGGGCATTAAGGTTAGTAGTGTGGACAGGTTAGGCATTAAGGTTAGCAGTGTGGACAGATTGGGCATTAAGGTTAGCAGTGTGGACAGGTTAGCAGTGTGGACAGGTTAGCAGTGTGGACAGGTTAGCAGTGTGGACAGGTTAGCAGTGTGGACAGATTAGCAGTGTGGACAGGTTTGCAGTGTGGACAGGTTAGCAGTGTGGGTAGGTTGGGCATTAAGGTTAGCAGTGTGGACAGGTTGGCTATTAAGGTTGGCAGTGTGGACAGGTTGGCAGTGTGTGTAGGTTAGCAGTGTGGACAGGTTGGGCATTAAGGTTAGCAGTGTGGACAGGTTAGGCATTAAGGTTAGCAGTGTGGACAGGTTAGGCATTAAGGTTAGCAGTGTGGACCGGTTAGCAGTGTGGACAGATTTGGCATTAAGGTTAGCAGTGTGGACAGGTTAGCAGTGTGAACAGGTTAGCAGTGTGGACATGTTAGCAGTGTGGACAGGTTGGGCATTAAGGTTAGCAGTGTGGACAGGTTGGGCATTGAGGTTAGCAGTGTGGACAGCTTAGCAGTGTGGACAGGTTGGGCATTGAGGTTAACAGTGTGGACAGGTTAGCAGTGTGGACAGGTTGGGCATTAAGGTTAGCAGTGTGGACAGGTTAGGCATTAAGGTTAGCAGTGTGGACAGTTTAGGCATTAAGGTTAGCAGTGTGGACAGGTTGGGCATTAAGGTTATCAGTGTGGACAGGTTAGCAGTGTGGACAGGTTGGGCATTAAGGTTAGCAGTGTGGACAGGTTGGGCATTAAGGTTATCAGTGTGGACAGGTTAGCAGTGTGGACAGGTTGGGCATTAAGGTTAGCAGTGTGGACAGGTTAGCAGTGTGGACAGATTGGGCATTAAGGTTAGCCGTGTGGACAGGTTAGCAGTGTGGAAAGATTGGGCATTAAGGTTAGTAGTGTGGACAGGTTAGGCATTAAGGTTAGCAGTGTGGACAGATTGGGCATTAAGGTTAGCAGTGTGGACAGGTTAGCAGTGTGGACAGGTTAGCAGTGTGGACAGGTTAGCAGTGTGGACAGGTTAGCAGTGTGGACAGATTAGCAGTGTGGACAGGTTTGCAGTGTGGACAGGTTAGCAGTGTGGGTAGGTTGGGCATTAAGGTTAGCAGTGTGGACAGGTTGGCTATTAAGGTTGGCAGTGTGGACAGGTTGGCAGTGTGTGTAGGTTAGCAGTGTGGACAGGTTGGGCATTAAGGTTAGCAGTGTGGACAGGTTAGGCATTAAGGTTAGCAGTGTGGACAGGTTAGGCATTAAGGTTAGCAGTGTGGACCGGTTAGCAGTGTGGACAGATTTGGCATTAAGGTTAGCAGTGTGGACAGGTTAGCAGTGTGAACAGGTTAGCAGTGTGGACATGTTAGCAGTGTGGACAGGTTGGGCATTAAGGTTAGCAGTGTGGACAGGTTGGGCATTGAGGTTAGCAGTGTGGACAGCTTAGCAGTGTGGACAGGTTGGGCATTGAGGTTAACAGTGTGGACAGGTTAGCAGTGTGGACAGGTTGGGCATTAAGGTTAGCAGTGTGGACAGGTTAGGCATTAAGGTTAGCAGTGTGGACAGTTTAGGCATTAAGGTTAGCAGTGTGGACAGGTTGGGCATTAAGGTTATCAGTGTGGACAGGTTAGCAGTGTGGACAGGTTAGCAGTGTGGACAGGTTGGGCATTAAGGTTAGCAGTGTGGACAGGTTGGGCATTGAGGTTAGCAGTGTGGACAGCTTAGCAGTGTGGACAGGTTGGGCATTAAGGTTAGCAGTGTGGACAGGTTAGGCATTAAGGTTAGCAGTGTGGACAGTTTAGGCATTAAGGTTAGCCGTGTGGACAGGTTAGCAGTGTGGACAGATTGGGCATTAAGGTTAGCCGTGTGGACAGGTTAGCAGTGTGGAAAGATTGGGCATTAAGGTTAGCAGTGTGGACAGGTTAGGCATTAAGGTTAGCAGTGTGGACAGATTACAGTGTGGACAGATTGGGCATTAAGGTTAGCATTATGGACAGTTTAGCAGTGTGGACAGGTTGGGCATTAAGGTTAGCAGTGTGGACAGGTTAGCAGTGTGGACAGGTTAGCAGTGTGGACAGGTTAGCAGTGTGGACAGGTTAGCAGTGTGGACAGGTTGGGCATTAAGGTTATCAGTGTGGACAGGTTAGCAGTGTGGACAGGTTGGGCATTAAGGTTAGCAGTGTGGACAGGTTAGCAGTGTGGACAGGTTAGCAGTGTGGACAGGTTGGCGTTAAGGTTAGCAATGTGGACAGGTTAGGCATTAAGGTTAGCAGTGTGGACAGGTTGGCAGTGTGGACAGATTGGGCATTAAGGTTAGCAGTGTGGACAGGTTAGCAGTGTGGACAGGTTAGCAGTGTGGACAGGTTAGGCATTAAGGTTAGCCGTGTGGACAGATTGGGCATTAAGGTTAGCAGTATGGACAGGTTAGCAGTGTGGACAGGTTAGCAGTGTGGACAGGTTAGCAGTGTGGACAGGTTGGGCATTAAGGTTAGCAGTGTGGACAGGTTAGCAGTGTGGACAGGTTGGGCATTAAGGTTAGCAATGTGGACAAGTTAGCAGTGTGGACAGGTTAGCAGTGTGGACAGGTTAGCATTGTGGACAGGTTGGGCATTAAGGTTAGCAGTGTGGACAGGTTGGCAGTGTGGACAGGTTGGGCATTAAGGTTAGCAGTGTGGACAGGTTAGCAGTGTGCACAGGTTGGGCATTAAGGTTAGCAATGTGGACAGGTTAGCAGTGTGGACAGGTTAGCAGTGTGGACAGGTTGGGCATTAAGGTTAGCAGTGTGGACAGGTTGGCAGTGTGGACAGGTTGGCAGTGTGGACAGGTTAGCAGTGTGGACAGGTTGGGCATTAAGGTTAGCAGTGAGGACATGGTTAGCAGTGTGGACAGGTTAGCAGTGTGGACAGGTTGGGCATTAAGGTTAGCAGTGTGGACAGGTTGGGCATTAAGGTTAGCAATGTGGACAGGTTAGCAGTGTGGACAGGTTAGCAGTGTTGGCAGGTTAGTAATGTGGACAGGTTAGCAGTGTGGGCAGGTTGGGCATTAAGGTTAGCAGTGTGGACAGGTTGGGCATTAAGGTTAGCAGTGTGGACAGTTTAGGCATTAAGGTTAGCCGTGTGGACAGGTTAGCAGTGTGGACAGATTGGGCATTAAGGTTAGCAGTGTGGACAGGTTAGCAGTGTGGACAGGTTGGGCATTAAGGTTAGCAGTGTGGACAGGTTAAGCATTAAGGTTAGCAGTGTGGACAGATTACAGTGTGGACAGATTGGGCATTAAGGTTAGCAGTATGGACAGGTTAGGCATTAAGGTTAGCAGTGTGGACAGGTTGGCAGTGTGGACAGATTGGGCATTAAGGTTAGCAGTGTGGACAGGTTAGCAGTGTGGACAGGTTAGCAGTGTGGACAGGTTGGGCATTAAGGTTAGCAGTGTGGACAGGTTAGGCATTAAGGTTAACAGTGTGGACAGGTTAGGCATTAAGGTTAGCCGTGTGGACAGGTTAGCAGTGTGGACAGATTGGGCATTAAGGTTAGCAGTGTGGACAGGTTAGCAGTGTGGACAGGTTGGGCATTAAGGTTAGCAGTGTGGACAGGTTAGGCATTAAGGTTAGCAGTGTGGACAGTTTAGGCATTAAGGTTAGCCGTGTGGACAGGTTAGCAGTGTGGACAGATTGGGCATTAAGGTTAGCAGTGTGGACAGGTTAGCAGTGTGGGCAGGTTGGGCATTAAGGTTAGCAGTGTGGACAGGTTGGGCATTAAGGTTAGCAGTGTGGACAGATTGGCCATTAATGTTAGCAGTATGGACAGGTTAGCAGTGTGGACAGGATGGGCATTAAGGTTAGCAGTGTGGACAGGTTAGCAGTGTGGACAGGTTAGCAGTGTGGACAGGTTAGCAGTGTGGACAGGTTGGGCATTAAGGTTAGCTCTGTGGACAGGTTAGCAGTGTGGACAGGTTGGGCATTAAGGTTAGCAATGTGGACAGGTTAGCAGTGTGGACAGGTTAGCAGTGTGGACAGGTTGGGCATTAAGGTTAGCAGTGTGGACAGGTTGGCAGTGTGGACAGGTTAGCAGTGTGGACTGGTTGGGCATTAAGGTTAGCAGTGTGGACAGGTTAGGCTTTAAGGTTAGCAGTGTGGACAGGTTAGGCATTAAGGTTAGCAGTGTGGACAGGTTAGCAGTGTGGACAGGTTAGCAGTGTGGACAGGTTGGGCATTGAGGTTAGCAGTGTGGACAGGTTGGGCATTAAGGTTAGCAGTGTGGACAGGTTAGCAGTGTGCACAGGTTGGGCATTAAGGTTAGCAATGTGGACAGGTTAGCAGTGTGGACAGGTTAGCAGTGTGGACAGGTTGGGCATTAAGGTTAGCAGTGTGGACAGGTTGGCAGTGTGGACAGGTTGGCAGTGTGGACAGGTTAGCAGTGTGGACAGGTTGGGCATTAAGGTTAGCAGTGAGGACATGGTTAGCAGTGTGGACAGGTTAGCAGTGTGGACAGGTTGGGCATTAAGGTTAGCAGTGTGGACAGGTTGGGCATTAAGGTTAGCAATGTGGACTGGTTAGCAGTGTGGACAGGTTAGCAGTGTTGGCAGGTTAGTAATGTGGACAGGTTAGCAGTGTGGGCAGGTTGGGCATTAAGGTTAGCAGTGTGGACAGGTTGGGCATTAAGGTTAGCAGTGTGGACAGTTTAGGCATTAAGGTTAGCCGTGTGGACAGGTTAGCAGTGTGGACAGATTGGGCATTAAGGTTAGCAGTGTGGACAGGTTAGCAGTGTGGACAGGTTGGGCATTAAGGTTAGCAGTGTGGACAGGTTAAGCATTAAGGTTAGCAGTGTGGACAGATTACAGTGTGGACAGATTGGGCATTAAGGTTAGCAGTATGGACAGGTTAGGCATTAAGGTTGGCAGTGTGGACAGGTTGGCAGTGTGGACAGATTGGGCATTAAGGTTAGCAGTGTGGACAGGTTAGCAGTGTGGACAGGTTAGCAGTGTGGACAGGTTGGGCATTAAGGTTAGCAGTGTGGACAGGTTAGGCATTAAGGTTAACAGTGTGGACAGGTTAGGCATTAAGGTTAGCCGTGTGGACAGGTTAGCAGTGTGGACAGATTGGGCATTAAGGTTAGCAGTGTGGACAGGTTAGCAGTGTGGACAGGTTGGGCATTGAGGTTAGCAGTGTGGACAGGTTAGGCATTAAGGTTAGCAGTGTGGACAGGTTAGGCATTAAGGTTAGCCGTGTGGACAGGTTAGCAGTGTGGACAGGTTGGGCATTAAGGTTAGCAGTGTGGACAGGTTAGCAGTGTGGGCAGGTTGGGCATTAAGGTTAGCAGTGTGGACAGGTTGGGCATTAAGGTTAGCAGTGTGGACAGATTGGGCATTAATGTTAGCAGTATGGACAGGTTAGCAGTGTGGACAGGTTGGGCATTAAGGTTAGCAGTGTGGACAGGTTAGCAGTGTGGACAGGTTAGCAGTGTGGACAGGTTAGCAGTGTGGACAGGTTGGGCATTAAGGTTAGCTCTGTGGACAGGTTAGCAGTGTGGACAGGTTGGGCATTAAGGTTAGCAATGTGGACAGGTTAGCAGTGTGGACAGGTTAGCAGTGTGGACAGGTTGGGCATTAAGGTTAGCAGTGTGGACAGGTTGGCAGTGTGGACAGGTTAGCAGTGTGGACTGGTTGGGCATTAAGGTTAGCAGTGTGGACAGGTTAGGCTTTAAGGTTAGCAGTGTGGACAGGTTAGGCATTAAGGTTAGCAGTGTGGACAGGTTAGCAGTGTGGACAGGTTAGCAGTGTGGACAGGTTGGGCATTGAGGTTAGCAGTGTGGACAGGTTGGCATTAAGGTTAGCAGTGTGGACAGTTTAGCAGTGTGGACAGATTGGGCATTAAGGTTAGCCGTGTGGACAGGTTAGCAGTGTGGAAAGATTGGGCATTAAGGTTAGCAGTGTGGACAGGTTAGGCATTAAGGTTAGCAGTGTGGACAGATTACAGTGTGGACAGATTGGGCATTAAGGTTAGCAGTATGGACAGTTTAGCAGTGTGGACAGGTTGGGCATTAAGGTTAGCAGTGTGGACAGGTTAGCAGTGTGGACAGGTTAGCAGTGTGGACAGGTTAGCAGTGTGGACAGGTTAGCAGTGTTGACAGGTTGGGCATTAAGGTTATCAGTGTGGACAGGTTAGCAGTGTGGACAGGTTGGGCATTAAGGTTAGCAGTGTTGACAGGTTAGCAGTGTGGACAGGTTAGCAGTGTGGACAGGTTGGCGTTAAGGTTAGCAATGTGGACAGGTTAGGAATTAAGGTTAGCAGTGTGGACAGTTTGGCAGTGTGGACAGATTGGGCATTAAGGTTAGCAGTGTGGACAGGTTAGCAGTGTGGACAGGTTAGCAGTGTGGACAGATTGGGCATTAAGGTTAGCAGTGTGGACAGTTGCGCATTAAGGTTAGCACTGTGGACAGGTTAGGCATTAAGTTTAGCCGTGTGGACAGATTGGGCATTAAGGTTAGCAGTATGGACAGGTTAGCAGTGTGGACAGGTTAGCCGTGTGGACAGGTTAGCAGTATGGACAGGTTGGGCATTAAGGTTAGCAGTGTGGACTTGTTAGCAGTGTGGACAGGTTGGGCATTAAGGTTAGCAATGTGCACAGGTTAGCAGTGTGGACAGGTTAGCAGTGTGGACAGGTTGGGCATTAAGGTTAGCAGTGTGGACAGGTTGGGCATTAAGGTTAGCAGTGTGGACAGGTTAGCAGTGTGGACAGGTTGGGGATTAAGGTTAGCAGTGTGGGACAGGTTAGCAGTGTGGACAGGTTAGCAGTGTGGGTAGGTTGGGCATTAAGGTTAGCAGTGTGGACAGGTTGGCTATTAAGGTTGGCAGTGTGGACAAGTTGGCAGTGTGGACAGGTTAGCAGTGTGGACAGGTTGGGCATTAAGGTTATCAGTGTGGACAGGTTAGGCATTAAGGTTAGCAGTGTGGACAGGTTAGGCATTAAGGTTAGCAGTGTGGACAGGTTAGCAGTGTGGACAGATTGGGCATTAAGGTTAGCAGTGTGGACAGGTTGGCAGTGTGGACAGGTTAGCAGTGTGGACAGGTTGGGCATTGAGGTTAGCAGTGTGGACAGGTTAGCAGTGTGGACAGGTTGGGCATTAAGGTTAGCAGTGTGGACAGGTTGGGCATTGAGGTTAGCAGTGTGGACAGCTTAGCAGTGTGGACAGGTTGGGCATTGAGGTTAGCAGTGTGGACAGGTTGGCATTAAGGTTAGCAGTGTGGACAGGTTGGCAGTGTGGACAGGTTAGCAGTGTGGACAGGTTGGGCATTAAGGTTAGCAGTGTGGACAGGGTTAGCAGTGTGGACAGGTTAGCAGTGTGGACAGGTTGGGCATTAAGGTTAGCAGTGTGGACAGGTTGGGCATTAAGGTTAGCAATGTGGACAGGTTAGCAGTGTGGACATGTTAGCAGTGTTGGCAGGTTAGTAATGTGGACAGGTTAGCAGTGTGGGCAGGTTGGGCATTAAGGTTAGCAGTGTGGACAGGTTGGGCATTAAGGTTAGCAGTGTGGACAGGTTAGCAGTGTGGACAGGTTGGGGATTAAGGTTAGCAGTGTGGGACAGGTTAGCAGTGTGGACAGGTTAGCAGTGTGGACACGTTGGGCATTAAGGTTAGCAGTGTGGACAGGTTAGCAGTGTGGACAGGTTTGCAGTGTTGGCAGGTTAGTAATGTGGACAGGTTAGCAGTGTGGGCAGGTTGGGCATTAAGGTTAGCAGTGTGGACAGGTTGGGCATTAAGGTTAGCAGTGTGGACAGGTTAGCAGTGTGGACAGGTTGGGGATTAAGGTTAGCAGTGTGGGACAGGTTAGCAGTGTGGACAGGTTAGCAGTGTGGACACGTTGGGCATTAAGGTTAGCAGTGTGGACAGGTTGGCTATTAAGGTTGGCAGTGTGGACAAGTTGGCAGTGTGGACAGGTTAGCAGTGTGGACAGGTTGGGCATTAAGGTTATCAGTGTGGACAGGTTAGGCATTAAGGTTAGCAGTGTGGACAGGTTAGGCATTAAGGTTAGCAGTGTGGACAGGTTAGCAGTGTGGACAGATTGGGCATTAAGGTTAGCAGTGTGGACAGGTTGGCAGTGTGGACAGGTTAGCAGTGTGGACAGGTTGGGCATTGAGGTTAGCAGTGTGGACAGGTTAGCAGTGTGGACAGGTTGGGCATTAAGGTTAGCAGTGTGGACAGGTTGGGCATTGAGGTTAGCAGTGTGGACAGCTTAGCAGTGTGGACAGGTTGGGCATTGAGGTTAGCAGTGTGGACAGGTTAGGCATTAAGGTTAGCAGTGTGGACAGTTTAGGCATTAAGGTTAGCAGTGTGGACAGGTTGGGCATTAAGGTTATCAGTGTGGACAGGTTAGTAGCAGTGTGGACAGGTTGGGCATTAAGGTTAGCAGTGTGGACAGGTTAGCAGTGTGGACAGACTGGGCATTAAGGTTAGCCGTGTGGACAGGTTAGCAGTGTGGAAAGATTTGGCATTAAGGTTAGCAGTGTGGACAGATTACAGTGTGGACAGATTGGGCATTAAGGTTAGCAGTATGGACAGTTTAGCAGTGTGGAGAGGTTGGGCATTAAGGTTAGCAGTGTGGACAGGTTAGCAGTGTGGACAGGTTAGCAGTGTGGACAGGTTAGCAGTGTGGACAGGTTGGGCATTAAGGTTATCAGTGTGGACAGGTTAGCAGTGTGGACAGGTTGGGCATTAAGGTTAGCAGTGTGGACAGGTTGGGCATTACGGTTAGCAGTGTGGACAGGTTAGCAGTGTGGACAGGTTAGCAGTGTGGACAGGTTGGGCATTAAGGTTAGCAGTGTGGACAGGTTGGGCATTGAGGTTAGCAGTGTGGACAGCTTAGCAGTGTGGACAGGTTGGGCATTAAGGTTAGCAGTGTGGACAGGTTAGGCAATAAGGTTAGCAGTGTGGACAGTTTAGCAGTGTGGACAGATTGGGCATTAAGGTTAGCCGTGTGGACAGGTTAGCAGTGTGGAAAGATTGGGCATTAAGGTTAGCAGTGTGGACAGGTTAGGCATTAAGGTTAGCAGTGTGGACAGATTACAGTGTGGACAGATTGGGCATTAAGGTTAGCAGTATGGACAGTTTAGCAGTGTGGACAGGTTGGGCATTAAGGTTAGCAGTGTGGACAGGTTAGCAGTGTGGACAGGTTAGCAGTGTGGACAGGTTAGCAGTGTGGACAGGTTAGCAGTGTTGACAGGTTGGGCATTAAGGTTATCAGTGTGGACAGGTTAGCAGTGTGGACAGGTTGGGCATTAAGGTTAGCAGTGTTGACAGGTTAGCAGTGTGGACAGGTTAGCAGTGTGGACAGGTTGGCGTTAAGGTTAGCAATGTGGACAGGTTAGGAATTAAGGTTAGCAGTGTGGACAGTTTGGCAGTGTGGACAGATTGGGCATTAAGGTTAGCAGTGTGGACAGGTTAGCAGTGTGGACAGGTTAGCAGTGTGGACAGATTGGGCATTAAGGTTAGCAGTGTGGACAGTTGGGCATTAAGGTTAGCAGTGTGGACAGGTTAGGCATTAAGGTTAGCCGTGTGGACAGATTGGGCATTAAGGTTAGCAGTATGGACAGGTTAGCAGTGTGGACAGGTTAGCAGTGTGGACAGGTTAGCAGTATGGACAGGTTGGGCATTAAGGTTAGCAGTGTGGACTTGTTAGCAGTGTGGACAGGTTGGGCATTAAGGTTAGCAATGTGCACAGGTTAGCAGTGTGGACAGGTTAGCAGTGTGGACAGGTTAGCAGTGTGGACAGGTTGGCATTAAGGTTAGCAGTGTGGACAGGTTGGCAGTGTGGACAGGTTAGCAGTGTGGACAGGTTGGGCATTAAGGTTAAGAGTGTGGACAGGGTTAGCAGTGTGGACAGGTTAGCAGTGTGGACAGGTTGGGCATTAAGGTTAGCAGTGTGGACAGGTTGGGCATTAAGGTTAGCAATGTGGACAGGTTAGCAGTGTGGACATGTTAGCAGTGTTGGCAGGTTAGTAATGTGGACAGGTTAGCAGTGTGGGCAGGTTGGGCATTAAGGTTAGCAGTGTGGACAGGTTGGGCATTAAGGTTAGCAGTGTGGACAGGTTAGCAGTGTGGACAGGTTGGGGATTAAGGTTAGCAGTGTGGGACAGGTTAGCAGTGTGGACAGGTTAGCAGTGTGGACACGTTGGGCATTAAGGTTAGCAGTGTGGACAGGTTAGCAGTGTGGACAGGTTTGCAGTTTGCACAGGTTAGCAGTGTGGGTAGGTTGGGCATTAAGGTTAGCAGTGTGGACAGGTTGGCTATTAAGGTTGGCAGTGTGGACAGGTTGGCAGTGTGGACAGGTTAGCAGTGTGGACAGGTTGGGCATTAAGGTTATCAGTGTGGACAGGTTAGGCATTAAGGTTAGCAGTGTGGACAGGTTAGGCATTAAGGTTAGCAGTGTGGACAGGTTAGCAGTGTGGACAGATTGGGCATTAAGGTTAGCAGTGTGGACAGGTTGGCAGTGTGGACAGGTTAGCAGTGTGGACAGGTTGGGCATTGAGGTTAGCAGTGTGGACAGGTTAGCAGTGTGGACAGGTTGGGCATTGAGGTTAGCAGTGTGGACAGTTTAGGCATTAAGGTTAGCAGTGTGGACAGGTTGGGCATTAAGGTTATCAGTGTGGACAGGTTAGCAGTGTGGACAGGTTGGGCATTAAGGTTAGCAGTGTGGACAGGTTAGCAGTGTGGACAGATTGGGCATTAAGGTTAGCCGTGTGGACAGGTTAGCAGTGTGGAAAGATTTGGCATTAAGGTTAGCAGTGTGGACAGATTACAGTGTGGACAGATTGGGCATTAAGGTTAGCAGTATGGACAGTTTAGCAGTGTGGAGAGGTTGGGCATTAAGGTTAGCAGTGTGGACAGGTTAGCAGTGTGGACAGGTTAGCAGTGTGGACAGGTTAGCAGTGTGGACAGGTTGGGCATTAAGGTTATCAGTGTGGACAGGTTAGCAGTGTGGACAGGTTGGGCATTAAGGTTAGCAGTGTGGACAGGTTAGCAGTGTGGACAGGTTAGCAGTGTGGACAGATTGGGCATTAAGGTTAGCAGTGTGGACAGGTTGGGCATTAAGGTTAGCAGTGTAGACAGGTTAGGCATTAAGGTTAGCCGTGTGGACAGATTGGGCATTAAGGTTAGCAGTATGGACAGGTTAGCAGTGTGGACAGGTTAGCAGTGTGGACAGGTTAGCAGTATGGACAGGTTGGGCATTAAGGTTAGCAGTGTGGACAGGTTAGCAGTGTGGACAGGTTGGGCATTAAGCTTAGCAATGTGGACAGGTTAGCAGTGTGGACAGGTTAGCAGTGTGGACAGGTTGGGCATTAAGGTTAGCAGTGTGGAAAGGTTGGCAGTGTGGACAGGTTAGCAGTGTGGACAGGTTGGGCATTAAGGTTAGCAGTGAGGACAGGGTTAGCAGTGTGGACAGGTTAGCAGTGTGGACAGGTTGGGCATTAAGGTTAGCAGTGTGGACAGGTTGGGCATTAAGGTTAGCAATGTGGACAGGTTAGCAGTGTGGACAGGTTAGCAGTGTTGGCAGGTTAGTAATGTGGACAGGTTAGCATTGTGGGCAGGTTGGGCATTAAGGTTAGCAGTGTGGACATGTTGGGCATTAAGGTTAGCAGTGTGGACAGGTTAGCAGTGTGGACAGGTTGGGCATTAAGGTTAGCAGTGTGGACAGGTTAGCAGTGTGGACAGATTAGCAGTGTGGACAGGTTTGCAGTGTGGACAGGTTAGCAGTGTGGGTAGGTTGGGCATTAAGGTTAGCAGTGTGGACAGGTTGGCTATTAAGGTTGGCAGTGTGGACAGGTTGGCAGTGTGGGTAGGTTAGCAGTGTGGACAGGTTGGGCATTAAGGTTAGCAGTGTGGACAGGTTAGGCATTAAGGTTAGCAGTGTGGACAGGTTAGGCATTAAGGTTAGCAGTGTGGACCGGTTAGCAGTGTGGACAGATTTGGCATTAAGGTTAGCAGTGTGGACAGGTTAGCAGTGTGAACAGGTTAGCAGTGTGGACATGTTAGCAGTGTGGACAGGTTGGGCATTAAGGTTAGCAGTGTGGACAGGTTGGGCATTGAGGTTAGCAGTGTGGACAGCTTAGCAGTGTGGACAGGTTGGGCATTGAGGTTAACAGTGTGGACAGGTTAGCAGTGTGGACAGGTTGGGCATTAAGGTTAGCAGTGTGGACAGGTTAGGCATTAAGGTTAGCAGTGTGGACAGTTTAGGCATTAAGGTTAGCAGTGTGGACAGGTTGGGCATTAAGGTTATCAGTGTGGACAGGTTAGCAGTGTGGACAGGTTGGGCATTAAGGTTAGCAGTGTGGACAGGTTAGCAGTGTGGACAGGTTAGCAGTGTGGACAGGTTGGCGTTAAGGTTAGCAGTGTGGACAGGTTGGCAGTGTGGACAGGTTAGCAGTGTGGACAGGTTGGGCATTGAGGTTAGCAGTGTGGACAGGTTAGCAGTGTGGACAGGTTGGGCATTAAGGTTAGCAGTGTGGACAGGTTGGGCATTGAGGTTAGCAGTGTGGACAGCTTAGCAGTGTGGACAGGTTGGGCATTGAGGTTAGCAGTGTGGACAGGTTAGCAGTGTGGACAGGTTGGGCATTAAGGTTAGCAGTGTGGACAGGTTATGCATTAAGTTTAGCAGTGTGGACAGTTTAGGCATTAAGGTTAGCAGTGTGGACAGGTTGGGCATTAAGGTTATCAGTGTGGACAGGTTAGCAGTGTGGACAGGTTGGGCATTAAGGTTAGCAGTGTGGACAGGTTTGCAGTGTGGACAGATTGGGCATTAAGGTTAGCCGTGTGGACAGGTTAGCAGTGTGGAAAGATTGGGCATTAAGGTTAGCAGTGTGGACAGGTTAGGCATTAAGGTTAGCAGTGTGGACAGATTACAGTGTGGACAGATTGGGCATTAAGGTTAGCAGTATGGACAGGTTAGCAGTGTGGACAGGTTAGCAGTGTGGACAGGTTAGCAGTGTGGACAGGTTGGGCATTAAGGTTAGCAGTGTGGACAGGTTAGCAGTGTGGACAGATTGGGCATTAAGGTTAGCCGTGTGGACAGGTTAGCAGTGTGGAAAGATTGGGCATTAAGGTTAGCAGTGTGGACAGGTTAGGCATTAAGGTTAGCAGTGTGGACAGATTACAGTGTGGACAGATTGGGCATTAAGGTTAGCAGTATGGACAGGTTAGCAGTGTGGACAGGTTAGCAGTGTGGACAGGTTAGCAGTGTGGACAGGTTGGGCATTAAGGTTAGCAGTGTGGACAGGTTAGCAGTGTGGACAGGTTGGGCATTAAGGTTAGCAATGTGGACAGGTTAGCAGTGTGGACAGGTTAGCAGTGTGGACAGGTTGGGCATTAAGGTTAGCAGTGTGGACAGGTTCGCAGTGTGGACAGGTTGGGCATTAAGGTTAGCAGTGTGGACAGGGTTAGCAGTGTGGACAGGTTAGCAGTGTGGAAAGGTTGGGCATTAAGGTTAGCAGTGTGGACAGGTTGGGCATTAAGGTTAGCAATGTGGACAGGTTAGCAGTGTGGACAGGTTAGCAGTGTTGGCAGGTTAGTAATGTGGACAGGTTAGCAGTGTGGGCAGGTTGGTCATTAAGGTTAGCAGTGTGGACAGGTTGGGCATTACGGTTAGCAGTGTGGACAGGTTAGCAGTGTGGACAGGTTAGCAGTGTGGACAGGTTGGGCATTAAGGTTAGCAGTGTGGACAGGTTGGGCATTGAGGTTAGCAGTGTGGACAGCTTAGCAGTGTGGACAGGTTGGGCATTAAGGTTAGCAGTGTGGACAGGTTAGGCATTAAGGTTAGCAGTGTGGACAGTTTAGCAGTGTGGACAGATTGGGCATTAAGGTTAGCCGTGTGGACAGGTTAGCAGTGTGGAAAGATTGGGCATTAAGGTTAGCAGTGTGGACAGGTTAGGCATTAAGTTTAGCAGTGTGGACAGATTACAGTGTGGACAGATTGGGCATTAAGGTTAGCAGTATGGACAGTTTAGCAGTGTGGACAGGTTGGGCATTAAGGTTAGCAGTGTGGACAGGTTAGCAGTGTGGACAGGTTAGCAGTGTGGACAGGTTAGCAGTGTTGACAGGTTGGGCATTAAGGTTATCAGTGTGGACAGGTTAGCAGTGTGGACAGGTTGGGCATTAAGGTTAGCAGTGTTGACAGGTTAGCAGTGTGGACAGGTTAGCAGTGTGGACAGGTTGGCGTTAAGGTTAGCAATGTGGACAGGTTAGGAATTAAGGTTAGCAGTGTGGACAGTTTGGCAGTGTGGACAGATTGGGCATTAAGGTTAGCAGTGTGGACAGGTTAGCAGTGTGGACAGGTTAGCAGTGTGGACAGATTGGGCATTAAGGTTAGCAGTGTGGACAGTTGGGCATTAAGGTTAGCAGTTTGGACAGGTTAGGCATTAAGGTTAGCCGTGTGGACAGATTGGGCATTAAGGTTAGCAGTATGGACAGGTTAGCAGTGTGGACAGGTTAGCAGTGTGGACAGGTTAGCAGTATGGACAGGTTGGGCATTAAGGTTAGCAGTGTGGACTTGTTAGCAGTGTGGACAGGTTGGGCATTAAGGTTAGCAATGTGCACAGGTTAGCAGTGTGGACAGGTTAGCAGTGTGGACAGGTTAGCAGTGTGGACAGGTTGGCATTAAGGTTAGCAGTGTGGACAGGTTGGCAGTGTGGACAGGTTAGCAGTGTGGACAGGTTGGGCATTAAGGTTAGCAGTGTGGACAGGGTTAGCAGTGTGGACAGGTTAGCAGTGTGGACAGGTTGGGCATTAAGGTTAGCAGTGTGGACAGGTTGGGCATTAAGGTTAGCAATGTGGACAGGTTAGCAGTGTGGACATGTTAGCAGTGTTGGCAGGTTAGTAATGTGGACAGGTTAGCAGTGTGGGCAGGTTGGGCATTAAGGTTAGCAGTGTGGACAGGTTAGCAGTGTGGACAGGTTGGGGATTAAGGTTAGCAGTGTGGGACAGGTTAGCAGTGTGGACAGGTTAGCAGTGTGGACACGTTGGGCATTAAGGTTAGCAGTGTGGACAGGTTTGCAGTTTGCACAGGTTAGCAGTGTGGGTAGGTTGGGCATTAAGGTTAGCAGTGTGGACAGGTTGGCTATTAAGGTTGGCAGTGTGGACAGGTTGGCAGTGTGGACAGGTTAGCAGTGTGGACAGGTTGGGCATTAAGGTTATCAGTGTGGACAGGTTAGGCATTAAGGTTAGCAGTGTGGACAGGTTAGGCATTAAGGTTAGCAGTGTGGACAGGTTAGCAGTGTGGACAGATTGGGCATTAAGGTTAGCAGTGTGGACAGGTTGGCAGTGTGGACAGGTTAGCAGTGTGGACAGGTTGGGCATTGAGGTTAGCAGTGTGGACAGGTTAGCAGTGTGGACAGGTTGGGCATTAAGGTTAGCAGTGTGGACAGGATGGGCATTGAGGTTAGCAGTGTGGACAGCTTAGCAGTGTGGACAGGTTGGGCATTGAGGTTAGCAGTGTGGACAGGTTAGGCATTAAGGTTAGCAGTGTGGACAGTTTAGGCATTAAGGTTAGCAGTGTGGACAGGTTGGGCATTAAGGTTATCAGTGTGGACAGGTTAGCAGTGTGGACAGGTTGGGCATTAAGGTTAGCAGTGTGGACAGGTTAGCAGTGTGGACAGATTGGGCATTAAGGTTAGCCGTGTGGACAGGTTAGCAGTGTGGAAAGATTTGGCATTAAGGTTAGCAGTGTGGACAGATTACAGTGTGGACAGATTGGGCATTAAGGTTAGCAGTATGGACAGTTTAGCAGTGTGGACAGGTTGGGCATTAAGGTTAGCAGTGTGGACAGGTTAGCAGTGTGGACAGGTTAGCAGTGTGGACAGGTTGGCATTAAGGTTATCAGTGTGGACAGGTTAGCAGTGTGGACAGGTTGGGCATTAAGGTTAGCAGTGTGGACAGGTTAGCAGTGTGGACAGGTTAGCAGTGTGGACAGATTGGGCATTAAGGTTAGCAGTGTGGACCGGTTGGGCATTAAGGTTAGCAGTGTAGACAGGTTAGGCATTAAGGTTAGCCGTGTGGACAGATTGGGCATTAAGGTTAGCAGTATGGACAGGTTAGCAGTGTGGACAGGTTAGCAGTGTGGACAGGTTAGCAGTATGGACAGGTTGGGCATTAAGGTTAGCAGTGTGGACAGGTTAGCAGTGTGGACAGGTTGGGCATTAAGCTTAGCAATGTGGACAGGTTAGCAGTGTGGACAGGTTAGCAGTGTGGACAGGTTGGGCATTAAGGTTAGCAGTGTGGAAAGGTTGGCAGTGTGGACAGGTTAGCAGTGTGGACAGGTTGGGCATTAAGGTTAGCAGTGAGGACAGGGTTAGCAGTGTGGACAGGTTAGCAGTGTGGACAGGTTGGGCATTAAGGTTAGCAGTGTGGACAGGTTGGGCATTAAGGTTAGCAATGTGGACAGGTTAGCAGTGTGGACAGGTTAGCAGTGTTGGCAGGTTAGTAATGTGGACAGGTTAGCAGTGTGGGCAGGTTGGGCATTAAGGTTAGCAGTGTGGACATGTTGGGCATTAAGGTTAGCAGTGTGGACAGGTTAGCAGTGTGGACAGGTTGGGCATTAAGGTTAGCAGTGTGGACAGGTTAGCAGTGTGGACAGATTAGCAGTGTGGACAGGTTTGCAGTGTGGACAGGTTAGCAGTGTGGGTAGGTTGGGCATTAAGGTTAGCAGTGTGGACAGGTTGGCTATTAAGGTTGGCAGTGTGGACAGGTTGGCAGTGTGGGTAGGTTAGCAGTGTGGACAGGTTGGGCATTAAGGTTAGCAGTGTGGACAGGTTAGGCATTAAGGTTAGCAGTGTGGACAGGTTAGGCATTAAGGTTAGCAGTGTGGACCGGTTAGCAGTGTGGACAGATTTGGCATTAAGGTTAGCAGTGTGGACAGGTTAGCAGTGTGAACAGGTTAGCAGTGTGGACATGTTAGCAGTGTGGACAGGTTGGGCATTAAGGTTAGCAGTGTGGACAGGTTGGGCATTGAGGTTAGCAGTGTGGACAGCTTAGCAGTGTGGACAGGTTGGGCATTGAGGTTAACAGTGTGGACAGGTTAGCAGTGTGGACAGGTTGGGCATTAAGGTTAGCAGTGTGGACAGGTTAGGCATTAAGGTTAGCAGTGTGGACAGTTTAGGCATTAAGGTTAGCAGTGTGGACAGGTTGGGCATTAAGGTTATCAGTGTGGACAGGTTAGCAGTGTGGACAGGTTGGGCATTAAGGTTAGCAGTGTGGACAGGTTAGCAGTGTGGACAGGTTAGCAGTGTGGACAGGTTGGCGTTAAGGTTAGCAGTGTGGACAGGTTGGCAGTGTGGACAGGTTAGCAGTGTGGACAGGTTGGGCATTGAGGTTAGCAGTGTGGACAGGTTAGCAGTGTGGACAGGTTGGGCATTAAGGTTAGCAGTGTTGACAGGTTGGGCATTGAGGTTAGCAGTGTGGACAGCTTAGCAGTGTGGACAGGTTGGGCATTGAGGTTAGCAGTGTGGACAGGTTAGCAGTGTGGACAGGTTGGGCATTAAGGTTAGCAGTGTGGACAGGTTATGCATTAAGGTTAGCAGTGTGGACAGTTTAGGCATTAAGGTTAGCAGTGTGGACAGGTTGGGCATTAAGGTTATCAGTGTGGACAGGTTAGCAGTGTGGACAGGTTGGGCATTAAGGTTAGCAGTGTGGACAGGTTAGCAGTGTGGACAGATTGGGCATTAAGGTTAGCCGTGTGGACAGGTTAGCAGTGTGGAAAGATTGGGCATTAAGGTTAGCAGTGTGGACAGGTTAGGCATTAAGGTTAGCAGTGTGGACAGATTACAGTGTGGACAGATTGGGCATTAAGGTTAGCAGTGTGGACAGGTTAGCAGTGTGGACAGGTTAGCAGTGTGGACAGGTTAGCAGTGTGGACAGATTAGCAGTGTGGACAGGTTTGCAGTGTGGACAGGTTAGCAGTGTGGGTAGGTTGGGCATTAAGGTTAGCAGTGTGGACAGGTTGGCTATTAAGGTTGGCAGTGTGGACAGGTTGGCATTAAGGTTAGCAGTGTGGACAGGTTAGCAGTGTGGACAGATTTGGCATTAAGGTTAGCAGTGTGGACAGGTTAGCAGTGTGAACAGGTTAGCAGTGTGGACATGTTAGCAGTGTGGACAGGTTAGGCATTAAGGTTAGCAGTGTGGACCGGTTAGCAGTGTGGACAGATTTGGCATTAAGGTTAGCAGTGTGGACAGGTTAGCAGTGTGAACAGGTTAGCAGTGTGGACATGTTAGCAGTGTGGACAGGTTGGGCATTAAGGTTAGCAGTGTGGACAGGTTGGGCATTGAGGTTAGCAGTGTGGACAGCTTAGCAGTGTGGACAGGTTGGGCATTGAGGTTAACAGTGTGGACAGGTTAGCAGTGTGGACAGGTTGGGCATTAAGGTTAGCAGTGTGGACAGGTTAGGCATTAAGGTTAGCAGTGTGGACAGTTTAGGCATTAAGGTTAGCAGTGTGGACAGGTTGGGCATTAAGGTTATCAGTGTGGACAGGTTAGCAGTGTGGACAGGTTGGGCATTAAGGTTAGCAGTGTGGACAGGTTAGCAGTGTGGACAGGTTAGCAGTGTGGACAGGTTGGCGTTAAGGTTAGCAATGTGGACAGGTTAGGCATTAAGGTTAGCAGTGTGGACAGGTTGGCAGTGTGGACAGATTTGGCATTAAGGTTAGCAGTGTGGACAGGTTAGCAGTGTGGACAGGTTAGCAGTGTGGACAGATTGGGCATTAAGGTTAGCAGTGTGGACAGGTTGGCAGTGTGGACAGGTTAGCAGTGTGGACAGGTTGGGCATTGAGGTTAGCAGTGTGGACAGGTTAGCAGTGTGGACAGGTTGGGCATTAAGGTTAGCAGTGTGGACAGGTTGGGCATTGAGGTTAGCAGTGTGGACAGCTTAGCAGTGTGGACAGGTTGGGCATTGAGGTTAGCAGTGTGGACAGGTTAGCAGTGTGGACAGGTTGGGCATTAAGGTTAGCAGTGTGGACAGGTTATGCATTAAGGTTAGCAGTGTGGACAGTTTAGGCATTAAGGTTAGCAGTGTGGACAGGTTGGGCATTAAGGTTATCAGTGTGGACAGGTTAGCAGTGTGGACAGGTTGGGCATTAAGGTTAGCAGTGTGGATAGGTTAGCAGTGTGAACAGATTGGGCATTAAGGTTAGCCGTGTGGACAGGTTAGCAGTGTGGAAAGATTGGGCATTAAGGTTAGTAGTGTGGACAGGTTAGGCATTAAGGTTAGCAGTGTGGACAGATTGGGCATTAAGGTTAGCAGTGTGGACAGGTTAGCAGTGTGGACAGGTTAGCAGTGTGGACAGGTTAGCAGTGTGGACAGGTTAGCAGTGTGGACAGATTAGCAGTGTGGACAGGTTTGCAGTGTGGACAGGTTAGCAGTGTGGGTAGGTTGGGCATTAAGGTTAGCAGTGTGGACAGGTTGGCTATTAAGGTTGGCAGTGTGGACAGGTTGGCAGTGTGTGTAGGTTAGCAGTGTGGACAGGTTGGGCATTAAGGTTAGCAGTGTGGACAGGTTAGGCATTAAGGTTAGCAGTGTGGACAGGTTAGGCATTAAGGTTAGCAGTGTGGACCGGTTAGCAGTGTGGACAGATTTGGCATTAAGGTTAGCAGTGTGGACAGGTTAGCAGTGTGAACAGGTTAGCAGTGTGGACATGTTAGCAGTGTGGACAGGTTGGGCATTAAGGTTAGCAGTGTGGACAGGTTGGGCATTGAGGTTAGCAGTGTGGACAGCTTAGCAGTGTGGACAGGTTGGGCATTGAGGTTAACAGTGTGGACAGGTTAGCAGTGTGGACAGGTTGGGCATTAAGGTTAGCAGTGTGGACAGGTTAGGCATTAAGGTTAGCAGTGTGGACAGTTTAGGCATTAAGGTTAGCAGTGTGGACAGGTTGGGCATTAAGGTTATCAGTGTGGACAGGTTAGCAGTGTGGACAGGTTGGGCATTAAGGTTAGCAGTGTGGACAGGTTGGGCATTAAGGTTATCAGTGTGGACAGGTTAGCAGTGTGGACAGGTTGGGCATTAAGGTTAGCAGTGTGGACAGGTTAGCAGTGTGGACAGATTGGGCATTAAGGTTAGCCGTGTGGACAGGTTAGCAGTGTGGAAAGATTGGGCATTAAGGTTAGTAGTGTGGACAGGTTAGGCATTAAGGTTAGCAGTGTGGACAGATTGGGCATTAAGGTTAGCAGTGTGGACAGGTTAGCAGTGTGGACAGGTTAGCAGTGTGGACAGGTTAGCAGTGTGGACAGGTTAGCAGTGTGGACAGATTAGCAGTGTGGACAGGTTTGCAGTGTGGACAGGTTAGCAGTGTGGGTAGGTTGGGCATTAAGGTTAGCAGTGTGGACAGGTTGGCTATTAAGGTTGGCAGTGTGGACAGGTTGGCAGTGTGTGTAGGTTAGCAGTGTGGACAGGTTGGGCATTAAGGTTAGCAGTGTGGACAGGTTAGGCATTAAGGTTAGCAGTGTGGACAGGTTAGGCATTAAGGTTAGCAGTGTGGACCGATTAGCAGTGTGGACAGATTTGGCATTAAGGTTAGCAGTGTGGACAGGTTAGCAGTGTGAACAGGTTAGCAGTGTGGACATGTTAGCAGTGTGGACAGGTTGGGCATTAAGGTTAGCAGTGTGGACAGGTTGGGCATTGAGGTTAGCAGTGTGGACAGCTTAGCAGTGTGGACAGGTTGGGCATTGAGGTTAACAGTGTGGACAGGTTAGCAGTGTGGACAGGTTGGGCATTAAGGTTAGCAGTGTGGACAGGTTAGGCATTAAGGTTAGCAGTGTGGACAGTTTAGGCATTAAGGTTAGCAGTGTGGACAGGTTGGGCATTAAGGTTATCAGTGTGGACAGGTTAGCAGTGTGGACAGGTTAGCAGTGTGGACAGGTTGGGCATTAAGGTTAGCAGTGTGGACAGGTTGGGCATTGAGGTTAGCAGTGTGGACAGCTTAGCAGTGTGGACAGGTTGGGCATTAAGGTTAGCAGTGTGGACAGGTTAGGCATTAAGGTTAGCAGTGTGGACAGTTTAGGCATTAAGGTTAGCCGTGTGGACAGGTTAGCAGTGTGGACAGATTGGGCATTAAGGTTAGCCGTGTGGACAGGTTAGCAGTGTGGAAAGATTGGGCATTAAGGTTAGCAGTGTGGACAGGTTAGGCATTAAGGTTAGCAGTGTGGACAGATTACAGTGTGGACAGATTGGGCATTAAGGTTAGCATTATGGACAGTTTAGCAGTGTGGACAGGTTGGGCATTAAGGTTAGCAGTGTGGACAGGTTAGCAGTGTGGACAGGTTAGCAGTGTGGACAGGTTAGCAGTGTGGACAGGTTAGCAGTGTGGACAGGTTGGGCATTAAGGTTATCAGTGTGGACAGGTTAGCAGTGTGGACAGGTTGGGCATTAAGGTTAGCAGTGTGGACAGGTTAGCAGTGTGGACAGGTTAGCAGTGTGGACAGGTTGGCGTTAAGGTTAGCAATGTGGACAGGTTAGGCATTAAGGTTAGCAGTGTGGACAGGTTGGCAGTGTGGACAGATTGGGCATTAAGGTTAGCAGTGTGGACAGGTTAGCAGTGTGGACAGGTTAGCAGTGTGGACAGGTTAGGCATTAAGGTTAGCCGTGTGGACAGATTGGGCATTAAGGTTAGCAGTATGGACAGGTTAGCAGTGTGGACAGGTTAGCAGTGTGGACAGGTTAGCAGTGTGGACAGGTTGGGCATTAAGGTTAGCAGTGTGGACAGGTTAGCAGTGTGGACAGGTTGGGCATTAAGGTTAGCAATGTGGACAAGTTAGCAGTGTGGACAGGTTAGCAGTGTGGACAGGTTAGCATTGTGGACAGGTTGGGCATTAAGGTTAGCAGTGTGGACAGGTTGGCAGTGTGGACAGGTTGGGCATTAAGGTTAGCAGTGTGGACAGGTTAGCAGTGTGCACAGGTTGGGCATTAAGGTTAGCAATGTGGACAGGTTAGCAGTGTGGACAGGTTAGCAGTGTGGACAGGTTGGGCATTAAGGTTAGCAGTGTGGACAGGTTGGCAGTGTGGACAGGTTGGCAGTGTGGACAGGTTAGCAGTGTGGACAGGTTGGGCATTAAGGTTAGCAGTGAGGACATGGTTAGCAGTGTGGACAGGTTAGCAGTGTGGACAGGTTGGGCATTAAGGTTAGCAGTGTGGACAGGTTGGGCATTAAGGTTAGCAATGTGGACAGGTTAGCAGTGTGGACAGGTTAGCAGTGTTGGCAGGTTAGTAATGTGGACAGGTTAGCAGTGTGGGCAGGTTGGGCATTAAGGTTAGCAGTGTGGACAGGTTGGGCATTAAGGTTAGCAGTGTGGACAGTTTAGGCATTAAGGTTAGCCGTGTGGACAGGTTAGCAGTGTGGACAGATTGGGCATTAAGGTTAGCAGTGTGGACAGGTTAGCAGTGTGGACAGGTTGGGCATTAAGGTTAGCAGTGTGGACAGGTTAAGCATTAAGGTTAGCAGTGTGGACAGATTACAGTGTGGACAGATTGGGCATTAAGGTTAGCAGTATGGACAGGTTAGGCATTAAGGTTAGCAGTGTGGACAGGTTGGCAGTGTGGACAGATTGGGCATTAAGGTTAGCAGTGTGGACAGGTTAGCAGTGTGGACAGGTTAGCAGTGTGGACAGGTTGGGCATTAAGGTTAGCAGTGTGGACAGGTTAGGCATTAAGGTTAACAGTGTGGACAGGTTAGGCATTAAGGTTAGCCGTGTGGACAGGTTAGCAGTGTGGACAGATTGGGCATTAAGGTTAGCAGTGTGGACAGGTTAGCAGTGTGGACAGGTTGGGCATTAAGGTTAGCAGTGTGGACAGGTTAGGCATTAAGGTTAGCAGTGTGGACAGTTTAGGCATTAAGGTTAGCCGTGTGGACAGGTTAGCAGTGTGGACAGATTGGGCATTAAGGTTAGCAGTGTGGACAGGTTAGCAGTGTGGGCAGGTTGGGCATTAAGGTTAGCAGTGTGGACAGGTTGGGCATTAAGGTTAGCAGTGTGGACAGATTGGGCATTAATGTTAGCAGTATGGACAGGTTAGCAGTGTGGACAGGATGGGCATTAAGGTTAGCAGTGTGGACAGGTTAGCAGTGTGGACAGGTTAGCAGTGTGGACAGGTTAGCAGTGTGGACAGGTTGGGCATTAAGGTTAGCTCTGTGGACAGGTTAGCAGTGTGGACAGGTTGGGCATTAAGGTTAGCAATGTGGACAGGTTAGCAGTGTGGACAGGTTAGCAGTGTGGACAGGTTGGGCATTAAGGTTAGCAGTGTGGACAGGTTGGCAGTGTGGACAGGTTAGCAGTGTGGACTGGTTGGGCATTAAGGTTAGCAGTGTGGACAGGTTAGGCTTTAAGGTTAGCAGTGTGGACAGGTTAGGCATTAAGGTTAGCAGTGTGGACAGGTTAGCAGTGTGGACAGGTTAGCAGTGTGGACAGGTTGGGCATTAAGGTTAGCAGTGTGGACAGGTTGGCAGTGTGGACAGGTTAGCAGTGTGGACTGGTTGGGCATTAAGGTTAGCAGTGTGGACAGGTTAGGCTTTAAGGTTAGCAGTGTGGACAGGTTAGGCATTAAGGTTAGCAGTGTGGACAGGTTAGCAGTGTGGACAGGTTAGCAGTGTGGACAGGTTGGGCATTAAGGTTAGCAGTGTGGACAGGTTGGGCATTAAGGTTAGCAATGTCGACAGGTTAGCAGTGTGGGCAGGTTAGTAATGTGGACAGGTTAGCAGTGTGGGCAGGTTGGGCATTAAGGTTAGCAGTGTGGACAGGTTGGGCATTAAGGTTAGCAGTGTGGACAGGTTAGCAGTGTGGACAGGTTAGCAGTGTGGACAGGTTGGGCATTAAGGTTAGCAGTGTGGACAGGTTGGGCATTGAGGTTAGCAGTGTGGACAGGTTAGCAGTGTGGACAGGTTGGGCATTGAGGTTAGCAGTGTGGACAGGTTAGCAGTGTGGACAGGTTGGGCATTAAGTTTAGCAGTGTGGACAGGTTGGGCATTAAGGTTAGCAGTGTGGACAGGTTAGCAGTGTGGACAGGTTGGGCATTGAGGTTAGCAGTGTGGACAGGTTAGCAGTGTGGACAGGTTAGGCATTAAGGTTAGCAGTGTGGACAGGTTGGGCATTAAGGTTAGCAGTGTGGACAGGTTAGCAGTGTGGACAGGTTGGGCATTAAGGTTAGCAGTGTGGGACAGGTTAGCAGTGTGGACAGGTTAGCAGTGTGGACAGGTTGGGCATTAAGGTTAGCAGTGTGGACAGGTTAGCAGTGTGGACAGATTAGCAGTGTGGACAGGTTTGCAGTGTGGACAGGTTAGCAGTGTGGGTAGGTTGGGCATTAAGGTTAGCAGTGTGGACAGGTTGGCTATTAAGGTTGGCAGTGTGGACAGGTTGGCAGTGTGGACAGGTTAGCAGTGTGGACAGGTTGGGCATTAAGGTTAGCAGTGTGGACAGGTTAGGCATTAAGGTTAGCAGTGTGGACAGGTTAGGCATTAAGGTTAGCAGTGTGGACAGGTTAGCAGTGTGGACAGGTTGGGCATTAAGGTTAGCAGTGTGGACAGGTTAGCAGTGTGGACAGGTTAGCAGTGTGGACAGGTTAGCAGTGTGGACAGGTTATTTCTGATTCCTCTGATGTGACTACAGTCTGTTCATGATTCCTCTGACGTGACTACAGTCTGTTCCTGATTCCTCTGACGTGACTACAGTCTATTCCTGCTGCTCTTATTCCTCTGATGTGACTACAGTCTGTTCCTGATTCCTCTGACGTGACTACAGTCTTTTCCTGATTCCTCTGACGTGACTACAGTCTGTTCCTGATTCCTCTGACGTGACTACAGTCTGTTCCTGATTCCTCTGACGTGACTACAGTCTGTCCCTGATTCCTCTGACGTGACTACAGTCTGTTCCTGATTCCTCTGACGTGACTACAGTCTGTTCCTGATTCTTCTGACGTGACTACAGTCTGTTCCTGATTCCTCTGATTCCTCTGACGTGACTACAGTCTGTTCCTGATTCCTCTGATTCCTCTGACGTGACTACAGTCTGTTCATGATTCCTCTGAGGTGACTACAGTCTGTTCCAGATTCCTCTGAGGTGACTACAGTCTGTTCCTAATTCCTCTGATGTGACTACAGTCTGTTCCTGATTCCTCTGAGGTGACTACAGTCTGTTTCTGATTCCTCTGACGTGACTACAGTCTGTTTCTGATTCCTCTGAGGTCACTACAGAGTGTTCCTGATTCCTCTGACGTGACTACAGTCTGTTCCTGATTCCTCTGACGTGACTACAGTCTGTTCCTGATTCCTCTGACGTTACTACAGTCTCTTCCTGATTCCTCTGATGTGACTACAGTCTGTTCCTGATTCCTCTGATTCCTCTGACGTGACTACAGTCGGTTCCTGATTCCTCTGAGGTGACTACAGTCTGTTCCTGATTCCTCTGACGTGACTACAGTCTGTTCCTGATTCCTCTGACGTGGCTACAGTCTGTTCCTGATTCCTCTGACGTGGCTACAGTCTGTTCCTGATTCCTCTGACGTGACTACAGTCTGTTCCTGATTCCTCTGATTCCTCTGACGTGACTACAGTCTGTTCCTGATTCCTCTGATTCCTCTGACGTGACTACAGTCTGTTCCTGATTCCTCTGAGGTGACTACAGTCTGTTCCTGATTCCTCTGAGGTAACTACAGTCTGTTCCTGATTCCTCTGATGTGACTACAGTCTGTTCCTGATTCCTCTGATTCCTCTGATGTGACTACAGTCTGTTCCTGATTCCTCTGAGGTGACTACAGTCTGTTCCTGATTCCTCTGATTCCTCTGACGTGACTACAGTCTGTTCCTGATTCCTCTGATGTGACTACAGTCTGTTCCTGATTCCTCTGAGGTCACTACAGAGTGTTCCTGATTCCTCTGACGTGACTACAGTCTGTTCCTGATTCCTCTGACGTGACTACAGTCTGTTCCTGATTCCTCTGACGTTACTACAGTCT